>NC_141419.1:77492485-78928345 GCF_034619465.1 Leptosomus discolor
TCAAAAGATGGGTAATGTGGCTGATAGAAATAGAAACCTTATGTGTTGATCTCCTTCAAGGTACTAGTAACTTCATCTACTTCAATGTCGGTTGCCAAGGGAACCAACAAATTGAGTCAGCGATAAACAGGGTAATCAATTTTAGTTATTTTCCTCTGCCTTTCTGTACTAAGCCAAAATGTCTTTTTATCTCAATAAGCTGATCAAGCACAGCTTTGGTCTCTTGTTCAATTAATACAGCTCATATGAAAAACAATACTTCTGCTGCATCACAACAGTAGAGCTTGACAGCTGAGTGACTTAAAATTGGCCATATTCACAGACGCCAGATCAAAGCTTGTAAAAATGGCACAGCTCTTAGTAACTGACTGTTAAGAAATGCCTCACCCTTGAAAGGCAGAAGTTCAGACATACATGTTGGGATTAACTTGATCTTCATTTCTCACCCACAGGTAGCTAGCTTAAACTGAGTAACATCAAAGAATCGGACAAGGAGGAAATAAACTGTGGGCTTAGACTTAGGATACAGCTGAAAACGAACTAAAGCAAGTCTAAGAGAGTACAATGGCAATGAAATGTGAGTTAGAAAAGCATTTTGGAGTAAATTTTTAATGGAAGAACTCTTGCTATTATAATACGCATAGACAGCAATGTCGTTACCATTCAGAGTCCCTAAAAGGAGCAAAGAGAGATTATGACCGTCATGGCAGAACACAGTCCAAAACCCAGATATTGCTCAGTTAATGAGCGGTGGAATGTGGATCAGATGTGCTCTTGAAGTCAGGCACCCAGACCGCAACCTGTCTTTCAACTGATATATCCCAGACTAAAGCCTGCTGAAGTCAGCAAGAGTTTTTACCATGAGTGTTTTGCATCAGGTGTAGTCATTCAAATATTCAATAGAATACACTGACAATAAACATACATAGTGTATTTAAGAGTAACGGTAGAAAAAAGTGACAGTTTAAAACTTACAGAAAGAGCTACATGTATAAAACCATAATACTTAGCATATGAGTCAGCCCGAAATCACTGATAACTATTTTTTAAAGAATAAAAGCATGCCTTAATTTAAATTAGATAAGAAAAGGGATGAAAAAAGTAGAAGAAAAAGTATAACTGACTAACACTGAAGAATTAAATTCCCAGTTCCTATCCATGTTTCTTATTTAATGACATTGAGTTTCTACCACATCTCTATCCCAACTACAGTTTAATATACTTAGAAATTATGGGAAATTTAGCTGTCCAATCATTATAAAATAACACTAGAATAGTTTTGAAGCAGCAGCTATGAAGGAATTTGAAATCAAATTTGAAGAGAGAGAATACTCTTTAGCAAAATAATTATTTTCTGACAAGGCTTGTTTATCAGTTTTGTGGTCAAACATTTGTGAGGTCCTAGGTGTTTTCAAGTAAGGATGCTGCAAACAAGATGACAATTAATGTCTGCATGGTGCACTGGGGTCATGCTTGGTAACACTGTTACAGACAAACTATATATCGAGATGCTAACTGGGCCAGAAAATCTGATCACTCATCTCCTGTCAAAGACTGCTAACAGTGCCATGCTGAAGAGAGAGAACCTCTTCTTACCATTGCTATCTTGGTGAGGGCTGAGATCACCTGGAGGCAAACAAAAGAATAGTAAAATTAGAAACTAGGAACAGCAAGGTTCTGTCTTCCAGATGCAGTGAGAAAAAAGACAACAACATCTAAAACAGCTGGTTCTCTCAATCCCTCTGTGAGGAGCTCTGCTTCTCTTGTCTCCTCTCTTACTGATAGTACAAGCACATGGTAAGGTACAGATTCTTGAATTTGGTCCCTGAAGGCAAGTCTTCAACTAAGCAATTTGCTTAGAGCCCAAAGCACTCAGTCATTTTTGCAAGCTCTTCTGTTTCTTTTTGACCTAGGCTTGCATTCACTTGTCAGGCAGCCAAGCAAATTCCTTTTTTGCTTCTATTTAATACTTGATATGGAACTGCACCATTAGAAATCTGATTGTTTCGGAAGACTGTTTTTTACTTATTTTGCCCAATATATATATCATCACTTTGCTAAAATACATTTACATTCATACATTTAAATTTGCTCTTCAGCAAAGCACTTTAAAAATCAAGCTGATCTAAAATAATTTATTTTAAAAATATAAAAATGCATAAATAAATACAAAGGTACGTATGTGAATGCAAATATCATGAACCCGTAAAGATTCTAACCTTTGCAGTACACATGATCCCATCACCTGAATTTCTTTGGATGTTTCCATCCCCCTGTCCTCCTGATGCTGTCAGTCTGGAAGGACCATTCAGAAACTGCTGCCAATGAGAAAGGTCAGTTCTGTTGTTTCATTCATAACAGCTAAACTCAAAGGCAGCACTGAATAGGTAAATATATGCCTTCTCTTGCTTCTATGTTCCCCCTTAATGTTTAGCTCCTGAATCAGACTTTAATTATATTAAAGATTGCTTGGATTCCTTTTTATAGGCACAATTAGTATTTAGAAACTACATTGACTAATTGAGGAAAGACTAGGAATCCTTCCGAAACTATCTAGTCAGACCTGTGTCTGAATACTGATACACATTAGTTCTATTTCTATGAAGAATATGAGATATTCACTGCATTTATATTACATACCCAAACATACCCCAGGTAAAGAGATAACAAACCTTTGAAAAGATTGATTTAAAAGATGTCCTGGATGAATATGTAGTGCAAAGAATTAGAATTGGAAGATCACAACCTACTAGTTCTGGCTTGTCAAACTCTTACTCTTGCCAAGATGTTGCTATAGGAAATGGCTTTGAACAGCCCTCATACCTCATCTCTCTGAGGTAGCTCTGCCAGCCTTCAGCAGGCTGGGATATCACATCACTAAGATCAAAGATCTGGAAAGCATTTGGCAATTTGCTTAGAGCCCAAAGCACTCAGTCATGTCCTAGAAAGAAAATCTCTTCAGTGTTTAGAATCAAAATAGAGATTGATTTTAAACTACTATCCTCATATTCAAAGATACAAAGGTCTGTTTAGATGCTGCATTGCCAGGTCACCTTTTGTAACATTTCATCTGGCTGTTATCCAAGAAAACAAAATATTACCAGAAGTCCCACACCCTGCCTGTAGACTGCAATTCTACAAGATCTATAAATATTCTAGCCAATAATAAGGAATTCTACTTGTTATTTGTCATAATAATATACAAATACATCTTTTATTCTGTTTTGTGATGAGCCATGAAACATGAGATTACCTTCTATAAAATCTGCAGGATTTCTTTACACAGTTTATGCTAAGATTTTTGTGCCATTTGTTTCTGATCTCTATTTTTTAAGAGAGAGGGAAAGAATTCATGAAGTTAGATTCTGCTTACAGGGCTATTGTGAAAGCCTCATAACATCTGTAAAGCATGCTTAGCATTTAACACTGCTCTCAGTTGCTTTGTTAATGTTTCTTGAATGGTAAGACAACTAATAATATTAAGTAAAACCATTAAAAAACACAGATATTGAAATACGAACCATAGCTTTAGCACTCCGTTTACTCTGTTCTTGTTTTGATGACAGAAAAGGAAATAAGGTACTTTACATATGTAATTTCTCTCACTGTAGCAGTAAAAAAAAATTTAATTTCTAGCACTCACATTAGCAACACAGTGAACATTTGCACATCAGAATTTATCTTCTGGCACAGTGGTTCATTTCAGTCATCAGCCTATCTTTAATGGGTCCAGGAATTCTGCTGCCTTAGAAATTCCTTTGATTTAGCAATTCAGGTTGGACAGACAAAGGAGATATCTAAAGAACAGAAAATTAAATTTAGAAGTTGTGGTAATTTCTGGGCTTGGATAAAAGGTTCAGTAGATGGTCCAACCTTTTAGTACTCAGCAAGTTCGGTTACACTTTAGCAGTAAGCGAAGTATGCAAAATAGATCTAAATATATTACAGATGTGCCATCAGCACCTTCAAATCCTCTGGTAGCAACAACAGCCCATTGCTACCTTTTTTCCCTGCATGGCAAATTCTGTGAAAGAGTAACACTGCAGAGCAGTCAACAGTGATTCTAAACGCTGATATATCTTTTTTTTTTTTTTCTGCAACGTGACATCTGGGGAGATTTAGCTGCTGGGGGCAGTGGCAATGCTGTTTGGAGTGACAGTAATTCAAATCCCTTCAGTGATTTCTAAACAGTGCATTGTGCAAGGTGTTGACCACAAACATCACTTGACCATCAGAAATATTTTACTTTGATTCAGGAGTACACTTCTAATGGTCACCACTTACTGTGTCTTCGTTCAAAACATGGGGAAAACTGGGAGCATTCAACCTTGTTTCTTTTCAGATGATGGCAACCTAGAAGAGCTGTTCCAGCTGCTAGTCTGTGTTCTGGCCAACTAGAAAGACTAGAGGTGGTCTGAAGTAAAACTCCTGAAACATGTTGTTACAGACACTGTGTCCTCCTCAACAGCAGATCTACCATAGAGAACCTCCCTCTCCTCTCCTCTCCTCTCCTCTCCTCTCCTCTCCTCTCCTCTCCTCTCCTCTCCTCTCCTCTCCTCTCCTCTCCTCTCCTCTCCTCTCCTCTCCTCTCCTCTCCTCTCCTCTCCTCTCCTCTCCTCTCCTCTCCTCTCCTCTCCTCTCCTCTCCTCTCCTCTCCTCTCCTCTCCTCTCCTCTCCTCTCCTCTCCTCTCCTCTCCTCTCCTCTCCTCTCCTCTCCTCTCCTCTCCTCTCCTCTCCTCTCCTCTCCTCTCCTCTCCTCTCCTCTCCTCTCCCTCTCCTCTCCTCTCCTCTCCCTCTCCTCCTGTGCTGTTTGCTTTCACAGGCACTGACAGTAGCAGCATCTCTTTGAAGCTTGTGCTTCCTCCCTAAGCAGAAATGGTTCCAGAATTGGTCACCAACCCAAAAAATGCAGGGACCTTCAGGTTCAAGACAAGACTTATCTGTGTTTCTGGGTTGTAACTTCTCTTTCTGTAGGCACTGCTTTGCCGCTAAGAGATGGGAGGATTGTGAAAGACAAGCTGCTGAGCATACAGAAGAGAAAGCTCTTCTGCAAAAAAAAATGGCAGTGGCAAACAAAATAATGGGAAGAATTGTGACTCCGAATCATGGTTCTTTTTTGTTCCAGGTCACTGCAGTTTCATTTCACTCTTTCTTCTTGGCATAATCCTCCTCCTTATACCTCTCCCCACATGTTTTTTTCTCTCTTTTTTTTTTTTGTATTTGCTTATTCATGAGAAGGAATTTGTCCTGGCAGAAACTGTTTTCTCATCTGGTTTGTAGTCCAGCTAAGGCATAGCTGTCTGAAGGACAATGCAACAAAGAGGTCTTAAAAGCTTGCACTGTGGGATAAATGAGTAGCCTCAGCAATGCTTTAACAAAGATTTGCAACAAAATAAATCTGGATGCAGACCCGAGTCTTCTTTTAAAAGCATTTCAAGGCTGACAAGTCAGGTTTATTTGTTGCACTAGCTATGCAGACAAAATAGAATAGTTGTGATCATGTTTTCAAAGGGACCTATACCTTCATCAATACACCCCTTTCTTACCCGATTTCCTCTTTTAAATGACCATTGCAGTGTAGATAAACTGAAATCAAATAGTAAAATATTTCTCTGTGAATAACGGCAATCTTCTTAAAAGCACCACATGTGGTTGTCCCTTCTTTATTGTGGGTTAGATTGAAAATCCATTTGTGAGAATTATCATCATTTTTACGAATACTGGTTAGACTTTAAACTAGAGGTTTTATCTTTCTATTATAAGTAAGCAATTTAAGATATTCATCGTAATAGTTTATGCTGCTCTTAATGACTTTAATGTGTCACAAATTTATACAAATGAAAGTACGGCCCACATCATCAGTTTTAATACACTCAAGGTTTTAGAGCACTCTATTTCTTAAATCTATACAAACAGTTAGTTTTCATGTTTGAATTTAATATATGCAATATAATTCTTTAGTCTTTCAGAATCATTGTCTATATTGTCTGAAACAGAAATACCAAGTGCTGAAACACGAAACTACCACCGCAATAGCTCTATAACTAATCAAATAGGAAACTGACCATTTATTTCCTGCCTGCTTCTAGAGTTCGTAAAGTCAAGTCTGCCCTTTGCTAAACAAGCTGTGTTCCGTTTAAAGATTTCCATGTAATTATGAACGAAATGATGATATCATAAACTAACAAACAGATTCAAAATATTTTTTAAACAGAAAACCTAAAACAATACCACCATAAAATCAGAGCTGCTGCATTTATTTCAAATGACTACTGGACCTTGAATTCACAGGTTGCAGACATGATTTTTCAAACATGTTCGCTATGCTCTAATTTTGCTTTAAGCTCCATATTTTCTTTTACTGTAGGTTTTTTTCTACATATATATATACGTTTATAAGATGGAATTGGAAATTTGCCTTGGGTAAAGGAGCACATCTGACTGGAGTGGATTAGTATTTGCACCCTGATTTGCACACATGTGGCAAATAACAACTACAGAATACCCAAATCCCCAAAGTTTTTATATATCATCCCAGATCAGCAAAACTTAAAATATCAAGTACTTAAAAATCACATGGTCTGTGATGACACTAGTCATGTGCTAAAACGTTTGTCAGGATAAGGCCGGACAACAGTATAAGGCTATGAACAAACACAGATAATTCTCGCAAGTTGTCTCTAACATCAAAAAAGCTATCCATAAAATGATAATACCATGCGCAAACACTGTGGAATCTAGCCCTATCTAATCACTATTTCACTCAGATTTGAAAGCACTGGAACTATTAAATACCCACTTATTCCTTAATCCATTTTGTGTCAGTGTGTGCTATGAGACATTCTATTATGAGAAGTGAATGTCTCATTATGTTTTGGCTACTATCCTAGAGAAATTAATGACACCTTACAGCTTTCAATGGGAGTGAAAAGGGAGAAAGGGGGAAAGAGAAAGTAAAAAGAAGGTACTTGCTGCAGTTTTAGCTTGGACAACCATGTAGTCCCAAATATTCAGTGAAATATGTTGCAATAAAATGCTGAAGATATTTTTTCTCCCCTCCAGGATTACTTGGTATACCCTGTTGTCAGCTGCCTGTTTTAGGATTCAAGTTAATCTTTTAAAATAGCTCTACAGGCAAATAGTTTTCACTGTCTGATGAGAGTCAGTGAGCTCATTTGCATGGCGAGGTTTAGCTGAAGCTTGAGACAGTTTTACAGCATTGTGTCTGACAGCATGCAAAACAGAGCAGTCTCTGCAGCTTTCTGAGAATGATAATTATACAGCTTCATTTCATTTATTTAGGATGCACAGACACATTATGGTTGAAATGCCTGACATGAAAAATAATTCCACCCTACTTTATTTGTAATTCATCTGGCTGGAATAATTCTGCATTTCATACCTCAATGTCATTCTTTCCTGTTAAGTAACTGATCTGAATTACTCTAAATGATGTAATCCAAAAGAGAAACAAGCTTTAAATATTGAGCTTTCCACCACAGGAAATATTGTTCTTCATATTCAGTAATGACAGACCTTGCTCATTAAGTGACAAACAAAAATGGTAAACAGAAATCGCTGCTGATGGGTCGCTGTCAAACTACACAGTGTGAGGGCTGACAGCTTCACTACAATACAGTCAGAGATAAACCTTCCTCCTCTCTGCACATTGATACCTAAATCTCATCTGAGAAACACAGCCAAACCTGTCCTGACAATGATTTGTACTAAGCAAACTTCCACTAACAGACACTTTAAGGAAAGTGTTGTCAAGCTATCTGCTTTCATTTTTGTCAATTAATGATGTGAATGATCCAGTGATGAGTTTTGCCCCGGGTCCTTCTGAAAAACAAAGGTTCAACGCCAGCACTGTCTCAGAGAGCAGCGAGCTGCAGAACCACAGGAGCTAACAAAATTCAACTTGGTCTTGATTGATATTCCTGCAACAGCAACAGAAGCCAGAGCACCTGCTACCACTAATTTTTTTTTTTTTTTTTTTAAAAAAAAAAGATTCAGAAAGGATAAAATTCAGATTATTTAAGGAGAACTGGGACTTCACTCTGTACTTGTGTCTCTAGGTCATTGACAAAAACATTGAATAAAACCTATCCCTCGTCTGTCCTATGGACCTCCACTGCTGATTTGTTTGCAACCTGAAAAGTGAAAATTAATCCCTACCCTTTACTACCTACATCTTAATCACTTTTCAGTCCTCAGAAGGACCATCCCTTCAAACCTGTGGCAATTTACAAAAGAAATTCAACCCAGCCCTAATTACGATAAATTTTTCATGACTTACATACACACATGGTTGCAGACCGAGAATCAAATGCTAATAGGATATGCTAGGAGGAAGGAGGAAGGAAGGGAGGGAGGGAAGAAACCCCTGTGCCTTGTTTGTTGCCTCTTTTCTTGTCAGTGAGAATGTCACAGAAACTCTCTTGGTGGTCGGGAATATCACACAGTGCAAGAACATTGCAGGTGGTCTAGCACTCACGGGAACACACTCTAGTATTTTAGAAGCACTCTTGAGTCAATAAACCACACTGTAAAGGGAATTGGATAAGTAGCCTAAGAATAATTTGTTTGCGGCATTCTTAATCGTAAAGGATGCCAGAAAGATAGCTGTAGTGCAAGAGCTTGCAAACAAAACCAAGTAAGATGCTGCAGAAACTGTGATGTAAGAGAAATAAATGGCTAGGACAAACCAATGGTAACTAGAAAACCTGAAAAAAATTAAGACTATATCTTGACCAGTCAAAAATATTTATTTTCTCCAGCTGTAATAACAGAACAGGGAAGCTGCTGGTAAATACAAGTAAGCCCTACTAAACTGCAAAAGATGATTGAGAAAACCCACAGTTGTACCAAAGAAAAAATCCTCCCTGTAGAGGTATCCCAAATGACAGGCATGTTTGTTTCCCCAAAAGGGTCTCCCAAAACTGGTAGTGGTGATGACACTCATAAAAAGAATATGAAAGTGCACAGCAAAGATCCCTCAGAAAAAGATCATCCTCCTCCGGTCAACTATGTATTTTTAAGCATGCTCATAAAATGTCAAATTATAGAATTAGTTAATATATTATTAGGCTTCCAAAAAAGAAATAAAACAGCCGCAGTTTCAGAGGAAATGGCATCATATATTAGAATTTAGCTAGCAGAGAAAACAAAAGCAAAGCCCTAAAGAGCAAGAAAAATGGACTATCAAAGTTGAAGAATGGTATTTGATGGGCCATGGACATACAGGACATGATGAACCTTACATTTCTTTGTCAGTAACGTGACTTCTACTGTCACTTTGAAAGTGTTTTCTTCTTTCGTGCTAACCTCAAATTTTGCATGTGTATTGCCTACAAAAGTTTTATTTCTTATGCAAGACTCGATGAGACTAATTATTTCTTCATATTGAGTAGACCACTGCAATAAAAAGTATAAAATTACCACACTTGGAGACTTTCATGATCTTTTAGGTGTATTCATACTTACAACAGGAACATTTGGCAGAAATGTATTATAAGAGGACTTGAAAGTTGGTATTTTAAATAAAGCGTGTTTGCTTTTAGCCATTTAAACTCCTATCATTCCTCTTTAAACTACCTGCAGATCAAACACAATTCTCTCAATGAAACTTGTTTGAAAAGAAGAATGCGATGTGGCACTGCAGAAATTAATTGAACTACCATGTTCCAGGGTAGTGTGTAATGAAATTGCTAAAAGCTGCCCTGGAGTTTTCATTAGCACTAATACATTTGTGCTTGAAACAGAAATTATGGTGTTTTTCTTCATACAGTATAACTTGGTTAGGAAACAAATTTCATTATTCCTATAATCTTTCTGCATACTAATGTTTCGAAAACAGTGTCCAATATATTCAACATATTTGTCTCACTGAGCAGTGTAGCATGGTTGGCATGGCACTGATTAGGAGAAATAAGGGTGTATTTTGAGTAGTGAGTTCTCAGCACTCACCCTTCCTTGTATCTCTGTATCTTAGCATGGAGGTCTCTGTGGGCCATAGACACTGACTGGTAACACTGCATATGCTTGCCAGTATATACACTTGCCAGTTATCCTGCTACATGCAGACGTCATGCAACAATCGTGCATGTGTGTTAGCTAGGTATGAACAGCTTCAACAATAGGTCTTTTCCTGGAAGACTATATGCAGGTTTTTGTTCCATAAGCGAAAAAGAGGTTCTGAACTGAAAATTATTCAGAAAAGAAGCCAAAGATCAATTCTTTCATCCCACCTGGACAAGATGAAGTAGTCTGTAACTATATACATAAGGAGATTTCTAATACCAGACAGTTCCTTCACAAAGCACAAAAGGCATAATAGAGTTCAACAATTATAAGTTGACACTAAAACACATCATTGTTTTCAAGTCCTGTAATGACCAGAGTGTGTATAGAGTGAATTCTCTGTTTGTTGAACAATTTAGTTTAAATCATTAATGGGATATTCATCATCACAGCACAGAAATTATTGGCTTATTAACATTTCTTTTGCAGCAGGTCAGGCTGATAGATTATAAGATTTGGCCTCTGCTTTTAAAATCTATGACTGCACAGATTTTTATGGAAGACCATAATTTAGTATAAATGCTGCCTTCTGGCATTCTAAATGACTTTAAAGATACCCTTTTCCCCCTGGTCATTCTTACTAAACAATTTTGGCACTATAAGCAGATTCCCAGTGACAGCAATGTCAGAAAGTGAGTAAATAAGACAAATGAGAAGAAAAAAATGAGTGAGACAACACTTTGAAGAGCCTGCCTATTTGTATGGTGCTTTTGCCTCAACGTACTTTGCAAAGATTTATGACATGATTACCATCATCATTTGAAGGCTGGAGAGATTTGGAAGCAAACTTTTAAATAACTTGTCAAAAGGTGCGTAGGAAAACTTTAAAAGGGAGCCCAGCTATCTTTCCAGTCCACAGCCCTGGGCAGAGGATCACAGTGCTTTCTTTAGAAATATTACGAATATGTTTGACCCATTGACATAGATCCTGATCTGACAGAGGAATCCGTAGATCATTTACTCAAAAACATAATTATGAATTTCATGAATGCCCAGCTGTAAAGCCATAAGCACAAGACTAACACAAACTGGAAAAATAAACATTAAACAGGTATCAAATGGAAGTAGCACCCTTATATCACAATTTCTCTTCATACTATTCATACTAGACAAACAAGAAGGAGACTACCAGTTTTGCTCCAAAACTTCATCACAATAAAAGTTAGCACAGCTGAACTGCAAAACTCTGTCTTCAAATGATTTTCCACTTTTTATGATCAAAATACATCTATTTTAAGGATAGGATGAATAAATGACACCCAGACAGTAATATAACACAAGGAAGACAGAAAAACCTCACCCATTGTACAAAATTTAGTGAGCCATTTCAAATGGGGAATGGCATTACCACATTGCAAGTGCCATATACTAGTAGTACCACACACACTAGTAAGCCCACTAAGTGGCAAAAAGTTAGTGACACAAGGTTTAATATCTATGTTCCATATCCAGCCCAAACAGGTAGCAGAAATGCAAGTACGAGCAGCACAGCTGGAGCAGAAGCATGTCTGCCATATGCAGATCCTACAGGAGCAATCACTGGTGATGCCTATACACCCAGCAGTGCATGGCTGAGTATTGCTGTTGAGAATGTGTCCTAAACACTGGGGATATTTTTATTCTAAAAGCCGAAGTTATGACCCGCAACACTATATTCCATTCTTAAACCAGGACTTCATTATTGAAATAAGTGTAATAAGCAATATATTTGCTGAATCAGGCCCAATGACTAGATACACAATAGAAAGGCAACAGTACTGAGTGTCTTTGTCATCATTGGGAGTGGATGGCAGTAGTGACAGAAAATAGAAAATGTTGTGTTTGAACTGGCATAAATTAGGAACAAACAAACAAAGAACTGATGGTTGGAATAACAAAAGCATCAAAAGACTGACATCACTGTATGTACCTAAATTTAAAAAAGCAAAAACCAATCCAAAAGTCCTGTGTTACTGCCATCTATACATGAAGCAATCCTTGGTGTTTGAATTTCCAAGATTAATGTTAATTAGGATATGGAAGATATTACCATAATACAGTTTTCTGGCAGTTTTGATAATACTAAGCAGCTTAATGCCTTCCTAATATTGAAAATATCAAGCAGGTACTATGTTTCTCCTCCCTGCTGAGGACTGTATTTGTACAGGTTTTCAAAGCAAACCTAATAGATCTCTATATAGGGAAATGTCATTCTCATTTGTCTAGGAGCTCTGTGTAGTGAAATGTATTTGAATTGAATAGTGCCTGACACGACCTCAACACCCACCTTTGTCTCCCAGAAACATGAACTAATTAACAGATGGTCAAGAGCTCTCTGAACCTTTCCTGTAGAAGGATACAGCAGTTAACATGATACTGCATTTTCGGCTATGTGGACAAAATGACTGTTGCTTCCTGCTATTAGTAGTTCCAATAAGTACATTAATCTAACTTTTCAGTAGTTGCTCACCTTTTCAAGTTCTTACCTGAGGTTTTTAGACTTCAACTTAAATATGAAGCACGTATGTTTTTGTACATTGTTACCTGAAAACACTTACAACCGAGAAACTTATATCTAACACTGAGCAAACTGTTTGCATGAGGTTTAGATTATTAAACTTAAGGGATGAATTGTGACAAGAGAAGAATTTTCTTCATGATATCTTAAGATAAATAATTGCATTCCCATGGTTTAACTCAGCATTCAGCAATGGAAGTGCACCCTGAGACACTTGTGTCCACTCCCTCTTCCTTTCCAGAGAAGAACCCGAAAAAAATCACAAATTAATTGAATGTAAATAAAATAAAAAGGAGTAAGCTCTTGAGTCTTCATCTAGAAAGGATTACAGCCATTCCCTTGGAATGCAAAGCATTTTCGCCCTTTGCTTCTGTGCTTGTTGGTGTGCAGCATGTTGTAGAATTAGATACTGCAGGTTTCCCCTAATGCCAATAGGAAACTTTCCATTTGTCCTTCATCAGTGCTAAGACAAACCTGCAGTGATTTTATCTAAATCTTTTACTTGCTGTGGTACAAAAATAAAAGCAGCATGGTTACTGCTTTTGAACTTAGCTCTATCACATTATTCACTGTTGTCTATAACTGCTAGTAGGAGAAACTGGTGGCAATCACCTCTGTCAAAGTCCTGTTTCCTTTAAAGAGAAATCCATCATCAGCACGGGGAAAAGCTCTCAGATATTCCTCACTTGAGTAGCATTTCAAGCACAGATCCTTCCTGTCTTTTTCTCTTTTTCCCTTTAGAGAAAAGCCAGCAATGTTTTTGTGTCTGGTCTCTTCTTAAGCCTCCTCTTACCTGTCTGCTGATTCCTCTAAAGAAAGATAAACTTTCTCTAATGAATAGTAAAATCTGTCTTTGTTTTCAACAGTAATGTGATTCGATGTGATGGACACTTCCTGTTTTGATTTGTTGGTTATGTAAAGTATGTTAACAGCGTCTTACAGTTATTGTAAACCAAGAGAAGTGTTTACGTTCTTCAGGGGTGTTAGATATAGTTTACTGATGCTGAATTCCCAACGACTGTATTGTAGCTTTTTTCAGAGAAGGCATTTTACATGACTGATAGCTGGTACACAGTCCGAAGACCTTAAATGCGTAAAAGAGCTTAACTTTACTAGGTGTACAAACGTAGACTGATTCTTTACCCAGTGTTACTCAGACTCTACTAATTAACTTTAAAAGAACAGATTAGAATTTACTGAATATTTGTAAAATTCTTTTTTCTCTCTGCATTGCATTCCCTTCTGTTGTATTTTCAGTTATTGGTTAGTGTCTTTCCACTAAGAAGAACAAGAAAAATACTCTTTACTTTTCATTTAGTTAAAGCTTGTCAGTGGAGATACATTAATACCTACTTGTAGGGAAGGAACAAAAAGAGGTTTGTAAATGTTCTGAAAAGTACGGCCAGTATTTATCATATAACCTACTTTCAAATTGTTGTTTAAGTGATTTTTGTATAAGGCTAATAGTAACTCACTTAAAAAGACTGTCTGATTCCAATTCAGAAAGATGCTGTCATCTACCCAGAACTGCACTGACTCAATGCAAATTAAATACAAGGTCTGTGAACAGAGGTGCAGGATAAGGCCCATGGTACCATAACATAATTTCTTTAATATCTGTGTTAGCCAAATACAAAATATCAGAAGATTTCACTCTCTTTAGTGGAATTCAGCCTTACATTCACCCTTACTTGTGAAAGAAAAAAAATTATTAGGCACAGAACCTGAACCAAGACCAACCTCCCTTTTTCATATATAATTTTCTGTTAACAGCATTTAAACATTTCAGCTTACAGTCTGAATGGAAAAATGCAGGGGAATTTGCTGTTCAAAATTGAGTAACTCAGATTCCAGGATTTTTGTGCTTTCTGTCTGCCCAGACACAGTATACTCATCTTTTTATATTGTAAGAGGTTTATTTGTGCTAATACACAATAAAGAACTGGTAGTTATGTGAAACAAGTAATTTGAAAGCAAAGACACAAAAGTGAAGCACTGAAGATGATAGTTTAATACAACAACAAAGATTTTTATAGACTGAGATTCAAAAAAAACTTCTCAATGACTCTTGATTAAATTAGTTCATTTTTTTAGGGAGTCACTCTCACATCTCCTCAAATTTATTACACTTGAAAGACAAGAGGTTCTTGCCTCCCTGTCACTGCTCAAGTCACTCCTAATGGGACAAAAAGCTGTGGTCATGAGTGTACAGAGTTGTGACCAAATAAACTGATATACGATTTCGTATATCAATGATGTCACTGATTCAGATTGAAATTTCAGTTACACTGACAAATACAAATGGATTTCATACAGACAAAAGGTGGTTTTTTTAATGATCTATGCATTCATAAATGAGAAAGATGCCTGGCCTAACAGAGAACTATAGAAAAGTAAAGCATGTAGGTAAACATTTAAAGACAAAAGCAAATAAAAATTTAGAAAAAGAAAATAAAAATACACTAAGCCACCTCAAACACATTTCAGACCATGGTTAAGAAAGTATCAGAACAGATGCTGTGTCCTAATTACAGTGTAATCAAGATACTAATGGTCGGTCACTCTTCTGACAACTTTTCAAACAATAATGAACAGCAACATGGTATACCAACATTTGCCCACAGGCTAGCTACACAAGAGCTATCTCAGTTAACAAGACTGAAAAATAATTGAAGGAGCTTTGTAAAGACCATTCTGCGCCTAAAGGAAAGGAAATCTGTACCATATAGCACAGTGTTAGGAATGCCACAGGGCAGAAAACATCATCAATATTTAAAATTTTTTTTTTAAATTTAGCTAAGGTGCTGACAACAGCTGCTCAACGCTCCTTCCACAGCAGAAAAGAATATATCTTCCATCCATAAACACTCCTTGTTACTGTATTATTCTAGCTAATGATAAAACGGACGTAAACATTACAACACCCACAGCCAGAGTTAAACTTCAAATCAGAAGGAAAAAGAAAATCTGCTCCAGTTGTTTTTCTGCGTTGCCTTTTCCACAGTTCTGAAAAAAACAGAAGCATCTTCCTGCCTGATGTAAATGCAGATTTCTTCAGCAATCTTGACTTTGGCAGTAACAGGTCGTTCTTCAGATGGGGTTTTCTAGAGAACAGATATTAGCACTAACATCTGCTGCCTGCTTGTGCTAGCTGGAAATTCAATTTATGCACTCGATTATATTCCCAATAGATATTTTTTTAAATGGCATATTCATATAAGTGTTTGAAAAAGCTAAATCTCATATGACTCATACCTCTTCCTGTCAGATTAATAGTCCTGTTTATCCACACAGCACATGCAGCACCATCAGCGAGAGATGGGCTTTCCCACACAACTCGGACAGTAAACAGGACCTAAATGCACACAATTAGACTGCCACCAAACTTTTAAATTTATTTTTTCTGGTGAAAAACACATGAATGCTTGGCCTGGAAGATGCCAGTCTACTACTTCAGTAGTTGGGTAGCCTTCAACTAGCCCACTCTGTGCTCCTCTCAGATGCAGATGATAAGGCCAGATGACTCAGATAAAGGGTTAGCAGCCCTCTAAAAGGTGAGTAACAAAGTTCGATTTATGCAACAGATCCTGGGCATCTCTAGGAATACCAACAGAAAAGCCTTTCATTTCCTGTAGCTTGTTTTGGTCTTTGGGAAAAGGGTTTTGAACCCAAGCATTTCTGCAAAAACCTTTGGAGGGTTTCTAATCTTTCGGTAAAGGGGAAAACCACTCAACATTTGAAAAAAGCAATCCTTGTCCCACTGGGAGGGGTTGTAAACTTCTGCTTTAATTAGAAGATTCTGAATTCCACACCCTGAGTGGAGATGGCAAAGTGATACCTGTCTAATTATAGCATAATTAGACATATATAGAGAGATGTAAGCAGAAAGTTTGCGTGGATCTCCATTATACTGGACTTCTGGATCCAAGTTAACTGTAGAAAAGCCAAGTATTGCAACATTTAAGCTTCTTTTTTGGATCTAGCCCCAGATTTACACATATAATCATTGCTAATCTGTTTTACTGTGTTCACAAAATAAACTGCCTCACAGAAAGTTCTCCAACACATTGTACATGTGGTGGCTAGTCCTCTTGGGACAGAAGTGGCCAGCAGCTAAAGCACTTATTTGTCATTGTCCTTATTAAGCATGAAGACTCTGCATTTAAACACACACACAACATTGAAATATTGCGTAACGGGGATGTAGCTAAGAGAAGAGACTGGCATTCACAGTAGTTTCTGTTTCTAGCAACTTGGAACCTTAACTCCCAAGGTGGAAAGAACCCACAATTCTCCTTTGCAGGCAGAACCTACCTTCTCCCTTAACAGGATCTGCTGCACTAGCACAGTGTATACATTATGAACTAGATGGACAACAGCAGCCTAACACAGTCTGAAGATGGGACACAAATGCCGCAATTGCCAGTTACTAAAAGCCATGGGAACCTAAACAAAGAATTTATCCCATGTCACAGACTGCAATCCAAATCCCAGGGCTTTCACAACTGAGACATGGAGGACCCTCATTACAGGCTCAGTGGAGCTCAGTGTGCGTGTCACCCCGTTCTTCAGAAAATACTCTTACTTGGTGTAAAATGCAGACACTGTTTAGCAAGATATTGGTGACCCCTGCTCCTTTCTAAATATGTTGTAGGCATTAACCTGCAAAGAGGCTGCTGAAGGAGCTTAGGCAACTTTGTAGAAAGAAATGGAATTTAATACACGACCAAAAAAATTTGCTGGTCATCATCTGCTACATTATCTTTGAGATGTGATGCAACTGGTTTTATTTGATTCTGGGGTTTATATTAGTTGTGCCTGCCAAAGTCATACAGTTCATAGCTACAGCCCACTCTCTGCCTTCACAGAAAGAGCTCTGGGTGTGTAAATGCTCAAGGTTTGTTCACTATTAACAAAACCAGCAGCAGGTACCACCTTGAATAAATTTTATAGACAAGGTTTGCACATTCTTTGTATCGCCACTAGTCTATCAACCCACTATATTTTACCTTTTTTTCCTCTTCTGCATAGTACAATTTGGCTTACATTCACATCTTTAACAGTGCTATTTTATTATGCTCAGCATTTTCTTTATTCATCCCATATTTCTGAACGCATTCAAGTTAATAGGAACCATGCATTGAACTTTCAGAAATATTCTGGGGGATGGGCCTACTTCCTTTCCCTGCCTGTGCAACATAGAAAACCAGTTTGCAGATACACGTCAAAAAAAAAAAAAAAAAGAAAAGAAAACAAATTCACCCACACAAAAATAAATAAAAATAGAGAGGTCATCATTAGCCACAAACCAGATTGTCTTTAGGCCAGTTTTCCCAATACCACAATACCACAAAAGGCAACGCAAGACAAAAAAGGAAGAAGAGTTTAGTGTTCTCAGAGAACTATTTTCCAACGTATTTGTGGAATGGAGACTTTTACAGCACAAACTGCAAGAAAATGGACCAAGTGAACACAGCAGTTGAAAGACACACAACTGAGAAAAGCTGAAGGAAGGAAGAACTAGAGAGACTGGTGGATGGTCTGCTCTGTAGCCATACCAAGGAGATGGGATTTGTGTAGACTCTTGAAGATAGTAGGACCACCAGGGCTGGGAGTGGCAGAACACAGGAGCACAGGATACAGTGAACTTCAAACAGTCAGTTGGCCTGGGAAATGCAAAACAATACCTGAGACACAGAAAAAGAGGGATAATCTTGAAGAAAAGTATCAAGAATTTGCTTTGAAAATTACAAGTTGTTCTAAAAATGGAAAGGGCGTGAATAGCTAAAACATTTGCAAACACTATGATAATAGCCACAAATATGCATTATCCCTTTGCAAGAGTATAGCCAGTGATAAACGATATTAAATTATTATCTGCTAGGTGAGACAGCATGAATAACTGAGCCCTGTAAGAAGCAGATTTATTAAAACCTTAGCTCAGACCTTAGTCATGTGGTGGTTAAAAAGACATCATTGGAACGTATCTCTGCCAACTTGCTCCCATCACAAAAGCTTTGAAAAATCTTTACTTTATGGTGGCACAACAGAGATCAGTTAAAATAATGTGTGTGAATGGGGAACAGTTGTTGAATATTTCTTAAAACAGAAGAAATAAATAAAGCTTTTCTCCAAAGTTATCAGGACGTTTGAGACAGGCTACAGAAATATATTTTCATTATACTGAATCTGTTGATAGAACTCACCATTCCAGTTTATTGAGGAGGCCAATGGGACTGGATCAATTCAAGGCATAAAGACCACCTGCCCCTACTCATGAAGCCTCCAGGTCAGCAAGTCCCTATCCCACTATGGCATGCTGGGCTTGTTGGTGTCAACTACAGTCACTGTGAGTTGGCAGAAAGTATCAGGGTAGTCAACTTGGGCAAGAGCACAGGCTGAACAATGCGTTCATCCTGCACCGTGAAGCACTGACAAGCACTGGCCAGGCCTGAACGACAAGCATCAGACCCAAACAAAGGTAAGGGTTGAGCAGCTTGCAAAGAACAGGACAGATGTGGTGCTGGTGGTTTATGTGAATCAACTGAGTGATGCCTGGGGTGAGGCGGAAGCCTCATAGCCCCGTGTTGCTTCAGTAAAGCCAGAAGAAAACCCCACAGCTCTGCACAGAACAGCTTTGTTCTCTGCCACTCCTGCCCCCCCCCCAACTTTCTTTTCTGATCAACAACACAACAAGCCTCGATAAGAGCCATCTAACACATGACAATTGACTCAGTCCCACCTCACCAGGAGTATAAATCTGGCATTTTAATTCCTCCATTTTGAGGGTAAGAACTCCGACTACAGGATGGGTAGAGGGGCCTGGACCTCTCTCCTCCTCAAGCAGGGATGCCTTCTTGGTGAGAATTGCGATACTTAATTATAGTGCTAAAGTATTAATCTATGCTTGCTTATTGTAGTGCTTACTTATTATAGTGTATGTATGGTTAACGGTAGTCAATAGAGATATACATTGATATGTTGGAATGACAATTACATTTGTGTGAGACTGTGCGTTTATCAACAGCAACTCCAAACTTGTTACATCTGTCGCCTTAATGAACTACCTAATTTTGAAACTTTGCGAAACTCTTTCAGCGGAAGTCCCTGTGAGGGCTTTGAGAGGCAAACATTGACTTTAATACGGGGCTTGCAAAACTGTCCTGGTAAAAATCCTTTGGTGGTTCTGGGGTAAAATTTATAAGATCAAACTTAGTCTGGAAGTTATACACCAACACTACATATACATTTAGATATAAACAGTGGACCAGGTCTGGGACTACGGGTGGGTCTAGCCACACCTAGACTCCTCCTGAGAGGAGTTTAGAGAGAAAGGGGGTCCACTCTGAGCCTTGTGACCAGACGGGACAGTCTTGCTGATCACATAACCAGTTTCTATCCTTAATACAACACCCCTTTCACTTCTCTATATCTTTAGTCATAAACCATTGGCCCAGTCTGGGACTAGGATTGGATCTAACTGTGCTCTCTGAAGGAGTTTGGATAGCAAAGGGGGCCACTCTGAACTATGTGACTCAATGGGAGAGTCTCCCTCAGCCACATACTCTTACCACAACACTCACTGACTGCAGAAAGCCAGGAGACATAGTAGGAGAAAGACCAGTCTACGTTTGCACTTTTCTTATGCTTTCTAAGAACTTTACCAGGATACATTGGTCTGATTCAGTATAGCTGTTCTTGGGCTGGATCAAAGGGAGATGATATAGGCATGAAAACTTTAAACGAGACAGCACACAAAATCCAGAAGTCCAATGCAGAGCAAATTGTCTGACTGCTAGTTGTCCTTTCCTTCAGCAGAACAGCTTTCTTGAGGCTTTCCTTTCAAGGTTTATTGTCATTTCCGAATTCAGAGGCTTGGACTGAGAAAATAAAATGAACACAGGTCTTTCTACAAACTAAAACTGTGTATTTGCTCCAGTGGTGAGGATTTAGAACCGTAAAGCAGGAAGTGGCCCAGTACACATGGAAATGAAATGGTTCATTAAATACTACAAAGGCAGTCAATGGAAAAAATCTGCTGGTTTTTTGCACTTCCCTTTTCTTGAGTTAATATCTTATAAATACTTTGAGCTTCAAGTCAAGGTCCAGCATAATCTTGTACTGGCCACAGCTTGACAGAAGCAGCACATTACAACCCAAATATACAAAGATGGTGTTTTTATTTTTACAGCTTATCAACAGGAAGAGAAACTGTGAGTTTACTGTGCAGTGGCTTCCACATTTTTAATCACATAGAGTTCATGATAGTTACAGTAGTAAGGATCATGTAGGAGTTGATACTATCTGACTGTCCCTCTCTAAAACTGTAGTAGGACAAAGTACAGTGTCTCTACTCTCCAGTTCTCTATGAAGTGCAATGTCAAAAGATATTGTTTAATTATTTCTGGAAGTGAAGGTGACCCAAATAGTCTTGAATTGAGATGCTTTTATTGTATGTGATTTTGCTATAGAAATATTTGGGAAGTTTTCCCCCAAAGTTAAAAGCCATAAAAATATTTTCTGTGCTTTCAGAAAAAGACAATAGACTGACAGCTCTGCAGAGTAGACTACAGAGTACAGTCAAGCAATTAGTAAGATTTTTTTTGCTACTCCCCAAGTAAGCAGTTTCCCTCTTCACAATATTGAATACCATGCTCATTTTCAAGTTGCACATTACACTGCAAACAAAGCATCATCTCTCTTGCTTTCAGCTTCTTGCTCGTTCAATAGACAAAACCAAAGCAACTGGATAATCCAAACTGTAGATAATAGGAAAGAAAAGGGCAGTTACTGTGATGCTCTTGCCTTTGTCCCCATTAGCTTGTTCAAGACATATTAGTCTGATGAGAAAAATCAGAAATTTAAGTTCTAGATTGCAAAGAGATTCCTAAAATAAGCATAGCTTTCACAATGTACCTCCTGTTTTTTATTTCCTCTTCATGTCTTACCCATGTGTTTGAGACTGCTCATTTCAATATGGGACATTTTCAAAAAATTTAGTATTTTAATCCAAGGGTTTTTTTTTAATATTACAAGCAAAAAGCTTTGGGAAAGCTCAAACATTTGGATTACACACCTCCTGTGCTTCATATACAGAATCATAACTGGTATGTCTGAAAAAATTATGACTAAAAATATCTAAGAAGGTGACGCAGAGCATCTTAGGCTAGGTGAGGAAGCTCACAGAAATCTATGCATAACCCTAACATAGTTACGAATTTCCACACTGAATTACAAAAGTATATTCAGAGATTTTGTTAACAAATATGAAATATGTTTGCTTACTACATCAGTAAACACAATTACAAAAGCTGCAATAAATACAGAAGAAATGAATATTCATGATGTGGTGCAAACCTTGTTAAATTGGACCTGAGTGTGCTTCCACCAAAAAGGGAAGTTTCTACACTCCCTTTGGCTGGCAGCGTTGGCCAGGTGGACCCACACCTGATTAGATTAATCTAATTCTGAAATCATATCCTTAAAAGCATTTAATCAAGATCATATTCAAAATCCCATCTTTTTTCATCAATAAAAAAATTACATTGTTTTATTTTTGAAGGTGTAAATATGAAAATGGTTCCTGATTCACATAATGCGGATTACTGGAATTAGGCATCTATGGAAGGTGATTCATTAGGCACCTATGGAAGGTGAATTAGGCATCTATGGAAGGTGATTCATTAGGCACCTATGGAAGGTGAATTAGGCATCTATGGAAGGTGACTACTTTAGGAATGCAGCTTTGGAGGAGAAGAATTGTACTTGAGAAGTAGCTATTCCTCTCCATGATTATAAAGGTAACCCAGCACTAGCTCCAATGTATGCTGTATACCTCTAGAGTTATGCGAGTTCACATGATCCTAGCAATGTCTTGTGCAGTTTCTACAGCAGTTTTAACCTTTTCAAAAAACCTTGAAAATCCTTACTTAGCTCTTCCAATTTGATGAAGATACAATATGACTGAATTTCTATGTATCATTCTGAACCAAATAATTTTGATCTGGACTACTCTCTTCCTTGTAAGAAACGGGAAACAGCTGTTTGATGGGAAAACACTGCCCAAGGACCTGAACACATCTTTATCCACCCCTGGCAGTGGTTGCACATCCCAGAAAGCTGGGACGATGCTGCTCTTGAGCCAAGGGGTGAGAAGCAGGGGATACCACTAATGAGAAAGTCCCTTCCTAGAAGATGCTGCTGCTGCATCCTCCTCCCAGGCTCCTCTTCTAGCCATCCCTACCTGTCCCTGCCCCTTGGTGCCAAAAGCAGCAGCTCAACTCTGGATCTAGTAGCAACAGTCATGATACCAGCTTCTCCCTAGGAGTCCCTGAGGTAGTTACTTGCACAAGGAAGAAAGCGGAGTAGCTATTGTGTGTGGAGGAAAGTTTGTCTTTGACTGCTGCTAGAGGGATGGTTAGGGAGGCAGAGACATCCATCTTCAAAAAAGTCGAGAAAGGGCACTAGAGTTGCCAGTTGGCCCTTGGAATATTATGGAGTAAATCTTCATGGAAGCCATTTACAGGTGCATGAAGGACAAGAACGTGATTAGTAGGAGCCAGCATAGATTTACCATGGTCAAATCATATCAATTCCTATGCCTTTAGCAAGGCAACACTGAACAGCAGGGCCGCCACTGAAATGAAATACGGCAAGCTGGAGGAGTGGGCTGGCAGAAATCTCATTAAATTAAATAAAATCAAATGGGAAGTTCTCAACCTGGTGCAGAATAACTCTGTGGAAGCTGGGGACTGACAAGCTGGGGAGCTGCTCTTCAGGAAGAGACCTGGCAGTCTGAGTGCACCAGCTGAACACAGCTCTTCAAGGCACCCTGGAGGCAATGAGAGCTAATAAAGAACCGGGCTGCATTAGCAAGTCTATCCAGCATATTGAGACAAAGAATTATCCTGCTCTCTGATAAGGCTCACTGAGTTCCATCCAGTTTTCATAGAATCACAGAACTATTTAGGTTGGAAAAGAGCTTTAAGTTCATTGAATCCAGCTGTAAACGTAACACTGCCAAGTTCACCATTAAATCATGGTACTAAGTGCCACATCTACATGCCTTTTAAATGCCTCCAGGAATGGCGACTCAACCACTTCCCTGGGCAACCTGTTCCCACGCTTGACAACCGTTTCAGTAAAGAAACTTCCCATGGCGCAACTTGAGGCCATTTCCTCTTGTCCTATTGCTTGTCACTTGGGAGAAGAGACTGACACCCACCTCGCTACAATCTCCTTTCAGGTAGTTATAAGGAGTGTTAAGGTCTCCTCTCAGTCTCCTTTTCTCCAGACTAAGAAACCTCAGTTCCTCAGGGGCTTCTCATAAGACTTATTCTCCAGACCCTTCACCAGCTTCATTGCCCTTCTCTGGACATGCTCCAGCACCTCAATGTCCTTCTTGTAGT
Source organism: Leptosomus discolor (assembly GCF_034619465.1). Classification (NCBI taxonomy): domain Eukaryota; kingdom Metazoa; phylum Chordata; class Aves; order Leptosomiformes; family Leptosomidae; genus Leptosomus; species Leptosomus discolor. The sequence continues at coordinate 77,516,474 of NC_141419.1, forward strand.
GAGGGGCCCAAAACTGCACACTGCATTCGAGGTGCGCCTCACCAGTGCCGAGTACAGAGGCACGATCACCTCCCTGCTCCTGCTGGCCACATCACTTCTGATACAGGCCAGAATGCTGTTGGCCTTCTTGGCCACCTGGGCACACCACTGGCATCTATTCAGCTGGCTCTCGACTAACAGTCCCAGATCCTTTTCTGCTGGGCAGCTTTCCAGCCACTCATCCCCAAGCCTGTAGCGCTGCATGGGATTGTTGTGACCCAAGTGCAGGATCCGGCACTTGGCCTTGTTGAATCTCATACAACTGTTGCCCATCAATCCAGCCTGTCCAGATCCCTCTGTGGAGCCTTCCTACCCTCAAGCAGATCAACACTCTCAGCCAGTTTAGTGTCACCTGCAAACTTACTGAGGGTGCACTTGATCCCCTCGTCCAGATCATTGATAAAGATGTTAAACAGAACTGGCCCCAGTACTGAGCCCTGGGGAACACCGCTTGTGACCGGCTGCCAGCTGGATTGAACTCCATTCACCACCACTCTTTGGGCCTGGCCATCCAGCCCGTGATTTACGCAGCAAAGAGTGCACCCATCCAAGCCATGAGCAGCCACTTGCTGCAGGAGAATGCTGTGGGAAACTGTGTCAGAGGCTTTACAAAAGTCCAGGTAAACAACATCCACAGCCTTTCCCTCACCCACTAAGCTGGTCACCTTATCATAGAAGGAGGTGAGGTTAGTCAAGCAGGACCTGCCTTTCATAAACGCATGCTGGCTGGGCCTGGTCACCTGGTTGTCCTGTATGTGCCATGTGATGACACTCAAGATGATCTGCTCCATAACCCTCCCTGGCACCAAGGTCAAGCTGACAGGCCTGTAGTTCCCTAGATCCTCCTTCCAACCGTTCTTGTAGATGGGCATCACATTTGCTAAACTTGTCAACTGGGACCTTCCTGTTTAGCCAGGATTGTTGGTAAATGACTGAAAGTGGCTTGGTTGAGCATTTCCACCAGCTCCCTCATTACCTTTGGGTGGATCCCATCAGGCCCCATAGACTTGTGTGTGTCCAGGTGGTGTAGCAGGCTGCTAACCATTTCTCCTTGGATTATGGGGGCTTCATTCTGCTCCCTGTTCTTGTCTTACAGCTTGGCAGGCTGTGTACACCAGGAACAACTGATCTGACTACTAAAAGACTGAGGCAAAGAAGGCATTAAGTATCTCAACCTTTTCCTCATCTTTGGTCACATGTTTCCCCCCATATCCAATAAAGGATGGAGAGTATCCTTAGCTCTCCTTTTGTTGAGAAACATTTTTTATTGTCTTTTACTACAGTAGCCAGCTTAAGTTCTAGTTGGGCTTAGGCCCTTCTCATTCTCCCTGCATAATCTCACAGCATCCCTGTAGTCTTCTTGAGTTACCTGAACCTTCTTCCAAAGGTCATAATCTCTCTTTCTTTCCCTGAGTTCTAGCCAAAGTTCTCTGTTCATCCAGGACAGTTCTCTTCCCTACTGTCTTGTCTTTCAGCACATGGAGATGTCGCACCCCTGCACTGTTAAGATTTCCTTCTTGAAGAATATCCAGCCTTCCTGGACTCCTTTGCCCTTCAGGACTGCCTTCCAATGTACTATATTAACCACTCTCCTAAACAGGTCAAAGTCTGCCCTCTGGAAGTCCAAGGTAGCAGTTCTGCTCACCCTTCTCCTTATTTCTGTGAGAACTGAAAACTCTTATCATTTCATGATTGTTATGCCCAAGATGGCCTGCAACCATCACATTATCCACAAGTCCTTCTCTGTTCACAGCAGGGCACATTCCCTCATTAGTTTAATCATCAGCTGTGTCAGGAAGTTTTCTTCTGTGCACTCCAGGAACCTCTGAGACTGTTTTCTCTCTGATGTATTTCCAGCAGACACCTGGTGAGGTGCAGTCCCTCAAAAGAAAGAGGCTAGCAATCATGAGACCTCTTCCATCTGCTTACAGAATATTTCATCCTGGTTGGATGGTCTATAACAGACTCCCATCATGTTATCTGCCTTGTTGGCCTTCGCTTTGATTCTTAGCCATAAACACTCAACCCTATCATCACTGTCATCAAATTCTAGACAGTGAAAACACTCCCTAACATACAGGGCTCTCCCACCACCTCTCATTCCTTGCCTATCCCTTCTGAAGAATTTGTAGCCATCCGTTGCAGCACTCCAGTTCTGTGAGTTATCCTACCATGTTTCCTTGATGGCAACTGTATCATAGTTTTCCAGCTGCACAATGGCTTCCAGCTCCTCCTGTTTGTTGCCCAAGTTGTGTGTATTGCTGTAGATGCACCTCACTTGGACTATTGATCATGTCACTTTTGGGGGGAAGAAGCCCTTATTGCTATGTGATCATTCTTGGGTGCTTCCATGGTTTCACACTAATAACACTTGGATCTTTGCTCTGGCATGGATCTCCATCCCCTACATCCAGTGATATGGCCGACTGAAGGACCTTGCTAGCCCACCCTCCCTCAAACATTGGCATGCTGCCCTGAGGCATATGTCTGTCGAGCCTGGTTTTATCCCTTTCCCCCTTCAAATCTAGTTTAAAGCTCTTTCAATGAGCCCTGCTAACTCCTGTGCAAAGATCCTTTTCACTCTTTGAAACAGGTGTACCCCATCCATCGCCAGCGGGCCTGGTGTCATGTAGACACTTCCATGATCAAAACCCCTAAAGTTCTAGTTGTCACGCCAGGCTTGGAGCCAGGTTTTGGTCCCCCAGTACAAGAGAGACACTGACAAATTAGAGTGAATGAAGAAAAAGGCGACAAGGATGGTTAAAAACATGAAGCATGGGATATAGGAGGACAGGCTGCGGGACCTGAGCTTGTTCACACTAGAGAAAAGAAGGCTCAAGGGGATCTAACTGGTGTCTTCAGCATCATTTGCAATTCTTAGTGAAGACAAAGCCAGACTCCTCTCAATGATACATAGCAATACGGCAAGAGGCAATGGGCAGAAATTGCTGCAAAGGAAATTTGGACAAGATATCAACCTTTTGCGACAAGACTGCTTAAGCACTGAGTAGATACCCAAAAGACTCTGCAATTTCCGTGCTTCCAGATTTCCAGAATACCCCTGGGACAAGGTTCTGACCGACTTGATCCAGCTTTAACATGAGCAGGGAGCTAAATTAGATGTTTCCTTCAAACCTAATTTTTTCCTTAATTCTATGCTTCTAACTGATAGGGACATGTTCTTCTAAGCTTTTTTTTTGCACAGACCAGCTGCTCAGTAGCTGTGCTTTTCTAACAGCCCTCGCTTGACTTCAGCCAATCCTGCAAGCAAGAATTGTGTTAACCTGGATTTACACAGCTGGACTTGAAAATTTTGTTTGGCTACAGGATGCTCACAAGAGTTGCTCTGTCTTCTGAAGATTTCAAAATTGTTGCTTATCTCAAATTCATACAACACTTATTAAGAGATTAATGCTCTTCAGCATGAAGACATTACTGTATCTGGCACGATAATCTTCAAAGAAACAAAACAGTTTACAACATTGATGTTTGCAGAACTGAATCCTAAAGAGATTTAATAGATGACATAACTGGTAAAATTACTATTAAAATGCAATAGAATTTGACTCATAGCAATCCTGCAATGATACTCCCTTGGGAGTAATATTCTTGTACCATATAAGACCATTTGCAGTTTACAATCTGCTGGGAACCTTTGCAGAGCAAATGAAAAACAATTTATTCCTCAGTACTTCACTAGCCAACAACATCAGTGCAGGATAACCATAACACAGCAGGAAATTTTTAAAACACTATCAAGTGAATGGCAATAAAAGGTTTTGATCAATAAGAACGTACGTACCTTTGGAAGTGCCTCAGGTTTCAACAGGGGTGTGCTAATTGCCTGAACACACAACTAGATCCAATAAAGGAATTATGTGCCTGTGTGGTGTATTACCTCTTCCCGTCTAGTTCAGTGACTCAGTGCACTCCCACACTCAAATGATAAATGAAAATGGATGTTTAGACAAGACCTTCCTTCTGAGCTTTGTGTCATCATTGCAGATACTTCTCTCATTTTCTAGCTTGCCCTTCAGCTCCACCTTTTGTTTACTATTTTCAGCCATATTTCATGGGAATAGCTATACTGTAACCTACATAGGTTCAAAGGACTTGTATCACCTGAGTCTTTTGGCAGCTTGATAGATACGTGAGTCTCATCAGTGTAAGGCTTCTCCCTACAGTTGCCTGAGGCCACAAATAATACTTCTAAAATTTTTATAGCTTTAGAAATGAAATATCCATAAAAATCTGGCCCTTTGGCACTTCTGAAAATTTTAATGAACAAACTTAATCTCTTAAAAAGGTCATGCACCCTATATTTAATAATTTTGTAAATGTATTAGAACTGATCACGTGAGTAGTGTTCTGCTTTATGAATCCACATTACTCATCCTTCTTGGTAAAGGAGTCTGATATTGTGCACTTTATAAATACTATCATAAAAAAATGGTTGCAGAACTTTTGTTTCTTTCCAGGTGTCTGTTAACAGTTGTTCTCCAGTTGCTAGACTATGCAAATATTTAAAGGATCTTTAATTAAAATCTTAGAGACTGAACTTACATGAAGCATTAAAAACATCTAAACAGAATAAACCAAATATTTTTTATCAGTTTGTGCTGGGCCTTGTGCTAACCTTGAAATTTCTCATAGTGCAGTCTTGCTAATTATTTTTCCCTCCCTCTCAGATTCATCTTCTTCAGAAAAGGTTTTCTATAAGAATGCAAATAATTTTGGCAATTTTGACTTGTAGATAAGGAGTTGTAAAACTATAGTCACATGCACACACAAGGCAGTGATGCATGGAGAACAAGGAGCCAGAAGACCAAGCCTAGAAGGAAAGAGGAATGATACAGTGAACTCCTAGGAAAGATGCCCAAATTGTTGAATTGTCCAGCAGATAAAACAAGAGCCATTCCTTATAGTTATTCCATTCTATATGTCTGGATTTTAGGAACCATTATCATCATCATATGTGCCTTTAGTTTTAGAGACCTATATGGCAATGAGAGAACATGTGCCCTAAGAAGTGCAGGGCAGGCCTTGGAAAGTGGGAGACAGGTTGACAGAAGGATTAGATTCTGCGTGACAAGCGACAGATTACCAGTGACAAGCATAGACACATCCCTAACCGAATTCTCCTTACAAATCTATGGTAATACCTATTGAGAAAATGAGAAGTATATAGGCTCTTTCCAATAAAATTTGTTACCATTTTTGACTTCTAGGTAAAAAAATTAATTTCAGTCTTGGCAAACATGTTTGCAAATATGTTCTTCACTATTTGCCACCTGCAAACAATAGCTGGAAGCTAAATCCTCTTAAATTTAAATTTTTAACATAGGTTATCCAGATCGTTTTATAGAAGTGCATCCCTCTATTAGCAATACATAGGAAGTAAAGGTTACCAAGGTCAGGTGCCACAAATTGCATTGAAGTCAGATACTTAAATCAGCCAGTGTGAACACTCTTAATAGTCCTGTATTTTTATGTAGTTACTTCTGTGTGTTGAATACTCTGCACTATTGCAATGCTCAGCTGGGGCCTGGGCAGGGGGAGTCATTCTTAGTCCATAGTAGTGACTCCAGAAGAGCAGTACAACCACTTACTGCAGAAGTGACCTCTCAGCACTCCGCTGCACAAATGTGTCAGAGAAGTCAGCAACTGCCAAACTCATAAAAATCTGACTGTATATGGTCAGGATATGGCAAAAAGGGGTCATATCCTGACTCTGCAATAGGAGGTACATACCAGTCCATATGGTTCTTTGAAGCCATATAAGGTATCCTGAGATATTATTACTATTATTTTCTGTTCAAAGTTCCTGAAGGAATGAGGCTTGTTTTGCAATTTGTCAGAGTGGTGTTTTCATAACATGCTGGAAGCTGAGGGTACATGCTGAATTCCTAAAGGTATGGCATGACAGCACACAAATATCTGAAGACACAGAGACAGTGTTGGAGGGCAATGCAGTGTATTATTTCCATACTGCCCACTGAGTATGGTCTTGGTGCATGCTACCCCTTCAGCTGTGCCTAGAATGGTTGGCATAGATTAGTGGGCAGACAGGATAGTCAAGTGCTGGTTGACACAGCCATAACTGTACGGGGTTGTTTGCTAAGAACTGAGCAATGGGAGCTATCAGTGGTCCAGAACTCAGTTTTGCTCCCTGACAGTTTTATTTACAGATCACAGAATGGTAGAAGTTGGCAGGGACCTGTGGACAGCATCTAGTCCAACCCACCTGCTAAAGCAGGTTCACCCAGAGCATGTTGCACAGGAACGCGTCCAGGCCGGTTTTGAATGTCTCCAGGGAAGGAGACTCCACAACCTCCCTGGGCAGCCTGTTCCAGTGCTCTGTTACCCTCAAAATAAAGAAGTTTTTCCTCATGTTCAGGTGGAATTTCCCATGTTCCAGTTTGTGCCCGTTGCCCCTTGTCCTGGCACTGGGCACCACTGAAAAGAGCCTGGCCCCATCCTCTTGGCATCCCCCCTTTGGATAGTTATAAGTGTTGATAAGATCTCCTCTCAGTCTTCTCTTCTCCAGGCTAAACAGACCCAAGTCTCTTAGCCTTTCCTCATAAGAGAGATGCTCCAGGCCTCCAATCATCTTCATAGCCCTTCACTGGAGTGAAGTGTTGGACTCTCTCTAGTAGTTCTCTGTCTCTCTTGAACCAAGGAGCCCAGAATTGGACACAGTACTCCAGATGTGGCCACACTAGGGCAGATTAGAGGGGAAGGACAACCTCCCTAGACTTGCTGGGTGCACTCTGCTTAATTCACCCCAGGATACCATTGGCCTTCTTGGCCACAAGGGCACATTGCTGGCTCAATTTTAGCAACATAAATACAGTCAATGTCCATGCCGAGGCATCAAATCCAGCAGAAAAGTCTTTACCTGGTAGGAAATAATTTTTTCTATAATTATTATATATTGCTGTGGAAGCACTCTGCTTCTGTAAAAACACCAATGTCCCAGTTATTCTCTTGCCAAACTGCAACTCCAAGGCTGGGAAACTGCAGTAGCCATGTGCAAAGTTCAGTATCTCAGCATCTTTAAACCTTTGACTCACACACTGGCAATTGCACAAAGTTACACCCCTCACTACTTATCAGAAGACAAATATCACTGCTTGTGGTCTCTAAACATCAAAGATAAAACAGAGGGTTATGCAGTCTTAGTCATATGTCAGATTGCACACGTGCACCCTGAACATTTATTTGTAGGACAGTTTTATCATTTGTCAGACTAATGGACTGAAATTTGGTTATTCACCTCAGGTTACCATGGTTACTCAGGTCACCTGTATATCTATCAGCTTTTACTCTTTTGGAACGTGTTTCTTTAATTATATACTTGTATTATGTGTGCTGGCTCATGTTATATGACTCATCTAAAAGAACGCAAGTACCTTTTGAGTTCTTCTTTCTGTACGCACAATCCTAGCTAATTTTCACTCTGTGCTTGATTTAACTTATAAAAATATGTGTTATTTCTGTGTTCACACACTTTGAAAACCTATCTTCCATGCTGAGTGAAGGACTGTAAAAGATCACACAATGCGTGCAAAGTGCTGATTTATCCCAAAGAGTTCTATTGTTAATAGTAATTCATCAAGGCGTTAAATCGTGCATAATCTGAAGTGCACATGCAAAATTACTGATAAAAAAAATTTAAAATTTTCTGAACAAACTGATAGCTTAAAGGATCTGAGTAGGTTACTCGTGGTATAACATATACATACTTCCTTCCCACCGATCTGCATTTCAGAAATATTTCAGTATTTTTTCAATGCACATGACATCAAAGAAAAGTACCTGAATTAATCGTAACTGAACACTTAGTCAAGGTTTCCTGAAAGTTCTGACAAAGCATCTCGAGAAACTGTAAAGTGTTTACCTACTTCCTAATAGGTAGCTCCAATTCATGGAATTCATTTTTTGCTGACAAATTTGGCAGTAGTACCAAAATCACCTGGCTTGATTAGCTGTGAAGATTTCTTCTTTTGTATCTAATTTTTTTCTGAGGGAAGTCAAGGGGGTGGAGGGGAGTGGTGTGGAGGAAAAAACATAGGACAGGACTACCTAAGAACCACTTACTACAAAATCACAAACACTTTTTTAAAATCTGCTTTTGGAAATGAAAATATCTTGGTCGTAATTCTTGCTCCTCCAATGTTAGTTTGCTAGCATTTGGGAAGAAGACAACAAAAGCAAAGCTTTAATTGTCCTCTTCATTGTCAAGTGTAAAGGTTAAATTTAGCTATATCTTTGTCAGAAAGCCCACAGTATACACTCTGCTGCTAAGATAACATTGACTAAATAACTTGAATTTTTGACGCTCTCAAATTTTTTCAGCACTTGCTTTTCTAATCTTGCCACTCTTACCAAAACATGTTCTTGCTACTGTTAGAATAGTATTTCAATTTATTTAACCCTTTTAAAATAAGTTTTTACATGTTATAGATTATTATGTTAGGAAGTTAAAGGGAGATATATCTGAAAACAACCAACCTCATTCTGCTGTAAAATGCAAGGGGACTGGAGATTTGGGGGGAACAAAGTAAGCCTGGGGACACTATAAGGGAAAGTCATTGGAAAATGGTAGCATTGGAAAGGCTTCTGGATAAGGTCCTTTTGTAAGGAGGAGATTTTTCTTTTAAAAGCATTTAAGGAAGCCCTTGCTTTCTCATCCTGCTAGTAGACCTGCAGTCTCTAACCAAAGACAGTAATGCCAAAGACAACTCAGAGAGTTTGTTCCCAGCTGAAACCTTGTTCAGGGATGCAGACTTAAGTAATAAATCTCAGTTACAGGAGTATGAACAGTCAACACAGATTGACTGGGTACTCCTTTTTTTTTTTTTTTATTGTAATGTAGCTGATCATCCAGTCAAAGTAATATTATTGTAAAAAGCGGATTTTACAAAAATTCAGTGAGTGGAAGATTTATAAACACTGTTTTTCAATGGAAAGCACTAATAAGCATTGAAAGAACAGAAGTGTTGGTTATGAAATTATGTAGAATATCATACTACAAAAATAGAAATAGGAAATAGAAATCATATATAGAAGATATAAGGAAGTCATCAAGGTTCATTCACCTAGGGCCAAACACCGAAATTCTAGAGAGCTGAGGTTGTGCGTTTGTGCAGTCCAATCACAGGCTCATAAAAGTTGGTGAGACTGAACAATCAGAACTCCAATCTCTGCCCTTTTATGAGATACGTCAGAAGAGAAAGATCTGTATTAAGAGGTAGCTTCTAGCAGAAATTGAAGCCTTGACTGTGCTGGACTCTTCAGTAAGCCACAGCAGTGACAGACCCAAGACTCATGATGTAGCACAAAGTTACTGCAAACCTTTCAGTCTGTCAGTGACCATCTTTGGCTCTATGGAGAAAAGACCCAATGATTTCCCATGAAAATATGAACCCACCCTGACAGGACTCCAGTCTGCAGCCACTGAGTCATGAAAAGAAGCTCCAGTTGTGAGTGGTCCCCAACAGTCCCTCACCAGTGGATGCTCCACAGCCAGTGCTAGTACAAATCAGCATATTTAAAAGGCTTGAACGTTATGTAAGTATAAGCACTGGGGAAGTTCCTTGGCATACAAGGTAGGCAAGTAACAGCTCTGTTTGTCGATACATGCTGTGCCTCTTTTAATTTTATCTGCTCTTTTGTCAGCCTTTATTGTACCCAGAAATTCCACATCATAATTTCTTGCTGTGTGTAAAGGCTTTTAGCACAAAGCTAGAGCTGCATATCACAGTGTGACATCCAGTAAGAATGGCAAAAGACCCTTGAATTCTAGTTAAATACTGAACCGAGGGATGACTCATAGAAATTTTCCCATGAATGCTCATAAAATAATCCTGGAATAAGCTCTGTTAGACTACAAATATATTTCATCAGCAGCTTTCACACTTCTTTTATCTTGAAGGAACTGATTTATACTAGCAGTTGTAAGTACAACATTGGTGTGATCAATGGAATACAAATTCTTTTAATGCAAAAGACATGTAAATCATAGCAAAGCGTGCCCGTCACACTGACGTTTCCACAGGAATAGAAAGATGTCACAAAAGTTTGATACGTAAGGGACTACTGCTGTCTCAAGTAGCTGCCAAACATTCTCCAGCCTATAAAAAGGGGTCTGAGAGTGCTTGTTCGGAGTGCATCTGTAGAGATAGTAAAGGCAGAAGGTACCAGGGCCATGTGTCAACACAGCCTGGATGAACCAAACGTTGGTTCCAGACTACAATGTTATTTATAAACACTAATGGTTAAAGATGGCCCTTTATTGTTCAGTGCTTTCTTCTCTACTTAATCATATATTCTTTTCATGCTATCTTCCTTACTTCCTGAAATTTATTTCCTCCATGCCCTCCTTATGTTCTTTCTCAGGAAGAATATTCCTTTTGTTCTAGATGTAATTGTCAGTTAAGTCACTAATTGATGCCCAGCATGGCTATGTCTGAATACTAAATTCCCTATGCATTGTATGAAACAGTGACAACCAGACTAAAACCACTTGCTAACAGCATGACAAAAAGTAGATAGTTATTTCTGTTTACACATAGACTGTAGAACGAAAATGAAATTTTATGGTTTTATAATCAGAATTCCCTATATTACAAGATAAATGCAAGTAATGTTCCTCATTTATTAATATATATTACAATCAATCCAACACTGATGAGTTGGAAAAACAGAGCAAAGGTTTATTTGCTTCATCTGAGTGACACATTAAACTAAAGGAGACAAAACAAATAGTCTGGCAAAATGCTGACAGTGGGTCTAGAATTAACTACAACTGCAAATACGGACAATCTTTGTTTGCAGTGATTCACTAGTAAAAATAACATTCAGTTAATGATAGAAGGAAGATCAGTTTTGATATCAGTGAAAATTGATCTGACATTAAGTGTTGTGCAAAATTTTGGCTAATGAGAGACTCACATCTCTCTAAAAGATGTTGAAGCAGCATTAAACTTCTGGCACAAAAAGGACACAAAAATTAAATTGTCAATAAAATTCTCTGGAAGCTTAACAAAGACATTTGAAAACAACCAGATTAAAGTAAATTAAGAAATTACATTCCTGAGTGCAGGGTATAGTGAGGGATGTAATACAAGCCTTTCCAGTATCAGCTTCTCAATCCAGAATACTCTTTAAAATTCTGCCCAGTCATCCAGAAGACTACATTTCTTAGAAAAATTACAAAACAAATCTAGATGAGGCGCCAGAAAATAGGTCCAGAGGCTGAATTTCTCAGTTTGCTAACAGAAGGAACACTTGTTAGAAATAAGGACAGTAAGATACATTAACCTGATAAGGGTGGCGGGGGGGCGGGGGGGGGGGAGGAGGGGCTGGGGGGCAGGCAGGAAGAGGAAAAGGAATCAGTCAACTAATTTGTTAATTGAGGAGAGGACATTTGGTACCCACAGCATTAACAGTATGCAGCTACCAGTCACGGGAAAATCAAATTAGGCATAGGCAGAAAAACACATCTGTAATCTGGTATATCGCTGTTGAAATGGTCCCCCAAAAGCTATTTGTAACCTGTAAGATTATGAACGACTTAGTGTAACACAGTCATGAAGTTCAAGGCTACCTCAAATCCAAATTTAACTGATCAGACTTAATTGACGTATGATTATCAGACAGCAAACTAGTCCAAAGTGTCATTTCTCAGAGTTTACTAATGCACGTAAGACTTCACTGAGGAAAAAAACCAGTAACTTGGGAGTTCTCTAAAATATGCAGTAACTGGTTTGCAGATCCTGCTCAAGACTTCAGCACTCAGAAATTTACTAGTTGCTCAGCATTTTATTATTTTCTGTGGATTAGCTCTCATATATTTATCCTTCTAGAATAAAGATCCCCAAGCAGCAGTCACAGAAATTTTCCAAATGGCTCTAGCTGCCAAAGCCTGCTAGTTCCCGAGTACTCCTGGCTGCCTGAGCCTGCTTTTCCCTTTAACCAAGATAAGCTTCATGCTGCAATGAGGGAAAATTGCAAAGTGAATTTAAATATGATTTCCCTATGCTTAGCACTCCAAAGTATTTCACTGATCTAATTTAAGGGAAGCCTCAACACTGCAATAATTTATGCTCTGTGCAAAGTTCCCCAAGTGGCCGATGAACCATAGCAGAACAAGTAAGAGTACAGCAGAATTAGGAACAGAATCACATTCTTCCCAGACAATTTTTCTGAATACCCCTCATGTGCTGCTGGTTAACAGTAGTGTCCCAGCCTGGTGCTTTATAAACAGCTCCTATACTGAATTATTCAGAAGCAAATAACTACGGTTTTTGGTGTGGGGTTTTTTTTCATTGTAGCAAAGAAGCTGGACACAAGTTGATAGTTATCTTATGATCATCTCCCAGGACAATATCCTGGGAGAAATATTCACTAATAATACAGCAAGAACAATTTAAGATCATGAGGGATATATGCAACTAGGGCTGGGAGTGCTGCAGTATGTTTGTTTGCTGAAGAATAACAGCAGCTCCAGTTCTGCCAGACGGTTTCTAGCCCTGAACTGGTTTGGAGGTCTCCTGTCTTGCCTTCTCCCAGATTTTCAGTTTAGTTATAAATAGTTCCAGGGTGCGGTCTGTTCAATGAAAAAAAAAAAAAAACAAAAAACCACAAAACAAAATAAAAACTGGAAAAAACAGATAGGGTTTGTTCAATCTGAAGGATATATAAGGAGGTGGTTTCTCTTCTGTCAAGGAAAATGAAGTGTCATCCAGAAGTGCCCTACCAAGCAGTTGACAAAATATTTGAGGAAAAGGTGTCCTCAGATGTTTTTGAACTACTTAGAACTCTTCGCTATCACAAGTGCATAAAACACTAAATGATGTAAAATCCAGCCCTACACTCCATATGTCACCAACTCTCCAGAAGATCTTGATGTAAGTTGGCCTATACTCTTGCATTTTCCCAGTCCAGACCTTCACTTGGATTACCGTACAGGAAAAGCTTTCAAAAATCTGGGGAGTCCCTTTCCAAAGCCAGGGAAGAGCTGTAAAATGCAGCAAATGAGCAAAGATACCACTGTTGGATGTGTTGCATAATACGTCAGTGTCTCATCTTCCAGAGTGTACCACCAGAGAAACGTAAAGGAGCACTGAGATCCATGCAGGATGCTTTATCCACAACTGATTTATATAAAAACAGCTGTCATGAACAGCAACAACAACAAAACTAGAACTCAACCTGGGAAGTACATTCTGAGATCTAAGAGTCATCTATGATGCACCCAGACAAACTGGTAAAAACATCTAGAAAACTGATAGCTGATGAAGAACTGACCTCCTTACAAAAACTGCAGATGAAACATTCCTACTATGTGAGTTCAGTCATTTTCTGACCTAAACTTTTCTTTAAATGCTGGCACAGCCACACTACCTGAATACTGCAGCAAACCTCATTAGCTGAATGCAATTAAACCAGTCTTACATACAGTCTACTTCTGTGATGCTTCTACTCCTACAAACTACAGGCACCGCTAACCAGCAGTGATTAAAATAAGAGTTGTTTCTCTTTGTGACACTAGATTCAATCTGTCTTCATCTGTTCACATTAGGTCAAAAAGCTGCCAAAATTAAAATTTCTAGTAACATCCACAGTCAACTACCACATACCAATGACACTTTGGTAAGCTCTTATTCTTAAAACGTCCTGTAAAATATTATATGTCCTTCAATGCTTTTCATAGGTTGTGGATGTGCAGTACCATAGAACCGTGCAATGCATGAGCAATACTACATCTTACAAGGATTGTTAACATGACCATTGTGGCCTCCAATCCATCTCAAACAGATTAGTTTCAAAATATTAGCGAATACCCCTGTTGATCTTGATCTTCCATTTGACATGGATGTCTGCGCCCACATACAGTTAATCGAGATTGATAAAGCCTCCCTGATCCACAATTACAGTCGTATTCTTAAGACTTTTATCAGTTATAGCAAACTGAATCCTCATCACTGATTCTGTCACCCGCTTTTCTAATTTTTTTTCCTATTTTAATTTTATTTTTTCATTTGAACCATTGCAGCCTGCCAGTGAGGCCACTGAATTGCCTCCATGGTGACCATAGCCAGTCTCTCTAGATGGGGGTGCGTGTAATGAGGCTATGGATATGTCCAAGTGACAGTGTACACCACAGAGCAGTGCCCTGTAGTTTGATTTGATGCCAAATGCTGTTGATATTCAACATCTACACTTGTGTGCTTCATCAAGACACAGATTCATTAGATAATCTCTCCTGTTGATGCTGTTGTAAAAAAATGAAACACTTTTTGGCACATGATACATAACCCAGACGTACTGTATCCTTGGTGAATTTTCTAATCAGCAGCTCAATTTTCTTCCTCATTTTGGAGCAAGAAATAATTAAGAATTTTAGTAAAGGCATATCAGCTTCACCAGGATATGGAGACCCACATTTAATAACATGATGGTTGAAACACATAATCAGAAGATAAAGGAACACGGCCAGGAGCTCTTATCACATGGATGACTTTGTATTACATTTATGCAGTTGCTTAGGCATTGTACCACCATTAACATTAGCATTAATGTCAGGAAAACATGTTCCCGACTGAAATAACTTGGCAAAAAAACACCCATGAGGCATTTCAAGTAACTTCTGGCAATTAATATTAACAGAATATTTTGTCCAAATCTATGATACATTTGAGCCATGAGAGGGATGAATACATCAGTATGAATATACTCCCCAAATCACCAAATTATATCCCAGTGTTGTGGGAATTTGTTTTTCTGCCTGATTTCCTATGCGTGTCAGGGTCCTGGGGGCACCATCAGGTCTTTACAGCCCTGCCCAGCTTTCCCCAGGTCTTCCACCATCCCTGACTATAGCCCAAGAGCCCATTTCACCTGGCCCACAACCACCAGTCCACGCTCCCGCCCGGCTGTGGAGCTTGCTGAATGTGACCCCGACCCGTGGGCCAACATCACGGCCCAGCCTCAGCCCTTCCCGGTACCCAGGAAAGTGCCCGATGCCTGGGACTGGGGCTGCCTGGCTCCGTCACTCACTGCTGGGAATGGGCCTGGCTGCCAGGCCCGTACCCTGCTCTCCCGGGGAGCCTTCGCACCTCCGCAGAGCCGCCAACCTGTGCGGTGCCATGACAACTCAAATGCAAAAACATATTTTGCTTTTTGGACAAAGGAATTTTTGAACTATTTTATATTTAATAGCACACAATGAAAACGGAAAAAAGCCTACAGTTGAATTTTGTTTTCACACTACTGTAAGAAATATAGCACTTATTAACTCCAGTTATAAATGCATGACTAAAGAAGTACCAGAAATACAGATGAAAATAATGAACGATGAAATATCACAGACCCAAAATATATCTGATATGACACAGAATAGAAGTATCTGTCACAGCCTTTTTCCTCACTTCCTCTAATAGTATGTCTAATGTGTGAGAATTTACCCCATGTTTTTCTGCTCAGCAGCACATTTTTATCTGATGGGTAATTCATATTAAGCACTTTAAGTGTTACCTGTCCATTTACCACTGTTCAGACAGATAGCAATGCTATAAAGATCAAGGCCAAGTGGCATTGAATAGGTGAAAGCTCACATTCAAAGCAGCATACCACTAATGCATGTGTGAAAAACCAGTAAATTTGACTAGCTCAGACAGATAACTGACAGATAGCTTGAAAAGCATATACATTATCTGAAGAGAGAATAAGTGCCTATATGGGCAGCTGCTTAAAGCTGATTGATAGAGTGTTTTTGAGGTAATAAGTGAATTAGGCTGCAGAGCCTTGGTTAATCACAACAGGACACCTTTGATCTGACTTATATGAGCTATGGAAATGGTATTGTTCAACAAGGACAGAGACCAGAAACGATCTTACTGCAACATTTACCACAGACTGGATGAATGACACTAATGGTCATGCATGCCTAGCATGTGAGCAGAGTTATTAACGAATTAGGTGATGTATTATACAGATACAAGAGATAATGCTGATAAACAAACCTTAGTGATTACGAAACAATAAAGTTGGAGGTACAATTTCTTCTCCATGGTCACTGAACTAAGGCTGCTACAGAGAGGGCTGCACAGAGTGCACTGCCAGACTTCTGCTTATTCCTTGGCACATTAGATCATAAAACAGTCTGAATGATGAATCAGAAATCAAGTCTAGTATTGCATCTAGGCAAAGCAGGATAAGTGGTTTCTGGAAGAGGTGCAATTGGAAGCAGCCAGCTGTGAACTGTAAGAAGAAAGACTGAACACTGCTATACTGGGTCAAGTTGTCAAGTCCAATACTCAGTCTTGAATCAGGAGCCCAAGCAGATGCCTAAAAGGGAATACAAAAATAGTATAAGCAGATAGTGATGCTTTCAAAAAACGTTCACCCAGAATCCAGCAACTTGCACCTCAGGGACACTTGAGCCAAATATATTTAAAAGTTCTCAGAGGATTTCTCTCCCATGATCATGTCTTGTCTGACCTAAGCCTTCTGGCACTCACAACAACTCCCTGAAGTAAGGGGCTCCCTCAGGTCACCAATATGGTGTATGATGAGCCTCATCATCATATCTCTTGAACCTGTTTTTTATTGACTTAATTTGAGGACTTACAGTCTTGTCTATGAAAAGATTCTAGCAATCAATTGTTTTGCATCATCTCCAAGCTACTTTCACCCAATACACCTTTATTGTATCTCCTGTCAGCATTCTCTGCTGCAAGCTGAAGGGTCTTTGGTTTAATGAGTAATTCCTGGAACGTAAGCCATCTCACAAGTCTTGTCAATCTTGCCACATTCTTCATGTATTTTTGCTAGTTCTATTAGACTGGGGGATTTTTAGATGGGGAGGGCAATACAGTCACTTATAAAACTGCTACTAATTATTTTCATCTAGCTTCTTTCTTGCCTCTTTATCCCTGAGAACTTTGTGTTTATTCAATGGCAGTTTTTTTAGGACCCTGTGATAAGGGAGTTCAAAGGATACCTCTTCAATATACATGTAGACTAGATTAAGCAGATCTTGCACCCTGTGATTCAAGGTTCTTAATGCCTCTACACAATTACTCCTCTCCACATATTTATCCAAGTATCCAGGAAGCATTCTTTAGTACAGTTTTCTATTAATTTGCCTGTTACAGATAACAGGATTAGTAGATTTTAAATGCCCTAGATCTCCCATAGAACCCTTTCTAAAATTGCCGTCACATCTGAGACCTCTGAGTCCTAAAGTGCAAGGGATTTTTAAACACGTGGCTACTCACTCCAGTTGACTAGTTCAGAGATTTCATCCTTGAGCTGAACTTCTTTAAGTCCTGGTTAAATACTGTCTGCTTCTGGCAATCTGCTGTAGATCAGTTTCTGTTTCTTCCACAATTTTTTCCAGTAACAATGCACTTTGAGTGAAATACTGATGAATTCCCCCTCAAAAGAATTCCAGAATACAAACCTCTTGAAGCTCATGTGCATTGAACAAAAACCTCATTTAGTTTTTCTCATGGATGTTTACCTTCTCTGAGTGCTCTTTTCACATGGTGGTGTCTGTTGATGCAGCATACCATCTAGAAGGATATCTCCTTCTGATGTCTTTAAAAAAAGGTTTGTACCTTGGACTTGGGTTTTGGTTTCTTCCTTCTGCTAGTTGTTCCCTCAGCTTTCCTGGCTGTTTTACTATGTTTTATGTTTAACTAGCCAATCCTTCCAATGCCGTTTGAGCTTTTGGAAAGAAACATTTTTGCTTTTAATAACGCTTTTCCCCTTATGTTGACATTTAGTCATGTCAGCGTCCTTTTACCTTTTCCCAGGGGTTTATATTTGCTTATTGGGTAAGTGGTATGCATTTGCTCTGTACCTTTGTTATGGCATCCTTAAATTTCAGCCAGAAACCAAAACTACACGGCTGGCCGTCCAAGAGATAAAAAACTGATTCTGAATTCTGTCACTCTGCTCATTTGTTCAGCTTAGTGAAGACAGAAGGGTTCCAAATGCCATTTTAATATCCTCCTAAATACTCAAAAACTTTCTCTAAGACATAATCTCAAAAACTTTTGTACCTTCAAGATACTTCTTCCCTTTCATTGCCCAGGTCTTGAATCCCTATACAAGCTTGCATATCTGCAGCTTAGTCACTACTGTAGGTGCCTAAGGATTGCACAATAATGCCATAGAAGGGCTGTGGTCTCCCATCTTACAATAAAGAGGGAAAGAAGTCAAATGTAAGGAACAGTCTTTACCCATCCTTCATCCCCCAATTGTGTGTAAAGCAAACCCAAGAGATTTGATTCTTCTGTATGAAGAACGTATGTGTAAAATTACAAGACTTTCTCATGATACTACAAAAATTGAACTTCCTTGATTTGGGAACTTAACTACTAAGGAACAAGGGACTGGGCTGGAATTCGTGTCTTTGCTCTTCTGCAGAACACTATCTGGTATTCAGACTCCCAAATGTTGTTTAGCTACTGAAGACCAGTAATCTCACGATTTTTCTTCTTTAAATGAAAGTGCAGTCTCCATTATATTCTGTCCCTATCTTTATCTTCTCTCATCTTGAGTCACACTGACAGCTACGCAGTTTTTCAAAAAAATGCTAGAGAGAAATGGAGAAAAACTACAGCAATTTTCCTATTTATATTATCAGAAGTTAACACTGAAGAAAAAGAGTCAGTGAAATTGTTAGGTTTCAGTGAGATCATCATAATTTTCCCCCAAATTCTCATTCTTTCCATGAAATTCTATGGTCATGGTTTATAGATAATACCAGCTAGAATCTGATCTCATTTGCATCAAATTCAACCAGGGACAGCTGCACTGGCGTAATGAAACTGAAATCAGAACCTGATGTCTTTGCAGTTCTTAGGTCCATTGAGTCCCAAAGGCCTTGGCAAACACATGCCCTCTTGCAAGTACTACAGCAATTACAGTCCCTGAGATGTGGGAATTCAGTGACTGCTCCCTAATGTCCATACCTTAGAGCACTTTGCACTGCACTGCCCTGGTGCCTTATAAACAGGGCATTCCCTGAAAGACAGGAAGGTAAAGAGCACATGTACTTAAGACCTATAACCAGGCACAGTTCTCAGTCCTTGGCCCAGCCTACATTCTATATCTATTTGCATAATGTGTGTGAGCACACAATAAATGTCCCAACAGCAATCTGGAATACAGGCCATACATAACAGCCACATTCATCTAATGACAAAAACAAGGCAGATGTGTGAGCTAGGGAAGGGTGCAGGATGGAGAAACACAGCCATTATATTTAAATGAGGGTGGTTCTTTAGTCTCAAGGCTTTCTGCACATGCAACCAATTTTCTCTCTCTGAAATGTAATTCTTGTATGGATACTGATCTCCAGTACATCTACAATAATTCTGTCTCTTTTGTCTTGGTTTCTTAATTACGGCAGTAAAATGATATAATTTTTTTGGTAAATAAATTGTACAAAATAACTTTAGATAATTTGTGCTGTTTCCCTCAAGACAATATAACAAAGATTTAGGTAAGATTTCGGGTTGCAAGCTGTAAGAGGAAAATGATACTATTTATCTAACAAACTACAAAAAAAAATTTTCGGAGGAAATCTGAAACCCAGCACTAGTATTTCACAATAAACCAAGACATACCAAAATACATTATTATAAAATGACTTATGCATAAATTTATAGGCCACAATTTAATTAATCTCATATTGTAACAATCACATAAATAACATACACCTTTATGTGATTCTGCTCAGAGAGTGTATACCCTGTTATTCATAACTTCCAGTAAAAGATACAATTAGTAAATGCTATCTCACTTCCATACAAAATCTTTGAGGCAGCTTCAACTACAACAACATATTTTAATATCTTTTTCCTTTTTGATATCTTTACTAACAAGATTAAAATGATAACTCCAATCACTTAATACCTAGATAAACAGCTTAATTTTATTCTTTTATTCTAGGGTGAGGGGTTGCATTGCAAAATTCTCAAATTTAGAGAAAACAACAAGCAACTTCAATCTAGTTTTCATCAGTACACAACATAATATAGTTCCTTTCATGGCTTATCTTCTCAAAATTTTCTTTAAGATTGCTAAAGACTGTGGAAGCTAAGGCAAAGAATTGGGTACAATAGGAAGCCTTAATAATATAAAATGTAATAAAATGAGGCATGTGAAGTTTTTGCATGCTTTCCATTTCTGGAAATAAGTCTCCAATTCCTTTGATTCATGTGGATATCATATTGCTCTGGATCTTCAGTCTTCCATCAAAAGAATGTACAATTTCAATTCTGAAAGCATACACATATTTTCCGCTCCTGCTTCCACAACTGACATTGGAAGCTTCCCACTGAGAATTACTTTCACATCAATACACCAAAAATTTGAGGTACAAGCAGATACAGACATGGGAGGATAGAAGTGTGCTGTAACAAGCATCTTAGGATTCATTCCTTTTTTCTTGGCAGTCCAAAATGAAGTGAACATTTTATATTGCTTTCTGAGAAGAAAACAAAGCACAGCTAGAAGGCATTACAATCCATTCTAAACTGATGTTTTTCATAAAAGCATTCTACCCATCTAAATGAAAACACCATCCATTTTCTAAATTATTTGAGGAAGGGAAACATGTCACAGAGTCTAGTCTGTCACAATACTACTATGGAATTGTGCGTCTCTTCACAGTGCTCATTGTAATACCGCATCTCTACAAACCCAAATTCTTTAGAATAGGTTAACTGCAATGTACCTAACGAACTAACTGCTACTAAAACTGAAGTGTTTCTAGATTCTAGCAACAGGGATGTTACACCCACTGAAGATTTTATTCGGCCAAAATGACAACTTACCCTGAGATTAGGAGATATTTAGATGTCCTAGCAATTGTGCACTAATAAAAGTTCCTCCTCACTGTCTGGATCTCTCCTGGGGGACTCTCCCAGTGGTTATTCTGCAGGTTCCCTCCTGCTGACGAAGGTGTGAAAGAACCAGGCTGTCAGATTCCGGAAAAGAGCTTAAGGGAATTATTTCCATGCTGAACTCTTGCTGTGGTTCCAGGAGTAAAGAGTAGCTTTGCTTTTGTTGCAACTTATCAGAAATGCTAAGGTTAAAAAGTAGGTTGGTTGTCACATCTGTGGCATGCCTAAGTCCTTGAGTGCGGATGCAGGGGGCTTCTGCCATTTTATAGGAATTTAGTGAAGAGTAGCAAATAGCATCAGTCAGCTGGTAGGAAACAAGGGCATGTCGTAAAAGGACAAGGGATAATGTCTCTAAGATGAAAAAGAATTGTTTCATATTAAATGTAAGGAAGAAACTCTTCACTGTGAGGGTGAAGAGGCACTGGAAGAGGTTGCTCAGGGAAGCTGTGGCTGCCCCCTCCCTGGCAGTGTTCAAGGCCAGGCTGGATGGGGCTTTGAGCAACCTGGTCTGGTGGAAGGTGTCCCTGCCCATGGCAGGAGGATTGGAACTAGGTCCCTTCCAACCCAAGCCATTCTATGATCCTATGAAATGAAATGCAAAAAAACAGTTTTAAAGAGGGCTGGTTTGTTGTGGTCTTAATCCTAAGGTCCAGCACTACAAATTAAGTCTCAGTGCTGATGAAGTGGCAGTAGCTAGTACTATATCTTTTAAACCGTTCACCTTACAGAACCTGCTAAGGGATAAATAACACTTGATTGGGCTAGTTTTCTATTCCCACAGATTTTCTGTTTTCTTAGGAAGAAACTTGGCTTCCAACAAATAACAGCAAAACACTTATTGATTTGTAGCTGAAACATAAGTAACCTTTAGGTTATTTTAAGGCTCAGTTCTAAAAGTTAGACATAATACTACCCAATTCGGTCAAGAAGAGGAACAGGAACATTAAGGCCTAGTGGCTTGCCTGACAATGTTGTAGCCATTCAGTCACAGAACAACGATTAAGATGTTTTAGTTTCCTTTCTAAATCCATTTGAACATGCTGTTCCTGTGTGAGAAATTTGGGATCTAAACACTCAAATTTTCACCTGCCACTTGGAGAAAGTTATTTGCTTCAGTTGCTGTGTTTCCAGCATGGCCACAACATGGCATAATGGAAGCAATACTTTAGGTATAATATAGTCATAACTGCAGTCTAAAAAAGCCTTTTCTCATACAGTTTTCTGCAGAATTTCTTTATGAACTACCTCAGAGAAATATAGAAAAAAGATAGGAATTCTGAATTCCAGTGTTTCCCCATTTTTTAGACATTATTTTCCAATTTTTTTCGTATCTTTATCATAACTCTATGTTCAAACAACACTAAGAGGGAGACGGAGAAAGGAAGTTAACTGTAAAGGTGGAACCCTTAGAGTAAACAGGCAACTAAATATATCAGTCATGACAAGAAGCATCCTATGGGAAAAAAATACACAATAAATTTTCTTCTAAAGTTCTCTTGTATCCAAATGTCTAAAAACACCTGAAAACAAGAGCAGAATATTTTAGCCAAAAAGTTGTGCAATATTTTTTAATATTTCTTTATAGAAGAAATACATGTGAGATCTTTGTTCAGCTCTGCTGAGATTTTCTATGGTATTTATTTAAAAGCTATGCAGAGAATAACTTTGACTCATATTGAGCATGACATGTAGCTTCCACGCTGAAATCATCATATTCAAACTAGTGTTTAAGGTCTTTTCTCAAAGATGTTTCTTGTCAAAATTCATGTCAAACAACTGTGAATGAAACCATTTGTTCTACTTCTTCCACAAAATTTTTGTTATTTCCTGTAACACAGGGTCTGCTGTTGGCCATGAGGGCATTTAAATTCTTCTGGAAGAATCATGTCCCCTGTGACATATCCAAAGAATGACCAAGCAGGTACTTAGACTTTATGCAATTCAGCTACTTCATAGTATCAATGGAAAGATCCAATGATAAAAAAGAAAACCTGTCGGTACAGATATTCCTCCAAAAACCGCAACCTTAAAATTCACAAAAATTCCACCTCTCAAAATATGTTGTCTGGACTAAGGATGTCCTCTACTCAACCTCTGTACCAAGCTGGTTTTGTTGTTTCATTTAAAATATCTCTCAGGTCATTGTGTGTTCTGATGTTGCTAACATTCATTATTGAAACTAAGTGTTTTCTATTGAAAACCACGTTTTCTGTCCCTACAGGCTTTCTCCTTAGTAAGGAAAGAAGCTTAATGAGGTTTTCTTGTAAGCTAATTCCAGTAATAAATGCATGAACTGGGAACAAGAAAGAAATTATGGCAGACTGCTTATTCCTTGTTTTCAGGGTCTTCCTTTCAAAACAGCATGTTCTCTTTAGTCCTCAAATGCTGTGGCCCCATGAAAGGCCATGGACTTCAGAAACATAAAGGCTTAACAAACTCTTAAACAGAAAACATCTATTTTGGTTCTAGTTCTGTAGGCAGTAACAGAAACACAATGTTATTTTAGGTTATGGGTGTAAGCTATGGTGGCATCAAGGAAGAATATCCCTTATATGTGAAAGTGAGACACTGGCACAGAGTAATCTTTGTTCTAACACTCAGGCTGGAAAATGAAATGAGACATTCAACAGTTGCAGGTGATAAAGGTGTGAAGGAAAGAAGCAGAAATCAATTGCCTACTGCATAGATGAAAAAGAAAGCAACGTTCTGCAGAAAACAAACAGCACAAGAGGAAAAAAATCTCTTCTCAACAAGCCAGGTCCTTGCCTGTGTGAGTTAACAGTGTGCTTGAACACAGTTAGTCTTCTTCAGTGCGTATTTGCAAATGGAAGTGAAGCGAGCTGCTACGTACGCTAAACGCAATGATATCTCCCATCTCACTGCCTTATAAGACACAGAAAAGTGTAAAACAGTATCAGACAAAGCCAGTTCGGACAAGTTTTATATTCTGTGACAAATTTTAACCCCACAGAAGATGCACATTTTCTGTATGTATTGTTTGGATTGTACATGAATAAAACAACCTCCAAAGGTCCATTCCAATCTCAACTACTCTGCAATTCTTTGAGAATTAATACAAAATAGGATCTTTCCTGCATCTTTCTTTCTGTGATTCCTCATTATACTTCTCAGCATTATCAGACAGTAAATAAAGTGCTGATGTTTCCAGGAAAAAAATGGCCTCAATTTCATAATGCTAGAGCTATTTAAATGTGGAGCAAATTTACACTGACTAACCAGTGTAGTGCGATAACTTTTTTTTAGTGAAAGCTAAGGTATCTGACAGCTTAAAAATTTGCTCTCTTCCAAAGGAAGTGTAAGGAAGATCTTGCATATCTCATTCAACAGGTCACAAGCACAGGGACAATCCAAGGTATATCAATAAAAAAAAAAAAAAATCCAAAGGAGTGAAGACAAAACACTGAAGAGCTAAAACAGTGTTAAAAATAATACACATATGATCAGTGAGTTTAAGGAATGAGCTGAGGCTGGAGATATGTAGCCAAAATAGATATTCTGTGAACTACTTCAAATCCTGTAAGATCTGTTCTTCCCTGCTGCTTTAATACTGATTTAATATTAAAAAAGAACAGGTGAAAAAGTTAATTTTTTTAGTATGCCATCTAGAAGTAGGCCAATGGCAGTAACTAAAAACTGAGGGGCAAAGAAAAATTCAAATAGGTGAACAGCTGGCTTACTAAGGTCCCTCTTTGTTTTGAGGTCCACAGCTTTTCCAAGATGAAGAATGCAAAAGATATGAGTAAGGGGAGATGTAACCAGATGTCAGAGATGTAACTCTGATATATCTTCATCTTTGACATCAAAAGAGTTCATACTGTTGCCATAGCTGAGCACCTTGCAAGTTTTAATGCCTTTGGCTCTTTATCCCTGTAATGAACTGTTTTATTTTTGACTCAGGTGTCTGACTTTACTGATTTGTGAAAATCACCTAAAAGAAGAGGGTTTTAAGGCTACAGACAAGCTGTAAAGAAATGGAAGTTCATTTTTGATTCTTGGCTGCTGAAATATGGGTTTTCTCAAGAACTGGTTCCACCAAAACCATGGAACTGTTACAGTTTTACCGTAACACATACCTCTGATTTTTTCATAATATTATCACTAATGCCACAAAATCATTACATTCTCTAGCATGACTGAAAGTCCAAATGCAGAGGTTTACCTCAAAGTAGTTAAATATTTACATACACTTTCCTCACACTACTTTAGGATTACATTTTTAAAAAAGGATAAATCTTTTAGCTGCTTAGATGAGCATGAAGGCTGCGCATGGTCACCTTACAAACCTGATTACTGATATATACTTTTTTCTGACCATGACAGACAATCCATGTCCTACTAATTTCTATCCCAAATGCTTCCAGTAAAGCAAAAAATCAAGAGTATAGGAAAATTGTCTTAGAACATGCAGAAAATGCTATGAACTTCTCATACAGATTTACCACAACATGCAAGACAAGCTTCTTACCTTCTCTCTTCATTTTCAAACCCTTTCAGTCCTTGTCTTAACATTACTGTGTTTTGCTCATTATGGAAAGTTTGATTCGTCTCCAAATAGCCTGCAGCAGCAGCCACTGTTGCTTGTTACTTATTTCCAAATAATACTTCAGCTTTTTTCAGACACCACACTTCGAGGAAAGTTCGTGCACATATCCATGCAACTAACCTTGTTCTAAACCAGCCCTAGCTCAGCTCAAAATGTTGCAAATATTGATCTTTTTCACACAATAAAAGGCATAATTGCTCCCTTACAAAAACATACTTAGTATTATAATTAAAATAGCCGTCCTCACCAGCACTGGGGAAGTGTTACTACAGATATCTGGTCCTTATCTAGTTAGTCCTTTCCTTCTAAGACATCAAAAACCTACTCCTTTCCATCAGATCATCTCTCACAAATAAATGGTACAGGCCACTCTAACCCACTAAACAGACCCTCTCTGGAAGTCCCTCTACTCTGCTTCAGAAAGTCTTACCTCAGTATGTGTTAGACTGAGGATTGCCCACAGTGCTGCCCTTTTCTTTTCCTCTTTTACAGGAAGATTCTCCTGGGCAAGGTGCTCAAGTGCTTCACTCAAGTCCTGTGCGCTGCTGATGTGTTCTAGGAGTCCAACACTGGTAAAAAGTGCATTTGCCTAAAAACTAGTATTTCTCTAGGTGTTTACCAGCAAGAACTAAAACTTTCAAATACCCTTTTCAGATTAGGCATGCAGGTTCTCCTCATCAAAAGTCACGTTATTTCTCTTCCTTGAATAAACAAACCACTTCATATATTGTTTTTCTGGTTAAATTAAATACTTGCTTGCACAAGGCTATATATATTCAGGAACATTTTGTTCTTCCTGACAATGCAATATTGCCACAGAATTCAAAACAGGAGTAACAATGTAAATCAGAACATTATTTCACCAATTAAGTTAATTTTGTTATACAAGTTGATTATGCTGGCACCATAGCAGATTTTCAAATTCTTACATATGCTTTCTTTTTTCTCCTTAACTGCAAAATGTTTTTGATGAAATAATTTTAGTGAAGGTACAATTTCCGTATTTATTCTCTGATAAAACAGGAGTCAGAGCAGTGCTAATTTACAATCTCAGCCTTATCTAAGCTTCATGATGTACTTCAAATTGCAGCTCTGAGTCCCAGGACAATCGTAAGGTCATACAGTACTTTTAGCAACTCAACCATTTTAACTCCTTATTTCTTTTAGAACTGGGAGAAATTATTTGTGAGCTTCTACTTATTCCTCATGTTATCCCTGTGTCCATTGCCTCTTCTCCAGCACTTCAGCAGGAGATGAATTCTCTGGCAAGTCCCTCTAGAGAAGGATTTTGATGCAAACTTCTCTACAAATTCTACTACAGTCAATACAGAAAGGAAAAGATGTTGGGTTGGGTTTTTTTTGGCTATACTCTTACCTTCTTATAGTGTCACATTATTATGAATAAACAGTAACAGAAGCTTTAAGTTGCAATCACATTAGGAGGGTCATGAACACACCCATAACTAAATACCTGTACAACAGTTCATACAGCACCTCACTATTTGCTAAAACCAAAAAAGCTTGAAGAATAAGTAGGATATATATTCAGTGTTCCATGTGTCAGGAAAAAAAATTAAACTGATCCACATACAAAGCAGATATACAGTATTCTAATTAAGGTACTAATGAACTTGGGCAAATAATATGAAATTGAAATTTTTCGAGGTTTTTTTTTTTGTTCGTGTGCAACCTTATTTAATGAATCAGCCATCAGCAAAATACACTGTAAGAAGCTTGATAGATTTATATGATTAAGGAGCATTTGAAGATTATTTGGGTTAATACTTTAATTTTCCTGCTCTTTGAAAGGTATTGGTACTGCCTGGATGCAGAACCAAGACTTAGTGAACAAATCTGAAAGCAAAATATGAAATTTTGGCTCTGTGAAATGAGAAGTCCTCTGACATGGGTAAGGTCAGAATTTCATCCATGCTGAAGAGATGAATAGTAACATTCATCAATATTCAAAAACAGCGAAAGCACTTGGAGAAGCCTTCTATGAATATTTACAAAGCAAATAAGCATCTGCTGGTTTCTAAACAAAGTTTCTATTTTAGCCACAAAAAAAAAATTCATAGGTTTGTTGCAGAACTGTAAAGTACTTGAACTTCTGAGTGCTAGTCGGAAGTTGTCTTCTTTTAAAGAGAAAGCAAGAGATTGCTAAGTGCTGTTAACATCTGTTAAAGTAGATCACACAAGTAAGGATGTTCAGTCAATGAGTGTGACTGTTGAAGGGAAAAGAGCTGTCACAGAGTCTTATACTGCACATGTGAAGTAGGGAGAGTTTTTCACCATGTATATAACCTTACCTCTACAGGTAATTTAAACTGTTTTAGTACCTAATCTTTATTACAATCTTTTCTGCAGGTCTTTGCTTTCATTTTGTTTTGAACAGCCTAATACCAACAACAATCTAACCTCAACACTTTTCAACAGAAATTACTTACTGCTGTACCACAAAGCCGTGACATTTAACTACCAAGAATATAGTATACCTGATGCACAGATGTGTTTAATTCTATCAGATCAGATTAAGTACAATATTGTGTCTTTATTTATACAGAAAGAGGTTTCCATGCTTAAAAAAACACAGCCAATATCTCTGAAGAGCCCAACGGGTTGCTTTTCTGTAACAACAACAGCAAATACTTAATGGAAGTCATGAAATCAAACTCTTTCATTTTACACTCAGACCATGACTGTTTACTGTCCCCTTCCCCACCCATTCTAGGGACGTTTGCCATGGGGGTTCTCAAGTTCTCCACCTTAAAGTAGGAGTCATGGGAGAGGGGGCCTGGGAATAATTATCATGTACCTGTATCCTGACCAAAAGCAGCCTATGCATCACCTCATGAAAGCCAAGATAATTTTTGCTCCAGTAAGGAATAAGTCATACTTCCACTATTTACCAGCTATCCCCAGCGAGTTCCATTGCTTTGGCTAGATTAGATATAGATGGTGTGGATATTGCTGAATGCGGCACCAGTGCCACTTTTGGTCTGTTGGAGAGTGCTCAGCTGGGAAATTTAACTAGCATTAGTAGCCTCTGTATATCAGGAGAAGTTTAGGCTACTTGAAACACTTCTAAGGACAGATTTGAGATACACTCCCCTCGCTGGAGGGAGAGTGTAAGACTGAGAAATGGTCTGAAAGCACACGTGAAAAAGAATGAGAGGAGTTCCTCCAGCTTTACCAGGTAGGCTATAGACTAGAAATCATTGAGAACAATAAGGGGAAAACTGCTGACACTGCACTGTTATAAAGAGACACTTGGGGTTACAGCTGCTCCATCCTCCATGCCCTTGGATAGAGAAGTCCTGAGTATGCACACTGCAAACTGTCCTAACAGATACACAGCTAAAACGATTCTGTGACTGGTGGGAGGAGGGAAAGAGGTACGAAAGTGTTCTAACTCACAGGGCTTAGAGATAACCTGATAATTTTAACCTGTAGTCTCCAGGGAAAACTGATAATGAAGTGGAAGTCATTAATATGTTTAAGCTGTGTGTACAGTGACGTGTTGAAAAGGTTTTATACAGTTTTAGAACAGTGCAAAAACAATAACACTCAAATCAGCATGAATTCACTTAGGAACTCAATAGGAATACAAATTCTGAAAATTGTATGGCAAGGTTAACCTCAGATAGGAACTCAGAATCTAGCACTGAGGAAGTAGAGAGACAATCTATAGCAGTTTCCATTAGAAAAAGACCATAAAACCCCTGGCTCATAAACACAAGTTCCAAAACTTACACTGAGAGATCTGGACTCTTCTACAGAGCAGAAAAGAGGGCACACATGTTGTGTGAATCCCTCTTACTTGTAATAACTTATGTAACTTTACTAAAAAGCCTTCTACATAAGGTTCTCTAGGGCTTAGGATGTGAGGATTCAAGACTTCAAGAAACAAACTTAAGCTATGCTGAAAGTCATTTCAGGTTATCTCTCTCGATAGTCAGAGTTGAATTATTTTTCAAATGGAAAGTATATTGAGCAAAATGCCAGAAAAATAAACAATAGCCTTGCTTCATATTCAGCAGGCAGAATATGAGCCAGCAGTGTGCCCAGGTGGCCAAGAAAGCCAGCAGCATCCTGGCCTGTATCAGAAATAGTGTGGCCAGCAGGAGCAGGGAGGTGATTGCGCCCCTGTACTCGGCACTGGTGAGGCCGCACCTCGAATGCTGTGTGCAGTTTTGGGCCCCTCACTGCAAGAAGGACATTGAGGTGCTGGAGCATGTCCAGAGAAGGGCAACGAAGCTGGTGAAGGGTCTGGAGAACAGGTCTTGTGAGGAGCGGCTGAAGGAGCTGGGTTGTTTAGCCTGGAGAAGAGGAGGCTGAGAGGAGACCTTACTGCTCTCTACAACTGCCTGAAAGGAGGCTGTAGTGAGGAGGGTGTTGGCCTCTTCTCCCATGTGACAAGCAATAGGACAGGAGGAAATGGCCTCAAATTGTGCTGTGGGAAGTTTAGCTTGGACATTAGGAAAAAAATTTTCACTGAAAGGATTGTCAAGCATGGGAACAGGCTGCCCAGGGAAGTGGTGGAGTCGCGATCCTGGAGGCATTTAAAAGATGTGTAGATGTGGCACTTAGGGACATGGTTTAGTGGTGGACTTGGCAGTGCTACGTTAACCATTGGACTTGATGATCTCAAAGATCTTTTCTAACCTGAACAATTCTATGATTCTATGATTCCTGAAAATGTTATTTTCCTTGTAGTAAACTCTTGAGTAGGGCCCGAGGAGCTGCCCTGCAGTTGCTTTTTCTATCCTTTTATGCAGCACTATGACTCTTTAGGCTGAGACATCCACATTAATTCCACCTACAATGGCGACTTCACAAAAAGTTTCTATGAATTTCCTTCACTGTTTTTGCCTGAAAACTTCTCTAAGCTTTGAAGTTAAGGGAAGAGTTTTGCCTAGGTAGAAGCTTCCAGGTTATTTGCAAAAGAGTTTACTATAACATTTCTTTATTAGCTTGAAAATATGAGTATCTGGAGAGCAAGCTCATTTTAGTAGTTTCACCCACTAGTCCTTCACACTGTTTGTTTCTTAGCAAAAACCCCACACTTTAATCCACATTAAAAAGGAAATATAACCAAATTGAACCTCTGGCATGCCTTTCCATAAGACCAAGTACAGACAAATGTGTGTAAACCAACTGTGACTTCCTATTATACGAAATAAATACGCCACATCAGAATAGCCTATTTTTTGTGAAGGCCTGCAAAGCTGCGTTCATGTAACAGGAATGAAAGATTCCTGTAAGCTGAATGGCATCTCTCTACAGGGGCCTGCTTTACAGTAGCTGGGTTAGGCAAGTGCTCTCTGTAACTGAAAATAATCTGAAAATCATTGCAGCTCACTGCAATGATCTGAAACCAACAAATAAAACAAATTTTCTACTGCCTAATTAGGCAGCAAGATGGATAGCATCACAACAGCAGGCATGAATGAAGCCTTGGGCTCATTTACACCATATTCAGAGCACTGCAAGCTAACCTACCATTTGAAAACACGACTAAAGTTTTAGCCTTCAGAGAGGCTGTCTTCAAATAAGAGTCCTCTTGAAGACAAGGCGCTCAAGCTCCAGCGCTCTGCAAGATTAGGCAAGAGCACTGGATTGTTCAGCACCTTGCAGAACGGAGGTCTTTTGAAGAGGTGAAGCCCTGAAGCTATAGTAGATGAGAGATTAGGAGAAGATATCAAGAAAGAAAGCATTTAATTTGATGTTCCAAAATAGGTCTCCCAAGAATCTCAGACTTCAATCAGACATGCTCTTCTGCTTGTCAGGCTGGGCGAACAGGTTGTTGCTCCTGTCCAGTACTGACTGCAGCCATCCTGACTGAAGCTATCACTCAATTCAATCTGCCATTTTTGCTGCTTGTGTAGAGCACTGTGTAGTGTTCCTTAGGGTAGGGTTAGGAATCCTACTACTACGAATTAGCCAACCTGGACTGTTTTAATGGAACAAGGTGAGGCAGCAAAACCACACCAGATGGTGAAAAGCAACACAAAACCTGCTGTATTCATAATACGCAAAGAGCAAACTGCAATGCCATTGAAATGAAAAAAAATAGGTAACGTGTCCCATTTGAATTATAACATCTGGTCTGCAACTGAAATCCTTTGAATTAATCAGAGATTTAAAACAGAAAGTACCTGACCTTTTAACATGACAGCAGGGTACTCTTTCTGTTCCATTAAGTGCGCTTCATTGCAGCCCAAGACTGCACAGACTTCTTTATCAATTTTATACTTTGTTTTTCAAAGGATTCTGAAGAGGCAGAGAATGAGTCACAGAAGAGCAAAAGGCATGCTGATTGATCCTCAGATCAGTACTTTTTAATGTTCACTGAGAAGAGGGGAGTTTGAAGGCAAATACTCCATAGTAAATCTTTGGTACTTGTTTCTTTTTCTAGAGAATTACCTATCTGACTCAGAACAACATCAATAAAAATGAGGGGGTTTCTGTAAGCTGAAATCAGAAAGGATCCGTTTAAAGAATTTTCTACATTGTTTGGAAATATTTAATTTCCAAAAAGAACAAAATAACCTTTAATCTTCAAGAGGAACATAAATGTAGGGAAATTCCAAACTCCAATCAGAACAAGACAAATAAAAATAGTAAGAAGAAAATGCAAGAAAAAAATTAATTATGATAGTCACAGTATTTTTTGTTTAATGACATTAATTCAAAGCACAAACCATCCAAGTTTGTTCTTGCCTTCAAGTATCTCCTTTATTGGAGAATTTGCTGCTTCACTGTTTTATTAGAAATGATTTGAGGGAAACTTCCCTTAAAACTATTTACTTATAATTTATCACCTTGTTTACTAACCTGGGTCTAGGTACCTCAGTATGTTTATACTTCATCTAAAGCAGTGACCATGGAACAATGGAGAAATTCCTAACCTAACTCTAAGTTAGCTATTTTGGATACTAAATACGTAGAACTTAGAAGGGCTGGTTTAGTCAAAGTTTTCTGCCTCAGATAAATCTATGCTAAACTTCCAGATAATTTCCCTTTATTTGAAAGGAAGAAAAAAATTTTTGCATTTTGAACTTGCTGTTCAGGAACTGTTCCAAACATCTAGTTTGTTTTCCTGCCTATATCATCAGAAAACAGCTAACGTGTCAAAAGACTGCAAGAATCTCAAACTGTGAAAACAGTGTAACCTGCATGAATCTCATTCTAATCTCTTAGACTGGTTTAAATTTAGAAATGTGGAGCTTCATAGATCTGATATTTGTTTCCAGTTGTGATTACCCTAGGTTAATTATTCCTCCTATATATATTTAATTCTTTGAGGCAAGTATACACTGGTTGATATATACATATATGACTATTAATTTCTTGTGGCAGCATTATATTAACCATTATATGAATTTCTTGTGGTAGTGAGCTCCATGGTTCATATGGATGTTAACATTCCAAAGTGTTTAAAAAAGAGGTAATATAGTAAATTCATCATAGAGAGAAAAGATAATTGCTCACCAGGGCCTCCTGGAAATTCAGCAGAGATTGAAATATCTAATTTAGAATAATTAGACAAAATACTTATTACATAGAATATACAGGATCTCATTTTCATTAGAAGTTGCATTATGTAAAGCACGGTACCTCTACACAGAGGTTGCTGAATATTGTGAGCTAGACTTCTAAAGTAAAAATAAATGTAGTGGCTTAAATGTGATCAGTAGTAAACCTCTCATGAAAGTGGCAAAAAAAAAGCACTTGGTTAAAAATTTATTACAGCTTTGTAAAACGGCTTCTAAAAGTGAAATGGACACAAAGAGAGTTCTGAAATACTGAAGTGATGAAATATTAATTGATTAAGTACATCTATGCCAGTTTCCAAAATTGAGACTAAGGACTGTGTAGGCTAGTGAATTAAATTTCTATTTTACTTCCAACTCTTCTGCTTCCTTTCCTACTAACTTCTTCCTGTGAAAACAATTAAAGACAAATTCTTCTCTTTTTACACAGGCAAACTGAAAGTAGAGAATAAACTTTTATAGAAAGTTGTGATATTCTCTAGCTTTGTAAAATTAGAATCTCTTTCTTGGCCAGCAGCAATTAACCTCAAGGTCTTACTGCATTAGGTATTCAATTGATGTATTCTTATAATCTGTAAATACATAATTTAAAAAAGTCATCTATCTTGCATTGACCTGCTGCAGAGCAGCTCTGCAGAGAAGGACCTGGGAGTCCTAGGGGACAGCAAGTTCACCATGAGCCAGCAGTGTGCCTTTGTGGCAAAGAAGGCCAGTGGCATCCCAGGGTGCATTAAGAAGAGCGTGGCCAGCAGGCCCAAGGGAGGTTCTCCTCCCCCTCTGCTCAGCCCTGGTGAGGCCACATCTAGAGTACTGTGTCCATTTC
The DNA here is from genome assembly GCF_034619465.1 of Leptosomus discolor. Lineage (NCBI taxonomy): Eukaryota > Metazoa > Chordata > Aves > Leptosomiformes > Leptosomidae > Leptosomus > Leptosomus discolor. The sequence continues at coordinate 77,550,386 of NC_141419.1, forward strand.
TGGACCCCCCAGTTCAAGAGAGTCAGGGAACGGAGTCCAACGGAGGGCTACAAAGGAGGTTAGGGGGCTGCAGCATCTCTGTTACAAGGAAAGGCTGAGAGACTTAGGTCTGTTTAGCCTGGAGAAGAGAAGACTGAGAGGGGACCTTACCGTAAAATCATAGGTTGGAAAAGACCTTTGAGACCATCAAGTCCAACAATCAACCCTACTCTACCAAGTACATCCCTAAACCACATCACCAAGCACCCCATCTAAATCACCTTTAAACACATTAAGGGATGGTGACTCAACCACCTCCCTGGGCAGCCTATTCCAATGTCTGACAACCCTTTCAGCAAAATAATTTTTCCTAATGTCAAGCCTAAACCTACCCTGGTGTAGCTTGAGTCTGTTCCCTCTTGTGTCATCATTATTTAGCTGTGAGAAGAGCCCAGCACCTACGTCTGTACAGTGCCCTCCCAGGTAGTTGTAGAGAGCAATAAGGTCTCCCCTCAGCCTCCTTTTCTTAAGAGTCAATAGCCTCAGTTCCCTCAGCCACTCTTCATAAGACTTACTCTCTAGGCCTTTCATCAGCTTTGTTGCCCTTCTCTGCGCTCTCTCCAGCACCTCAATGTCTTTCTTGTACTGAGGGGCCCAAAACTGAACACAGTACTCGAGGTGTGGCCTCACCAATGCCAAGTACAGGAGCACTATCACCTCCCTACTCCTGCTGGCCACACTATTCCTAATACAAGCCAGGATGCCATTGGCTTTTTTGGCCACCTGGACACACTGCTGACTCATAGTCAGCTGCTTGTCAATCAGTATCCCCAGGTCCTTTTCCACGCTTTCCAGCCACTCCTCCCCAAGCCCGTAGTGCTCCTTGGGGTTGTCGTGGCCCAAGTGCAGGACCTGGCACTTGGCCTTGTTGAAGATCATACAGTTGGCCTCAGCCCATTGATCCAGCCTGTCCAAGTCCCTCTGTAGAGCCTCCCTACCCTCAAGCAGATCAAAACTGACACCCAACTTGGTGTCATCTGCAAACTTACTAAAGGTGCATTCTATCCCTTCGTCAAGATCATTGATAAATATGTTAAACAGGAGTGGCCCTAGTACTGACCCCTGCAGAACACCACTTGTGACCGGCCGCCAGCTGGGTTTAACTCCACTGGTCACCACTCTCTGGGCCCGGCCGTCCAGCCAGTGTTTTACCCAGCAGAGCGTGAGCTCATCCAAGCCATGAGCAGCCAGTTTCTTCACTAGAATTCAGTGGGAAACAGTGTTGAAGGCTTTACAGAGGTCAAGGTAAACAATATCCCCAGCCTTTCCCTTATCCATCAGGCGGGTCACCTGGTCATTAAAGGACATCAGGTTCTTTAAGCAGGACCTGCCTTTCATAAACCCATCCTGACTGGGCCCGATCACCTGGTTGTTCTGTAAATGACTCGCGGTGGCACTCAAGATGATCTGCTCCACGACATTGCCTGGCACTTAGGTCAGACTGACAGGTCTGTAGTTTCCCAGATCCTCCTTTTGCCCTTTCTTGTAGATGGGTGTCACATTTATTATTCTCCAGTTCTACTAGGACCTCCCGAGTTTGCCAGGACTTCTGGTAGATGATGGAAAGAGGCTTGGTGAGCACATCCATCAACTCTTTCAGTACTCTTAGATGTAGCCCATCCTGTCCCATAGAGTTGTGCGCATCTAAGTGGTGTGGTAGGTCACTGACCACTTCCTCTTTAATTGTGAAAGCCACATTCTACCCCCTCTCTCTGTCTTCCAGCTCAAGGTGCTGGGTGTCTTAGTAGAACTAGTTGGTCTACTTCAGTCCGGAGAAGAAGAGGCTGAGGGGAGACCTCATTGCTCTCTACAACTACCTGAAAAGAAGTTGTAGTGAGGTGGGGGTCAGTCTCTTCTCCCAAGTAACAAGTGATAGGACAAGAGGAAACAGCCTCAAGTTGCACCAGGGGAGGTTGGATTGGACATTAGAAAAAAGTTATTTACCGAAAGAGTAGTCAAACACTGGAATAGGCTGCCCAGGGAAGTGGTGGAGTCACCATCCCTGGACATGCTCAAAAAACTTGTAGATATGGCACTTTGGGACACGGGTTAGTGGGCTTGGTGGTATTAGGTCAACAGCTGGACTAGATGATCTCACAGGTCTCTTCCAACCTAATGATTCAATGATTCTATACTAGTAAAGACTGAGGAAAAGAAGGCATTGAGCTCCTCAGCCCTTCCCTCATCCTTTATCACTGTGCTTCCACCTCTCTCTAGTAAAGGAGGAAGATTCTCCGTAGCCCTCCTTTTGTTCTTGATGTAGTTATAGAAACATTTTTTTTTGTCCTTAACAGTTGTAGCTAGTTTAAGTTCTAATTGGTCTTTGGCTCTCCTAATTTTCTCCCTGCATAGCCTCACTACTTCTTCATAGTCCTCATGAGAGACCTTCCCCCTCTTCCAAAGGTCATAAATTCTCCGTTGGTTCCTGAGGTCATGCCAAAAGTCCCTATTCAGCCAGGCCGGTCTTCCCCGCTGACTTATTTTTCAGCACACGGGGACAGCCTGCTCCTGTGCCTTTAAGACTTCCTTCTTGAAGTATGTCCAGCCTTCCTGGAGACTTTAACCCTTCAGGCCTGCCTCCCAAGGGACTTTGTCAACCAGTCTCCTGAACAGGCTAAAGTCTGCCCTCTGAAAGTCCAAGACAGTAGTTTTACTGACCCCCCTCCTTACTTCCCCAAGGATTGAAAACTATATCACTTCATCATTGCTGTGCCCTAGATGGCCTCCAGCTTTTATTCCCCCCCACAAGATCTCCTCTGTTCACAAGGAGCAGGCCCAGGAGGGCACCTTCCCTGATTGGCTCCCTTACCAGTTGTGTCAGGAAGTTATCTTCCACACACTCCAGGAACCTCTGGGACTGTTCTCTCCCTGATGTATTTCCAGCAGATATCTGGAAAATTAAAGTCCCCCAGGAGAACAAGGGGTAGCGACCATGAAAGTTCTCCCAACTGCTTACAAAATATTCCATCCACCTCTTCTTCAAGGTTGAGCGGTCTGTAACAGATTCCCATTGAAGTATCAGCCTTGTTTGTCTTTCCTCTGATTCTTACCCATAGTGACTAAACCCTGTCACCACTGTCATTGATTTGTGTACATTCCTACATCTCCCTAATATAGAGGGTCACTCCACTGCCTCTTCTTCCTCGCCTATCCCTTCTCAAAAGTTGGTAGCCGTTGACTGCAGCACTCCAGTTGCGGGAGTCATCCCATCAGTTTTTCGTGATGGCAGCTTATCAATATCTGAAGGGTGAGAGTCAAGAGGATGGGGCTCTTTTCACTGGTGCCCAGTGCCAGCAGGCACAAACAGGAACATACAGGTTCCACCTGAACAAGAGGAAAAGCTTTGTTTTGAGGGTGGCAGAGCACTGGAACAAGCTTCCCAGAGAGGCTGTGGAGTCTCCTTCTTTGGAGATATTCAAAACCTGCCTGGATGCAGTTCTGTGCAACCTGCTCTAGACGAACCTGCTTTATCAGGGGGATTGGACTAGATGGTCTCCAGAGGTACCTTCCAACCCCTGCCATTCTATGATTCTGTGATTTATCTTCTAAATGTATTTATCATAGAATATTTAGTCTAGTAGTACTTTCTCTTTTACATGTACTTCTGTCAGGTTTGGGAGTTTTTTGCTAATCCTTTTATTATTTATTCAGTATTACAAAAGAAGACATAGGAATTCAATTTCAGTAACATTTTTTATTTTATTCAAATATTTCCCTCCAGGCCTTTTCTGCCTTTTGTTGGGGTTTTTTTGAGTTATTCTGAGGATGTGCTCTGTAAACTGTCTTTCATTTGCAAGATTTTCATCGGATCAGAAGTTAAGTCCAATGGAAGATCTGTAAACAAAAACTCCCTCTGCTTTTGTTTATGAAAGACAGCAAACATGTGAAGACATTGAAGGATTTACTTCCTGTGTTGTGGTTTTTTTTTTTTTTAAATACTGAAAAATAATAAGCACAAGCCCTCATCACCACTATTTATAGCAATCTCTAACAGGCTTTGAAGAAATTTGCTTATATCAGTGCAATGCAGTCCCAATATTTTTCAGGGATTTGTAATTTAAAACACACTAGAAAAAAGCTATTTCATAGAGATAGCCCATTTTGTACGAATTTGCTAAAACAAGCCTGAAATTTTCCAAAGACAATTTTACAAGCTAGCTAGCTTGTGCTCTTACTGATAATGAGAGGTGAAGTGTAAGGCGGATAACTTTTACATTTCAATACTGAAGGAGAAGGGACAAAGAAGATGGGTTTATAATACAGACTGAGCATCCACCTGGTGCCAGAATGTAAAACTGATATATCCAGAGAGAATAGATTCCTTGGGTTAGAGGAGGAGGAACAAAAAACAAACTCAAATTTCCTACCTGGTGGAAAATGTCACAATTCCTTTAATATTAATAAAATATTGCTTGTTGCAACTGAGGTTCTGATGTAATTAATCTCTTGGAGTCAGGAATACAGATGAAAAGTCTGTTGATGAAGGTATTATTTGTTCCCTTCACAACTTCGTAAGTTTTTTTTTCCTAGAAGATGCTGAATTTTAAAAGTCAGAATTTCCTAGTAATGCCAGCTAGAGATGTAGGCTTCTGAAGCAACCCACCAATTATGCCTTCGGCATCTGGTTACATTACCAGCTAAATGCAGGTATTGCACTGCTAAAGAAGATCTTGTCTTCCCTGAAAAAAGTAGTAGATAACTGAAAAAAAAAAAAAAAAAAAAAAAACAAACCACAAACAAAAACAAATTGTGAAAATTACGTAAGTACCTAAAATAATAAGTCACACTAACAAGTACATAGCTGTCCAAATAGGAATGTTAGACACACAGTAAGTGCCTCAGAGAGCATACTAGTATATGCATAAGATCTATTTAAAGGAATGTTTTATATCATCTTCTATTTCATTACAGAAAATGAAAACCATATTTCTGTGTATAGGAGAATAATTCCATCCGCAGTGACACAAATATCAAATGAAATGTTGTACCAAGTTTCCATGAAGGAAATACTACCACTGATTTTTTTGGTTATTACAACAATGATTGTACTAGATTGCACCCTAAGACACTACAGCTTTCTTTAGTTGAGGAAGCACTTTCCTAAGAACTTATTGACATATACAGAGATACTTTTAATTTTATGTAATCCCACAAGACACCCTCACTGGCTCATATAGCAAAGAACTTAACCCAACATTTGATCCCCATCACATGCTTCAGAGACAGTGTTATGCTAAACCTAAATGATACGAAAGATCTAGCAAACTAATAAATTCTGTTTGCTAACACACCTTACAAGACCGCATCCATCCTGAGAAGACAACATTACCCAGCCTACTCCAAATCCTGAATATATTTACTCTTGTCAGAAAGCAGGGCACCTGGAGCCAAACTACTCCCACACTGATTGTTAGCTGATTTCTGTTGCCTAATTTCACACACTTGTGTTGGATCTAATTTAGAGCTTCATGAGAGCCCTCTGGCTTTCTGATACTTGTATGACCTGACAGGTACTCCAGCAGAGAAGGAGCAGAAGCGGCACTGCTCTTCCTCCTTAAGATCTCTGTCCTGTACACCTCCATTATTGGTTTAAGTAAAAGCAAGTTATGTGGCAGAAGCACTTGGCTAGGATGGGGGACACATATCCTGACACACAGCTCCCACTGGGGGAAGAAGGAAGAAGGGAACATTGGGTCTGGATTATTTGAGAGGTAGCTGAGATGTATTTCACAACATTATAGTGAGAATTTTTTATTGGCCTTGTCCTCTGCCTTATACCAGGTAAATGCAGAGCATCCCTGAGAACTATCTTGCAAGCAAAATTATGGCATTAAGTATTGTAGTTACTAAAAGATCTATGACGTGCTCATTTTAAACCACCTCTGCTGAGTGGTCTATGTTATTCTGTGTTACTACAACAAATCACAAGGGCTCTATAAATGCAGGCTCTGATTGTCCCTTAATCTACTGAATGGGATTTTGTTGTTTCCCAGTCCATCATCACCTCTGGGACCTTCCTCATCACCTCTGGGACCACTGTCCCCAAACCAGATATGGTGCTCTAGAAGTGGCCTCCCAAATGTGGCACAGGAGGGATAAATCACTTCCCTCAGCCTGCGTTTTTTCTCAATCATTAAGCTTTGTAGCTTAACATGCAAGTCAAATGGGGATGACATAGTCATCTCCCGGTCCCTCTGGCAGAGAAGTCATAGACATAGCAAAGCACAGAAAGTATGCTGCGGGTTTTTTGCTTTTGCAAGTGAGGCCGTTACAGGTTTTGTTGGGGGTTTTTAATTGTTGTTTTGGGGTTTTGTTTAACTTTTAGTTCAGGCTGTAAAGATTGTCTTGACACAAAACTATTCCCTTTGAACAGGAATCACTGATCCACTCACCCACGTCCCTTTCATCTCCACAGCCAGATCCAGTTCCTACTCCAGGCTCTCTTATGGGGCCTCTGGTGCAGAAGAAGGTTTGAGTTCCTCTTCCAGTGAAATGAGTTTTCTTCTGTCATTTACATTTGCAAAGGCATTTTCCCTTTTGGCTAAGGTAGTGGCACACATAAGGACATGAAATTAGGTTCTGAAGCTTAATTGATGTGGTTAGAAAATTGAATAGAAAGGCAATTTAGGATGCCACTGCTGAGGGAGGAAACCCTTGCTGACAGCAGAGAATTGGATTCAGAAAGTACTATTCACATAACACTAAGCTGCCTATCTCTGAACGGACAAAGATGTTTTTTCTGTAATTTGAACACCAGCTGGTGTCAGGATTTTGAATGATATGAACACTCACAATACAATTCTTATTATGTCTGTTTATATCTCCTTCACAGCTAAGTTTCATCATGAGTTGATACCTACTTTCTCTACAGGGAGGGAGTCCTATTTGTCATTCATATTTTTACTTGACATACTGTCTCCAGCTGTTCAATAAGTTATCCAAATTTCAACTGAAAAATTAAAACTGCCACTGAACTCTTCAGTGTGGGTTCAATTCATTGGTCATCTTGCTCATCTACAGACTTTGTATGCTACCGTGAGCAAAGTTCGACCATACTCATGTGTGACAGCTTGGACTTTCTAAGAGGTCCAAAGTAGACTAAACATGGTCAAGCGTTACCTGATTGTCAAAGTTGCCTGAAATCCATCATGTTTAAGTTCTGCTGCAATTCAGAAATACTTTCTACACATTGCCTTTTACATGTCATCACATCATACCCTGTCCAAGTAGAAAACACTTAAAAATGAAAGAGGAGGTTGACAGGAGCTTTCCAAAGTAGTTTAGTAGTAAAAGACTTGCAAAGGAAACAGGAGATTAAGGATCAAGGTCCCTTCAGCTTGGTATGACAGTGCCTGAGAGTGTGTTTCCTCATCAGATTGAATACACAGCCAGAAATGCAAGAACCCTGTGACCAACTCACTCTTTTGTCTGGTAAGGTGAGTAAGGAAACAGGGTTTCTGACCTCTGCGAGAACCATGTGTCTGTTTTCCACTTAAGAGCCAATGAATAAAGGAACTCTGGGAGCAAGAAACAGGACTCAGGACAGTCTTACCACCGAGTGGCAAAATCAGAATTTCTCTTGACTATTCTCTCTTTAGTGCCATAAGTTTTGTGTTCCTTTTGCACAGGCTCAGCCTTGCAGAGAGTTGTCCTACTTCAGGCTACTTTGTTGCTGTAAAACTGGAACGGTGGAATAAAGTCCTTGCAGGCTGTTGAGGGTCAACAATGGGCTTTCTTATTTCGTGACACGTGTCATAACTGCAAAACTATTGAACTAAAGAAATTGGTTTTCCTCTTGTAAGCCTCTCCAATATATACAAAAGAGGTCTCAAATTCTGAGTCTGAGCTCTTGTTTTGACTCCCATTTAGCCCTTTTCATTGGAAGGTATTTCCCTGCCTTCTCAGTGTTGCTGAGTGTCACTGCTTTAAAGATCTTACAACTGCTTTTTGTGCCACATGTACTGGTAATGCACCTGAAATACATTATTCCATTCATGTCCAGATTTTGCAATTGTTTGCAAGACCCACTATGAATACTACAGTTTCTTTAGAGAAATCTGTCTCACACTGTCAGACAAGCATGGTTAGACAAATTGGGGTTTATTTTTAACTGGTTTTTAGGTATAGTTTATTTGACAACCATTTTGTTAGTCTAAATGATGACTGAGTTCAGTGAATAATATTTGGTAAAGGAAACAAAAACAAGGAAGAAATGTCCAGGATGGCAAAACAATTAATTTACAATTTCCATAACAGAATATTTCAAATGTTTAGGCTGTAAGTAAAGAAATGTAGGTGAGGAAGAGGCAGTTGCATCAATGGTGCTGCTATCTTTTACACAGTGCAGACCTTACGAATTTCATCCGTTCTTCAGAAGAAACAGAAATTCTAACTCATTCTCTGCCTGACTGAATGTCTGGTTTGAGCCAAGATTTCCACCCCCTGAGAGAACAGCCCAAAGCTCTCATTAAAAGAGAGGTTTGGCTCAACCCTTTAACCAAGTCCTATAAATTCTTGTCATATAGCCATCCATATTCGCAGCCCTAGAGATGTGTACGTGACTTGAGAACTGTAGAAGACATATAGGGTCATGCCATACAGTGGCATTTCACAAATGCCTCAGCTTCTTCTGATTCAGCTCAGATGCGTACATGACACTGCATGCAGAAAATACCACTGTCTTCAACTGGGTGCAGTAATGTAGATCTCTTGTGATCCTCAGTCTTTCTCTCTGTTAAGGCAACAAGGTCCTGTTGTGTCATACCCTGATACTCTAGCAATCACATTTTGTGACCCTGCAGTTTCAAACTTATCTTTGCCCAATTTTAAAAAAAAATAAAAGGAGACAGAAGTGTGAATTTATTTTTCAAATAGATCTGAAAATACTTTATGTCTAGAAGGCATTGCAGATGCATGATCTCACCTACCTTAAAGCCAGGTTTTCCATTTAATCCCTTCCTTACTTATCCTACTGGCAATGAAGACCTCCAGAAACAGATTGAAGTAATTATTAATTGGATTTATATTGTTCAGATAACTAAATTTTTTTGGTGTATTTGTGCTTCAGGAAACCTGTGTGTGAATGGACTTTACAGCATTGTCTGCAGTCAAGCAGCCTATTTACAATGTTGGTATTAAATTGTAGGTGGTAATTGTTGCAGTGTCCCTATATAATGTGTTGAATTTACAGCAGGTGTGATTTAGTTAAGACTCAAGACTGAAACACTGAGTATTCTTCTTGAATTACTAGATTTCACAGTCATCCATCACAGCTCCTTTGTTATTGAGGGACATGGGCATGTTAGTGACAGTTAGAATGGATAAAGCTACACGTGAAATATGTAGAGAAACATTTAATGATGCACACGAAATCAGTAACAACAGTTTTTGGTGCATTGAGTTTTAACATTCAAGTAACGAGTTTCTTTATAGAACCAAAGATGTAAAACAAGGAGGGTGCTCTGGTGAGGGCAGAATGCCACCAGGCCTCTTCTCTGATGTATGTACGTATGCATTTTCTTTCCCATTGATACTGCTGTGGGGCACCTCCACACCTGAAAGCTAAGAACAAAATAACTGAATAGCAACAGCCAAATCAAGCAGACAAACAAAACAAACAAACAAACAAACATCCTGCTGGGGGTAGGATAATCCTTTAGTTCTTCCTCCTCCATGAGAAAAGTTGACTTATTTTCCCCCTTCTGTCTTCCAGTTCATCTTGTTTGTATCCTTCCCAAATTGCCTCAACAGTATTATAACAATCTGAATTAACACACTGCCTAACATATCTGCCTGTAGGGGAAGAAAAAAGGGGAAAAGTCTCTTTATTTGTTCAGAATTATGTAGTAGGTTTTACTCAAAGCTAATTCTAGGCTCTAATAATACTCATTGGTCTGTCGGAATAGGTGCAATTTTTGGCTTAAACCACCAGTAATCAACATGAAATAGTAAGCATTCGTAAAGCAGTTAAATCTATTTTTATGATAAATTCTGTACTAGCCACATAAAAGCAGCTGTACTTGGGTAAAAAAATGCAAAATGTTCCTAGCATTGACGCACTCTTTGCTGTTCATACATTTAGTAGTAAGCATATCAATGTCAAGCTGTTTTAAGTTTCTTTTTTAGTTGTAGGTAAATGAAAGAAAAAGTGTGGTGTCAGCACTGCAGAGCCTACGTTGAATTATACCTCTTATCACACTGTTAATGATCCCTTTCAAGTACTGGGGCTGTTTTTTGCAGTACACTGTGAAATACAAACAGAGTCTTCCCTTCTCCAGTGTGTACCATTCGGGCTTATTAGTATTCCCTTTGCAATGTGGCTCTGTGTCACCACAGCAGCAGCTGTTTGGATCAGTGCTTTCTGCTCTTTTCTCAGTGACAAGCACATCCACTGTCATTTCTGCAGCAGGCAAAGGACTAATTAGGCAGTGGTGCTATTCTCCCTCATTGTCATAAAGAGAGAAATATTGAGGATTTTGTATAGAATTCTGTTAGACAGAACTTTAAGCCTGTGGATGCCTGGCTGTTGACCCTTGCTTTGAGATGTGCTGGCTGCTATTACAGGTTGCCGCAACATTTCCATACTCCATTTGCCATACACAGTTCGGAAGATACATATTCTTTGCATCTTAATGCCTGCAGAAAACAAAGAAATTGCTACCACATATGTAAAATTAATTTTCCAAGATTTTCTGTACCCTTTTCCTGTTTGATTAGTTTTGGGGAAAACGATCAAAACCAAAACCACTTATTCAGTCTTTTTCTGGATTTAACAAAATAAATGGAAAAAAAATCGAAAGGACAAATTCATGTGTGCTTACTTATAAGAAGGAATTTCTAACTTTCTTTACTGAGTAGTTTTCGTGAGGAGTACACAGCTGTTTTCAACAGTACAAACTACATGTCTTGTGTTCAAGAAAGAGCTAAAGTTACATATTTTCATGCCAAAATAGCACATTCACTACAATTGTTTAAAGTAGCTCACATATTTTTTCCAGAAATGAGAATTTATTTCCTGACTTTTTACCTATGGAGCAAAAAGAGAGTAAGAGACTGTCCGTCTGATATTTTTATGAGAGTTGATTATGAGCTAAGAGGGAAGAATCTGCTCAGACATGCATTGAAATATGTCTAATTTTGTTTGCCTTTTAAATTCTAAGAATTCAGTGGGTCTGAGAGAAGCACTGCAGAAAAACATGTCTAGACCATTCAGTTTCTCTCCGAGCTTCCAGCTCATGTTTTCACTTTAGGTTTCAGCTTCAGTTTTTATTATTTCCTATTAGCCAGCACAATATTGCATGGCCCACACACCCACAAGCTCTATTCAAGGGCAGTACATGACAAGGTTCTCCTCATGTAGCGTGCAAAACTGATCATCCAAAGAGTGGGACTCAGAATTTGTAAAAGGACTATTCAGATAGAATATCTCTAAAGATACTCTTCAGTTATCAAGCATAAGCAAGATTTTTTTTTTTAGGTGACAGATTTTTCAGCTTCTTTTCTCTCCCCCTGATTTACTGATGTGAACAGGAAAGGGAATCTTTGATTCTTCTTAATCAAATGAAAGAAGCAACAGTGAAGGTTTACACAATCTGGTTTTGCAGACAAGAAAAGGATAACAAGCAGATGAACAATCCTGAAATACAGGGAAGATGACTGTTTGCCTAAAGCAATATCAGAAAGGAAGTGGGTAAACAAAGAAAAATGTTTTTAAAACTTTGTTTTACTGTGATGCCTGTACCACTGTGCAGAGTCATCCCTTCTCATCCTATCCAAACACTCCCACTTACTTTTATCCACCTGTGTTTCTCGTCTTACAATTAAATGATCAGTGTACTAGAGTAAGATCTATCTTCCTGCTTTGTGTCTGAACAGTGCCTTGCACAAATTGCTCCTATGTCTCTGGCTGACAACAGCAGGTGCTGCAGAAATAAAAATAAAATCTGGACCCAGAAACTTTGATAAAGAGATACCATGAATCACGTAGATAAAGAGATGATAGATAAGCTTGTCTTCAAAAACATGTAAAAAGAAAGGAGACAGCCACATAAAAAAGGGCAAAGAGGAGAAATTATTAGTGTTAATAAATGCAAAGATATCATGACTGCTTCAGAATGTCTGAAAAACAAATTGCTGGGGACTAGGAAAGTACATTCCATGACCAGCCACTGTAGATGATGTATCTATCTGCTAGAGATGATGAACTGACCTGCTATGGCCATTCTGATGACCTTATATAAATGACTAACAGATAACAGAGATGTGGTGAGCAGCCAGAGAAGGAAAAGAAGACTGGAAAGTCTGGAAAGCCCAGGGAAGGTGCATTTTGAGAAGTACAGGTCATGGTAGAAAGTGAGAGTTCAAGCTAAAATGCAAATGTTGGAATTGGAAAACAGCCAGGATATCTGAGGAAGGAGGGATAAGGATTTGGGACCGGCAGGTGAAGCGCTGTGGGATTTTACCCAATTTGGTGTTGAAAAGTCAGCTAGACTCTGTATGGAGGCAGAGGAGAATCACAATGGAGAACCAAAGTTCTCCCTGGGATTGGGAGGCCAGGATTAGGTCTGGTGGGAGAAAGAAGGTCAGAGGAGTTGTGAGGCCAGGTGCAATGCAAATGAGTGCTGGAATGGTACATATGCTGAGGATATGGAGGTGCACCTCCATTCTGGTCAAGCCCTTTGCAAGTAGGGTTGGAAGGATGGAAGAGGAGAACGACAGTTACTAGAAAAGGGGTCCATGCAGAGATCAATAAAAATGCATTTGGCCCTTGAATCAAAGTAAAAAGTCACTCGTGACTTCAGTAGATTTTTTTACCTCACTGGTACTAATTGGTGTTTATTTCTTTGACAGAAAATTATTCTGCTAATTCACTTTTGTTTAGCTATGAAACCAAGTTCTCCTAGCCTCTCATGGTTAGGGAGATTCTTCATTATGCTGTATTCAGTAACCAACTGAACCATAGGCCTGTAGCATGTTGTTAAATGAGAGAAAATCACTGCAGCAACCCCAAAGCAAGCAAAGGGTGCTTCTTTCTATATACAGATGGGAACTGGCAAGCACAGAACTAGAAAAACTGCAGTCCTTAAGTTTCTGACAATGCAATCAGCCAAGATATCCATATAATCAAATAAACCTAGAGCTTCTGTCGCATTAAGAGTACAGATGTGACGTTTGCCTGTCAGAGCCCTCTCAGGGACTTTCACTGAAGCAGTTTCGCAACGTTGCAAATACAGGTAATTTATTAAGGTGACAGGTACAACAGGTACAGAATTACTGTTGATAAATGCACCTACTGCAATAGCGCTAATATACCATCACAATGCTGGCAAAGTTCTCCTGGGCGTTCTTCACCAGGGGCGAAGGCGCAATTCTTACCAAGAAGTCGTCCCTGTCTTGGGTGGAGGAAGAGGAGCATGGCCCGTCAACAATCTCTTCTAGATCTTCAGTCCCTTTCTCCCAATTTTCACCCCTTATTCTCCTCTTTTTATTCTCTAGTACTTTGTTTCCCCCCCCCCCCCCCCGCCCCAGGTTACATATAGCATGATTTAGGCAGAGATCTGAGTAACGTAGTGATATGTCTATAGCATGATCTCTGTAATTCTCATTAACATAAGCAGAGGTGTTAAGTGTAATATTAATTTTCTAGATAATTTCTAGATAAAAGATTTCACTCCAGGGCATCGTAACCTTCAGAGTTTTGTGCTGAAACTGTTTTTCTGCTTGGTCCCTCCCTCTTTAGCCAAAACAGAGACATCTTGCCACCACAAGGCTCCCTCTTTCAGCTGTTATCTCCCCTCGAAAGGTGTGTAGAAGGGAGAAGCAGAAACCAGCACTCTTACTCTTCTGCTATTTTTTGCCAGATAAGCAAGCTGCTCAGCTCTCATCCTTGCTCTATCCAGGGCACGATAAACACGTTGCTTTACTTTGCTTAAGTTGAACCTTTCAAGCCTGGCATTCCTCCACAGCTTCAAAATCAGTCTGTGTGTTGGATTTGTGTTTGGAGTGGTTTTGGTAGCAGGGGAGGGGGATACAGATGTGGCTCCGGTAAGAGTCTTCTAGAAGCTCCCCCGGCTGGCCAAGGCTAGGCCATCGGCACCACTGAGGATAATTCTATTTAAGAGGGGAAAACCAGTTGGGAAAGTTCTATGTTTGTGGTTCTTTGTTGGTGAGCAGAAGAGAGCAGGGTGATGCGAGACCAACACCCTGCGGACCCCCGGGTCAGTGAGGCAGGAGAGGGGCAGCTGTGCCGGAGCAGGGGTTCCCCTGCGGCCCGCGGGGGGGTGGCGGCTGAGCCCCTGCAGCCCCTGGAGCCCCGCGGTGGCCCAGAGGTCGCCCTGCAGCCCGCGGAGGGCCCCGGGCCGGAGGGGCAGGGCCCGGGCCCGGAGCAGCCGCGGCTCCGAGGCAGCCCGCGCTGGAGCCGCCCGTCGGTGGGAGGGCGGCAGCCCCGGGAGGGACCCGCCCCGGGGGGTTCTGGGGAGCTGCGGCCCCGCGGGAAGGACGCCCGTTGGGGCGGTGGGTGGAGGGCTGTCTGCCGGGAGAGGGACCCCGCGGTGGGGCCGGGGAGGGCTGCGAGGGCCCCTCTGCCTGAGGGGGAAGGAGCCGCGGAGACACCTTGTGCCGGCCGGACTGTGACCCCCATTCCCTGCCCCTGCGCTGCTGGGGGGGGAGAGGGAGCAGAGCTGAGCCCGGGAAGACCAGAGGGGTGGGGGCAAGGTATGCTTTTAAGATGTGGTTGTATTTCTCATTATCCCTGGTGGTGGTGGTTGTTCATTAAACTGATGTTGTTATCCCCAAGTTGAGTCCGTCTTTTCCCTGTGACCACAACTGGTGAGTGAGCCCTTCCTGTCCTGTGTCTCGACTCCGACTTTCACAGGACAGGGTAGGGGTGAGCGAGCAGCTGTGGAGGGCTTTGTTGCTGGCTGGGTGGGCTCAAACAGACAGTCTGATGAAGATACTCCAACTGAATAAGAAACAGAATTATTTAATAAGAATTTTTATATCTACATATATATGTATCCTTTATAACTTCTAAAGGAAAAGCAAAACATTAATTTTGCAAAGACTTACATGCTAAATTTCAGGCATGTGAGTACTATTGACTTTGATGACCATTGTCACCTATGTGGTGCTTGAATGATCTGAATTTGTAGTCAGATTCTAAAGTATATTAAGCATATTAAAAGAGCAATAGCACTAACCCTGTCACATTTATGGCAGAAATGCACTCTGATGTCCTAGACTTCAAAATAAACAGTCTGCACAGGAAGCTCTTATTATTCTGCAAACAATGGGGTAATTTCCCAGAGGGAACAGCACTGTGACCTCTGTGTGTGATTGATAGCAAGGAGCAAGACATGATATTGCCAGTGTCCGGACAAATGCAGAGTATTAACTGGCAGAGATTCCAGCACATTTTTATCCAAGACTTTCAAGCTGTGTCAAAGAGATAAAACAAAAAAAGAATTAAATATCATAAAGCAAATTCTTTCAGAGCAATGATGTTGCAATGTGCTAAAGTAACACAGGATCTCCGAAATGCTCTCTGGGGATACATCTCTCTCTCTGTCTCTATATAGGCACTTTGGGTCCCTAACTTTGGGTATTCTCACCAACACCCTACTTAAATACCTTTGAACAGTTGTATGAAGAGAATCTGTATTTAGAAACCTTGGTGATTAATCCGGGGTTTGTGTGTGTGTGTTATTTAGCGATTCCTTGATATAGAGCAGCGAATTAGAGGGTCCCAGTCCTCTCTTAACTTGAGCCAGCAGGAACATGATTTTAGTGCATCCAGGCTACATCTATGTTCTATTTAAGAACTGGTACCAGCTCACTATCAACATGACTGGGACTAAGTTTTAGGGTTTGGGTGCAGTCCTGTGCACTGGCACCTCAGAGGAGATAAGAATCATAGAATCATAGAAATGTTTAGGTTGGAAAAGATCTTTAAGATCATTGAGTCCAACTGTAAACGTAACACTGCCAAGTCCACCACTAAATCATGTCCCTAAGTGCCACATCTATACATCTTTTAAATACCTCCGGGGTGGTGACTCCACCACTTCCCTGGGCAGCCCGTTCCAATGTTTGATAACCCTTTCAGTGAAAAAAATTTTCCAAATGTCCAATCTAAACCTCCCATGGCACAGCTTGAGGCCATTTCCCCTTGTTCTATTGCTTGTTATTTGGGAGAAGGGATCAACCCCCACCTTGCTACAGCCTCCTTTCAGGTAGTTGTAGAGAGCAGTAAGTTCTCCCCTCAGCCTCCTCTTCTCCAGGCTAAACAACCCCAAGTCCCTCAGCTGCTCCTCATAAAACCTGTTCTCCAGACCCTTCACCAGCTTCGTTGCCCTTCTCTGGACATGCTCCAGCACCTCAATGTCCTTCTTGCAGTGAGGGGCCCAAAACTGCACACAGCATTCGAGGTGCGGCCTCACCAGTGCCCAGTACAGGGGCACAATCACCTCCCTGCTCCTGCTGGCCACACCACTTCTGATACAGGCCAGGATGCTGTTGGCCTTCTTGGCCACCTGGGCACACTGGCTCGTGTTCAGCCGGCTGTCGACCAGCACCCCCAGGTCCTTTCCCACCAGGCAGCTTTCCAGCCACTCCTCCCCAAGCCCGTAGCGCTGCCTGGGGCTGTTGTGATCCAAGTGCAGGACCCAGCACTTGGCCTTGTTGAACCTCATAGCATTGGCCTCAGCCCATCGATCCAGCCTGTCCAGATCCCTCTGTGGAGCCTTCCTTCTCTCAAGCAGACTGACACTCTCACCCAACATCTGTAAACTTACTGAGGGTGCACTTGATCCCCTCATCCAGATAATGATGTTAAACAGAACTGGCCCCAGTACTGAGCCCTGGGGAACACCGCTTGTGACCGGCCGCCAGCTGGATTGAACTCCATTCACCACCACTCTTTGGGCCCAGCTGTCCAGCCCGTGGTTTACCCAGCAAAGAGTGCACCCATCCAAGCCATGAGCAGCCACTTGCTGCAGGAGAATGCTGTGGGAAATGGTGTCAAAGGCTTTACTGAAGTCCAGGTGAACAACATCCACAGACCTTCCCTCACCCACTAAGCTGGTCACCTTGTCATAGAAGGAGATGAGGTTAGTCAAGCAGGACCTGCCTTTCATAAACACATGCTGGCTGGGCCTGATCATCTGGTTGTTCTGTACATGGCATGTAATGGCCCTCACTGATTATCTGTTCCATAACTTTCCGTGGCACCAAGGTCAGGCTGACAGGGTCCCTGGACTACCTGGATCCTCCTTCTGGCCCTTCTTGTAGATGGGCGTCACACTTGCTAACCTCTAGTCAACTGGGACCTCCCTGGTTAGCCAGGAGAAATGACTGAAAGAGGCTTGGTTGAGCAATTCCACCAGCTCCCGTAGTACCCTTGGGTGGATCCCATCTGGCTCCATAGACTTGTGTGTGTCTAGGTGGTGTAGAACGTCACTAACCATTTCCCCTTGGATTATGGGGGCTTCATTCTGCTCCCTGTCCCTGTCTTATAGCTCAGCAGCCTGCGTACCCCAGGAATAACTGGTCTGACTATTAAAGACTGAGGCAAAGAAGGCATTAGGTACCTCAGTCTTGTCCTTATCCTTTGTCACTCTTTCCACCCACATCCAATAAAGGATGGAGAGTCTCCTTATCACTCCTTTGGTTGCTAATGTATTTATAGAAACATTTTTTATTACTCCTCGTTATGCCTTGCGGTCATCCTGGACGGACTGTGTGAGCTGTGCCTTCTGGACTTGGTTCCACAAACATACAACTCACAATGCACTTGGCAACAAGCAACGATGCAGGGCTGTCAAGGTGCAAATGGTGCTGCAGTACATCTCTTTGGGACATGCTGCAGCTGAAGCACAGTACAAGCATGGCCCACAGCTTACTGAAGCCAGGATGTGTGATCACAGAGCTCCTGTGATCACAGTGCCTCAAACAAGGGTTGGAGGATGAAATAAAAAGACTTAGTTCAAAGATTTCACTCACTTTATTTTTATTTTGGAAACACAATATTTCCTTATCTTACAGTACATTATCATTTAAGGCTTACCTTCTGCAAAGTTACTTTGGAACTGTTTTATGACATTTTATGCCTGAGTATAAATCCGGTGTGCTGATGCTCTTTTCCCAGGACAGGAGTATGTCCTCCTTGTATGGTTCAACCTGCTTTGAATGAGCAAAGTGGTCTTGTTTTGGAATAAGGGTGGTCCTACTTGCAGTTGTTCAAGCATAGCAAATGTTTTCTGAATTCACTCTCAAATTGGAGACAACTTTCAAACGTAGAAAGCCTGTTTAGGTGTTTCACAGAGGTGTCAGGAAGAAGATACCTATTCTGAGGAGTGGTGCCCTAGCTGTCATGCCAGCTTCTAGCTGCACACAGATGAATAAGCAGCCTGACAATCTCTGTTTATGTTGCAAATGCCTTTCTGGAGCAACCTGACCTTTCTGTCATTGCAGGGAATAGTCTAACAACACTGATTTTCAAGTAGACAAACATCTCCATTACACTTTGAGGTGCACAAAAAGAAATCAAACTAGCAACATATAAATGCACAGAAATGTCTGAGCAGCATTTTCACCAGGAATACAGGATCGGACTTCAGGAATTTCACTGCATATCATTCCATAACTATTGAAATTCTGTGGTTGCAGCCCAAATATTCTTTCTTTCTCCCAGTGTATGCAGCTCTGTGTGCTCAAAGATGAAGTAAATTTACACACCTGGGATGTGATTAGGCTCAGGAGAGGCTTCCCGGTATATGGCTGCACCTCTGAGTGCAGAATCTCACGTAGGCCACAGGCTCCAGATGAAGCACAGTTCTGCATTTTCTTCCACCCCTGACTTCAGAATCATCCACTCAGCAAATCACAGGTCAGACCAATGAAATTAATTTGGTGCACAGAACAAGAGCAGGAAGGAAACTGCTGTGCTGTACTGCTTAGAGACCAGAGATGCATGTAATACGCCCCTGGGGAAAGTAAGGCAGGAGCTGACTGTGAGTCTTGTGTTTAGCTGTGAGACTTGATGGGGTGACTCAGGTGGCAGCAGGGACACCATAACCAACACGCAGTGTGGAAATACCTATATTGGGGGTTTGGATGTCAGCCAGAATTTTCCACTATTGGTCGGTTTGGGTGCCTACCATGACTCTCGCTGGTTACTGTGGCAGCAGTTTCCAATGCCTTTTTTTAACTTGGGCCCCTCAGACTATTTCACGTTCAGGCGCACCAAGACACTGCTGAAAATCTTTATATCAATACTTCCTTTAACTTAATTTTCAGTTTATTTCTAAATTATTAGCTATTTGTGACTGGAACAACTGATCAGAGAACTGCTAAGGGAAAAATGTCTCATTGTATGTCTGTACAACAGCTGATTTATGTCAACTCACTTCCCGTGGTGAAAAGCAAGTCAAAAAACATAAATACTTGGCAGAAGTTTTTTGCTTTTAGTGAGTCCAAAAGCAGTTCAAGTCTATCAGCTGAAAAGAAGGATATTGACATTGGCTCAGCAACAATTCTTTTCAACAAAAGACTGAAAGATGCTTGAATTCAAGTGCACAATTCAACCACGTGTTAATTATACTCAGAGTTGCCCTCTTATTTCACATGAATGTAGCAGTAATCAGGTAATTATGTTCTCTGCTTTCAATAATTTATGTTTTTACAAAATTTGCATCTGATTTTGGAAAAAGCATAAGATTCTCTTAATATTTTTGTTAGTAAAACTTGTAATTTGCATTTATTGTCTTGCAAATAGCTTGTGCTTTTTAAAAGAACCATAATGTGCAGCTATATCAGTGCATCCTTATGCTATACATGGCAAGGTTTGTGTGACGAATGAAGGCTATATTCTAAAAAGAGGATTCCCAGGTAAATCATTTACTTAAATCCTCATGATTCAGATTCATGACAAAATTCAAAACAATTTATCACACAGAATTTAATGTGTAGCACATATTCAGGTAAAATTTCAACTATTTAAACATATGAATTAAAGGTATGGACATTTCTTTAAATCTCCACTTAAGATGAGGCCAGCTGAATTTCAAAGGTAATTGGCTGCGAATACTCTCAGTCTTGCAGGAGAAAGTTCTAAGCAACTGCTGTTTCTAGATTCATTTGTTCAGGAAACTTGTACAAAAACCTTTCGTAAATGACAAGCTGGATTTGATTCAAAGCAGAGAAAAAAGCTTGGTTTTCTTCTTGGAGAGTAGCCCTTATATGTTTCCATTTGTGGAACATGTGTCCCCTGACAGAAGGCTGTGGAATTGCCTTCGTAATTGAGGTCTGTGGAGAAGATACGAAAGATGCCACACCAAAACGATATCCCTTTATCAACAGAACACTACTGATTAAGAAATATGTCCCTCACTCTCTACCTACCTCAGTTCCTTGGTTGTCATCCCTGAGACAAACAGAAGAGTTTATTTTATTGTTATCACTTTGCAAAGGGTAGTATTAAACAATTTAATGAATACAGTAGGTGTTCCTGGGTTGTCACCAGGATCATTTCACAATGCAACACTTCTCAGAGCTTGGTGAAATGTACTTCTGGGGCACTATCATTCTTTCAAACTCACAGCTCTCATCTCCCACCAGTTTGTCGAATTACGGAGGAATTTGTTTTCAGGCTCTAAAAGTAGTTTTGTTCAACTTTTTTGATAGAGCAGGTAGCTTGATTGATTCCAGCCTTCAGGAAAAGACTGAATGTCTTTTTTCTCTCCTATCAGGTAACTGATTCAGCATACCGTCACGTGCAGGGCCAGTGTTCCCAGAAATACTAGACTTCTTGTGCAAGGACAGCCAGAAATATTGCAAATGTGCATTCAATGGGCCAACAGGTGTCTCAGGAACCTTCAGATGTCGAGCAAAGACACATGCAAAGTCCTGCATCTGGGAGGGAACACAGTGTACATCAGTGCAGGTCAGGGACTGACTGGCTTGGGAGCAGCTCTGCAAAAGGGACCTGAGCTCCTGGTAGACCAGTGAACCTGGGATTCAGCAGTGTGTTCATGCAGTGATAAATGCTAACCACACACTGGGCTACAATGAGGATGAGTGCTCATTCCCCTCTGCCTTGGACTTGAGGGTCTAAACCTGGAGCAGGCTGTCCAGTTTTAAGCCTGCAGCATGTGAGATATAAACCAGAGAGAATCCAGCAAAGAGCCACTAAGATAGTTAAGAGGCCAGAGCACCTGTCCAGGGGTCTCAGCCGGTAATGCCCAGACTGGCACCCGCGAGCACTTGCACAGCACAAACAGACAGGCTTTTGCCTGACCCTGGACCAGCTGTGGCCTCCCTGCTGAGAAAGGCAGACATAGCGAATGTAGCGCTGGAGGGGGAGAGAGCTAGCCTGAGAAATAATCTAATCTCTCTGGTTCTTAAATACACTCCTCTATCCAGACCCACCATGTTCTGTTGTTCGCTGTCTCACCTGTTGAACTTCTCTGCTACATGCCTACCTACAGTCTTGATTTGTGGTTTCATCCTCACGAGGAAACAGAGCGGACGGTGTGCAAACATATTCTGGTCTGAGATTTAAGCACAAGCTCTAGCTATAATATCACCTTCTGTAACTGGCTGAAGAATATTATTTCTTTGCTCTTGTAGATAAGGAAAACAATATATCCAGAACCACTAGCGCTAAAATGGCATGAAAGACAAACTAAATCACAAGACTAAAGCGTCAATTGCGTTGCAATGTCACCAGCAATTATTTCCATACATCCTCCTGACAGCAACTCCAGCTATTCTCTTTAGCTCCAATACTCATCCTATCATACAAATGGATATTGATACCTACCAGATTAAAAAAGGCAGCATATCCCCTGTCTAAGCCTTTGAAAAACACGTTGATTTTCTCATAGGCTTTTCTGTAACTGCATTTGCTTGCTGCCATATCTGAGAAGGGAATAAAATTCGAAGCAAAGGGCGTAGGGCTGTTGCCTGGACAGCATCAGTGGCTGATGTGGATCAGCAGTGCCACCCTGTGGGACACACAGCGAGCCACAACTCCCCTCCGAAGCTGCAGGGAAGCGAAGAGTCCCCGCTGCCGCCTCGGTGACCACCCAGGGCCACTCTAGCCGAAGAAACCGCGGGACACCTAGCAGGTTACAGAGCCGCCGGCTGCCAGTGTGCTGCCTCCTTTGTCCTGCGAGCTTGGCAGGTGCCCTCACCTACCGCTTTGGAGCTGGCGGCAGGCATTTTTGGCATTCTAAGTTTCAAAGACTTTATGAAAACTACCATCCCCACATCTCGAAAAGCTGCTCAGGATAAGTTGTGATATATATATCACACCTTTTGTCATTTGAACCTTTTACTTTTATTTTGTGACTACTGTTTAGATAAACAACCTGCCTCAGTGAGCGGGAAAGTGATTTTCTTTCCAGCACTGTTAGAATTCTTCATCGTAAGCACAGCAAGACCCTGATGGTTTTATTTCTCACAAACCCATCACAGTCACTTTTACCGTGATAAATACAAAACCGAGTAATTTAAAAACCGATTTTTAATATTAAGTTTAAAGATACATTTTAATAACATTCTAATATTCCATAGCCAACTAATCTCGAATTCGTAACAACTATGTTCCAAGCTTAATTGACTTACTACTCTTCTAAACTCAGCAGACTCAGGAATCTGAATAGAAGGAAGTGTTTCAGGTGAAATCTAAAAGGTAGTGCTAAATGAAATCTGCAGTGCATTTCTACAACTATTTGGCATGTGAATTCTCAACAGGCTGGTTGTCTCTTCCACAACATACCTCTGTGCATCTAAGCTGTTCCTTTGCACAGTGCACATGCTCAGCTTCCTTGCCTGTACTGATCCATCACAGTAGTCAATCATGCAAGCTACCCTACCACCAGCTCTGCAATTTCTATGACACTGGAGCTCCATGACTTCACAGACTTCCAATTCCCACTGTTTTGTTTCCTAGGCTGCATCCTTAAAACTTGTAATTCTTAATTCTTTTAAGCTATCCTATCTTTAAGTTAGTATAAGAAAAATTATACTCCCTGCTTTATCTTGACCGTTTAAAATGAAATTGAACGAATATGTTAATTGAACAGATAACACAATAACATTGTTCATTAATGACTAATGATGCATAACTGCAGACATTATGTGTGTGTGTGCATGCATGTAGGGGGGCTTAACACACACAGAAAGAATGTAAATATCACTATTTAAAAAATAATTTATTCCTTATGAAGAAAGCAGAATGACGATCTTGCATAAAAAAACGTATTTGTAGTAGCTAACACAGCAACAGGTTGCTGCATTCAACCCTCTACAGACAGATCCATTATGGAATTATTATGACTAGCAGGAAAGTCATGTACATCCAGTCACAAAGCATGGAATTCTCCCCAAAATACTCATAAATCTTTTGTGTCTTCTCTATCTTAAAGGGCAAAGCACATATACCCTGTTAAAAAAAAGGATAAACCACAGAATTATCACAGTACAGCTTCCCACGGATTTTCCCTTGAAACTCCTGTTTGTCTCAATTAGAAGATACACAAAAATGTCTAGAAAGCTGTTAATTGTGCACAAGACGACCAAAAAAAAAAAAAAAAAAAAAAAAGACATCACCTGTCTCTGTCCTAGCTCATCAAAAAATAAAAAACTTGTCAAATTGAATGTTTCGGACATAGCTACATTGAGCATCACACACACATATACCAGATTGAGGGCAGTTACAGACGAACGTACACCATGTAGTAATTTGTCTATGTACCAAGAAAAAGTTGTGAGACTATTGCATTTCCATGGAGAGGAAAAAAATCCCCAAAAAACCCAAATGAAACAAATACACACACAGGCAAGAAATCCAAAGGAAGTTTCTGAACATCCATCCAACAATTAAAAAACATTAAAAAGGTGGAAGACTAGGACTATCCCAAGTGACATCAATATGGAAAATGCAATTCCAGCTCTAAAATGTTGTTTCCCTTTCCATAAAAATATTTGCAACTGTCTAGAAATTTTCAAACCAAGGACACTTCACACCTATAAATGGCCACAGCAATGTGACTAACCGATAGGCCCTACGTATTCAACAGAAGTGCTGAAGTACTAACAATTCAACATTTATTCCTGGCATCAGAGGAATGTCCAGTTCAAGCCAGTAATTTCCCTGCAACAGAAAATCTGTGGTTGGTTAATAAATCAGATCACAAACAAGAAACAACCAATTCATACATGGTAGTCTGTTTGTTTGCCCTAAAGAACTGTGGACTAGACCGACAATTCTCCTGCAGGTGCAATTTCTTGTCTAGGCATTGTTTCTGGAAAAAATACAGGGGAATTTACTCTTTTGAAAGAGATACTTTCTGTCAACCTGCTACTGTACAACATACAGTGCCTTTTCTTTGTTTGGGAACTGTCAAGATCTCCATTGAATATACTTACTAAATGTGTGATGCATGCCATAGGGCTGTGCTGATAAGCTAATCTAGTGTTAGGTATATTTACAGAAGAGATTAGACTATCAGATGTACTGAGAAAAGATTGCACTCTAAAGGCCCCAGCTTGAAAGAAAGAAAAAAAAACAAACCACCCAGACTGCCCCCCAAAATCACTTCTTCATCAGCTGCTGGAATCCAGGCAATCGTACTTGTGTTTCTAATTCAGGACCACAGTTGGAAAAGTTAATAATTAAAGTACATGCTGTGAAATATATGCAGGTTTGCCTTTTAAATCTCTCTTCTGACAGTGCTCTGTCAGGACAAGATTCCCATTTCATCTGATCTGCAAAACACCAAAGTCTCTGTACAGTAAACCAACGCACAGTTCCGTTACTGTGCATTTTTACAATTTGCTTCTTCCAGGAGCCACTCAATTCCATCTAGCAATCCAGCTAAAGTTGCAGCTACAGTGTCCTGCACCTGCAAAAATTAAAAAAGCTAAGGTATTAGAGGTAACAGGTACCAGCATCTAATAGCATTTTAGCATCACTCCATGTCTGTCCTTGAAGTCAGAAATACTCAAAGCAAATCTAAATTTTTATCTCTAAGGCCCTCTAGACAAAAAAAAAGGTTTCTTAAGAGTAAGGTACAAAAATAAAACACTACTCTACAAATTTAATTACATGACCTATTAGGAAAGTCTTGCATTCTTGGTATCAAGGTGAATTTTACCTCAATTGTTCCATCAGCTATTCTGGAACATTATACTTACTTTACATCTGAGAATCTACTTGAAAATTCTTCTTGTAACTCTTAAACCAAAACCACTGCTGGTTTTAAAATTCAATGCCTATTATTAATTCTCAGATTTTGTAACATATTACAAAGTGCCTATCATAAATTGTATGTTTTTTAAAAAGCCTGTAAACACTTTCCTTATGAAAACAAAGGAATTATCTCAAATCAGGATTTTGTTTCTTCTAATTAAGTATTATTCTTCAGCTGCCCAATGTCACCAAAACCAAATAATGTGTGGCTGAGCCACACTAATATATACTATGCTAGACAAGCATAAAAGAACAAGTTCAGGACCTCACCTGCTAGGTAAAAAACTGATTTGTCAAAAACTCAGTACATCACACCAAGCAAGTGACAACAGTCTCCTGAAAATGGCAGAAAAAAAAAAAAAAATCTATCTTGTGTTCAAGGCCTCAGGCTGTGATTCAAGAAACCTAGATTTAAATTAACCGAAGCTTCCTTACTCCCTTCAAGATCAGCACTTTGTCCTTGCTTACACTCTGGCTCCATCTGAAGTTTCTTGTGCATTCCTACACAAGCCACTTAGCTTCTTGATGTTCAGATAGGCTAATGCTTCATCTTATGAGGACCAGAGAAACTAAATTCTTCACTGAAGTGGATAGCTCGTGTACTAGTGCTGAAAGATGCACACTTGCTTAGTTCAGAAACTACTGTAGGACCAAATTAAATTTAAGCCACAAAGAAACAGAAAATAAAGGTTTAAAAGCAAGTACCATCCAAGGCTGACGTAGCAGATTTAGCTGCAACTGATGTGCCATGTAAACACATGGAATTCTTTTCACACCAATGTGAGAGACACAAGACAAAACTAGCAGAGGTCTGTTCGGAGGCCCAAGGGATGGATCAATCATTGCCAAAATACGAGCCAGCTCCTCTTGACGATCATGCTCTAAGAAACAATTTTTCATATATAAGTATTAAAGATACACAAATCCCAAGGAGAATGTTTTTGACTTTGCAAATATCTAAGACTTCAGAGGTCAGGAAACAGGGCTGGAAGGGACATGGCCAAATAATCTAGTTCTGCTTATCACATGGCTAGATCATCCACATTTATGTCATTCAGATGTTCGTGTCACATTTGGAGGTTATTTAAAGATCTCCATACATTCTACAGGCAGCCCATTCTATTCCTTAACATCAGAATGTTTTCCAGGTACCTCACAGAGATCAAAACTGCAACAAGCCATTAAGACATACTCACACACTGTACAGTCAGCAGCCCTTCCCTACCGACCATACTTTTCTCCTTACTACTGCCTTTCACAGGTTTTTTACCTTCTTCTTTTCTGAGCTAGCCCTTTCCCTCCATTTAATGTTGATGAACATAAAGACAATTACTGTAATAGGTATTGGAGTATCCTCTTACAAGACTATACCGATTTGGACTAATTGCATCTTTTGCTGCAGTTTTCCTGCTGCAGGTTCCGTTTCCAGGCTATGACACCACCACTGATGCATTTCAGGCTTCTTCTACCTATGTCCATGGTTTTTGTTTTGTTTTGATTTTAATCCAGAACCATTCCCCATATGTAGCTTAGATAGCAACCGTATCAGTATCTGCCATAAACAAAAGAAGGGGCCAAAACCCCTCACAGGGAGATGAGGCATAGTGTGTAGGACAGGGGACCTCTTTGACGGGATAAGCCATGAAGAAATAGCACTAATGAAGCAGACTTTAAAAGAAGCAGAAAATGGATTTTGATGTATTGCGTATTTTTTTGCAGTCTTTATGATATTCCAATCATTCACAAAATATGAATAAATAAAACAAAGAGAAACCCCTTACTTTTATGAGCTTCTGCATTAGCAACATAAATGAATCCATCAACTACTTCGCACACCTTTTTCACTTGAGCTATTACACTGTAGTGCACGGCTTGTTGATTCCCTACTATGCTGTTCTCTTGGTAGAACATCTTATTCACAGCAACAGCTTGCTCTGCCCTTGCTCTCCTCCTTTCCACACTGAAAGATATTTCAATATTTCAGTAGTCAGGTGAATTGAGAATGTAAAAACTCAGTTTTGAGAGTCTAGGCAGCAAAGGAAAGGGACAGGAAAGTGGCCTGAGCTAGCAAAACAGTTTAATTTCTCCCTGCCCCCACTTCTTTTCTAGTGTACATATACAGATGGTTAGCAACCTGCAAGATGCATATGAGAATACACTGCGAGAGGAGTTTATACAGTGTTTCAAAAGAGAATCAATCAAGGTTTCAAGAGGGACAAAAGCACCTGTTATGTATTTGTCACACACATTTGCTATGTATAAGGTTTGGAAAAGGTTTATTGCTTCCATGTGAAAATTTAGCAGTTGGAGAAAGAAAGAAAAACTGAAGACATGCATTGAAGCTTCAGTTTGTAAGGGACATCCACACATGTGAATGCATGCATAAAAATCACATGACAAAAACATGAGGAAAACGATGAAATAATGCAGAAACTCTACTTTTTTTTGGTGGAAAACAAATCTTACCTGGTGGTTGAATACAATGTCAGAATATTGAATTTTTGATTGTTATTGAACTGAAAACTGACTCCTGATCCAATTCCTACAGGGAAAAAATGAAGATACGAGATTACAACTAGTTGCCTATTCAATAGGCTGAAAATTCCAGTGGTGCTATGAAATGGATATACCCACACCTAGGTGTTCCTGTTTGGGGTAACATATTTACTATTTTACAATGAAATTTTATACATGCTCTAATTAATCAGACTATTAATTTAGTAGAAATAAATTCAATAGTATTAAAAGAAAACAAGGAGGCATTTCCGTCTCTCTGATACTTAGACTGGAACCTAGACACCGAAGTCAGAAAGGAGCCAGACTTGCATTTATTAGCCAAAATGGGCATAGCCCAGTCTGTTTATGACAAGCTGCACTGAAACGGACGTAAGAGAGAAAAAGGATAACAACACTAAGAAATTGTTTATTCATACCTTCTATAAATGCAATTCAGTTATTCCAATTTTGCTACGCTGAAATAAACATTAATTAAAGAGTAATACATTTTTGTCTCTGGTTTGGACTGATGTGAAATTACAGATGTTCACAACTGGTTTTAAACATTGAAAAAAATCCTTCACTTGCTCCTGTAACTCTTCTAAATGAAATTTACACCATTCGACACAAGACTGAATCACTAAAAGGATCAGTCTTGACTTCCTGTATAAAAACATTCGTGTTTTTCAGCCACTTACTGCAAGCAGCATCTAAAGAAAGTTCTGTCTGCATATACCCATTACAACAGCAGGTGTGACACAGAATTTAGGATCAAAATTTAGGAAGAAAAATGATCCCTCTGACATTGTATAAATTTAGTCATAAATTCACTGCAGCCATAATTTTATCCTGAAAGTTCATTGCATTTATCCTTCTGAATAAATACAAAGAGAGAACTTTTTTCTTTTTTACCATTATGCTATTGAGTTTCAAGAGGAGAAAAAAGCAGCCCTTTTTTGTGTTGTATCCATTTACAAAATAAAATAGCCAAAACCCAAAAACCAGCATTACCATGAATTTGTCTTTGAGGTAGGCCAGCTAGCAGCAGAATTTCTGGGCATGTCATCATCTTTTGCACTAAAGAGTCATCCAGCTCTTCCAAACCTGGCCCAAACATAGCAAAGCGAGGTTCTGCCTGAGTGACCAGTGACTGCAGAAAGGAAGTCACAGCCCCATACCGGGGACGGCTTGATTTCAAACTTCTTCTACTCTGAGGGCAGGTTTTTTTGTATCTGTGTAAAATAGACGCAACTAGAAATTAAACACAAAATACAACAGAGCTATTAATCAACCAACTTAAATTGATTTAGGTCCCACATTTTTCATGCTTTGTTACTGGCTGATAACATTACAAACTGATGGTTTCAAGCACCGGTACAAAGCAGGTAAGGGCATCAGTCCTTTCAAAGTCCAAATACTAACTTTTTGGACCTTAGTATACTTCTATCTATGTATCTTCTTGTTTACTTTAAAAAATAAAATGAAATAAAATTACAAATTCCCCCACCCTCACTGAATACACAATATTGGTAAAATAACATTAAAGCTGAAGAGTCACATACAGTATAAAAAATATGAGACTTTGGAGTGCATTTCAAACCTTAAACAGACCGCTTTTGTGCTTATTAACTATGGAACAGGTAACTCCTCCTGAAAAAGACCATTTTCCCTGTAAGCACAGAGAATACATGCTGTGAAAGGAGACAGGTGGTGTCTGCAAGCTTATGTGCTCATTTGATGCAGAAGCCAGAAGGCATGAAAAGACTGGTAATCAAGGGAAAGAAGTAACAGTCATAGAAGTGACAGACAAAATAATCAGCTTTGATCTTTGTTTCTGTGGTGGGCTGCTGCTGGACTAATCACTTCAAGGAAATATTTGATGTGTGCTCCTCCACACCCAAACTGAGATGCTTCAGCTGAGATCAGCAAAAACATCAAGCGCTCACAGATGGACAATGGAAATCAGTGACAGGTGGTTTCAAATAGGTGATGCTCAGAAGTATTCAGACCTAAAGAAATTTAAATCAAATGTTCAAAATTAGTAGGTATTTTTCACTTCAAATTCTGGTTGTGTCTTTCCTGTCTGTAAAGTGAGGATGAAGGGCATGAGGATTGCAGGTGTTAAGTGTACTTATCATGAAGCAACAGTTTCATGAAATTGTCTTTGAAAAATTTAACTGCAAATGAAAAAAACTACTGCAAATTAATTAAGGGAATTGAATGAAGTTTAAAAAAAAAAAAAAAACAACAAAAAACACAAATTATCTGCTTGTCTGAAGAATTCTCAGTCATCCAAACACATTATGAGTGTCGCTATGCTTTTCAACTGTACTACAGTTGAAAACCAGAGTCTTTGTCTTGCAGCCTTTGACCATCAGAGCTAAAGCAATACTAGTTGTTATTCTGTGCACACTCAGAAAAGATTTTTTTTTTTCCTAGGTCTTCCAGGTAAGATGAAAAAAACCAAAGATTCGTTCTATTTGCTGTAGTTTGAAGACTTCTTAGTACTTTTTTATTAAAATAAGAAATCATTTTGTCATTGTACTGAGAGCAAAGAACACATTTTTATCAAGATCAACAGTATGCACAGCTTTCAAGATCACTATTTCTGTGGCATAGGAGACATGCAGTTTACAAAAACCTTTCATTTTTTCATAACATTAGCTTTGCCTTTTTTACAACATTCGGAATTCAACAGGAATGTAGACCAGGAGTTTAATGAAACCATCAAACAATAGGAAACAGTATTTCCAAAATAAACATGAGACATCAAAATAAAAGCCGCAGCTTACAGCACAGTGTTACTGCTGTAAATATGAAACATGCCTGTGGGCTGAACATTACTGTTGTAGAGAGACTGTTGTGTAAGAGAATATGAAGATACTCACATGGCCATGTAATCATACAGTGTACTACTGCTGACCTCTGAAAAGGCTTTATTAAAAATCTCCACATCTGGGAGTGATTTCCAATCAACGGATTTCCAAAAGGGGAGATCCCTCAGGAGAAAATACCTCCACAACAACGGGTCTTGCACAGCCGCCCTCCAGTAACAACTCGTGCCTCCCAAATGACACAAATCTTGGGGTGAGAGGAAGGACATGATGTTCAGCTGCACGTCGATCTGAAAACCGTCCAGAGCACCGCTTTAACGACCCAGGAATTCAGCAGTGATGATGCAAGACGGCGGGATGACGAATTTAACCCCACAACCCCCCACCACCACCTCTTCCCGACACCAGGCCCCACTCACCGGCAGCGTTTGCAGAGCGCACACCTCCTCCGCGTCCTCCGGGAACGCTGGATGCGGGGCACCCGCGAACGCGGCGGTACCGCCGCGTTCGCGGGTGCCCCGCATCCAGCGTTCCCGGAGGACGCGGAGGCGACCCAGGACAGCAGCCTCCAAACCTCCCCGCCCCTCCATTCCGCCGTCCGCCATCGCCCTAAACCCCGCCACCGCCCCTCGGACCTTCCGCGCCGGCGCCGGAGGGGCGGGGAGACCGGGCAGCTCCGCCGACGTGGAGGATGCATGCGTGTTCGTTAGTCTTTTTTTTTTTTTTTTTTTTCCCTCCCTAGAAATACTGGATTAGACTTTGGACCTGATTCCAGGAATTCTTGGAATGCATGTTTTTAATGCAAGAAAAGTATACATTTTGATAAGAAGACTGAAGCAGAGACCACAGCGCGCTCTTTGGTCGCAAGGTTTCTTCCAGCAACAGCCAAAACACTGTCTTTTAGTTGTGGGAGTTCACGAAGTAACACAGCATTTGTTTTGCAGTTGTTGTATTCCACCCTCGTCCTTTTAAAGGTCCCTCACATACAGCCACGTATTTTGTTAACATGTTTTTGCCCGTTTCTCGGAAATCCAGCGACATGCTCTGTGATCTGCAGCCCTGGTCACTGTTGGAGATGGAATCTATCATTTCAAGGCTTTCCTGCTTCCCTTCTCCACAATGTCGCAGTCCCCAGTAGCACATTTCTCCACTGTACATCATCGCCAGTAAGTGAGTGTCACTAAATATAGCTGCAAAAATAATTTAGATCAAGACCTTTATTGTTCCATTACAAGAAAATACACAGCTTATTAACTTGAAATTTGTTTTGTTCAGTAACACTGGAAAAAAATTCCAAAAAGGCAGTATAAGCCTCTTAAAGAGGTATATCAAAAAAACCCAAATTCTAACCATGAAAGAACTGCAACTGCTCAGAACAGAACCTGGATCAAGGCCTTGCTCATTACTCTGTCCATTTTTTCTGTCCATAATGCTAAGATCTTTAAGATTGCCATGTAAATATTATTCTGATAATGGTGTTTGCCTATTTATCTTAGTGAATTTCAGCATTTCTTTACAATGCATTACGGGCAGGCATGATTATGCATATTTATTTTAGAACACTTCTGTGCCTCCCACACTTTAAGCCTAAAAGATGATGCTGTTTGAGCATCATCTTAACTCAGGTTAGTCAGCAGCAGCTTTAGCATCTTAATAGAAAGCTACGTATGTGTCCGTGGTCACCGAAAAAAAAATAAAATCCTGCTAAACAACAAATCTACAGTTCAGAACTTGGCTTTGCATTGTGGATCTGAACTGGAGCAATGTCACTTTCAGATGAAGTTAAGAAAGAAGGTGCTCCATTCCCCCATAGCCAGAGTAGGGCTAGTTTTGAGTGTGTGCAACGTGGACATCACGTCCGCAGCACCAGCTGTTTTACCTTACAAATCCCCTCCTGCATCACTGATGCAGTCTCAGATCCTCACATAAATGTACTACAGTAATGCAACTTACAGAAAGCTACGTAACGTGGAGACAGAGAATAAAACCTTGCCAAATGTGACCAATTCTGCATGTACTTTCTACCTGTGTGAAGTCAGCAACACTGCGTTCATATCTGTGTTGTCCTAGATACAAAGAGAAGAGCAACATGGGAACACCTAACACCCTCTGCAGTCGTGTTTGTGCTTTCCACATTGGCCAGCTGACAATACTGGGATATTGTCAGTATATAGTTGCAAGACACACACGCTGTGCACAAATCACCCATTGCCTGAGTTCACTTTCCTCCAGTGCACTCAAAAACATAAACAAAATGAGTACTGCCACCTCCTAAAACCCGTAAGTCAAGAAGAATGGGAGGGGTGAGCACTGCTGCCTGCTTATCCGTCTCATCTATTACGTTCTGTTGTTCTAAAAGTGACAGTTTTTGAATATAAATGAAGTCAAACAACAAAAACACGC
Source organism: Leptosomus discolor (assembly GCF_034619465.1). Lineage (NCBI taxonomy): Eukaryota > Metazoa > Chordata > Aves > Leptosomiformes > Leptosomidae > Leptosomus > Leptosomus discolor. Next base: position 77,583,410 of record NC_141419.1, read on the forward strand.
AATAAAGCATTTCATAAAGTGGAACAGTTATTAAGAAGAGAGGGTTGAGGGGGGTTTGGAGTTGCTTTTCTTTTACCTTCACTGAGTAATCTAGCTGTGTCTTTATCTTGAATTGAGACATCTTCATTTAGCTGAAGAGGGCATCTAAAGCTAAGCATCTTCATCAAGTAATGAACTCCATCACTAAGACACTGAGTACAGTTAAAAAACGAGGAAAAAAAAAAGCTTTTAGATAAGTTCTGATTAATTTAATGATAGCCAGAAATACTTCTCGCTACGAATTTCCCAAAACTCTATTTAAAGGGGGGAAAAAAAAGAAGCTATATTTTAAAAGCGAAGAGTCAAACTTTAAAACTGTATTCACATTCTCATAAAACTTTTTAATCTCCTTTACCTTTTTAAATACATCAATGTTTTGTCGTAGCCATTCACTCCTTTCTTTTGCTGTATGACAGTACATGTAAAGCAGGGCTCCTTTTCTCCAGTAAAGGCATTCTAACAGCTCTGCACCAAGGATGCTGATGGGCTGAAATAAAATCCAACAAACTGGGCTAATCCAAAAGTAAACCATCTGAACTACTCATATACATACTCTCACATGCAAACAGTGTTATATTAAGTCTCTAACTTAATAGTACTTAACAGCAATTGTAACAGGCACAGACACAAGCCTAATACTTTGGATTTAAACTGCCAAAAGCACATGGAATCCTGAAATATTGGCAAGAAAAATTCTAGGCATGCCACAACTTTTGAAAAATGTTCAAGTCTTGTATTTAAATAGTGATTCCTGAAAATATTTTTTAAATATATTAAATTCTGCCCATCAAAACCACAAATACTACTACCCTGTTTCAGAATCTTCATTTTTAAATAATGAAATAATTATTTCTGTGGTGGAATAATATTAGTACTCACTTCTTCCTTTATGTTGCATTCCCTCACTAGGTCTTCTGGTTCTGAAAGAATACAAATAAGTTCTTTAACTTTTTGCAAGGAAGATTCTTCTGGAAAATCTTCATCCACAAGCTGGTTTTCCTCAAAGTATGTAATGTCTAAGACAGCCTGTGAAAACAGGAAGATACACAGTGTAAAAATTTTGCTACGAGCAAAATAATCACATGGTAGTGTGCAGTAACACACAAACTTGTCACATCACAATTTGAAGGTAATTTTTAACATTAAGTTTACAAAAGCTGCAAGTTAGAAGTATTGTAAGATTGTTAACAGTGAATGAAAATCCAAACTCCTTTCTGTGCTTACAGTACCAGCACAATTATTACTGACTCTTAAGTTACCTTTTAATCCAGACAAGAGCCACCCAGCACTTCATGGATGTTCACTGCACACACTAAGTACCATAGAACCCTTTCTGCTATACCTGCTTTCCTACATCCAACCCTCTCCCGTACCCTACACAGCAGATTTTCCTGAAAGGGCATTCTTAATGCTTTAAATACACTACCTGCATATAGAGCTGCAAAAGCCTGGAAGGATGCTCTTTCCCGTCGTTACAGAGGTCTTTCAGTTTGTCCAGAGTAGCAGAGCCCTTTGCTAAGAAGGCATCTGAAGGAAAAATGCAACGCTTCCTTAGCACTGGAAAGCACTCAGCAAGAGCGTTACTCACTCTCCCTTTTCACTTCATATGGTTTTATCCACCCTTGCAGCACCTACAAGAGCAGCTGAACACCACAGCATCTGAACAGGCCCGTTGTCCTATCAGATTACACCTCTCGCGACTAAATGAAGGGCATTCCTGGTTACGGTCTGGTGTTTCAAAACCAATCCTACACACTCCATTTGCCAACAAGCAATACACCATGAGCACAACTTGCTAACGCCCAAGGCACACATTTTCGGCCTCAGCGGCCCCGCTCCGCAGAACAACCTCCGGACCCAGCCTGCTCACGGAGGCCCGGGCCGGCACCAGCCGCACTGCTCCCGGGGCGGGTCTCTCTGTGGAGCAGGGAGAAGAGGAGCCCTCAAAAGCCGCCCCGCAGCCGGGGCTCCGCGCCGGCAGGCCCGCTCCCGCGGCGCTGAGGGACGCCGCACAGCACGACGGCAGCAGAGGGCAGAGCGGGCCCGCGGGAACGCCGGGCAGGGCCCGTCCCCATCCCCTCCCTCCTGCGGCTTCTCACCGTCGCCGCCCGCTCCCCTGGGCGCCGCCAGCCGCCGGCCCAGAGCCGCCAGCCGCGGCCGCAGCGCGACCACTGCACCCCCCGCCTCGGTACCCCCCGCCGCCGCCATCGCCGTCGCCGGCCGTCACGGCGCCCCGCTGTCACCGACGCGGCGGCGGCTGGGCGGGCCGGCCCGCGGCGCCCGCCGCTCTTGGGTTGGGGAGAGGCGCGCAGGCGCAGCAGCGCCGGGGCGGCGGGTGGTGGGGGCCGGGGTTCCCCGCTGGTGCGCGGCGGCTGCCCCGCCGGCTGGGCCTGGCACCGCCACAGCGGGGGTGGGGTTTAATGGGCCTCGTCTGACCCCCGAGGCCGAGGCAGCAGGAGGACCAGGGCACCTCGGGCTGCGCGGACGTCAGTGAAAGGGCAGCCGGGCCTGCGGGGCAAGCCTTGTGCGCCCTGGAGGCTGGGAATTCAGTTTTATTTTTATGTGTGCTCTTTTATAACAGACATTTACGGCTTTTGCAGATCGGTGTCAGGGTCTGCGGGGAGAGACCGTGGCGTGTCCCTGTGCGAGCCGGCACAGGCGGGCCGCAGGAACAACCACAAAACTACAGATGAAACGCAGAGAGTAAATTTATCCCCCCTTGCGAACTGGGGGATCTCTGCAGCAGCACCCGGGCCGGGCATGTAAGCAGTGCCGCAGGCACCACGGAGCTCGGTCCTGCTGGCGAGCAAAAAGCCGAGAACCCTGCTGCTTTCTGCCTGTTACCTCGGGGATTCAGCAGGCGTGTTTTTCCCCTGTGCTTTGATCGTTCCCACAGCAGGGCAGGAATCTCAAGCATGTTCAGTAAGGTGCCTCCGAGTCCATCGCAGGCCTGTGTTATCTGAACACAGATGTTCTACTTGTCAAACCCACAGAACTAAACAACAGTTAGTGTCAGGAGGTGATTCTCCCCCTCTACTCTGCTTTGGTGAGACCCCACCTGCAGTGCTGCATCCAGCTCCGGGGCCCCAGCACAAGAAAGACATGGACCTGCTCGAGTGGGTCCAGAGGAGGGACATGAAGATGATCAGGGGGCTGGAGCACCTCCCCTATGAGGACAGGCAGAGAGAGTTGGGGTTGTTCCGCCTGGAGAAGAGAAGGCTCCGGGGAGACCTTCTAGCGGCCTTCCAGTACTTAAAGGGGGCTACAGGAAAGGTGGGGAGGGACTTGTGATCAGGGAGTGTAGGGATAGGACAAGGAGTAATGGTTTCAAACTGAAAGACAGTGGATTTAGATTAGATATTAGGAAGAGGTTCTTCACTGTGAGAGTGGTGAGGCACTGGAAGAGGTTGCCCAGAGAAGCTGTGGCTGCTCCCTCCCTGGCAGTGTTCAAGGCCAGGTTGGATGGGGCTTGAAGCAACCTGGTGTAGTGGGAGGTGTCCCTGCCCATGGCAGGGGGGGTGGAAGTAGGTGGTCTTTAAGATGCCTTCCAACCCAAACCATTCTGTGATTCTATGATGATATATGTGGTTTTTGACACCCCAGCTGCAAGTCACCTGAGCATGTTTACAATCCTCCTTGTCAATCTTCTGTTATTTTCCCACAGTCCCCATGTTGCCCCCATCAAACGATGCTCTCCAGCCTCACTGCAAAATACGCCTTGCCCATAAGCAAACTGAAAGGAATGCTGAAAGGCAGTGAGTATTTTTAAGACCCAAACAGTATTTTTCAATCAATAAATATATCTTTATTGGTGTATTTTTACCTACATTTTAGTATTGGATTGCTTATCATGTAGCAGTACAACTGTGAAGTGCAGTTAAATTGTCTTGAAACTGCATACCTTTGGTTATAGGAATGAGACTTCTGCTCCAATATTTTTGTCCAACTTTAACATGCTTCATGAAATTCAGAAGAACTAAATAGCTTCCATATTATGAGTGGGGAACAGTGTATTTTCCTTTCATTTTTAACAAAACCTTGCTACTACCCCACAGTAATCATCAAATACTTTATGTTGTGTAGTTATAAAAATGCTGTATTTCACTATGTTACCTCTTTAGATTTCTCCATCTCTTTACCTGACTGGAAAAAGCTAATACTCAGTGTACACTGGAGTAATGTATCATAAGCTCACACAATATCCTGGATTTTGTTATCCTGAATATTTTAGAAGAATAATTGACTAAAGACATTTTCCTCTTTTCAAGTCATATACTGTTCATTCTGTTACTGCCTGTGTCCCATCAAAGTATTTAAAAAAAACCCTCAAAAACCAAACCAAAACAGAAAAACTGCTGTTTACAGGTAGTGAAAAGCTGTCTACTTACAGATACAGATGTTTTTGCTGTTGCCTGTGTTATGTCTTAAAGTTGCCAAACAGATCAAATACAACAAAAAAAGTAAAAAAAGGCAAAACTGTGTTTTCTTCCAGAAATGGTTTCGTTTCCAGAAGGAATGTCTTAATGTTTTGGTTGGATATATATTGTCATGTGTTCCTTCATAGTCCATAGCCAGATACAATTTTTCATCTAAGGAACAGCTGTGTTAACAGTAGCAAAAGTATTGTGGTAGTTAACCATGCCATACCTGAGAGTAGAGGAGCTGGTGCCTCATGTTTTAAGTGGAATGCAACACTGCCCATGTTGTCCTCAGTTTCGGGACTGAAGAACAGCTGTGCATTGATAAGTTACTCTCTTCACATCCTTTGCTTGCTCATTCCTGCCTTTACTTCTCTGTTTCAATACCTACCTATGATTTTGTTGCTTTCCTAGTTGCTTTCTTCATAACTAATCAAGTGGGTCAGCCCTTAATAGTGAAGGAGATGTCATCCAGCTTTCAAGATGTCTCTTGTGAAAAAATGTAAAAAAAAACCCAAACAAAAAAACCCACAAACAAAAACCCAACGGTTGTGTGCTGAATCATTTGATAAAGGAAGTGGTATCTTTTTTTCTTCCTGTGCTTCAGGCACTGCTGCAGCTTACTTTAGGTGTATCTTGTTTTGAAAGCTAGATGTGTATGCAATGACTTTTTTTCCAGAAATTGTTATCCACTCATTCTTTAAATATACAGTGAAATCTGCTTTTGACCTTTCTCATCAGTGATGTTTGCTACCTCTCACTGTTCTTTTCAGGGCTGGGAAATCTTAAAATTCAAGTTCTCTAGAGTTTCACACAAAAAAGTTGTGTCCAATATTTTTCTGAAATTTTTCCATGTTTAAGGGGAAACACTGTTTCTGGGCGACACTTACCATAAATTCTTTTGAAGCAAAAAACTGTCTCACTCATGGAGTTACTTTACTGAATAGTTACAGTATGGTAAAATGATCTCGGGTGAAGGGATTTGTGTGGGACAGTAACCTTTCAGTGCCTACCACTGCCTGTTTTTAAGGCTACTATTACTAATAAGGAAGGTGTAAGGTGTTGGCTGTTTAGAGACCGGCTTTGTTCCTAGGTCGGTGGAAGCACCACAGGAAAAGTGTTGTGGTGTGTAAACAGTTGTAGTTGATGGAAGAGGGAAAGCTGTGATGATTTTGGCCTTCAGAGCCAAGAATATGGCATTGCCACAACTGTTCTGTTATTTTGGGTTTATATATAAATATATCTGTATGGTACGTGCATGTATGTATATACAGTGTGAATGTAAAGTAAATTCTGTAGATTGCTACAGTAGATTCTGCTGCTGATTTCCTTTCAAACCACATACTTTCTCTGTCCTGAGATCTGTGTGTGTAAATGTGTATGCTACTAGAGAACAGACTGGTTGTAACTATACACTTTGGAATTATTTTTGTTCTGTGGTATTCTGTCAACACTTACTAACTGTCCTGATACATGTTACTGTGAAACAGCTGGCCTGACCTCTCTGAATACACAAAAACTTTGAACATGTTAGAACAACTAATGTCTTGGATATACATAATATACCTTGCTTTGGAAGTTCTGTGACATCTATTATTTCTTAAAGTTAAAGAAAGAATACTTAAACACAAGTGTGTTGTTCCTCTGTATGTTTGGTATTATCCAAACTAGGAAAATGTTTTTAGCTTTAATTAAAAGTATAGAACTACCTGGAGAAAGCAACTTTGCAAAGTAATGACTGATACACTTTTAGCATCTTCAAGAACTTTTAAGTTGTGCAAATTTTCTTCAACTATGGCATGCAAGTGGGGTGATAATGCTTCAATAAGGTAGCCAAGAGAGAAATTTTGTTGGGTTCAAGTGAACCATGTATGTTCATAGAATCACAGTATATCTCATGTTGGCAGGGACCCATTAGGATCATTGAGTCCAACTCCCTGCTCCTCGCAGAACTACCTGAAACTAAACCACATGACTAAGAGTATTGTCCAGACATTCCTCGAACTCTGACAGGCTTGGTGCCGTGACCTCTTCCCTGGGGAGCCCGGTCCAGGGACTGACCACTGTGGGAAAACTGATCAACTTACCATCTAACAAAGCTGCAGGCCAATTAATATGTTTAACTTGTACCAGCCTGGGACAGAATGCAGGCTAACTAACGAGCTTGTCGTTTGAGCAGGGGAAGAAGGATGAGCATCTTGCTTCTCTGGCCAAGACATTGCACAGATTTTGCAAGTTTTATGACCTGGAAATTTGAATGTTTTACGACCTGGCCTAATTACTGTGACTGCTGGGATGAGGTGAAGGTCTTATAGACAGAGATTGTATCAACAAGGCTGGAGACAGGGCTTGATTGTCAGAGGTTGTCTCCAACAATACTGGAGAAGTAGTCCGCATCTGTAGCAAGCACTGGCTTCCCTGCCCCAACCCCCCCCCACCTCGACTCAATTGATAGCACTAACAGCCTGCTAGGAGACAGTCAACACACAAGATATGACTCAGTCCCACCTTGTCAGTTGGTATAAAATTAATCTTTAGAATCCTCTGTTTTGAGGGCGAGAACTCCAACCACGAGTCAATGGGCCTGGACCTCTCTTTTCCCCAAGCAGGCACACCTTCTTGGTGAGAATTGCGATACTTAATTATCTTGCTTGTAGTGCTTACTTAATCTATGCTTGCTTATTGTAGTGCTTACTTGTTACAGTGTATGTATGGTTAATGGTAGTCAATAGAGATATACATTGATATGTTGGGATGACAATTATATTTGTGTGAGACCGTGCGTTTCTCATCAGCAATTCCAAACTTGTTACATCTGTCGCCTTAATGAACTACCTAATTTTGAAACTTTGAGAAACTGTTTCAGCGGAAGTCCCTGTGAGAGCTCTGACAGGCAAACATCTCTAATAAGGGGCTTGTGAAACTGTCCCAGTGAAAATCCTTTGAGGGTTGTGGGGTGAGATTAATAAGAACAGAAAGGAGTCTTGAAGTTATACACCAAAACTACATATACCTTTAGACATAAATCATCGACCAGGTCTGGGACTAGGGGTGGATCCTCTCTGAGAGCAGTTTAGAGGGCAAGGGGATCCACTCTGAGCCTTGTGACCGGAACAGGAGGGTCTCACTGATCACGTAACCAGTTCCTATCCTTATCACAACACCCCTTTCACTTCTCTATTTCCTTAGACATAAACTGTGGACCAGTTCAACAGGAGGGCCTTCCCTACTCTGCTTCCTTCTCCTTAGACATAAACCATTGTCCGGTTCAGCAGGAGGGCCTCCCTCAACTGTATATCAACCTCGTTACCCTTTTACGTGACAACCACCTTCTCAGTGAAGAACCTTTTCCTACTGTCCAACTTGAACCTCCCCGGATGCGGCTTCATTCCAGTTCCTCGGTTTCAGTTAAGTATCTGAAATCTATCAGTATGAATGTGGACTTTTAAGAAAGCCACTAATTTTTACAGCTGGCAATGAGATTTAAGCATATAAACTTCTGTAAACTCATGAATCCATAACAAAATTCTATTGTTGTGGATATAATAATTTCTGATTGTTTCCTTTTCTCCACAGCAGTAAGCTTTTACATTGAAATGCCTGCATACCCTTTTCCTTCCCATCTTTTTTCGTGTATGCATTTCTGTTTCAGGTATAATGAGCAAACGTTGAATTAATTCATTTTTCTTTTACTTTAAAATCACTTGTTATGCTGTGCATGTCTTTTAAAATGCACTTCAGGGTTAATTTCTTGCTTTTTTTGTTATGCCTTTACAATGTTGTAGAAATCAATAAGAATTTTCTTTGTTATTTTTAATGCTAAACTTCCTGCATGATTACACCTAAAAGGGAAATAAATGCTTCCAAAGGAAGTATTGTGCTGTGGGCCCACAAGACTCAGATTTACAGTTGGAGTTTCTTTCTAGGTCTAGTAATTTTTGTTTGTAGGCTAATACTTTTCATGGAAAAAGATGGCAGATATAAATAAGTGACGTGAAGAAAAAGTACATGGAACATTTTCCTCACTCCACTGCATCTTACTGAGATAGAAGATGAATGAGGTCATGGTTTAAATATGGTCCAGATTAGTCATGAACTTCCCAGTGGCCTGTGTAAAATACATGTGATTCTCATCCAGACCTCCAAAATAAGCCTTATTATCATCTTTCTTGTTTTTTCAAGAAAGGTAGCAAGGACTCCTGCTCTTCAGCATGAATTCCCTATGGCAGAGTGGCATTGCATCTAGGGTTTGTCATCACTTCTCAGCAACATGAATTCATTACAAAATTTAATGCAAAAGACCACAAAATATCATTGTTAGCTTTGACTAAAACTGAAATAACACCATCTTTTTCATTTTAGACACTTTTGAAATATTTCAGTCAGAGTTGCCTTCTTGGCCAAAGCGACAATGATTGTTTCCTTGGATTGTTTTTCTCTCTTTTCTGCATTTTCTTCCTTATTCACCTTCTTGATCTGTGTGCAGCTTTTGACAGGAGGGCTGGGAGGACAATAAATGGGCACCCATTTTCTCAGGTCCTCTCTCTTGCATTGGTACCCTCTTATTCACTGGGCTAGGTAATGTCCTCCACCTAGTTCTACATACTCCAGCATTCTGGTCTTCTGTGTTACAGGAAGCTTCAAAGCAGCAGAAGTGAAGGCAGTACAGCTACTGTCACTAGGAGAAAAGTGAGAAAGACTGCCCTACAAAAGTCAAGCACAGGGGAGGGTGAGCAGAGGGAAGAAGGCAGGACTGGGAAAGAGCTCCTTCAAACAAATGGCAATCTCGGCTCATAACAGTGTGAGCAAGCTCTATACAAGGGAAAAAACATCAGAAAAAAAGGTGAGGACAGGCTGGAAGTCATCCAGAGAAGGGCCACAAAGATGATCAAAAGGCTGGGAAGCCTGCCATATGAGGAAAGGCTGAGAGAACTAGGTTTGTTCAGCTTGAGAAAAGAAGGCTTATGGGAGACCTTGTCACCATGTTCCAGTATTTGAAGGGTGGCTACAAAGAAGACGAAGACTCCCTTTTTGCAGGGAGTCACATGGAAAAGATGAGGAGTAACGGGTACAAGTTACCCCTGGGGAGATTCTGATTGGACACAAAAGGAAAGTTTTTCACAATGAGAACACTCAGCCATTGGAATAGTCTCCCCAGGGAAGTGGTGGATTCCTCAATATTGGATGATTTTAAGGTTCAGCTGGACAGGGTGCTGGGCCATCTTGTCTAGACTGTGCTTTTGCCAAGACAGGTTGGACCAAAAGATCCTTGAGATCCCTTCCAAGCTGGTATTCCATGATTCTATGGTCACCAGAGAGGGGAGATCAGCACAGCCCTATCCGCTGCCCCCTGTGAGGAAGGTGTAGACTGCCGTGAGGGCACCCCTCAGCCTTCTGATGGTGTGCTGTTTTGATCTCTAGAAAGAAAGCTGAAAGAGGCTTTGTTTTCAGCAAATTAGTCTTCTGAGCAGAGGTTACTAAGCCTGGTGATAATTACTGGATTACTTATTGCTTTCTTTGGTTATGAACTAACTCTTAATGTTTAAAAAAAGTCTAAAAAAAGGGAGGAAAAAAAGGAAAAAAAGTGTATGTGTGGAGGTGGAATTAGTAATTGAAAAATTGAATGGAAAGACAGAGGTGGAAAAACTAGATTAGATCTGATCAAACAAGACTCAAAAGATGTCAGACATTATCCCTTGTCTAGTAGGTTCCTAATAGTTGTAGAGTCTGTGGTCAGAATTTGTCTTTGAAAAGAACAGGGAGGACATCATGGATATTAATAAACATGTACATGGCTAATTTGAGTTTATAGCAGCATACTTCAAGTCCTGTAGAACCTGGGAGAAATTATAATATTGTGTTTGGCACAGCATCTTGGAATGACACTAGATTACTATGATTTCAAGAATAATTTTATGTCCTTATTTTGCAAGCATGAATAATGTGTGATCCTTCTAAACCTTTATAGATAATTTAAGTGTTAGACAGCTGTCTCTGAATTTAATATGGTAACTATAACTGAGACAGGTGTGAGTTGACTTAAGAAAGATGAGATAGTTATTCAGCTGCACAATAGATTTCACAAATGTATTTGATCTCTGGTAAATTACTTAAATTAGGGCTATATTTGTAAAATGTTAAGTAGTAATGGTATATTTTTGTTAGCAAAGAAATGAGAAGTGAATTATCGTCTTTGATATTTTTTGTTGTTTAAGAAAATTACAAACTTTGATAGTGTACAAAAGCATAACTTCCTAAATCAGGGACAAATTTCGTTTTGTTGGGTGTTAGTGCAAATTCAGGATTTGATCAGAATTTGTCTTTCTGTGATGGGCATTACGCTGATTTAGCTGTCTCAGAAATAAGGCTTTGCTATTATTGTGTACCTCAAGTAGGAGCACTTTATAAAAATTAATCCAACGTACCTGTTCTTTTTACTTATTTATATGTATTAATGACATCTAGTCACACTTGCCTTCTGTGGATTTGAGTAACAGAAGTTTGCTCAAAGTAAATTTGAAGTTTGCTTCATGTCCATCTTGTTTCATTTTGCATCAGCTGATGAGCTTTACTCACGGGAAATGAAGGATGTGCTTTACAGTCTGTTTTGTGGCTCACTGTCGTGGTTTGAGCCTACCCAACTGGCTCCAAAAGCACCCCACAGCCACTCACTCACCCCTGCCCTGGGATGAGGGATGGGAGGAGAAAAATGCAACCAAAAGGGCCTGAGGATTGAGACAAGGACAGGGAGGGCTCACTGATCAGTTATGGTCACAGGCAGAAGACAGGATCAACTTGGGGACAACAACATACATTTAATACAAACAACCACCACTGTCAAAGATAGTGAGAGATACAACCAGGTCTTAAATACAACACACCTTCCCCCGCGCAACCCGCCATCTTCCCGGGCTCAGCTCTGCTGCCTCTTCCCCCCAGCAGGGGGCAGGGAATGGGGGTTACTGTCAGTCCGACACAAGGTGTCTCCATTGCTCCTCTGTCCTCAGGCAGAGGGGCCCTCGCAGCCCTCCCCGGCCCCACCGCGGGGTCCCTCTCCCGGCAGACAGCCCTCCACCCACCGCCCCAACGGGCGTCCTTCCCGCGGGGCCGCAGCTCCCCAGAACCCCCCGGGGCGGGTCCCTCCCGGGGCTGCCGCCCTCCCACCGACGGGCGGCTCCAGCGCGGGCTGCCTCGGAGCCGCGGCTGCTCCGGGCCCGGGCCCTGCCCCTCCGGCCCGGGGCCCTCCGCGGGCTGCAGGGCGACCTCTGGGCCACCGCGGGGCTCCAGGGGCTGCAGGGGCTCAGCCGCCACCCCCCCGCGGGCCGCAGGGGAACCCCTGCTCCGGCACAGCTGCCCCTCTCCTGCCTCACTGACCCGGGGGTCCGCAGGGTGTTGGTCTCGCATCACCCTGCTCTCTTCTGCTCACCAACAAAGAACCACAAACATAGAACTTTCCCAACTGGTTTTCCCCTCTTAAATAGAATTATCCTCAGAGGTGCCGATGGCCTGGCCTTGGCCAGAGGTGGGTCCAACACTGGAGCCGGGAGAGCTTCTAGAAGTCTCTTACCGGAGCCACCTCTGTAGCCCCTCCCCCACTGCCAAAACCACACCAAAACCCCACCATACACTAAGCCACCACACTCATCTGGTCAGAGCTGCCTCAGTAACAACTGGACTGTTGCACTTAGATGTCGGACTTGCACCATAAGCTGTGCTAGTTGAGGATTACATGAAATATTCTTTATATAAATACTTGAGAGAAACTGAATTTATTAAAATGTGTTATAGAACATTTGGTCCTTTGCATGTCTTTCATCACTGTATTCTTTGAAGAAAATATTTCTGCTCTTGAAAATAAGCAAAAAAGTATTTGTATTTATGCACAGAAACTATTAAATAAGGGTCTTTATTTATTATGCGTGAGCTTCGTGAGTTTGTTACATCTAATAATATCTGTAAGAAAGATGGTCAATATTATGGTGTCACCTTTCAAATATTCCTTGGATTCACAAAAGCAAATGCATGTTCACTCTCTCTGTCACTGTGTGGCTTTGCAATTACCAGGGAAGGGATGTAAACCTGGAGTTTATTCAGAATAATGCTAAGAAAGTGGAAGATCGTTACCAAAGATTTCCTCCATGTTTGTGGGATTAAGCACTATGAAATGATTTCCAGAATTCAGTGTCATAGTGGATAATGTCATGGTATTGAATAAGGAAGTGGCAAATTCAATCAATCCTCTTAAAATAAGGCTGTGTATTCAGTTTGAAATATATCCAGGTCAGAGCATTTGATATTCATATTGTTGATGCCAAATGTGAAATCAGGTCATAAGGGTGATCTGTAATGGAATTGTACTTTGTGTCAATAGATGTGAAATATATTTGTTCTGGAGAGGCATGCAGGTGCCAACTATTAGTAGACATTGTTGGTGTGTCATATTTTTGTTTGCCTAACCTTGCATGAAGAGTTCTTTGTTCTACCTGCATTCTACTCTGTGTATTGTTCAGGTGGTGCCCTGACAAAATATAAACCAGCTGCTTTCTTGCATTTAAATAGATTCTGAACATACAAGATTATTTAGCAGTTTTATATTTGGTTGTTGGAAGTGGAACACACTAAACATTGATGTTGGAACTGCTCTCTTCTAAAGTGACCTCTCTAGAAGAAGAAAGCATTAGAAACTGACAAATAGGAACTGATTCTTGCTGGTTGAGGGAGACCTGGCACAGTTACTTTTTAAAAAGCAAGTACAAAGTGTACAATCCTCTATAATGGAATGAAAGAGTTTACATGCAACAGGCAAGGAAACCTGTGTTTTTCCATGATATGGTTAATGATCAAAGAACGGTGTGTGCTGTGGATGCCTTCATCCAGAAGAATGAATGCTTATGCCTGCCACATCTCATTTATGGGCTTCTCAGTCTGGGAGAACTGGCTTAGAGCAATCTTCACCCAGTCTCCACATGTTCCAGACTACTGTGTATGTAATTTAGGGTATTACTTCGCAGTCAACTTCTAGCTAACGCAGAAGTAGTGTCATTAGGTCAAACAAGTGACCACACTCATGTCCCTAACTGCATGTTCCGTCTTTAATTGTATGGATCCTAGAGTCATGTAGTGGTTTGGTGTGTAAGGTCAGCTCAGTTATCTGACTGACTGCTGCCCATTTTTACTACAGACCTAGTCTGCAGTAGGATCACCAACCTGATCTGGATGACTATAAGCTGAGACTGTAACTTCCTTCTGAAACTAATATGTAAGGTACCCTCAGGTACATTTGTCTGGCTTTTAATAAATTTATGTGTCTCCATGAGAGGTTTTATACAGTTAATTCCCTGGGATCATAGCAAAATTAAATCTATTACTTGGAGTATTGTATTAATCTATGTAGCACTTACCATTAAAGCTTTTCCGGTTCTTCTGGGGTTTCTCTTGAGAAAAACAAAAAAGTCCTGAAAGGATCATAGGGTGGATAAGAAGCATTGTGTACTCGACAATGCAAGACAGAGGTGTCTTAGATGGCTTAGTTTGGCAAGCATTTCTGTCAGATAAGTGCTAGTTTAAACAGCTGCTCTGCTCTCTTGACCCTTCTTCCCACTCTTTATGATGCTGCACTTTAAGTTGTGCTCATGTAATTGTATCTTTCAGATGAACATGACTGGGAAGCTGTTAAAAGCCTCCCCACCCCTTTTCCTGTACTACAGTTGCAAGTTCAACCATGCAAATGTATGTAGTGAACTTGCTAGGGCAAAAAGTCCATGTTTCTTGTATGTTAAGTGTGGAGTAGGGTGTGAAGTGTCTGTGGTGTTCTGGTTGGCTTGCCGGAAATCTGCTACCTGGGAGTGTGACTGCTGAGAGGACCCTCTTGAACCTACGCTCGATCAAATACCTTGCCTCTCAAAGGCATAAGAACATTAATATAAGCATACTGATTTTGAAGATGTATTCTTGTCACAGGTAGTTCCGCTGTTAAGGTGTACAACTGCTGGAGTGGCAAACCGTGATAATGGTAATCAAGACTTTACCCTGTGAGGTAAATGGGAAATCCAAGATTGTTGACAAATATTCTGATTCCTGTTGTGGATAACTTGCAAGCTGAGTGAAATTCTGGAAGCGCTTAACTGAATTAATTAACAATTTAAATGCACTACAACCAAAAAGCACCATGTACATCACTTGGATAAATAATCTAGAGTCATGTGAATTGTACATTGTGAAGGCGCTTTGAAATTATGTGGGAATCTGAGGCCCTTTTTGCCATTCTCATAGTAATTAGTTTCAACACAGTCTTTCTGTTTACCGTTGGTACTTAAAGATCTCTATGCTAAACTTGCTACGGAAGTAGCGCCTCATTGGGGCCTGCTACTCTTATGTGAGGACAGGCATTGGTGCTGGAGGAAGACAAATGTCGAACACCTCGAAGCCCTTTCTGTGTGAGAGTTCAGCAGGATGCCACAGGGTGTCACCAGTGCGCTCAATATAGTCCAGCTTTTAACGGGGATGTGTCGTGGTAGTGATGTCAGCCTGAAATTATTGTGGTTCCTGATACTCTGCAAAACCCCGAAAGCAGAGTGTGGAAGTCTTCAGTGAACTGCTAGGGTATGGCTTCAAACTGGCCCCTGAAACAAACCATCCGGATCTTTGATGAGATGTTTGGAGCTGATGAAATTGAGAGCAAGAGGCCCGAGAGTTTTGCAACAAGCAGTTTAGGCTCAGCAGGCTTCCAACTACTTTTGAGTGTGTATTTGTAGAACTGGGTGTGAAATCAGAGAGATATATTCTTTACCAAAACTGGGGGAAAGCTGAAGGAAAATCCAATAAGACTAACTGATTTTAAAGGGCCTTTAAAAAAGGTGGGTCAGTGAGTGGTAGGGTTTAATTTGAAACCATCTTATAAAAAATTTAACAACAAAAATTTCAGATTTTGTCAAATATCCCATGTGAAAGTTAAGTTTCCTTCCTTATTAATTCTTCTGTTCACTTAATTGTGACTGAGAAACGAAGTCACAGGACTTTTCCTGTTAGATGTTGTGGTGGGTTGACCCTGGCCAAAATGCCGGGTGCCCACCAAAGCCACTCTATCACTCCCCCTCCTTAACTGGACAGGAGAAAGGAGAGAAAAAAAATAACAACAGGTTTGTGGGGTTGAGATAAGGACAGGGAAATCACTCAGCATTTACCGTCACGGGCAAAACAGACTCAACTGAAAGGAAATGTGATTTATTACCAATTAACTCAGAGAGGAGTAATGAGAAATAAAACCAAATCTTAAAACACTTTCCCCCCACCCCTCCCTCCTTTCCCGGGCGTAACTTTGATCCCGATTTTCCTCCCTCCTCCCCCCCAGCGGCACAGGGGGAAAACAGGGAATGGGGGTTGGGGTCAGTTCATCACACTGTTGTTTTCTGCCGCTTCTTCCTCCTCAGGGGGAGGATTTCTCACACGTTTCCCCTGCTCCAATGTGGGGTCCCCCTCACAGGAGAAAGTCCTCCATGACTTCTCCAACGTGAGTCTTCCCACGGGTTCGGTCCTTCGTGAACTGCTCCAACTTGGGTCTCCTCCATGGGGTGCAGTCCTTCAGGAACCGACTGCTCCAGTGTAGGTCCCCCCACGGGGTCACCAGCAGCAAACCTGCTCCAGCGTGGGCTTCTCTCTCTCCACAGGCCACAGGTCCTGCCAGGAGCCTGCTCTGGTGCAGCCTTCCCACAGGGTCACAGCTTCCTTCAGGTATCCACCTACTCCGGCGTGGGGGCCCTCCACGGGGTGTAGGCAGTCATCTGCTCCACCGCCCATGGGCTGCAGGGGGACAGCCTGCCTCACCATGGTCTTCACCACAGGCCGCAGGGGAATCGCTGCTCCGGCGCCTGGAGTGTCTCCTCCCCCTCCTTCTTCACTGACCTTGGTGTCTGCAGGATGTTTCTCTCACATATTCTCACTCCTCTCACTCGCAGCAATTCCAGCTGCGCAACAACTTTTTCACTCTCTTAAATACGTTATCACAGAGGTGAAAAACGCTGTCGCTGATGGGCTCGGCCTTGGCCAGTGGCGGGTCCATCTTGGAGCCGGCTGGCATTGGCTATATCTGACATAGGGGAAACTTCTAGCAGCTTCGTACAGAAGCCACCCCTGTAACCCCCCCACTACCAAAACCTTACCACACAGACCTGTTACAGATGTGTAAGTTTCGGACCATTGAGAATATTAACCAAGCCATTAATGACCCACTCACTGTGGGGGGAATCTGTTCTGAACTCCAGACAACTGTTCCTCCAGCAGCTGGCTGGACTAGAAGAATTAGGCAAAACAGTTCAGAGGAGAATGGATTGGCACTTGGTTTTGTCAGTGCACACAGGGAACTGGCTCCCTAGTGAGTGGGTGATAAAATAATTACAAAGGCATAGATTGCATGTGTGAGTTTGCATGCTAGACTCTCATAGCCAAGAAATGGTGCTTGCCAATTACACTCCACACCCATGAAATGGGTGTCAAAGTCCAAGTTTCAAAGAGGAAACCAGAGTTACGGGTGAAACTTGCAGACCAGGCAGGTGTTGCTTTTCTACATTTCCAACTCTGGTGGCTATTCTGCAGTCTTACTGCACAGCAGTAGCCACAGAGAGGTACAGGGGGAGTGTGTGTGTGTGTGTGCGCGCGTGTGTGATCTGGTTGCTGTGTACAACATCTACAAACAAAGTTCTGCATTATCATCTTAAGGCTCTATATTTGTTTTTGTAAGTTGTGTATAAAATACAAGTAAAAGATTTCACTAGTAGTTTCACAAAGTCCTCCTATGTTCTGAGTTTAAAGTACATTCTGTTGCTGATGAGGTTTGTTTAAAACTACCCTGTGCAGCTTATTAATGTAATGTTGCCTTGCAGAATCTGGAAAAGCCTGTTACGGTGGTGCTGCCAAACATGAACTGACTTGCAGTGTGGCAGCTGCTCAGAATTCCTCCTTACAGTTTATTGTTTCTCTAGCCCCTTTTGTTATGTTTAGCTTTACTCTTTTACAACACTATTGGTATGAAGTGTAAAATAATCCCATTCTTTCAGCTTGGCCAAAGCGGGGAAGAAAAAGACTTTTGCAGCCTTGCAGCTAAAAATTCCTGGCAAAAATGAGGAGTAAGAGATTAGTAGCGTTTTCTGAGTAAGAATTTAAAACAGCCTCCATAAATATAAATACACAAACACACGGAACTTGCACAGCTGATGTCTGCAAATATCTGATGAATAGGCATTTTGGGTTTTCCTCACTCCTGCTGTAAAGGAATGGTAAGTCACATTCTCCAGAACTAGTGGACATACTGACTGTCACTGTTGAAGGTTATTACACTCGACTGATTTAGACAGTGTTGATGACAGTTACTAAATATGCAGTATATGAACACGAATAGAAGTGCCAAGGATCATGCTGAGTAACAGGTTTTGTGGTTCTACTTAAACAAAAATGACACCTTAATTTTAAGTAATGTATAATTACACCTTGTAAGTACTGTGGTTTTGAATTGAGGTGCAGCATTTATAGTGGGCAGAAAGTTTGAAGTTTTGTATTTTTAAGACTACCAAATTGAAATAACTATTTAACGGTTGATTTAGCTGCTGCTGATATTTCTGTGGCTGTTTCACAGTGCTGTCAAGGTTAATAAGTGAGTAACTTGCTGCGGTAACTTTAATTCCCCAGTTTTGACCAAGTATGAAATGTTCGATGGCTTCTAAGAAGTTCTGCATAGTTGCTTATCTCAGCTTGTAATAATGACATGATAATCTGACATGATATAGAAACTTCTGTATCGTTTGTATGAAAGTTGGGCATCTTGCCGAAAATATGAGACTGCTATAATGGAAACTGGACTAGTATGAAACAAATTTTTAAAAAATCTCCCCAGATGGTTTTTCACTATATGAACCTTCACAGTATGGACCTCCTCATCCAATTAGCATTTTAAAAAATTTTCTTAATTAGGTGAGCTCCCATATTCTACCATGATAATCATTGTAACAAAAATACTTGTTGACTTTCTATTGTCTGCTCAAGAGATCCTTGAGGGATAAAGAATTGCCCTTGCCAAAAGGTTGTTGATTCTTCCTCCTTATGTAGCTTCAGGATTCTTTTGTAGTTTGATATTTTGTTTGACCTTATGCTTAGGGCTGCGAAGAGACAATGTTGCCAGAGTTAATGGGCAAAGCATTCCTTACCTTAAAAATCTTGGCTCTCTGGTTCTGTCCTTTGCATTACATTTCCACAACCATCTAGAAGAGGGCTTTTTGGATTTTTTTGTTTGTTTATTTTCCAATTTAATTTTGCCTCTGGTATTTATGTTTAATTATGTATGAACTTTCATTTGCCAAATCCCTGCTGATTTTTAACATGTATAGTTTTCACCAGACATATAAATATTCATTCTTCTTTGTAATGACCTTCCTTTCACCAGGACCTTGTTAATAAGTTGAATATTTAAGTTCACATGGCTTACTAGTGTAATCTTTGGTGATGCAGCTGGCCCTCAGTTAAATGTATGTTTTGTAAATGCTATGAGTCAATCTTAAAATTGTTGAATGTATTGCACAGAAGCTTGTAATTATTTTTATGTTCTCACCTGGAATATTTTTATCATCATCTAATCTCTTTAGGCCTGTATAATAAGTTTTATATTATTCCTTTATTTCTTTTCCCTGCAGTACTCCATTCTTGCAGGAAGATGTAGATACAACGGAATAATCACGCCATTTTCTTTGGCTTTCCATCCCATATCAAGGGAATCATGTTCATTCCACTTTATCCAAAGATGAGTTTCAAGTGCTCTTAAATGATTAATATGAAAAACACATTAGTATTTTGATCAATGCTTAAATGAACTTAAACACCAACATTTGTTTCAGAAATGGGACCTATTAACCTGCTTGAGGTAAGTTTAGATGTTCTCTTTGTGTTCCAGTTGCTGCATAGTTTAATAAGCTTTCCTTTCTGTGTTGTTCCATATGTGATTTTCACGCCTCAGTAACTGAATTTTCTTGCAAAGTTCCAATCGACCTGAAAGGAAGGTGAATTGCCCAATTTTAATTATCTAAATTCTAGGTCAAGTATAAGCAAATTTTAAGAAACTTGTCTTGAAAAAAAGTTGTTCATCTCAGAGTTCTTTTTCTTCCCCCTGTACAGGTACATCAAATATATAAAAACAGACTCCTTATCTGCTAACTCTTTGGTCTCTTCTTTGGGAAATATTATTTCACTGTTCTGGAGTGCTGAATTTAACATCTTGTTATGCTTGGCAGTAGTATAAGTAAGCTGGTGTTATATGGTGTCTGTAATGATTAACCTGTGGTAGCTCCAAAATGCCTACCTGATGACTTGTTTGTTGCACCAAGGGCGAAACTCTCCCACTACTCATTCATAAGTGCTGTTGAACTTGAAAAGTATTTGACTTGCATGCTACCACTGTTCCCTGATTTACTTCTATGAACAAAATAATATCATATTAAAAATATTCTTGATCATTTTTTAATGTTGGCTGCTCAGTTGTAGTCCTTGTTGTGAGAAGAGCTTTAAGACATCTTAAAAATTAAGACAAAGTAGATGCTCTACTATCCTTTATAAACTACTCCAGAACAAATTATTTTATCTATGCATTTAGTTATTTTTGGAGCTTTTCTAAGGCAAAATAAGAGGCTTGCAGTCTGAAGCATGTGGATTTTGCTCATTTTTTAAAAAATAATTTTGATTTTAGCTAATCCATAGCACTGGATAAGGAAAAGTTATATCCCCGTAATTTCCTAGTTCAGCAACAGTAATTTATATAAGTAGAATTACCTGCTTTGGATACTATATGTTCCAAGGAGGTGTTAATAATCATGCACTATGCCTACTGTATGCAGTTAGCCCCCTTTCTACAGCCTGCAAGGAGGAATGCTATTGGAGTCCCAAATAGTCCAAACCCCATGAAAAATAAATGTTAGCTGGGTATGTAACAAGTACTCAAGACTGAACACTTTGATAAGTTTGAGAATGCACACTGTTGGTTTAAGGGAAGATATTTGTCAAAGAGAATAAACTTCTTTTAGATAAGTTTTTCAATGCTTAGGGATTTTTTTTTAACAAAAGGAAACATGACTTAAGGAATTTACATGTCTATAAGAAATTTAGGTAGAACTGAGGTTCAGAAATACAGTCCTGTAAAACTTTTCTGCTGATGCTTAGCCCTGGAAGAATACAAGCTATGCTGTTATTTTGTTTTTCAGTTCACTAAGTAGCCCTTGTGATTTGTAGCTTTTTACACCTGGAACTGGCCCAGAGGTAACTGACTTGCTAAATACTGTGAATATCTAGAAAAAAAACACAACCAACCAAACACCAAAACCTTCCCAGCAGCAAAGGTGTCTCCACTAGACTTCACTGGCATCTGCAAGTTCTGTCTGTTATGTGATCTGTAACTACAGGTACCACGATGTTCTGAAAGTGTAACAGAGCTGCATGGCAGGGGCCACAGACCAGTGCCTGCAAGGCTGGACCAGCGTGCTGAATAAAAGGGCCTGGGTGTGCATAAACACTTTGGAGACTGTCAGCATGCTCTTAAAACCTTGGCTTCCTCATTGTAAATTACCCTGCTGTGTGTTCATACCACGACGGCTTAACTACAGTAAGGCCGGCAGCTGCGTTGGAGATAGCCTGGAAACAAGACGAGGAGCAGCGTGACCTCCCAGAATTTTGACCTCCTGTCGTGTGTGTGAGTGGCATTTATCTTTCCCTGCATCTAAGCAGCTTCTCACATTTCTCTGTGAATCCTTCTGTTTCACAGTGTATCGTTAGGGCATGCACTGATCATTTGGGGTATTTTTAGAAAGCATAAATAATGGCAGAGACATGCTTTGAATTCTCCTTCTAGCAGCAGCAGAAATGCCAGCAGTTCACATCATGTGGCTGCTTAAACAAGTATACATCTATTCTAGTAACATTTTCCCACCCAAACATAGCATCTGAATGCCCTGTGGAGACCACGTGCTTACTGGAGCCTAGCTCACCCTGAGGGCTATGCATTGGAAACTTAACCATTCAAAGCCTCTGTCCTTACTTTAACTCTGTGATGTTAGTCCTCGATGACCAAGTGATAGGGCAGAAATTTAAGCCACCTTAACTCCTAAGGGCGACATCTGCGATGGTGCATTTGAGTTGTCCACCTGTCGAAGCAGTGGAGCATCAGAAGGAAAACAGGACACCCCCACCCTTTACAGCTGAAGCAGTTGTAACATTGATGGTTTTGTCCACCTGTGTTTTCCGTGGGTCGGAGGGTTTTTACGAACAAAACCGCTGACTGCTGGGTGGCGGCTGCTTGGTCTGCCCGAGGCTCTAGGAGTGGGGGCTGCTCCCCCTGCCTGGCCCTACCGCCGGCCCCCCGTGGGACAGCGCCCGAGCCGGGTGGCTGGGCTCGGCAGCCGCGGGGCGGCTGGACAGCTCTCCCGCGCCCCGGGCTGGGCCGCGCCCGAGGGGGCACGGCCGCCGAAGGGGAGATGGCAGCCGCTGCTGCCGGCTCCTCGCAGGCGGCGGCCCCGCCTCGGGCGCAGCCGACGTCAGTGGGCGTCAGGGCCGAGCCCCCCACCCTCCCTCCGCCCGCGGGATCCGCCGTCCCGCCCGCCCCAGCTCCCTCGCTCGGCGTTGGACAGCAGCAGCCGCCGCCTCGGCCCAGCCCGCCGCCCCTCCGCTCCCCTTCTCCGAGAGTCGCGCAGCGCGAAGATGGCGGCGTACAAATTCCTCCTGCCGTCGCTCAGCCGCCGCATCTTGCTTCCCGCCGCGCGGCCGCGGGGCGCCGGGGCCGAGGTAAGACGATGCGGCGGGGGCCGCCGCAGCCCCGGACGGCCGCTCGGTCGCGCTCCCCTACAGCGGCCGCCCCCGCCGGCGGCCCGCGGCCCCTCTGCCTCCCCCTGCCCGCCGGGCCTGCCCCGGGGCCGCGCCCCTCCGGGCAGCGGTGACCTTGGCAGGGTACCCGCCACCGCCGGGGATCGACGTCTGCCGCAGGCGGGCGAGCCGGGCGGGACCGGGCGGCCGGACCCCCGGGGGGTAGGCGGGCGCCGTGCGGCCCCGAGGGTGGCGTTGTCCGCCCCCGCGGAGAGGTGATGGGCTTTGTTTTGTTTTTTCGATTGACGTGACGGTTTGCGCCCGGAGGAGGCCCGCGGGCGCTGCGGAAGGCGGGCGGCGGGGAGGAGGGCAGAGCGCGGCCCCGGGGCAGGCCTGGCCCCGGCGGCGGCGGGCTGGGATGCGGTGACCTTGGAGCACCGGCCCGGAGGTTTGGCTTCGAGGTTTAATTTTTATTTATTTAATTTTTAAAATTTCCGCTGCCTTTTAAATCGCAGCACAATTACAGTGTGTTACTGTATATTTCAGTGTTGCTCTCACCACATCGGTCTGCCCTGGCGGTAGGTGCAGGTGCGGGCGGGGAGAGCCCCGGTCCGCGGGCGCAGCTCCCTGGCAGCCCCGTCTGTTGCCATTCAAACGTGTGGAGTTCAGCCGGGCGGCTCGCTTGCTCGCTCACTCTGCTCTTCCTGGGGGAAGCTTCTGCCAAACCTCGCTCCTCCAATGGTTCCCAGCCCACGTGTAACCATAGCCAAGTTATTTTTTTTGTCTCTTCAGCCAGAATTCTTTCTGTGGCTTTTCTTATTTTATTTTAGTTTAAACATCTCATCTACTCTCCTTCTCATGCCCGTGTTTACTCTTCTTGATGCCTTTATGGACAAATAATCGTAGCTCTTTCAGTCTTTGTTTTGCTAAGTTGTGTTTTGCTCTTCTATAAAATTTATTTTGATTTTGTTGATCGTTCTAGGAGCTTGTCTGTCCCCGTGTTACTTCTCTCTTAAACCTGGGCTGCTAGAATTGCAGCCAGCTTCTGAGGTCTTAGCTTGCTGCCCCAGTGTGCGGGGGAGCATGAGTGACCCCTGACACCCAGCTGCCTGAAAGCCCATTGCTCTCAAATGGCCGAGTGGGTGGGAAAGGGACTGAGAAGAACCTATTTAGTGTAGAGGGGCAGATACCCTCATTAGAGACACCCAATGTGGGAATGCACGCGTATGTAGCACATGCTGCTCATTTGTTCCCCACTGTTACAGGCAGTTGTGAAGTTTAAAGAAAAGGTACTAGGTGGTCTGTTTATTCCCTATGTGTGTGTACAGGGACACGGTAGTGGCCTGGCCGCCCTCCAGCCCTGGCCCTCGTGCCTGCTCTTGCAGCCCTGTTGTGCTGGGCCTCCTGAGGCTGCCAGCACTTAACACTCATTTTGTCACTTGCCTGCCGAATGCAACCAGAAAAGACACTCTGCAGTCCCACTGTCATTATGAAAAAATATTTCTGCAAGAAATAGTCATGGTATAATTGAGTGCGGGGAAGGGTCTTCTAGTCGTTCTCACCTGGCACTGTTCCTTGTGACCTGTGTACAGATTTTTTTCTTTTTGAGCCCATGAAACCAGAGGATTATCAGCGTTTCCATTAGGAGGGAGATAAGAAAACCTGTCTGAATGGCAGCCTAATATTCGATATAAAGTCTTACAGTCTTGATTTAATAAAGAAGGCAGTTTGTGTAATCTTGAAACTGAGCAAAAATTATTGCCCTGGTTGTAGCTGGATCTTAAGGCAACTCTTTAGGGAAGAATTAGGCCATTGTCTTTGAAACGTGTGTAGATTAGCTTGTTTATTATTTATTTAGTAATTGTTTTCCCTCTTCCCAGTTTAAAATTTCTGACTTCACGATCAAATTGGAAGTGGAACCACCAGTAGGTTGTATTTTATCTTCCAGATACTGTCAGTTTATGGAGACTGTCAATGTAGTGACTTAAATGTCAATTGCTCCTGACACCTTGCCGGTGTTAGTGGGAAATACTTAGAGAAGGAGAAAAAAAAAAGGGGTAACCATGACCTGAGAATATGGTAGATGACTTATGGTGGTTACCGTGTGATGGCTTTGCACTGTGAAGTCTAGTTTTGGGAATGGGACTTGTATTGATTTCCCTGTTGCACTCCCTGTTTCATCAGCTGGAATTTCCCTGCTTCTGGGCTGCTCTTCAACACAAGGAGCTCTAAGACAGCATAAGGAAGCTGGGCAAAGGCTTACCCCTTTGAAGGGTGTCCCTGCTTACTATACGGCACAGTGCTGTTCTTCATATTGTTCCTTGGCCTCCACTCAAATTTTATGGTGGTATTGGCTCTCTGCTTCAGCCATTTCTGGTTATGTTTAGTATCTGGATGTCTTTGAAGCAATATATAGGTTAGAGCAGTCTTTGTGTTGCTCTAACTTGTGCTGAGGAATTGCATTTGTGAATCTTTTCACGATAAGTCACAATTTGTTAGCAGTTTAGGATGAAATTCAGAAATTTGAAATCTGTTTGGAAGCTGTTGAATTGATGCAGATCGTGTTAAGCCTAAAGCCTTCATAATACATATGAATGTCATAAAATATGGGTGATGTGGAGGATAGAGAGACTACAAAGTCCTTGTTTTGGAGACCTGAACCCTTCTCTCCCCCGCTGCAATGTTTAGTGTTTACAGTAGCAATATCTTTTTTTATATATTTTCCTCCTTATCTAGCCAGGGGGATGGTCATCGTTGTAAAGCTACTGTATAATGCTTTTTATTCATTCACTTGTTTCTTTTAATGTTTTTCCAGATTTGTGGATGCTATTTTTCTACCAGCTGTCATCGCAGCACCAAATTTTATACTGATCCTGTTGAAGCTGTAAAAGATATACCCAATGGGGCAACTATACTTGTTGGTGGTAAATATTTAAATTGTTTATGGATGCAATCACATGTTCTATTAATGAGATACTTTTTACCGTTTTACAATGTTTGTTTTAATTTTAACTAATTTGAGAAGCCATATGCTTGTATGGGCATTTTAAGCAAGTGATTTCCTACTCTGCTAATGAGGGGCAGGCTCTTTCACTGAGAAAATCCCAGTTTGTTCCTAAGGGGAGGGAAAAAGCCTCAGAAAAATCATGAGTTTTTTTTCCCCACTAGAGAAGCGTTAGATTTCGCTTGTGGCAGTTCAAATGCATAAAATCAACTTGGGCTTTTTCAAGTTAGCATTGTTATTTCAGATTGTGAAGAAATAAAATATGAATCGATTATCTTTGTGGTAACATTCTCTATATTCTGTATCTGCCTAGTCGCCGGGTCTCTGTGACCTTGAACAAATCGGCTAACCTGTTTCTGGCTGTAGGAAGTGAAGATAATACTTATCTACGTTACACTAAATGATTATGTCTAGCATTTCCAGAACAGTCAAGAAGTTTTGTCATGCTGACTTTCATTGTGACTTGAGCTTTTGAATATTCTAGATGATTTCCACAATTTCATGCTATTCAATCTACTGAAAGAAAAGCAATCTCTATTTAGTAGGTTATAAGCAGTTTCTAGTATTGAAGAAGTAATGAATGTAATGTTGTAAAACATGGGAAACCTCAGTGGAGATGTGTAATGAGGCAAAATGTCATCTAGGAAGAATTATTGTACTATTGTTTTATCGGAACAAAACAAGATCTGAGGCTGCTAAGTGGTTGGGAAGGAAATAGTAGCACTTGTAGCGATAGAGCCTGGCCTAAGACTTAGGCACCTCAGATGTGGCGTGGTCTTTCATTTTAGGCATACTGGGTTTTGTCATAATAGGTAGGACTGTGAGGCACCTCAGCCTGGGTGGAGATCTGGGTTACTGTGCTTCCAGTTACATATCTTCCCAAGAGCATTGAGGTTCCCAGATTTTTATCACCTAATTATAGACCAAGCTATATGAGAGAACTCTGTGATCCTCCTGTTTGACATTATGTGCAACAAAGAACTGAAGGTTAGTTGGGTAGAAAGAGAAGGAGGAATAACGAGTACAGTGGTTAGGACACACATCAGGAGAGCGGAGGTCCTGGAGCCCTTCTCCAAAGGCTGTTTGTGTGTGAGCAGACCTCTGATGGTTAAATGGCTTTAATCCAAACTGGGAAGCATCTATTGACTGGGAGATTCCAGTACTCGGGTAATTCTTTCCAGAAATGTTGGTTATTCAACTTAGGAGCTTATTCTACTCAGAAAAGATTTTTAATTAAACAGTGCATGTTCTTAGACTTCTGATTAGTCTGTGTTCTTGCCAACGCCTCTTACATACTCAATTTTCTTTTATTTTATGTAGGTTTTGGATTGTGTGGGATTCCTGAAAACCTCATTGGGGGTTTGCTGAAGACTGGTGTAAAGGGAATAACAGCAGTCAGTAACAATGCAGGGTAGGTATTCATATGTCTGTGGTTTAATAAGTACAGACTAAATATTCTGTTCATGTGAAAAGGCTGATATGTATGAAAAAGTCTCACTTTTTGTCATAAGAATTTTCATATTAACCACACAGCTTTGTTTGGAAGTGTTATTTTCAGAATGAGTCCTGAAAGTACAGTACTGTACGTATACTCAGCTTTGTCAGGGAGCAACTGTCGCTGTTGTAGACAGTTGCAATTATCTAAGTTTAAGTACGTATTTAACTGGTTGACTGTAACTGAAAATTCTGACTTAAATGCTTTAAATGTAGTATCAGTGATTTTTTTTTTTTTTTGTGTGTCTGAAGTTCTAAATAGGGATTTTTATTGTTTTTTTTAAACTAAGTTTGGTGCTTTCTGACCTTCTTACTGTCATTCTGTCACTTAAAAAAAACCCAAACAACACAACAACAGTGCAGAATATTTGTGATGAAAGAATAGAAAGCCTCTTTAATGGGTCTTGGAATTTTTGATTTATTTTTTAAATGTTTGCTCATTAAGAAACTCATGTGGTGTTGACAGTGAGAATAATTATTTTACATGTAATTTCACGGCTTCTCATTAGGGCTGATTTTTACACAAGCTGGTTATTGTAGTAGACTCCACAATATCTAATGATCTTCATGTAGAGAAATAACTACAGCCACTTCTGTTGAAGTACATTGATGGAATAGAAATGAAATTAAATAAAAATACTGATATGCAGAATGTAATGACTTGTATTTGAAATCAGCCTGGCCAAAAAGACTGATATTCTGTTCCTTGCAATGAATGACTAGCATGTACAGGTGGCCCTAACCTTGGTTCAATGGCTTATGCCATTAAATGCCACCTTCAGCAAGATAATAATTCCAGTGTAATGTAGTTCATTGAAGGTTTAAAGAGTATTGGAAGACTAATAGTGGCATTGACTTTCTTCAGCAAATTTTTTTTTATTATGGAGCTCATCCTAAACTCTATTCTCCTGTGAAATGAGAATATTTTCACAGCTAGGTGAACTGGTAAGGAAGACAATTTGTGAGCGTTCTTTCTGGTTTTGGGTTGGGTTTTTTTTGGTTTGGTTCGGGTTTTTTTTATAACATTGCTTACTTTCAGCAAATGGTAATATTTGTGTTACTACATTTTCTGTGAATTATGTTTTTATTTTGAATGCTCTATTTGTGGTAAATAATAATGAGAATTTTGTGTTGTTTTCATGGAACTTCATTAATGCTTGCAATTATGAGCCCTTTGCTTGGGCTGGAAGTCTCCCATCTATCTATTCTGTAGAAGCTCAGCCTTTATCCAGCTGCAGAACAAGACCTGTAGGGAGAAACACTGGGAAACTGTTTTCTTTTGTACCTACATTAGAATAAGAGAGCCAAGTTTATGTGAGAAATGTTGTGTGAGCATAAAGAACTTTGACATCTATTTTCATTCTGTATGAAGAACAAACCTTCCTCCTTCAATTCCTTCAGCCTTGCCAAATAAATGAATTAAGTGGAATTTATCTAATAATGCTTTGTGCTATTTTCAGCTGTATCATTGCATCTCCCAGATACTTTGTCCATAGATTTGCAGCCCAGTCTGTTTTGTTTTTGACTTGACTGTATTTAATGTATGGTAAAACCAGAATACCATTAAAAAAGCCCAGATTTAGTTATATCTATCTATCTATCTATCTATCTATCTATCTATTCCAGGCTTCTGAGGCTGAAGTTCACAGTATGTTGATCTTAATTTTTTTCAGTGCTTCATGCTTGCCATTGCACATTCATTGGATAACAGATATGATTTGTATTGGTATTTGGCACATCCGCAGTCAAACTCAAGCTCCTTAGACTCTTGTGGGAAACAATTTCTGCTGGATAGTGCAAAGGAGAGAGAAAGAGACAAAAACATTTTGAGTGAAAAGATCTATCACTTAGAGATCATTCACTTTCCTTATACTCTTATTTTTGAATGACACACACGTTTCTAGGTAGAGTGATTGCTCAGATGCTCCTGGGAGGAAGGTGGGGGTTTGAATGTGAGGAAAAGTGAAAAGAGAAGCATTGTGGAATAGAACGGAGAAGACGACATTTTGTATTGTCTTCCACACATTGTTCTTGGTGTTATAGTTTAGAATTAATTTTGCTTGAAATAATGCTACGTTTCCTGAAAATTCTTTGGGCTTTGGGGCTGATTACTGTAAAATGTTTGATTGCTGGTGGGAAAGAAAAGTTTAATTCTACTTTTCTTGAAACTGGTTTTCCATGAACATTCAGGGAAGTCTGGTAAGCTCCTCACAGAACACTGTAATGATTTGAAAATGCCTGAGGACATCTAGGCTTTTCATAAAGTCTAGTTTGTAAAAATCCTGGTTTTCCTCTCATGTTGAACAGTATCATTTATTTTGAAATTAAATTAATAATAAAACACAGTCACATTTATTGCTTTTATTTATTGTATTACTGTTAAATGGAACTTAGCCTACTATACTTTGGTATGGTTTGGGAACCAGGTTAAAGCACAGATGTCATTAATAAAGCCAGAGTCGTCGTCACAGTGATTGATACCATTAAGCATCTTCTAATACTCTGTCAAAAAGTATAGTGCTATTATCAAGTATTTCAATACTAATAAATGGGTTTTAAAACTGAAATAGCACAGCAACCATATACCCTGCAGCAATAGTATTCAAAGGGTGAGTTGTTCCTGTAATTTTGAGATGTCAGGTACTTTGTGGGATGAGTAATTTGCCGCTTTTCTAAGGTGCCTCAGAATTCAGTGTGTTTTGCGTTGGCACTGTTGTGCTGCAGTTGACGCCCTGCTGTATTTCATCTTCCTGACTGCAGATGTTTTCTCCAGCTCTTCAGCAAACAGGAGGTAATTGGTTGTGGTTAGGGTTTCTCACCCTGTGGTGGGGTTAGCAGGCAATTGGAGCAGGGAAGGAGCCAAGTACGTAGACAGCCTATTCTGGAGAACAGTGCAGCTACAAGGATTAAGTCACGGGTCTTTCAGTATGCATGAACAACAAAATGTCTCACAGAGCTATCTGTTTATAAGTGAAATAGAAGCAGTGGAGACAGTGCTTCAGTTACATCTAGGGGAAAGCAGTAATTAGGAAGTTCCGAAGCACTCTTACCAACAGTTTTAGCTGGAAAGAAGGCTCAGCAAAGCCTAGAAGTGCTTGGCAGTGTTCTACTTCAAAGGAGTAGGATGTTCCCAAGTTCACACCTACTGTTCTGTGCTGCAGTGAAAAAGGGAGGAGATTCCTCCTGCAAATTCTTGTTCAAATCACGTAGTTGCTGGCAGGTAAATGCCTTGTTTTGGGCTTTGAAAGGCTTGCCAAGGACAGATTGTAAAGCAGTGTATAGGGTGGTCTTAGGCACCTCAGTTTAGAAACATGATACTGTGAAACTTACTGTCTGTTGCTGTGCATTATGCTAGTGCAAACACTGTGTGCTAGCTAGTGAAATAGCACCTTTAAGAGTGGTTACTCTTTTGCCAAGCCAAACAAGGCAAGGTGTTTGAAAGGGAAGCAGTACAAATATCCTGTATCTCTGGTATTTACACAAGTTGCTTCAGGGGAAACTGGAGCTTGTGAACCAGGGAGATAGTGAAAGATGCCATGGTGGGTCGGTGTGCTTCTAAAATACAACCCCTCATGAGTTCCCTTATAACTTGTTTTGCCAGTGTTATTCATGTATTAAATACTTCCTTTACACTATGTTATGATAAGCCCTTTAAATTTAGAGGATTCTGTCTCATTAAGCTACTAAAATCCTTGTTGTTATTTTTTTGCTGCATTATTGTTTAAATTTGGTTCACTCCACATAGGCCAGTAGGTCCTTATTTTAAAACTTGATTCTGTAAATTCCTGACATAGTTGTGGTTAGTATATCTTGCATATGGCTGTTTTTTCATCTGCTTGTGACTTTGCATTGTTGCATAATGATTTCAAGTTACAGTGAACTTGGATGTTTCAGGTCAGCTTATGCTAAGACTTTCCTAATGCAGGCTGTCACACTTCTTGTTTCAGGATCTGTATTGCAAGAAAAGCTGTGTTCTTGTCAACGTAGCCAAATATTTAAAATGAAAGTTTAAGAAATTGGCACCAAATTATTATTTTAATGAATTTTGCTTAATGAAATGGATAAATAATTTTTGCTATAATGATATTCTGAGATCAACACTTCTGTCTCTACCACCTCAACAGGCTGAATTTGTACTTGGTAAAAATGAAGTCTGTTACGTGTAGCAGCTGCACCTGTGGTCTGACTGTTGTATCAAATGAGCCACTTCCCTCTGGGCTTTGTCTGCTTTTGAGACTTAAACATGCAGTCTTTTTGAATGCTATAGTGTCGAACAGTAGCATTTCACTTACAGTAAAAATAGAGAAGTCATAGTTAATGTCTTAATTACTAATCACCTGGGTGATCATCTAAAAGGAGATTGACAGCATGCTGTCAGATTATCACAGATTCAGACTGTCTGCTTGCTTAAAAGGCATTACTAGCTTTTTGAACCTTTGATCTCTGTGCTTTTTTTGAAGAAGTCCTTTTTGTGTTGCAATGTTATGTATTACTAAGGAGAAAATAGCTTTGAGATAAACATTTCAATGTTGGTCATGATGCCTGGGTGCCCTGTTACTTAGTTCTGTTGAACATAATACCCTTTTCCTAAAGGGCTATTTGCAGTTGCCAAATCTCCAGATAAGGCACTACTCCATGGCATCAGATGCAATGGTAATCTTACTGCACCTCATTCTAAAGCTCAAAATGTATTTTTATGTTCTTAGCAATTAAATATTTTGAATTTTAGGCAGGATTGGTGAATGTTATGTTTGTTAAAGCTTAAGGTTATTTCATCTTTCAGTCATCGCTTTCAATTGTATGTTTCTGTTAAAAACAAAGTGTCTGCCATCTTTGTCATAGACTCCTGTTTTGTTCTTGCATATGTAAGTCCTGTGGCTTAATTCCATCTTTATTATTACATATATATATATATAAATATGTACTTATATATATTTCTACTTTTATATATATTGCTTATAGATATTAAAATACATTAAAAATATAAAGAATACTGTCAGGTGGAAGTTGCACTCCAAATTCACAGAAAGTTGAGAAGTCTTTTCATGTAGTGTAAGGTGTCAGGTGATTTTAATGGCATGAATTTGACAATCCCTTGATTCAGAGAGCCGAAATGTAACTGAAAAAGTCTGTGAGGGACTGATATGAAGCTTATATGTACACAAAAAGATATGATCAAGGGAATAGTCAGAGAATCTTACATTGTGTGTGTCATTTTTTATATATGCATAACAAGTTCTTTAAACATCCCAAATTAAATATACTTTCAGAAGTGAAATACAAGGTCACCAATGACTTTTATCTGTCTTGGTGGAGAGATAAGAGTGAAGTTAGGTAAAATCCTGCGCATGGCAAGTTGTCAAAATGATGAGGGAAGGTATATAATATATTTTCAGTTTTAAGTTGAGTATTTGAAGCATTTTACTTTTTTTTAATCATTTCCATTTTTTGTAAAGAATCTAATCAGATGCCTTATTACAGTCGTTAAATTGTTGACACTGTGTGAACTACAAATCCCTGAAAATCTGACCAGGTCATCTTGCTAATTTTAGTGTGGAGTTATTGAGGATTTTGGCAGGGTGAATTGTACTAAACTTTGCACTACATGGAACTATTGAGAAATCAGCTGTGCAGATGACTTTCTGGTTGTGATAACAAACGACGACAAAATAGATATAAAACTGGGTCAATGTCTTAGAAAAGTAACAATAAAAGTTAAACTTAGCTTTCAGCCAGAAGACTTTTGAAGTATGACGCATTCATGATGACGTTCAATTATTTATCAGACTTCTGTACCATACAACTTCACTGTGAAAGAAAAATATTGTAAATTTTAAAAGTTCTGAATAGAGTTGTTTCATTTGTTGTAATAAAAACACATTTGCATTTCACGGAAGAAAGGCATGTGGAAAGAGGAGACCTTGCTGCTGGCATAACCATGTGGTATACAGTACTTGTTCTCTCAAAAAATTACCTGCCTTTGCAGCCTTTTGGTGGACTTGGCCTATGTGCCTGCACCCATCATTCTTACAGAACTGGAGCATTGTTTTTGGAGGAGGATGGTGGAGGAAGAGTACTGCTGTTTTGCTGTCAGGCTGGGGCGGAGCTGAAGTTATCAGAGCAGAGAGGACAGAATTTCCCTAAGAAGGCTTTAGTAGTGGAGGGAGAAGAGTGCAGTGCAAACACTGCAGAGAAGGAGCAGAAGGACAGAAGGTTCAGTCACGCCAACTTGGATGCAGGGCTTTGTGATTCCCAGCAACTGTGGGCTCCCTTACTTCTTTCTTCTTTCTCCCCTCAAAGTGGAAGAAGTCCCAGGCTGCTGGGCTGGCAGAGATGCAGTGCAGTGTTTCTTTTGACCTTTGTCATGGGCTGAAAAGGTGGTGAGACGGTTTCTGTGGTTTCTGGGAGCTGTGACCCACTGCCCTGATTTCTGTCCTACCTCTTCCTTCTCCTGACGAGGACTGCCTTAGCATATAGCAGAACCCATACTTCTCTCTCTTTTCTCAGTCACCTTCCCTCAGAGAGCTTCTACCTCTCTTTTCTGCTTTCCATTAAGTGGTTCCCCTTAGGACAAATGGGAAAATGTCCTAGGGAAAAAAAAAAAGAAAGAAAAAAGGTGGCTGAAGACAATGTCTCAGGAATCAATAGGGCAAATAAACGTGCCTCTGTCTAATTTGCCTTCCTATGAGCTGAGTCTGTTTTCCTCTTCCTGCTAGTTGACTCCCATTCCTTGTATTGCCCTATTTTTGTGTACCCTAGGACAGAAAAGGAGAAACAGAATATCATCAGCACTGTAGTAATCTTCCAGTGTAATGCACTGGGGATTGTCATGGGACATAGTCTCACTGTTAAGTGCCAGCTAGAAGACTGGGGAAGATGAGTCATCAAGAAGCGTTATGTGGTTGATTGTCCACATTTATTTTGCCCTTGGTGTCCCCGCAATTTTGTTGGTGTTTTCTGGCAAATCTAGTAGGCATCTACTCATTTTATGGACAAAGGCTATAAAGGATCACTTTTTGGTGCAGCCAGGATTATACTTCATGATTATTTGTGTGGACCTATGAATATGCACCACTAAGAACAGGGTTGGTGCCCTCAGCCACATACCTTATTTCATGTTGGTAGTTTCATGCTGTAGTCAGGCACCTCTGTGAGCCTAAAAGCTTAAGGCTGTGTTACCAAGAGATGTCAAACAGGTAGTGATTGATGCATTCCTTTTAGTTGGCGAGCATATCTGGACTTACCTAGGAAGTGTGGACCTACCAGGAGATGTAATTACATGTAACTTGGAGCAGATCCTTTTGAAGACTGAAAAGCTGATGTTACAAAGTAAAACAGACAAGATGAAGCCTCTTTTAAGTGGAGAACGACAGAGGAAATTGTTTCCCTTTCCCACTGCTAGCCTCTTGCCAGGAAAATTTCTAGCTCTGGAACAGGTCCATATATTATCAAGTTTCGTGCATAGTTGTGCAACACTCGGACATGCCGAATGCCTAGGGTGACTGCTCATGTCTACAGAAGCTGACTAGTGTCTTTATGTAGGGCATTCTTCAGGAGCAGGACCAACCATAAATATACTCTTTTTTTTTTGCAGCAATAGCAAGTTGCAGGAAACTCTAGTTTCTGCCTGAGGTGAGGGCTTGCCCCAGAATTCTTACTACACGTTTCTCAGTCCATCTTCAGTTACCCTCCCATCCTTCCAGTCCCCAAATTATGATAGAAAGGTCAGGTTGGGATTCGTGTTAGCTCCTCTTTGGTCAACATGTTTTAATTCTCCAAAACTCGCATATTCATGTCAATCTTTCAGAACCAGTGACTTCTATTCTTGGTTGGATCTTCCAGGAATATGCAGTGCAGGTCCTGGAGAATGTTTGAACATCAAGTATAGAGGAAGGCTTCTCTGAGAGACGTAGGATGAAGCCCTCTTGCTGTTTGATGCTGCTCACCCTCAGTTTCCAGTATTCCCAGTAAGGGCAGCCAATCTGTCCAGAGCACCCCCACTTTTCTTAGGCACCTATAAATGTCTTTACAAAGGCAGAGAGAGGAGAGTATAATTATCTCCTTTTACTCAAAAAAAAAAAAAAAAAAAAAAAAAAAAATCCCCAAAGCCATCTTAGGTCTCTTGCCAGAGCAGTAGGCATTCCAAGTCTCCTCTTTCTGCTTAAGAATGCAAATTTCTATTCCTTACTTTATCAGGCTGTGTAGGGCTTGTTGATGTGTGAAGCGTTTATCGGCTTGGAAACTTAGGTAATCTCTTTTTCCTTGTGATGCTGTAGAATGTGTTTTGCTTGAGTCACTGAAGAGAAAGGTCTGAGAGCTGCAAATTAGCATTTACCTGGAGCTCAACATTGACATGTTGCCTTTGACTACTTCCAGTATACTTGACACATGCGAGCTAGATCTTGCTGGGAGCTGTCTTTACCTATTTTTTTAATTAGAGAAGACAGACAATAGTTTTTGACAGGAAGGTTTTGTAGGTCTGAGAGGAACAAAACAATAGGAAGGAATGTGTTGCTAAACAACCAGACCTTAATATTTCTTGTCCACTTCAGTAGAATGGGGAACTTAGGTCACCTACGTTCTTGATGAGTGCAAGGTTAGATGTCTTTACCTATCTGTTGTAGGTAAATCTGTTGTATCAGATTTCTGTTGTAATCTGTTGAATCAGATTTCATCTTGATACAGAATGGGGAAACTTCTAGATATCCTAGCAATTTTGAGGGCAAAAGAACGCATTCTCTGTCTAGCACTAATGGGTACATTTGCTTTTCTCACAGCACACATAACAACTATATCAACTTCCACCATGCCTTTTTCCTTCCTATCTAGGGCAATCCATTTTTAGTGTACTCACCTTTGTTTAAATCTTTAAAGGACTGAGTCCAGCTTTTAAAATAGATATACAGGATGTATTCTTTCCATGCACTCAGTAAAAGATCTTTTTTTCTTTTTATGGTTAGTTTGATAGAAAGGGCATTGCCTGCAAGACAGGTATTTTAGGGGTAACATTTTCAGCATAAACATAATTTAAGTTGAAAAGTTTGAAGAAACTTTTGTGCTAAAACACCACAGCCAAGAAAGCAGCAAAATATGGAGAGGGAGAACAACTAAGAATCGCCATCAAAAAATATTACATTGAAAGAAATTTCCCTAAACCAGAAATTGTTTTTCATTTTTATTCTGGGATAGAGATATCAAGTAAAGAGCAAACGGTAGGGAGTATAGGAGAAAGAACAGCGTTTTCACTGCTGTCTGAAATGTTGATTTCTTAGGAAACTCAAATATTAGAAAAAAATAGGAAATGTAAAATAGGCTGAAGTGCTCAAAATGAGTTTTTGGAAGGAGCTGGAAGGAAAACTGATGTGCATGGAAAGCAAAGGGGTTATTTTAACTGGAAACCTGAATGCAGATTGCATCCTTAAAAAGGATGGATAGCACTGTATTTCTTTTAAGAAATTTGCATCTAAAATAAACATATAAGATGAGTAATAGCAGTTGGATTTTGTGGTGCTGTTCTGAAGATGAAATGCACACAGGAATTGAAATAATTTTGTGTTATCAGGCAGGTAGACCCTCTTGGTGTATGAATAGCTGAAGGTAAAATTCCTCTTCTCATTGTGCTAGGGAAATAAGGTTGTATGTGCTCGGTGACTGATCCTCACTGCAATTTTAGTTTTGAACAAATTGACTGCCTTTGAGGAGAGGAGAAAGAGTGACTCCAGAAGTGAAGAACAACTTGGGATGCGTGTGACAGAGAATAACTTTTATGCAATTTTATATTTAATTTGTATAAGTAACTTTGTAACTAAGTTTTGTTTGAGAGAAGATACCTGCCTGTAGTAGATGAGGGGATCAAGTGTATCTGTATGGGGTTGTGGAGGACGATATGCAAAATGCTATTAAGGACAATGTGCTCCAGTAGCTGCTTCTGAGACTAGGAGAAAGGATTGTAGATCTTAGTGAGATGAGGCAGAAATTTCTTTAACCATTACAAATCTGCTGTTGCCCCTCTGTTGCCATCCCTTTCTTTTGTGAAGTATAGATTTGTATTACAGTTCTTATATGTTAGGGGATATACTTACTGATAACTTGGGTAAGGTATAAGGAGCGAGAATAGATGGAAAGCAGTCTGATGTGTTATTTTTTCCATCTGATCATTACTGGAAAGACAGTTAATTTCTGACAGTACCTGGAGAAGGACGCAGTATTGTAGACATGGTGGTGTAAGAACAGCAAAAGGATGAGATTTGTATGGGAAAGGGATATATTTCATTAATGCAATTGACAGACAGACAACCTTTTTGGAGCCGTTCTTCAGGAATAGTGTTTTTGAGAGCATGCATGTATTGTAAGCACATGTGCACGTTAATTGCAGTGTGCTGGATACTGGGTTTGATTTCTTAAAGGATTCTTTTAATATTTTCCAGTATTTCTTACCCTGAAATCTCCAGCCTTCGTGTGGATAATTAAGTCATACTGAATTGAGGCAACTAGTGCCAGATACCATCACTTTTTGTGAGGTACTTCTGCATCATGTATCTTTCCCATAGTAGGAGTGGAAGGTCTGAATTCGCCACTCACATGTTGTGGAAACCAACATAAACGTAGAGGAGTTTCGCACACATGTACCAGTCTGCTAATATCCTGCATAGTATGTTGGAAATGTGAAAGAAACATGCCTTTGTAGTACCATCTCTGTTTATTTCCATTTTTATATTTTAACCTTGTTTTTTCAATTTAAAAAGGCTTTTTTTACAGAGCCTTTTTCTTACAGTAACTCTTGAAATATGTTCTTTTCCCATCAATACACAATATAGGGTGACAAACATCACAAAAATGCTAAAGACTAATAGAGAGCAATGTCTTTAGGATATCAGAATTTAGAAGCACTGGCACAAGAAAAATGTTGAATGTTAGCTTTGGCATTCAATTTAAGCTGGCGACACCATTCAGTTTAAGCTGATATGACACAGACAAGAAAATCTTGACTGCAGTGTTAGTGTCTTTTGCTGGATTAGGCAATTTCTTAGTAAGAAAATGAATTATCTATTGTAATAAGAAAAATTAAATACCAATATTCTCTTACCTTGTATAGAAACCAGCACTATCAATGTAAATGTACCTTTCTCCTTGAGCTGCTAAGCAATCACTTGCCTTTTTTGCTGGGGAGCAAGAATTTAAACCAAGAAGTCCTTGTTCACTCAAAGGCAGGTTGTGCTATGTGTGGCTTTTTATTAATTAGTAAGGCTTTTTAAAGGAGCAGATATTTAAAATAACACCACTTGTTAAGCTGGTATTTGTAGCTATTACATGTGAAATGTCTTTAAAATTAATTTCTGGATGTGTTCGGTGCCTTGGAAGAAGTGAAGTCTGAGCACTGGACTCCTAAACTTTGATGTTCTCCATCCTAAAAGCTGGAATTTAATTTTTGTCTCCAATTCCTTATGTCTAAAGTGGGTGGAGATAACTTCGTCCTATCTTGTTAAGTCGTTAAAGTTTATGAAATGCTTTGAGTGCAGCAAAACTCTGTTACAAATGCTGAGTATTGTCTGGCTTTTTCCACACAGTGTTGACAATTTTGGACTTGGTCTTCTGCTTCAGACTAAGCAGATAAAACGCATGGTGTCATCATATGTTGGAGAGAATGCTGAATTTGAACGCCAGTATTTATCTGGTGAGCTTGAAGTTGAGCTTACACCTCAGGTAAGGAGTGTCTCTAGGAGACTGGTGATTTCTTTTCATCTAAAATGCTGAGTAGGATAAAGCTTAGGTGCTTTTATAAAATCATTTTGCAATCCAGGTATTTTGCCTTTGTGCAGATGTGCAATAAAGACAGATGGCACTTGCCATCTTAGGATCATGGGCTGTATGCTACAACTGCTGTGTTAAGAACTGACTGGTCATATTGTGTGGATTCCTTCTATGGCTTGTTACATTATATTAATTTGAAGTATATTTTTATATATATATATATATGTATATATATATATGTGTATATATATGTATGTATGTACATATGTGTATATATATATATGTGTATATATATATGTATGTATGTATATTTTATTTTACAATGCTTGATTTTTGGTAATTCCTCCCAAATTGTAGAAAAACAGGCGAAGTATGCTCACTACTGTGGCCTATGTAAAGGGAAAAAAGTCAGGGAGTTGTTGAATTCGCACCGCTCGTACGTGGTTTTGGGGATGTTGCGTGTGCAGTGTCTGCCATCTAGTGGTAGGAATCAAATTAGATGATTTCAGTTCATTGTGAGACAGCTCATTTTATACCCAGTCAGCTGACAGGCAAAAACCCAGGCATTTGTCACTTGTCATGTTTCAAAAGGCACAAATCTCATCTTTCTATCTCATCAAAGTTTGTTTTTTCCTCCTTCTTATGTAATGTTCAGTGCTTTCATCTTGAAGATCTTGAGCTCTTTAGACACGCAATTGGCTTTGTGGACTGCACAGGCAATCTGTGTAGATCCAGCGTGAAAATACTGGGTCTACAGCATGCAGTGATAAACAGTAATGTGCATTAGTGACTTGCTAGGGGATGTAAGGATTTGAAATTTTTATGTCAAGATAAAATAGCCTTTTGGAAAATGCTCTTCAAATTTAATGTGACTTTAGGCAAAATGGGGGACTGCTGTGTGCTTGTTACACAGTAACGAAGAGGTCATGGTGAGATCTTGAAATGCTAAGCCTGTTTGGAACACAGTACTTTGGCATGGTTTGCATCTGCCTCTTGCCGTCATTTTGTAAACCTACCAGAAGTCATTGTGTTTCTTGCAGTTTAACTGGGGAAAATGCAACCTATATTTTGGAGGTTGTCAAGCTAGATAATTGATCATGACAGTCTTGTCTTGCTTTGAATCCAGAAAAATATAAAAAATTTGGGAAAGAACACTAATGAAAAGCAGGCAGACATGTCTTTGGCCATAATTCCATAATTAAGGCTGATGAGGAATTTGGGCTGTTAATATCCATGGTACACTTGGACAAAGAGCAAAGTGCAGATAGGGTGGTCAAATAGAGTAGAAATGCTGTTCTGTCAGCTTTTTGGTATTCTTCACATGGGCAACACAGATCACTGGACTCCCTTTTTTGATCTGCTATGTGTGACTCTTTCAACTTGGAGTGAGGTATGAAGTTTTTCTTAAGATGGAGAATGAAACATAAATATGTAGGACTTATAAACAAAAACCTTCTAGTATATGTAGCCAGGTGGGAAAGAGGAAAAGAACTCTATACTCTGCTCAGTGTAATGTGTTGGGAAACAAGCTGAAGGAAACGAGGCACAGCAAAGTGCTTGGGGCTTGTGAGTTGACTGAGTTGTGTGACGATGTGCTCTTGAGCAATTTGTGGCCATATTTGAAGCATTTGTTGCCAGTTCCTCAAAGGAGAGCTAAAATGGAAGGAAGAAATAGATGGTCTGCTGAGTTCAGAGGAAAATCTCCAAATGACATGATATAAAAAAAAGTTAATGCAAGCCATTCATCAAAGTTGGATTTCTTGTTCCCAAATGACTAGTTCTTAAATGTGTTTTCCCATAGGGTACGCTCGCTGAACGTATTAGAGCAGGAGGAGCAGGAATCCCAGCATTTTACACCAGTACTGGCTATGGGACACTGGTGCAGGAAGGGGGTGCACCTATCAAATACAACACAGATGGTACCATTGCCATTGCTAGCCAGCCAAGAGAGGTAAGATATCAATTTGTTATTAGGAAGCCTTCTGCTTTGAAAACGGAATTTCTTCCTATTTCCGAGATAAATAGTAGCTTAAGCACCTTCTGGCCAAGCTTAACCTTGGTATATTGGATTAACAGGTTGGCTGTGGTACCAGACACATTAGTTTTTCTCCCACTGCTCACTTCTGTCCTCTGTGATGTGTTAGAAAAGTTTTTACAGCTTTAGGGTGACTTAGCATCAAGAACTGGTCTAAATGAAAACCTACCTTGCTGAGTTACTGTTCACCTGACAGTTCTCTGACGAGGTTTGCTCTGCACTCAAACAAAATCTTGTACCAGGCCACTGCAGTGCACAGTACAGATTGAGAATATCCTCCTATTAGTGAGGGAGGTGCTCCTTAAGTACTGTGGTATGGAGTAAGCAGCCATGTGGCTGTACATGAAGCTTTAGCACTTGAAGAGGTGGGACGTTTTCCTGTTAAACAGGGAAGAGCTCGGTTGACACAAACTTTCAGGAAACACATTTGTCAACAGTTGAAATCCAATTTAGTCAGAGTATTTGAAATTGCAAGGAAATAAAAAGAGTGTGGCTTCCAAGTGAGAATCTAGAGCTTTATATTGAAATTGGATGTAGACTTTGGAGAAAGGAAGAGATTTCTCGGTTCTGTAACTGTACTGGAAGAAATGGATGGGATAATGCTGTGTGTTCCAATTAGGCTGCAAATGGCAATCAATTCTACCTCAAAAACATATCTGGGGTAAGGTAATTTCCACCCCCCCCCACACCCCCCCCCCCCCCGCGGTTTTAATGTATTTTATACATGGCTATTTTCAGTATTTAATCATTAACTTAGTCTTTTTTTTTCCCCATAATTTTCTTACTGAGTATGCCATTATGATGTTTTATTATTTGAAGGAATGTTTTATTTATTAAATAGCTTATAATTTTGGTAACATTTTTCTTCTACTTTTAACATTTGTGGAAAACTCTGTCTGACTCTTCTCGGTCTTTTGGGGGGCTAATAACATCACTAGCATGATTTGATCAAATCCATTCTCCAAATCCATTTTAAATGTAAGTGTCATTTTATAAAAGCTCAGGTCTCCTTTTACAGGACTGAAAAACTGACTTCTGGTACACTTTTGTCATACTTTGTCCCCCTGTCAGAAATTTTAAATAGCTCTCAAGTAGTATTTATGTATACTTTAACCTTCTACATTGTTAAGAGAAATTCTGTTTCATGTTTCTATATAGGATTAAAATACTAGCTGTTTGTCACTTACATATTCTGGCTTCAGGCACAATATCATTACAACTATTGATCAAAATACAGAGAAAACCAAGTGAAATTCAGCCTGTCAGATGAAGTGATTTGAGTATTCTGTCTCAAACCCACTTCATTTTAGATTTGGGATTTCTGGTGATGGGCAGTGATTACGAACTTTTTCAACAGTTCTGCTTTAGCGCTTCAGCTTTTGGTTAGCTGGTAGATGTGCAGGAAAAAGCATGTCTAATTCCAGTAGATGGAGCAGTAGGGGTATGGATCTGATTCTCATTCTGTTTCACTAAACAGCGACGCTATGATAAAACTGGGGTTTACAGCCTTTCTGTGCTTCTCTGCTGTTATACAGTAGCTACAGTTTTTCATATAAAAAATATATATATAGTACAGAAAGAAGTCTAAATATGATAGTATGTAAAATTAACCCCATAAAATGAGTATTACATAGGAGATCTGCTTGAAGAAACCTGCATCTCAATAGTGTACTTTTCTCTGTAGGTGCGAGAGTTTGATGGCCGTCACTTTATTCTGGAGAAGTCGATTACAGGAGATTTTGCTCTTGTGAAGGCATGGAAGGCTGATCGTGCAGGAAACATCATTTTCAGGTGTGACTTGTTTACCAGTGGGAAAAGATTCTTTAATGGTTTAGGTAATGAAAGAGAAGGAGAATCCTGTCTCCTGTGTGATGACAAAATAATGTTTTACTGGTTTTATTTCCTTTCATATTGCCTTTCCCTACTGTCAAATTATACTGCTATAAAAACCAAGATATAATTGCTTTTTCTAATGACTTTTGAAAATTCAAAACTATAGCTGTGAAATAAAGCATTGGTAGTTAAAAATGAGACACAGCAGACCAGAGTCATTATGATGACTGTGGAGAAATGTAGTGACATTCTGTTCATTTCAATTTTCATGTTAGTTTGTGTCCTTTTCCTTGCACAATTGAAGGCTGACGCAAGAAATGCAAGTTCATGTATGTCAGAAGAGTAAGGAGCTGAGTCAGTCTCCTGGTGAGCCAGTGTGGGAAAACTTGATTCTGTCCCCCAAAAAGTATGTTTAAAGTTGATTTGATCTCAGTGGTGTAGGGAGAGGCATCATATGAACCTAAACATCTTTTGTAGTAAAAAGTTTGGGCATTGCGCTAATGATAAAATAATTTATTTGAATTGCTATGTTTGTGCTCTGGTTTGTCCTGAACTGAAGCAGGAGAGGTTTGCTTATGTTTAACGTCTGGTTTTTATTTGTTTGTTTTATGGCTATCAGATGAAAAGGTAAGTGTTATGGTAATCAGTTGCAGTTTACTACGAGAAGATGCTGAATGATGCAGTCTGTCTTTCTGTGTATTAAAACAAACAAGGAGTTGAAACAGCAGCTGAAAAATATGTAGATAAAACAATACCAATAAAGTAATGCTTTTCTCTGTGTATACATGTATATATACACATGCATTCACATAAAATTTTAATTTATGTATCTTGTAGCTATAGTAATAACAACGTTAAATTAATATACTTGAAAATTAAGAAAGAATTTTTATTTTACCCGACTCCTGACATCGTGCCTTGCCCACTGGCAAGACAAGATGATTTCTGATTGAAAGCTGAACTTTCTTGTTGTGTGCACACGAATTTGACAGCTGCTAAACTGCTTTCCTTGGTCTCTGGGACATGGAGTATAGGAAACAGTCTTTCCCCTTGGGCTTCTCTTTGTTTGATCTTGAGTGCCTCTACTGTCTGTGCTTTTACCCC
The DNA here is from genome assembly GCF_034619465.1 of Leptosomus discolor. NCBI lineage: Eukaryota > Metazoa > Chordata > Aves > Leptosomiformes > Leptosomidae > Leptosomus > Leptosomus discolor. Next base: position 77,626,914 of record NC_141419.1, read on the forward strand.
ATATATATCTACTGGTTCTTCCTTACCTCTGAAAAATTCTTTTCTTCTCCACAGAAACAGACTGATTGCATTCTCCCTTTCTCCCTCAGTTCCTTTATGTCCTGTTGGTCTTTCTTTATGCCTTTCCCTCTCCCTCCTGTTCCTTTCAGAAGTCTTCATATCCCTCCCACATTCACACAGTTGATACCAGATACTACTTCCATCGGGAGTGGAGACCTAAAAATCTTGGCTCCTTCTTTCAGGTGTGACTAATCAAAGATGGAAACATCATCATCCAGTGCCTTGTTGCCAGCTTAAAAGAATTTGCTTGTAATAAACAGTGACCCATTCTGGCTTGCATGAGACACAGACTGCCTCATGGCCTAGAACAGAGAAACATGGGCTTATTTCATAGCTTGCGGAAGGTAACAGATGAGGAAGTTGTAATAGATTAGAATATAACAGCAATATTTCTGTGATCTACAGGATGAAAAAGAAAACGTGTTTTTGACATCATGCTGTATACTGAGTATGTATTCACTGCCAGTGGGACCCTTCCATACTTTTTTTGTTGTGTGACTTCTGTTTTCGTTTGCTGAGGTATGGCTAGATAGACATAGACTCTGTGTTTACTCACCACTTTCACAGCAGAGTGGTACTATTTTATAGTGTGTTTCCTATGCCTCTGGTGTCTGTGGAGCCAATAGGACTGAATTAAGTATCTGCCAAATTGTTATTCACCCTCAAGCTAAGAGCTTTTTTAAATCTAAAGGATGTACTTTAGGTAGACTTATTTGGACCACAGACTAGCATGATTTTCTTTGTTCTTATATGTGAAGCCATACTTTTTTCTTGGGCACCTGACATGGCACCAGCTCCTTTAGAAAGCAATTTTTTAAACAGGGTTTTTGACATGTTACTTCATGTCCCCTAGCTCTTTTGTTCCATACAGCACACTGTGACTGCTTTCCTTCCAGGCATCTTTATGCTGAGTGGACTATGCTGCACCAGAGCTTTTGCCTAACAAGACCTATCTCTGGCCCAGTAGATGATAATTCTTAGGTATAGTGCACCATTACCAAGGCACATAATACAAGACTCACTCAAACATGATGAGATAATCCCACCTTGTTGATGCATATATGGGCATTTCACTTTGTTAGTCTGATGCAGGTACTAGTTCCACTTGGCAGACCAGAGTGTCTCCAGGTCTTAAGCTCCCTTGGAGCTTTGCTCATTAGGGACAATAGCAAAGAGTGCCACTGCTTTTGTGGATATTTTACCTCCTTTGGCTTCCCTCTCTTTTCATCTGGAACCATTCTGCCTTGGAGTTGTTCTAGCCTGATATACTTCTTTGTAAGTGGAGGTGTGGTTCGGTGTTGATGAGAGTTCACTCTTGAGAAAGGAACAGAGTCATTGAAGGGATAACTTGAGTAAGGCCCCTGCTTTCACAGACAGTCATGTCAGGTCATCTCTTTGTTCTTTAAGTGGTTGTACAATATGTAAATTCAGCTCATACCCGAGGTGTCCCTTCATCTCTGCACTGTTAGGTACGTAGTGGATGCAGTTTGTTAGTTTAGTTTACCATGAACTAGTTTGCCATCTTTTGCCTTTGAGAGAAAAGCTGTTATCATGCCTTTGGGTCAGCTTAGGAATCCATTGCTGGAACAATGGACTTTGTAGACATTGCTGAGTCTAGACGTACAGAAAGCTATCTTAAAATAAAAAAGCGAACTTGGCTAGCTAGTTTCTGGATTTCATACTCCAAAAACCTGAACATTATTCTGTGTTGGAAAATAACTATAGAGTTTCTGTTTTTTCTTCTGGATGATGTGTTCTTTAGAAAGAAGACCTTTGAACATGTAAAAGACTGCTGCTTCTGAAACGACTTTACTAACTCAAGAACATTCTAAATTGCGTGAGGTTTTATAAATAGGGTCAGAATCAAGCCCATTAACTCTTCTTAGTTTGACATTGAAATGTTTTCTTGTAACTTTTTCCCTTATGTAAAAATAGTTTTACATCAGTTTCTTTTACTTGCAGACCAGCCACTACAATCTTGAGAAAGTCTTTGGCTCAGAAAAGTAGTTGCTTGGATTGAAATACTGAATTTGTTTTTATCATATCAGCCTTCCCTGATCTGTATCCATTCACCTGCTATTTTAAGTCAGCTTTTGTAACTCTATTTTTCTTCTCATTTCTACTCTACCTAGTTTAATGTAGTTTTGCCTAAATCACTACTAGCTAGTATTGTGTTCATGCACTACTAGACAGTGCACTGTTACAAGAGAAGAATATATACCCAAGTATTTTTTTAAATTTTTTTTTAATGGTTTCCTCTTCTTACATCTTTTACGTTTACCTAGCCACAGAGGAAACCCACAAACAAAAGATATTGTCCCTTCTGTAGCCTCTGTTGGAGGCTTCACAGCTACTGTGTATTGTCAGTAGAATAGGATTTCCCCAAGATAAGTGTATTTGTGTGTAGCTTTCATTCTGTAGGTCTCTGCGCTAGAAATCCTGTTAAAGCTGCACGGTAGTCTCAGGATTTGGCGATTTCAATTCCCTATCTCCCGCAAAGCCACGAGGTGGCAGCAGCATCCCGAAGTTCAGCACGGCTATAACACTAGGCACGGTCGTTGCACAAAAGCATGAAAAAAGGAGAAGGTGGCATTGGGAAATAGGGACGGTCAGGAAAAAAATTGCTTCTGTGCAAAGGGGACGGGGTAAAGGAGGTTTCGGCTTGTCTTGAACCGTAGTTCCATGCATTTTGATGACAAATGTTCGAGGATTCTGCTTTTAAAGGAGAAAAATGCTGAGAAGTTGTTAGTGGAACTCGAGTAAAATATACGTAATTTTTCTTAAATATTATGCCACACAGTTTTATTTGCTGTCTGAAAAGTACAGAGCGTGGCTGATGGAGGTCACTTGTTTTTTTCTTGTGCCTACTGGGATCTCAGTGCAGATCCCAGCATAGTTATGTATGTCATGTGTTGCTTTTATTCCCTAGAGATCCTTGTTAGAGAAATACTGCGTATGAATACTTAGGATGAAGGCCAGAGTCTTGCAGCGAGTGCCAGAAGTGGCACAGCTTTTTTTAGTCAAGATAATTGGATTAAATTTGCTACTGTTCAAAGTGCTATCCCAAGTCCTAGTGTGAATTATGACGGCATATGTGGGACTTGAGAGGCTGTTAGGCCCTGTGCTGGCCCCCCTATGGAGATTAATTTAATTCTTTGTGCAGCAAAATAATGGGAAGGTGCATTGTACAAAGCCCAACTTGCTGCTGCTCTTGGATCTAATAAATGAAGATATCAATAACATACCCAATTTCAGTTAAACAACATGCTGATTAAAAGTTAAAAGAGCTGTAATAAATATTTTCTAATGTAGCAAAATATGATTCAATTTTGTATGCGTCTCACACAATTCCATAATACTTTTTCTTCCCTCCTGTTTTTTTGTTAGTCCTCTAGCTATTTGGCGAAAAGATTTGTGATGTTTATATTACAGAGATACTTGTGTAGCTTATCTCTGAAAAGGCTTTATGTGTACTATTACAGCTTTTAGTATTAATTTTCTTTTCTTTCTCAGGAAAACTGCAAGAAACTTCAACCAACCTATGTGCAAAGCTGCCAAGACAACTGTGGTAGAGGTAGGGAACTGAAACATAGTAAACCCTGTATGCCTTGTTTTGCATGGTATTCTGGGGACAGAGTTCTCCTTTTCTTGACTCATTGGGGGATTTTGTACCAGGGACAGTGGTCTAACGTGTCTCCTTGGGTTGCCTACTCCTAACACTGTGCTCCGTTTTAGTGATTAGTTCACCATGGTTCCTCAGTTTGTTACTGTTCAACTGATCCTGGCCAGGACTCTATGTTCGTTGTGATCAGCCTTTGAAAGGGAAACACAACAACAGCCTTCAAATTTGTTAAATAAAATCATATGTGGATGAAAGAAGACACAGTAGGATTAGGCTGTGTTCGAGAAGATTCACATAAAACCTCATGCAAAACTTCATGATGATAAAGATAAATACATAACAATGTAGACTGGGCAAATCATGGAGCTATTACAGCTGTGGTCTCTAAAATTAAATATATTACATAAATATCAGTGCAGAATGAGATACAGACGTCTGGTTATGGCTTGAGAAAGAGGATGGATTAGATGATATAGAAGTTTCTTCCAATGTTTTTTGTCCTTTTTCATTGTTGTCTAAACCGATAAAGTTTAAAAATATGGAGCAACCTACAGTGGGAATATATTGGTGACTGGCGAATTGCTAAGGCATAGCAGTATCTAAAAGATAGACCACGCTATTAGTTTTTTCATCACACTCTAGCAAGTTTTTTTTATGTGCCTAATAAAAGCTAAATATGATTTTCATAGTAAGATCAAGACAAGCTCTTCTAGTTCATCCTTTTACTAAACTATAAATGGAAGAGGCTTGTGTATCTTCAGGTTTTTCGGTTTTGTTTTTTTTTTTTGTTTGGGGGTTGGGTTTTAGTTTTTTCGTAAAGTCTTATCTGGAAAATATATTTGTTATAAACATCTCTGGATAATACGTTTGAGAACTTGAGTTATTTCTTTGTGTTTTACAGAACTATGGCAAAAAATGCCATAGAACTTGTCACATGACTTAACTGACAATTCAGCAACAGTACATGAATTTTCACAGCTGATTTTCAAGAAAGGCTTAAAATATTTTTCCGTTTAAAAATGAAGAATTTTTCATCTCTCCCTTTTCTTCTAGTCGCTTCTCTTGATAGTTTGTTCAGTCTGGCGTTTAGAGAATTTAAGTAGATCAAAGCCTTCCACCTACATTCCATCTCATTCTCTCTTTCTGCTCTTCTATCCCTGTGTGATAGGGTAGAATTTTCTTGTCAGTGAACAGCAATTATGTGACATCCTTCTTGCTATAATTCCACTTCACAGTGTTTAGTAGATCTGTTGTGAACTGTGTCCATCCACCATGAGTCTTGCTGCATTTTCAATACCATTTAAAAACTGACAAGCTTTTTGCAAGGTGGCATATTAATATTACTTTACAACTCTAGTTTTTTATGGACAAATTACTGATGAAGAAGCGTAACCAGAGATTTAGGACAAATAGATATTTTGAGCCAAATGCATTGCCTTGTTGGCTTAACTTCTAAGTGCCATTCTTCCAAAGTGGAATTCAGAATGTTGTGTTTGGATTTAAGAGTTCAAACCCAGAGAATCAGAAGGAGGTATTTCAATATGACATCCACAGTACTGAACGCTGTCTAGAGCTAATCACTAGGGAACTGAGGCAACTGAAGAGTTTTGCCTGACTCCTTTGTTAATGTTGTTGCAGGCTGAAAGGTGAAATTCTCAATCCCACTTACAGGGAGAAGAAAAAAGTTTGTGTAGGGTAGTAATTCGGATGCACTCTTGGTAGCAGGGGTTTCTGAATTCTGGTATCTGTTCCCAGATCTGTTTCTGGTTTTCACCCACTGACCATTTAACTTAATTAAGCAGACATAGAGATTTGGAGACATCCCTGCTCCTTTCCATCAAACATCCAAAAGCTACAGATCAGACTTGTCTTCAGAGGCATGCAGTAATTAATGGAGATATGCAGTGATTAACTGAGATTTGGAGGATTGTAGTTTCTCAGTCTGGCACTCCCATCCCGATTTTGAAGGTGGAGCTTTGTACCTATTATGCAAGCAGACTTAGCGCTTATATCTGCTTGTCTAGCATGAAACACCAAGCTGAGGCAGGTAACTAGCAAAAATTAGAGGCATATCCCTCTGTGTTTCTGATTTTTGAGTTGCTGAATTTTTTCTTTTAAAATGTGTGCTACAAATACGCAGAAAAAGAGAGTTGTTGATCCTCATAGCTACTCTGATGGGTTATTTATTTCCCTTTTCTGCTTATTTGTACACATCTAGTTTTATCCAGTCCTTTAGAAGTAAACTCTTTCTCAGGAACAGAACTTCATTTGTTAAACTTTATGTCAGAATGATCGATACTAGGCCATTCACTTGTCACTATTAGGATCAGTAAGTACATTCAATCAGAGTATAACTTGAATTTTGGAAGATGGTTTTAATCAGAAAGTTGTCCTGCCTTAATGCAAACAGAACTAGAGATGGAAAACCCATCCTTCTGTTTATGCTTGTTGCAGTGGTTAATCACACTCACTTGTATAAATATGTCTTTTTACTGAAATTGGTTTGGCTTTAGATTCCATCCAGTGCTTTTACACTCTTCTGCTAGATTAAAAACCTTTCTGAAGCTGGCATTTCCTTCCCACTGAGTCACTTCTCGGTGGGGTTGATATGATGAACAGATTGAGGTCTTAATGATTCTAACTGTAAAACATTTTCTTCAGCTCTCATATAATTTTTATGTCCATTTCCTCTGTTTTTTTCTGGAACTACAAATGTGACCAACTGGAATGTCCTCAGCATTGTACTGCCACCACTAAAGTCACCTGAAAAGTAGAGTTACTCTTTGGTCCTGCTGCTTCCTTGTTTGCACACCTGTACTCTGCGAGTCATTATACAGGGGGTCCTACGGCATTAGTTGCTTACACCTTGTTGATCTCTTCCTGGCATACTTCAGGAAAATGTAATCAGTGTTTTCCAACATGCATTCTGTAAGTCTGGCAGGTATGTCTTGATGTCTAACTTTGCATTTTGTTATGAAACATGTTATGTTTCAATAGACCCAGTTTACCTGCTGCATTTGGTACTGACACTTCCTTGTTATGATTTATTATTTCACCAAACTTTCCCTAGATTTATTTTAGTTTCTGGTCATTGGTGAAACTATGGAATGGCACTTGGCATATTAAGATCCATACGAAGGGAAATATCAACTACTGGAAATCCAATCTCAAGATATCTGTGAACTTGGTGAAAGTGGGAAATGCACTGGGAATCAATTGCATTGTTAACCTGTTCCTCTATGTTAACCTGAGGAGAAGTGAAATGTCCTGACAAGCATATACAGTAAAAGACACTTTTTTCTTTGATGTATTAGAGCTGCTATTCTCTAGTTTAAGTCAGTGTGGCATTTTACACTCTCTTAGATGAAGTATCGGCAGACATTTGATTTTTGTAAAAATTCAGAAGTGGGAGAACTTGCCAGCATTTGCAGGTATGGAGGATAAGAGTAGAGACAAAAAAAACCCCACTTCACAAAGCCACAAACTGATAGCTATTGCTTCCTCCCATGTTGTGGGGAGTGAGGCTGGCTGTGCATGGAGAGGCTTCTGAAGGAGGACAAAGTCAGGCTGTACCAGTTATGTCTGTGGAACACATTGGAGAGTTACTGATTTTTAAAATTCCTCTAGAACAAATTTCAGATTAAAGTGTCTGACCCTCTGCCTTGTTTATTTTGACTAGGCAGATGGTCAGAAGTAGCTGTTCAGTACCCTTTTTTGGAATCAGAAATACTTTGATTGTAAACTTCTGATGAGATGCAAGAGGTGTTTACTGACCTGCACAAATATTTTGGACCGTTACATGCATTTATTTTGCTTATCTAAGTGATAGGAAATAGAAATTGCTAACATTCATGATAATAAGGATGTATGTTGAGGCACACATAACTGTAAAGATCCAACTGCACTGAGTCCAGTGGCATTTCTGCTTTAATTTAAACATGACCAGTATTAAGGGTCAAAGATAAGTTTTCAGCTGAATTGAATGATTCCTGTTATTTGCAAGGTAACTGTTGCAGAGTAAGATGTTAAATAATCCAGTATTGGCAGCATTAGTTAGTTGGCTTTATCTATTTGTGAAAGCAAAATGATGCAGAAGTTTATTTGGTTTTTAGTTCTCCTATAGTGTTGCATTTAAAAAAACATTCTTTGTTTGTCTGCTTCTCACTTCATCTTGCAGAACTTTCGGGAGCTAGGTATGCAGTCAGAGCTACAGCTTTATCTCGACCTGAGCCCTCACACATGCACTCAGACTGAGGCTTTCCATTGATTTTCAGATCTGTGAACATTTTCCTGCTCCCATCGCAAAAACAGGAGAGTCAGGAAATCAGCCAATCTAAAAGGAACTCATTGGTAACAAGTTATATACGAGCCACCAGCCCTCGTAAAAGGTGCACAGGAAGGGCATGGCATGTGAAGAAACTTGAGGGCTTGTGTGGTCTTATATATGCAGTAACATTTCCAACACTCAGTCGAATAAAGGACGTGTCTGCTGAATTCAGCAGATGGCAATGCTGTCAGGCCTCTCAAACGACCTGCTGAATTGTGTGATCGGAAATGAAATGTGTAGCAGCTCAGAGTTACAGGGAGCCGGCCTCCTGGATGCATGCCTAGACTGCTAGGGCAAGGTCTGCGACATTAGGACGCTTCCTAAGATGTTCATCTTCCTGTGAGTGGAGCCCCACTGGGAAGAACAGCTTTTGGTGATGGCGCCTCTTTTTTGAAGAGAACTGATGTGACTCAAAGCCACAGAAAAAAACATGGTGTGACCTTGCCAGGTGTGGGTGTCATGACAGCACAGAAGAGCTGAAGGGTGATAGAGGCTTGGGCTCTTGCTCTCTGCCATGGAGGAGTACATAAACATCCATAACAGCCCCTAACATCCCTAAGATGTTGTCTGTTTTCTTGCCATTGTTATTCTCTGCTGTGAGACCTACTGAATACTTGTCCCTGGTAAAGTGGTTGGAAATCTCAGCCACTGCCATGATATAAGTGTTTGACAGTGGTAATAGTCAATATGTTTAGAAATATTTATTGACTGGCTGTTTGAATATCCAGTTTGAGTAATTTTCTTGTTCAGATTGCAGAGAATGGCTAAATGTATCTTCTTGTGTAAACAGCATTTCCACCTCAAATAACATCAGGGGAGGAAAAAAAAAAAGAGTGTACTTTCTCATAAAAATGCATTAAATAAAAGTCATTAAACCCTGCATTTTATCTCTGGTTGCCTAGTAACAACACAGCCACGTCAGTGAGCACCATTATCTCAGGTACAATGAACTGCGTTGCACTAAGGGACAGAAGCAGACTGAAATAAGCTGTTTGTATCCTGTTATCTGTGCTAAATCATGGCATTGTGTTTTACTGAGGAAACTGGAAAATGAGCCCTTTTTTTGGTGTCTGTTCCTCCAAGTGCTTTAACAATGGCAAAACTTTCCTCAGATGTATAGTTCTGTTCTGAGGAATTCTTCAAGGTTTTTTGGACAGTGACAGTTTACTGTAAAAAGCCTGTAAGTACTATTTTAAAGTGGAAAAATAATCTAAAAGAATCTTTTTCCTTACCTTGATGGCCCAGCCATGGAACTTGAAACTGAACCCTAGTACAGGAAGCAGTTCTGGTGTGAGCACAGACTTCAAATTAGGATGGGTTTTGGGGATACAACAGATCAGTATTTGAGGCCAAGAAGGATATAGAATTGAGGTCCTTCTGTGCAAATTCTTTAACCACTAAGCTGTTGTGTTGCTACAACCTTTTTAAATATTTTTAATTGATCAATGATGACTCCATGTGCGCTCAGGGGATGGTTGCTGAGGGGGTGTCCCAGGGATCAGCAGTGCAGAATGTTTTGTTTGAGAGTCCCATTTGGCACAGGATGGACACTGAGCTGCTTAGTCCTGCCACCTTACCAGAAGCTTTTGGCACAAGTGACAGTAGAATTCTAGTGGCCATAGTATATTAATATAATGTATGCAAAGTATATATTTTATATATATAATTATATATTATTAGTGTAAGTACAGAAGTCTTTGCATCTTAAACATCCAGGTGGTTGTCAGGCCTTTTGACTGCATGGTTGGATTTATATGCCTGGGTTTTGTCTAAGTTCTGAATCAGAGATGCTTGTGAATCTGCATTTAGATAAGCCAACTATAGAGTGTAGATATTACAATATCGTTTCCCAAAGGAACTTTAGATGAAAGATTTGAGTGAACACTTATGGGAAAGTAACCATGAAATGCAAGCTCATCATCCTTAGAAAGCATAGAAGGGAAATCAGCAAAACATCAGGAATCCCTCTTAAGAATACTGATTTCATGAGCTCAAAGAATTGGTAGGTGAAGGCTCTGGGAGGTAGAGCTAAGAAGAAATGAAGTTAGGGAAAGACTGTGTTAAGAGCTGCAGAATACACTTTTCCAACATGGAGAATGCATTAGAAGAGCAGTAGGACTTTGACCTTGATCACAATCATTGCAATCTCAAATACAGAAAAGTGACAGAAAGGTCGATGTCTGACGCTAAGCATTACAAACACCTAACAAACAAGAAAGCTTAAGCACATAGGAGCAAACTCAGAAATCTCCAGCCCAGTACAAAATAAAGAAGATTTGAAAGAGGACATTGATACTTCACTGCTCAATTAAGAGACTAAAATTACCAATGCAGAGTACAAAGAAGGCTGAAGTGTTTAATGCCTTTTCTGCTTCAGTATTCAACAATGTTAAAAAGCAGTTTGGTTGCTATTATGGTGCCAGTTGTAGAAGGTTAAAGAAAAAGTCAGAGAAGGATTGGGATTGAAATCCAGGGACTACTAGTTCTGATTTAGAAAAGCAGCTCCTAGAAATATTTGCATACCATTGCCACAGTAATTTTAGTTTACCAAAAAGAAGCCCATCCCCAGACTTGAATGTTCTTTTGTCGTTTTTATTTCCTTTCAGTGTATTTGATTCCTTGCTTCTGATGCTTTAATCCCCTGCCATGGCAGAGGAGTTGGAACTAGATGATCTTTGAGGTCCCTTCCAACCCAAACCATTCCATGATTCTATGATTCTGTGGTTCTATGGTTCTGTGTGTACATGTGTTTATTAAACACAGAACAGAAAACAAAAACATTTTTACAGCTGTTGTGCAGACCATTTCATGATGGTTTGAGAAACACTGGAATAGACTGGGCTAGAACGGAGTTCACAAGGTAGTTCTTTTTGCATTTAGTTAACATGCTTCTGATTTTCAGGGGAATAAACTTCTTTAATAGTTAACTTAGTGATGTGGTTTTGGTTGTGTTTTTTTTTTTTCTTATGGTTGCTTTTCTTTTATATATAATCTCTAATTATGTGGATTCAGATTTGGCACTTCATTGCTGGAGTGGCGAATAAGTGGTTAAAATTCATAGCAGATCACATTGTTGGTGGCTGCTGTTCAGATAGTTATAGCTTCACACTGTTGTGCTGGAAGATTTGAATCTATTTTTCTTTCATCTGTCTTTTATATTTTATGCTTTTCTAAATGTGTACTTTCTTGAATGAGTATCATGAGCTTTTTCAGCATGCAGCTTCAGAAGTTCGTTGCAGATGTGAATATAATATTCAGTGAAAAAAAATCCTTTTATCCTTGTCACATATGTTAAGAATAAATATGACATTCAAAAAAGAACAAGCTAAAGCAAGTCCATGGTTGATCAGTAGATACTGCAGATTGCCAGGAAGTCAGTGTGCTGGGGAAACTGATGGAAAGCCTCTGTTTGCTCTTAAAGCTAAATTTAGGGTTTTTTCATAACAATTTTTAGAAAGCCTGTGCATTTGAAGTGTATTTTGTTAATAGTACTTGTGTCCTGTATCATGAGAATTTGAAAATTAATAGGATTTAAGATACTCTAGATTTAACTTTTCATTATCTGTACTAATATATGCAATAAATTAATGATAATTCTTATGTCCTGCTTTGTGTGTAAGATGCGTTAATCATTTAATCAATGATTTATCACTTTGCAATTTAAATCACACGTGATTATATCACTGAAAATATGGTGCAGAGAGAGTTTTAGGCATGATTCAAGGAATTTACATGAATATATACTTTTATTTATGTGTCTTAAAGCAGTAATTTGGTTTCTGTGCTATTGATGTCTCTGATGGAGCGTTCTAGTATAAAATGAGAAAGATTTGACATTCAAACTGAAGTTCTTATAAAAAGTTCACAGTGTGAGTAATTGCCTACTGACGTGAAACAAATACATTTTTTCAGGTGGTCAAAACATTGAGATTTGAAAAGCTGCAGCCTTGTAACTATTGCTGCAGTGAGAATTTTGGAGTTATTGTTTGAATTGGTAGCTTAGATTTTAGTGTTCTCTTGAAGCATCCTTCCCTGCAAATGCTATAGAATAGAATTATTCAGTGAAGATGGTGAGGATTTAGAGAAATAAAAGATTGAGATACCAAGACTGTCTTGACTTCAAAGCATGCTGAGTTTTCAGGCTGCAGAAGATAGTAAAAGAATGGGTGAGGACCACAGAGTGGTCTTCTATTTCTGTCTCTCAGTTTCCTGCTGTTTATTTGAAAGTCGCCCAGTCTTTCTTTTTTTTTTTTTCCAAAACTGTGTTAAAGTGCTTTATAGAACACCTGCACTCATGAAGTGCAGTGTATGGAAATGCACTCTCACTGATAGTCCCATGAATTAGAGAATAAGTTCCTTAGTTTGCCACTTGTGATTAAGCTAGAGAAAGCGATAGCTAAAGAAATCTTTAAACAACTTAATGTTTAAACAGGTGGTTTTTGTATTGTATTTTCCATTATAGAAAACCAGTAAAATTTCTCTTTTTGGAATAAGTCAAATGTATTATATAATTTTTTTTCTTCATGTTGAAAGAAGCAGGGAAAAGCAAAGAGGAGAGCTGGGATATATTCCTGATCAAAATGGAGGAGACACGTAGCCAACTGGTTGTGTAAGCAGTGTGTAAGCACACTGCTTGTGGTGCCTAGGCTCTCAAAGTGCTGAATTTCTCAAATGCTCTGAGCATCAAGAGCTGCAAATGAAGGCCTTTGAAGAGGCAGGGGTATCTTTGGCAACAGGCTGGCCAACTTGGTGAGGCGGGCTTTAAACTGAAGGACTCAAGGGGTGGGGTCCAAACTGTTCCTTAGCTGCCTCCCCAGATGAGTGCCAGAAAGGTGCTCAATTACTCCTCTGAAATGCCTGTACACCAATGCACGCAGCATGGGGAACAAACAGGGAGTGCTAGAGATCTGTGTGCAGTTGCGGGGCCGTGATCTCACTGCAGTTACACAGACATGGTGGAATGTCTTGCATAACTGGAATGCTGTCATGGATGGCTATATACTGTTTAGGAAAGACGGGCTAACTCGGCGAGATGGGGGAGTTGCTCTTTATGTGAGAGAGCACCTGGAGTGTATCGAGCTCTGCCTAGGGGTGGATGAGATGAAGAACAAGTTGAGAGCTTATGGGTAAGAATCAAGGGGCAGGCTAATATGGGTGATACTGTTTTAGGTGTTTACTACAGGCCACCTGATCAGGAGGAGGAAGTTGATGAGACCTTCTGCAGACAGGCCTCACAATCACAGGCCCTGGTTCTCATGGGGAACTTCAACTAGCCTGATATTTGCTGGAAAAGCAACACAGCCAAGCAGCCACAGTCCAAGGACGTTCCTGCACAGCATTGATGATGACTTTTTGACACAGGTGGTGGAAGAACCAATGAGAGGAGGTATGCTGCTGGACCTTTTACTAACAAGGAAGTACTGGTCAGAGATGTGAAGGCTGGGGTCAGCCTTGGCTGCATGGTGAAGTGCAGGATCCTGCACAGAAGAAGCAGACCAATAAGTAGAATTGCAGCCCTGGACTTCAGGATTGCTAGCTTTGGTCTCTTCAAAGACCTACTTGGAGGAATCCCATGGGCTAGGGTTCTAGACGGTAGGGAGGCCCAAGGGAGCTGGTTGCTATTCAAGCACCACTTCCTCCAAGCCCAAAACTGATGCATCCCTATGAGGAATAAATCGAGCAAAGGAGGCAGAAGGCCTGCTTGGATAAGCAAGGAGCTCCTGGAAACACTCAAAGGGAAGAAGGAAGTTTACAGCAGGTGGAAAAAAGGACCGGCCACTTGGGAAGAATATCAGAATGTTGTCAGAGTATGCAGGGATGCAACAAGGAAGGCTAAGGCCCACTTGGAATTAAAGCTGGCTAGGGATGTGAAAGACAACAAAAAGGGCTTCTTCAAATACATTGGTAGCAAAAGGAAGACTAGGGAAAATGTAGCCCACTGTTGAATGAGGTGGGTGCCCTGGTGACAGAGGATACGGAGAAGGCAGAGTTACTGAATGCCTTCTTTGCTTCAGCCTTTACTGATAAGGCTGGTCCTCAGGAAACCCAAACCCTGGAGGTAGGAGAGGAAGTCTGGAGAAAGGAAGACTGTCCTTTGGTCGAGGAGGATTGGGTTAGGGATCTTATAGGCAAACTGGAGACCCACAAGTCGATGGGCCCTGATGGGATGCACCCTGAAGTACTGAGGGAGCAGGCAGATGCTGTGCTAGTCCCCTCTCCATCTTTGACAGGTCATGGAGGACAGGAGAGGTGCCTGAGGACCAAAGGAAAGCCAATATCACTGCAATCTTCAAAAAGGGCAAGAAGCATATCTCTAAGCATGTGGAGGAAAAGAAGGTTATCAGGAGTAGTCAGCATGGATTCACCAAGGGGAAATCATGTCTGACCAACCAGGTAGCCTTCTGTGATGGTGTACTGGCTGGGTGGATGAGGGGAGAGCACTGGCTGTTGCCTACCTTGACTTCAGCAAGTCTCCTCATGTCAAAAGGTGAACAGGAAGTGTGGGACAGACGGGTGGACAGTGAGGTGGATTGAGAACTGGGTGAAGGACAGAGCTCAGAGAGTTGTGATTAGTGGTGCTGAGCTAAGCTGAAGGTCTGTGGCTATCAATGTCCTGCAGGGGTCAGTGCTGGCTCTGGTCTTGTTCAGCACATTCATCAGTGACCAGGATGAAGGGACAGAGTGCACCCGCAGCAATTTCACTTATGACACACAACTGGGAGGAGTGGCTGACACACCAGAAGGCTGTGCTGCCATTCAGCGAGACCTGGACAGGCTGGAGAGCTGGGCGAAGAGGAACCTAATGAAGTTCAAGGGCAAGTGTAGGGTCCTGCACCTGGGGAGCAATAATCCCATGCACCAGTACAGGTTGGGGGCTGACCTGATGGAGAGCAGCTCTGTGGAGAAGGACTTGGGAATTGTGGTAGACAAGTTGGCCATGAGCCAGCAATGTGCCCTTGTGGCCAAGAAGGCCAATAGTATCCTGGGGTGCATTGAGGAGAGTGTGGCCAGCAGGTTGAATGAGGTTCTTCTCCCCTCTACTCTGCCCTGGTGAGGCCACACCTGGAGTGCTGGGTCCAGTTCTGGGCCCCTCAGTTCAAGAAGGACAGGGAACTACTGGAGAGAGTCCAGTGGAGGGCTACAAAGGTGATTAGGGACTGGAGCATCTCTGTTATGAAGAAAGGCTGAGAGATCTGGGTCTGTTTAGCCTGGAGAAGAGAAGACTGAGAGGGGACCTTATCAATGCTTGTAACTATCTAAAAGGCTCTATGTCAAGAGGATGAGGCCAGGCTCTTTTCAGTGATGCCCGGTGACAGGACAAGGGGCAACGGGCACAAACTGGAGCACAGGAAGTTCCATCTGAATATGAGGAAAAACTTCTTTATTTTGAGGGTGACAGAGCACTGGAACAGGCTGCCCAGAGATATTCAAAACCCTCCTGGATGTGATCCTGTGCAACCTGCTGTAGGTGAACCTGCTTTAGCAGGGAGGTTGGACTAGATGATCTCCAGAGGTCCCTTCCAACCCTTACCATTGTGTGAGTTCCTGATTCTGTGTGATTCTGTACAAGTACATCTAGCAAATAGGTTTTTAAGTATACTAAATTTCTCAATAAGAACAGTTTCAGGGTAGCGTTTTTTTTCTACAGTACCTTCAAAAGGGACACTGATTTTTATGCCAAAATTTTTGGCTATTGGAATTCCAAGCTGATGGAAGTGAAACTGATATCTCATTGTTCTCTCTTTTAAGTGAATTGGGTGAGTTCTTACGCACCTTTGTTTCCAATGTTTTGCACTGTTGGGTTTTTCCCATTTGTTTTATTTTTAGTTGTGTGTTTTGAAAAGTTGTGTAGCTTTTGTAACATCTTGTGATGAGGCCAGCTGAGAAACAGGCTTCCTAGCTTGGACAGCAGCACATTCTTGATGTTGCGGTATTTCATGACCTCCTATACGGAGGGGTTATGTACTTTGTGTTTGCTTTTGCCACCAACAAATAGAAAAGACTCCAGTCCCCCCATGGACACCAAAGCAGACTATCCCTTGATTTTCCTGAGCTATGTGTGCAGTCAGTTTCTCCTGGTGTTCCTGCATCGAGAAAAGCTATTTTTACATGGGTTTGGTTTTAAATTTTACAGAAATGCGATGGTAGATCTGCTTCATTCATTCAAAATTAGAAATAACTTGGGATTTTAAGAAATACCAGATTCAACAGACTAAATTGAGCCATCATACAAGTAGAAATGAATTTCTATTTGTGATGGAATCCGTCAGATTCCATCAAGGTTGAACATATGCTAACCAAATGTATCCGATGTAGACATCTGCCAGGAGGCTTATCGAAAGGGGAGAACCAGATTAGTTATATGAAGTTGGGCACCCAACCGCCCACTTCAAGACATCGTCTAGACTTTCAGACAGAAGGAGAACAAAAATTACTAAATGAATATGAAGGTTTCTAAGAGAACTGAGTTTTTCTTTCGACAATTCAGAGGAATCAGAGACAGCAAAGAAATCTGTCATTAATGTATTTCTATTTTGAGGGGGCTGGGGATGGGAGGGTTAAAAACCCAAGCAAGCAGTTTATATAAAAATACTGGTTTAAGTAAGTTGTGTGAGAGTTCTGTTGGGAATTTTAAGCCAATTGATATTGGCTTGATGTGCTTCAGTGGTTATTCTGCCTGGTAATAAACAGAGAGAGAAAATAGAAAACTAGGTATGATCAGGAAATTAGAGGTCGTACTTGTTATGACTTTGAATATCAGATGTGCTAAAGACAATTTTTCACCGTTGTAGAGGGAAAGAAATCAGAATTTTCTCATTAGGTTCTGAGAAGCAAAAACTTATTTTTATGGTGTGAAGGACTGATTTAACATGTTTCTGTCAGCTTCAGCATCAAATAGTATTTTTGGTTCCATGAAGCACTTTATTCTTTGTTTTTATTTCCATACATGTCTAGAGTTCTCCTTTCCAGGCAGCTTTCAGGAAGGATAATGATTAAGTGTAAAAGAATTTTTATTAAAACTTGTTACTTTCAATCTCTTGATGCTCATATTCCTGTGGTTTTTGATTAATCTGTTAAAAGTGTCTAAACTGCATGACATACTACCGTCAGTTCTTTTCTGTCTACCAATCCTTTCCTTGAAAAATACTATCTTCTTCCTTAGCACTGCAGAAAAGTTTTATTGATCTTGAATATTTTGGGGGTTTGGGATATCTGCTATGATTCTGAAGGTGAAATGGACCACACTGATCCCTCATTGAGAAAGAAAGGTAGCATGGGAAGTAGTTTTCAGAAATCTTTGTAAGCTACCACTGTCTATAATGAACGTCTGAAATAAGGAGGATAACTAATACATGTGTGCACATAAAGTGCCATTTTGAGATGATGTGTCTTTTTGTCGCCTTTATTGAAATACCTGCAGGGTGTTTTTTTTCTTACCAGAGAGAACCAGCAACATGATTTTTTACAAAATATCTGCTAATATATTGTTTTACTCTGATTACCTTCCTGTATGTTTCCTACTTAGCACGCTCTGGTCTGATCCTTAGTTTGAGGGCAGTTTTAGTTGGGCTTGCATAGCCTGGAAGATACGAAGAATTCATTCCTGGATGGTGCAGTTAAATATATGTTTGTTGGGTTTTTTTTTTTTTAGTTTTCTGTCTCACCCTTCAGTACCTAAATTCCTCTTAGTGCATTTTTGAAACTAAAGCTTAAATTTATCTCCTGACCTTTAAGTTTTATTTCTTTGAATGCGTAGGCGATGAGATCTCTTTCAGTCTCTTTTCATTTGTCATTTCTCTGATATGAGTAAGAAAATAAAATCTTTTGTTGAGATTAAAGCTAATTTTTTTTTCTTTAGGTTTTAATTCTTGATAATATGTGAATAATTTTAATAAAAAAAAGTCAGTTACTTATTTTTACCTTCTAATTAGTTCAAAGGCTTTCATTCTAATGTACTTTGAAAATAAGCAATGAAGTACAGATTAATGTATTTAAAGCAACACACATTTTGTTTGCAAAAATTTTAAATTGTATCATTCCAATACAGTTAATATTGTTAGCAGCTATTCTGTTCTGGAGTGGAAGGATTTGGGATGTGATCTGCTACCTTATTCAGCAGAGGTACCTAGTACAGGTTAAGCAGGTTCTTTTGCCATTAGCTAGCCCTTAACAATTGAAGACTATGTTCACTGATTGTGGGGTGGGTTTTTTGTTTTCTTCTGGTTCTTCTCTCATTATTTTAATTATTTGATTGAAAAATAATCACATGATGTAATCTACAAAAGTATTTTCCAAAATTTCATTTCCGAATCTGAGAAGGCAATTTTATTTGTATTCCATGTGGATGTTTATGTTTTATTTCGTGTTAAGAGCTTAGGTACTGAATACCAGTTAGATGCGTTATAATTAAAAGGTAATAACATAATTATGTTCCTGTTTTTATTGTCACTACTATCATCCAGTTAAGTATAGTAAAATTAAGCACTGAACACTATGAAATCACCTCGTTTCATCAAGAAAGCACAAGTCACAAAATGTGATCACAAGCAGCATGAGTTCATTGATGGCTTATATCAAAACAAACAGATTTTAAGAAGGGTTTAGGAAGGAATCACTCCTTAGATGTGCCTACTGCAGGAGGCAAGAAAACAACTATCATTTATCACTTTCACTTTTTGATGCATGCAGAATTATATAGATCTACTTGTGCAAATTGTCAAACAAGCAATTCCATCAATTTAAAGGAGTAACTTCAGTTATCAGTAATAGTTAGCAGACTTTGCTTTTTTCTTCATTATCTACTTTGGGAACATCTTGAGCAAAACCTGCAAGTTTCAGCTTATACTTACAGAATACATTTTTACAGTACATATTTGTAAGCACGGTTGATAGCAGACATTTATTGTTCAAGTAGCTACTCTTTTATAAACTTACTTCTATTGTAATTTATTAAGTTAAAGATTATAGTGAATCTGCCTAAGTGAGTTTTTATTTTGGGTAAAACTGCCCAGTTATAAAAAAAAAAAAAAGTGAAAATACATCGTTTTAAGAATGTTACTTTCTTAGGATTATTTGTTGGACAAATTTCAGTATCTTCTGACTTTGAACATGTTCTTAAAACTTAAGCCTGTATCCTGGCTATGTTAAAATGTGACTAGCTTAAAAATGTTTGAATGAGTGTAGTTCTTCATGTGCTAGAACTTTTTCAGAGGCTGGTGGTTAAATTTTTCATATCCTTTCATGCATGCATGTGGCTTTACATATAGATAGCTTTTGCAGATGATCAAGTATGCTTCTGCTTTTCTTTGTGATTGTTATCCCAGAACTGCTATGTGTGAGTACCTAGAGCAAGTAATTTAGCGCAGTCTATTTTCTTTGCTGTCAGCAGTGTAGCATGGAGGAAGAGATTAAACACATGGAACGGAAAGGGGCCATTGGAGGAAACATGCAACAGGCAGCGGGTGCAGAGAAGTGAGAGAGATTAAGCCTGAGGCAACTAGAAGTGGAGGTAATTGAGGAGATTTAGAACAGAGAAAACAAAGATGAAATGAGTATAATCTAGCAGGGGCTCCTAATTTATGAGGGTCTGTGGCCACATGAAGAAAATCCTGGAGACAAGCATAGGAGTTTTATGTCAGCTTTGCTTCTCTAGTGATCAGACGTGACATACTGGCAACACACCTCACTGTTTTTCTCCATAGTGTTCACAGAAGCTAACAGTCTGCTAGAAACCAGGAAAAAATATAAAGGTACATAGGATTTTCACTGGTACGGAGCAAGCAAATAAAGAACAGCTGCGTGCTATTCCTGTATTGCAAAGAGAAGGAAGCATACAGTGAAATTATAAGAGATAACGAGAAATGTTTTTCGTATTAGTTAACTGTAGAAATGCAATGACAGAATCTTCTGGGTTCCAAGAAAACTATTAGGCAGGTTCATGGTCCTCAGAAGCTATGAAGCAAAGTGGTCTACGTCCAACCTCTGATGAAGATGTCCTTAGACTGCACATTGCTAGAAGCTGGGAGAATATAATCAGAACTACCACTCTGTCTTTTAAGCTCCTGTTCTTCGCCAAGGAGGATGTTACTGGACTAAATGGACCTTCAGTGTGACCTTGATCAGTCTTATTAGGCTAAAGGTTCTGTAATAAATATGAACTTTACCGATTTTTACTGGTCCCCTGCCCCTCAGTATGCTTATGAAGAGATTTATTCCAAGTCTGATGTGAATGTAATGTGGTGATTTTTGACCAAGATGTGCCTTTATTAGACTACTTGGTAGTTGCTTGCTTTTTAAAGTTGTTGTAAAAGTCTCTTCTTCAGGATAGCTGTTGACTGACTGTCATTTCGTTACCATAGGAGTTTGGCAGGACTAGAAATTTCATGGTCTGGCTGATCTTACAGTCAGAAAAGGACAGAACTGAACTCAGAATATCCTTTGTTTCATCTCCCTGCATGCAGGCAGAACTGAGTAAAATTAACTGCCTTTGCTCTTTCCTGTAACCCAGTAAGTTTGTACACTGTGTTCTTATTTTCCAGTGACCAGTTTTCAGAGTGTATTCCACTATTTTAAAATACCACAGCTTTTTGTGAAGTTCAGTCTAAACAATTAAAATTAAGACTGACTTTTTTTTTTTCTTATTTATCATTAGCCGTGGGGAATGATTGATCATGGTTGCTGTGATCTCGAGTGAACCAGACACATAGAGCTTTTCCTCATAGGCCTCATTGTGTTTTTTAAAATCTTTTTTGTAACTTGTTATGATTTTATACATGTTACAATAAAATTTGCGGTGACATCCTGACTTTTCCAGTAGTGACCTGAAGAATGACTCTAATGAGTTTGTCTTGAGCATCTAAGGGGCTAAATTTTATTTAATTCTTTGGTTGTTTTGGACATTTGACCACTCGTAATGTTTTATTTTATTTATATTCTGCTGGATGTTTTTACTATTTCAGTTTGAAGAACTGAAGTGTACTAGGGTAATTAAGATAGTGATAGAGAGATTTAATAAAGCCAGTGTAAAAATAAGCTACGTAAAAATGCATAGGTTTTGTTAAGCTCTCTCTCCCCCAGTTGCCTTCTCTCTCTCACCCACCCACACATGCACACTTTTGATTTTTTTCCCATAATAAGGAATTATTATGTCATTTCTGGTTATAGCTTAGTTTTATGAAAACTGAGATTTAAAACTAAGCTGAAAACATTTCGTCTATCATAAAGGGCCTAATTAGGCTGCAGAAATAGGTTAAAAGGCACGTACTCAAAGGAAAGGCCTTTTTATTTTCAAGTGTTTTGGCATGAATAGATTTCCTTGACAATTTTTGGTCAAGAACCAGAGTTCTTTGTCTTTCTTACTGGAAGTCCATAACCTTTGAGGTTCCCTTTCTCTCTCTGGAAGCCTTCAGAAATTCTGAGATAAATCTGTACAAGAGTAGCTGAATTTCCATAAGCAAAAATAAATCTAACTACTTTAAAAAGGAAAAAGTAGATGTAAGTTACAGAGGGAAGTGATATTGTGAAACAAATGACCATTGATTCTATGAGTGCTGATACCAAAAGGAATGGCAGAAGGCTAGTGTGAATCATAGCGGAGAACAGCTTTTATGTTCTGGGTGTACTTGCAGATAAACCAGCATTCAGAAATGATTGAATTTATTCATTCTACTCCTTTTGTCAGCAATCAGACAAGATTTGCAAGAACATTTATACCCAGGAAGAAAACCAATACTGTGAAATTCTTGAAACAATGAAAGGATTTTTGAATCATACATCAGAGCCTTCCCAGAAGAGGGAACTTTAGCCTACATGGTCTCTTGAAATTACTCTTTAGCTTTACCTGTGTAGTGAACATGTGAACGTTTTCTATTTTCTATTATGTTGATGAAGTTAAGATTTAAAATGAACCCATGTCATCAGGTCAGTCTAAATGGTACCAGAGTATTTTGATTTGCTAATTTAAAAAGTGCAGGATTAGTTCCCTCTTTATGCCTTGCCAGACTTTGGTTCTCTTGGGTGGGATGCCATATAATGATTTTTAATGTTTACGGGGATTCTTCTGTACATGACAAAATAAAGCCTGAGGCAAGGTAAATAGAGAGAAGAAAGAAGGATAGATAAGATGGAGAACAGAACAGGAAGAAAACTCACACACATCCTTTTAGTTATTAATATGAATGCTCTCCTGCACGTGTCATTGAGGCTGTGGATGTGCTACAGAAAAGACTCATAAAGGAATATGGAACCTGGAAGGGAAGTGAATATGCCCAGCTATGAAACTATTTGTTTTTTGCATTACTGTTTTTATCTAGAAAGGTGCTTGGGTAATGTCTTGCAGCAGTCACAGAAAGTTAAGTTGCTGTTTCTCATAGCCGTCAAATGTCCTCGTTTCCCTTTCATGGGCGCAGCTTCATCTGTGGTAGCAGTACTGGCAATACTGATCGAGGCTGCTCAGCCAGAGTATCATCTAGTTACCTGTGAGCAGAATTGGGAGAGAGAGTTGGAGCAATCAGATGACATTTGTACTTCCCTGGTGCAAATTCTTTCTTTTTCATAGAAACATTCTGATTAATTTCACTCGCTGAACTGGATGATATGTATTCTTGCAGCCGTTATGTGCAAACTTTTAATTCCTTTTCAAAATTCCATTTTATTCCTATATGGGTATTTTAACATCTTTAATTTTAGTTACATTTGGTGCTTATTTCACATAATGGTAGAACACGGAAATTGCAAAACACCAGTAAGAATAGTGGGAGGCTGCCTGTGAACACAAAGGTGTTCCAGTCTGCAGATATCCGTAGGCTCTTTTGAAATCTCTAGGACAAAATACAGGCTGTCTGTGTGAGGAAAAGCTATCATGCTTACTGCTGTTTCCAAAGAGACAAAAGGGGTGACTAATAACAAAATACAACAATTTATTGTTTGATAAATTATTCTGTGTATTTTATGGGGGGAGAGATTCAGCATGTCAAGTTTTCTGGCAGCATAATTCTGTTGAAGTTGGTTGAACTGTGTCAGCAAAATTTTGGTTTTATAATCTGCAGCAAGTAAATGTTCTTTTATGACAAAGTTCGAATCAGTAGCAATTAGTATTCCCCAGGCCTGATTTTCTACCTGATAAGTGAAGAAAAATTTAAAGAAAAGGTGAGTTTGGGAATTCTGCTGGTACAAGATCATCTGCTTGCGTATGGCTTCATTGAAAAATCTTGCCTTCTGGTTCTCCTCTCTTTTGAGCGTGTTCTGATAGTAGACATTGCACAGAGAGTGCAGTGTGCTTCAGCTATATGCTTCATTTTTTTTTTCATTTTACCCTGTGTTTGACTTAAGTCTCCATATTAATTTTAAAGTTCATGTATAAAATAATAAACTTCAAGTGAGATAAGGCGTGGATGTGATTGCACCATTTTTTCATTCAGTAGTCCAAATATTTAAAAAATTGGTTTGATTGTCTCTCCTTATGTTGTGGATAAGGACTTTCTGGGTGTGTGATTCTGCTCTCCATGAGGTTGGTGTTGCTGTGTCTGTTACTGCCTCTTTCTTACCACCTTTGCCTTACAGATTCCACAACTTGTCACTTCCTGTCTGTTTACTCCAGGGCTTTTTTTGGAGTTCATCTGAAGCTGATCCTGTGGTCTTTTAGTTTGTTAATTTTTCCTCTCCCTCTGCTGCATTTAGGGTAGATTTGCTTGTTTGTTTATAGTCACTCTGCAAGGCACCGTAGGAAGGTAATTCTCTATGAGATGTACTATAGATTTTGTTATCGATCCCATTGTGCAGTAACAGTAGGATGTCAAATTGAATTTTAAGCTCTTTACTGTTGCTTCACTGGTGATGGCTGCTAAGTGATGTACCCCCACTGATATGTCATACCCTGGGTCTTGTTTTGAGATTCTTAGACTTTGGACATTCCTTAAAGTTTAACTAATTCCTGATGATGAAGCAGTTTGGAAATTTATTTCATTTATTTCTAAGTAGATTGTTTCAGATATTGTCTTTGACCTGTTACTTTAACATTATACATTTTCTTTGTGGTTGGATGCAAGTACAGCCCTAACAGTAGTGTCTGTTTTGTGGCAGAGCGAGGTGTGCTCTCTGTACGTGAGGCTTGTCAGGGAAAGCACCAGGCATGAATAAGGGTCTGTGCTGCAGGCATCTGGCCGTAGCAGAATCTCCAGCTAGACCACCCTGAACTCAGATGTAGAAGGAAGGAAAATCCTGTTGTCTGTGGTGCTCCAAATAGGTGCCATTTCGAATGTACTATGTGTGGATCAGTGTCCTTTCATGCTGAACCTGTTTCCTAACTGTAGAGACTTGTAGATCTTCACATCTTTCTTGCAATCAATGATTACCGTTCAAGTGTTTTCAATTTTAGTTTTGAGTACACTGTGGAGAAACTTGAAGTCAGCTTTTGCGTTTGTATCCTTAAAATTTGTACTTCTGCTTTATACTCTGACACTTTGTTACCAGCATGTTGTTTCCTTCTGTTTGGAAGTAATTATTATTTATAGGTGCAAACAACTCTGATGTAACTGTACATGGCATATTTCTTCAAGGTGGTCAAACAAATTAGGCTGTTAAAACATAAATTACTTTCAATTTATATGTAGAAATAAATTTGAAAGAAGATAAAAGATAAGCATCTAAAATAGCCTGTTTAAAGGGTCTATGTATTTTGTCTCATTCCTTAGTTTTCTTCATTTGATCTGTGTATTTAGTGTTTGAAACTGTGTATTTAGTACTTGAAACTTCATTGCTGTGTATTTAGTACTTGAAACTTCATTGCTAATAAAATCTCTCATTAAGTACTTTTTTTCTAAATATTTTCACTTTCCCTTTTCTCTCTGTAGGTGGAAGAAATTGTCGATATAGGAGCATTTGCCCCGGAAGACATCCATGTTCCCAAAATCTATGTTGATCGTCTGATACAAGGAGAAAAGTTTGAGAAGAGAATTGAAGTAAGTAGCTGAGCTTCTTGGTCACAACATATTTCAGCTTGGGTTGTATTTTAGAATTTAGAGGGTTTTTACTCTAGCCACTAAGTCTTTGCTCTGAGAAAATAGTGTGAGAAAGACTTGCCAAGTTTTGCTAAGTACTGGATCTTAGGTAGGTACTTAGGTAGTTAGTTAGGTGGAGACCTGAGAATTGAGCCTTTTTTCTTACACCTCAGGGTCTCTGGTTCAGTCCCTGAATAATTTGGAGCAACTGCCTGTGGTTCTGGATGGCTTTAATGCAGTTGAAAATTTGATGGAAAATGCTACTTCATTCTTCCTTCTTTCAGATTACATTCTGTAGACACAACAAGGGGAATACCTAGACTAAAAGCTGACTTTGATGGTTAGATACTTTCTTTTCTACTGGAGAGCTTTTGACATGGCACGTAGGGCCACTCTCAGCCTGTTTTGTGCGGTGTATTGAATTACATTACATTGCCAAGGTCCTAGAACTTTCTTTCCTTTTCTTTAATCAGGAACTTTTTTAGCCAGTGGCATTTCTGGTCTGAGTAAAAGATGTCAATAATTATTAAAAATTGCAGCAATAGTATTCCATCACTGAAAACATCCAAGAAAATAATGATTATGTAATTGTTGTTCTTTGTTTTTGGCTTTGCCTCACTCAAGCTATATCCCTATATTAATTTTGGTGATGTGGCAATGCTCTTAAAGTGCAATTGAAAATTCTGTATTTCTCCTGTGTCTCCATACTCTGGAGGTGGGAATTATTCAAAATATAATCAGAAGAGCTGGTGGAGGGTGAGATGTATGATACAAGGAAAAAAACATCTTGGGAAAAAAAAGTGCAGAAACAAATTGTAATAATTAAAATGTTATTATTAAAATCAAGTTATAAAGTCCTAGAAAGTCATACAAGTCGTTTTGTCTGAGTAAACTCTTTTATGAATGTTAAGGTTAGAAGTTTTCTTTTTTCCTTCCATCTGTTCATTCTGCAAAAGCATAGTGCATTTTGTTGAGTATTTGACTGGAAACAGAGGTATCAAACCTTTTTTTTTCTTTCTCTGGGCATGTTATGTTAATGGCCTGTTTGCTTCTTCTAAATGAGTGCAATATCTCACAGAAAAGCTTTTACCTTTCATGAGAGAAATTTATCGCAGTTTGGCAGTGGATGAAGAGGTGACTCTCTGTCCAGGGAAGACCTTTTTACAAACACCGGATTTTTTTTGGCTTGGCTGCATAAGGGGATACACTTACCTCGTCAACTGCCCTGTTCCCTATATAGAAAAAAAGGAAGTGAGAGGAAGGAAAAAACCAAAAAAGCTACAATAAACTGGACAGCAAAATTGTAACAGATATCAATTTTGTAATCCTGGCAGTGGCACCTTTCATTAATAGAAGTATAAGAAGGAAATGGCAGATTTATTTACTCTTCCATAAAAGATTATCTATGAAGGAAGTAGCTGTTCATACGAAAGCACTGAGGATGATAAGTGGTAAAAGGAAAGATGAGGAATAAAGAGAATAAAGAGAAGCTAGTCTTGTCATAATTCTTACTGGATCTAAATAGCAGTTGCTGTCTAATTTGACTCAGATGTGTTCTCTCTAGTGCAAGTCGCTTTCTATCCAACCTTCTCTTTGCTGCAGAGAAACCCTCTGTGATTGTTCTTACTTTTTCCATAACTTGCAAGTGAAGCAAATCTAGGGAAAACAGCCAAAGCATAAAAAGAACGTTGTTGGGAAATTCAAGAGGATTGATACTGACTGTTCCTGACTGCCTAAGAGGAAAGTGACTCCCAACACGGGGAAAAAAGGCAGTGCAAAATGTCTTTTGTGGTGATGAAAAGGAACAGAGGATGATTTTGCCTGATGTGTTCATTATAACCTGAAGTAGGAAAGGATGTGAAGACATACAGGGGTGCAGGACACAATGTTGCCTAGGGCAATTTTATATGTATGAGAGACATGTGCAAAGAACATAATCTATATGAACAATAATCTACAAAAAAGGTCTTAAAACTTCTTGAATGTCGTGGCATTTTCACCTACATGTGATTGAGAAAGCATCAACTTAAGGCCAGGAAGTGTTGTCAAGAAACAGTTTCAGGCAGATTTATGCAAGATTATACAGATGAAAACTTAGTTGCTTAGCTCACAGTATCTTTAGATGACTGGCATTTGTCTGTCTGATATACATAAATCTAGAATAACACCATTAAATTGAATGAAAGCAGAAAGAGAGCAGTATTTGTATTTTAGGCTGACATTTTACAAATTTATTTAAGTATCTCTGGGGAATGATTCTTGGACTTCTTAGTATTTGCACTAATGCTTCATGCCTTCTTAATCAGTTGTCTATGTATCATGTACTCTCTCAGCCTTGGTAGTACAGACAAAGAAATAACATTTTTCTCTAAGGCTATCATTAGGGATATTTGATGACTCCATTGGCTTAGATAATCTTGAACTGATAGAATAAAAAGTTGTTTTTTGTAGACGACAGATAAATAACGTTATTCTTAGACCAAGTATCTCAGTGCAATCACAAATCAGCCTTTTGTGTCTTGAGAAGCAAGAATCTGGATTCTAATCTTATGATTACTTCTTTTGCAGCGTTTATCAATCCGAAAGCCTGAAGACTCAAAAGCCAAACAAAAACAAGGAGACAATGTGAGGGAGAGGATCATCAGACGGGCTGCTTTAGAGTTTGAGGATGGCATGTATGGTATCCTTCAGCTGTGCTATAGGTTAAAGTGATGACTCACTAGAATAACAACCACAGCTGTTAATTACCATGCTCATTGTCTTTCCCAGAGCCTAGGATTCTCTCATTTTATTAACACTCTATTGAAATAGATGGGACGTTAAGACCTGCAGTTTTTATCCAGGAATATCTGGAGTGTTTGTTAGCAGTTGAATGTTTTGCAAGAATTTCTTGAAAAAGCTACGTATGTTGGAAATTAAGCCAGGTTTTTGTCATGTAAAGCAATTGACAAAATGCAATTAGAGAGTCCAAATGGCAAAATAATTCATCACAAGTATGAGGCATATAACTAAAATTGAAAGTGTTTGTGAAGAGAACGGTTCTAATCCAATTGTAGTACAATGATA
The DNA here is from genome assembly GCF_034619465.1 of Leptosomus discolor. NCBI lineage: Eukaryota > Metazoa > Chordata > Aves > Leptosomiformes > Leptosomidae > Leptosomus > Leptosomus discolor. Next base: position 77,654,986 of record NC_141419.1, read on the forward strand.
ACTTTTTTTTTAAATTTTCTAGTTTGCAGTAAGTGTGTTCCTGTTTGTGCCTTAACAAATTCTCTTCAGCTAATCTGGGTATTGGAATCCCACTGTTGGCCAGTAACTTCATCAGTCCAGACATCACTGTTCACTTACAGAGTGAAAATGGAGTCCTGGGTTTGGTAAGGATATACCTTGGTCACTTATTGCAGTATACTTACCTTGCAGTGGCTGGGTTTTATTCCCTGCCCACCCCCAATTTGATTGTATTTTTACTAAAAAACATACTAAAATATACGCCATTGTTGCATCATCATAAAATTCTCATTGTAGTGCAGAGAAGTTTTTAAGGAAATGCTCATTTCAGAATTATAGAACTACTTTGCTAAGTATGTTCTTAATTACCTGTTTTGCTGTAAGGAGTCAGAACCTTCAATAAGAATTCAGAGCCTTTTCAAGACCAAGCCTTCTAACCCTTATCAAACATAATTTTGAATAAACCTTAAAGTGAATATTATTTTCACTGTTGTATGCCTTTATGAAGTTGAACCTACATACCTTTTTCTTAAAAATGTCTGTTGCTTTGGTTAAGAAAACCAAACCAAACCAAATCCCCGCTTTGTAGTTATTTAGTCATTCTAACAGCCTCTAGCAATATGTCCATCAGTCTTTTTGTATTAGTTGATGTAAACAGTGGCTTGGATCATCAAGGATGTTGTTCTGTTAAAGATAACAAAAATGCGTGTCTGTGATCATTTATTTTCACTAATAAGCATTAGAAACAGTAAAGCAGTTATTAATTGTGTCTCAAAGATATTTTAATGTAAAGCTGACATATGTCTGTGTTGTTGTCAGGGTCCTTATCCTCTTGAAAATGAAGTAGATCCAGACCTGATTAATGCAGGTAAAATCTTTTAAATAAAATTAATTTATGGAAAATGATTACTCATTGCTAAATGTAAAAAAAATCTCTTTTTATTCAGTATTTGAACCCAGACTCCTGATTTATTTACATATAAATATTAATGTATTTGTCTTATTTTAAGCGAAGGTTGGTTTTGATCAATGGAGATGTTTAATATTCTAGTTAGAGAGCTTATACTTCAATGCATTTTAGTAGCTACTGAAGGAAACACAGGCAGTAAAGGGTCAAATCTGCCTTTTCAGAAGTGAGGTTGTTTTATGAAGCCTATATGCGAATATTGGATTTGTTTTCCTGCTGCTTTTTACCTTGTGTCTTCTAAAAAATGTTTTCCATTATATATGTTTGGGACATGTTTTAAAACATCTGTGTATAATGACCTAGTTTATTCCTGGCTAGTGAGTTGCCAGGAATGCAACTGATTTGCATTTGGAGAGGGAGCGGTAGTCAGGGCAGGGGAAAAAGCTCCCGAAACCCAAACGGGAACTGGCACACTGGAAGGCTCTGCTGCCGGCAGCTGCTTTTGCCACCTTGGTGGGGGAATGCCAGTCCTCACGTACTGATTTTGGTCAGCCATTTTGGGGAATTTCACCTCAGAAGCAGCTATGCAATGTAAAAACTTAAGCTTGATAAGGTTTAGTGCATCTGTATGATTTCTGTATTCTTCATGGAAAGTTGTGCCTGTGTCTGTTCTCTGTTTCCATCTAAAATAACACCTATATATTGCATTGTGATAAACAGAAGCAGACCGTGGCACTTTATAAATTCTCACTGATGTTAATAATATAGGTTATAGAGCCATAGCTGACACCTTAGAGTTATTTTTTCGTATGGAAAACCTATGCATTTTATATTTTTTATTTATGTATGCATATACATACATACACGCATATTTATGGGTGTGTACGTATGTATCAATATAGACAGTACCTTTCTCAGTGGCTGTTAGCAAGTACAATTAAACACTGAAAAGTCAAAGGAGATAAAGCACTGACATCAAACAAGCTTTTAATTTAATATCAGGGTGCAGTCCAGCAATTGTTTACTGACTTGAAACATTTGCTACCTGGCTTAACTAACCATTATCATACTGCTATGTTTCTGACTCTGTTTCAGTGTTATGTTTTACATAAGTTATTTAAGTTTAGGCCATCTTCTGATTTGAAATAAGCAATTATTAAGGAATTGAGTCCAGCATTTCACCAGTAGCTAGGTAACTGTTGTGATACACTGTATGACGGAAAATGTCAGAGACACATGAGAGCTGTCTTAATGCTTGAACTGAAATTGAGGTGTTGGTTGGTTTGGGTTTTTTTTTAAATATTGAAGGTGTTACTGGAAGGAAAAATTATTTAGAATAAAAAACATTTACTATAAAAGGTGAAATTATATGCATGCACATTAGAACTTAAGTTCTAATATGGGTGCATTAGAAATGAACCCATTAACAGAGTGACACTGGAAAAAAATATCCAAGAACTTGATAAATACTCTGAAAAATCATTGTGGTTTTTATATGGATGTCATGATGCTCTTGAGTTGTTTATAGTTGATAAATATTTTTAAAGAGCCAGTCTTGTAGGGATGAAGCTAACATAAGAGGTCAGAATGCAACATGGAAATCAGGTTATTCTAGTGTTGGTAATTCAGTCTTAAGCATCTTCACATCTTTCTCTGAAGCTGCAGTAGACAGTACACAGGATAGGTGAACCTCAGATCTACCACCAAAATTATTATTGTTATCATTGCTGAAACATTGAGAAGCTGCTAAATCCTGCTGACATTTAGTTGAATTAAGACCATTCTAGGTGCTTTCTAGCCAAATGTATAAAACCATGTGAAGAAAAGAGAAACTAAATAGCAAAGGAATAGAATTTGGTTCTGATCGCATTCGTTGACTGGAATGGTTCAGTATCAGCCCCCAAAGTCCACACTGATAAATTTTCAAAATATGCTCCCAGTTTGGGCTTTTGCTAAATTTTTATCTGCAAATATAATTTAATTCTCTGAAATATGCATGGGTTTTTTGTTTGTCCCATTTTCTGAATGTCTCACATGAAGTTTATCCTCGCTGTTACTGAACAGTAGACTTCTGTCTTACAGCTAAAATATTTACTGACTTCCTGAGAGTATTTTCAAGAAGTGGGTATTACGGTGCTCCTGTTACATTATTCTGTGGTCCTCAGCCTGCCTTAGCTTGTCACTTTATCCCAGGGTTCTTGCTGCATGTTGCTGCTTGCAGACTGTGTTGTCTCTCCCGCTGCCCTAGGTGGGTGCCTGGTAAGGAAAGACAATTCAGGCAGTTTCAGCAGGTCTGGATGTCAGCAAGGTGAATTCTTGCAATCTGTCTGCAAGAGCACTTGTATGACCTTAATTCTATACTATTTTGTGTGTCAAAATTTAATTTCCATACAGTATCTTGGCATATACTATACATCAAGTGAGCTGAACAAATTAAAGCAGGTAACTCAGGTCTCTATTTTAACTTTCCTACTGTGTTTCCTTCCCTTTTCCCATCCTCTCAGTTAATCTCATTGTCTCTTTTTCCCTGTTTTCTGGAAATTGTTTAATGATGTCTCATTCCTCTTCCCCTTTGTTGTTGCACTAACTTTTTCTTCACAATGCCATCTGATGCTAAAGTCTTTTGGTTTATATTTTCTCTCAAGTTTCCCATGCTTGTTTTATAACTTTAACTTCAGCTGCGTTTCTCATGCCTTTCCAGAGGCACTCTGTACACATGGCTGTTGCTTAGACTGATTCAAAGTGCTGGCAGGAAAAGAAAGAGAGGGCTCTGGACGGAGTCAAAATAAGACACTTCCATGTGTGCTCTGTTGCTTGACCCAAGCACTGTGCAAAGAACAGTACAATGCACAGACACTTTCTTGTGCACCTTAGCAAAGCAAGAGTAGACTAGATCTGTCATTTATTTTTCTGTATTCTACATCGTTATCACTCTAGACTGTTCAATCTGGTCTGCTCAGTCTTCCTTGCAACCTCCCTGCCTCCTGAAGATGCTCTTTCTCTGTTTCAAAAGAAAGTTACTTTTTCTGTGGATAGAGCAGAAAGCTGAAGCTCACAGAGATATCTTAGCCTCTGGTGTCAGTGATGTCTTGCCTGGAGCTGCTGATGGTCAAACCGCAGGCAATCCTATCATTAAAAACTGTAACAAACTGCTTCACAGTTCATTATGATTGATTAGGTTTATATGTGATATAGTAAGTGTAGTAAGGTCCATAGTTGTACAGAATCCAAAGGAATTTCATAAGAAAACCTTTTTTCTTGGTTAACAGCTGTGACTTCATTTGTCAAAGGGACAAAGTACATACATACTATAGCTTATTTCTTTTACAGGTAAGGAGACAGTCACTGTTCTTCCAGGTTCTTCCTATTTCTCTAGCGATGAATCATTTGCAATGATAAGAGGGTACGTAACAACACAACCCTGATCTTTTGAAACATGAAAAGAATAAACTGAGTCAGTGACTGAACTCATGAGTAATTCTTTGAAATGTGGTTAGCATTGAACAACCTGTAAAATGATCATGGTCTTAATCAGTGATGGTTTACAGAGGATTAGGACTAGCTATCGGAAATAGAAAAACACTGTAACTAATAGATACCATAGTGCTGTTCGTGTCTACCACCACCTGGCCTTATGTAAACACATTTATAACTGTGTTTTAACAGCTACTTTTTGGTCATTTCCAAGTATCTAATCTGTGTCTTTGCTCAGCTTGCAACTATGATCCTTATTCCACCTCTCTAATGGAAATTCACCGTCTGCACCTGTTTTTTGTTTGGTTTTTTTTTGGAAGGAGGTTGGATGCAAACAAACACTAAATCCTAATGGCTCTGAAAAGATAAAGAGTGCATGTAAATATGTGAAGGAGTGCACTTAAAAGTATGAGTTCAGAGCTGATTGACTGTGCATGCAATTAACCAAAACCAGACAAAAGTAATAACAGGCTCAGTAGGCAGACAGAAAAATTTGCATCAGTGCTACATCTAGAGAGGAAAAAACCAACTACATGTGTGACAAAATGGTTGCTACCTCTGTGGTATGCCACCATTTTTATAGTGATGTAATGAGGCGGCGAACGAAAGCTTGTTAAGATTTGCGGGCTGTTACTTGAACATGGTATGCTAATTACACACTTTCTGTTGCCAGAGGCCATGTTGATTTGACAATGCTTGGAGCTATGCAGGTGTCTAAGTACGGTGACCTGGCCAACTGGATGATTCCTGTAAGTAGGTGTTTGTACTATTGTCAGTGCACTACATTTAGGATAATAAAAATGTAGCTGAGGGTCAGGCAAAGGAGAAAAGGGCTGAAGCAGAATAGGGGTTGTGAAGCTCAAACCATTAAATTAGAGGATATGTGCATCTTGAATGTTAACAGGTTTTCTTGCATACTGCTGGCACCAGGCAATCAATTATCAGGAGTCAGTGCTCTAAAATTATGCCTGTGCTAAGTGTTGTGAAAAGCTAAACATGATTTATGTAAGCCTTTTTCCTTCCTCTTGGGTCTATGTTTTTCAAATGTCATGGTTCTTTGCTGAGGACTGATGCTTTTTCCTGAGAGCGACAAATCTTGTTGAGTTGTACCTGGAGCAAGAACTGGAAGGAAGGTGTAAAATAGCATGTAGCTCGTCATAAAATTATAAAAAAAGTCTGCATTATTGTTCTTAGGATTCCTGTCAAAGGATAACAGCATTGCCATTTTGAATATATCTAGAATGAAGCAATACTATTGTATTTACCTGAGTTGTCCTACAGGTTTCAAATGTAGAAATACAATCTAATCCAAGTGTTATTTAAGCAGCTAATGACATTAAGCCATTCTTTGAACACATACGTATTTTTAACATGGTTTACAAGTTTGGTATTTTCGATGGCTTTCAGTATGGTACTTTCTGATACAATTTGTATCAAAGATGTCTAGAAACAAATTTTCTTTTTAGCCTGGTTTAAGGTAATGGGGCATATTTCTATCTGTCTGAGCACTGCCAAAGGCCTCAGGAAAGTCTTTGAAAACTGAAAGCTGGGTAGAGGAGGAAAAAAACCCCAGATGAATGTCCTGTCTCTTGGAGAAGTGTTAGTTGAGTCCAGCAGTCTGTGTGAATTCTCCAGCAGGCCTGTGAGCGCACAAGTTATGGAGTGGTGGCTGGAGCATAGCTGCGTTTAGCAAGAGGGGACAAAGACAGGGTCTGCGCCTGCAGACATGAGAGAAAGGGTTATCTGAGGGGCTTTTCCAGGTTTCTGTGTGAGCGATTGTAGGGGATGTGAAGGGTTATGGCTAGGTTGGAATAGGGCACGTAGGAGATAAATCCATAAGAAAACAGTCTTCCTTAGATGTTCTCACAGCACAACCTGGTTTTATGGTCATACAACTGAGAACAGATGGACTAGTGCTGGCTAGATCTTTCCAGACCCCACTGCTAGCTTTTTCAAGACTCTTTTCTACTTCCAGTATCACCCAGTTAATCTTGTGAAAAATGGGGTCTGAAATTTAATGCTGCTGTTAGTGCATCACTCTGGGATCCTGTGTGTGCTCTTCTGTTGCTGTTTTATGTCTTTTGATAGAACTCAGTGTTTTAAACATAATCTGATGGTCAGATATACTGTAGGAGTGCCAGTATGACGTGCATTAAGGTAATACTGGTTAGCTTTGCATTGTCCAATTCGGATTTCTTTTTTTTCTTGAGTTACAAGAACTTGTTACTAGAATCCAAAATAATAAACCCAGCCTCTATGGAGGAACCCACACACACTTTGAAATATAAGGGATAAATCAAATTACATTTTTAACCTGAGGTTTGCTGTTTGAGCCAAGGCAAAAGTATGATCGTCTGAGTTTTTAAAGACTTGAAATCTCAGGGAACTAAAATTGGAGTCACGTGATTTATCCATGGCTCTGTAACTCAAAGGTGTGATAGGTCACCCAAACTCTAATTATATATTTTGAATGGCTAACTGTAAAAAACTTACATTTAGTACTTTTTTTTAGATGATTGACATAAATAAATGTAAGTAATCTACACTGTCAGTCCAGTACTGCAGGTATCTGTCACTGAGAAGCTGAGTGGGATATTTTTTCCTTCATGTCAGTCTAAGAACTACTCTTTCCTTTTACTAGATGAACTAGCTCTAGGTTTGTGAAAGCACTTCCTTCACATTAACTTGTGGTAGCTGTGATGTCTTATATAAGTAGAAATTACTTTCTTACATAGTGGCTTTTAAAAATTATTGAAGACCAACTAGAAAAAGTATTTAAAGGTAAGTTGTTATAGTATAAACTTTTTTTTCTACATAGTATAGAGATTTTTTTATAGGTGCTGTTCAAGATGATTTTAATCTATACATCTTTTTCTTTCAATTGTCAGATAAATTCTAGGTTTTATTTAGCTGGGTTGCCTTAGATGACATTCTCCTTATGCTTTTGCAAAATGAAAGTCACTATATAAATGTGTCCCTAGACTATCCTTCATATTCATATCCTTCATACTTAACTCCTGAGATTTTCTTCTTTGACAGTCCTTTAGCCTGCAAAAGCAGTGCTGAGTGTTCCTGCACCTGTTTACTCAAGCCTTCTGTTTACTCAAGCTGTAATAGGACTTGTTTTCTCAAGGGCTATTAGAAAGCAGAGGGGGGTGGGTTGAATTTTAGGTAGGAAGAATTGCTTGGTTCGATCTTTGTTGCTTTGGTAAATTGAAGCAGCATGAGAAGTAGTCTTCGAAATAACCAAATGAACAAGTAATAAATAAAGATTCCTGCTTTAAAGTATTCCTAGTAAACCCGGAAAAATGCACCTCTAGTAATAGGTCACGAAGGTGAAATGTTTGAAAAAAAGCGTTACTGAATCATCAGTGGATAGATTTTAATGCTAAAAGTCCCAGTAATTTCAACTGACCGTATTGGTATCTTAGGATGTAAAATTTCATGCAGTTGCATCTATGCTGAATCTGAAAGCTATTCACTAGAGTGTTCGTTCTTGAAAAGTATTGTCAAGAGCTGGAGCAATTCACCACTTGTTTTCTTGCTTGGTTTCATTTTGCTTGGGGTGGGGTTTTTTTGTTTTTGCCTTTTTTTTTTTTTTTTTTTTAAAAAAAAGCCCATTGTGCTGTATTTCCAGCTTTATTTTTATTTTGACCTCCATTCCCATTGGCTTTTCCCAAGACTTTTCAAAGCTTTGGAAAGCAGAGTTTGGGGCTGTTATTCATTGTAGTATTTGTAAACAGAGTTGCAGGACTTTTTCTTTTCAAATTAAAACTTGCAGTTAAAATCAACATGTATTGCCATTTTCTCACGCCAGCTTTTGTTATTTGTCATAGTTCTGTCTTTTCTATGTTTGACAAAACTAGTCATGCTTAACAAGCATTTTCTAAACTTGATCAACGACATGTATTTGTATTTCGTACAACAAAATATGTTTTGATGTTGTTCAAGTATTGTATCAAAAAATAAATTTTTGCTCAGGTTATGTATAAGTTATCTTTAGAGGAATAGGTGAAAATTCAACTTTTGCTGTATTTAGATAAACTTCAAAATAAAGATATTTTCCCAATATATTTAGTTGACTGTCTCGAGCTTGTTTGGTTCCTATTAGCATCAGTTTCCAAAGATATGCCACAACTGGAGACTATCAGAATTATTTTTGTCCTATTTTTGACTTGCTAGTAACATTGTGTTGAAGCAAAACATTTAACAGTCTAAACTGCTTCTAAAAACTCAACTTCAGCTTTTGTCCTAGACTTAGATTGAACAAAAGCACAGCATTCACAGATGCTGCAGCACAAATAATACTTACAGTACCACACAATGTTTTCAGGGACCAAGTAGTACTCGCTTTTCCACTCTGTGCACTTTTTGCATTCTTTCAGAATACTTTTTGCCTTATAGGAGGTATAACTACTTTTTCTGTTTATGATGTTGAAATTCTTTCACCAACATTTTTTGTGACTTGTCTTTCAAGATCTGAACTACTAAAAGATGAAGCCAGCATTTTGAATTAATAAAGCAGATTAATTTACAAACATATTTCTCAAAGCATTGAAGCTTAGATTGTATTCTAAGTCTTTCTCAAAACTGTGCAGGCTTACATATTCCTTCTTTTAGTGCTTTATGTTCTCTAGAAGATGCTGATTTTACTTTTGAACATGAGCCAGCAGTGTGCCCAGGTGGCCAAGAAAGCCAACAGCATCCTGGCCTGTATCAGAAGTGGTGTGGCCAGCAGGAGCAGGGAGGTGATTGTGCCCCTGTACTGGGCACTGGTGAGGCCGCACCTCGAATGCTGTGTGCAGTTTTGGGCCCCTCACTGCAAGAAGGACATTGAGGTGCTGGAGAGAGCGCAGAGAAGGGCAATGAAGCTGATGAAGGGTCTGGAGAACAGGGCTTGTGAGGAGCAGCTGAGGGAACTGAGGTTGTCTAGCCTGGAGAAGAGAAGGCTGAGGGGAGACCTTGTCGCTCTCTACAGCTACCTGAAAGGAGGTTGTAGTGAGGTGGGGGTCGGTCTCTTCTCCCAAGTAACAAGTGATAGGACAAGAGCAAAAGGCCTCATGTTGCAGCAGGGGAGGTTTAGGTTGAATATTAGAAAAAATTTCTTTACTGAAACAGTGGTCAAACATTGGAACAGGCTGCCCAGGGAAGTGGTGGAGTCACCATCCCTGGAGGTCTTCAAAAAACATGTAGATGTGGCACTTCGGGACATGGTTTAGTGGGCATGGTGGTATTAGGTCAAAGATTGGACTTGATGATCTCACAGGTCTCTTCCAACCTAATGAATCTATGATTCTATGATTATTTTCCTTATCTGGAATTGCTTATTTTGCTTATGAAGATGCCTTTCCATTCTGGCCAGCCCCAAATTTATGAGTAACAGATACATTTTCAAACCAGAAAAGTACAAAATACAGCTTTGGGTAGCTTTTATTTGTCTTTTTGTTAACTTTGAGGTATACCTTTTTACTGCCATACACCACATGGATCCGTGTGACTTTTTGCTATCCCCATTTGCCACTCCTGCTAACCTTTGGCAAATTCTTTTGCAATGAGTTTGTATTTACTTGTGAGTATGCCTGATGATGTCCCATTGGCCCTTCCAATCAGCAATCATTTCCCTTTGGTTACTTTGTTTTGAGATCCATTGCTCAGATGAGCCTTAATCTGCTTTACGGATGTGTTATTACTATTCTACAGTACAGATTATTAAAATCGGATTAACCAGCATGTAGGCATTCAGATCTTCCTGCTTTTGCTGTAAATAAGATGATATGTAATCATCAGTTAAGTTGAATTATGAACGAGATGCATCTGATTTTAGTCACAAGATTTGTGTGGGGTTGTACAAAGATAGACTTTGCTGAAAGTACATAGTGTAAGGAAAATTTAAGATGTATTTTATTTTAATATTTTTCACTTAGCTTTACCTTTAAGTTTGATTTAAGTATTCCTTATGCAGTGTAGCTTTTGGGTTCTTGAATTGATGGTATTCACTTCTATTTCAGAGGCAAGTAATAACTCTAAATTTTGTGTTTTGAATAAGTACCATTATGAAGCTACCCTTTCTGTCCCATAAGAGCTTGATAACACTGGAGCTCTAGTACATGCATGTGTGTATTTACTTGCACTTATTATTAGGAACTGAGCTAAGGAAGTCTCATTGCAATAATTACAGCCCTTTCTTTCCTCTTATGTGCCAGTTTCTAATGGAGGGAAAAATATCCCACGAGTAAAGGAAGAAGAGGGTGAAAATATTTTAAGCACATGCAGTAAACAATGATGTTTGCTTAGGCAGAGGTTACTTCTTAAACATCGGCATTTATTGGTAGTTTTATTCCATTAAGCACTACTACTTAATGGCTTTTCGTCTTCCTCTCTTCGGTATTTCTCCAACTAACAAGAGGGTTTCTGAGGAAGGAAAGGAGAAGGAGGTGGTAAATTTCTGAGGAGCACCTGGGAGCAGAGTGCAGCTGGGAGAAGGTGGCCAAGCAAGGTGGAAGAGAAACGCTGAGGACATGGCTACGGAGTAGGGCAGACAGACCAGAGCAGATCAGAGCCCATGGCTTCTGGGAGCTGCTGGATGGAGCCACATTTTACTTCGTGAGTGAAGAACACAGTATCTGACCTATCTGTGTCTCTCAAGCTACTGTCAGAAATTGCTGCTAGCAGGGCAGCTTCACAGCACCTACAGAGCAGCAGCACAAGCATGGACTGTCGCAGCAGTCCTGGCTCCTGTGGCAGTTTAAATTGTCTCACTTGGGATTTTGAAATCTCCCTGCCTGTTCTTGCTTTGTTTGTAGTTCCTTTCTACCAGTGACTTTTTGAGACCCTCAGAATAGAAGCATTTTATGAAATAGTTTCTGTTGCCCTTCTGGTGGCTACACCTTACTATGAAGTACTGCTTTATGTTCTACAGCCTTCCTAATCTAAGATACATGACTCTGGTTGCCGTCGTGACATGTATCAGAGGCTGGGCATAGGTCAAAACGAAACACCAGGACTTCTGAAATGTTTCCCTGTGACACCAGGACATCTGTATTCGTAATATGCATTTCTGAATATCCCTTAGCCATTAAACGATGTTAATAATATAACTACTGATATGCTGACATGGTGTACCAGCAGAAAAACCATGGAACCAATGATGGAGGAGCCCTGCTGCTGGAAGTTGGTGAATCTGAAAGAGCAAAATGGGTGAAATGTCTGTGACATCACATTTCAGTAGGCAGAAACATATTACAGGTGAAAAGTATAACTATGAAGCATGTCAGTAATGAGAAATAACATACTCAGGAGGACCCAAAGGATGTCATGAGGTTATGCAGGGAGAAAATGAAAAGGGCCAACGCCCAACTAGAACTAGTCTGTCTACTGCTGTAAAAGACAAAAAAAAAAGTTTCTATAAGTACATTAACAACAAAAGGGTGGCTAAGGAGAATCTCTGTCCTTTATTGGATGCAGGGGATAACATAGTGACAAAGGATGAGGACAAGACTGAGGTACCTAATGCCTTCTTTGCCTCAGTCTTTAATAGTAAGACCAGTTGTACTCAGGGCGCCCAGCCCCTTGAGCTGGAAGACAGGGCCTATCCTGTGGACAGAATGAAGCCCCTGTAATCCAAGAGGAAATGGTTATTGACCTGCTACGCCACTTAGACACACACAAGTCTATGGTGCTGGATAGGACCCACCCAAGGGTACTGAGGGAACTGGTGGAAGTGCTCACCAAACCACTTTCAGTCATTTATCAGCAGTCCTGGCTAACCAGGGAGGTCCCAGTGGACAGGGAGTTAGTAAACGTCTACCAGAAGGGCCCGAAGGAGGATCCAGAGAGTCCAGGGAGCCTGTCAGCCTGACCTCGGTGCCAGGGAAGGTTATGGAGCAAATCCTCTTGAGTGCCATCACATGGCATATACAGGAAAACCAGGTGATCAGGCCCAGCCAGCATGGGTTTATGAAAGGCAGGTCCTGCTTGACTAACCTCATCTCCTTCTATGACCAGGTGACCAGCTTAGTGGATGAGGGAAAGTCTGTGGATGTTGTTTACCTGGACTTCAGTAAAGCCTTTGACACTATTTCCCACAGCATTCTCCTGGAGAAACTGGCTGCTCATGGCTTGGATGTGTGTACCCTTCACTGGGTTAAAAACTGGCTGAATGGCTCAGCCCAAAGAGTGATGGTGAATGGAGTTCAATACAATTGGCAACCAGTCCCAAGTGGTGTTCCCCAGGGCTCTGGGGCCCGGGTTATTGGAGCCAGTTCTGTTTAATAGCTTTATCAACGGTGTGGACGAAGGGATCAAGTGCACCCTCAGTGAGTTTGCAGATGACACCACATTGGGTGGGAGTGTTGTTCTGCTCGGTGGTAGGAAGGCTTTTCAGAGGGATCTGGACAGGCTGGAGCGATGGTCCGAGGCCACCTGTATGAAGTTCAACAAGGCAAAGTGCCAGGTCCTGCACTTGAGTCACTGTCACGGAGGCACTCACAAAACAGACAGAGCAGCTACTCAAAATGGAGATTTATTCCAACCGAAGTTAGATAACACTCCAACAGACTGAAGTAAATTCAAATGTCAGTTGGGAATATACCACTACACAGCTGACTTAAGAATTCCTAAGTTTTTTGTAAACAAGACTCAGAAAAGTAATCCAAAATGAGCACACATCCACTAAAAGAGGGAAAATCTCTATTTTAAGAGGACCCAGAAATTAGAGTCACTCACCTAGAAGGGGCAAAGGCTCACTCAAGGATGTATCCACCAAAGGTGGAGGGGTGAGGGCACTGAACCCTGGTGGATTACCTCAGGTGGTGTCCCTACGCAAGGGGAGAGTCCCCGACCACAGCCCCACTGCTCTGGGCAGGAGTGACTCAAATCGGCTCTCCAGCTGGGCCCCATTTATACCGGAGTTGAGTCTGACCTGTGGTCAGTTCTAATTAGTTGGTGCCAAAGGAAAACGCAAGGTAAACAAAATGATAAGGTTTTCAACATCTCAAAAGCCCCCATCTTTGTGTGCTTTGTCCTGTCTCTAGAAAGACCTGGTCTTTATCGTGTCTTTTAGCAAGTCCCAGTCGTTTTTGGGTTGGGGCAAGTGCCCCTGCCACAGTCACATCAACCCCATGCAATGCTACGGGCTTGGGGAGGAGTGGCTGGAAAGCTGCCCGGCAGAAAAGGACCTGGGGGTGCTGGTTGACTTGAGCCGTCTGAACATGAGCCAGCAGTGTGCCCAGGTGGCCAAGAAGGCCAACAGCATCCTGGCCTGTATCAGCAATAGTGTGGCCAGCAGGAGCAGGGAGGTGATCGTGCCCCTGTACTTGGCACTGGTGAGGCCGCACCTCGAATGCTGTGTGCAGTTTTGGGCCCCTCACTGCAAGAAGGACGTTGAGGTGCTGAAGCGTGTCCAGAGAAGGGCAACGAAGCTGATGAAGGGTCTGGAGAACAGGTCTTGTGAGGAGCGGCTGAGGGAACTGGGGTTGTTTGGAGAAGAGAAGGCTGAGGGGAGACCTTGTCGCTCTCTACAGCTACCTGAAAGGAGGTTGTAGTGAGGTGGGGGTTGGTCTCTTCTCCCAAGTAACAAGTGACAGGACAAGAAGAAATGGCCTCAAGTTGGTATTGAGTTACCACCCCTGGAGATATTTAAACAATGAGTAGATGTGGCACTTAACGCCACGGATTAGTGGTGGACTTGGCAGTGTTACATTTACAGTAAGACTTGATGATCTTAAAGGTCTTTCCATCCTAAATGATTCTATGATTCTCTTACTCTGGATGAAGGCTGAGGTACTCAACACATTTCCTTATAATTTAGTGTCTCTATGGCTAGTGGCAGAATGGGGCAGGGTGGCTATTACCCACCATAGAAGAGGACTGAGGAATGAATAAACTGGACGTGAGTACATCCAGGAGGGCAGACAGGATGCATCCAAAGGTGCAAGGCAGCTGGCAGTTTCCTAAACCACAAACAAAGCTCAAAGTCTAGTGGCCAGGAGTTCAGTTAACAAGCAGCAGCCTCAGGGATGGTACTGAGGCTGATACTGTTTAATGTCTCTCTTCCCTACAAAGAATATAGCCAAACACGATTTTGAGCAAGAAAATTAACTATAGCTTTGTATATTCTGCTGGAGTATAAAATTCATGTTTTGATAGCTAAGGTAATGCAGTTAGGGACTGAGGAAGAGGTTGGTGTAATTTGTGCAGGGTGATGCAGTTTGGATGTATAAATCTGGATCATTCTTGGAAAAAATAAATAATCCTTTAATTTTAGAAGCAGCAGCCTTAATTTTTAATGTTATGACTTGGAGTAGCCAAACATAAAGGATTAAAGCATTATTAATGAAATAAAATGAAGGAGAGTGACAGAAGAATTCTAAGCTTTATCAAAGAAGATTATCTTGAAAGAAGACATGAGGAAACACCATTCGAATTTAGTAAGGGGTTTTTTAATTTACCATCTGTAGAGGTCAGTATAACCTAAGGCGTTAGGAGTATAATTGTATACATTACTGGTAGTTTTACAGAGCTTCAAAGTACATCTTTTGCACAGTTCTGAACACTTTGGCCGTGACGTGAACTGCATGTTCATTGGTAGAGACATTTTTAAAATTAAAGTAAACTGGTAGAGGCCAGCTGAGTATGTGACTGTGGGAGGGTGTTTTGGTTTGGTTTTGGTTTTAATTATTATTTGTAGTGCCAAACTTGAGAGCAGAGGGCTCCATGGCAAGAGCTTTTCTGGCTTGAAATTTTCCTTTTTAATGATGGGTGAAAGGACACATATCCCTGAATGCCTAAGAGCACTGTAGGTCTCCTTCAGGTAGCTCTGTTGCAGGCTATTTGCCATTTTTCTTGAATAGGAGTGTCTTTGCTCAAGGTTTATTTTCATTTTGAATCCACACGCACTGTCTAGTAGCTCTCTTCTAGTATTTCTGTTGAACTGAGTGCACCAAACTGTCATTGTTTTGTTTCAAGTTGTACAGCATTGCAAGAAATTTTGAGAAATATATTTTAACTATTAACCGTAAAATTAATTAAACACGGCAAATTAGCTAAATTCTTTATGAACAGAAAATATGCAGGTTATTTATGTTCAATGACTGTATTTCTCTTACTAGTAAGCTGAAATTGTCTGATGTCTAGGACATGACTGAGTAGGGCTTATACAGCAGTGGTTCAACAAAGGAGAAGGACAGGACCCGCAGTTACCTAGAGTCTCCTTAAAAATCTATGTTTCAATGGGATATCATTTTAATATGAAAAGATACTAGGTTTTTGCAGACACATGTCTTGGAGTGAAGCCTACAGTAGTGTATCAGCTTACTGCTTCTTTCCCCAACAAACATGTGCCTGGAAGCCCTGCAGAGCACTTGCAGCACATAATTACTACCATTGGAAGAATCCCAGAGCCTCAAAGGAGAAAGGGAGTGTATTGTTTTTAACTATACTTCTTCCACCTCTTTGAGGGCTTTTTCTATCAATTTTGTTATGTTTATTTCTCTTCAGACTGCATGGAAGTAGTGTAGGAGCTCACTGTTGGTATTTTATTCATGCTGTCTTAAATTTTCAATGTGGGAAGTGGTGGCTATGCATGAGGCATCTATATAATGAGAGCAGCTGAAGAAATTCTGCCTGTCTCAAAAATACAAGCATATGTCAAAAGACTCCTGATCTGTGGGTTAGTGGTAACAATTTTGACTACCATATGGAACCATCACTTTCAAGTGAGACCAGTATTATGCTGGCAGTGATATTTAATTATTGCATACTGAGCTCTGTGTTTTGGAAATGGTATGCAAAAGTAAATGGAAGGCTTAACTGTCCCACTAGTCTGAAATAACATTCATCACTGTAAAGCAAATCGATTTCAATGAAGCATGTCACAAGACTGTTTTGAGTTGCTCCTGAGATGCAATTTCTCAGTGTATTCATTTCAATTTCACTCAGTCATTCGATTATTTCAAGTTAGTTTTATGGCAGAACCTTTGCACATGTTTTATGCTGCTTTAATTTTCTGGTTATTTAAAGTAAAAATATAAATATTGTTAGTGCACATATTTGTACATGCTACATTTTAGGGAAAAGTTATTAATAAATTTTGCCAAGAAGTTATCAGTCACTCACCATTCTTTCAAAAATTATGTTTACTTTTTAATTTTGCTTTTCATTAAGTGTGTGTATTAAGAGATACCTGGTTAGCATTCCTGAAAATCAGGTCATTTTCTGTATGGCTAAGCCATACCACTAAATCTTTATTTTGTGCGTCCTTTAAAAAATTTCTTACCCTGTTGTGCATGTAGAGTGTCTTCAGCTTTGTGGCATTCAACGAGTATTAACTCTTTGTTGTGTTGTTGCATTATCAACTCTACTGATTCAAAAATCCCGTTAATGATTTCCTAGTGTTTCTTGGTAATGTTTATTCAGTCATATTCTCAGAGTAAAATCTAATCTAGGTGTCATAGTTACAGGATCACAGAATGGTTTGGGTTGGAAGGAACCTTGAAGATCATGCAGTTCCGGCCCCCCTGCCATGGGCAGGGACACCTTCCACCAGACCAGGTTGCTCCAAGCCCCATCCAACCTGGCCTTGAACACTGCCAGGGAGGGGGCAGCCACGGCTTCTCTGGGCAACCTGTGCCAGTGCCTCACCACCCTCAGAGTGAAGAATTCCTTCTTTATATCTAATCTAAATTTCCTCTTGTCCTGGTCTGGGCTAAAGTTTAAAGCCATTACCCCTTGTCCTATCACTACATTCAGAAGAGCTGAATATCTTATTTAAAAAATAAAAAATAAAAAAAATCCATCAGGTCTGTGAATTTCCACCTCTTACATCCCAGGATTATTTGGACTGAGACTTATCAGGAACTGCTGATGAAGCACAATGGGAAAAGCAGAATTTCTCCTTGCGGTATGGACCTTTTATGGTAACTGAGAAGCTACAAGGAAACTGTCAGCTTGTTTCTGCCCTCTACCTAACCCTCTGTAAATATTGCCAACACTGGACCTCCCAGGAAGCACATGGCTAATTCAAAAAGCTTTTCTTCTCACTTAGAAGCATAGAACAGTTTTGGTTGGAAGAGACCTTCAAAATCATCAAGTCCAACCTTTCTCCTAGCTCTACCAACACCACTAAACCATGTCTCTAAGTACAACAGCTACCCGTCTATTAAATGCCTCCAGGGATGGTGACTCCACCACCTCCCTGGGCAGGCTGTTCCAATGCCTGACAACCCTTTCAGTAAAGAAATTCTTCCTAATACCCAGCTTGAACCTCCCCTGGTGCAAATTAAGGCCATTTCCCCTTGTTCTATTCCCTGTTACTAGGGAGAAGAGACCAAGCCCCGCCTCACTACAGCCTCCTTTCAGCCTCCTTTCAGGTAGTTGTAGAGAGTGACAAGGTCTCCCCTCAGCCTTCTCTTTCCCAGGCTAAACAGCCTCAGATCCCTCAGCTGTTTCTCATATGAGACATGCTTCAAATCCTTTACTAGCTTGGCAGCGTGCCTCTGTACCCTCTCCAGCACCTCAGTGTCCTTCAAGCTCTTGCTGGTGAAGTGGGCTTTATAACAGTCCTTCAAATTACCCGTGCTCTACCACTGAACTAAGTCTTTCCTTCTGGTTTCTTAAGCTAGCAGCACCAATGTAACTAGGGACTAACAAAAATAATCTTAAATGAATGGGGAAATGGGGGTGGGGTAAGCAAAACCTGGACCTTCCCAACATGGTAAGAAGGAGCGGGAAAACTGCAAATGTACTTTAGCAGTATTTGAAATACATCCTTTTTTTTTTTTTTAATGTTATGACTCATTTACAGCAGTTGACAGCTGAGCTTTGTACAGGTTATTACATTACACTTAAATGTCTTATCAAGTAACCAGGAGTGAACCAGTCAAGTAAACCAAGAGTTTTACAGTCTGCGATTTGCCCTGTTCAATCAAAAATAAATAAAAATTAACATTTTATTGAAGTGAAATGTACACTTCCCGCTTCAGCTAGTATCCAGCAGTCTAAACCAAATTCATTTTTTTTCAGATATTTCACAGCAGAGTTGGCTGTTGCAAGCAGTCTTCAGGAGGGGAAAATATTTATTTTTGTGACAGACTGCCTTTTACATGCAAAGTATTCAAATAAAGCAGTGTGACATATCAGATGCAATTAAACATGCTATTAAAATTTAATAGAAACAGAAATTGCTTGTTGCTTGTAAATAGGCAGTGTTTATAAATATCAGAACTGTTTTGGTCTGCATGCTTATCCTAAGCAAAAAGGAACAGAATGTCTTTCGGGAATCACTCTTTAGTCTCGAGAATTTTAATTCAAATTTAGGATGCAGCTTTCCCCTATGCCAGTATGGCATGGGGGAAAGTGCGAGTTGTGGGAATTTGGTAGATGCACTGAGAGCGATGTAAAGCTCTTATGTTTTGGAAATACTTCAAAATAAAAGCATGTAATTACTTGGCTAGTTGGAGTTCATGCTTAATTGATTTGCTTTACCAGGCACCCTACTAGTGATGAGTATGTTTGCCTAAAGAGGAGGAGCAGATGTAGCAATTTAAAGGTCCCTAAGACATTGTCTTCAACTTAACTTGCATTTTCCTGCTTCTGCATACACAACATCCTGTATGACAGCTTCTCCAGCAGTAGATTTGTCATTGTCCTTCATTGGCACTTCTTTCTTCAGGTATTTCCTGGTTGCTGTAGGTCTTCACTAGTTAATAGAACTAAAAGGCCTGGAAAATGAACTAATGGCATTGTCAGGGCAGGTGTATTGATAGCATAATCCTTGGTGCAAACATATGCTGAGTTACTGGGGAGATAATCTGTGTTTTCCAGCTTCTCTGCATTATCTTGTCAGAGCCTCTGGCAGGCAGATGGGAGGTCACTGCAATCTCTATAAGAGCTCTGTATTTCCAGGTAGGATAGACAATGATCTGAGCAGTGCTAGGAAGTTAAGGACAGAGGTAAAACCTCTTATCCCTTTCAGGTTTGTATTTGCAAAGTATTATTTAGTAGTAATGTTAATTAATGTGATCAATATTAAATATTAATCTGACTTGAGAAATTCCAAAGGGGTTGTTTATAGATATAGAAAGATGTGATTTATTCTTCACTGTTCAAATAGTAAGAAGATATAATTTTTTTGAGAGGAGGGTTTGTGTATTTTCCCTTCATTACGATCAAGAGACCATAGTGATCAAGAGACTAGTAAGTTGCTGGCCTGGCAGCTTAATGAGACAAGTCTCTTCCATATGTTTTATATCATGGACTGTAGGTACTGGTACTAGTAAGGTACTGAATCACATAGTTGGAAAAAGAATGAAAAGCTTTATACTAGTTTTCCAGTCATTTAACCATATTCTTTTAGGTTTTATATGTAAAAAAGTGATGCTGTATTGCATAATTTATTTTAATTACAGATAATAACAAGTTCAAAAGAGAGCAAAAACAAAACACTTGAGACAGAAATTAACTTATTTTAATATGTAAAATTCCTTGCCTTGTGTTTCCTACTAACCTCCCCTATCATGCAGGTGCCTTGATGTCCCACTCTGCTTTCTGCCCTCCTCAGCAACTCTGGAGTGGCATATGAGGTTGTTGCCTTGTTTGATTTTTTTTGGGGTCTAGTGCTTGTCATCCAAAAATGACTGTTCTACTTATACTGATAGAACTTTATACTTATGGTCATTTCCTATCAGAAGTGCCAAATCTGGTCCTTTTACCTTTCAAGATCAGATGCATTCAGTTTAAGGTGGTGGAAGCAGGCAGGGGTTGAATGCTGTAGCATTATGGAAAGTAAAAATAGAGGTAGCTGAATACCAAGCCATAATACAGCTGCTGCAAGTCTGACAGTCTTTAAGAGAAGAATAAGTTACAGAGACAGAAAGCATTGCTTGGTTTGTGGTACAAACAGAAGTGAATACTGATCTGTGTTCATTTATTTGCCCATGTTCTGAAATGACATCCACAGACATTTGGAATAGAACAAAAAGATCGGTTTGTGCTGATACAGTGATATGAGCCACGGCTTTCTAAACTGGCAGGTGGAGAGTGCTCAGATGTTCTTGTAGCTACGTTTCATAAGCAAAGATTTCTTTTGAGGAAATAATGGCATTTCTATCAACAGCAGAATGAACACTTTGCTTTTCTCATGTCAGAACCACTGGAACTAAATTAATTGCTCCTCAGTGTCAGGGCTTCCATTAAGCCAATGATACTACTCAGATTTAAGTTACATATCAGGGCACCAGCCGCGGCGGTGGATCCTTACTCTACTCATCATTCTTCTCCTATTTGCTTCCTATAGAGCTTAGAATGAGAAGCTGGTTTTGTTCTGGTAAAGTTCTATTAGTGTTTGAATACAGTGGTGATGAAATAGGTGAGCCATCTATGCGGGAGAAGGTGAATATCTTGTGCTGTCATTGCAGCCAATATATTCAATCTTTTTTTTTAAATAGTAAAAATGTTACATTTCCATTAAAAATTTAATTTTAGGGTAAGATGGTGAAAGGAATGGGGGGTGCCATGGACCTGGTATCCAGTGCGCAGACCAAAGTGGTTGTCACCATGGAGCACTCAGCCAAGGTAAGGCTCTGCCGCTTCTTTCGAAGTAAGTGTTTTGTGCTGTACCAAAAAAAGAAGAAGAAGAAAAAAAGACATCTTACATTCATTCTGCTACTTTGTGAGGATTTGACAGTTTTGCTGTTAGTTATTATGGAGATGCAACAGGGGGCTAGGTTAGTATGTTTCCTTTCCTCTTGTAAGTGAATCATTCAAAATGGAAAAAAATGAAATATTAACTTGATGTTTAAAAGCTGCATACATTTTTTAGTTACTTCATGGAAATTTAATGAGTGGCAATTGCCAGAGCTACAGTAGATGCTACCCCAGAGGTTTTACTCTTTGCCTCAGAATAATTTGAAAAATGAGGTTCCTCATGGTTAAATACTTGTTATGATGGAAAGATGTTTACCTTTGAAGTTGCCAGACAAATTGGTACTTGACAGCTCAATAGAACAGATCTTTTTGGCATGACGGGATGCAGGCTGCCTTAAATCATTATGTGACAGAGGTTAATCTAGAGACTTCTTTGGGGGGGGAGTTTTATAGATATAAACAGTCTCCCACAGAAGGTTATAGGAAACTTGCAATTTGAAACTTCTAAAATGGGGATGTCCAAACTATGAGAAAAATACACCGAGGGACAAAAATATCTTTTTTCCAGGAACTTTATGGAATGTTTAAAAATGAACTTTTTGTTTAATTTCTGTGTTTCTGTTACTCCAAATCTGTTGTATGTCTGCAATAAGAATTAGTTTTGAGTTGTTCAAGATAATATTCCTGTCAGGGTGCATAAGAGCAAGCATAAGCAATTTGTATGGTAATCTATAGTAAAAATGTAAATATGGAAGTTATATATATTATCAGCTGTGTGTTTTTAAATGTGATTTGAAGAATGAATTTTCACTTTAAAAATTATTTTTTATTTGAAAAATATAGTAGTTTCACAATTTATATTAAGCTGTGATATCAAAGAGTGCATTTTCAGTAACAGGGCTGAGTCTGACCCAGTAGTATTCACATGCATATGTGTAAATAAGTAAATGAAAGTACAAACCAAATTCATCTGTATGACTCTCATCCTTATCACAGCCTCCCAAAAACTGGGTATGTGATTATCCGTTTGCTCAGATACATACGTCAGGTATTAATGTGATTTGAATAAATGTTTATGCTAAATTTCTGTGGAATTTGATTAAGGTTAAGAGTCTACACACAGTGTAATTAGTCATGCCATTTTTTTTTTTAAAAGTACTATTGCCAAAATCTTTTTTCAATACAGTGTTTGGAAGTTGTTTGCATGTTGATTTTTTTTCGGTAGGAGTACTGAAACATGAAAAAGATCAAAACTGTTATAAACAGTCCAGTCATAGACTTATTTGTTTTGGCATATGGATGCATAACTTGAGCTCTTACATTCATAGGATGCCTGGTGTGCACTTCTAGAGAGCCAGTTACAGGCTTTCATAAATTATTTGTTCTGCTTTTGTGAGAAGGTACTGCAAAACTAAACTATATGCATGATTTTTCATTTTATTTTAAGATTGAAGGTATTCTTGGCACTCTTTCCTCTTACCTAGCCTCTTTTGGGGTCTTCATACTGCTCCTTATTTGCTCAGAAATGAAGACGATGAAATATGGAAGTCCAATGTTTGGAAATCAAAAGCTGCTGTTACAGTTTCAGATGCTTCTCTTCATTTTTCTTTCTTGCCTTTTTTTTTTTTTTTTTTTTTTTTTTTTAAGTATAGGACTCATGACACCTGTTCTGAAAATCAGAAGTCTTTTATTGGGGTGACTGCTTCTTACAGAGTTAATTTTATGTTCACGGCTTTTTAATTCTTTATACCAAAGATTTTCTAACAAATTTACTGCATGCATCTATGCATCAGAGGAGCAATCTTTCATCCCGCTCAAAGCCCTGTGTGCTACTGAGTGAAAGAAATGTCTGCATGCGCTGTGACAGTCTGTTTTGTCTTCTGGCTTTTTAGTATAGGGACATTTTTGTCATCTTGTTCTCCAAATAAAGAATAAGAAATTTATCATTAGATGCCAAAGTCTCCTGTAAATCAATAGCAGTCAAGATCTGATGGATGGAAATACAGTGGAAGGCATGGGATCTGTGCAGTACCTTCCATGGACATGTTCAAAAGTTGCTGTAATAGGTAGTTCTTGCAGTCAGTTTTGTCTGATTTGTAGTCTTGTGAAGGATCTTTTAAGCCTTTTCAAGTTTTTTTTTGTATGATAGTAATGTCTTATTAAACATTAAAATAAGTATTCTAAGAGTTTAAAAGTGCATTCTGCTTTTGGTACACATTCCAGTTTTTAAACAGCAATACGCTGAGTCGTTGCAGTGCAGGCAAAATGTAATTTACACTTGCTATGAGGGTGAAACTAGTATCTGTCTTAACACTCAAATAAAGAATTTTCCTCTTTATAAACTCTGACATACAGTGTATTGCAAATAAAACTAAATATAGTCTGCCCCAGTTATTTACATTTTTAATTATTTAAATTTTTACATGTAATGAAAACCAAAAGTTACAGAAGAAAGATGACAGAACATGAAATGAGTTTTGCAGAAGACTCTTCAGCTTAATCAATGCTGTTGAGGAAGGATAATACAGAAATACACAAAATGGAGAAGATGAATGTGGAATGGTTAGTCACTGTCTTATAAAAGAAGTAGGGATAGCCAGCTGAAATTAGGAACTGGCATGTTTAAATCAACAAGAAACATTTTTCACAGCCAGCTAACAAAGTTGTGGATGATCAGCAGGACAATGCAGGAGCTTAAAGAATTAAGTCTATATGAAAGGGACTAAACTGTTTTATGAGGTTAAGTTTATCAGTGACAATCAAATAGCATTGCCCAGAAGCAGTCTCTAGCTCAGGAAATCTATACATCCCAGCATGTCGGCAACCAGGAGGGCATATCTGTGGAAAAGTGGTTCAATTTTTGCTCCATATGCTTAGGCCACTGTGAGACACTTGGCAAATGGACCTTAAGTCTAATTTGTTACTGTATTTCTTAATTTAATTTTTGCTAAATTACTGTTTTGTTTATAACCATGAAGAAAAATAATAGAATATAAGGTTGTTATTTGACCTCTAAACAGTCACTGTGTGTCTGTGTCTAATACGCTAAATACTGCCTAAAAGAAATAAAAGTCAAGTTCTTAGCCCCATACCATCATCGACATGTTTTGCAAAACATGGTAATGTCTGCTAATTGTTCCATGTTGTCTGATGAGTTGTCCCCACCATTCAGAAAAATAGAATCGAAACTAGTTTTAAGCACTTGATTTGGACATGACTGAAACATGGAGCATTGAACTGAAAAGTCCTTTCTATTATTGTGAATAGTTTTGATTTTAATTTGTGTGGAAGATTAAGGACATTTTTGTTCTTCAACAACAGAATTTTTTACTTAAAGCACGACTGAAACACTTTAAGGTTTTATGTATTTACATAGCAGTCTTTTCCTTTGTGTGGACAAATCCTGTATAAACTCAGACAGTAAAAATTTGTGCAGTTCCATTTGGATTCCTATTCCGATAATACCCTGATGGATGTCTTCCAAAAGTTTCCTTTAATGCTGACTGGGAGTAGAATAAACTTCAGCTCAAGTGTTAAGAAGGTGGTATGTATCAGTTCTCAGAATTAGAGGAGCTGTTCAAGCTGTACTTTTGCAAGTCCATGCATTTCAGTCTCAACTGGGTACAAAGAAGAGACACTTCATTTCATACAGCTAGGGGCTATACCTGGTGTGTTACTGAAGATGTTACAAATAGCACAGTTTAATCTTAGGCAAAACGTACAGGAAGGTTTCTGAGATGTACAAAATATAAGTAGATCAATTGAAAGTAACACTGTTGCAAGTCATTACTTTCATTAAGACTGAGTGCTTTTTGTCAGAGTATTTGCCTTGATACCAGATGTGGATCTTGCCAGTGTAATTAGAATTAAAATGAAGAAACAGTTCTTCACAGAAAAAGATAAATTCAAAAGCATATGGATTGCTCATTTTGTTATCACTCATGAGTCAAACTGGCTGCGAGATGGTTCCTGAGTTTATGTTAAGCTTTAAGGCAAACTGATGATTGTAAATCATCAAAAATACTTTAACAAGTATTATGTTCAGGTGGTTAAATGAGACATATAATACTCTTGAGAGTTTTGAAATTTATAACTGAAAATTGATAATTAGAGAAAAAATAAAAGCATGGATGATGGGAGAAATGTGCACTTAATGCTACCTCTGTAAAACACCTACAAATACTGACTAAAAATGTAGTGATCCATCTCTTTTACATCCATTCAGAGCTCTTGCAACCTACATTCATTTAGCAGGATCTAAGGCTATTTGTGAACTCATGTTAAAAAAATGAAGGAAAGAAAAGAAAAAAAGGAGAAAAAAAAAAAAGAGAGAAGGAAAAAACTCCAAAACTTACCACCCAAACCTTATCTGCTCAGCTTCATGTCTTCTCATTAGGTAGTATTTTTCCCAGGTTTTAGAGTAGCTGGCATTTGATGCTCCAGAAAAGGAAGTGCCTTAAAGTAAATCCTGTTTTATATATATACATCTTTTTCTACTACATTTGCATGGTAATTCGTTCTGTCTGAAACAGAGGTAATGTAACTCATATGTAGGACTTGAAGATGCACATATTGCATTCATATCGGTCTGCTTTTGGGCTTTCCTGGAGAGGTTGAGGGAATGGGAATTCAGTGTGGGTAAAGAAACTGGATTTACTATTTTCACAGCACGACTATGCGCTTGAGCCCTGGGGATTTGAAATGTCTGTGTGTATGACTGAGCCTGAACATGCTGTTTGTGATAAAGTATAAGACAGAGAAGTGTCGTGTCTGCAATGTCTTTCTCTAATTTTTGTCCTTTATGTGTCATTAGTGAGGTCCCATGTATCTCTTATCCTCAGATTGCAGCAGGAAAGGCAAATTACTAAGCAGATATGTGCAGAACTTCTAAACTCAGGAGCCCACTCAGTGGTAGACTGAGATTCTTATTAGTCATCTCCCTATATGTGGGATTTAAGTAATAATTGTCCCAAATTGCCAGAGATGTAATCTGCCATACAAGTGGATTGAAAGAGTGTTCTGAGTACAGTGAATCTTTAAATAACACTGAATGGCTACAGCTGTGATTTTCATGTACATATATGAATTTTGAGTAAGTTGTGTTGTTTTTGAAAATTAATGTTTGTCTGTATATTGCTAAACACAGGGCAATGTCCATAAAATCTTGGAAAAATGCAGTTTACCACTTACTGGGAAACAATGTGTAAATCGCATCATTACAGAGAAGGTAAAGTACTTTTCTTGAATCCTTGTCAATACTTTCTTCCTCTATCCCTAAGAAAACTTTCACCATTGACATCTAGCATGCTGGACTCTTCGACACCTTCAGAACAAAGATGTCACACATGAGAAGTATGCAAAGTGTGCACCTCCATATTTTTCCCAAAGTATTCCTGAAAATTTGCCATGTGAGATGCAAATCCTCAAATACAGCTGTAATTACAGCTTGTTTTTTTCCAGCAGAGCAACGACTGTGTAGTGCGTATATATCAGACAATTGGCATGTTCCTTAGTGTATACTAAAGACTCTTTCAGAGAAACAAAACCTGTAGCTGTAGCAGCGCTTTAATTCTTTTGTCCTTACTTCATTCCATTTGTGAAGTAATTTACTCTCCAGTGCAAGTACATGTAAGCATCTGATATTGCTGCTGCTCAAAGTACATTAGCGGATCTTTTCAGCAAAGGATAAGTGACTTAAGGTTTTTGCTGCAATCATACTCCTTTTATTATCAGTGTTCACATTTTTAAGGGCTTAGAGTAGTCCCTCTGTGAACCATCTATCATACTAAGTAGAATGCATCAAAGGTGCTGATGTAGAATTTGCTTTCTCCCAAAAAGAGAGAAAGTAGAATTATTGCTACTGTAATTTAAAGGTTTTTTTTTCTCCACAAAGTAAGGGAAAATAAATGAAAATGTGAGTTTTTCCAGTCTTCTACTAACTGGCCACATACAAATGTGAGGTACAAAAAACCGAGAGTCAGCAAGGACTGATAGAAGACAAACAACAAGGAGAAATTTCTCTATGAGTCACCATTTGTCAGATCTGGTTGTTTTATTAGGAGGTGACACAAATGTAGAACAGTACATAGATAGTGTCGCAAATTCTCTTTCCACACTAGCTTCCTAGTGTGTATGTTACTTATGCCCAGCTTCTCTTTTAAAGACTTAGAGGAGCTATCAGGGGATTTTTTAGTCCCATAAATCAGACTCATGGGTCCAGAGGACAGCTTTTGGTACACGACTGTGATAAGCTTAAGACTTCACTTTTACTTCAAATTCAATCTTCACTGGTCTTTTGCTACTGGCTTTTTTTTTTTTTTTTTTTTTTTTTTAATAAGGAAAATTACTGTAGATCTTACGTTTTCTCTGGCAACTAGCTTGCAACCTGCGTATCTCCCTCTGGTAGGCACCATTAAAGTGCACATCATTTTATGGGTGTTTTTAGTTGATGCACTTGTGAGCCTTGGAAGTGGAAAGCATGTCTTATAAAGGCATCAGAAAGAACAGCCTTTGCTCCTTCAGTCCCTTCCTCACAGGCTTTCTATTAAAAATTCAACAAGAAATCTTGTCTTTCATTGCTAGCATCTGAAAATACTAAACACTAAAATACTGGGTGTGCAGTAGCTGTTGGAGAAGCTTATAATCTGACAAAGGTCATCAACCACTGTGTACTTCTCTACTGGCCTTAAAATGAAATAGAAGAATGGGCGACACATTGCCTTTTTCTGTTTTCCTTCATGATCTCTTGGTGAGCATTGTTTTGCAGCAAAGAACGTCTCAGCCCTCCTCCTTTGGACATCCCAGTTCTCACCAGATTGGAGCAGGAGGCAAAGTCCTAATTACATGCAATGAAGAACAGTTGCACGTTTTTCATAGAATTACAGAATCATAGAATGATAGAACAGTTTCAGTTGGAAGAGACCTTCAAGATCATTGAGTCCAACCTTTCTCCTAGCTCTACCAACACCACTAAACCATGTCCCTAAGTACAACAGCTACCCGTCTATTAAACGCCTCCAGGGATGGTGACTCCACCACCTCCCTGGGCAGGCTGTTCCAATGCCTGACCACACTTTCAGTAAAGAAATTCTTCCTAATACCCAGCTTGAACCTTCCCTGGTGCGGCTTAAGGCCATCACATTTTTCCCACAAAACTAACACAGCTCATATTTTAGATTCTTTCAGGTACAAATAAATGTAGCAGAAATCTTTGTTGGTGAGTTAGAAAAGTGAAACCAATTGATAATGGCATTTTTTGTTACTTAGGGAGCACTACCTACTTCAGCACACCATTTTGTACAATATTGCTACTTACATCCTCATATTGTGCTTTGATAATAAAAAAAATATTTGTGTGCTATTTGAACCTGACAGGCTGTGTTTGATGTGGACAAGAAGAAGGGATTGACCCTTGTGGAAATCTGGGAAGGACTGACAGTGGATGATATCAAGAAAAGCACTGGCTGTGACTTCACAGTAAGTTATTTTACAAAGAAATATCATTAGTCTGGTATCAGAACAAATATTCTCCACAAATACTCATCACACGAAGACTTGCAGATGCGGTAAGTTTCTGCCTTATAGGTGACGGCTGGGTAGATTACCTGTGGGATTTACAATGAAAATAAGGAGATAATTTAGGGCTAATCTGGTATGATTGTATTGGAAGCATTAGAAGCTAGGAAAAACAGAAAGGATGGAGAAATAACTAAGAGTAAGTGGACAATGGGGAAAGAGAACTTTTATGATGCTTTGAAGAGGGGAGCTGATTCATGTCTGAGAGGTGGATTAATATTTATTTTTCCACTGTATAAGTTAGTTTACCTAACTGTCTGTTGCTAAGTTTCCATGCTATCTTTTTGTGCGGTTGTGAGTCTTTTCAACAGGGGTGATGACATGTGTCCAGTCTGTGTTGCTAGTGCCGATCAATTAAATGCTCCGCTGTTGATACCTTTGCCTTTTCTCTCCCATTGCCTTGTATGGGTAAAACTCATGCTCTGCATTAGTCCAGAAAGCTAGTGCCTTTTGACCTTCACATTCATTCTTAAGTCTCACTTACTGCTAACACAAAACTGGCTTATTAATGGAAAGCTGTAGCACAGTAGATTGTAACTGATTGCATATGTGTGGTTGATAACATAATTTCTTCATGGCCTTCTCCTACATGCACATTAGGAATTTTTTTCTTCTGTGTTGTGAAGTCTTTTGCAGCATGTCAGCCCTCCTTTGGCAAGGACAGTGAGTATCACAGTGTACAACTTCTGCTGTGAAAGTACTTGGGGATGATTCGGTAATGAAATGCAATGCTCTTCCTCTCTGCAGAATTTCAAGGCAGGGCTAGGGCACATAACTGAAAGGCTTCAGAGCAGTCAGTATGTGAGAGTTTGTTATTAACTCTTTGAGCATACTATGGGCAGTAAGTAAAACTTTCTGAGCAATGAGCCTGTGGAATTTCATTTATTTCTTATGTCCATAAGAGAGCATTTCTGATAACTAATATTATAGTGTGTATTTTTTCTTGTGGGGTTTTAAATATTTTGAATGAAGAGCTGCTCACTTCTGAAAATGCATCTGTTTATCTGAGAAAAATTGTTTGGCTAAAGATGAGTGACCTGCAACTGCAGAGTGCAGGAAACCGCTACAGAATCACTTTACTCCATTATTAATTTTCCGTGTAACATTTTATGGAAGTCATTATTATTTTTTAATTTACAGTGGAAGCAACCTTCCATATTCAGCAATTCTGTGTGCAAAATAAATTTTTCATTAAGCTTCTGACTGTGATTTAGGAAAAAAATATCAATTTTTTAAAACTTCAGTAATGTCGAGACTTCTTTTTCTTTGGCTAATCAGGCTGTCAAACAACTAGCGTCCAAAATTAAAATGTAAAAATGACCTTGTAGGTTTGTATCTATTGCAGTCAGTCACTTTGTTTTGTTCTTGCATATTTAATTTGGGGATTAACTTGATGATGAATTTGAAGGTTCCATGTTTAGTAGGCATTTAAATAGACTGAAACTAGAGGAAAGGACTTTTGTTGTGAGAAGGCACCAGTCCTTGTGTACCTAAACCTGCTTGTTTGGAAGGAGTTGGTTTCTTTTTGGTTCACGTGACCAATATATGTGTATTTCACTGAGTGTGTGTTACCCAAAGTGAAGTCCAGCAGACCTGTGCTCCAGGCAATGAAAGCAGAAGCAACCAAAGAATTCAGAGAAAGAAGTGATAAGCTTAAAATGATGGGCTATGAGATTAAGCTTTGCAGCAGCAGGGTGATGCGATAGAGCAAGACTGTTAGCACCGAAGAAAAGATTAGCACTACCCACTGTCCCTTACTGCTTTCCTGTAAATGTTACAAAGCAATGGTATAAATTTTTAATCCTTAGGATAGCCTAAAGTTAGCAGTTGATAAGAGGTGTTGCAACAATCCAATGTCTAGGTCCTTGGGATCTGTCTCACTGGGATCAGGAAGGGGTGGTTCACAAGCACCATTTGCTAGTTCTCCTGAAAGCAAATTCTAGCGTAGTCTGCTTTGTACAGCTGCTGTGGTCATGCATGAAACCATGAGCTGCACTGAAGGAGGCGTGGGCATGAAAAATGTAGATGCTGCTTGGTTTATGCACTTTCATGTACTTAATCTTGAAAGCATGGGGCCTGCATAAATGCTTGCAAAGCAATGCTTGCTTGCAAAGCATGTACTTCTGCCAAGGTATATGCAGGGGTCAGTGTTACCTACTGATTGGTAGTTCCAAAAGTATCTGAAATCTTTATAGTGCTGCAGATGGAAAGCATGAACCACAATGTTTTGTTTATTAAAGCTGTGGCATGGAAGAGCGCTAGCTCTTCCATTCTTTCTTTTTTTTTCTTTTTTTTTTCCTTTCCTCCTCTAAGGAATGTTTCCACACCACAGTGACCCGGTCCTCCTTTCACTGAAATCCTTACCAAAACTTCTGTTGGTGTCTGTGACAGCAAGACTGGATCACTGTTGCATAATATTGGACCCTTGATGGCCTGATCTTCGTATACAGTGAACACCTACAGCTCCCTCTCTTAGTTTTGGTGTTCAGAAAATAGAGATTTGAGCATTGTGATAGGCATTTGTTCAGAAAGCACCATCCAGTCCTTTTTTCCACATTTCAAGACTGCCTCAGGCTTCTTTGCAAGAGTAACAGTTGTGCTTGTGATTATGTTCATTGAATGAGACATCTTGTTCTTGTTTATATTGGTGACAGGAACTTTAGTGACACTGAATTGGTACAGTAAAAGCAGGTTTTTTGCATACTATGTTTTGCTAGTTTGAAACAGAACTAAGGGGTGGAAAATGAGTTGACCCTTTTCTAGCAGTTTTTTTTCAGTGGATGCAATGACTGATCTGAACTAAAACATCTCTCTAGGTTCATTACAAGTGAGGTTTTAAGGGATAGCTGTACCTTTATGTATAACTCTTCCCATGGAGACTACTCCTTTTTGGAGAAAAGGACTTTATAGCCTATATTTGTTTCTTTGAGACTCATTTGTCTATACCATCCCATTTTCACAACTTGCTTACTTATTTGGAAAAACATCTCCTAAAGGACATTTGCAATAACAAAATGTCAAAGAAAATGTGATTTAGAGTCAACAATCTTCATTACAGACTGGCATCATATCAAAAAATAAACAATTTGCCCTTGATTTTACTGCTGTGAAGATAAAGTGTTGGCTTATATCAGATTTGCTGTAGCCTAGTATATAGATCACCTTGGCAGGTAATCTGTTTGGCCTTGTACTGGTTTACACCGTTGATGAGACCATAAGAGAACAGACTGAGAACCATACTTTTGCAGACATATTTCATTATAACAATAATCAGGGTAAGTCTGTTTGGGTAAAATTTCCCCATGGCCCTGCTTTTTCTTAGTGTAAAAGCTCAGCATTACAAGATGATCTTAAAAGATAACATGGAGTTTAGGAAAAGTAGTTGAATAAAAATTGGCTAGTGTATGTTTAAAAAGAAATTGACAGCCCAAGTACAAGCCAGTGAGTACAAAATTACAGAGGATATGGTTTTATTTTCTGTAAGTACATTTTCCTTTGAGGAAACAGGCTGTTGCAGGATTGCATCCATTTTTAAATGAGTTTTTTCCTCATCAATTACTCCCACTGCAGAAGTCACATTAGGAACAGATTTTCATACAAAAGCTGGTGTTGGAATTGTGGTTTGCTTTTATTTGCAATTTCAAATAATTAGGAGTTAATAAGGGATAAGCAACTTTTGTTATTTTAACAAACATGCTAACACTGGTCATCTTTTTTCTGAGGGGCTGTTTTTACATGTTTGAAAGTGATTTGCTTTTGCACACCTGATAAGACCATTAGAAGTTATTAGGTCTCACTGTCATTCAGAATTGGGCCTTGAGAGAACTTTATAAGAACTGCTATAAAGAAACATAATGAAATAAGCATAGGGCTGTTTGTGTAGCTGAAAAGGGTAGCTTGGGGTTGGAAATTGGAGAGTCAACAAGCTTGAGTTGCAGGGAGTCCCTGAGGCCACATGTCCTCTTATCAGTTCAGAGACTGTGTACAGGACTGCCTAGGCAAACTGCTACCGGTACGCCTACATGTTCAATGTTAACAAAATATTTTGAAGCTTCCAAGATAAGCTGTTCTTCCTGTAAGTGAAATAATATTAAGAACGTGTTGCTTAGGAGGTAGTGTTAGAAAGTAGCAACTCTGTGGCTGTGCACTATAAAGTAGTCTTCGTTAAGCGTGTTCAGCCCTTACCAAATGCTGTGCCCTTATCACAGGATGTTACCAAATTGACCAACTCTGCTGAGGTTTAAGGCAGTGGACTCAGGGGCCTTTCTGCATTTCAGACTTGATTACTTCTTGTTTTCCGGGCAACCAAACCATCCCTTTTGTTATATTTTTTGTTTTGTTTTGTTTTGTTTTTTGTTTTTTTTTTCTTATTTAATCGCATTTTGTTTAGATCAAACAGTTGTGTTCAGGTCCAGTTCTGAGTGGTGCTGGGCTCTTGCCACCTCAGTTGTCTTCAGCAGGCATTGTGGCACTTCAGCACTCATGAGGATTGGGCCCTTTCTGAAGCAAATAGTGGTACACATAAATGACAGCTGTTAGCATCAGATGTGCAGACGTTACATTTAACATAATATGCTCATTCAAATGTAAAACATTGGAGGTTTTGATGGCACCAAAATCTACGACAGCAGAAAAACAATAGTCTCCTTTAGTAATTGTTTTGTCATTATTTGCAGACTAAAAATCTTCATCTAGTTTTTCCCTTTACTTCAATGGAACCATCCCTGGGTGAGGCAGAAATAGGCCCAGACTAGGAGAGGCACATAGGCACCTGGAGTCAGAAATGTTAAAACATTTCTGGGAACTAATCCAGGAATGCTGGTGCGCTCAGGGAGTTTCTCCAGCTCCTCTACACTTACATGTTACATCTATTTGTTATCCTAGTTCATACACAACTTTGAAAAATCAGTGATCAGTTTCCATCCATTGTAAAGATTTAATTAGCGTTTGGTACAGTAAACCCTTCATGAACTGAGCTCTCCTTGGTGGCTATTATCATAAGGTTTTAAATGATTATATACAGTGGCTGGAGGAAAGATAACGTAGAAATGTAACTGGTACAGGAAATGCAGCCTTGTACCTCTAAAAGAAAGAGGCTTTAATGCTTGGAAAGGCCCTTATATATAATTCTTTCATGAGTTAGCTTGTTCAGTGGGATAAGGAGGCAGAAAGAATGCAATATGTGATGTTTCAGTGGAGCACATTAATCAATTAGCAGACAGATTGTCTGTGGAACTGTTTTTCATCCTGAGCAAGTAAGAACCTGTGTTATTTTCAATCTTCATCCTGGGCTACCTATTTAAATAGGGCTGGGAGCAGGAGATATTTAAAGAGGCTTGGATCTTCTATGGAGACCTTTTTCTCAGAGTATTTCTGTAGAACTGCAGTTAGGGTTCAACCAAGTGTTAACCATTGCTACTCTTCAAAGTCTTCTCTTTATTTTTCTCATTTACACCTTCTTTCCTCATCTAGTTTCCTATTTAGGCTTACTGTGTTTTATTTTTGGCCTGCTGGATAGCTTATCACTAATTGATTTTGATGAGTATAGGGAATTAAAACATTAGACTACATAAGTGTGTCCTCGCACAAAAATGAATGTGAATGGAAAAAGGCAAGCTTAAATTAAAAAAAAGGTAAAATTAGAAGTATTGAACTATGTCATCGTCAAACAAATCAAATGAATGTGAATGGAAGAAGGCAAATTTACAAAAAATAGATTAAAGTACAAGTATTGAATTGTATCATCATCAAACAAGTCATCAAATCAAATGTATATATATACTGTTAGTACAGTATATATGTAATACAAATATACATTTGGTTGTGTATCCCCTGCTAATAGGCATGTTCCAAAACTCAGTTGACTAGTTCTCCACAGACCCAGCATTGACAGACAGCATCTTGTTTCCTGATGGGTGGGCAGGAAAAGCAAAAGAACTTGGCTATTGTGCAAAGAAGGGAAATCATCAATTTAAGATTCCTTGGCATGCTTGTTTGAATAACTGCAGTGGCAATTCAGTCATGTATGGAATATTATGTGGCCTCTACATCGTTCAGTGTATTGATGTGTGAATGCAAGTGGATTAGAAGGTGATGGCTGAAGCCATTGCCCGTCTGCAGCCATCTCTCCTATAGCTGGTCGTGGCAAGCTCAGCTGTACACAAACTATGACCATTTATGGGCCAGTGTATTAACTAAGCCATGGCCTGTTTTTGAGTTATGTTTGTGTGCCATCTTGTATGGTGTATAACTGAGCTGCTTCGCTTGAGGTCAGCTATCCCTTCTGCTGGCATCAGAAGACCATGCACTTGGCAGGGGCAAGTACAGGTTCAGCTGTCCAAGTTTAATCTGCTTGAATTCTTAAATCAATAAACCAGCTCAAAATAAATGAAGTTTAGAGGTTGGATGCTAGTGCCATACATTTAGTTGTTGGAGTGTTTATCTCTGAAATACTGCAAATTCATCAGCTTAAATAAATACAGTGTCTCTAGCCTTCAGTGGCACATAGTTGATAGAGGTGGAAGTGAATGGTGGGTTGTACTGCTATATCTGTATGCCAACTGCTGTGTTTTTTCCCTCCTTTTTGCTAGGTTTCTCCAAAACTAATACCAATGAGGCAGATTTGAACGTGAAATACAGACTGGGCTTAACTTGCCAGAAGGCTTGTTTCCAAATGGGAGCTCAGTGAAGAGAAATCGATGGCTGTTTTGTTTTGCAATTTGCAATTTTTTTATTTTTTTTTTGAAGGGCTTTGTAAGTAGTTTCCAGATAGTTAAACTCGAGTTGTGACTATCAGCCTAAATTGTGTTTTACTTTCATAACATTACCGTTTTTAATGGAAGGGTGAATTTATTCCCGAAATTTTAAATAATGTTATATTAATTTGTTAATGAACATTGTCCAAAAGCATGCCTTGTAGTCTCTCTGCCAAATACTATTTTTTTAACACAGATTCAGAAAATGACCATGCAAAACTTACAATTGCCTCTGCTTTTCCTGATGTCATTAAACTTACTAATAACTCCATTGCTGTGGAACTACAGCACTTGCAATGTCCGTTCTCCTGTAAAGGTGCGGCGTTTTTTTCTGGAGTGGTCTACAGCAAATGTACGCAGCTGTAGAGAGAAAGCGGGAATATGGACTTCTCTTTTCCCGAACCTTTTAATGAGCCCATGACAAAACTGTTTATACCAGTGGAAATAACTGGGTCCTTAGCCCTGAATGTATTTACTGTTTCCATGGTGTGTTTCTGTTAGCATTAAGAAGCTTACGCTTCCCAAAGTCCAACTCTGACCCCTTCTATTTGAATCATATGAACTAGAATGAGGTTAGTGTGAAGGAGGAAGATTTAAAAGGTCTCCAGCCCCATGCAGACAGCTGGTAGCTGCATAGTTGTCCCACAGGAAGCACTCTTACTCTCCAGATACAGCTCTTCTTATCCCCAGCCCCCATTCAAAGGCAAATGAAGATTGTTTCTGGACTGTCCTTCCAGTGTTAACACAGAGAAACAGGGGAGGAGAATGTTGTGGGCACTTCAAAGATTTCTTCTGAAGGAAATACAGTTGGTTAAGGGTAAAAGCCATAAGTTTGTACCACTTGACTATCAAGGCATCAGCAAAAATGAAAGAGTTTGGATCCCAAACTCATGATAACCAGAATAAATGCCATGAGACAATCAAAATGAAAAGACGTTCTCTCATACTGGTTCTGCTATTTGATAAAGATCTTCCTTTCCCTGTTATTAATTACAAAATGACTGTTATTTTTGCAAATAGGTAATATGACAGCATTGGATCTCACATCCCAAATCAGCACAATAAATCTTTATTATATAGAGCATGAATTGACTGGAAATCCACATCTACTAAAATACAGTGTTCTCTCCAAGTATAATGGTTTCTGTCTTTCATATAAATAGGAACACTTGAAACACTTCAGTTAGAATAATTCCTGACACAATGTTTGACATCGGGACTGGAGCAGAATAAGTGACTGAAAAACATGTAAAATGTAGATGCACAAGTAAATATATATATATATATTTATATATATATGCCTATCATACATGTGATAAACAGTGTTGGGGATATGGTATAGAAGGGCATTGTAGTACTAGATGGATGAGGCATTCACCGTAGTCAGTGTGTGTTGTGGAAGGAATGTTTCTAGGGAACTAGATAGGAAAATCCTGCAATATTTAGCTCCTGTACTAGTCTTTGTGCTGCATTTTTCCATTCTAAAATAAAAATGCTTCTCTTTCATGGGACAGTTATAAGATTTGTCTTGATCCACACATGGGTTTTATAGCAATAAAACTGTTTTGATTAGAGAAATTATTTTGTTTAGTTGCTCTAAACAATTCTTTGATAACCTCTTGTCAATATACCACATTAGGTTATCCTTCTTCCCACAAAGGAATAAACAAAATGCCTTTGTAAACCCATTTATACTAGTACAGAAGTACTCCCATAATCCTATATCATATGACTTGAACTCATGGGTGCTAGTGGGTGGTAGGCTGTTGTGTAGCCTGAATGTGTAGGCAAGACCTGATCCTGAGCCCATGGGAAAGAAACATGTAATACAAAGTCTAGTGCTAATTTCATGATTAAACACGTACAGGTGATTTGGTTGATAGGTAATTTGCACGCAAGACTTAAATCTACATTTATCAAAGTGCTCCAGAATATCTTAACCCGGGATTAGCACAAGTTAGTTTTTACTTAGCTTTAGTTTTCACCTGTTTTCTCTGTTTAGGTGTATTCCCTATGTTATTTACTCATTCCCTATGTTATTCACCCATTTCACTTTCTTAAAGTTTGGCCGTTTCTGTTGCTGTGGAGGTGGTCTGAAGTTCTGCTCGCAGAGTTTTTGCAGACTAGAAGTCTTTATACAACAAAAGGTGGCTCTATGTTAGCCGAGTATGAAACAGTTTTGGTTTTGGATAGAGCAGCCCAGAGGCCTCTTCCCCAATCCATAAAGACACTTCAGTGACAGTTCTGACCTTTGTGGTGCTGTACCCAGCAAAAGTTGCCTATCTTTGCCTTCAGGGCCAAGGATGGGTGAAGAGCTACTCTGAGGGGATGGGTGTGATGCCTGAAGGTGTCTTGTTCATCGTCATTCAAAGCTCTCACAGAGACTTCCCGGAACGGATGCTGATTTTAGGCGAGCAGTATAAAATAGGGAATTACTATTAACTTATCCAGAGAAAAAAAATGTATTTAAATAGCTGGGGAAGTCTTAAATAAATCTGTAAATGAAATGTTCATCTTTGCTATTACCGATGCTACATTAGTTGTAGGACTGACTAGTTAATCACAGCGAACTTTTATTGAGATATATATATAGCACAGGAGAAGTGTCTGAGGGCAGCGTCAAGTGTATGCTGGAGCTGCCGTAGAACTATGCTTTGCTGGCATACGCACAGAAGCCATAGTTGTCATTCATATATGGCTATAAAAAGGCTAATGACCTGGTAATGTCTGGGAGTTCAGCACCTTGGTTTCTGAAGCAAAGAATTAGGAGCCAAGAACTCCTGAGTTTCAGCTTTTGCAGTTCTCCACTTACTGCCTTGAGAAATGTCATCTGTGCTCTCTGCCTTGTCTCCTGTTGCTAATAAAGGGGATGTTTTTCTTCCTACCTCACAGGGATGTTGTGAGGAATAACCAGCTAAGGTCTGTGCAACAGGTTATTTTTTTTCTTCAAATTGGAGGTCACACTTGATCAAGAATGTGGAAGAGTACTTGAAGACTGTCATGCATGCTGGATATTTGAATTCTGTGTCTTCTCATATTTGTATCAGTGTTAATGCAAGAGAGCAAAAGTCAATATGGTGCTGAAAACTGGGGATGAAAGGAGAACAGGCTCTCTCCGTATACAACAGTGGTGCAAATATCTGTATGTCACACTTGATTTTTTTTGTCTTGAGGTCATTATATTGTAGTAGAATATTGGTATTGTTATGAAAACGTCATGTGTCCACACAAGCTGGTTGCAACAAGCTGTAACTCCAATTTTTTAATTGATTGGTAAAGTAGGTTTAGAAATTGAAGCACTACTAAGTATTTCCCTCTCTATGGATGCAAGTATGATTCATAGGTAAGGTATACTCTGAGCAGTAGTTGCCATGATCAGTATTACAGGAATGAAAGCTTCTTATTCCTTGTTGGTGGTTGATGGTATGCATGAAGGTTTATTGGGACATCACAGAGATCATGCCCTGCTTGACAGCATTTCACAAGACAAGGACAGTTGATGCTCTTTATCCTGAAGAAGATGAGATTCTACTATATAATCACATTGAACTTACTTCACTTTGTATTTTATTGACCTCTTTCCCTGAAAAAGCAAAAAAAGAGAAATATTACAGAAAACGTAGTTGTACTGTAAGCTCTGCAAACTGAACGTTGAAGTCCTTCTATGTATTTGCAAAACAATCAATAAAATAAAGATTAAAAATCCTAGGTTTCCTCTATTGTTACCATTTTTCATGGTGTTCTGTTCTGCCATTAGGGGCAGTAAAAGACTAGCTCATGTTCACACCAGTGTGTCACACCAGTGTGTCACACCTCAGCACATACAAAAACCTCAAGGTCTTGGCTGAAGGTGGAGGGATTTGATAAACAGAAATAATGAAGCTCGAAACTCAGCTAACAGCTGGTTTCTCCATGTTCTCTCTTCTCACTGACGTCTGTGCGGGGTGAATCTCAAACATAATTATCACATTCATTTTTGTAATGACTTGTTTTTCAATGAAGTCAAATAATGGACTACATATGTAGTCCTCAGAGAAGTGATTTTTTACCTTAAAACTGCTGTGGAAGTGATAGCATTTGAGATGTTAATCATTGATGTTAGTGTGTGGCTGCACTCTGAAAATAGTACTAGATGACACATGAAGACAAATTCCATTAACCACCTGGAGAATGATAAAGCAGTTGATTGCAAAGTGATGAAAATGCTTGTCTGGGTAGTGGGGTCATCCTTCTTTCTATACGTGTCATAAAAGTCATGAGTAAATATGTCATAGTATCATTTTATCTTCTGTATCATAGGAAAGCAGGTTGATAAATATGGATAAAAACAGTTAAGCTCCGAAGAGAAACCTTGATGATTTGCTTTGAAACAAAACTATTCAGTAATTTGTGTGTGTAGTCGAAATCCAACAGTCTGTCACCCCTGTGAAAGGGGATACGAGGTAAGTGCCAAAACCACTGAGATATTACACCAGTCTTGCAGCTTTAAAATCCACTCGTACAAATGTAGAAGGTGAAGTTTTCCTCTGAGAAGAGGAGGAAGAAAACAGTTGGTTACAGGCATATCTGAGCACTACCCTGTATATCTTCTGTTGCCTGTTTTACAGTATCTCATCCTTTCTTTGATCCACTGCAGTATTCTGAGCCCCTCTTCCACTCGGATCCATCTGCTGCTATAGACCAGGGGTTCTTAGCTCTGAATATACTTGCACTGCAGCACGGGTGACAGTTTTTAATGGAACAACTTCAGAGGACACCTTGGGGAGGGGAGAGAAATTCCTTTCCTGAATGCAGTTCCTGATGCATACCTAACATCATATTTTGAGGCTCTAGCAAAGGTAAAACTAGCTATTGTGTTTGCGTTGCAGAAACTTGCTGTGCCTGGTTCACATATATGTACCTATTTAGAAGTGAGAGCATGGAAGAAATTCTTGCCTTCAAGGCCAATGTGTTCTCTGCCTGCCTCCCACGGTACTTACATTTTATTTATTGTATTTTATTATTGTAATGGCTTGCAAAAGCAAGTAGAACGTTACTTGTTTGTGGGAGCAGCAGAACTTATTACTAGATTTTCTGTTTCTGTGCTCTTAAAGCTGTCCCCTGAGCATGCAGTCCAGAGAAAAACTCTTGAATTTGTGTAAAGCTGTGATGGATGCTTAGACTGCAGCTGCTGCAATGCTTCCAGGCATTGCCACTGTTGCTGTTGCACAGGATGAGCAGTGCTGCCCTCGGTGCAGTGCAAATCATTATGTTTGTCATAAGCCTGTGCCTGTATGAGATTCATAAGCTGGTGTCCATCCACCTGACTGCTGAAGGGTCTCACCAGGTACGTAGGTTTATGTGGTTTTCAGTATAGAAGTGGCACAGCCACAGCTCCTTTAGGAGATGGTGATGATGCTTCTTCCCCTGTGTTAGCTGAGCAAGGAGAGTGTTTGTGAAGCTTCAGTTCCTAACTCCGTTCAGGAAAATTCAAAGCACATCTCTCTTGTCACAGGAAAGCACCTAACCCACCACACTGCAGGGTGAGCTGGGCAAGAGCTGCTTCAGGGGAAACCGGCTTACTTTGCAGAAAGGATTGCAAGGGCTACAAGGCTCTGAGTAGAGAAGTCAAGAAGGAGTGGGAGACGGTCATCTAGCCTGTTAAGTCATTCACCCAGCAGTGGGAAGGCCTGAATTATGCTTTGAAGAATGGGGTTTGTTTTATGAACACAGACTTTACACTGTGTAAGCAACTTACTTCCTCTCCTTTATGGCTCCCCTGTGTGTAGGCACCTACCTGTGTTAAGCCAGGTGTTTCTGGGCAAGCCCAGAAGAGAACATGAAGGCAGTTACAGAGCTGGCAGGTGAAGCAGGGAGTTGCCTTGGCACCTCGGCATGGTACAGGGTGAGATTTTACCTTTTAAGATTATGTTGCCTAAATTAATCAAATTCTCTCATAGATGCTTATGTCAACTACTTTTATTTTTTGGAGAAGTTCCTTTGGTTCTGTCAGCTGGAAAGTATGTAATATATAGGTAGAAAAGAGAATTGAAAACTTTTGTAAATGTAGGGAAAATGTTACAAGAAGCACAAAAACTGCTGCCAGGAGGAGAATCAGTTTGCATTAACAGAGCAAAATCAATGTGAAAAGCAAACTTAATATCTTATCCCAAAAAAATAAAGGCAAGTCACGACACAAGCACATTGGTACCACCTGCAGAAAGTATACATTAATTGTAGGACAACTTCAGTCTTGTCTCTTCAGGCAGTGAGTGAATAAAGACTATAAATTGGATTTGACGCCCATATCCTG
Organism: Leptosomus discolor; assembly: GCF_034619465.1. Taxonomy (NCBI): domain Eukaryota; kingdom Metazoa; phylum Chordata; class Aves; order Leptosomiformes; family Leptosomidae; genus Leptosomus; species Leptosomus discolor. Next base: position 77,696,648 of record NC_141419.1, read on the forward strand.
CAAAAGAGTGCTTCCCCCACCCTTTGGAAAATCTGTCTGTGTGTGCAATTAACACTTTCAGATCTGAACAAGCTGTGTGAGGCTATAGCAGACAAAGTTGTCTTGTCCAATAAATATCCCTAAAAATACAAATTTTAAAGCTATAATCAGGCACTCTGGCTTGCCAGTCATTTCTGTCTAGTGCTCTTACATTTCCTCCAATAAAACCCATAACCTGTGATTTCCTCCTTCAGGCAGCCTTCTAATCCTAAAGGAGTAGCTCCCTTTGTCACAGAATCACACAGAACGTTAGGGATTGGAAGGGACCTCAAAAGATCATCTAGTCTAACCCCCCCTACCAGAGCAGGACCACCTAGAGCAGATCACACAGGAACGCGTCCAGGCGGGTTTTGAATGTCTGCAGAGAAGGAGACTCCACAACCTCCCTGGGCAGCCTGTTCCAGGGCTCTGTCATCATCACAGTGAAGACTGCTCAAATTTTTTCAGTGTTCCTGTTTGCCTCAGGTGAAGGTGAGAAGCTAAAAGGAAGTGTGTGTCCATGTGTCTGCCAAGTCATGGCATTGGGTGAACTGAGACCAGAAGAGCAGAGCTGATGTGTGTTGTGCTTGGCTGGGTGGCTGCAAGGGGGCACTCATTGCTCTGGCTGCTCTCAGAAAAAAACACGGCTGCGATGGATGGCGTGGGCAGAGGTGGTGCTAGGGAATGGCATTACAGAGCTACTGCTGACATCAGCACGTCTGGTTTGCTGGCCTGTTTCTAATGCACTGCAAGTCGAGCACCTGATGCTGAAAGAAAAAAAAAAAGATGCATGGGATGTTCTCTCTATTTTTCATTTCAACTTGGAGATCGCATGGATGCTTGTGTTTGAAAAATGAAAATAACATGCTCCTGTGAAGTGGACACATCTTAGCAAAGGAGGTTGTCATCAGTCCCTTTTCCCATAAAGCGAGTGATATGATGAGAGGAAACGGCCTCAATTTGCACCAGGGGATTGAATATTAGGAAAAGTTTCTTATCAAGCATTGGAACAGGCTGCCCAGGGAAGTGATTGCATCACCATCCCTGGAAATATTTAAAAGAATGTGGATGTGGTGCTTACGGATGTGGTTTAGTGGTAGACTGGGCAGTGCTAGGTTAATGGTTGGATGTGATGACCTTAAGGGTCTTTTCCAACCTAAATGATTCTACAATTCTATGAAGAACCAGCAGCTGGCTAGCCCAAGCCCTGGGCATACTCCTGGCTGCAATGCCCACCAGGGCAAGGAGGAAGACATCAGGCTTGGACACAGTTCTCCTTAGATCCTAGATGCTTGTACGGGCTGTTCTTACAGCGGTGAGGAACACAGCCATACCACCATGTCTGTCTTCCTTCCTTGGGTGAGAATGGCTCAGAACTTATTTGGAGCAAAAGGCAGGGCTGAGGTCTGGGACTGAAACGGCACAAAAACACTTCTCTGTCCTGCATGGCAGAACTAGTGCTGAAACTTTCCCTTCCATGAAGAGCTGCTTCTTGTAGTGTTGCTGATAATTCGTTCTCCTTTGGGGTTACAGGCTGGTATTTGCTGATTCTCTGCTGCTGTATCGATTAATACTGACATTTTCAGATTCTTCTCTTTAGGTAACCTACAGCCTGGGGCGGGGGGGGGGGGGGGGTGGGGGTGGGGGTGGAAAAAAAGCCAACTGCATAAATCTGCTAGCTATAAAACTGAAGGATGGTGAAAGTAGTCTGCAGCAGCATATCCATGTTCTCATCAAGAGCAATTCAGAATTTTTAGGACATGTTAACTGCTGCAGTGAGGAGAAGAGGCTGCAGATCAATATAAAATAAAGCACAGCCTCACTGAATTCCATTTATAAATTTCAACGTACTCTCCTGTAGTCATGCAGGAAAGTCATTCTTGGTACATTGGAGGGTCAATAGTTACAAAGAAAACATCACAGACCAGTTGGGTGTGGAGCTGCAAAATTCATCCAATCTGAAAAAAATCTCCATATGTTAATGAGGACAAAATCCTAGAAGTAATCTCTATTGTCACAGAGAAACCAAGAAATGGTGAGAATCACTGATTATTTCACTTCAAAAGCGGGAGAGGTCATGACTGGTAATTCATTATCCAAATCACCATTGTTGTATGTCTTTCCCTAACAAGCTGTCTGACTGTTTGCAAAACAATCCCTCTGGGAACGTATCTACCTGAGAGCTTGTTTCTACGGGGATTTTAATTGTGTGGCAGATTATTTTCACAGTGGAGCTGAAATGGGTAGAGGGACCAGGGAGCATCAAATGTAAGCCAGGTGCAGCAGATGGGGAGGCTCACAGGTAAACAGCCCCACACATCACGTCATGGCACTGCTGGTCCTGGGGCAGTGAACCCTCCCAGTGGAGGTCACTGCTCATGGCTGTTGATTTGGATGGGATCCTCTTCTGGGTGATCTGTACAAGTGCATGTTTAGTTTAAGCATATCTTCATATCTAATCAGATTTGAGCGTGTGCTTGGGTACCTCCGTGAGTATGGGCTTAGAGGCAAAGGCCAGAGGAAGGCAGGTGACAGGCATCCGGACCTGAAACGTCTTTTTACCTCCAGCAGAGCATGGCCAGGCAGGACCTGCCAGAGCCTGGGGCATTTGTTTGCAGTGTGTGCAGGACATACTGTTATCCTCAGGGCAGAGCAAGTGATGGTGGGATGGGAGAGCTGGGAAGTGCTATGCAATACCACTGCCGGTGCGACAGTTGCCCCCTGCTGTTAATCCCCATCTCGAAGTCTGATCGATGCTGTGCAGAGCTGTGTGAAAAGGGGAGGCACTTCAGCCTTTTCTGCAGAGAATTTGCGTCTTTTCCAAGAGATACTGAGTGCTGAACCCTGGCTTGGATGAGGCGCATCTGAAGGCTATCATATATGGAATAGCTCTTCTAACATGACAAATTTTGGCAGTAGCTGGCAGTTTTACTGCAAAGGGAGACCAGTTCTTAGTACAAGACAATCTTAAGCACAGCATGATGCTCCGGCTGGGGCCGGGGCGGGGAGTGGGGTGTGGAGGTTGCTCAACACAGTTTTAGCTAGTTAAGTGGTAACTACTAAACATGTATTAATTTACTGAGATTGTGGCCTAGGGATCCCAGGGTTACTGCTCCCAGGTGTAGGCTCTTGTCATTGAGTCACAGTAAAAGTTTTAAGACTGTGGCTTTCACGTACTCAGGCAGGTTGCACTAAAATCTAGAAATAGTCTAATAATATAATCTAACAACTATATTTAATTTGAGAGGTTCTGTAAAAATCTAGTAAAGAAAGAGTGCAGGAGGAGAAGGACTTTCCTGTTACTTTCTTGCCACTTAGCATTCAAAACTTCATACATTGACACAGTGCTTCACAGTTTAAGAGGACTTGGGCAAATCAAACCCAGCAGCAGCCATTCATCTGCATAATTACTGAGGACCAGATAAGAGGAAACAAGCTCTAATTCCATCACCCCTATTTGCAGGTGGACAGTTTTATTCGACAATAAAAATGAATAAAGCTTGTGTCTTGCTAGTTATATTGAACCTTAAAGATGGAAAATGAAAAAAAGGTAGCTGGGTTTGTTGAATAAATCAGCACTCATCTCTGCTGGGGAATGTGGTTACATGTATCATGGCAGGAGGATGAGGTTGGCGCCCTGTGCCCAGGCACTGTGCAATCACCCGGGTGAGCAATGCGGGGGCTGCAAAGATGGCTGCAAAAGGTGTACTCAGCACACCTTGCCCACAGAGGGGTAATATCCAAATAGGCTGAAATGATGGAATAAAAGGTCAGTTCTCAGGTAGTTTCTGCCTCAAAAGTCCAGGACTGCAGAGAAGGAAAGCTGCTATGTCCTCTTAGGTGAATTAAATTTGCGGTCTAAAATGAGCATTAATTCCTCTCCAAAGCATGGTTTGCTGGGGTCATGTGGGCACTGGGGTTTGGTTGCTGCCCCTGGCTGTGAGGGTCTTGGTGGCAGGGAGCCACCCAATTCCACCAGCACCTTTCTGCCAGTTTTGTTGCTATTATTATTTTTTAAGGCATCACAAAACAAGGGAGGTCTTTAACCACGAAATGGAGCGGTGGCAGAAACATTATTCAAAGCAGAGGGCTCTTATTTTCATTCAAATGCTTCAAAGTAAGATTGCAGAGATGTTTGCTAATACCAGTAAACAAAAAAATCCCTGCAGCTGAGAACCATCTCCAGAAAGCACAGGCAGAGTTAGCTCTCCCACAGCCTTCCCCCATGGTTTTCCTTCCCTCTCAGTCATGCACAAACACAGTATTTGTTTTTCACCTTTACCTTGCATGCTCTGCATCGAAAAAAAAATAAAGTCCATTTTTTTCTTGGAACAAGAGATATGTATTTTTTTTGTACCTTTTGTTCTGCAGATGCTGACAGGATAGTCTCAGGATCCTTGGTATATGTGCATCTCTATGAGTGTTAAGATAAAGGGGAAGAAAACAGCAGTCAAACGTGTTACAGTGATACTAAGTGGCATGGGGATAAGAATGCTGCAGTTTAAGAATAATTTAAAAGCTCTTCGGCCAGGTCACTGTCTTCTTAGCAGCCTGGAAAAGGGACTGTACATTGTATTATGAGCCATAGTGTCTGAAAAACCTGTGGTTTGCTGTTGAAGCCACTTAAAATGAGAGAATGGTGAGGCAGCAGGTGAACCTTCAACTTCCAGAGTCTCAGAGCTTTTTAGATCTTTTAACCAAAGAGCATAAATGATGCCAAGCGTTATTTTGGACAATGCTAGAGCTGACAGAGCACGTGAAGTGCTGACAGGGCAAGATCTGGTTTCAGTAGAGGAGATATGCATTACTTCCCAGGGACTATTATTAGACAGGTGGAAGTAATTATTTCTGATTACAAAGTAGGGAATGTGTGCGATGCCAGGGCTGGGGGTACTGATGTGAGCCTGAGGCCACTGCTGCCCTTGGAACCAGAGCTTGGGGCGAGGATGCTCTGTGTGCACTTGGACGGGGCTTTGGCTTTTAATCTTGGCTTTGGCTTTTATTCTTTAACGTCTTTATCGGCGACATGGCCAGTGGGATCGAGTGCACCCTCAGCAAGTTTGCTGATGACACCAAGCTGTGCGGTGCAGCCGACACGCTCGAGGGCAGGGATGCCATCCAGAGGGACCTGGACAGGCTGGAGAGGTGGGCTCGTGCAAACCTCATGAAGTTCAACAAGGCCAAGTGCAAGGTCCTGTGCTTGGGTCGGGGCAATCCCAAGCACAGACACAGGCTGGGTGATGAGTGGATCAAGAGCAGTCCTGGGGAGAAGGACTTGGGGGTGTTGGTAGATGAAAAACTGAATATGAGCCAGCAGTGTGTGCTCACAGTCCAGAAAGCCAATTGCATCCTGGGCTGCATGAAGTGTGGTTGAGGGTGGTGATTCTGCCCCTTTGCTCTGCTCTGGTGAGACCCCACCTGCAGTGCTGCATCCAGCTCTGGGGCCCCCAGCACAAGAAAGACATGGACCTGCTTGAGCAAATCCAGAGGAGGCCACAAAGATGATCAGGGGGCTGGAGCACCTCCCCTGTAAGGACAGGCTGCGAGAGTTGGGGTTGTTCAGCCTGGAGAAGAGAAGTCACTGGGAAGACCTTATAGCGGCCTTCCAGTGCTTCAGGCTGGATATTAGGAGGAATTTCTTTACTGAAAGGGCTGTCAGGCATTGGAACAGCCTGCCCAGGGAGGTGATGGAGTCACCATCCCTGGAGGTTTAAGAGACGGCTAGATGTTGTACTTAGGGACATGGTTTAGTGGTGTAGATAGAGCTAGGACAAAGGTTGGACTTGATGATCTTGAAGATCTCTTCCCACCGAAACTGTTCTATGATTCTATGATTCTACTTAAAGAGGGCCTACAGGAAAGGTGGGGAGGGACTCTTGACCAGAGAGTGCAGTGATAGGAGGAGGGGTAATGGCTTCAAACTGAAAGAGGGGAGATTTAGATTAGATATTAGGAAGAAGTTCTTTCCTGTGATGCTGGTGAGGCACTGGCACAGGTTGCCCAGAGAAGCTGTGGCTGCCCCCCTCCCTAGCAGTGTCCAAGGCCAGGTTGGATGGGACTTTGAGCTACCTGGTCTGGTGGAAGTTGTCCCTGCCCATGGCACAGGGCTGGAACTAAGTGGTCTTTAAAGATCCCTTCCAACCCAAACCATTCTATGATTCTAATCAAGCTCTGGAATAGTCCCCAGTAAAAAACAAAGGAAAATATGAGAATATCCAGGAGAACCACCTCATTTCAAAATTCAGATGAAGTTTTGGAGAGAAGCAGTTCCCATACTCTTAAGGACAGGAGAATGGTCTGTTCATTGCCCGTGGCTGTGGCTGGAAGAAGTTTTATGAACTTTATTTTAAAGGAAATTTTTTTGCCAATGGTAGTAGTTTTCCTGTTACCAGAGAAGTTATTTTTCTTTACCTCCCATCTGACATCATCATTAAAAGTTCATCCTCTCACTTAACCTTCTCTTCAGCTTTTAATTCATCTAAAGTAGGTTTGACCATCTGTATGTTCCCCTTATTAAATGCTCTTTTCATAATAAGTTACATAGTAACTCTCCCAGGAGGTGTAAGTCTGGCACAATTACAGTTTATTCCAATGCAACCATTCTTTTGATGACAATAAACCTGCCCCAAGAGAGTAGCCACAAAGGACAGTGCAGCCTTTACCTATGTCCTTACAGTGGCCTAATTTCTGTGATTTTTATGGCAAAAGGGACTTACAGGATAGCATTGTTTGAGACAATTTCCCAGGCTGCTTAAGATGGAAGTCCTCAAGTGACCCTGGAAAAAGAGGGTATTACGTGACTATTTCTTGGGACTTTTCAAGCTGCGTAGAGTATTGCAGGGCCAGAGGGAAGTACTGTATGAAACATAGGGAGAGGTGTGTGTTCCTGAATTATCAGCAAGGTGGCAGGTCTTGCAGAGAAGGTACCTGCTCTACCACAAGCTAACACGAGAGGGAAGTGCTCTAGCCTGGCAATCCAAGGCTGCTTTCACAGGAATTGTAAAAAATTCCTGATTTTTTTCCTTTATCAAAGCCAAAAGCCTTCATCCCTGCCAAAGATGCACTGCCTGACTTTGGGCATCAACCCACCTCAGCCATGCCTGGAGCCCCTCTGGCCCTGGAGTCTAGTGCCTTGACAGCACATGATTCAGCAACAAAGAAATACTCCTCAGGGAAACTGCAACCCTGGTGAAAGCCTGAGAACAAGAATTAAAGGCAAATGAATGGGATTTCAGACTGTTCTTTTCCTTCACAGCGAGGGTCACTGGAGCAGTTGAGCAACCTCCCATTGGCTTTCAGAGCAGCTGGTCCAGGACCCTCCTCCATTTCCTTCCTCAGGGCTTCACCCCTATTTGCTTCTGTGGTCTGCCGCAAAGGTGCCAGTTTCAATTTTTTCTCTTGGTGGCCTTTCATGAAATGATATTATTTATAGTCCTGTGTCCATTCATATCATCTTTACTCTCTAACAATAAACTTAACAATGCTTTTGCAAGCCTTTGTTATTTGCTGAATGCTGTGGGGTGCTGTGTTTCTGAGCTAACATGCACTTTAAAGAGCCTATGATTTGTCTCTTGGGTATGTTATCTTGCTATTAGCTATAAATAGGGATGTAGATAATGTTTTACGTCTGTACCACTAAGAAGCAACAAATTAGACTCTTCCCCAGCCTCTTGCCCTAGCTCACGGGGGGCACTTTGTTAACTTCAGGAAAAATAGAATAAAAAGTCTTTGTAAAGATACAGACAAAACTCTGCAATTCATATGCTTGTGAATATAAAAATTGAGATTTTTAACAAGATCTGGTTGAAAGTCAATATTCCTTTTCCCAGGAAAGCTCCAAAATGTTGCTGTTTGTTTTCATAGCAAAATGAAAAGAAAGTCCAAAGTATCAAAGTTTCCTTTACAAAACGAGATAAAAAGCAATTAATTTCAAATCAACTATTTAGAACATTTTGTTTCAATGAAATAGATCTTTTATTTTCAATAAGGTGCAATACAAAATAAAACATTGCAGAATGAAAACACACTTAAGAATAAATAATATCAAGATTTTCCCTCTCAGTGCAACTGAAACATTTGTTTTCAAATATTTGCAAAATAAAATAAGCAGCTTCTAGGTGTTCTCTGGAAAGTTTTGTTTTCACAGGCTGGCAAGGCAGCAGCTTTCAAGCTGCCTTGTCCCCAGCCAAATACCTGGCACCTTGTTGCAGGCTTCCTCCACAGGCAAACCAGAAGGCAAAGGCAGGTGGCAAATAGTTGCAGGCTCTTGAGTAAAAAATGCTGAAGTTCTCCCGCCGTAGTGCTGGAGAGGTTTTGATCAACTCCCAAAAGGCAGGGGAACAAATGCTTTTCAAAATTTTCTTTCTACATTGACAAACTCCAGCCTTTTGGCTTTTTTAAAGTAATGTCTCAATAGCTGAGGTTTTGAAGCTGAAAACCAAGAGAGGCTTTCCAGACAGACAGCCTATGCTAGGTGGTGGGGTGAGGTGGTGGAACAGACAAGCTGCTCGGGCTCCCCACTGTCCCCCATGCCCTCCCGAGGTGCTGATGCTTTGCCTGGCCTCTCTGCAGATGTGCACCCCATTCAATATAACATTTTCGAAAGTGATGTGTTCAGAGGTTTGATGTCCCGGCTGAGCACTCTGAAATCAGATTTAAACACCACGGGTAGTTTTTGGAGACCCAAAAGTGTTGACATCATCTCATTGTCTGAACTCCAGTTTCTTCCATCAAACTTCTGCATCAAACCTTGCTTAGTTTGGTAAGGAGTCCATTTCAGCTAAACTGATATATCTGGATTAATTTGCTATCAGAGCACCCTTGTTGGGGTTTTGCACTAAATTAAGTTGCTTTTTGAAACTGTTTTTTGTTAAAATAGTGCCATTTCCCATATACACAAAATTTCCATGGCTGCAAACATGGAAAGGATAACCTGCCCAGAAACTCCTTAAACTTACTCCTTCAATCACTTCCCGATACACCCCCGAAAGCAGGTTGGTTTCTACAGATATGTTATTTAAGGAGACATATTCTCTCTCACACACCACAAAGGTTTTTGCTGAGTGTCTCATGGCAGTCCAGAATATCTCCCTCCTGCACGTCTGCTGCGCGTGCAGCTGTGAGCCCAGGCACAGGTGTCCCTGTGGCCAGCAGAGTTTGGCCAGCCCTTTGGTGCTCTTGGCCCCCATGACCTCCTTGGCCGTGACTGACTGCCATCACTGCAAATGTCATCACTTCACTATTCACCTTTTTCAGGGTTTTCCCTAACCACACTGAGCACTGGCTCTCTAGTCATCGGGAAACACCCTACAGACAGTTTTTTGCTTTCTTCTTCCACACTCAATTTCCCCTCTAAATTTTTACTTCCTGGGAGCTGTGTCATCACCTGACACTAATGGAAAAAGACTCGGGAATACACTGCTAGGTCATTTGCTCACAGTCCCCTAGATATGCCATTTCTTCACTGATCTCATGTTTGTCCATCTCTTAACATATTAAGCAGTGGTAAGGCTGGCATGAACCAACCTCTCTGCTTACAGCAACAGACTGGTTTGTTTTGTTGGAAACCACCACCAGGATGCAGAGTGGATGTGTCCGTGGCTGAGCAGACACTGGTGCCTGTGAATGCCTTGTTTGTTGGTGGTGATTGGAGAAAAGGGAAATCTTTTTATCACAGGGCCAGTGAAATAAATTGAGCAGAACCATGATTGCCTGAGGAAGCTTGGTGAACTTTCAGAAGATCAAGTTAGCATAATTTAGGACTCAGGGAAACCTGATATTTGGGAGGAATGTGCCCACTGATGGGCATCATGGAGGGGGCTGTGGTGATTAGGGCAAAGCTCTGCAAAGCAAAGCAAATGCCTGCTCTCCTGGTTTCTCACGTGAAGATAGATGGGGTTCAGCACGGTTTATCAGCACCTTGTGGTGGCAGGCCCTGTCCTACAGTGATGTGCGCTATGGCCAGAGCACAAAAATTGCCATCTCAACTCATAGACGCCGGTGATGTGCAGGATGGTATCTGCTGTAATGATGACTGATGGAAGCAAATTAAATATGCAATATTCATAGCTTTCTTAACTGCTCCCTTCCTGCCATGAAGAGATCCCCTGACATACTGGGCTAATCTTGCTGTGTTGGTTTCACTCCCTTCCAGTTTTTGCCTGCTCTTCCCTCTGGTCCCACAACAGTTCTTTCTCATTTTAAAAGGGAGATCTATTTAGTCTGAGTAATCGGGAGAGTTGTTCTTTGTCAGATTTTAAGATGTTTTTTCTGTGTATCCAAAGCTGGTGGGATTGGCGTTTCCTATTAAATTTCGAAGGCACAATGGTCCAAATTTAGATATTTTAAGAGAAAACAGGAAACAACAGTGAGAAATAACATGAAAAAACTTTTGCCCAGTTACTAAGATTTGCTGAACTTTGGCTGGCTGGCCACTTGTTGGTTTTTTAATTTTATTTTATTTTATTTTATTTTTATTTGGGTTGTGTTTGTTTGTTTGTTTGTTATGTTTTGTTATTTATTTTTTTTTTTAAAAAAAAGACTGTGTCAAGAATCTTCCTAGAAGCCATGCAAACCTGTAAGACAAATTCATGCACTTTATGGAATATAAGTCTCTTCTGAACAGTGTTGCTGTGGCCACAACATAATAAGAAAAAAAGTATTAAAAAACTCACTGAAAATCAATTATAAGTGGAACTTTAAGGTACGTATGTTACTGGCTGGGCTACAAAAGTTAACGTAACAGTAATGAATGCATAGAACTGTTTTAATATATAAAACATGTTGTTGTTTAATATTACTTAATTACTAACGAATACAGTTCAAAACATTACACACACTTCTAATAGGGTTGGATTTGTTCACTCTATGCAACTAAACAACAAAAGCACATGCATTTTCAAATGCTGATCATACTTAAATGGGAAAAGGAGTGTCTGCAATGGGGATTGCACTGAGGAGGGTAGGTGAGCACCTGACCTTGAAACACAGTGCAGCCTCCAGAGAAGCAGTAGCTGCGAAAGCTCTACACTTCTGAAAAATCTCACCTGAGGTCAGGCCTCACTCTGAGATGTTGTAAGGGTGCTCTGAGGCATGTGATGAGCTAGGCACTAAACCTGGCCCCATGGGTACAGCCTCTCAGAGACCTGGTGAAGGTAGTCACCTGCATGGTTTGGCCCTGGGTGTGCTTCCTCCAAGCATCCCTTCCCCTGCAGGTGGAAAAGCTGAGGAAGAGAGAAGCAAAAGACTGTCCTAAACTGACAGACCAAGGGCCTTGCCTTTACCAGGTGTTAGCCCACTGTGAGGATCATGTTCAGGCTCTGCACTGACAACCAGGCTGCAGACTTCCCAGACTGCCAAGCTGCTGCTCCCAAGGGCTGGGCTGAACTGGTGGGGATGCAGCACAGCAGTGGGCATCTGCTGGGAACAGTGTTAAATGCCTTTCCTCGTGTTTGTGAGAGCACTGCTGCAACAAACTGTGACATCTCAGCCAGCAGTTCCCACTGAGGCTGCTCTGTGTGGCACCAGGGATGGCTGGGTGCTGCAGGGTAGCTGACAGGCTTTGGCCCACTGCAGGTACAGATTTACTGGGGATGCTACCGAAGCTGCAGCCACCAAGCACTCTACCAGTGAGGGCAATGGGATGGGGCAGTGCTTGAGTGTTCCTGCTTGTCGCTGGGGTGGAAAGGCACTGTGCAGAGGGGGATAGCTGGTCCTCCCTGGTTGGTACCATGTACGGTGTTTGCTGGCATTCGAGTCTTATTGTAAGTGAATTCACTGAATAATGAAGGGATTAATATTTGGAAAGGGCAAGCCTGAGCAAAAGACATAATGCAGTTTGTGTAGTCTGCTTGTGCTAGCAAACCTACATGTAGGATCTCAATGGGTCATGGTGATGTGCTGGAGCACTGCAGAGCCTGTGAATGCAAAGGGCAACCTGCCCTGCTTGCCCCAGCACCTGGCAGAGGGGTTGACTGCTGCTGAAAGTATTTTAGTGCAAGAGGAATTATAGATTGCACATGGCAGCAGGCACTTTCTAGTTCTTTATATTCTTTCATCCACGGCTCTTACAGTTGGACTTGATGATCTTAAAAGTCTTTTCCAATCTAACTGATTCTATGATTCTTGACTTAATTCAGTGGGAAATATATTTGATCTAAAGTTGATGGGAACTGACTTTTATGGTGGTGCCAAGCACGAGCATGGAGAGAATATAGTTTTTTACATTGCCACATATTAGAGAAGCTGAAACTGAAATACTTGCAATGGCGATATCATACATATCAGGTGATGCCTGATGCCTTGGGCAGCCCAGAGAAGGTGTGCAGTCTCCATCCTTGGAGGGGTTCAGAACATGACTGGTTGCTGCTCTGAGCAACCTGCTCTGGATGACCTATTTGAGCAGGGGGTTAGGTAAGATGGCCCCCAGATGTACCTTCCCACATCACCCAGCCTGTGATATTACAGATAATGAGATTTTAGAAGCTTTGGCATTTTTTATGTTTCTTAAGCTCCTTCATATTGCCTTTGAATTGAAATGAAATGGTCTATGAGTTGGTCCCCATTTCCCTCTGGTGAACGGCCGCTGTGGGCTTCCAGCCAGCAGCAGCTCTGAGGGCAGCTGCAGCATCTCTCCCTTGCCGTGGCTGCCAAGGACGCTCAGAGCTCAAGCAACAAACTCTGAAAGCTGAAGAAAAACCTCAAGGTGAGATAGAACAGAAACAAGAGTTTAAAACAAAACGAAACACCAAAATCACTTTGCTCCCTATTGCACCCTGCAGGCTGGTGCTTTGTTACCGGCTTTGCTCGCTAGTGGCTCTAGTGGTGTCCCACAACCTCCTGCGCTCCTGAGTGACCAACGGCCATATCGCCAAAATGTGGCCGTCCCTTCTCTTTGATGGCACATGATCAACTTGACAAACCCATTGTTGCTGTGGATGGGACAGGGCTGTCTGCAGATAAACTCTGGTTCTTGGAAGTGGGCAAAACTGGAGCTGTATTCCTGTCCAGCTTTGTGTGTGCGTTTGCACACAGACTACATTGAAACTATTTCTTTAATCACTTCTCTCTCTCGCACCCACAGCTCACAGGCATGTTCATGTGCAGGTGCTGTGGGAGGGTGCTTGGTGAAGGAGACCTACAGAGACAGGGGAAAGGGGTAAAAAAAGATTTGATTTCTGGAGCAGCGTTAACTGCAAAAATCAGACTCTCCTGTCTAAAGGTTCATCTGATTTAAAGAGAAAAAAAATGTCCTAAGAAAATAAATGCATTAAAGAGTAAAACATTGACAGTAAGGAAGATTGACTTCTGGTCCTTTAGAGGAAAGAAATTTAACTATTTGGCTCTGTCTTGCTTTAATACTGCTTTTAAATCACCTGCTTTGAAAACAGATTCACATATTGCAGATTCCCCACAGTGTAGGGCACTACTGGGGAAATACTTTGCTGAAGGAATGGATGTCATTAATGTGTAGTAAGAAAAGGTTTGATTGATTTGTTCTACAGTGTGTTTTAACGTATCTAAATTACAGTTTTTTCTGGTCTAATTTTTCATTTCTTAAATGGAAACCATCAACTGATGTTTTTAATCATCTGTTTATTGCCTAGGATCACTGCTTATGAAAACTCTGCTTTTCACAGGAATTGGCTTTGAACAATGTGGGGTTGTAGTCTGTTTTCTTTAAGTTATATCTCAACATTTTTCAAGGCATCATCAGGAGGGCGTTCCCCTCTTGTAGCACCTCTCAGGTGAATCCCTTTGTGGCTGAAGACAAAGCAGATGCCTTTTTTCCTACTCTAGGATATTTCCTCTGGGATTCAGCAGCTGTATAAAACTACCAGATCTCGGTTAGCCCTTCACGCTCCTATTGGGCTCTTGTTTAGCATGAGGGGAAGGGAAAGAAAATGAGCCTCAGCCAAACATTAAATGGTGCACATGAACCTCTTCACACATGCTCGTGTTTGTGTACTGTGTCTGGCAAACCCAGGCCCGGGACTCTGGGCTGTTCCCATTGCGGCAGGCTGCTGCGGGGTTCACAGGGCCATGCTGAGGACCTGGAGGCCTTGCAGTGTTCAGTGGATGGATCTAAACATGATGATGAAACCTGAATCCATGTTCAAAAACCCTGAAATGCAAAATAACATTCAAAGCCAACGGTAAAAATGAGGCAAAAGGAAGAAAGGAGTTACTGTCTTTTAGAAATTAGTTTCTGTTCTTCATGTGTTAGCTCATCGTTCACCTGCCGTTTGCATTTTTAATGTATTACTCCTGCTGTGTGTAGTGTTGGAGACTTCTGAAAATGTCTGTGAAATTAGATTATGATTTGAACGAAATATAAAGCCTAATTTTATCTAAAGTTTTATTATCGTCAGACTGAAGTCCTGTGTCCAGGTTATATGCTGTTACTATTTATTTTTTGTACCATCACTGTGTCTTGGAGCCCAAATCCTCACTGTGTGAAAGGCTTATGGAAAAGGGTCCTCTCTGACTCTCTCTCCCCATCTTTTCCTCCAAGAAGTTGTGTTTTTTTCTTGCTTATGCATGCTTTGTGGGCAAGGCAGATAGTGCATCAGGCGGAGCCAGGATTAATCCAATGAGGAAAGAGCTGCAGGGATGTACCCTGCAACGCATCTGACTAGAGATGGGTCCTGCATGCCCTCCCAGGCAGCTCTAGCACAAATTGCCCAGGGTGGACCCCCTCCAGGAGGCAGTGGTGTGCAGCAGCCTAGGCAGCACACTGCAGGTGAGCCACCTCCACTCATCTGCACAGCACCCTTCAGCCATATGGTGACATTTGCGTCTTCATCCATCACTTGGTATAATGAAAATACAGACATTTATTTTGCTGCAATGCTTGCCTTCCATGAATGTCTTGACATTTATGTACCACCACGAGACATTATGTTATGTCAGGATTTTATTCTTGTGACATTATCTACCCTAATTAAGGCTGTCCCTACCTGCCTCAGCCATGTAGCAAAGTAACAATGTGGTTGTTTTAATTTTTGAGTCTTTTGAAGTTGTAACAAAGGAGGTAGTTGATGCTAGGAGGACAGGCGCTGCATCCCCGCAGCCTGCCCCCAAATACTGCTCAATGCCATGCTGTGCCATGCAGTAAAGCTCTCCATTGTGTGTTCAGAGCACACCTGTGTCCTCAGCTGTGGCTGGCACCAAGTATGTGTCCAGCAGCCCCAGCACTGGAAGAGGCACTATTGTTGAGCACCTCTGCATCTCTTTTGTAGATTAGCTACCTTAAAACAAAAGAACTATGTTTATATGATATTTTGCAAAGCCAGCTTTCTGGAAAGCTGGGAAATACCAGGCCTAAATCATCCTGAGCAATGGGAAAAGCACTTGCCTGCAGATAAGTGCAGACATTGTCCATGGGTGCATTTTTCTTGGCCCCATCTCCCTTTCTGGTGTGCAGCCTGGGCAGGCAGTGGGACAAGTAATAAATGAGTAAGCTCTGTGGAGATGCCTCAGGCTCTTGTGTGGTTCAAATGTCTCAGCGCCTCCTGCAGAGAGCCCAGGTATCATCTGGAGCCATTTGCTCACCTCCAGCTTCTGCCAGGTGCTACAAGTTGTGTCCTCTCTTCTAACCTCCTGAGGTGCATCAGGGCTGGACCGAATACCTGTAAGACCACATGCAGGATGTAAACCATGTGATTTGCTACCAAACAGCTGTAGTACCCTATTAAAATGTTTTTGCTCGTGGAGGAAAACGTAATGATTTGGAAAAATGAACCATAGATGAGGAAGAGAAATCATCTCTTACAGCTTTTCAAGTTTTATCAGACTGCAGGGCAAGAGCATTTTTCTTCCTCTATGCAGATAGAAGCGGTTTCTTCTAGCATCTATGGGAGCACCTTTTACACATATGCATATATCTATTTACATATAATACAATTCCTGGACACTTAGAGATGCTGTAAGAGTCATCAGGATTAAAGGACAGTGAGCCAGAGCAGGTACAGGGTTCAACAGATGGTTTGGAGTACGTTTGTATTAATGAATTGCCCCTTGCCCCTGCAAGGCTCTGATTCAGACAAGGAGACAAACGCCTCGAGCGTGCCTTCTCAGAGCTTCTCTTCCCAGGCATGGGTGAGCGGTGCTGCATCGCAATCCCAGGTTCGTGTCCATTCAGCCACTGACTTCTTGGAGAAGATTGTTGTTAAAACAGGAGACTTTTTTTCTGCTATTCCATCCTGGAGACTGATTGTTTGGCATATTGAGTGCTCTTGGTTTAATGAGAGGGCTCTTCCCCAATGTGGAGCCACATTTACCTGTCATTCATTCCCTGACATGTCAAAGGGAAAACATAAATATCTGAAAACCACAACTTGGTTGAAGAAAAGACAGGATTCTTTTTGTTCTTAAAAAAAAGGTGAAAAAAAGACTTGATTGGAAATGGAGCCAAATGGGTTTGACCGTCTGTGTCAGTGGAAAACAGATTCATTAGCAACCTGTGAAATGATTGCTTCTCAGCACACACGGTCTTCTGCCTCCCACCACAGTTAATGAACGCACCACCGGGGCCGTGGCTGGAGGGACCTGCCTGAGGCCCACTCTGGCAAAGACCAGAGGATTCTCAAAGAGCTGTTCCAGCTGGACGCTGGCTGGATCCTGGGCGGGAGTGGTATTGTAGAGTGTAAAATGAATTATCTTTATCTTTAGTAGAAGACTTGTTCATTGTTATGTCTCATGGGGAAATACATATTTAAGATATTAATGATTCTCTCCAGCTAAAACCTCTAAGGCAGATACCTTCATGTTTTAATTGTTACTACTGAAGTCCTCCTGGCTTTGTAGTCTCTGTTCTCTCTTGTTAGCAGAACTGGTAATTGTGTTTAAAAATAATTATAACATTTCCTTTGATGAGCTTAGCTTGTTTAGCCAGGTGAACAAATTTTAGAGGGGATGTAATGTCTCTTAATAAATATGTTGGGTGGTAAATGCTGAGGAGAGGACAGAGCTCTTTGAGCTGAAGTTGAAGAGTAATATTAGCTCAGGATCAAACAGCTATATATTGGTTAGGTATAAATTTATACTGTAAATTAGAAGACAATTCCTGGGTATCTGAAGAGGCAAGTTCTGAAAAACTCTTTCAGTGAGGGAAGTGGGGGGCTTGGGCTTATTTTAAGATGGAGCTTCATGGCGAGGGGCAGAATAGGTGAAGGCAGGAATCCTTTTATTCAAATTAAATTCAATGAGTTTTTAAAGAAATGCTGTATTCCTCTAACACTGTGTTTGTACTGTCATTACCTTGTGTTTCAACTCTCTGGGGTGTTGGGAAAGACGTGTTTCCTTGGCCTCCCCTGGCACGAGTGGCTGGTGAACTAGGATGGTGGCAACATGCATTATTGCTGCTGAGGCGTTCACTTCAAAGGAGTCTCGGCGCACATCCTCTTTCCTGCTCTGCTTAGACCTGTCACCAGAACTCGGTCTAGACAGAAGGGACAACAGAAGGCTTCTCATGTCTGCTCTGGCAGCAACATCCTGGTCTGCCTTGCTGGTCCATCTAAGATATTTAATTTTTTTAGATGTTTTTGCAACAGCACATCATTTTGCAGTTACTGGAGAGCCAGTGATGTGAGTGATGTCCCTGATCTCTCCTCTTCTCTTTCTGTGTGTGGATCTCAGTTTATTACATAGGCTTTGACTTTGTTGCACAGGGGGATGCTCTGTGGCACACAGCATGTCCTGGTAGACCAGTGGATGTCCTGGGGTCCCTCTACACTTGATGCTCACTGCCTGGAACCCTGTGATCATGACAGACCCTCTAGCTTCGCATTCCTGTATGTACGGAATGCCACTGTCCATTGCCCTGCAAGTAGCTCTGGAAAGCAAGAGATGTTGCTCCTCAGGTTCTTAGTCCAAGATGAGTTTTTACAAAAGGTGTATTATGGTGACTAAAATAACCCTCCTGTATCTAACTGCTGTATACTCTTTTCCAAAGTTCATACATGAAATCATGAAGTTCTATTTAAATGAGGATTTTTTTGCTTAGAACAAACTTTCTCTTTAAAAACTCTAACTTATATCAGCTGGGCCTACGATAGCCCAAAATATAACATTCAGAGTGTAAGTAGTTTGCAAAAAAGCTTCTCTCTGATTCTTAGCAGTGTGTTGTCTTTGCCTGACACATAATTGTGGAGTTGAGCCTTCTCCCATGGGAAGTCATAGGACCTGCTGGGTGTAGCACTTGTAGCACTAACTGTTGAAGCTCAATTCTTGGCGACAGAAAAAAAAAAAGTTTTGGCTATCTTCTTCTGCTGTATTCTTAAATTGTAGGCAAATGTCACTGGATGGACAAATCTGACAGTTTTGGCAGAAAAAAATTCTGGTAATTTTGACAGTATGGTGTGCACACTGAAACAATATTGAGTTTTCAGAGAACTGTTTTCTGTAAGAATCTGATGTGACATTATCTGAGAGTGTGGCCTGTCCTAAAAAAGCAGGTTCTTTCTTTTTATATCCTCATGCCCTCACTGTTTGAATTTTACTTCTGAAAACTTCATACACAAACCATCATAGGCTGAGCCAAATCTGGACTAGGGTGCAGCACCTCAGTTTCTAGGACTATGAAGAAATGTAAACCAGGCAGTGTGTTCATTTTTCTGCTAAAAGTGCTGCTGTTGCATATGCTTTGCCCACTCTGTGCAGAAGACTCCTTCTCTGCACATAGGAAAGCTGTGAAGCTTCCCACATGGCATCACCAGTATACAATCCTGCTTAGATGCGTAACACCCCAAATCAATCTTTTTTTTTTTTTTTTTTTTGGTGCATGGCAGGAGGATGAAAAAAAAGAGTAACTGAGAGCAATAATATTGTGAAAGCACTGATTCATTGTCTGCACCCCCTGACAGTCAATAGCTCTTTGGCTCCTCACTGCCTAGCTCTTTCATCCTCTGTTGGAATAGGGTACAGCAGGAGTATTAAACTCTAGTGATCAGTTTTGGTTAATAGAAGGTGAAAGACCAAACTAGGTCATCTGTCAGGGACATTTCTTTTGGAAATATCAGCAGGGTCAGAGAGGAAGTGAAAGTGACTGTTCCAGCAAGGAGACAAGTCTAAGGAAGATGGTCTTTGGGCAATTCCATTCTTCCAAAGCCTGGAGCCATATAGACATGTCTGTGTATGTGCATGTAGGTAGATGTGGTGTGTCAATGGCAGTAGTCGTCCTTTTTTAAGAAAAATATTTCTTACCGACATTTTTGTCTTTCAATAGGGAAGAATATTTTGTTTGGAAAACTCAGTTTGTAAATAACTAGCCTTACTTCACATTATATTTTTAATTCCAAGCACTTTACCATGGGCAAGCTAATGAATTAATCATGGAGACCTTAATAAAGATATCAAATAGGTCAATAAATTGTTCATAACCATACCTGATAATTATCCACAACCATAGATGTGCATAGGACCGTCTCTAATGCTAGCCATGGAGGCCTGGCACTTTGTTTAGGGACTCTTTACAAGTAGAGTTTGCATAGATATTGTGACCAAGGATTGTTAAAAGCCACCCATTTCACAATCTGCCACCTGTCTAAATAAGAAGCATGGGGGACTGCAATGTCAGCATCCCCTGTGGGGGCATGCAGTCACTTCCACTTGTGCAGGGGATCTTGTGTCTTAAAACAGCAGAACTTGCTGTGCCAGGTGAGGTTTTTCTGGATAGCTTTGTCATTGTCCATAAACAAAATCAAATCAGTTTGAATTGTTAGGAATAGTTTTGTCACTCTTCCCGGTTTACAGGAATCCTGCACATTCACTCCCTGCAAGAAGAACAGTTGTTTTGTGCTTTGAGGGTAAACTTTCATTGGACAGGAGCTAAGATACCTATGCTTATAACCCTTAAAATGTAATTCCCAGTTTCTGCTCAGAACATGCAGCAGTCACACTGTGAAGAACAAGATCAGTGCCATCACTCAAAGACTTTGGAGTCATTAGTGTAAATGGAGTCTTCTCTAGACTATCCAGGCAGTGCATGCAGCCCAATGTTACTTGCTTGTTCTTCAAAATCACCTACTGTTCATGACTGTTTACTGTCTCATACATAAGTCATGCACAAAGGCACATGGTCTCTGCTGCTTATGCTTGTAAGTCCTAGAAGCAGTATCTGAACAGCAGCTTTCTCATTCACTATAAATACCCGGGTTTTGTTGGTCCCATTGAACCCCCCGATTCTCTGTGAACATCCACTTAGCAAAAATAGCACCCAGTGCCAGGCCAAAGCAGGCTGCAAGGATGGTGCTATGAGAGGCCTGTGGGCTCTCCAAATGATATAGCTGCAAAAATATTTCAAAAAGCTCTTGAGTCTACAAAGTTTGGTTTATACAAGAAACAGTGGGCTTGTATTTCATTCTTATACAATATTAATTACATTAAACAATCTTTTCCCAGATGATCTGAACAGATTGTTATTTCCTTCATCACATTTAGATTTACAACGGAGAATAAACTTTAGAAGGCATCACATAAAGCAATACACAGTGTGTCTCTGCAGAGGCTCTAATGCACAGTGTTAACTTCACTTGTCCCTTCAGTGTACACATATCTGATCAGGATTGTATAGATTTTAGACAGATTTTTACAGAATACCCATCACTGTGGTATCTGAAGATTTTCTGTGGTACCTGAGTCAGGCATGGGCCATTCTGTAACGTCTTCAGAGGTATAAATGTAGTTGCAGAAGGGCATTTTACTTTAGAAATATTTTTGTTTAGATTTGAATACTTTTGAATTTCTGGTCCTATTAATGTGAGATGGCTACAGTTCTGGTGGCAATAATAAAAAGCTGTGAAACCAAGGCTGGGTCATGTGTGAAGATGGGAATGAACCTCTTACAGAGATGACAATGATGAAAGCACTGTTCATCTATGCTACCTGGCATCAGCACCATGAAAAAATTGCAAATTTCAGACTGAACTTTTTCTGCCTACAGATACAAAAATTTCTGAGCCATCAAGTCTAGTCTCCCACTATCCCTGTGCATCACTTTGTGTTTTCCCATTCATATGTCTCTCAAGCCCTGCTTCATCTTGTTGTCTTGCCCATTGTCCAGGCTGAGAGGCTGCTCCAGAGCCTCCACTGGCTGCAAGCTTTCCTCTCGCTTCCAGCCTGATACTATTAGTGGCACTTTGTACCTTTTGCTGTAGTGCCAAACACAGGCCTTAATAATTCTTCTTTCTGGTGTTTAGTTTTTCCACACTGTATCCCAAGAGAAAAATCCCACCACTCCTTGCCAATCGTTTCCGCAGGTAACTGCTCCAGGATTTTTCATGCCCTCATAGGGACTAGCCAGCCACTCTTACCCATCTCAATGTTTGCCTGCTCTAGTCTGCATTCATTTGTACTGCAGACAAATGGCTTTCATCGTATGCCGTTGCATTTAAAAGTCAGATTATGTAGCAATTAGTTTTCTGTATTTTGTAATAATGTTGTTTAATCTTAGTCACCAGATGAGGTAAACCCATAGCCTGGTGGATGGAAACTCTGATCACGCTTCTATGTGTGGTCACATTCACCCCCTCTCCATTCTCATGTGTTTCCTTGTGCCTTGCAAAGTGGTGCTCACAGAGTTTTGCTCCAGGAGAGCCCATTGCTGATGGTTCGGGCACTTGGTCAGGTGTTGTGGGCTCAGGCCCTTCTTGGTGAAGTTTCCATGTGGAAACCCTTGCTATGGGGATCTGGGCAGGCCCCTGAGGTCCACAGGGTCTTTTCAGGGGACAGCAGGAACACTTGGAGTTGATGAACTGATGTGGCAGATGAGGAGGGAGTCACAGGGTTTAAACTGGCCACTCAGCATCCTGGAGTGGCAAGTCAGTAGTTTTGGGGCTCCAGTGATGTGTTGTACCTTGAGACATTCCACTGGTTCATGGGCACCATCCCATCCATGATGACCTGAACACCTTCACCTCTTCTGCAAAATGCCAAAGCATGGGGAGCTCAATCTGTGGCTGCCTGCTGTGTGCTGGAAACTCTCCAGTATAAAGGCATGGATTCTGGGGCAAGGATTTTTATTGCACCATTGGCATCAGCAGGGGAAGTATTGCTGAAATAGGGTAAGCAATTGGTTTGGTGTTACCTGGAATATTTTTGCAGAAACCATGGCAACAGTATTCCTCAAAATAATAGCAGCTTTGCTGTCTGGGAGCTCATTCTGCACCTGCTTAAGCTGTTACTTGTGACTAATCCCTTTCCTGCGCAGGGGCTGCCTGAGCAGCTGAAGCCAAGCACCTGAGTGCTTGTCTGAGAGTTTGGTCATTCGACCATTGTGGCTTCAGAGGAACAGCTTGAGAGTAATTTTCTCAGTGAAATCTCTGTGTAAGCATATGAGTGTGTGTGTCTGTGTATAATTTCCACCTAGATCATTTTAATTTATTGATGTATAAAAGCTCTTGCAGTTTACTGTTCATCCTGCATTGTTCTTGTGCATGGACAAATCACTCTTCAGCGCTATGTCAGAAACAATTATTTATGGCCTGGGGAAGGCCTCATTTTTCATTATATTTTATCATTCTGCTTTATACTAATTACAAACTGGGACTGTTTGTTTATTTACTCAAACCATGGCGGTTTGGCAGTATTTCTAGGTAGTTTGCAAGGCAATGTGAAATGCAGAGAAGAGAGCTGCTCTCTGAGAGGGCTTGTTTTCCTGATGCACATGGCTGCCAGTATTATGAATGCGTGGAAGCACCTACATTTTGCCTATTCTGCCAACTTATGTGTTAAAGTTATTTAATGTTCACTGTGAGGAGGGTATTTTGGAGGACTTCTAAGGACCGGTTTAGTCTCAGAGGTATTTCATTTGATGAGGTCTGTTTTGTTTGATGGGTTCTGTAAAGAGCATCTTCTCAGAAGCTCTTACTAGAGCATCTCTTGTTGCACAAATGGTTTCACTCTGCCAGTCCAGGTCTGTGTTGTATCTCAGGGGCTGTGGCAGAGCTGCTGTTGCATGGTGCTGCAGGGTGGCTCTGTTGTGGCAGCTCCTGTGTCTGCCACCTGGCTTCTGCAGCAGGACCATGCACATAGGGAAGCCACCGGGGAAGAGGCTATTAGCCCTTGTGATTCCTTCCTACTTTGCTGCAACCTCCCAGGCAGCTGATCTGTCCTGCCCGCTTGAGGATCAATAATAGTAATAATATTATTTTTTTTCCAGAGATTTCTGCCACATTCAAATGGGAGAATAATTAATTTTAAAAAATCCAAGCATTCCAGGCCTGTATTTCTTGAGGATTTTTTATTAACATGAGTCACTGAACACTGTTATTAAAATAAAAACTATTGTCCTCATTGCTACAAACAGAGCCAATGTTTTACAGCAGAAGTTCTTTTAGCTGCAGCTGCATAGAGCCTGGTGCTTTTTATTGAGTCAGAGAGCACCAGGATTTGAACAGTATATTAGTGCAAAAGGAAAATCTTGTCATTTTGTTGCTTGATATGGTGATTCATGTGTAATTCAATATCATCAGTCTTATATCAGATGATAATAAAATCTCTGTAAGCTGAGATACAAATCTGATGGGGTCTTTTTTAAACAGAATGGAGGCCTTTTCAGCCATTTTTAAGGATCTCTTCTTGCTAAGAGTACAGAAATTGCTTTTACTTGATCCAATTTCACATTAGGACAAAGAGTAGATTTCATGCTACATTTCATTTTCAGGCGTAGAATATAAAATCATAAGCTACAAAAGTAATCCCTGTACTGTTCCTATCCTTTGTCTCATAACAAAACAACAGAACAAAAAAGGCATGGAGAGAAACAGAAACTTTCCTAAGGAAAAAAGCCCCACCACATAGGGGTGAAATCAAGACCCTGTGCACCTTCCTATGGAATACATTGTGGCTTTATTTATTTCAGGAACAGTGATTTCTCTACTGGAAGGTCAGGAGATTATATCCTCTGCCTACCTCAGTCTCTGCCTGCAGTTCTTACTGAATGCATGATCCTTCATTTGCTGGTCTGGTCAGCTGACTGGTGGATATTAAGGCTGAAAGATAGCTCTAGTTATTTAGTCTGACCAATATGCCATGTGCTATAAAGATTCACTCTGGCCCCTTGAACTATAATTTATTTTCCAGAAAGATATCCAGTCTTGATTTGGAGAGACCAAGTGACAGCGGAACATCAATGTCTCTTGATACTTTGTTCTAGCTGTCAGCATCCTCGCCTGCCAGACTTCATGTCCTTCTGTCTCTAAGGTGGAGATGTTTGCCATCCATTCTTTTTAGTACGTGACAGACACAGCTCGTCTTTACTGATGGTTTTATTTCAGTGGGTGGCAGAAGGAGCCCTTATTCACCTTCTGAGCTCTACAGTTCTAGGAAGCTCTACGCTTTCATATCCAACAAAAAATATATATAGTAATCTTTTAATCATATAATTAATATGTTATGCTAAGACTATCTAGCCACAATCAGAAGTTTGACCCTTATCTTTGGCTGAGGATTAAAACCACAGAAACAGGAGAACTGTCACTAGCAAAGGACAGTTTAGATGACTGACCTTTTCTTTGAAAGCCTTGAGACAGTTCATCCCTGGAAAAATATCATCTGAGCATTTCCAAACAACACAGAAGAAAATTCACTACCAGAGAGATTAGAACATTGATACACTGATGAAAGACTACAAATTCTGACCATGTCGGATCAAACCCAGCTACACTTCTTCAATGGTCCCATATTTCTTCATTGTTTTGTGATGAGTATATTAAAAGTAGAAAAAAAAAAAAAAAGTTCAGAGATCAGCCTCCCTGCAGAAAACTCATTCAGACTCAAACTGAGCACAGCTGAAAACTCTTGATGTCTTTCTGTGTTGCCATTACAACAGGTACATAAATAATCTCTCTCCCAGGCACAACTGTATCAGACAAATCCTGACTACTTTAACAGCTCTGTGTGATACACAGGTAATTAGTCCTGGCTGTCAGTTATGCTTTCAGGGGTTCTCTTCTTGTTTCTAAGGCAAAATTACAGTGATTTTTTGCTTAGAGATAACAAAGCCCAAGAAATTGTCTCACTGAAATTTAGACCTGCCCTCTCAAACAGACCACCCAGAAGGCTTCTTGTAGTCTACTGACTCTCAGTTCGTCCATACCATGCAGGCCACAAGGCCTGGGTGACGAAGAGTACAAACAGCTCCATGGAAAGTTGTGGCTGACCCTCCATCTTCAAACTTGCCGTTGTCACTATATACAGCTGGTGCCAATGACCTCCTGCTGGTGCCAATGACTTCGTGTCACTGTCCAGAGCCAGGCTGCCACCCCTGCTGTGGTGACAGTCTGGTGTGAAAGAGTGCTCATCTTCAGAGTCCCAGCCTTTGACTTTGGATAAGGGTTTGCTGTGTCATGGGCAGCTTGGTGCTGGCCGTAAGCAGGATGCAGCAAGAGCAGATGCTTTGAGAGGCTTCTGGCAGGAAGCAGGGTATCCTTTGATATCAAGGAGTGTTAAAGACCTTATACGAGGACTTGTGGACCTCCATGTACAGAGGTATAATGTTTTGGATCCTGGTTAAGCAGATATTTCTGGTTATGTAGGTCTGTATATTAGTGAGTCACGCAGGTTCTATTTCTGCCCTTTTATTCCCTCACTCTCATTGTTCATTCTCACGTAGCTTGTGAGACAAGACATATATGCCATACTTCTGTAGAGTCAGCAATGGTTTTTCTTCCTTTCCTTCTTTTTGCAGAAACCTCAGAGCTTGGAAAATCTGAACTGATAGGCAGACAGCAGTTGATAGAAGTTTTACCCAGCCAAAAATATACATGAGCATTAATGTTTTTGTACAAGTATTAGGAAACACTTTAAAGTTCAAATTTAATCTTTTATTCTCAGCAGAATACCAAAGTAGAATATAGCATTGTGCTCATGTTTTGTGTTTTGGTCAGGAAGTCTTCAAGTGGTCCAGGAACATCTTTTTCTCCAGTAAAGAAACATCTCTACTGATCCACACTCCTGTGATGTCTAGTGTAGACTTTCACAACTCCTTTTTCCTCTGTCTTAACATGAACAGGCTACAGGAAGCCTGAGATTGTACAGCATGCAGCTACATGCCTCATAAAAATGATGGCCAACGGGAGCAATTCACATCTGTGTTTTGCTAACCATGTTTCATCCTCCTCAGTTTCAGAACAGAGTTCAAAATCCTCCTCATCATCTACAAAGTCATTGCTAGAATAATGATGAACTCTGCTTTAGGGACTTATCCATTCTCCAGAAAGCTCCATGCTCCCGGGAAGATAACATTTCCGTGCTGGGTTCTTGGTTGCTTGAGATGCACTGTGCATCTTCAGTTGAATATCCCTGTAGAAAGAGAGGAGAGTGGTCTAAGCAAGAGCCTGACTGTGAAGTGTACAGCATATTCTTCTTTAAGAAGAGCGCTTGGTACTAAAGCCAATACCATGCATGGCAGAAGGGTTAGAAATAGATGATCTTTAAGGTCCCTTCCAACCCAAATCATTCTATGATGCTGATGCATGCCAAAAAAAATGAAACAAGGTATCTAACCTCCTCCAATATATTCACACCCTGCAGTAGTGCAAGGGAATGGCCGAGGCAAGCAGGAAGATGGGGTGACATGTGACTAAGGTGTTGCTCCCAGGCTTTACCTCTAGGTTCCTCTTGACCAGCTTTCAAATCTTTCCGGACCTTGCTATCTCATCTGTAAAATGATGGCTTGAAATACTGCTTTTATCTTTTATCCAGATAAAATGAGATTATGTTAATGAATGACTATAAGGGGCTCGGATAATATGGTGACGGGAAAAATACCCTTTGCTTTTGAATCTATGGTCCTACTTGGGTAAGATCTAACCTAATGCATAAATTTCAAAGGTTGTTTTCTAAATGGTGGACAAATAAGGAAATAAAGAACAAATAAAAATATGTTTAATTAAAGCCCTTGGAGCAGCTTGGGTGAAAGTTACCATAAAATTGCTTATTATCTTATTTCTATACTGGACTAAATAGTAGCAACTTTCTCCTTTTTTTCACTCAGCCTTGCTTTCTTTAGAAGGCATGTTTAATGCTTTGATACTGTTTCTTGCTTAAATGAGAGGACTATTGTTTCTACAAAATGGCACAAGTCCAGAGCATATGTCCCACTTGTGCTTCTCTGAAAAGTTACCATGATGGTGCCATGCTGTGCTTATGAATGTGACCTAGTCATTGCTACCAGTAGCAGCCTATGCCCTGGTTAAAACTCAAATAATAGCCGATGCTGAAAAACCTGCTGAGCTTAAGAAACAACCCCCCAACACTGCTCATCACAAAACAAAGCTGTTAGTTGTAGTTTTACATGTAGCAGAACTAGCAGTGTGTCTCAAGTCGGGGGAGACGTTCAGCTCCTTTTATTTTGTCTTAGAAAATCATATTGTAAGAAATTACTTAGTCTAGCTGGGATTTAATAAAGCAGTTCTATTATATTTTATGTTGTGGAAAATTATGTTGAAGGAAGAAAATAATCAGTAGGAAAGGGACTGTGTCCTTCCATAATGGTTGTCTCCCTCAAGAAAGAGGGCTGTCGGCTGTGAGGACTTGCCATTCCACTGGTCTCCAGGAGCTTTGGGGTCATGGGTCTCACTACTATTAATTAATGGCAGTCACTTCTCTGTGAAAGCAAGCCTTGCTGGCAGCAGGAAAAACTCATTTCGCTGCTTTCCTTCCCTTCTTCAAAGTTTTTCTAATATTGTGAATGACTGCAATTATTATTTTGAAATCGGTAAGCTCCAAAGTTGTCAAATTATGTATATACTACTGCTACAAAAAGAAAAAAAAAAAAAGGCAAATTATCACAATGTGAAAACGTTGGTACCATAGTAAGTACAGTGATGTGAAATGAAATCAGTCACGTTACTACCAGAATATCTGTTGTGATTATCAAACAAATAGAAAGTTCAGCTATTATTCCCAGTTAATTCGATATACATGACATTCATTCCCTTTGCTGTACACACAAGCGATTTCTACAGTAGCAAATAAAATTAAGATATCCATAAACTTGAAGGGTCTGCTCTCAGATGTAGTTTAATATGATGATAAGAACAATACAATTTCCTGAGGATGAATAACTAGGGGCTTGCTGGGAGCTAATGGGCCAAGGTGTGCACAGAAAAAATCACACCCTTGTGGTCATTAATCCCTGGGATCAGCATGTTCCGATTATTACTGTGTAATTAGTTAATAAAGCCCTTTTCAAAGTGGAGGAGAACTGCTTTCTCTGAGCACAATGTGCACTGCATCTGTCATGGTTTATTCATTCTGGATGAATCTGATTCACATTTAAAAGGATGTATTCTGGGAACTTAACATCTCTATTTTAATGTTTCTGTTGTTTCTGACACTGCAAAAATAAAAGCTGGTGAAGATTATTAATTATTTTAATTTGAAGCAAATTTTTAAGAGACTTACATTGGGGACAGTGTTTTGGGTTGGGTATAAAAAGTAGAGGTGCAGGAGGGAAAATGGTATTTCAGAGAGAGACATTTGCATGTGTGACTTGGAGAAAACGACACATAATCTGACCAAATATTTTCACTTCCAGTTGTCCAGAAATTTGATTTATTGTATACTATAAATTACTATTAACTATTAAATATGTTTTTGAAATAAAAGCATTGAAGAGTAGCTAGTCTTCAAAAAGAGTTATCTTGAGCTGTTTTAACATAAGTTGCCAGGCCAAAGATTTTGGAACTTAACATTAGTGCTTCCCATGCCAGATCATAGAGTAAACTCGTTGAATAGAATATTCACAGAAACAAATACAGAGAGACTTCATTGTAGTCAGGTGAAATTCTTGTAAAACATTGAATGAATATTCACAGATAGGGTTTGGGATTTTTTAATTTGGGGTTTTTTTTGTGTTTGTGTGTCTTAGATTTTTTTTCCCAGCAGTAGTTGGCAGGTTAACTGCTCAGCTTCTCAAGTTAGAAAACAGATCCTTCCCATTCCTCTGTGGCAGTTTGATGAGTTTAGGTCCTGCTCTAGAAGATATAATGACAATCAAATCTAACCAAAATTGTCTCAATTCCTGATCAGTAGCAGCCTGATCTTTTTCATTATTAAAAGGGACTTTTTCAAGACATAGATACCATTGTCAAGCATCCTGAAATGGGAATGCTGGCCAGCTTACCGATATAGCTTAACCAATGGAGCTGTTATGGGTTTGTATAAGCAATGAACAAAAACGTCTTTCTCCTAATACCACCATATCAGCCATAGTTTGTTTTAATAACAAATCTCTGCTGGGAAATTAATGGGAGCACCTTTGTAGCCTTTTATTTTATAACAAAGCATGAAGAAGAGGTTGATTAGGTGGAGTGACCCCAGTGAAGGGCCACCAGGATGCTCACAGGCTGGAGCACCTGCCCTGAGACGGGAGCCTGAGGGATGGGGCTGCTTCTGCCTGGTGAAAGGAAGGCTTTGGCGGCACCTCAGAGTAGCCTTCTCCTGTCTACAGGCAGGTCATTCAGAAGACGGAGCCAGGCTCTCCACAGCAGTGCAAGGCAGCAGGATGAAAGACTGTGGCTCTAAGTTGAAACAGAAGAAGTCTGCATTATGTATAAAGGGAAAACATTTTCCCTGTGGGGACAGTCCAGGGTGGAGCAAGTTGCTGAGAGAGGCAGTGGGGTCTGCGTTCTTGGAGCTTTTCGAGATAGGGCTGGAGAAAGCACCAAGCAACAGGATTCTGACCTTTTTGCTGCTGCTGTTTTGAGCAGGCAGTTGCACTGGGGACCTCCTGCCACCCCTTCCAGGCTGGGTTTAGGGACATCTCTGTGCTACGCCTATTAGCTTAAATTGCGGTGTGCTGAAATTGATAAACCATGCAGTCTCTTCCAGTCCTATCCATGTAAGAGTTTTGTCTATTTGTTCACTCTGCTTTTTGAACAAAGTTTATAGTTTGAAACCCTTGCTAGCCCTTTCTCCACTCAATGTCTGACTCCTGCTGAGGCACACTCATGCCGTACTTTGCTGTGTCTCAAAACTTCCCATTTTTAAGTAGTGGTTCTCTCTCACAAGGTAAGAAGCTAGCTTAAGATGTTTTATCGAGTACTGGGAACAGTCATTCT
The DNA here is from genome assembly GCF_034619465.1 of Leptosomus discolor. Lineage (NCBI taxonomy): Eukaryota > Metazoa > Chordata > Aves > Leptosomiformes > Leptosomidae > Leptosomus > Leptosomus discolor. The sequence continues at coordinate 77,726,731 of NC_141419.1, forward strand.
TTTAATTTTATTTTTTTATATACACCTCCGACTGTCCAACATGTTTTCCCTTCTCTAGGTGCATTGGTGTAAGCAGTCTTTAAGAGTCGACTGGATCTGTGGACACAACAGAGCTCATACCACATATGCACGGTTGGTACAGTCTATATTTGCATATCTTATAAGAAACATTCCAACTAATTAGCTAGTTTGTGCGCTTTGAAGATATTTTAGAGCACTCATTTTTCAGTCACGACTTTGAAAAGAACAAAGTCAAGCACATGTTAACATCATTCAAGACTTCAAGCCAGTTACCTTCAGCCACTCAATAAATTAAATCAACAGTCTGGCAAGACTTGTTTTGCGTAAAATCACATTGACTCAAGTTAATTATTGTCTTCTTCCAATTCTTTATCTGTTAAATCCCTATGATAGATTAGGTAGACTACATAATAGCAGCCAATGAAGGTTCAATGAAGTTGTTTCTCCAGCTGCAACTAAAGAGCATTGACCCCAGAAAAAGGAAAAAGGGAGGCAAGGAGCATAGAAAAGACAGAAAGCTAGGGGTAGGCCAGAAAGGCCTTAACCTTTGAGATTAGCTGTATCTTCTGCCTGCAGAGCAAAAACCCTGACTAAATTTTTGGGCAGAATAAAAAGCAGCAGTGGCAAATGTGTTGCCATGGCAGATGTAAGATGGCTCATTTTCTGTGGGCTGAATCTCCTATAATTGATTATTTGATATCCCACTATTTTGCCTGAGATTACTATCAAATTAAGCCACCATCTGTCATTCTGTTTGCTCCTGCTGAAGTGTGGACAATGTTGCAGCTCTTCCAATCATCAGGTATTTTCCCTGTCCTAAATTTTGTTTTATATAGAAAATCAACTGTCTAGAATCTTCCTCAGAAAATTGATTTCATGACTTCTGAAAGGAGACTCAAGTGTTTATCCCCAATATATATAGCTTGGTGTGCTGCTTTGAATACTGCTGGCCTGGGAATTATTTAATCATTGCCATGAAAATACTTCATCTAGTACCTCATCTTGCCTTTTTCCAGATATAAAGCAATAAATGATTATACAAAGGCTGTTACTAATGAAGTAGAAAGAGCTGTTCAGTAAATGGGAGCCCATCCCATCTTTCTTTCATTTTTTTTTTTTCTTAGAACAGTTTAATAGAAGTTGCTTTGTTCTTTGCCCTGCCTGCCATGGATTTTTATCTGACATCGTTAACTTCTCTTATTACACCTTCCTATACTCTGAGCTAGGCATCATCTTCATTTTACCCAGTCCTCCTTATTTCTTTATAATATCTCTAGCTTATTTCTAGTCTTCATTTATCCAATAGGAACTTTTGCTTAAAAAAATGTTCTCTGCCTTGATTGTAGCTTTTTGACCATCTAAAACTTTTCTTAAAGAGCTATGATATTCATTCTTATTTCCTCTCTTTGGTCTGACCTTTTCTTTCAGATGAAGTTGCCTAAAATTTACCTCATATACAAGAAAAGAACTGTCTCCTTTTTATCAGTACTGATGCTAATCCATGAATCTTATTTTACAGGATTCAGAAAGAACTGAAACAGGTAAGACCTTGAAAGATTTCTAAGTGGGAATGTAAATAATGAAGCTTTTGGGAGAAGAAAACCAACTTTGTTCAATGATCTTTCAACACTAAATTAAGATTTATGAACATTTACAGAAAGCTTAACCCACCCCACCAGAAACACCATTAGCAGTCTGAAGGGATGAACAGATAAGGATAGGATCCATCAGCATGCCAGGTAGCATCTAAGCCAAAGGTGCAAATTTCAAAATAGCAACCCGACTAAGACAGTAGTCTTATCATCTACATATATACTCTTCTAATTGGTTTACTGTGTTCAATCTTCTCATATGTCTCAAATGTGGACAAAGAGAGCTAAAAAAAAGAAAAGCAAACCAACTCGTAGGTGGTATAGCCAGCTTTCAAGCTGTTGTCCAGTCTTCTTTTTTTTTATATTATTATTTGTGCTCAGGACTGTAGTTTCAAGACCCTAAGGTTAGCAAAGCTGCCTGTGACACATGGTGTAATTCTTCCATCTACATTATACCTGCTGTATTCCTCTTAACCATGTTGAATCAATGTTTTAACACTCCAGACAAGCAATTCCTCAAACTAGATTTCTGTAATGCCAATTACAATAAATGTCTTCTTGTAAATGTGAAATTTCCAATTCTTTTTGCTTCTTACTGCGAGTTCCAGCAATTGGAATGCTATTTCTTTTACTTTTTCTGTCATTGTAGGTCAATTTGTTCATGATTTGCTGAGTTAATGTCTGTGTTACATTTGCCTCCTTTGCTTCCTTTGCGTACTCCCTTACATTTTTAAAGTACTACTTTCCTTACTGCTCTGCTTGCCTCCACTCCCAACAGTTATTGCTGCAACACAGAAAATACTGGTGACCCAGTCTTTAAAAAAACCCATCTGTTTAAGGCTCTGCAAAAAAAAAAAAAATCCTAGTAATATGACTAAAGAAGCGTCTCATTTTTTTTTTTTTTTTATCCTGTTCCCATCTTGCTCTTGGGGACAGAAAAAATGGAGACAATTTTTTTTTTCTCCGATCTGTCTAGTTTTGTTTGATATATTGGTCCCAGGGTGTATCACCACTAGCAGTGGTTTTCCGGATCTCTTCATAATTCTATCCAGTTGCTGCAGTTCAAGTAAAAAAGTGAGGATTTATGCTTTTCTCCTCCAAAGAGACAGCATGCACTATCCTGTTGTTCTTGTGCCACTGAAAGGAATGGTGTATAGTCTCAGTATTGATAATAGCTGTCTATAATCTTGATACAGCTGAAGAACTTCTCTTGGTTGATGCTCACTTCATACCACAAAGATCCCTTAGTCCTGTTTAGCTGAGTTTTTCTTCTTCACAGACTTGCCAACAACCTGGTAACCATCTGATGTCTCCAGCTGTGTTGAAAACTGTTTCTATTTCTCGTCTTTGACTAGCAGTCTCCAGTCTGGACTGTACATGAGTACAAGTACTGGGGTGTGTAAGAGAATAGTGACTTTTATCCAGCCTTGTAGAAAGTTCTGAGTATCATCAAGAACTTGAAGTGAGTTTATTTTGATATTTCAATTAGCTGTTTATTGAAAAGGTCATTTGATCTGGACCAGCATTGGTACCTGCCTAGATTTGTAGAGTGAAGGAGACTCTAAAACTGATGAAGGTCTCAGCTGAAGTTTCCTCAGTTGTATGGCTAAGGACAAGAAGGTCAAAATTTTTTCCTACAGCTTGGTAAACATAAGGTGCCAGTGGGGTTCCCCACACAAAACTGCAGAGTACATCTTTGTTATTTATGCATAAGCAAACACAGAGATCCTAGCAGATTTAAAAATCAAGCTGTATGAGGCTATAGTGATAATTTGTTCTTATTATTTTGTTCTTGCCAGTGGATAAACTAGTGCAACCATAGGGATAAGAAATGTTGGAAGTTCCTATATTTGGACAATGACTGCTAAATACCCTTCAGAGAAAATTCTTCCTTTGGAGGAAGGGACTTTAATAACTGCTTTTAAGTCATACACAGGGCAATTTTGATTTTAGCTAATATAATGCCACCATCATTGAATTCTGAGATGCACCTGGGTGTATGAGAAAAGCTTAGATGCATTATTACTTTGTAAGCTAATAGTGATATTGCAGTGCTATCTGTGAGGCACAGTCTTGAGCAGCAAAGAAAAGAAAAAGAATTGTGCATAAATGAGTATAAAACAGCAAGGGCTCAAAATTACTCTCCAGCAACAAAGTTACATTGCTACCATGCAAGACTGTGCTATGTATTTTGAGTGATAGCCTGTGTTCCCTTTCACACAGAGAAGGGAAGTACATACACCTGATGCTATAACTCCTCTAAACTCTGAGCGTCTTCCTCCTGAACCAGGCTGCTGTTCTGCCAGCTTCAGACAAAGTTCTCAAAGGTTCTCAGAAGGAAAAAAGGAAAAGAAATTAAAAAAAAAAGGCACAGGAACTCTCTAGGATCTTGAAGCTTATTCCTGAATGCTGGTGTGAAGATTTCCTCAAGTGCTTGCTTACAGAGTAAGAGGCAGCCCCTGCCCAGCCTGGGGTCCCTCAAGGACTGCAAATCTAAACTGAGTTGCGTCCCTGGGCCCCACTGCATAAAGGCAACAGATATCTGTTTCCTTGTTGCCTGCAAATCTTATGCGTTACATATTCCTTGGGCAAACCAACCATAAACGCAACTATACTGGGGAGCAGAACAGTGAAAATGGGTCTCTGAGTTTCTGACTGTTTTTACCAGGACACTGTGAACAGCCAGCTGGAGGCAGCATGCCTTGGCTTTGCGATGTGGCTGAGGGACTGGGTATTGGTATGAATGAGAGAAAGGAAAGATTAAGAGAAGTTGCTAAGCAACCAGGGAAAATTATTCTTGGAAATGACATTTGGACTGAAAAGGGCCAATGCCTGACCCAAGCCTTCCTGCTGCAGAGGGGTTAACCTAATAAGAGTGCTATGCGCAGTTATCTGCAGTGGGCTCTTCACTGTCTTAAATGGAAGTTACTTAATAGCAAGAGAACTAATTTGAAGATGGAAAAGCTGTAACTCACAGAAGTGAAATGGGCTAAGATAAAACTAAGGCGAAAAGGCAGAATAATAACTGCTCGCAGTGATAGAGGTAAAGCCCTGACATTGCTGCAGTTGGAGCACAGACAGCAGTGTTAGAGCACGTAACTGTTCAGCACATCAAGTTGCACACAGTATGTTTACAAGTGGCACAGTCGTTATTTTTTGTTAAGAATACAATATGACAGTATAGTAATAAGCTGGGAAACATAACACCGTGCAAAAAAGAACAGAATTATAATGGATTGCACTGGCTGTCTGAATTCATGTCCAGTATAAAGAATGCATATAGCTTGTTCCAAATGGTGAAGAAGAGTGGGACTTGTCCCCTGATAGCACTGCACAGATAAACTGGTAGCCCACTCATATATACGTGTGTGTATGTGTGCCGCACACAGGAGTGTATTATTCAGTGTTGCACTGGCAGGGCCGACATCCTTAAAGGAAGCTAGGGATCAGATGAGATCCACAGCAGCGACAAGGCACCTAATCTACCTCTAATTCCAATGTGAAATTGAGTATTTGGTATCTCAGTTATTTGGCCATAGTTCCTACCAAATGGTCTAGGCTCTCATCTCCAGTTCTAGACAGAGTCAAGAGTACAGGAATGAAGCTTTTATTTCTAATAGCTCTAATGACCAAAATGTCTTATGGACAATAGTATGAGCTGGCAGTATCTTTTATACTACTATAAATTGCCTTATGGCACTGTGAGAACAGAATTAGTTTATTCAGGTGAAAGAGACAAGCGCAAGAGAGCTCAGCTGAGTTCTTGCTTTCACCTGGGCAGAAGGAAGATGTGGGCAGTCCCAGGGAGCAAAGAACAGGCTCACACTAAGATCGTGAAAGATCCTTTCTGTGGTCCTAACTCTTACATTTCTGATTTAACCATATTGACCTGAGCCATTTAATCTAGCTCCAAGTTTTGGGCTAAGTAGTGTTAAGTTTTGTATTAACCGAAACCAGGAAGCTAATTTTCCACCCTTCTCTATATGGACATGTGCACCGGTATGAAAGTACTGTATCAATCACAGACGCTTTTTCTAAACTCAGTGAAGTGCAAGGCAGTGGCCTTTTTGTTACGAAACCAACACACCAGCATTAGCAAGGAAAAATAACATACCTTTAAAAACAAGGAACATTTTTTGTGATTTAACTTTGAAGCTGATCTGATGAAATGTTAAGGTATGAATGGACTATCATCATCTTATCTCCTTTTGCAGTCCCTGTAGCCTCAAATATAGGCAAGGGGAGTTGGCATCTCTGATTCTTGAATTTCTTGCTCACCTATCTTCTACTTCATCGTATGTTATATGCTTACAACTCTGCTGCACCAAAAAAAATAATGCCAAGCAATGTATGTTTGTTGTCAACATTTGAAAGCATGTAAAAATCATGAAATATTTTGCACTGGCTACGCATCTGAAAAAAAAATTGTTTGAAACGATGAATCAGCTTTTGATTGAAACAGCCTGTTTTGCATCTGCAGAGACCAGTCCATTTTCCTCAAATAGTTCTACCAAAGATGGTTTCCCACAAAACTGAAAAGCCTGTTGGGAGCAGAAAAAGTAAGCAAGCTTGTTTTCCAGTTTATTAATAAAAACAAAGTGTGCAAGTGAAATTTATCGTTTGTAGAATCTCAAAGGACATAGTCACCAGGAACATTCTGTTCAGTTCATTGTATTTCTTAATAAATCAGTTTTTAATGTAGAATATGATTTGATAAGCTTATTTTTTCTTTTGTGTCCAGCAAATTCAAGGCAATTTAACAAATAAAACTACTTTTAAATTCTGCTGCATGTAATTTAGCTCACTTCCAATTTCCATCTAAATGTTGCTTTGACGTATCACAAATATGAAGTTTCTTAGAGACAAGGCATACGCTGTTTACATTTATTTAAGCAGCTATTGAATTGTAAATGGTTATGTAGCTTAACATAGTTATTCAGACTTATTTAATCTTGTGAAGACATTGTATGCATCCTTGAATTACGATATATAGTAAAAGAACTAGAATAGTTGAAAGAACTATAACAGCTGAAAATTCACATATCATTATAGCTTCACAACATGAATCAGCTTTTCTTTGGGATAATAAAAAGAGAACAAGATTGAAATGCGTGACAATGTGAATGAACACTTCTTTTCTGGTGTTGGTACGGTATTTTACATCAATTCATCCTGAAAATGCTGTGTAGATCAGGCCGTTGAACATTATCAAATGTTAAATACAGTATAGCTTGTATGATGGGGTCCATCTTTGCCTTTGCTGAGCAGGAGTGAAATGCATCTAACACTGCTGAGGAGACAGAAAGCCAACACAGCAGGAAAAACAAGTTTTAGAAGTTGTGGGAAGAAAGGTGCAAATGGAGCTTGAGTGCATGTCCATTTTCACCAGCATGACCCACACCAGGGAGCTGCCTCTCTCAGCCCATAGCACAGGAAGAACAGGGCTTGTGCCAGTGCAACAGGGGGACATGCTGCAGCCCGATGTGCTGCAGCCCGATGCAAACCATTGCAAGTCCAAGGATACAACGATGCAAAATTGCTAAAAGAAAACAGTACCAAAACTGAAGAAGCTTTAACTTTCATCTCTGATTAAACCGGAGTTACCCGGGCAGTAATTATTCTCCTCATGAAGCATAATAACACTCAGTATTTTCCCCAGGGGGGTAAGGCAATCTTACATTTTTCAGTTCCAAACCCAGAGCGAAAAGAAGATTTTCTCTGTATTGTGAAAACCTAACAGCCCTACACTGTGAGACAAACAGTGCTGGGGCACTATTGGACATCATTGTTTTAGTGATGTTCTTTGCCTCTGCTTTCAGGTGGATTGCAGAACAGTTTTTTGAGGCAGGGATCAATGCTTATGTTAGAGCTGAAGTTGAAGGGTGTAGAGAGGACACAGGGACAAAGCAGAGCGGAACATCTTCACATGAGCTTTGCAGAGAACAAAGTGGCTCACCTCCTTCTAATTTTTGTGAAAGAGGCATGAAAATAAGTTTCTTGCTTCTTTATATGGCTAGGGCTGTACACATCCGCATGTATGTATATATATGTTTATATAACAGTTACATATGTTATATACAAAAGTCTTGAATCATTCTTAAAAACTCTTCTTAGGGAAGAAGAATCAACCAACTGGAAATTAAGAGAAGGACAGTCATCCAGGCTGTTTAAAATCCTAAATCTCATTTATGGTCCTTTTAAAACAGGCTGATGGAATATGTGAGTGTTCCTCGTAATAAATAGATGTATTTTATTGTGCTGTCAGATTATTTCATGGGAAATATACCAGAATCTTAAAAGCAATCACAATCTGGTTATCAGTTACAAACTTTATTGATTTTTTTTTTTTTTAAAATGAAAATGTAACTGGGAAGGTACAATATTTGCTTTTAAAAGATGACAATTTTACTGACTTGTGTGGGTTGAGAATAAAAGAGGCAGCTGATGGAAAGTCTGCATATCTGATTGAAGAATCAAACAGAAAATTACTCCTGCATGAGCTGAAGCATAGATAAATAGCCCAGTTTGCTGTGTTTATGACGGCTGTTAGTGATCTGGGACCAGAGAGGAGGCAGGGATTAATAATATTTTATTGCTGTTTAGGGAAATTTTAAATGGAGCCATTGTGATCTTTTACTGGTTAAAGCTTCATAAGGGAATGAGAAATGACTCTTCTAGATAGTGAGTAAAGAAGCAGGAACTTCTTGCAGATGGGTTTTGCATGGGAATTGGTACCTCTATGGCGAACGTCCGTGTTTATGATGCAGAGTACAGGTACAGAAGACTACTTCATTACACATTTTTTCAAGACACATAGGCCAGAGAAAAATGTTCAGGAAAGAACATGTATGTCATTGAGAGAAATTTGCAAGTCTGCAACATAGTTCAATGGGACCCAAAGGAAAAGAAAAAAAAAAAAAAAAGTTAACAAAACCCCAGATATGTACTTAACTGCTGCTGGGAGAGCTATACCAGAGCTGGAAACTCATCTCAGAAATGTCTAGCATAGACATTTCACAGATGCTTTTCCATTTTTATCACAATAAGAAGGGAAGGAAAATGAGAAAGTGTAGAATCCAGGACATAAAGAAGCCAATGATGAGCCGCCTCAACGGGTCCAGCAGCACAGCCTGTTTCTTTCCTGAGGTGTAGTGAGTTGCTTCGGGAGGGAAACCATTTGTCTGCCATCACCCCATTTGACCTTTTTGGTCCCATGAAGAGAGGGGACACAGGACTGTGCTCTTCTCTTGGCCTTTCCCTTTGTGACAAACTAGATTTGTGCATTTGCAAGGAGAGAAGGGTGGTGGGCCTTAAGTTTATTTCAGGAGTTTTGAGGAGGCAATAGGGAGGGATATGGAGAATGTTCACTTTTGGAGTGGGCATCTGCCAGCCTGCAGCCGCTGCCTGGTCCTCGGGTCCCCAGGTGCTGCTGTCTGGCCCCATGCGCCACAGTTTCCATACAGACCCAGTGCCTGTGTCTGGGCTTCTTTAAACTCATCCTCTTCTCAGGCTTCCCAGATGATGGATTTAGTCATTCCTATTTTACATCCACTTACTCCTAGAGCTGGGGTGCCATTGCAGAGTATTGATGGAAAAGACTGCCTCCAACTCCTTTAAGGGAACTGCAGCATGCAGACCCGCTGACAGCCTGTTTCACCTCTGAATTTAATTAGTTTTAGCAGGACTGATCCAAGGCAGTGTCAAAATCAGTCTTTTATTATCGCATAGTCTGTCTGCTTGCCTGCGCAGCACTAAGCACACACTGAAAACCCATATGCAGCCTCACTAGGATGCTGAACAAATCGGTATTTATGAACAAGATAAAGAGTAAAAGATTATGACAAAAACTTCTAAAAATTTCAGGCTGCTTCTTTTAATTAAAATGACAAACTGAAATAAAGTTGTGCTATTTAAAATGAGCTTGCCAGAAGCAAACAAGTGCACATGGGGCATGATGGCTAATAAAAAGGATAGACTGCTGATGAATAATAAAGCTTTTGGCACTTCCAGCTCATTCTTTAAATACACCTATAAGGAAGGATTATCAAAGAAAAAAAATAAATTTGGTGCCTTGAACCATTATTTTCACCCTTTCAAGTATAAAAATCTGCAATTCAGGGAAAGCATAAAACGCGGAAGTTTATTTCCATTGTGTTCCTTTCCAACTTCATACTAAAAGTATATAAAAATTTGTAAAAGTACATATAGAAGTAATAAAAGTAATAAGCAGGTAAGCATTAAAACAACTGAAACGGGTTTGTATTTTTCACAGGTCTGGTTCCAGAAGACAGATGTGTGCCATAAAACTGAATCAGAATTTGCATCCCAAATTAAAGAAAAAGGTATTTGAGCTTGTTGATAGCACTAGGCATGCGAGTAGTCCCACAGATTTGGTGATACTGTTCACATGATTAAAGTTCTTTTGTCACACATAAAAGAAATTAGACACGGTTAACTATTTTTCAATGGTAGTGCCAGCTAGCATTTCTTGAACATCTGGGTGGCTGCTGTTTGATGTAAAGATCTGTATTTGCTTATATTGGGTTAAAAAAGGGGAATGGGAAAACAAGCCTGATTATGGTACTGCATTATATCTCAAAGATAAATTTATTTTCTTTTTAAATATTCAAAATTGCAGTGAGACTTATCTACAGAAACAGTGTCAACAGGAGCATATATCTGCACTCAGGTAACAAGTCCTAAAGTTTTTTGATCCAATATTTAGGGTAAGTCCAGGCTTAAGCTACTGCAAAAGTTTACCACTTCAGGTCAAAATGTTATTAAAAAAAAAATTTCCACATTATGCCTTACAGTTTTATGCTCTCTTTAAATTAAGGAACAGCTGCCAGCTCATAAGAATTTTGGTAGATGATTATCATAAAAAGTTTTAAGTGAGAGCTCTGCTAGAGCAGGTCTAGAGAGAGGTAACTTTTAAAATCAGGGCAAAAATATGAGGTAAAGGGGGATGGCCTAATATTTAGGAAATGCTCTGCAGTAAGACTTTACTGTTACTTTTCCAGAAAGGTAAGTCCCAAAGAAAAGCCAAAAAAAAAAAAAAAAAAATAGAGAGCTGGAAAAAATGTATTGGAAAAAACATATTGGAAAAAACCCAAGGTGTCTAGAGGCTTTTGCAAGTACAAGGCAAGGCAGCTATTGCCTCATGTGCTGAAATTAAGCAGGTTGGCTTCAGAGTACAACCACTTAGGTAGCACTTTAAGAAGTGAAAAGTTGAAAGATTAAAGGAAATCCTGGGAAAGGCGGGAACTGTGGTTAACTGCGGTTGGCCAGGCTGGGATAAAACCTGGCCAGTGCTGCCAGGAGTAATGATACAAACCTGATGCCAGCTGCCTGGGTCTCCAGAAACCTACATACACGCACATCATTGCTGTAATTTCAGAGCTGATCCCTGAAAATGGGAGATGCTCTAGCAGTCTTTACTAAGTCTTTCCCTTGGACTTACTGATATTTCCAGGCTGTAGATGATGGCATTGCACCCAAGCCATGTGAATGGGAGGCACTGGTGTTTTCCACCTCACAAAAGATGAACACTTTTCACAAGGCAGGAGTTCAACCTGATGCCAACAGAGCAGGGAAGGACCAGGGAGGGGCGATACTTTCTGCCTGCTCTGCCCCTGCATCAGGCCTGGCATGGGCAGCTTGTGCTCAGGGGTGTGAAACATGGATGTGTTGGTTCCAGCACCAGTGGTTGGTGACCCTTGGGGAGATCCCAGCATTTCCACGCTCCATCTTCACCTGTTGGTCAACAGGTCTTCCTCAATTTCAGTCTTACAGGATCCAGTACTTCCTACACAAACCACTGTGTTTTCAGCAGTGGAATGGACAATGGTATTTCAGAGGTTTTATGGACTTCCAGTAAGAGCAAACTAGGAGTGGGGATGAAATGTTGACATGAGGGAGTGCTTGCTTTTGCTTGCTTGCTTTTTGTAACCCACAGGTGTTAGCTCTGCTCCTCAAAAGCACCTAAAAAGCATTGGCTCAGGGAGACTGATGCATAAACAGCAGCTTCCACTCACAAAACCTCAGATTCCAAAGAAAATTTCACCTTAACTAAAACAGTAATTTTTTTCAGGAAAATAGTGCTATCTATCATGATTGCATTTGGCAAGCCTCACTAGCTTTACAGTTGTTATTTAGAAACACAGTGTTTGCCAACATGATATAATCATAAATGCAAGTCTCTCTACTTCAAAGAGGAAATAGCTTTGAAATGGCAAACGAAGTTTGGCAGATTTTGGCAACTACATTAACAGTGAATTATTACTGAAAATATTCTTTTGCTATGCAATCACTCTGTTTTCCATGAGAACTCCTGCTGAGCCAGTTCAGGGACAGCAGACGCAGTGGTACCACTTTCATAAGCTAAGATGAAGCCTTGGTAAACTATTAACAAATATCTACAGCTGTCGTCTAAGCTCTGATTTAAAATAAGATTATTCTTTGCATACTGAGCAGTTGGTAGGCTGAACTGAGATGCTTAGATTATTTGATTGATTTCCATTTCTATGATAATCCTGTGTTTGTTCACTCTAGGCTCCTGTTTGATGCCAGGGATTGGTATTTGGGTTCCAGAGGTTTCTCTCAGCCCCCTCCATATACATTGGTGTACAAGAGTTGGCAATGCAGTTTGGTTTGTTGCTTGGAGACAGCTGCAGGGACGCACAGTGGCATAAATCACACCTGACTGTTGCTAAGGAAATAAGACCATCTCCTGCTTTTCCTTCAGGCCTTGTAATAAGAGAGGGAAGCAAAATTTGTATTCAGGATATTTAAAATATTGCTTTAATTTAACAAAAGTGAAAAGGAAACTACATAATGCACATATGTAACAGCTTTCCTGGCAGACAAATACTGCATTTTCTTTCTCCTGGAGGTGATTACTGGAAGCACAGGATTTGAGCATATTGTGTGATGGAGGAGAATAATTAGACACAATCTGGATTTGGGGCATAAAAACTCAATAAACTTTTTGGAGGGTTTTTAAACTTGCAGAGCAGTGCCTGTTGCTCACTCTAACGTTTATGGAGTTTCAAATTAAAAAATAAGAAATTTTTGCTACCAAAAGCTTGACTTTAAAAGTGAAAATTAGACTTGAGAAGGTAGTTCTTCCTTCAGGAAGACCATAGAAGAAATGAATTTGTCAAGCTAATGAAGAAGCACAGATGCATACTTCAGTTGCCTTTGACCAAATGCTTGTTAAAGAGTTAGCTAAGAGAATATATTTGGGGAACAACAGAGAATCTGTGAACACATTTCTCAGTTTCTCCCAGCTTTCCCTTAGGCTTCTTATGGAGAGAAAACTGGGAAGCCGCGTGAGTGTGAAGGCTGGTCAGATGGACCTATTGCTGCTGCCGGTCCCTCAGAGCAGCGGGAAGGAGTTGGGCATCCTCTGCTCTGAATTGTTCTCTCCCCTTGGTGAAAGCGGCCTGCAAATAGCTCCCTTTTGTAAACATGACTTCACAAAAGTGCAGCATATGTTATTCTGCCATTTTTCAAATAAGACAAATGTTCTCATCTTTTATTCTTTGCGAAGCCCATGTAAGTTCCTGATCAGAACAGCATACCAAATCTATGTGTTGCATTGCATTGGAAAAAAAGTTCACCACTACAGGGAAACACATGCTTGGAAATTTTACTCTTGAGAAGTATTAAGAGGTTTAGAGATACCTAAACATTTGGAGTTCGTTACTAGTACTGGTGCTGATTTGCAGGTCTCATAATTATTTCTGTATTTTATTTTGATTTACACAAACAATAATGGAAGAACCTATCCCTGTCCCTAAGCATTCCTCATAACTTTTGAGATGTTATCTTAAACTTCCCAAGCTTTATCAGACAAAGCACAAGCAGCAACATTTATTCCCTCTTATGATTTTTTTTAATACCCTAGCTTAAATGCCAATCGTTTATCTTCCTGAGATTTGCCTTCAAAATTCAGGAAACACAGCTGGGCTTTGTAGGCTTGACCAGAATGCTTTTCCTTAGAAGAAACAAAAGCGTCAAACAATACAAATCTTTCCCAGTAATTCCTCCCTCAGATGCAGGGCAAGGCTGATGCCATGAATGGCTGGTCCTGGTGATGGCCAGTGGAGGGTCAGACAGGTGGTGTGTCCTGCAGCTTTCCCCACCACAGGGACTTTGGAGCTGTAGGAGCCACTAAGGTGAGCTATAGAAATGCCAAAGCAAAAACCTGCCCAGAAATGCACATTTAACCTCCTAAATACTAGTATGCTAATCATTCCTTCAGGTCATTAATTTGTATTGCACTACTGAGTAGACGTCCCTATTAGCCCGTCATTGACAACAACACCTGATCTGAAAAATTTACTACTATAGTAAAGAAAACGAGTTACAAGGAGAGGTAAAAGTGAGGAAACAGTGAGGGTCAGGGCAGTACATTTTGCTGCCAGAGTGTCTGCCTAACCATTGCAAGTTGTTTTGTAGGTGCTGTCGTGTAACTGTATTACGAGAAGAATTTAAACTAAATTACTGTTCTTTCTCCTTTCTCCTGCCCTCTTATCTCTCACAGACACAGGCAGTTTTAGCAGAAAGATTCATTGCCTTTTCATGCTTATATTTTAAAATATTTTCTTTATGTGTGTAAGTGAAATGCCAGAGGTTCTTTCTGTATCTAGCAAGACTTCTTTTTTTCAAGGATGGGGTGCACAGTAAAAGGACATTCAGATTAATACCAATGTACTTTCAAGAGGATTTTTTTTGCTGGAGGTATTTTTCCTTGGTTGGGAAACCATTTATCCACTGCTGGCACACGCACAGCTTCTGAGATCCTTTGCTCTCATATTTTTCTTAATTTCATTATTCATTGTCCTAGAGCTCCTCCTGTGCAGCAGAAAGAAGGTGGCACTTCAAACCAATTTTAGCTGAATATCTCTAACTTACTGGAAGTTGCTCAAACAGCTTCTCCCAACAAAGAGAATTTCTAGAATATTTTATAGTGAGAAATATGAAGAAGAGGGTTGGGGTGGTGACCAATAGATATTCTTCTCTCTGTGTTGAAAACCTCTAGTGTGGGTGATGCACCATGCACCAGCTAGACTTCCAACTTCAAGTATGCATGCATGAAGTGCGTTTCTCAAAAAAACTTTACTCTTCCTGAAGGCAGTAGGGTTTTGAAGTACTTAATTTGTCCTCTGGAATGCCTTTAGTTTGGGGCATTAAGGATATCTGTGTCCACACAGGTCAAGAATATTTTCAACCTGTGATCCCAAATTTGTTTCCAGGAAATAAGAAAGATGCAGGATATCAGTGTGTATTTCTGACTCTCATTTGCAATGGAAAAACTAGCTCCTGCTTTTCCTCCTCCTTCCACAACACTCTGGCTGTTTAGCCAACAGTGTGACTTGCAAAGCTCTTGCAACATTCCAGGGAAAGCCAAAACAGTACACATGAAGACTGGCTCCCTCATGTTTGGTGCTGGGCCTCCCATCATCTTCAAAGGGGCTAGGATTTTACCCACTGCGTCTCCTTAGTCTGTGCGTGATTCATGTTGTTTATCATCCAGACCATTCACAAACCTCCCACTGCTGCTTCCCTTTCAGCAGTGGAAAATTCTTCCAAAAATGAAATTCTAAAAATGGGACTGAGTTTTGCTGGCTTTTTCACTTCATATGGCTAGTGGAATAACACATCAATGCTCCTGTTTCTCACATGGCATATGCTTAATGTAACAGTGAGACATTATCAGTCTATCTTTATAATTTATCTGCTGCTGAATATGCTGTACCATTTCCATGTAGAGATTTTCAATAAAATGCTTATGCCCTGAATTAATGTACATTTTCTTCCATTCATAAATACGTACTGTCTGATTTTGATATGCTTACATACAGACACTGGCATAAATCTGTTGATTTACATAGAACTGCATCTCACCACACTTCAACCCAGAAAGGATCTTGTTAAAACAAAGGGCTAGCACTTAAAATTACACTAATTAAGCCTACATAAATACTTTGTTATGTTCTGCCACTGTGCTTTGCTCAGAAAGGTCTTTTCATTTGTCCAGAGAGCAATGAAACCAAACCCCAGGCTTTTTTTTCTTGCCCGCTTTTTCCTCTTCTGCAAAGCTATCTGCACCTCCTTCATTTCATGGTGCTTTTGCTGGCGCTGGGGACTGCCCTGACAGCAGCTGTGGACACAAGACAGCTATTACCTGGCTCTCCAGACCCAGGCTCCGTGTCAGCCCCAGTGCCCGAGGAGCTTTCTCTGCACCATGGCTCACTGACAGCGACATTCCCAGTACCGCTCCCGCCAGCCACCTCCCGTAGCCCCCGAGGCTAGTTTAGCTTCATCCTCAGGTATGGGGGCTTCGCAACGCTGTAATTACCATGAGGAAAACACCCTGGATCTTCCCTTAGTTGAAAGAAAACAGCACGCACACTGGCTGTATTAAGTGTTTGCTTTCTGCAGCAGCAGCAGAAATTGGAAATCCGTTGCTCTGCACACACAAGAAAGGGTATTTCAGTGAAGTTTGTACATCTGTGTGCAGATTGCTGCAGAATTCTTTTGCTTTTTGTTGTCTTCTCTATGTGAGCCCCCCCTGACCTCCACAGGGGCTGGAGCCGACATGAGGAAGGGCAGATGCTGCACATTATTACACAGCCGTGCTCTAACCTGCTCAGCCCTTGCAAAAACATGCATTGAAAGCAGCTCGTTTGTGGAAAGAACTGGGAATATTTACTGCTGTAAAGGATTTACTGCTGTAAAGGATTCAGTATTGGAAAAAAAAAAAAAAGAACAACTAAAAGATCAGATGTATATTAAGGCAAAATGATGGTACCCTGAGTTCAGGCTATGAGTCAAGGAAAGGAGCTCCCCAGCCTGTTGAGGGAAGTACCAGGGCTTTGTTTTGTTGTCAGAGTGCTGCTTTGGATTTGCAAGTGACACATCAAATTTAGAGTCCACTTTTGAGGAGACATCCTTCTCCCCTTGACAAAACAAAAAAAAAACCCACAAAAAAAAAACAAAATAAAAAAAAAGACGACCTCTAGTGCTCGCAGTGGGTGATGTGGAGGTGTGGGGGTAAGGCACCAAGAGCCACGCTCACAGCCCCAGTCCTGCAGAAATGCAGGAACACTGCCTTTCCCTCTGGCTGCTCATCCCGAACTGGCCCCATCCCTCCCATCACCATCCTGCTGGGATCAGTCTTCCCTGGCCCCTATTTGATTTAGTTGATGGCAAAAGACAGCTTTTGAAGGAATGATTTTAATTTGGCTAACGTATTTTTCAACAGGGCTCTAGATGTCAGGAAAACGCAACCAGACCTAAGGTCTGGATTCCAAAAAGCAGATGCTGAAACCCTCTTTGTTATACTATGACCGTTTGTAGGTGCCTCAGTGGATTAAGGCCTTATTTTGATTTCCAAGCTGCTGCAACCAATGAAAAAACAGTTAAACATGGGTAAAACAGGAAAACACTGCTAAAATACTGGCAGGCTATGAAGAGTACTGTATCAAAGCTGTAACCTGCATGAGCTGCTGGAAGTGTGCAGCATCTGCAGCACATTGGGGGGCAGTTTGCAGGCTTTTCTACCTGCTCAAGAGCAGTGGGAAGAGGCTGGTTGGAGCCAGACTACACCTTCTGCCCTTTGTGTTCATATGCGTGGAGAAGTCTCTGATGGCCTTTTTAACCCTGGTCTTTCCCAAGAGAATTAGGCAAATATTTTACAGCCTAGCAGATAAAATGTGTGACTTTATATTGCAAAAAAATAATGAGTTTTAATCTTAAGGGGATTGTATTTTTATTAGAAATTTCTCATGTCTTTTACTCATGCAGTGTTATACGGATCATTATGTTTTCAAACTTAATTATCTTTATAATCCAGAGCTGCACTGCATTTAATGTTTTTAGCAACTTTTCATTCTGGAAGCAAGTCGTGATGCACAGCAATTATGGCCTAATCCTGTGGGCTGAAAATTCTTTCAGAAACTGATGCCTCATTTTCAAGCTCTAGCTAGAAATATTGACAGCCTTTTGCAACGGTTCATTAGGTACAGTGCAGTCAGGCAACTAAGGTCTTAGGTGCATAATTTAGTTAGCCATGTAAGTCAATGATGAGGCAGCAATTCAAAGCAGAGAGAAGCACAGCCAAGTCCATACAAGCTGGGAGGAGCTGGATGGCAGAGGGACAGATGTTCTCTGAATGAAAAGCAAGACCAGCTCCTCCACCCCATTGCCCCAGAGGATGGAGGTCTGGGACAGAGATAAGCCCCAGATCTTGGTGATACTGCCACCTTTGGATATCAACCTTTGGATATCCATACTCTTGGGGGATTCTTTTCCTGCCTTCATTGTCAACCACTTTTTCCATTCTCTTGTTCTATCCCTCTTTCTCACCTCGTTGAGCTTGGAAGCTTCCACCTCGGGCTGGAAGAAAAAATATCCTTGGTTTCAGGTAAGAAGTGTTACGTTGTTGCACATGGTATTACCTTTGCGCAACAACTGCTTAGCACTCCTTAATATCACAAGGTGGAGTGGGGCACACCATGGAAACGCTGACTTCCCACATTTAGCTGTCAAGTCTGTTTCTCTAGCATCTCTGCCAACCTCTTCCGACTTCTTCCTCTACAGAAGCCAGGTGCACCAACCCTTTCTTTGGGGTTGAGACATTGCCCTGCACCCTGTACTACCTGGCCTGCAAATGCCAAGCTGGAACAACTGCACTGCTCACACCAATCATGCAGTGTACGTAATTAAAAAGGGACGTTACCTCTCATCCTGCTCAGCAGGCACTGACTGCAGCCTGTGAAATGTGGCTAGCATACCAATTTGAGCAGTGTGCTAAAATCTCATTAGTCCTGCTGACTATTTTCAACACCTTTTGGGAGTGCTTTATTACCATGCAAACAGCAAGAGGCAGAAATGCATCTTTCATGAAACATGACTCCAGTTGCCAAGAGTGGAACTGACCACTGTTAGCACTCTGCAGCTTGTGTTGGAAAGTCTCTGTGTCATCCATCATCCTTTCTATCTAAAAATAGAAAATACTTTTCATCCTCAGCGGCTTAGGATATAGGCACAGTAGATGCATCAGATAACAACCAACTGATACTAGTTTTCCATCCAGAGGATCCAAATCCCACTGAATTCAGTGAAGTATTTTCATTACCTTCACTGATTTTGGATTATCCTCCAACAGTCACAGAAATAAAAATAATCTGCTTATTATTGCTTAGTATTAATTGCTTAAGCAGCCACTATATATTTCCTTGCTTTCACCATTTTCTCATGTAATGCAGTTCCCATTTCTTCTAGCCTCTTTTAAGTAACATTTACTACAGAACATGAACAGTTTGACTGATGTTTTCTCTTTTTAAAATAATCCTACAGCAAAGAAATGGGAACTACATAATAGTGCATATGTGCCTCTCAGTCTTAGCCAAGATCAATTACAATATGTCATTCTGAATATCTTGATGGTAAAGCAACAGTTGTAAAATCTGAGAGTCCCTTTTTATAGCACTTAATTTCCATAATTTAACAAATTAAAAAGTACTTTACTATCTATTTAGAAACACTATTTTCCTCTTCTTCCTCAGCTGCTAAATACCTTGCCTGGTAGGTCTGAACTACGTCCTAAATGGCTCACATATACAAACTGATTGCATCTTCCGTTTCTGGTGGCCCACTGTAAAATCCTGCGAACACTATCCACTTCTGATCATCTCATCCATTTCATTCCTGCTACCTTCATTGATTTTTCTGTGTATGGTTTTGTCTTTTCTAACCACTATATGATAACATAATAAATATTGTCAATGAAAATAGCTTTTTTTCTTGACTGGATTCTGTCTTGCATTTTTAACAGTTTTTACCCTGCCTTGAACATTCTTAATTTGTCTATGCTAGCTAAACACCAAAGGTGAGATCTCAGCATCCAGACAATCTGAATTCTTCTGGAGTGTCTTGTCTATTATCATACTGAGTTTTAGTAAGATTTTAGTTAGATTGATCAAAATTTTCTCTTTACAAGGGCTCTGTTTTCTGACAAAACTATGTAGAGTCATGAGACTATCTGACTGCCTTGAAAACTTTTCACTCTTTTTTGCTGCCACTGGAAAAATTAAAAGTTAGGAGGGGGGAGGTTGGTTTGGGGCTTTCAACTCTGTTTTTTTAACCAAAGGCAGATATTTTCATATTAATAAAGTCTTTTGTAACAACACCAACAGTACATTGGATGGCTACATGCATTATGATCAGCACTGGGGCTTTCTTCTCCACTGCCTATGGTAACTTCACCACTAAACTAGCTCATGTAGCTCTTATTTTTGTTAAAACACTGTTTCCACCTTGGGAATGTGCTGAAATTCAGATACTTGAAGTAAGCTTTCTCTGCAAATGCTTTACCAAGCTAAATGTGGGGCCTCCAAGTCACAGAGACTTGTCCATGACAAAAAGTTCATGAGTTTCTACAGAAAATCTTGAAACATTGTCAGGTCTGTTCAGAAATAAAAAGCAATTTCTCTCATCCTTCCTTGTACTGAAGTTGCATACTCTGCTGTGATTTTATAGTACTGGATAGAAAATAGGGCTTTTCATGTTCTGCTGTTGCTGCTTTTGGTAATGCCATTAGAGCCTTAGCAGTAACGCCAACTTAACCAAACACATTTGTTTGTAACCAGATAAAAAAGTAGCACCTGCTGTGTTTCTAAGCAAACATCTTATGTGAGACACAGCATGACTCTGCATGACAAACTTATAGAAGAAAAAAGCAAAACAAACCTTCTTCCAGAAACCTGAGAAATACTCTGGAGAGAGGAGTAGCTATGGTGAAATTGATTTCCACCTGAGGACTGGGTAGGAATATTAGCATTCATCTTTTAGCCTCTTTATTTCAAGTTTCGAGAATTTGGTTAAACAAACTGTCTTGACATACCTGTCATTATTTTATTCTGTTATAATAAAGGATATAGTATGCATTTTGGTCTTGATTTTTATTTTCATTGACACATATGCTCCCTTGAGTCTTCTGGATATTATTGTAATGTCTCTGCTTTTGTTCTAAGGTATGCAAGTAAAAACATATATTGCATCTCTAAATTAACCCATCATGTTCACAGTGTCTGTAGTTCACAACAACAGTGTGGGAATAACATTGACATCTTGACATTTGTCAGCTGCCCAGAACAAATATGTCGCCTTCTCAGATTCAGTAACAGCACCAGCAAGGATGCTCAGATCTTCTTAGCAGAAAATAACAAATCAGAGTGCAGAATAAACATCTTTTTTTTTTTTTTCACTTGAAAAGTAGAAAGAGACATATTCTTTCCCATAAAATGAAGAAAAGACTATTCACCCTGTTTCTACAAGACTTTTTTTTCTGTCTTCTCAGAAATTCTGTAAGTTGTGAGGTAAGATTGTCAAAGTTAGCTAGGTGAAGTACGAAATTACAACAAAAATACTTGTCACCTCTTCTATTCACCTGTATGGTCATTTGAAAAATGATCTCTTCTCATTCAATCAATCTACTTACTTTGACTCTTTATGTGCTTGTCTTCCAGATAAAAACTACTTTACACCTGTTAGCCATAAAGAGTAATGAAGCTGAGAACAAGGCGGATCCACTGCATTCTCAGGTAACAGGAAGATAATTGGGAACTGAGCTGCAGACAACTGGAAGGGCTTTGCTGCCCAGATGTGACTGATGGTGTCATTTAAAGCCATGAGAGCTGCAAATAGGGTACGGCAGCCAGGATTTGTTCTGAAAAACTTCTGGTAATAGAAATGGGCAGTAGGAAGGAGGAAGAGACCAAACCCCAGAAGTAGAATCCACTGAAAAACTTCAAATATTTAAACAGTAGTAATTCTTCTGTTCAAAGCATCATTTTGAATTCATTAATAACAGATTTAGAGTAGCCTCTAAATAAATCAGATATAATAGGAAAGTTACAGAGACACAATACCCCATTAAGCCATTTTTTCTTTTACCTTTCAGGGTGGAATGTACTTTATGTAATTTAGAGAAAAAGATCCTGTTACTCCTCTGTAATTTATGTGATTAAAATAGATGCCAAGGACATATGAAAAGGCAAAGTATCAGTCTGTTAAGATGACAAAGTATAACAGTGAATGTTTACCACTAAAATGCTAATTTTTAAGAGAATAAAAACAATGGAATGCCTTTTTCAACAATGAAATTAATTTTGAGTGCTGAAGTGACATTCCTACTGGCTAAATTACTCTGGTTTTCTGTTCCGTAGAAGCAGACATGTCACTATTCATCCATGCTGTTATAGCTTCAGACTGGAGAGAACACAATACGTGATGAACAGATAGTACAATTTCAATTTTCCTTCTCCTCATGGCATCTTCAGTGAGCTCAGCATAGCTGTGAATGAAAGAGCAAAGATGGTATTTTTCAGTATCTTGGCACTGCCTTTCATTTTCGTTGTACCTGGTCTCTGTTAAGCTTTTTAAGTATTTGATTCCTGGAATCCACTTTCTTTGACAGTTCAGACCTGTGATGTGTAGGGATTTCAATAACTTGACTAAAGATGTAATTTTTTGAAAAACTTTTTACTCTTTTGAAATAGGAACAAAAGTTTGTGTGGATGGTCTGATTTTGATTTACAGGCTGCTGTTGCTTACAAATCTGTTAAAATTAGTAAAATAAGAAATTCAAGCTAAACCACAGTAAGCTGCTCTTTAGACAAGATAAGCTAAGAGTTTGCTCTGGTTTTTATTAAACTTTTCCTAAGCAGATACATAAACAAATGCAGACGTTTCAAACCACTGAAAAACTCCAAAAAGCTATCTTTCTTAGTCAAAGCTTCCACGTAAATGTTTCATCAGATTGCTGTAGAGATGCTTACTACTTTCTGTCCCATAAAGGTGTCCTCTGCTACCCTACTTCCCTCCAAATTATTTAAGCCTGCATTCCCACGAGTTCACAGAGACCCAGTGACAGATTTTAAGCCTGCTATCTTTGCAGCTACAGTGCATTAGAAACAGAAGCAAACCTCTTAAAACATGATTAGTGTGAGACATGTTAGAGGCAACCGGTTTTTACAAAGCAGAGTATCCATGGTTTGAAAATCCAGACTATGAAGAATCTTACTTTGGCTACTTAAAAAAAAAAAAAAAAAAAAAAAAAAAAGATACAGAAGCTCTAATTAGTTGTAGAAGCAAAGGCCAACAAGTTTCTAGTCAGCACAGAGAGGGATATTTACAGTTTCCAGTAAAGTAGAAGGCATTACTGAGAGACCTGGAACGATATCAGATCGTTTAGGCACTATTATACATTTTAAAATGACAGGCTTTTGCAGGCATTTGTTTTGTTTTGCTCTGAGCTACACCCAAAGCTATACAGAGGGAAGAGATCAACAGCAGTATTAACATGTTTAACCTTTCAATAAACTGTATACTCCAGTTTTATCTCAGAAAAGATAGAACACATAGTGGAGTGGATAAAAATTCAGCAGCAGTTTGCCAGGTAACGAGTGCAACCCATTAATAAATTTGCCACTGAAACTGATTTGATCCAATCATGTTCATAAAAACATTCATCACTCCTTACTTGAATGCTCTTTAGAAATGTTGATTTTTTTTTTTTACTATAATTTTTTCCTGTCCTTTGAACAGGTTGTAAAGTAACATCTTCCATCTTTAGGTCATTAGTGGGTTTTTTCTGTTTTTCTCTTTATATCCAAAATGTGGATTCACACTTTTTTTTTTTTTTTTTCTCCCCATGTTTGCTAATACCAGTGATTTTGGAAGGGGTAGATTAGCATCCTAACAGGCAGGAAGTAATACTACAAAAATTAAACCTGTCTCGATGATGGTCTGCTTACTCCTCCTCTTTCATTTACTACTTGATTCAGGTTCAACATCTCCCCCGAGGTGAACCATCTGTTCACATTTCCCCAGTCAAATCCCACCTCAAGAGCTATTTCTATTGCAAAAAGTGAGTCAGCAAAATTTCCTTTATTTCAATACCTCAGAAATATTATCTCATTTTTCCAAGAAATAGTTCTTTTATTTAATGGCTGAAGGAAGAGCTTTTCTTCATACTTGCTCTGGAAACTTGGACAGAAAGAGAGAAGAGGGTTATTGTTAGTTATTCCCTGCATTTTTATTTCTAAAGTCAGCTGTTATAGAAAATGTTGAACTGAAAACACAAGCTACAGGACCAGGCCGACCCCCCTAGGAATTCAAAGTGAACTGATAATTGACCCTGGCGCAGGCATCGCTCTCTCCAGGCAGGCTCTCTCCTGGCATTGTTTTTGACACGTCTACCAGGTGAACTTCCACATGCATATCAACAAGTTTGATAAAAAACAGTCAGTCACACTGAAGTCAAAAGATTAGGCTTGCTGTGACAATTCAAGATGGCCCACAGAGCTTGACCAGGTTCGTTTGCTCATTGGTCTGGAGGCAGTAATGTAAAATCCTTTGCTAATGACAGCATTTAAGATGCTTCTCCAAAGGCAGTTAGGTTGGGAATGAGAATGGAAGATACTACTTTGGATCACCCTTAAAGGACAATAAAAAATCATTGCCAAAATATTACAGATCTCCAAGGAGCGTTCAAGTACGAAGCAATGTTTTAATGTGAGTAACCCGTTGCAGAAGTTGTTTGTACCCGAGGCAGACAAGCCTGCCTCAGGGATCGGCTGGGAGAGGTGCCCAGGTCCCAGAGGAGGAGGCATTCAACCAACGAACCGCCAAGGTCAGGGAGGTTATTGCAAAGTCTCAGGGCTACGCAGGGGAACAAAAGCCGGGCAGTGCCCCTAAACGCCATCCCAGGAGCACATGCCTCGTAGCCGCAGCTCCGTGGCCGAGATCTCGGGTGGGCTCTGCTGCCTCCACCCGACCGGGGGGGCGGCAGTGGGGCTGAGCCGGCCGGCTGCAGCGGGGCACGTTGGCGGGTGCGACGGGCCAGTGCGCCTGTGGCTCCCGCCTAGGGCCTGGGCCGTGACCCTGCTCCCTCCCCAACCCCCCCCTGTTATTCCGGGCGGGTTCGTCCTCCCGAACACCGCCCGGCCCCGCCAGCGCAGGCCGCCGAGAGGGGACAGGGCGGCACCGGCGGGGAGCCCGGCGGCGGCGGCGGCAGCAGCAGCAGCCCGGGCGCTCTCACACAGGGCCCGGCGCGGCGCCGCAGGGAGGCGGCCGGGGGCAGCGGCCGGGCTCGGCGGGGCGGGGGGAGGTGGCGCGGGGCGGCGCCGGGCGGGCGGGGCCGGGGCCGGGGCTGGGGCCGGGCGGGCTGGAGCGAGCGGCGGCAGCAGCGGCGGGAGAGTGGCAGGGGCGCGGCGGCGGCAGCAGCGGCAGCGGAATGGCTTCGTCGCAAGGGAAGAACGAGCTGCGGTTCGCCGACTGGATGGCAGCCCTGCCCGGCAGCATCCACCGTACCCCGCTCACCAACCTGGCCATCCCAGGTAGGTGCTCCCACCTCCCCTCCCACCGCACCCCGCTCACCGACCTGGCCGTCCCAGGTGGGAGCTCCCACCTCCCCGCCCCGCGGGCTGGGGTGCGCCGGCGAGAGGAGCGGAGAGCGGAGCGTGCGGCGCGTCGGGCCGCTCCGTGCCGCCGGGGAGGCAGCGCGCCCCGGGCCCCGCCGCCGCCGCTCTCCGCCTCGGACACCTCCGTGCGCTGCCTCGGGCGTGTGCGAGCGGCGCGGGTGCGTGCGGAGGAGCCCGCGGGACGCGGTTCCTGCGGCCCCGAAGTGCGCCGCGCCGGGGGGCTGGCAGTGGGCACGGCCTCGGTCTGTCACCCGCGTGGAGAAGTAGCGTGTGCCTGTACCGCCTGGCTGGCGGAGCAGTCCGTTTGCTGGACCTCACGTACGCCCAGAATGCCGTGTATTGCCTGTGTCCGCGTAAACTTGTGTGGCGAGGTGGGGTCTGAGCGCGGGGCGAGCCGGGGAGGGATGCGGGGCTGCCGGCTGTCGCGGGGGTCGGTGGACTGCACCGCCGTGCGACTTCGTTTCTTGTCGCCTCCGGAAAACATTCCACCTCGACGCTGATTTAAGTGGAATCGGAAATGGCACGTCACGGTGCTCTGACAATAAACTCTTTCTTTCCTGCACTCTCTGCCTTTTTTTGATAATATGTTAACTATAACTGTAGACTTACGCGAAATACCTATCAGAATCCAAAACAGTAATTGATTCAGAGGATTCCTGGTCTGAGGGAGCACCTCATGTTGCAAGACCTCTTTGCCAGCATCCTGTCCCCTCTGAGGTGTCTGACAGGAAAGAGGGAGGTTTCAGAGATGCCGAGGCTGTAATGTTTCTTAAGCTCCTTATGAAAAATGTTCACTTTGTGCAACTTTTGTGTAGCAGCCGCTCGTGTTACAGCAATTTTTATAACACTAGTCAAAAGATTTTTAATCTTCAAGAAGATGTAATTGAAGCAGCTGTTTGCTAGGATGTGTGTCGTGTAGTTTCGTTTAAACACAGGCGTGCCCTTTTAAAGTCATGTGTCTCTTAGTTTGTTACAGTTTACATAAGCTGTATCTACTATTTTACTTGCTACACTAGTTTTTGCTATTGATTCAATATATTCTGTATGAAATGACTTTGGGGGGTAGGAATGCAGCATCTGTAACTATTACATCAAACTACGTTGGAGCTGTAAAAGCTTTTGGTGTTAATTAACTATTTATTAACCCACAAGCTATGGAATGTTCTTGCAGAATATTGGCTATGATGAGAAATTAGTCTGTTTGAAATTCATTGGGTCTTTACAAGTTAAATGTATTGTTTTAGAGACTTTTTCTTAGTTTTTTTATGAGATCATGATCAAACTTACTTGCTTCCAGATGCAAGAAATTGCCTTTGGTAAGCATCACCTTTAACTAGCTTCTTTGACTGAAGCATCATGGGGCCATTACTGGTGCATCTGTCTCACCAAGATCTCTCATAAACCCTTTGTAAAACGTAGGACAGTTTTTCATGGTGGGTATTTTTCAGCTCTCTGGCAGTAATGGTGTAAGCTTTCACACTTGGTTGACATGTTTAAATTTAAAAACAAAACAAAACCAAACCTACTGTGGGCTGTGAGTGCCAGTTAATCCCAGTACAGCATTAAGCAGTGGGCAAGTTCTGCAGCCTGTAAGTGCTGTAAGAGATTGACCTGTTACATTGGCAGAAGGGTTGTTCATGGTACAGCCATGCACACAGCCTTTTTGTGAAATTAGCAGCAAAACTTCTATGACTTGACTGGCATAGTGTTAAAACCTTTGAAATTTGCCCTTCTGTTATTGTAAATTGACCCAAACAACTTATCTGTCCATCTCACTATTAAAATTCCAGCTTTGTCAAATAGAGCCTTACTGGGGAGCAGGGAAATGTATTTCATATGAATTTGTCAGTTAAGGAGCCTGGCACGCAGGCTGTAGGTATCAGCACAGTTTAAATATTATCTTATAACAGTAGATTTATTATTATATTCAATGTACAGTGTGGAAATACACGATGTTAGTACAAAGGCAAACGTGGGATTGGTTTCACC
Organism: Leptosomus discolor; assembly: GCF_034619465.1. Taxonomy (NCBI): domain Eukaryota; kingdom Metazoa; phylum Chordata; class Aves; order Leptosomiformes; family Leptosomidae; genus Leptosomus; species Leptosomus discolor. Next base: position 77,753,828 of record NC_141419.1, read on the forward strand.
CTTTAAGAAGAAATAACTTTTGAGACATGCATAAAGTTTATTTGGAAGTTTCCTCCATATGACCACACATGAACATTAGTGTTATGTGTGTGTAATAGCTGTTAACATGTGACTGCTATTCAAGTAGTTAATGCAAGGAATGTGTACAATCCAAAACCTCATAGGTCAAATCTTAATAGTTTTAACTTGGGAATTTTTAATTGTGTTGGAAACTAACAATTAATTACTAATGTATTCATAGAACCACTGCTATATCTTGTAAATAGCATTTTGTTTACATTGCTGTTTTTTTTTTTTTTTCTTAAAAAAAGAAGTTAACAGTACATTTTTATTTTTTCCAGTAGGATGTAAACTTCCCTTGTGCAGTAGGAATACTGATTTTGATCCTAATTTACCAGGATAATTCAGTTCCAGAGTGAGAGTAAAAGTCCAATGCTAATGTTGAAGAAAACAATTGGCTTGAAAATGTTAGAATGAATTTTTGAAATCATCACTTATCCAATACAGAGGATGTTCCATTATATTAGGGGGAAAATGCTGTTGTTGTATTAGAAATCATCAGTACATTTATCATTGTTTAGAAGGAGTGGTTGGAACTGAGATGATGCACTGTGTTGTTTTTGCACAGACATGCAAGTAATATTTTAACCATTCAAAGAGAAGCACAAAACACATTGTATTCTGTCGTGATTGTTTTTAAACAATGTTGTTGAAGGTATGTTATAGTCATATTACGTTTAAAAACATGATTGGTCACATTTTTTTTTTAATTGGTCAGTTGTTAAGCTTATGGCACAAATTTATAGTATTTAACACAAGTTATGCTTCCATAGTCAATGTTGGATTTTTTTAGTATTCCAGTAAATTCATTTACTCGCTTTGTTCTCTGCAGTTCAAGCCAGGTACTTTGGTTTCCCTAAGACCAGGAATTCAGTAGATGAGGCAGAGGTCTCTGATATAACATGTGCCAGCTTTGTCCATCAGAAACTTTTCCATTTGGATTTCTTCCAAATACGAGGACGATGTGTTATACCATGATATTTTCTTCTTTCATTGTACTGTCTATGTCTGTGTTCTCTTGTACTGCAAATGTCAGATTTACCTCAAGTGAAGGATACCAGTAGCAAATAGTAGTATATGCTATTTGGAAATAAAATAATCTCTTAATTTCCAGAGAATACCATGGATAGTTAATCTTCTATTGCTATGACAATTAGAACGATGAAAGGATATAATCTTAGGATTTCAGCACGAGGTGTATATCTCCTAGTGTTTGCCTTTTATGTTAGAAGATACACCTGGCTAAACTCACAACAGTTGACTAAGAAAAAGGGTGGAGAATTGTGGATTTCTGTTGTTATTGTTGTTTGTGGGGAGCGGCGGTGTCTTTAAGTAATTGCTAGAGTGTAGTTTTGTTCAATGCCTGTGTCTCTTTGACCAGGATAAGAAATATTTTTTTTGTAGATAATGTACATTTATAGAACTGATAATCTTTGTGACCCCAAGTTGAGGCTGGAAGGTGAGGTATAGAGAGCCTATGTATTCTGCTGTGTTAATGCCCTCTTCTTAATCTGGGTTCAGGACATGAACTATGGGCAATGCAGTAAAATAGACATCAGTAGGCAACATTTCCTTACAAATCGATCACCTTACTGAAAAATTAACTTTCTTATTGACAATCTGTAAATGTGTATCTAGTTTTATATGAGTCTGAGTTTTTGTACAAATAATATGTGTAATACATGTTGCCTTTTCCCCTGGTGCTAATATTCCAAGCCTCTGAGAAGTCTGTAAGAATAATTTATGATGGAAAAAAGTATTTTCCTCCCCAAGTAACAATCCCTCCACCACAATTGGTGCTAGTTTAAGATCTGCCTTATGAGCAATCCTGATATGTGTTAGGGACATTTCTGTCCTTTGGATAGTATAGATAAAATCTTCTGAGTGAATTTAAAACCTGAAATATCCCTTGAGTGCATAATTTTGAGAGGTGGGAATATTCAGGCTTTTGTTTCTTAGGAGAGTTTTCTGCTTTCTTTGAGCGGATGAAACCTTTGGCCTCGGCACATGCTCTTGTCACTGGAGAATTCACTGTGAGCAATATAATTCTCAGTGAAAATTATTTTCACAGGGTTGCCAGCTTGGCAGCCATGTTTACTTAATGTACTTAAGAGGAATGCAGAGGACCTGACTGGCTTCTTTTGTTTCTCAGATGATATTATTTTTTTTTTTTGTATTTTAACCTATGAAATTCTTTGTCCATCAGCCAGAAATAAGTTAATAGACACAGCAGAGCTAAAGTTGGCTCATTTTAAATAAGAAGCTGTTGGCAGGTGCATTTTTTTTAAGGTAACCATCTTTAGAAAGAGGATCTGAGACTTGAAATTTGTATATCCCACTAAACAACCATCATCATGCTTTGAAAAGAAAGAGCAAGACCTCATAGAACATCAGTTTACAAAAAGGATGTGTGTTAGTGTCAAAGATGTATTAAGAGATGGGAGATGGTACAGGAAGATTTGGGAAAAGAATGCATGTTACTGTAGCTGGAATATTTTAGCCATTCTGTGAATAAAGCACTGCTGAGGTAACGCAACAGCTCTGTTTCAAATATTTTAAGTTCCTGTCTTCTGTTGTAAAACCCTGAAAATGTTCCACTGATTACTTCTTGGGTGGATGCTTCTCATTCTCAGCCCCACGGGGAAATTCTTTCATCTTAAAAATGACTAGAAGTACTTCCTTCTTGGCTACATTTTCACTGTTTAAATGTTATTAGGGAGCTCTTTACTTTTGCGTTTGAATAGCTGATAAATTGGATGTTCTTAAGAGTGATTGTCTTTGAGAAGCACTTGGGACCTGTTTCATCCCTGTCTGTCCACTAGTGGTCAACAGAGTACCTCTGCTTCGCTTGCCAGTGTCCAGTTCTGTACAAAATCAGCTCCATCTAGAATTGTAAACTGCTGATGCAGGCAAACTTATAAATAAACCTATAATGCAGGTTCCCATTAGCTTTTGACATGCCTGTAAGTATCGGGAAGAACTGTTTCTTTTTTCGGTGCATCCTGTGCACAATTTCAGTGTTCTTCTACCTGAAATAAGTACTTTATGTTTTATTTTCTGCTCAGAAAATGAGCAAAGATATTCATAACTGACCTTCGTAGCTTTTTTAGTATAGCTCCCTTCTTCCTGATTGATGGTCTTCTTTTTACATCACTTATCCACAAAACCCTCTCTTGCTGGCCCTGCATGGGCTAATGTGTCATTTCCAGCCCTTTCAGAAATATTTCTGTGTGATACAATTTCCTGTGGCATTCCCATTAATTTCCCCTGTCGTGACATGTTTCTAGAATGTACAAAATGAAGCTGTTCAGTTCCTCACGCTGCCATAAAAATCACAGTTCAAGCCCTTCAGTTACTTGCCCATCTGCTACAAGAACTAATTTGAAACTGCTTTTTCTTGTTTTCCCAACAGGAGCAATTTATTTAAGCCAGCAATCTCTATCCACTCTGTCTCCTGTGGCTTAGTTCCAGCAGTGCTGGTTTCGTCTCAGACTGGCCTCGCATCCCACCACCGTGGCAGGTGTGGCAAAGGGAATGGCTTTATTACGATGTGGAATTATTCCTCTCTTTCCACCTCCTTGTATTTCGGTTTCATGTCATCTCTTGGGCAAAAACTTCTTAATTGTTCTCTGTATCCAAACTGCCCTTACCTTCTGACAATTTTTAACTTTGTTTGGTATGTGTTTTATGTTTGGTAACTCTCTACAGTTCTTACTATAGTGTAACTTGTACTGTGCCTTTCACACAAAATGATACTTGTTTCAAAGATGCTCAGACACACTCAACTGTGCAAATAATTAAAAATGCAGGTGCAAAGTAGACAAAGTTATGGAGACTGTAACTTTGAGTCCCCTAAGAGGGCTATGCAATCTATTCCACTGTTCTGCATAGTTATTAATTAAAATTTTAGCTACTTAGTTAGAAATTGATTGTATATCTTTAATAAATTATTTTCAGATTTTGTAAACAGATTTGTGTTTAACAGTTCTGCCCTTCAAAGAGCAGCCAGTTTCAAGCAGATTAACTTCCATGCCCATTTCGTCCCTTCTTAGAAGTAGGTACAAATTATACGTGCTTAATTTCTGAACAGATCTGCCTGTGCAGTCCTTATACTAAAGCCCATGGGACACTGCAAAGAATATGACTTGGAAGAAAGATGGTTCAAGATCTGAAAGTTTGGATTTTAATGGCTTTTCATTTGAGCTACTGTAGCATAACTTGGTTTAATCTTATCTTTTCCATTATTTTGAACAGCTGTAGAGTATCAGCTAATAGCTGTACAGAACTACTGAAGTGCTGGGGTAAATCAATGCAAACAAATGCAGTGAAACACTTATTTTCCCTTCGCATGTAGCCTTCCAGAAATGGGAATCACTAGTGATTTCCTCTGGGGGACACCCATCTACAAGGAGGATTGGAAGGAGGATCCGGGGAACTACAGGCCTGTCAGCCTGACCTCGGTGCCGGGGAAGGTTATGGAGCAGATCATCTTGAGTGCCATCACATGACATGTACAGGACAACCAAGTGATCAGGCCCAGTCAGCATGGGTTTATTGAAAGGCAGGTCCTGCTTGACTAACCTCATCTCCTTCTATGACAAGGTGACCAGCTTAGTGGGCGATGCAAAGGCTGTGGATGTTGTTCACCTGGACTTCAGTAAAGCCTTTGACACCATTTCCCACAGCATTCTCCTGCAGCAAGTGGCTGCTCATGGCTTGGATGGGTGCACTCTTTGCTGGGTAAACCACGGGCTGGACAGCTGGCCCCAAAGAGTGGTGGTGAATGGAGTTCAATCCAGCTGGTGGCCTGTCACAAGCGGTGTTCCCCAGGGATCAGTATTCTCTTTAATATCTTTACCAGTGATCTGGATGAGGGGATCGAGTGCACCCTCAGTAAATTTGCAGAGAACACCACGTTGGGTGTGAGTGTTGATCTGCTCGAGGGCAGGAAGGCTCCACAGAGAGACCTTGGACAGGTGGGATCAATGGGCTGAGGCCAATTGTATGAAGTTTAACAAGGCCAAGTGCTGGGTCCTGCACCTGGGTCACAACAGCCCCATGCACCACTACAGGCTTGGGGATGGGTGGCCGGAGAGCTGCCCAGCAGAAAAGGACCTGGGGGTGCTGGTTGCACTTTTGGGCCCCTCACTGCAAGAAGGACATTGAGGTGCTGGAGCGTGTCCAGAGAAGGGCAACGAAGCTGGTGAAGGATCTGGAGAACAGATCTTATGAGGAGTGGCTGAGGGACGTGGGGTGGTTTAGTCTGGAGAAGAGGAGGCTGAGGAGAGACCTTATCGCTCTCTACAACTGCCTGAAAGGAGGCTGTAGCAAGGTGGGGGTTGGTCTCTTCTCCCAAGTAAGAAGTGATAGGACAAAAGGAATCAGCCTCAAGTTGCAGCAGGGAAGATTTAGGTTGAATATTAGGAAAAATTTCTTCAACAAGAGGGGCTTCAAGCATTGGGACAGGCTGCCCGGGGAAGTGGTTGTGTCACCATCCCTGGAGGTATTTAAGAGATGTATAGATGTGACACTTAGGGATATGGTTTAGTGGTGGGCTTGGCAATGTTAGGCTAATGATTGGACTTGATGCTCTTAAAGGTCTTTACCAACCTAAATGATTCTATGATTCTATGTTTTCAGTGATGAATAATTTGTGTGCTTACTTTCACATATTTATTCTTCTGATAGAAAACTGTACTGGTGCTGCGTATGTTTGCACAGATAGACCACTTGAGGTCATATTTCACATTTTTAAAGTAAGGGTTCAGTTTTCTTACTGGCTATAGATAGGTAGCAAAGAAATAGTTTGCACTAAGAAGCGGTTGGTTAATCTAGAGTTTTAAAATAATTTGGGTTTTTTTCTACCATTGGCTGCATGGAAGAACAGCTAAGCAACAAAACTAAATTGCTGTTTATAATACCAATAGTATCCCCTCCTTAAATTGTCGTCAGTCCATAATACTTGAAGCAAAGCTGAAGATCTTTCTTCCCTTGTAGATTAGTGCCTGGTAGATGGGGACTAAATGCTGAAAGGTGCTGAGTGCTGCCAGCTCCCTTGGAAGCTGAGAGTCTTCTGTCTTCGATCAGGTCAGGTCCAAGTATCCAAAGAGAATCTTCACTGTGTGATGTTCCTACTGTAGCAAAATGTCACAGCCACTTAAAAGTTGGGGTTTTTTGAGGTGGAACGTAATATATTGTTTCCTCTGTTTGGAAGTACAGATTTGGTCTTTTTCTGTCTATTTTAAAACCATTCCACGGTTTTCACCGTGATCTAATTTAAAACAGATCACTAGAACAGCTTTTACATGCTTTACCACCTTTTAAAACATCTCTGTTCATATTAAATAAAGTTTAGCCTTTGCTTCATCTAATCTCTTATCTGGTTAGCTCACATACCTCACATGCTTACATACTTCATCTTAGTGTTTCAACTATGAAATATAATATTGCAGAATAGCTAGAAATAGAGAAAGTAAGGGAAGAAAAAATGGATTACCTTAGTTGTGGTTCCAGGCTTCACTCTTCTCTGTGTGTGACGCTTAGGATGTTTCGGATGACTGGGATGTGTATGACGTGCTGCTTCTATGAAGGCGAAAAGCTATCCACAAAGTTTATTGGATTAGAAATTTTGGTTATGATTTTAAAAAAACAGGATAAAGGCTGAACTAACTGGGTCTTTAGGTAAATTCTGTAGCTTGTTTTTGGTTGTGTTTGTTTTTTTTTTGTTTTTTTTTTGTTTTACAGAAGTACCCCCAGTGAGATGAATGGTATACTTTATACTTTAAGTTGTTGTCATGCTATCATCCTCAAAGTATTTGTGTTTTGATAGAAGATTTTTTTTTTTAAAAAAAACCTTATTAAAACGCTTGGCATGTGTTTATACTTTGGCAGCCAGGCAACTTGGTTTTGTAACTATGAAAGTTTGCTAAACTGGGACTTAAGCGAGAGCAGGAAAAATGTAAAATATATGAGTTACATGTAGTGCTGTGCAATCAAACTGTCAGTTTGGGAGTCAAAGTGTATTAGTTTGTTGTTTTTGCAAAATCCTTTTGTTAAGACCTCATATTCTTCTCATATTCTTCCAAAAAAATATGCTTCAAACTAGTCTAGATGTTCTCACCAAAGCCAAATGACATGTTTGTACATCTTCTGAACCAGCACATGACTGGAGTTGTCTTCTGATGTTTCACTCTGATGCCTGCCATTAAAGGATAGAGGACAAATGCAAGAAGTTCTAGTCATTTTCATTATCTATAAAGCTGCTGCATGATCTTAAGAAGGCTGTTAGAAATCTCTGACATGTTTTCTTCTTTGCAGACCAGGGCTGGTAATTTCAAGAGGACCACTGATACTGAGGCTGGCCTTGTTCTTAGGAGGAGAGCTGAGTTAGGAAGTGTGCTTCATGGGTTGTGGAACAATTCACTGACCCCTAGGCAGTGATTTGGGAGGAAGGCTGTTTGTTTTACACTGCAAAGCTCACTCAACGTTTTGTTAGAGTGCTGCTCTTCAGCCATGTGAATGCTACCAGAAGTTGCTTTGTTGGCAGAGAAGATTGAGTAGGTACTGATTCTAGTTGCTAGCACAGGAATCCCAACATATTTGCTATTTTAGGATTAGTCTTCTTTCTGTTGAAGACCTTACATTTTGCAAGATTATCTGTTCTAATTCACAGAATCACAGAATGTCCTAACATTCTAACAAGGGAGCTCAAAAGATCATCTAGTCCAACCCCCTTGCCAGATTGTGTAGATCATGTTCACAAATTCTGTCTCAGAAGCCGTGCAAGTCAGCGAGATGGTGTTCCTTATACCTCATGTGTGCATATTCATGTTCCGATCATGTGACCCAAAAATGTGAGCCTTTTGCATTGGTTCCCTCAGACTTGAAGTGTCTGCTTTGACATCTCAAAAGTGGCTTTGAAGCTGCTGCAGAAGACATCTGGCCGTTGCTTTTTCCATTGCTGCAAAGCAAGGAGGACAATGTTGATGCTCCTATTGCACTGCAGTAGAAGTCAAGCATTAGTCAGTGCACTGAGGTGAGCTGGGGCTGGAAGAAGCTGAGTTTGAGCAGAAATTCCCCAGTTATCCTCAGCCACAAAAAGGAGGAGGAGGGTGTTGCCTGGAAGTTCTTCTGGAGGCAAAGATCTAACTTGGGCATTGAACAGCAGAAACTGTGGATTTGTCTGCATTCATCTCTGTGTCCTCACTGCACTAAAAAAAGTGCTTTTAGGGGGTTACATCACTGGATCCCCAGAACCTTTTCTCAGCAGGTGCACACTGAAATTGGCTGTACTTGTGGCCTCTGTGTAATGGGTTTCAGAGTACACCACAGGAGTCAGCAGTGTATTTTTGTGGTCAACAAAGTGCATGTTCAGTACTACTTAGGCCATGTAAGTATGTGAATTTTCTGTTTCTGGAATTTTCTCTTTCTGGCAGTGTTTGTGAGTTGGTTTTGTTGTTGTTGTTGTTGTTGTTTTTTTTTTTTTTTTCTTTTTCCTGACACTTCGGCTTTTGCCCCATTTATTATAGTTCTCTCACCATCTCCAGGGTTGAAGTGCAGGCTTTTCCAAAGGTGTGGAGATGCTCAGTTTTGATGAACTTTAATCTTCAAAGCATTGCTTGGTTGGAGTTCTGGCTTACCCTGCTTCTGATGAAAAACTGACAGCCTTTATGCTTTCCACTAGGAGAGGTTGCCACAAAAGGGTCCTGCCTGGGATGTGAACAGGGAGCACATGTATTTTGACCTTCTACTCATGCTTCAAGGCTTATCTAAAAGTGCAGGCTTTTGCTGCGAGAGGGAGCTGGACTCGTGCCGTTAGCTGAGTGTTATTTAGTGCATATGCCTAGTGAGTGTTTTGAGAAACATAAGTTGACAATAAATAAGGAGAAATCAAGCCAGCTTCATTAATTTTTGGATGTAGCTGTTTTATAGGGGAAGCAAGCCAAGGGACACTATGAAGGACAAGAACAGTGCGTATACATATGAATGCTATTGCTTATAGTGTGCCAGAGAAAGGAATCCCTTTAAAAATCACAATGAGAAATATGGACAAAACTGGGATTTCTCAGATTGGTTTTAATGAACTGGCTGTCAATGATGCAGGCTTTTCTGACTGGAAATTGTGTGCGTATGAACTGATAAAGCCAGACACTGACTTGTTTGAGACCTCGCGATGATGCAGTGGTGATAATGCAGAGAAATGGTTTGCTTTTATGCCATTATGTATTTGGCCCTGTTGCATCCTTCTGCTCTACAGGGGTCAGAACAAGTCACTGAAAGGTTAGCTGGTTTGGTCCACCTTATGATTTCAATTTCTAGCTGTTTGTACATGTACTTTCTATACCACAAATTTCTTACAGTTACCTTTGAGGCTGCATCCTTTACTAAAACAGGAGTAATCTGTACTGTAAGAAAGTGGCTTCAGTTTTGCAGGAGAGTCCTGTCAGTACATGGACAAATAAACGTAATGAGTATTAAACTGAACCAGGGTTACATGGTGTGGAAGATGCAAGAGTGTAGATCTAAGGCGAGGATGAAAAGTGCTTTACTGAAGGAGGTTAAAGGTGCAGTTAGTTTAATGCACTGGCTCTGGTGTCTTCTCTGGCGTATGTCAGGGAAAGGGCTTGAGGGTGAGGTGAGAATAAAGGGATATTCCTCCCACTACATGTACCCCTTTACTCTCCTGGCCTGTGGATTCTTGAGCTAAAAGGCTGCATCCAAATTATTATGTTGTATAACCCCTCATGGACTGCTTTTCCAGTGGCTTTCAAGGGAAAGCTGTGTCCCTTAGTGCGTAAGGGAGATTGGAATAGGGACTTCCCCTATTCCCCTTGGCTGCTGGAGAGTGTGAGGTTTGTATGGCCATGGGGAGAGGGCACAAGAGGGTTTGTGACACTGGGTCAGTGGTGGGAGAGCATGACTGGGACAAAAGAGGACCGAGACCAGTTTGGGTCACTGCTTCTGGGACTGCTTAGGTTTTTGACACTGAATGGGTACTGGGCAGAGCAACAGAACCTGTGCTGGGGGCAGCGTATGCAGCCTCAATGCCTCCTCCCCAATGCAGCATGGATGTTTGTCTTGTTGTGGTCTCCTGGGGCATGTGGATCTTGTCCATCACTGTGGAGATATAGGGGCATGGCTGGAGGACATGCTCTTGATGCTCCTGATACACAGTAGCTTCTGGCAATTTACAATCCATGTAAATCAACATTTCTCTGCTCTGGAGGAAACACGTATCTTTCTGAATTGCATGCGTTGTGCCACCTGCCCTAGAGGAACTAACATTTGTGGTGGCCTCTTTGCAGCCCAGGCTATTTCTCAAGTAAGTCTTCAAGTCTTCACAATAAGCCACCAGTGTAATTTTCAGAATTGGATTTTATCTGTCTTTGACATTGTTTTCCCAAGTATGCCAAGAGAGATAAGGTTTCTTAATCTTTAAACCACCTTTCTAGACTGTGAATTAGAGAGGAGGTGATGGTGTTTTGTTGTCATTTTAAGGTTTTAATAATAGGTGTTTTCATATTTTGAATGGTTTCAGAAGTGCCAATAAACAAATTTAATGCCTTGAAAGCAACTTCTCCAAGTCGTGTGAGAGGTAATGCCCTTCTCTTTCAAAATTGCTATTTCTAGAAGAGCATGCTGTTCCTGGAACACCGAAGCTAAAAAGCTAAACGGAATACCTTTTACAGCACACTTTCCTTCAAGTGTAATTTCAATTTGGTCTTAAGCATGAGATACAGGCCAGAAATACTTCGTTAGAGAATATATAAAGCCAGTAGAAATATGGAGAAGTATTCTTCTAACGGGGGAATCACATTTAAAAATAAGTGGGGATAGGCTAGCAATCTTCTGTCTATCTTAGATAGTAATTTTTGAGCACTGTTTTAATCTATGAGGCAAAGTAATATGTTTTCAAAACTCCCACCAATTTATGGACAAGGAAGGCAAGATCCAGGAGGGAGAGAAGTAAACATTTATGCTTTAAGTAAGCACTTTTTCATGAGTTCAACCTAGTTCACGGTTGAATTTGGGTGGCTTTTTTTTTGTTTGGTTTGATTTTGGATGGTTTATTGGATAACAGAATTCACTGACTGCTAGGAGAAATTTTGACTTGTCTGACTGGGTCTCGTTTTCCACTGCCTTATACCATGTGTTAATGCAGATCTGTCTGAAGTGTCAGTAAATCAGAGCAGTAACTCTGTATTTTTACTTTATGCACTATGTGGTGTGGAACTGAGTCTGTCTGGATTAGTTCTTGATGAATAAATTGCTCTGAGCAGCTGAAGAAAGCAATGCTGATTAGATGATGGACTTAAATATGGCCCTCTAAAATACCCAGTGAAACTCGTTTGTCAGAAAGACGAGTACCAGCTTATGTCACTTCCAGTCTTTAAGTGAACCATAATCTGTCTTCGAAGTGAAAAAATCAAAAGGTTTACAATTCAGCCTTATCCAAAAGTTCCATTGTCTTTGATTATAACCTAAATATAAATTAGGGAACAACCAGAGAAAAGCAGGATTTGGGATTTTACCTATTGCATTTTGAAGTTGACTGGCGGACGCACTGTGGTGACTAATAGTGCTAGATCAGTTTGTTATTGTGGTGAATTAAGGAACATGCAGAAGCGGAGGAAATAGCATATAATCTAATCTTTTTTGAGACAGTGCGCTACCGAAATACCACTAAGTAATATTTTGGGTTTGGTATGCATTATAATGATACTAGAGCCAGCTGTCCGTTCATCGACTTTCTCTTTTTTACTGTAAAGTTAAGAAAATATATGAGGCTTTCAAAAGTATTAAGATTTATTTATAATATTTAGGCAGCAGTATCTGAAAGCCAAGCTACATTATTTTCAAAGTCTTAGCATATCTTTTAAAATGTTCATATAATTGAAGCCTGGAGAACTCTTGGGACAAGTAAAGGTTGTAATTTCTGGTTTTTGTCTCCCAGTTAAAATGTAGCAGTCTGTTCCTGGAATTGCTATGGAATTGAGATATATGTAGAAACAGAAAATATTCTCCAAGAAAGGGCTTTAAAATGTCAGTGGTGTTTTTGAGGTCATGTATGGTTGTTTCATGGCAGCAGTATCTGTCTGTTTTCTGAAGCCCTGGAACACCAAGGCTCTTCATATCTCTTTTGAACAGCTTCTTACAAAAGACCAATCCTCTTGCTGTGGTCTCTGATCTTGGCTGGATTTTCATGAAAAATTACTAACTGTGGGATAGTTTGAAGACAAATAGCTTAAATAATACTGAAGTGCAAGGGGAGAACAGAAGAGCAGCTGTCAGAAACACTGTGTGGATTTGTGTATTGCATTAAAGGTAAGGATTTAGAATCAGAATCATTTTGGTTGGAAAAGACCTTTAAGGTCATCAGGTCCAACCATTATCCTAACACTACGAAGCCCACCACTAAACCATGTCCCTAAGCAACACATCTATATGTCTTTTGAATACCTCCAGGGGTGGTGACTCCACTGCCTCCCTGGGCAGCCTGTTCCAATGTTTGACCACTCTTTCAGTAAAGAAATTTTTCCTAATATCCAATCTAAATCTCCCCTGGTGCAACTTGAGGCCATTACCTCTTGTCCTGTCATTAGTTACTTGGGAGAAGAGACCAACACCAGCCTCATTACAACCTCCTTTTAGATAGTTGTAGAGACCAATAAGGTCTCCCCTCAGCCTCCTCTTCACTAGGCTAAACAATCCCAGTTCCCTCAGCCGCTCCTTATAAGACCTATTTTCCAGACCCCTCACCAGCTTTGTTGCCCTTCTCTGGACCCACTTCAGGACCTCAGCGTCTTTTTTATACTGTGGCATCCAAAACCAGACACAATACTCAAGGTGGGGCCTAACCAGTGCCAAGTACAGGGGCACGATCACCTCCCTGCTCCTGCTGGCCACACTATTGCTGATACAGGCCAGGATGCTGTTGGCCTTCTTGGCCACCTGGGCACACTGCTGGCTCATGTTCAGCCAACTGTCAACCAGCACCCCCGGGTCCTTTTCCGCTGGACATCTTTCCAGCCACTCATCCCCAAGCCTGTAGCGTTGCATGGTGGTGTTGTGATGGAGTTTTTGATGCCTGGACTGGGCACTGAGAGAAGCAGTAGAGCTAGAGATGTTTTAGACATCACAGTGCAAGTGACCAGACTAGGTGACTTTGATATTAGACCAGCTAAAACATTCAACAGACACATCTCTATCAGTGTGTAAAAACACTGATGATTGGTGATATGGCTGATCTAGGACAGGGCTTCTGACTTCTGGGCTTTGCTAATGCTTCCAGAGGGAGATGTGAGATCAGATGCAGTAAAGTGTACTTAGAACCAAAGACATGTACTTAAAGTTTGTCTAAAAGAAATGATCAGAGCATGGAAAGTGTATGTATCATTTAGTTATCTCCATAGCCTCCATACTAAACAGAAATTGCGAGGGATTCATATTCTGTATTATGACAGGATGTTTTCAATGTTTCATGGACCAGAAAACTAAATGGCTTGCTTAAAATGAGGGAGGCTGAGGCAGGAATAGGAAACGAACCCAAGTTTTATAGATCTTAATTTAGTGACTTGGCCTTTGAACCATGCTTTTTGCTAAGCAGTAGTGTAATTTAGAATTAATGTATTCTGCTCTGACACTTGTCCTGGTTTTGGCTGGGATAATTTTCTTCCTAGTAGCTGGCACAGTGCTGTGTTCTGGATTTAGGATGAGAATAATGTTGATAACACACTGATGTTCTAGTTGTTGCTAAATAGTGCTTATCCTAAGTCAAGGACTTTTCAGTTTCCTGTGCTCTGCCAGTGAGGAGGTGCACAAGAAGCTGGGAGGGAGCATGGCCAGGACAGCTGACCCGAACTAGCCAAAAGGGTATTCCATATCATGGAATGTCATGCTCAGTATATAAACTGGGGGAGTTGGCCAGGAGGGGTGGATCATTGCTCAGGGACTGGCTGGGCATTGGTCAGCAGGTGGTGAGCAGTTGCACTGTGCATCATTTGTCTTTCTTGAGTTTTATTTTCCCCTCTTTTTGTTATCTCTCTTGTCATTGCTATTATTTTATTTCAATTATTAAACTGTTCTTAACTCGACCCATGAGTTTTACTCATGTGCCACCACCAGTTCTCCTCCTCATCCCACTGGGGTCCGAGAGGAGTGAGCAAGTGCCTGCGTGGTGCTTAGTTGCCGTCTGGGCCTAAACCACAACAACAGTGAATTCCAGAGTTGTGTAATAGAGGACAAAGAGTATGTCCAAAGCTTCTAATGACAGCTGACACATTAGGTTTTTCATGTCTGGTACGCAAGACTTGTGTGGTTTGCACTTTGTCATACCAGCAAGTAAAGAAAACATTTCACAAAGGAAAGCAACACAAGTTCATTAGTCATCAGAGGGTGTGATGGCATACGGAGCACTAGATTGCATTGCCTACCTCTGAGGGGGTCTCTGAAGAGAAGGACCAGTCAGAGGTGAGACTTAGCGTAAGCAATTGTGGTAGATCCCCATGGGTTAGTGGGTGAGCTGCAGGAGATGAGGTTTCAGCCCTTGTTTGAAAAGCAAAGAAAGTGTTTCAGCAGCTTCAGCTAAATGGGAGGTTTGCAAGGTCTACAGAGGAAGGGCTGGCCAGTTAGCAACAAATTCTGAGTTGCATTAAGGGTTGCATGTGCCGTCCTTTGGAGTTCCATGCAAACACTGCCTTCCTGTTGTGCTGGGTGTTTCCTGGTGCCATCCAGTAGCACTTCCCCTTTCACCAGGTGAACCATAGCCAGCTGGTTTTATCTGTGTCCTTCAGTCACCTGTGCAAAGAACCAGGGTGTGGGATTTGTTTCCTGAAGTGAAGACTGTTGAGCAAGGCGTGTATCACCGTAGTCTTTACTATGGTGTGGGGGGTGGGACAAGGTGTGAGTGCTCAGAAGCCTCCTCTAGCACTGTCTGAAAGCTTGAAGGGAACAGTAGTTTCATCCATTCACCCAAAAGCATGCAAGAGAGAGAATATAGTAAATTAAAAGGGGAATAAATATGCTGAAGGCTGGAGGGATGAGGACAAGCCATTTAGGTGACAACGCTAAATCTCTGTCTGCAGAGATTAGGTGAGCGCTGACAGATTTAGCTCCATCTCTTTGGAAACTGTTGCTTCAGAAAGCATCTAGAGCGCAGCCCAGGATTGGTTTGCTGACTGATTTCAATTCTAAGACTTCAACAAAAGTGAAGGCAAATGTGTGCTCAGAAAGGCGGGGCACAGGTATTATGCTGCTATTGGGAAAATAAGTGAAATTTACAGTAACAAACCCCATGTTTTACTGCTAAATAAAAGGATATACCCAGGCACTTTACCAGCTGCTAAGGTCATTTGTGGGCTCTGAAAAGACTGCTTTACTTCTATCATTCTTATTTTCCAGAAATATGTATCACTCTGATATCTGTATCTATTATATTTTGTCCTCGGGACCTCTGGAAAGAGCTGTCTGTATACCGTTGCAGCCCAGGCCTTTCTTTAAAAAACATGAAAGTGACAGAATTTGCTGTGGAGAAGTTTAAGTAAAACGAGTGATAAACCATACAGGAAAAAGGTTTCTGTGAGCTCACAGGAGAATGGGGCTGTGTTCTGACGATTCAGTACTTAAATAAAGTTATTTTGCAGTATTGAAATATTCCATGAGTTCCAGGATAAGGATATTTAAAGTGAAACTGTTGATGGAAGATTTTTTTTATAGCTGCCACATTTAAATCAGGATGTGGAATTGCTGAGGGTCTAAAATTATTTTTGCCAGTAGGCCTGCACCCGCTGTTAGACACTTCTTGCTGCTTCCCTTGACAGTGAATTCATGCTGACTTTAGAGAAATAAGCTTTGAGTAATATCTTTTCAGGGGGAAATGACTTTGGCAAAACCACAGGTTAAAACTTGTTTACTGTTATCCTGTTATGTATGATACTTACTAAAAAAACCCAATAAAATAAAATCTTGGTGGTAGTAGTGTTTGCATCCAATCAATCTGAATGGCTTTCAGGTGAAGATGGCACTGAATTGGGTAAAACTGGGCAGGGTGTTTTTTCGCTGCAGCAATGTCTGGGCCCTGTTTCATTAATAACCTAGAAGAGAAAAAGCTTGTTGTGAAAATATGTGAGTAATTACAACTAAAAAAAGCACATGAAGAAAACAGTAGCCCATATTGTACCACAGTGAAATGAACTTCATTTGGATAAAATCAACTAATAAGCTGGGGCTGAACTGTAGAATTGTTCAAAAGGCAGGGTTTTTTTCAGAAGAGGGTTTTAAAATGTGATAAATCAGGAGGACATCTGGAGGGTAGCGGTGGCTGGGAAGAAACCACCATACTCTTAAGCACAGTGTGTAGCATACAGATGGTAGTCTGGTGCGGCTGCAAATGAAGTGTGGTGTTCATTGTTACTGGAAATACAGATAGAAACGGAAACTGGAAGTGAAGTGACAAAGGTCTTTGAGAATCTCAGTCAGTGTGAGGAGTAGTGAAGCACCCAGATACAGCTCTGGAAATCTGGCTGAGATCAGCAAGAGCTGACAACAGGAAAATGTACTGATGGTGGATTAATTTACTATGTGATTCAAAGCAAAGAAATGAGGTATGATCCCTTTGAGTGTCTTTAAATATTGATTGGAAAGAGTGCCTTGTTGTAAACTGGAAAGTTACCAAGTTACCAGGTGAGTGCCCTGCCTGACTTCAGAAACCCTCTCTTCCCATCCTTTACTCATCTTCAGGAAACCTAAGCTGAAATGTGGTATTCTTCAACCAGCCTCAGTTGTAGTAATGAGCAATAAATCACAACAGTTCATGTGTAAAAACTTGAGGGCTCCTGGGGGATCAAGCTTATGTAATCTTGAAGCTGCAGCTTGGCACATCTTCACCATCACCTGTAGCTATCTTCAAATCTCCCTTCTCTTCCAGCAGCTTTAGCTGTCAGGCTTCTTGGGGAAGTTACACTGCATGTTGATAATGTCAGATGGATTCTGCTGAGCACTGGTCATCAACTGTGCAGGGGACTTTCTGCTGCGGGTTGGCAGCATGTCCGTGATGGTTTACTCGTAAGGTAACCTTCCATGGAACAATTCTAGAAACCTTTTAAGAGATGAGAAATGTTCATCCATGCCTCATTGATGTCTCTTGAATTGAGATCATCTTCTCTCAAAAAGTATTTAGCAGAAGTAGTTTAGAGAGTAGCAGTGAAGATGCTTTTATAATTCTTCATCAGGGACAAATTTGGAGGGATACTGTAAATTCAGCGACTTTGCTGCTAGTGCAAACTGTAGGTGAGTTACTGGAACTGTGCCCTATAAAATTTGATGCTGCTAATGCCTTGATGTTGTTGGTTTTGCCATGCTGTATAAAAACTTGGGCAAGCACTGAAGAGTGGATTTTCTTACATGACTCGATCTGTTCTCTGAGCTCTTCTCTGCAGGGGGCATCTTAAGCTCTCTCAAAATTCAGTGCTCCTTTTCAGTGAAGTTTTGTGCTGGGTAGCTCCATCTGGTAGAGCCAATATCTGTGACCTTGGAGCCTCTCTAGATAGTTGTGTGTGTAGCAGGGCCTAGCCAGTTGAATTATAGCCTGATAATTAAGCAAAAATCACTCCTCATCAATAAGTGAATTTTGGATTCCTTTTCTCTTACTGGTGGTGTTTTTTACATGAACAAGCCTACTGGTAGGACTGCTTACACCATTAGAAACCCCTTACAAACTGGAGGATGACAGCTGTAGTTGAGCCTTAACTATTCATGGATGTAATTAAGGTGAGAATTAAATTCATGCCTTAAGCTTTGCTGGAATCAGAGCATATTCTCGCTTAGAAGAAACTCTGAAGCAGGGAGGATGTAAGGAAATATATTAACAAATAAATGCAATATTACTTTCCAAGGTACAGTAATACTTGGCTGCCCTGAGACATGGGGGCACAACTGACCAAACACTGTACCAGGGCAGTTCCCTGACAGCCATGCTGCCTGTATCTTCCCTCCCATCCGTCTTGAGCTAGACAGGCTGAACCATTATTTTTGTCTACTGCCTACATTGTCCTTACTGTTCTGCCAGCATTTTAACCTTAACCACATGGAAGAACCTCTGCAAGATCCAGGCAAAGAGGAAATTTGACCTCTCCATGTGTGCTTCTGGGGTGCTAGTTGTGTCCACTGTTGCAGAAACACTTCCACGAGACAAAGGCAAACCAGAGGTTTGATGATGTGGAAAAAATGACTAGTGCCTCCCTTTCTGAAGCTTATGTTGTGAAAATATATACTTTAAAAGAATTACTGTTAGTTTTAGTTTACACAGTTCCTGAATCTGTGTGTTAAAATGCTGTTGTGCCTAGCAGAGAGCCCACATGGTACCAAATTACCCTCTTCTCCTTTAGAGAGTGATGCTAATTTTCTGAGCTGTCCCTCTGCAAAGGAAAGAAAGCACCAAGCCAAACCCTACACAATTACCACAGTATTTGTTACTCTATTCACACTGCTTGAACAACCCTTCCATCCCAAATACAGTCCTTTTTTTACCCTTGTAAAGACATTATGCCTTTCAAAGAGTATTTGAGGTTCATGTATATGGCAGGGTCATTCTGTATAAAAGTGTATTTCTGACTGTGCTAAGCTCCATAATCACATTTCTCTGTTTGGCTAAGAAGAGAGTATTGCTGTATAATATGTCAGAGTAGGATTTCAAAGCTTCAAGAAGAGCAAATGGCGAGGAATTGCTTACCTCAGCCAAAGGAGGGGGAAGCTGGCGATATCAGGAGAAGAGTCTGAAATCTTTGCTGCTCCTGTGTGTTTCAGTCTCAGTATCCTTGGGGGTCAGTTGAAGATAATGTCCCATAAATTATTGCATGATCTGCCCTTTTAAAGCTTTTAATGACACATTGTATTCTGACACTAGAAATTATGAAACGCTTAAGAGACCATTTGCTATATCAAGACCATGAAGAAGGTTGGTGTTGGGAGACCCTGTGAGATTCATATTTTTGATGGAACGCTCTCTTCCTCAGAGTTTGAAAATGTTTCTGGATCTGATTAAAGAATATGAGCAATGTTTTTTCAGAGTGTCTCTCCAGTAGGATCGTAACTATCACAGCGTGCTCTGAGGGTAGTCAAGAAGTAAAATATAAATGTCATTTTTACTCCATATATATCCAGCTTGGAATTAAACTGTGCATTTTTACCAATGAGACTGCTAGCAAAACTGATAGATTGAGAAGTGAAATCTTTTAAAGCAAGATTAGAGTCCTTTCCAGAAAAAACACTCTATCTCATAGAATCATTGAATGGTTTGTGTTGGAAGGGACCTTTAAAGGTCATCTAGTCCAACCACCCTGCAAAGTCCAACCCCCCCTGCATCTCTGCACGAGGTTTTGTGGTTGCTGTAGAGTCTGTTGAATGGAATTATTCTGTAGCTTGAACCAATTCTGTGCTATGCAACAGTCCAGCATAAATAAACTTTACCTATTTTGGCCTTAGAAGTCTTCAAAGAGACCCTGATCTGAAATCCCCTAAGACTGTCATTGTTTATTTTCCAGTAAATTCCATATTGTCAGGAAAACAACTTGGAAAGTAACAGATGCTTTTCTTCATTGGCAGTCGACAAAAGACAACAAAAAAGGAATACTTTATTTGCAATGGAAAACCAAGCATTTTCGTATTCAAAAAATGAAAAGTTTTACTTCAGTCATGAGCCAATTTAAATGTGTTAATTCAGTAATGGCAAGATATATCAAACCCAACGGATTTGTCAGGCATTGGAACAGCCTGCCCAGGGAGGTGGTGGAGTCACCATCCCTGGAGGGGTTTAAGAGACGGGTAGCTGTTGTACTTAGAGACATGGCTTAGTGGTGTTGGTAGAGCTAGGACAAGGGTTGGACTCGATGATCTTGAAGGTCTCTTCCAACCGAAACTGTTCTATGATTTATTTCAAACCAAGATGTTATGTTTAAAGTGCCATATCAATAGCTGTACTGCCATCTCCCCATTGTCTTGCTGCCCAGCAGTGACTGTATGCAGAGCCTCAGGGAAGAGCAAGAACAGGGGCAAGCAGAGCTGCTGCTTGCTTTATATACTCTTGCAGTTTCCAGCTACTAAAAATGGCATAAACTTTGCTTTTGTTTCACTGAAATATTTGTGCATCTTCTAAATCTTCTGGTGATCCTGAATGAAGAGATGTGTGCTTTTTCAAGTCCATGAAAAAAATCTTCAACTAGTTCTGTTCAGAAAGCTTCTAAGGTCAAAGTAGCTATTTATTCTCCAAATTTTTCCAGATCTTGAGGGTTTTCTAACTTCTCTCTAGGTCATTTTACAAACTTCTTGTAAAGGACACTTCTTGTAAAGAAATAATTTGCAGGGACCTGAACACCCCTGTACAGAATGCTGTACTTCACTGAAGCTATGCATATTAAGCTCCTATTTTAAAGCAGTTTTAAAAAACGAACAGATTTCTTGCTGAAAGCTTCCCTTTCTGTGACTTTTTTTTTTTTTTTTTTTTTTTTTAAAAAAAAACCCACTTATGTTACATATTTCAGTTTTTGGTGAGTGTGGACTTAGATTAGAAGAAGGACTTGTAGGATGGAAACCCTTGGCAAAGAGTGAAGATGAGCTAGAAATACTCCAGAACTAAGTATGTTTTTACTTCCAGTGTTTTAAATACACTTCTCTTGTGGAGCTGGCTGTTGTAGGCTGTTTTATTATTTTTTTGAGTTTTAATATGATTTTGATGTGAATCTGTAGATATTGTCAGTGAATTCCCTTGGGTGTTTCAGCATGTAAGGCTGCTTTCTTCTAAAATAATACCTTGCAGGCATTCTTGAACAATAAAATGTGTAAGCTTGGATTGATAGGTGATCACACATGAAAAAATAATGTTCTCTCTTACTGATTTAAGTAATAGAAAATATTTTATGGAATGGACAACATGTCTTGTTAGTTTATGTCTAACAAAAATAATCTTTTTTCTATTACCTGCGAGACCTGCAATGTGTGGTAGTATCATTGCTTTGCAGAATCTTCTGCAATCGCTGTCAGAAACCAAATCATTATTTCTTCCTTTTATTAAAAAAAAAAAAAAAAAAAAAGCCTGCAAGAGGCAGAGGCTATTCCTGACAAGGTTATGAAAGAATATTTCACTGCAATGCCAATTTTACTGTCTACTTCAGGTGGAATTTTACCTGGATGGTTAAGCGACTGGCTTACTTGTACATGCCCTAAAGCACTGAGTCTTTTTTCGTCTTTTAGGAGCAAGTTTGTTTTTTAGGAGCTAGAAAAAGGCAGTGATATCTGAAAATACTCATTTAGATAATATGCAGAGAATACGTGGGCTCACACGGTATTCCCCTCCAGACTGAACAAGGAGCAATAATTGTGACACAGTTAATCAAGGGTGTTTAATCATGGCTACAACAATTTCTTATAACTGGGGTTTTGTCTCATATTATTTCTTCCTTCATAGTCATTAGACTTACTTGATCAATTTGTACAACAAATAGCGCAATCCTGTTGACTTGTACAATTTTTACTTTCCTTACTTTTAACTGTCCTTTGACATTAATTATGAAGTGTTTCATTTTCAATCTTTTAAAAATCAAACTATTATTTTGTAGTACTGGAATTAGGTAATTTCTTTTGTCTTTTTATGCTTTTTTGACAGAAAATACAATGTTTGGTACGCATTTTCTTTTGGATATTTATTTTTCCCTGCAGCAGAGTAAGATCTCAAATATGGACAGTTTAGAATGAATTCATAAACGTCAATTGTTGTGGGGTAGATCGGGGTAGACAGACCAGATTGTAACAATGAAAAACATGTTGTTTTCAGATATAACTTGTATTCAGTTTTTCTGGCTAAAGTATAATCTTTCCCATATCAGAGTTGCTTAGATAGGGCTTTGATCTCAGGATGTTTTATAAAAGCTCAAATTCTAAAAGCTTACTCGTATCCTCAAAACAGAAGAAGTCAGAATGTGAATAAGGTACAATGTGGCTGTGATGCTGGTTCAGTAGGTTAAAAACATTTGGGATATAGTAAATTGAAAGTACGAAAAGGTACTTCTTGAATGCAGTGACCCAGTGAACTTTCCTGAACACTCACATAACCTTTCTTACAAGAAGCAATTATGTGTGGGAAACTAATTTGAGGGTTTCCTTACCGCTACTCATAAAGGAATAAATGGGTGAATCTGACTGATAAATAGGCTGTAAAATGGAGACAGTATTATTAGTCCCAGTCAAATTCAGTGTTTCAAAGGAAACTGTGGACTAAGCTACCTATATGAAGAGGGAATCTGTATGCTTGGAATATGTGTAAGAACTACAAACGTGAACAGCTGGGCTATGAGATAATGAAAGAAACACCTATAAAGCACATAAAGGCAGTGAATTTTCTCAACAGGTGATCAGCAAAACGTAAAGGTAATGTGCATGAGAATATTTTCTAATTCCTTGTTTACAGAACAAGCACTGGAATCCCAAGAAGCAAATGATATCTGTAAATATTTTTCAGGCTTCCAGGTGCTTAATGACAGGTGGAGATTTACAGCATGCGAATATTTTCCTGTAGTATTTAACGTATTTAACAAGTAAATATCTGCCAGTTTGGGATTTTTACTGTCATTTACTCAGGTAACGTGTATATGAGTTTACTCTCACAGCAACTAGTAAAAGTTTAAATGTGGATTTTCAAATGCACCTGGAATTCACGAAACCACGCCATTGAGAAGTCAGAATTTGGTCAGTGTTGAGGTCCATGTATGTGTTTCCCGAGGCTGGCCTATATGAACCTTAAGTAAATTCCTGTGGGCTCCCCTGAGTACAGCAAGTTTTTTCTGTTTTCAAGACATTTTGAAAGTGGCCCTGCTATGTGACCATGTTTGTGATGCTTGCCCCTTCCTGAACGCAGGGCAGATTACTGTCTGTCTCTGGATGTCCTGATTTCACCACATCTTCTTGAACTGTTGGAGAGGGCAGTGAGTAGGATTAGGATGTAACAATCACTGGAAGGATCCATCACAGCCTTGTAAGGGTGGCTGTACACATTGCAAGGTAACTCTTTAGGCTCCCATTCAAAGAAGTCCTGCACACTTTTTCATTCATATATATACGTGAATGATTTTTTTAATTTGTGTGTGTGTATGTATGCATATGTGTATATGTATGCATATTTGTATGTGTGTGTGTGTGTATATATATATGTATGCATAGAATTCGTCCATTTTTTTTTCCAACTGCTGAGCTAGGCTTTTACCTGTAGTGATCTTCTCGATCATCCTCTGTGCACAGGTAAAAGTGCTGTATGACTTTTCTGCTCAAAGTTCATCACTGCTTCATTGTACATCGGAGCTGGCAATATTTAGTGTGCTTAGCTCTGTGTTGGACACCAGCTGTGCCACTGATTTGAGAGGTGGTTATTAAAAGTACCTGAAGGACTAACTTCTCTTCATCAAATATTGTAACCAGCTGAACGCAGGGCTTTGTAGCTAACTTACCTCCTCAAAGCTGACTGAAAGTAGTAATATCACTCGTATTTGGACTTCAACACTACTCGCTCACCTTTCCTCCAGACAGATGCTTTAGTGACTGGGGTTTCTTTCTTAAATTCTGGAAGCTAGCTCTTTGAAACACATTGTTAAAAATGGACTCCCAGGGGCAGGTTGGTCCAACCTGTCCCTCTCCCTGCTGTGCATATACAAAGGGCTTGAAGATTAAAGAGCCTGGGCTTGCTCTGCACTGTAGTTGGGCATAGGCCTCGCATGCTGAAAAGAGTAGTTAGAAGACATACTATTTTAAGTCTTGTTGAATTTGTGCAGTTACATACAATCACAGAATCACAGAATAGTTTGGGCTGGTAGGGAACTTTAAATGCCCTCTAATTCAAACCCCCCTGCAATGAGCAGGGACATCTTCATGATCAAATGCTTGCTAGAGGCCAGCACAATGTTACTTTGCTGTGTCAGCTCCTTGTTAGACCAACCCTCCAGGTAGAGGAGCTGAGACTCCTTCTGGCAGTAGCTGTATTACTCTTCCTGCACTGGGAACAGGTATGCAAACCACTCATAAACATGAACAGGGATTTGAAAAATTAATTTTCTTTCCATTTGTGGCTGCCACCAGCGGTGATATGCAGATTTGTCTTTTTATTCTTAGTCTTTTTCTTCTTTTGCACTGTTTTATCTGTCCGTCTCTTGTCCATGTTTCAGACTGTACAGCGTCCAGGACAGAGGCTGGCTTAGAACGCTTAAGTTCCACACAGGGGTAATTTTAGCAAAATCCTAAATTCTTTTACAAAAACAAACAAAAATCCCCAAACCCCAAAACAAACCAAAAAAAAAGCAGGGTAGAGGACCACACTTGGTGTCGCACTGGCTGTTGGACTTTTCTGATGAGTGAGTGAGAGTACAGGTCTCAAGAACTAAAAAACTATCCTGGGTCAAATCCTGATTGTTTTGAAGTCTGCCTTCTTGAAGACAAGGCAAAACTTTTCTTCCCCAGGAAAGCAGATGATGAACCTGATGAACCTGATAGCCTTCTATGATGGCATGACTGGCTGGGTGGATGAGGGGAGACCAGTGGATGCTGTCTGCCTTGACTTCAACAAGGCTTTTGACACTATCTCGCATCACATCCTCATAGGGCAGCTTAGGAAGTGTGGGATAGACGAGTGGACAGTGAGGTGGATTGAGAACTGGCTGAAGGACAGAGCTCAGAGTGTTGTGATCAGGGGTGCTGAGTCCAGCTGGAGGCCTGTAACTAGTGATGTTCCCCAGGAGTCAGTACTGGGTCTGATCTTCCTCAATATATCCATCAATGACCTGGACGAAGGGACAGAGTGCACCCTCAGCAAGTTTGCTGATGACACAAAAGTGGGAGGAGTAGCTGACACACCAGAAGGCTGTGCTGCCATTCAGCGAGACCTGGACAGGCTGCAGAGCTGGGCAGAGAGGAACCTAATGAGGTTCAACAAAGGCAAGTGAAGGGTCCTGCACTTGGGGAGAATTAGCCCCATGCACCAGTACAGGCTGGGAGCTGACCTACTGGAGAGCAGCTCTGAGGGGAAGGACCTGGCAGTTCGGTTCGACAGCAAGTTAGCCATGAGCCAGCCATGTGCCCTTGTGGCCAAGAAGGCCAATGGTACCCTGCGGTGCATTAAGAAGAGTGTGGCCAGCAGGGCAAGGGAGGTTCTTCTTCCCCTCTACTCTGCTCTGGTGAGGCCACATCTGGGGTGCTGGGTCCAGTTCTGGGCTCCCCAGTTCAAGAGGGATAAGGAAATACTGGAGAGAGTCCAGTAGAGGGCTATGAAGATGGTGAGGGACTGGAGCATTTCCCTTATAAGGAAAGGCTGAGAGACCTCGGTCTGTTTAGCCTGGATAAGAGAAAACTGAGAGGGGACCTTGTTAATGTTATCAATATCTAAAGGGTGGGTGTCAAGAGTATGAGGCCAGGCTCTTTTCATTGGTCCTCAGTGACAGGACAAGGGGCAATGGGCACAAACTGGAACATAGGGAGTTCCACATGAACAAAGCTTCTTTATTTTGAGGGTGGCAGAGCACTGGAACAGGCTGCCCAGGGAATTTGTGGAGTTTCCTTCTCTGGAGATATTTAAAACCTACCTGGGCATGGTCCTGTGTGATCTGTTCTAGGGGAACCTTCTTTAGCAGGGGAGTTGGACTAGATCATCTCTAGAGGTCCCTTCCAACTCTTACTATTCTATGATTACCCCTTCAAAGGATAAAAAGCTAGGTTTCATGTGATGCTGAAGTAATCACCTGGTTAATAGATTAATAATTTGGATGTGTGTTAATCATTGCATTGACTCCAATACATATGTGTGTTATGTGTGTGTTTGTATACGTGTACATATAGTTTTGTGTGTTTGTTCATTCAGGTGACTGTTGAAAGTTCCTAAGGGATGAAATTAGCATTTTTTTTGCAAGCTGCATGAAGTATATGGAACAAATGAAGTGATAGATGAACAAGCTGTAAAAGGAAAACTTGTTTAGAATGTTCTTACGTCTTTTTAGGAAACCCTCAAAAGCTGAATAATGCTTTTTCAGAGTAAACATTGCCACCATCTTCTCCAATTCTCTGTTCCTCTGTTCTCCGTGTGTGTGGCACTGTTGAACACTTGGGCACCCTGCACCAGGTGATGCAGAAGCAGCAATATGTGTCTTACTCTGACAATAACCCATGTGGGAGCTCTCAGAGAATGTACATGTGTCTGCTCAGGTATTTTATAGTAGTGATTGCTGTACTGTTTGACAAAGAAAAAGAATGTATTTGTCAGGCAAATTATTTTTATTTATTGGATAGTTCATATCTTTATGTTTTGTGAATGAAACTACCCCAGAGAAGTTAGATTCAATTACCAGATCCTTGCACAGATGCTCTACTGTAGTGTCTGTACATCTTCCAGGTTTTTAAAAGCTAAATGACAATTATTTTCTTTCTCTCAATATAAATCTGTCTTGGTTTGAAAAGACAGGTGTCTGTGGAGGAAGGCAGGAGCCTCCCTTGAAATGGAAAGTGCAACCCCCTTCCCTCCAAACTATTATAATTTTGAAATTAACGGGCCTTCAGGCAAAGATATGGGGAATAGGAATAACAGTTCTTTACTAATATATATATGTATATAACACAAGGCAGGGAAAAACAAACAACCCACTGGTTTACACTGACAAGAGTCAGGAATACAACCTGACACCCTGTTAGGGTGGCAGTAGCAGTCCGATAAGATGCTGGCTGCAGTCCTCCTGAAGTGATGGGTGTAGTTCTGTTGAAGCAGCGATCAGGTAAAAGAGTCTGGTCTTCCTCCGAAGGTCCAGTGGTCGGCAGGTAGCTCTTGTCCTCTGGAACTCCAGTGGGGGGAAAAGCTCCTCTGGGAATCCAGTGGAAGAAAGGCTGCTAGGGTGTTCAAAATCTCCGTTTTTATTTGGCATGGACTGCTTGGCTCCTTCCCCCCCCTCCCCGGGCGGAGCATCTCACAATGGGATGGGGAGTCGTGAGGCAGTTCCTTGATGGGCCATTAACAGGAGATAGCCCAGGAGCGAGTTACCGATGGGTCAGGCGATAAGGCATTGTTGTGCCCAGTAACAGGAGATAGTCCAGAGGGGGGAGGCAGGGAGCACCGCCCCACCTGGTCTCAACAGCTCCTGAAGATGGTAATAGAATATATTTTTTTTTTCTTTTGGCACATTTTACACTGTAACCCAGGACAATATATTTTTTTTTTTCCCCAACACCTGTACATTCTGTCTGATTTGGCTGGAAAAGCTGCTGGGGGGAAGCAAATTTGAAGAAGTGTGGATTGTGTTTTGGTACAGGGTGACTTTAATTCTACAGCTCCTCGGCTTGTGAGAGCTACAGCCCATGTTCCCACTGCAAGTGGCTACCAGGCACTTGAAACAGCCCCATGCTTTGATCATGCCAGTTTTCAAGATTACACTTAAGCTCAGTAACCCTGTCTTGGGGGCATGATCCCTGCGAATAACTCAGTGTTGGTATTTCCTCTTAGGTTATAAAACTATAAGATTTAGGGCCACAGATCAAGTAGCATCTCTTTGCCTTGAAGCCTTCTTAGTAACTAAAGCATGTCTTTGGCAAAGCTCCGTCTGTGTGAGGACAGCGCATATTAGAGTGGGCTCCTTCTGGACTCTGACCATTAATAGCAACTTCACAGAGAAGCTTCCCTGGAACACATGTATTTTGCTTGTAGACTAAAGCATGGGTCATCAGGCAAAATAAAAAATGCCTGTATGCAAAACATCCTCTACATTTCCTTGGCTCTGCTGAATATCTCCTGCACTGTAGTCAAGGTTATTATGACACTGTTTCTATTTCTGGCCCCTTGCACAGCCTTTTCTTCTGTTCTTGTCTGGTCTCTTCTGATCTAGATGATCTGCTTTATTGCATTGTCTCTTCCTGTCTTTTCTTTGAGGTTTTCCCATTTATGAGTTCTGATTTTTCAATATCTTCTCTGTCTGTTCCCCCCACCCTAACCCCTCCCGCTCACGGCTGCTGAATATTTGGGTTGGATATAGTGGTTAGGAACCATTAGCCAGATAGTCAACTTTGGCCAGGAGTCATCATTGCCAAGGATCAGTAATTACTTTCTCTGGACAGACACAGAGATATTTCAACTTCCTTCTTGAGAAAAGAGGCATGGAGTAAAAGTTAAAAGCAATTCAGTGAGCTGCTACAGTGAGACTGGAATATGTAAGATGATGCAATCAGATTGCCCTCATTCACCTGATGTCACAGTTTGTTTCCAGTTCTAGCATTGCTCTGGTGGGTTTGAAGGGCTTTAGAAAGGGTGGTGCTTGTGGAGAGAGCAGACACCTCTCCAGGGACAATGTCATGAAAAATGTGTGCCTGGTCAGAAGTCCGCAAAGGATAAATGGACCACGTTTTCAAGCTGAGATGGATGCAGTCTCTGTCACTGCATGTGTCACCAGCTGGACCAAATGAAGAGTCTTACTTAATTTCACTGTGATGTTGCTTTTGAAGTGAAGTTTTGCATCTGTAGACTGAA
This sequence comes from Leptosomus discolor, assembly GCF_034619465.1. Lineage (NCBI taxonomy): Eukaryota > Metazoa > Chordata > Aves > Leptosomiformes > Leptosomidae > Leptosomus > Leptosomus discolor. Next base: position 77,782,416 of record NC_141419.1, read on the forward strand.
GAAAATGGACCTTGTTTGCTAGGATTCATTAGAGGTAAGAAAATTTTTCAGTGTGGAATACAGATGTAGATTTAATCTTTTAGCAGTAAAATGGGCACTGGTTTTAGAGGCTTTAGGCAAACTGTGTCCTTCTACTTTCTTCGGTTAAATGCTTGTCATCCTCCCCAGCTTTGCTGTGATTGTTCTGGAGGATGCTGCTGGATATGTGCTAAGGACATTCTCTCCTGAATGGAACTTAATAGGGCTTTGAAATATTGATGAATAAAAGGTTATTTTTTTAATTCCCCATCAGTCTGAACTAATTGGAAGTCAATGTGCTTTTGTCCAAGAGACTTTCTGACATTATATGGTTTAATGTGTCTGCGCATTTAAGTAAGCGTGGAGCTGCGGGATTTTGCTTTCCCGGAGGCCAAGGTGTTTAGTTTAATAGAAGAAAATGGTTTTGTGTGCTTCTATTCATAGTTATGCCAATGGCCCAAATCTGCTCTTGCATATTCTTTGACTGTCATCACATAATGCTGCTTCCATTGAGCTAATCCAACCATAAGGTCTTCAAGAGCTCATGCCACAGATCATATCTTAATAAATTAATACTGAGCTCATCTGAACAACGATATCCTGTAAGCACAGTTGTAAAATGTATTTGTATTTGTGTTCCTTTTTTGTGCTGAATCACTGACCTGCTATGGCTTCAGTTTTGAATGCTTCATTTATGCTTGTAGCTTGGAAGACCTGAACAGCTAGGGTGATGGTTTTCTCACGTCTGTCCGCATTTGTGTTTTGGTTGCCTGATGGTTTTGCTGAATTAAAATTCTGTATTTCTATTATGTCTCTATTTGGAAATATAGAATGATGGTCACAAATCCTGATTTTCATTAGTGGGATAGAACTTCACAAAATACAGTGGAAAAGAAATGTTAATCTCTGTTTTTTGTAGTCAAATGTTTCATTTGAAATGGATGAAATACAGCAAGCATGTTATAGCCTTTTCATGCTGCCAGGATAAAGAAGCTTAATAACACTACAAGATACGGTGACAAAGAACTGAGGAAGATGGGGAAATATTTCCTTCTGCCCCAGGAAAATACATTATGCAGTGACTGCCACTGTGATATGTGCCTGACTGAGCCAAAACCCAACATAGTAGGTGCTTAGCTTGCATTTCTGTTTGAGTGAGCATGGACTATGTTTGCATAAGCAACAGCCTCTCAGTAGGTATGGCCACAAGGAGAAGCTGCTAATGGTAAGTCACCAATATATCTGCTTCACTGGTAGTTGTCCAAAAGATCAGTTCTATTTGTGTATTTGCCATCGAGGCATTTATGTGAGGCCATCTCTAGCATTATGAGTTTAGCCACTCCACTGCCAGAGAAGATAAACTTGGACTCTTTTGCTCTTGCCTCCTTAATGCTTTTTTCCTGCAAAACTGGGGAGATGATTGCTAGTATATGCACGGTAATAAAGCTTGTCAGACACAGCCAGCCAAATCTTCTGAATTCGCATTTAATTTATTCACAGCACAGCATGCAGTAGAGCTGATGGCTGCAAGTTAATGTGCTGCACTTCAATGAGATAAGTGTTCACCTCCCAGGTTTTGAGGTTTATGCTAGTTTTATTTGTCAATGTGGCCAAAGCCAGAGCTGTAAGGAATCACAGCTGTACATGGAAATATTTTATTTACTTAGGTGATGCTTTTGGCAGAAAACGATGAGGTAATTAAATAGTGCTGCTTCTATTTTAGAACAGGATTTTTTTTTTTTTTTTTTTTTGAGCCTGCAGTTTACAATATGTCATTTTCAGTGTTCTGGCTTATAAGTATTACCTAGATAAAAATATTCTATTCACAATTTCTCTGTACTTGTGGAATTAAATTTCCACCTGTCTTTGAAAATTGATCTCCTCTTCTCCTTTCGTTTAGAGGTACATATTACTGGGGACGAGGAACAGGGGGAGAAATATAGGAACTCTGTAATATCAAATGGAAATGCAGAAATTTCAGTGTGACAGAGTGCACTGCAGTCTCCTGTTAAACAACAGATTATATGGCTGCACTCCAGTTTTGAAATCCAGTTCATGCCAGTCGAGTCCTTGCATTAAAACTCAGTCTTTTAACAGTGGCAGTTCCTCCTTGTTAACTAATTACTGCATCCATAATGAAAAGAAGATGAACGCTAGTCAAGAAAAATGAGGTTATGATGCATCATTAATGAGACGATTTCTGTCGCTCGATGGGAACACGCAGAAGGGTTGGGAGGCATCTGGGAGCATCACCCTGCAGATGGCTGTCGAGTGCCTGCCTTTGCAGGTCTGCTGTCCGAGCCAGACCACCCCCTTGCCTCAGGGGGGGCAGAGAGGAGCACAATGTGTGGACATGGTGTCTCTTATAGCAGTCTTGGAGTCTGAACTGTTTAAATCAATGTAAGTGTCCTCTGAGAGTCTTGCACTGATTTATCTAAAGCCAGTTAAAATATCATTTTAAGTCTTACTTGTACTCGTGCCACTCTGTGGTGGACTTGGCAGTGCTAGGTTACTGGTTCGACTTGATGATCTTAAAGGTCTTTTCCAACCTAAATGACTCTATGATTCTGTGCAGAAACATTGCTTCTGTACACAAAAGAGTGCTTGGAAAGGAGCCTTTGAGATGGAGCTAAGATCTTTTGTGTATGTTAACTGTTAATGTCTAAAACCTGTCAAACTGAAGGTCAGATTGATCTTTCGCTTCACCATTGTACCCTTGCATTATGTTTTCTGCAAAACCAAAGCCTGCTAGACTTGCCACGTGTTTCAGCAGGAATACAGCCGTGTTAAGGAACCATGTAGTTCTCTGTCAGTTTTGTGCAACATTTTTGTGACATAAAGTATTGTCTGTTTGGATACAAATGCATAAATAAGTAATTATTAGGAAATAGGCTTCAGTTGAAATGTGCCTGATATTAGTTATGATCTCGTCTCCTCTTGTTTCTTTGCTGCTAACAGAAGGTTGAGGGTGTGGAGAGGGATGAGGAGGAAGTGTATAGGAGGCGATGTGCCGCTGAACATAATTGGTTTTGGGAACAGGGACAATCAGATTTGTGTCCAGCCCTTTGCTGAGAGACTTCAGAAAAAGATAGACAGTCTATATTTGGAAATAGTAAACTGTGTTTGACAATCGAGTCAGGCAATGTAACCCATAGGAATCACAAGATTGAGCTGACCTTCTATGCTTTTCTTCAACCAAATTAACAAACGGTTGATTTCCAATGCCATGCAGGTGGAAAGAAGTACATAGACAAAATATCAGCACATTTGGCTATCTGTAATGCTTTTTATTTATAGGAATCTTTACTTTGACATGTGTGTGTCTTCCCTCAATGCCAATAGCGTATCAAAAGTAAAAGTCACACACGTGTGCAGGGAGGGGTTGTGAAAGTGGCTAAGGGAGAAGAGAATTTGCCTTTGAGCAGTTGCCACCTCTATAGCAAGGCAGTTCACGCAGCTTCTGAGGTTTCTTTCTCCTCTTAATGATGGAGCCTTAGATATTAGAGCAGTCTGAGATTAATAGTTGTTTATGTGGCAGAGGAAAAGGTAAATTACTGCCACGAGTTGCCAAGTGCTGTTTCCTGTATTGTTAAGAGCTGGCGTCTGAACTTGTTACCTGTTGATCAGGAGTTAATGAAGTTAGCTTAATGAAGAAACTTAGATTCACAAAAATATTAAAAGTTTAAGAGGTTCGAGTTTTTATTAGCCTCCTGCTGCTCAAGAAATGGTCTTTTTAAGGACTTTGCTCAGAATTTGTGTCCAAGAGTGTTCAATCTGGTGTTATTGTTATTTTTCTTGATGCTTTCGTAGGATGTTCATTTATTGCTGGCGGTGGGTGTTTTTCATCATGTTATTAAGATTTCATTTTTGGTTTTTTGTGATTTTTTTTTTCTGGTTTTGTCTGTTATCAAATTATTTTGGCAATGTTTTAGGGTTTGTGGTGTAGTGCTTGGTTTTGTTTCAGGAATGGTTTTTTTTCAGTGTGTTGGAGCACGTTTCCTGTTCCAATTATTTCCTGTGGAGTTGAGTAGCTGAGTGAAAGAGATGATTTCTCAGTGTTTGAAATTCTCTACTTAGTTGTATATTGTAATTAAAAATGTGTAATACTTAGAGATTTGGGGGTATAGGTATTCCAGGTATGGTGTGCAAATTTGAGAACTAAATGGTAATGTGGCTTCATTTTTCTTAATTTTAGGCAAACTCCATTTAGACACCAAATTCAATACCTTCCCATGTTGTGGCAGTTTCCTTATGGCTGTGATTGTCCCAGGCATGTAGAAAAGATAGTATCCTTTGAGTACCGGTGGAAATAATTGGATAAACTTTTAGGTATGAAACCTTTCTTCAGGCCTGAAATGGAAGCAGCAGACTTCAGGCTAAGTACAAAATTACAACCTTACACTAATGCTAGTGCCATCGAAGAATAAACACAGTCTGAGTAGCTCAGTTGGTGAAACATAAAAGTGTTACTGTCCTGTCTGAATATGAAATGGAGTCCAGCGTGACTTGTGCTGAGCATATCCCAAAAGATGCTTTGGACTGCCAAGGACTGACCATCTAGGCACTGTTCTCATGTGGTAGGGAGAGAAATACCAAGGTGTTTTTTATAATTTTAGTTTGTCCAAAAAGTGTTACAGGGTGATACCCTGTTTCTCCTTGTAGGATGTCTGTCTTGTAGCTTACACAGAGCACTCAGGAGGGGTTTATGGTGGTTTTCTCTGGTCTGTGTGTGGCTATGTACTTTCCTCTCAACACAGCTTGTGTAGAACAAATGCGCAAAGAGAATGGCGGGTGTTTCTGCAAGACTTGTAACAGCAACTCTGGTCTTACAGGCTGTCCTTTCTTTTGACCTTATCCACACTGGCCTACCTGTCACATCAAACATAGGGTACTCACCCCTGGTTTCAGAGCCCAGCTTGCCCCAACTGTAGTCCTGGAAGCTGTGGAGGATTGGTTCTTGCCCGCGTTCCTGTAGTAATGGCCCCTTCTGTTGAACCTGAGTCAGCATCTCCTACAAGCACCATAACCTTGTCGCTGATGCTTTTTCCTGTATTTCCTGGAGGGAGAAACACTGTTTCAAAGTAGGAGTCTTGTTCCAGTCTTTCCCTAAAATTGAGCTCTTCTGTGATGTAAAAGCATGAACCACTTAGCAAGCAATTTATGAGCTGTGACTTTTTTTTATGCTGTTAGTTATTATATGTGTTTGTTTCAGCTCTCCTCTTTTGATTTTTATTTCTACTTTGTGCATTTATTTTTATTGTTAGATGGTTAGTTCCTTTCAGAGATACAGGCTTTCTGTGATGTATCTCTGTAGAAGTTTCTCCAACTCGTAACTTGAGCAAGGCAGTCGTGCTCTTTGGTGAGGACTTCAAACTATCCCAATGAGATGTCACTGCTATGATTGTACCTCAGTGAGACAGAAAAGAAATGGAGATGTCGCTGAATGTGGGAGAGTACATTTAAAAATAAAACAAACAAACAGAACAACAAAAAACAAATAAAACAAAACAAAAATCCCCAAACCTCAAACTGAACATTTCTGCTGCTCAGTTTGAAATATTGTGGGCCTGGATTTTGCAGACTTCTTTCACTCTCAACTGTTTTCACCCCCCTGCAATACACACCTATTATCACTTAACAATAGTCCTTCCTCTGGACCATGTGGCCTGATGTCTGGAGTTGCTGAGCGCCTTCAGATCTTTCTGATGTTCTCTTGTGTGTGCTCACAGCTTAGTTGCTAAGTAGTGATTTAGAGCAAGGACATTTTAAGTTTGTGCATCCATACAGGGATTATATGTTGTGTGGGCGCACATCCATGAGACTGACTCATTTCTGGGCAACTCTTATTGCTTGGGAGATGCTGTGGTAAGTAAGACTTTCTATTCTTTGCCTGTCTGCCACAGAGGAGTTTTCAGGGTCGTAGTTTTAGACTTTAAACTTCTAAATTCCATGTAGATGTACTTTAAATTCTTTTAAGGTACAATTTTTAGCCTCTCAAGACCCTAACTTGTCCATTAGTAACGCAGGGATCATACTTCCCTCCCCTTAAAGATGCCTTCATTAACAGCAGAAGTATGTGTGCTGGGATTTATCTTGTCTAATTTTAGCTGCCTGAAGTGAGATGTTTTTCTCATTTAAAGAGTGGAGATAAACAATCACTTCCACTGGTGAATTATCCTAACTTATATTAGATGTCTACATCTGGACAAGATAAGTACACACCAGAGGTCTCTCTCTTTCTGTTATCTCTGTAGGAATTTAGATGACTAGTACCAGTTTAAATGAGGGTGCTTACTTTTAAGTTGTTACAATTGGATGATGTGGTCAGGGTGATAAACATGGACCAGCTAAGTGGATCTTCATCTGTGTGATGAAAATAAATACTCAACACACTGTTGCTCCTGCAAACAGCATGTGTTCAGCTGGGGGCAGTTTTACTGCTAGTATTTTGTAGAGGTTTCCTACAAATCCACCCATACTGAGATCCTGGAAATCTCTATGTCTAAATACTACTGTACGGTTGCAGAAGTGAGATCATGAAAACATTTTTTTCCTTTGGCTTGGTTTCAAATAGTGACATCATTTTTATCAAACTGCCTCTATTAGTGCTTTAATTCAGCAAACAGAGATTGCTAAGTAAGGTTCCTTTTCCAGCCAAAATGTCAATCAGAACTGCATGCTCTACTGAGTACTGTACAAATTAACATTTTAACATCGCTATTGCAGTAATTATTCTGAGCATCTTTCTTTTATGATAATCATAAGAAAAGGGATGACTTGTTGCTGATTTTCCAGACTCATTTTCTCTCTATATTAGTGTGCTCTGCCGACATCTATTTCCCCTCGGGCTGTGCAGTGTTCCTCTGCTGCTCATACCCAGCTGGGAGCTCCCTGTCTTAGTTTTTGAGTTGCTGCAACAGAGGGCAGGAAGGATCCAGACAATCTTTGTGTATGTGAACAGGTGGTTTGAATGTTCAGAGGATCTGATGAATAGACAAACATATGATTTGACTGTTAGGTAGATGATTTGATGGCAAACAAAAGGTCACATACCAGAAAACTCTTAACTGGTGGCATGAGGGTGGTGACTGCTGTTCTGCTCACAGTTCATTTTCCTCCTGCACTAAGGGGCTGATTCTGCCTCCATTGCAGCTATTATTGCTGCACAGGATGAGCAAGCTCTTTTGGGTGGTGTGCCTGTGCGAAACTACTAAATAAAGCATGCAGCAGACAGGGATGGATTTCAGCACCAATTGGTTGCCGTGTCTCCTGTTTTTCTTTGTGGGCCATTTATGTGTGGCATCATACACAAACCCGTGCCAGGCATCTGCATTTACACTTGCCTCATCATCCTTGGATGCTTCATTTACTGTCCAGAGTGCAATGCCCTTGCATGCCTCTTTGGTGCTGCTTGACTGTTGAAAACCAATCAATGCCATGAAATCTGGCTTTCCATATGCAAATAATTGAACTATCTTGTTCCTGGAGTTCAAAGGAGGCTCACTTGTGGAAAAACGAAACAATTAGTGTTTAATGTGGATTTGTACCTCTGCACAGAGAGAGGTATGTTAGTGAAATAAGGCAAAAGGTGGAATATATCTTTTGCTTGGGGATCAGGTGCAATTCTGGCCTTTTTTTTTTTTTTTTTTCCCCACAGCTAAGTACTTGGAGTGAGAAGTACCTGTGCTTGAAGTGCACTGCAGCAAATAAGAAGCCATTGTATTGTCAGTCTCTGCTCAGACAAAATAGCTTGCAATTCAAAAGCTTTTCTTCTCAAGGTTTTGTGCTGATTATTCCTTTGGCTTTCATTCACCTGTGCTAGGTTTGCTTTTTATTCTTACTACTTAGGGAAAATTATGGTTCACCTAGCAGATCCAGCAAACTCATAAAACTCCGCACTTGATAACTGGGCTGCATTAAACCTGCCTGGAACAATGCTCGGAGATCAACTGTGAATGTTGAAGAGCTGTATAGTAATGAGATCTGAACTTCAGCAACACTGACAGCTATGTCACTATTATAAAGGGTAGAACTCTTTAATTTCAATTTAAAATTCCTGCCTTTTCAATTGCAATAAGACTGCATGTTGTAGTTAAGCACTGCCAGGCTGAAAAATGTCTGTCTCTTTTGGAAAACGTAGATGTCACTGACTCCCAGCAGTAGACAGAGTCCTGTGAGTCAATGTTTCAGAGGTTTTTGGGAACAGAAAGATAGAATTATATACTCAGAGGGTTTTCAAAAGAACTGAGGAAGATTAGTTTCTGTGTCCTGTTGAAATGTATTTTAAAAAAAATACTGGTCCCTATAGCAAAGGCATTATTTCTTCCTTTTTTTCTTTATTGAGTTCAATGAAGAGAGATTTTAATACATTTAGCTATTTGCAGGTGGCTTTCAAACAACTGGAGTACTTAATTGGAAGACAGGTATGTCATAATTTAAGTTGTGAAAAGAGATCTTTTTTGTTGCTTTAGGGACTTCTGTAAGATTAAAGCAATTGCATGTTGATAAAGATGCAAAACTGCTTCATAACAAGTGCACTGCAAATTTTCTAGACAGTGATTATAATGTGTGAATTAGAGCTAATTAAAGTATGTCAGTAACATAATGTACAAAATGGCTGATTGCCAGTTGTGGGAACAGATTTAGGAGCTTCCTGCAAATTTTAATTTTTGATGAATATGTTTAGGTTTCAAAACATGCCTTCTGAAAAGAGATATTTATTCGTTGTTTATATGTCAGTGCTGTTGCTAGTAACAGAAAATTATAGACTAGGCATTTGTCATAGGTGAGAAATAATTTGCCATGCAATTATCTTGATACTTTCTTTTTAAAATATTTAAAATTTTCACTGAATGCAAGGGCGAATGTTTTACGGTTGTGAGCACAGCACAAAAGCAAACTTCTGCAAAAAGGCCTCCTGTGTTTTCTGTGGGATCTGTTGTATCGGTGACAATGCTACTGGGGCAGGAGGGGAGGACAATGTCCTCCTTGTGGCTCCATCTGGAGCACCACATGCCTCTGAGGATGAAATGCAGGCTCTGCAGGTGCCGTCATGGCTATGTTCAGCTCGCTGAACTGGCAGCAGCGCCGAGGGGCTGCCCAGCTGCCTGTGGCACACGAGTTTGCCGGGTGGAGGGTAGCAATGCAGCATGGTGGCTCTTGGGTGATAGGAGTATCCTTATGGTCGATGACAGCCATTAACAAGAATATTGTTAATCTGTTGACTGAGTGTTTAGTCACACCGGGTACAGCCTCAATTGAAAATTCGGTTCCTATGCAGCACTTTTTGCTAGGAGACTTTTAATGAGAGAGAGTGTATTGACATCCTTTTTGCAGGAATTACAATTGAGCAAGGAAGAGACTTCCATGAAAGCTAAGTGCTGAATTTGTCTTCCACACTGCTGTTTGGGTCACAACAGTGTGTCAGAGAGATGTGGGATCCTGAGAGCGTTGGCTCCACGTACTCCATGGCTTCAGTGATGTACTGGCAGGAATGCAGTTCTGCATCCAACGCAGAGGTTAAGGTTGTGAAAAAGCTTTTTAAACAAAATTAAATACAAAGATCTAAGTCTCTATCCAATTTGATCCACTTTTAGATTATTGCAAAAGGCTTTCTGGATTGATTTTTTTTTTTTTTTCCCAGTACAGCTGCTCCTAAAAGAAGTAACAAGGATTTTATTTTTTGAAAGATCTTAGTTTCTAAAAAATTGTCAAGTTCCTGAATTAATATATATAACTGGAAGAAAGCAGAGAAAAAAAGGACACTGTCTGATAAAGACTCAGATTTGAGTGCCTCCTTGAAAAATGGCAATAATAGCAGTATGGAACAGCTGCTATTGTGTTTGGCTGGGGAGTGGGACTGTCAAACTGAGATGCTGTCTGCCAGTGCCCGTTTATTAAAGAATTACTTAATGGTTTAAAGCAAAGAGTCTCCTTTCACACAAGCCACTCCTATTGTCTCACAAATGGATTAGAAATGGGCTGTCTTGAGAAAGTCCTTTTAATTGTCTTGAAATAATATATACTCAGGATGGCATACAGCTAGAGTGGAGAGGAAGGGTATGTACAGGCAGTTTGGTCTGTGATATTACTCTGACAGGAACAAGGGCAACATCTACCCAGAAGAGAAGGGTGACACAGAAGTTATTAGAGAATTCAAAGGAAGCATGAAAGAATTTGTGTTGACATCATCACTGCATTGTAAGTGTCAGCTTTACCAATGTTGTCAGCTTTACCGGTCTCACCAGCTGTGGGATTATTGCAGATAACAGTATTTTGACTAAGCTGAGGAAGTGTTACAAGTGAAAACACAGTTAGTCTAGGTGGACTGCAGTCATTGCCATGATGTTAAGAGAAAACATGGCGCTTTTGGGCACATTCAAGACTGAAGTCATTCCATATTTTTATGCTTTGAAATGTCCTTAAAATACTAATTTATAAGGTTTACTGTATCAAAGTTAACTTTTGAACCGGGGGGATGAAATCAGCTGAAATGAGTTAGAGGGAGGATGAGGGTAATATCCACTTACATGTTAGAAAATTATTATGAAATGTATTGATGTAGTGTTAGTATGAAACAGCTAAACTACTTATTGTTTTTAAAGACATAAGCATCTACAGTGTAAATTAGATGTATCCTGAGCCTGGACAAAGTGCAGATCAGCTGACTGTTCATTCATTTAATCAATAGTACTGCCTGTGCTTTTTCATTGACTTCTTAATGCTAAATGGTAAACACTAACAGCCAGATCTGGAGCAGTCTAAATTGGCCTAATGGGTCATTAGAGCTGTACTGATAAATACCAGCTGGGAATCTGGTGTGCACTGTAGACTGGGAACTTAGGAAATGGAATACTGTTATTTTATACCTTGTTTCTTTCATTTTTATAGTCCTCTGTATTGTATGGTGGCTTATTTAATTGCTGTATTGACTCAAGCAGGGATACTGTTAGCAACAAATAATGCGAGAACTGGATTGAAATTGGATGGCTAGGCACAGTGTGTTTGCTGGGACGCTAGGCTGATCGATCATGCAGGGCTTTAAATTGCCTGTTCAGTGATTGTAGAAGAGATGAGTAAAAGGCAGGCATTGACATTGAATCCTCCCTATTCTGTGTGTCTGCTTGTTGCCATTCTGTTTGCAAAATGAAATTACTAGTCTCTTTATGTTCCTGGATCAGAGATGATGTGCACCAGGTGATGTGGCTGATAGACACGTTTTGCAATCTTAGGTAAGACTTTTCCAGCTGTAACACTTATAACACTTGCTTGTATTATGATGTGGTGTGGTTTGTTTTTTTTTTATTTGATCTATCAGCTAAAATAGCATCCAAATGAGTCCCATTTCCTTCCTATTGGTTGAGATGGAGAACTTTCTTTATGCCTCTGGTGTTTTGCTGTGTTTTCTTTTCTGTTCTTTTGTGATATCTCTTGGTCTTCACGGTCAAAAATTAAATGTGTCACTTATGTGGATAGTGAGATTATTCAGAGTTATAATTAAAAGCATGGACACTTTGGAATGGGTATTATTAAACCTCATATTTTAGGATTTAACCTTATTCAGAAGTCAGGTTGTGAACGTGTGGGGAAGAGGGGTTGGCAGATTATCCCTAACCTCTGTCTGGAGGGCTGTTAAACCTCTGCTGGCGTGTAGCCCCTAGCAGGAAGAGAATACTGCCTCATCACAGCATGGCTGGTCTGACAGTGCTTACTTGAACCACGCTGGGCTGCAAACATACTTGCATTTAGCTTGGATAGGATTTATTTTTGAACCTCTCCATTTGGTTGCAGAGAGGTCTCCTGTCTGTCCACACCTCACATTCAAGGAGTAAAAATGCAGCTCATCTTTGCTTATGTTTCCATTTAGTAGTGACCAAATAAATAGTTTTATATAAGCTTGTTCTCTGGATTATTATTCTACAACTGGCTGCATCTTTTCACTGTTCCTCTCTATAAAGCCTCTTAGCTCATTGTCTTCTAGTCTTAGTGTCATCTCACTGCAAGAGGCTCTTTTTCTGGCATGGATCTCGTGTTTCACAGGTGATGTAGTCGCTTATCTTCACTCAGCGTGCAGCCAGTCACATATTTATCTTCTATACATGCTCCTGGAAAAAGGATAGTTTACAGTGGCTCCATGGGACTGTGGAGATCTTCCATGAGAATTTGAGCAGCAAAGGGTAGTGCAAGAAGGTGGTGAAAGATGTGAGGGCAGCATTGGCTGTGAGGAAGACATGCTGTGATGTCTGCCACAGATTCTGGGTGCCAGCAAGTTCAGAGTGTGTCATTGTCTGATTGTTCGTGATGCCTTACAGCCGACATCTTATGAAAGGCACAACCATCTTGAACTCTTACATGCAAAATCTCTGAAATTATTTTTCTTGTTCTGCAGTTGGATGTAAAAGTCAAATACTAGTTATGTGGAGGAGACAGTGAGGCCTCTTAGAAAGGTTATTTTTCCTCCTATATTTTTCCTACGTTTTTTTTCCGTACCTTTCCACGGAGTCATGTTGTAAAGCAGTGGTTGCACATAGTAAAGCACAGCTGTGCTGTATTCGTAGGCCTCTGGGCTTGAGAAGGCCAGTGGCACCATGGTGTGGTAGCTTGGTGAAGAGGTTATGTTTGTGGCCAGCTGAATGAGCCTGTGTGCTTCCTTGTGGTGGCACTGCTGCAGTTGCCCATTTTCATAGACTCATAGAATGCATTGGGCTAGAAGGGACCCCCAAAGGCCATCTAGTCCAACCCCCCTGCAGTGAACAGGGGCATCTTTAGCTGGATCAGGTTGCCCAGAGCTCCATCAAGCCTGATCTTGAATTTTCTTGAACCCTATTGAGTTACAGCAAAGCAAACTGACTGTAGGATAGGCCCTGGGCCAGAGGGGTAGTCCATTTGTATGTGTGTAGCTGCTGACTTCCTAAAGGTCAGGCTTCAAGTGCTTAGGGCTGTTTTTCTGGATTTTTGCAGGAGAAAAAATGCTTTGGCAAAGGCGACGTAATGTTTTCCATTATCATCTCTGAGCCCAAGGGGAAATATTTCATTATTTCCTTCTAGTGAACATGAAGTCAAACATTACAGTGTCTTTACTTATAGTTGAGGAGGCCATGCATGAGAGAGACTTCTTCCAGAGCACCTTGCCTCAGGAGACATATCTTGCATTCAGCACAGTGGCTAAGGGAGTTATTTTGTTTGTAGCAGTTTGTCAAATGTGACAGGCAATACACAAAAGTAGAACAATGTCTGCTGTGAAGATTTAGGGCAACAAAAGGATGAGGAAAGGTGCAGAGCATGGGGAGTGGTCAAAATATAGCGCCTTACATGCTTCCCTCTTCCTCCTCTTCCTTTGCAGTATTTTACATCCTTTTGTTATCTGTCAGCCTTGGTGTGGTCATTCAGCTAAGTTTATATGGGCAGCTTATTAAAAGTGGTCTTTTAAGAGGGTTTGTATGTGAAAGACTTTGAGAACTGACTCAGACAAGGGAGTAATATTTCTTCCACCTGCTTTCCCAGCTGTCTCCCACAAGAATCAGATGAACTGCTCAGATTTGCCCCAGCTTTTCGAAGTCAGTGACTGAGAAAATGAAAAGGAATCCAGCCTGGATTTCATGCATGGTAATAGAAGACTCTATCAGTATCATCCCTAGGACAGCCCATACTGGAATGCTCATAAACTGAATGTCAGCGCACTCATTACAGTGCAGGAGGAGTCCTTACTCTCTTTGTTGCAGGTGTCCTTGCAGCAGAGTTTGATGCTTATACAAACAACTGAAAAATCTTGCATTTTAAAGTTCTTGTGGGGATCCATCTCAAATGGCAGTGTCTTTCTTGTAGGTACCTTAAAAGTAACAGAAAACCTGTTTTAAGACACCATTCTTCCACTGGCTTTGCAATGCAATCTCATTTTATCTGGCCACACTTCTTGGTTTTCCTTTTCTTGGGCTTAAAATAATGGGCAAAGATGCAGAAACTGCATATGCTGTGTAAGTAATTTCTGCCAGCTACAAGATCACTAGAACTGTTCAGTAGTGCTGGTCAGATTTAATACAAAATACTGCACTGTTTTGTCTTGTTTTGTTTTCTTGTTTTTTTGTTTGTTTGTTTGTTTTTTTTTTTTTTAAAGAAGGCAGATCACAATGAAATAAGAACTATACTGAGGCTAATACACGTGTCAATGCAGCCATAAGTTAGAAGAAGGCTATACTGTATATGCCAGAGGAAAAAGTTGTAGACCAAAAAGAGGAGAAATGCAAAATCAAGTATCCGAAATGTTCTGTGTTGCTGAAAAGATGTAGTAAGTGGTGCAAGAGACATCTGGATAATCAGAAGCAATTAAAAGGAAATTTCCCATGTTACCCAGAGTATTAAAGGACTTTTTATATGGAAAGAAATCAAATAAATAAAAGCACAGGAAGCAGAGGTTGTCTGATTTGATCCTGTTTTAGAGTGTGAACATCGAATTACTTGTGGCTATACATAATAAGTAGTACTTCTTGTGCGCATGGAGAGGAAGAGATATGAACAGATCAATGGCCTGCTCTCTTTTTTTTATAAGCCTTCTCAGTTGCATACTGCCCTTCAAGGCTGTCCTGTCAATGGTAGCATTAGGATTATGAACAAGAATTATGATCAGAAGGCACTTGCTGTGGGGAGATGCCATTTCGCATGCTCAGGAGAGCTGCCTGGGGTCATCATAGCTTCTCGCTAGCCCAAAAGCTATTGCCTCACAATTCAAGTGCTGCTGATTGCCCCAGGAGATATGACTTGGGTGCTGATGACACGCTCAGCCAGAGTGAGCTGGTGCTGGAATAAAATACGCCCCGAACTATTCCTGGCACATTAATTTTATGCTTAGAGTCAGATACACCTCTTGCTTTTTTTTTTCTCTCTGAAATGTTCACATTCTTGTATGTTAGTCCCTGAATTAAGAAGAAAAATAGCTAATATGGTATTAATACAGAGACGAGCGTTTAACTAAATGTCAGATCTGATAGAGGTCTCTGATGCATCTGAACAGGCAGCAACAAGCTTGCAGAGCAAAAGCAAAAAAAATAGCATAGTAATTTGTTTGCAGTGTTCCCAGAAAAGCAAAAAACTTTGAAAGAATTGTCATTTGTGAAGTGCTGATGATAGACAATAGCTACAGCTCTGCCCTCAAGTATTTTATTTCCAAGTGATTAGGTAGCTAATTCATCTTCAGATTATAGTTGTCCACAAAATACAAGGTTGTATGTCATGCTTATTAATGTGATGTAGAATATTTTATTCAGTCTTCATATATGCAGTCAAATTCATAAATGATAAGGCCATGGCAGCCTGCCTATAAGAGCACTTGACCTACACCACGCAAGCCATGGTGTTGTGTCTGATCTGCTGTTGAAGGTTTAACTTTTGATGATCTTAAACTGTATATTTTATGTGCTTGGTCAATCCTGATGTAAAGATTCTTTTAAAAAATGGGTAGGTACTCTTGCTGTGTCAGAAATAAGAGCTGATTTACTAATTTTTGTTACATTGAGTTGAAGTTCTTGTTCCATGAATCCTGCTGGGTTTTAGCCTGATAAGTAAAGGGAGCCTTCTTCTAGTAAAGAATTTGTGCTATATGTATGCTTAAAAAGCATTGTGAAATCATGTTTATACTTTCACTTTATTGAACAAAATAACTTTTTAGTAGCTTATTGTAGGGCAGGTTTTAAAAGTTTTAAGGCTTTTGCAGCTTTTAAAATTTTCAATGCATTGCACAAGTGTTCAACAGGGTTTTTTTTGCATTTGGTGTACACACAAGTGATATCACTGCCTTCCTCCTCCACCTTTTCTTCTGCGTACAGCCAAGAGGTTTAGATCACATTTGGAAAAAAAATAGTGAGGAAGGCATACCAACTGGTTCTTTTAGTCCTCAACATGATCACTTCCACTTCTACATCTGTAATGCAAAAATGTTCCCCATGTTGTTTTGCATTTAGATGTCTGCAGGAAATCTAGTGGCCTTACTTGCGCTCAGCGGAGCAGCTGTGTATGGCTCTAGGGGCTGTGGAAATAAGGAGAGGTTGTGAGCAGTGCTGCTACCCAGAGCTTGCCCTGCTGCCACTGTGGCATTGGGCAAGGTCTCTACTGAGCTGATTAAACGTGAGAATTAGTGTGCTCTGCTCTGTGCTGTGGCCTGATCTTGCAGCCCTTTTTCAGGTTTCCAGTGGTGTTAATTTAACATTTGTCTGAGTAAAGACTGGCTTGTTTAGAACCTGCATTTGATGAAACTAATAATTCACTTAATAGTGAGCTTTTAAAGTACAGTAATCTGGGGCTCTTGGAAAACCCCCACCATTCATGTGCTGCTCCACCATGCTGCCTTCTGTGTGCAGCCTGCATGAAGTCTGCAAGGAAATATATCTGGAGGTGGTTTGACTGGGAAGAGGTAGGAGGCTATCTACGCTTAGCAGTTTTTCAGAAAACATTACAGCACCTCCTCCTACACAAATAATTACAGGACAGTAAGGAAGTTGCTAAGTGAGAGGGGAAACATCCTCTCAAGAGGGCAGCATGTGCTAATTTTCTGTTAAAGAATAATTTCTTACCAGAATTGGCCTTGTGATGTCCGTAGTTGTGAACATGCTCATACTGTTTGGAGAGCTAGAAATATAGTTACAGCTTGTTTTTTCTTATGTCTTTACTTTTCAACAGAGTATTGAGAATTTGAAGTGTGGAATTAACTGATATAGTGCTCTAAGAGCCACAGGAGCTGGTCTTTGCGTTTTCAGGAGGGAGCTGTAAGGGACTGACTGTGGACACTTTTATGTACATTAAACATATTAGTGTGAATTGAATAATGAGTAACCTAATGAGATTTTTAGCCAAGCTTGCCTGTTGTACTGTGATAATTGCTAGTTATCTTGGGCCTTAAAGCCTTCCCCACCTTTCAACCTGTTTGATTTTAGAAGTGAGTTACTTATAGGAAAGAAGCAGTGCTTAGGTGAGGCGCTGATCTTGGCTCAGTCTAGTGACCAGAGACACTTCCCGAGTACAGGCACTGACATAGTCCACAAGCTGTCTCTTATAGAACGAGTCATAAATGGTAACAACTTCGGCCTGAGTAAAGAGCGGTTCATCATGGTTGTGGAGATACTGGCAATGTTGATAGTTGTAGGCTTCCCTTGGCAGCAATTGTAGCCGTGTTCAAAAGCACAAAATGATACTCAGGAGTATTTCATAGGTGATAAGGAGATGCCAGAGGAGCAAGAATAAGTAGTTGCTTAAAATCCTTTATTGCGCACGACATTTTTCCTTGTTTATAAGAAGAACAAAAACATAGAGTCATTCCAGGTCTGAAAGTTGGTCACTACATATGGAATGCTGTCTCCAGACTGATGGACTACCAGTTCTTCTTTCTTCCTAGCTAAGAAGCTGGTTCGGGTAGGTCTTTTTGACCAGTCTTCAATGATTTGTAGTAATCTGTGTAAACATTTTTCTTTCTTTCACTAGCTTCTCTTTGGACTCAGGAGTAGAGGGAGTTGGATCGGATAACCTCTAGAGATGTCTTCCAAACTTTTTGATTCTATGAAGGATAAACTCTGTTCTGTATCACATTTATCAAAGAGCAGTTGCTTTGTGCTAAGTTTTGAACATTCTGTACTTCGCCGTGTACAGATCTAGGCTGTGTCCATTGATTCAGTGGTAGTTGTGCTGTGACATTCGGTGTGGATTAAGGTGCTCCAGCTGAGATGTTTTGTCTGAGAAATGCAGAGTTCCACCTATGGCAGAACTAGTGTTAGAAACCAAGTTTGGCAGAGGTTGATGAAATAGGACTTTGAAGTGGTTTTTAATACAAAGTAGTTCTACTCACCTTTGCAAGCAAATCATGTTAAAATGTTTGCATACTAATTACTGTTCACCTATCTGGTTTCTCACATTGTCCCTTTGACACTCAACTTTGCCTGCAATAGCAGCGCTGATAAGGCAGCACAACGCAGGCTCCTGGTGCTATGTCTCCAGGCACATGACCAAGATCCAAGTTCTGGTTATGTGCAATTCCAATGGCTGGTCCAGAACTCGCATGGTGATGGAGGGAAAATGCAGCTTTATCTCCAGCAGGAAGAGGGTAAGGCTTGAGGGGAAGGCTACCAATTCAGAGAAGTAACAGGGCAGGAAGGAAGCAAACGGTTCCTTTTGTTTTCCCACATTATCACCGAGGTCTTCAAGGCAGAAGGGGTTACAAGCAGAGGAAGAGAAGAGTTTGTTGGAGGTGATAGGTCTTGCACAGAGGACATGGGCAGACTGATGAGTGGATAGCTGATGGGGAAATTGTGATTGTCCTGTATTTGCAGCAGCTTCTAAATTCTTGAGAAGAGAATAGTAAAGTAACAAGTGTTGCTTTAACAGCTTCATTTCTGTCACTCCTTTCACCTTTTTTGTTTACATTCTCAAACACAACCAGAATATATTTTCTCTTTTGTAACTACCTGCCTCTTCTTGCTCCTTGATTTTTGGTGACTTCAATTTATCTGGTGTTAATGTAACTCCAAAGAAATTTGGAATTCTCTTCTTTTGAAAGAAGCTAAAGCAAAATGGGGCTCTTTCCTGCAGACATCAGTGCACATAATTAAAATCATTCAAACAGTTAAGTGTGCTTAGAATTGGGCTCTGGATTTGTACTTTGTCGGTAATCTCCCATTGAAAATCAAGGTTAATTCATCCCTGTAGTTACAGTTTGAAAGCATTAAAATGCTTCCTTAAAAGTTAAACCTTTTGACTTTGGAAGATTTGACTGTCTGGATACAAAGTTGTTTGTGCTGTATGACCTGGAAGAAGATTTTATTTTAAAAGTGGAATGATTTGTATTCATGTTACCTCACAGACATTTCAAATTTGTTTAATAGGCTTATTTAAAAATGTCTTTATTTTGGTTTATGTCTATTTTTTCAAGAGAAACTTCAGGGCCTTATATACAAAAAGTGAAATAGCTCTTCTGTTTTCAGTTGCTTGAAAGGGGGTGTTTCAGTTTGGTTTGAGTTATGTGTGGGCTAGCTCATCACCTACAAAATGCAGGCTTATAAAATATTTTTTTCTTACTTTTTGATCTGACAATTCACTTGAATAAAACCCAGGTATTCTTACATATTAAAAAAAATCCTGTCATGTAAAGAAAAGTCCAAATTTTTATTTTTAATGAAAATCCCAATTTCCATGCTGAGACCAAGTTACAAGAATGTGTGGTTGTTTGGCTGGCCAGAACTCTGGGAATAGCACCCGCTGCTCTGACTTTCTGTTGAGAAGGTTTTCTAAACAATTCTGCTGGTGCTGCAGGCAACCTTGCCTGAAGAGCATGGCTAATTTATGGACAGTGCTGCAGGAACTCGCAGGCAGGGAGTTGCAGAAATCCCATGCGTCTGTTGGAGGTTGAGACTGGGAAATGAGACAGTGGGTGAGCTTCCTCACCAGGTAGCTGCACCCTTAGGTGACTGTGCCAGTTTGGGTGGCTGAGACCTGGGAGGTGGCCAGCTCAGTCTCTGC
This sequence comes from Leptosomus discolor, assembly GCF_034619465.1. Taxonomy (NCBI): domain Eukaryota; kingdom Metazoa; phylum Chordata; class Aves; order Leptosomiformes; family Leptosomidae; genus Leptosomus; species Leptosomus discolor. The sequence continues at coordinate 77,801,928 of NC_141419.1, forward strand.
AGACTTCCTAATTCAGACATAGAACAAAATGAAAGTTTTGGGGTTTGCAAGGAGAAAGCTCCCTGGTCTCTCTCTAGGGAGGCAGTTTTAGGCTTCTCAGTTCCTCTTCACCAAATCTAAGTTGACTTGCATGGGGCTGTCTGTCCATCTTTAACTGGTTTACCTAGAAACAGCAGCATGGTGTTTGGAGAACCAAGCTGTTTCTCATAGGGTTTTCATAGAGGTCATGAGCCTAGCAAGATGTTTTATGGGCATGAGAGCATTGTCTGTTCACATTACATCATAACTTACTGTGATCAGATACACAGCCAGTGGGCCTATGTACACAAGGGGTCAGACATCTACTCTTGTTCTGACTCTTGATGACTTCTTCATCATCTGGATTTTTTCATTACCTGAGGTAGTGTCTGCCTCTCTCCCCGTGTCTTTGGATTGTGGAGGGCTGAGTGTATATAGGTGGCTCAGCCTTGTGACCTTTGGTTGGTGTCAGGGATGTGCCACTGGTGATGAACACTGGAAGAACAGCTGATAAGTGAGGCAGTTGCCTGTGGGGAAGCTGAGTCACTGCATGATCACAGAATGGTAGGAGTTGGAAGGGACCTCTGGAGATCACCTAGTCCAACTCCCCCACCAAAGCAGATTCACCTTGAGCAGGTCATACAGGAGCACATCCAGGCAGGTTTTGAATATCTCCAGAGAAGGAGACTCCACAACCAGCCTGTTCCAGTGCTTTGCCACCCTCAGAGTAAAGAAGTTCCTCCTCATGTTCAAGTGGAACTTGATCTATAATATCTTTTTTCCCCAATTTTTCTTTTGCTCTCCTGGGTAATCCTTTCATAAAACTGAGCTTGTATCACCTAAGCTGTTTGAATGCTAAAGGTAACTGGACTGTGAGATCTGAATTATATTGCTCTGTGAAATCTGAATTATGTTGCTCTTGGTAGCACCTTTTGGCTTCCTGAGATGTGCTGTGGCTTTGGTGGAGAGAACAATGCTCAGCTGTCTTAAAAAGGTGCAACACAATATTGAGGTGCACCAACTCTAGTGTCCATGACTAGGCTTGAAATCTCACTGCAGCTAGGTAAAGATTCATAGGGGTTTGTCCTTGTTTAATTGACTTTTCAGGCCAAATAAGATAGTTAGAACAGACCAAATGAGATTGCAAGAATATCTGCATTGGTCTCCTGAGTACCAGACATCATGAATTTGTCCTAGCTGTTCTCCATAACATCCAAGAAACGTGTTGTGATCTGCTGTCCATCACTGTAAAGCCCTCATTGATGAAGATGTTTTCAAAGAAGTCAGGCTGCACTGCATGTGACATTTCAGCAATAGTCACAGAGGGATGTAATCTCCTAAATATAGGAAGACAACAGCAGGTAAAGCTTTTAATGACACCCAAAGCAGTAGTAAAAGACTTCACTTGCAACAGCTGTTGGGTAATTCCCAGCACAGAGACAGGAGGAGCTTGAGATCTATGGGAGAAGGGGAAGAGAGTAAAACACGCCAAAAACTGTGAAACTTCGCTTCTATCTGAGGTTTTCCTGTGACTTGTGGATCTTCAGGCTGTGGTTGCTGCTGTCTGGAGCATGTTGGGCAGCACTGTTCGATTCAGTACCTCTATTTTAAGGTGCTGTTTACCAGGCTGCTGTTATGAGGGATGGCCAGAGAGGAGGGATGGCCAGAGAGGATGGTGAGGCAAGGGGAGGGCAGAGCAAGCTATGCTTGCCAGCTTTATGAATGATATGTAAAAGCTTAACCACCAAAAATAGTATCTTTGCTGTGCCTCTGTGGGACTGAAGAAATGATTCTGAACTGAAATGCACTTTCCCTGAAGGACCTTTTTCAGCACTGAGCCAAATTATTTTTTAAATGGGGGGTTTAGCCCTCCAGGGAAGCCATAAATATGTCCACAGCTGAGCTGTAGTGGTTATATATTCCCGATTGTCCTATTATGGGAATTCAGTAAAGAAAACAGGAGACTGTTCTCCCTAGTAAAAGTACTAGCAGCTGTTTTATTGCAATCTAAGTGATACTGAACATTTTACTCTTGAATATCTAAATAGTGTTTGGCCACGTCAAAGTTCATGAAAATTTAATGTCTCAGTGGTTGAAATTGTCCACTTCTGGTTTTGGATCATAGCTGGTGCAGACATTTTAAGTGTCTCTTGATAATTGCTCCTAAGGTTGAGAGACAAGAAATGAATCTTTTTTTATCTTGGGGGATGGGGGAATAAGCAGACACAGACTAATTTATATTGGAAAGGAGCTCCAGAAGTCATCTGGTGTATCCCCTTTTCAAAGCAGATCTAACTTGAAGTTAGATGAGACTGTCAAGCCAACCGTTGAGAATCAGGGATACAGAGTCCAGCCCTGCTGGGCTCCTGCTCCAGGGCTTAACTGGTTTTGTGCGGAAGTTGGTTTTTGCTTATGTCCAAGTGAACAAGTCTTTTTTTGCAGAGCTGCTTTCTAGCCAGTTGGTCCCCAGCTGAATGAGATTGTCTGTCCTGGGTCCATCTTGCCTTTGAACTTGTTAAGGTTCCTGCCGTCCAGCTTCTCCGCTTGCTGAAGTTTCTCTGAATACCAGCTTTTACCTTTAGAGTGTTAACCTCTTCCTCCAACTTAGTTTCACCTGCAAGCTTGCCGAAGGTGCTCCCTATCATGTTGTCTGTATCACTGATGAAGATGTTAAACAGAATTGGCTTGTAGTCAGCTGCAAGTTGTCATGACCTAAAGTGAGAGAGGGCAGCCTTACAGTGATCTTGGCCTGCACCTTCTGCATGTTAACATGAATCCTTTCTTGTCCCACCTATTTATGTGTGTCTAAACTATGTAAGTAGTCCTTAATTCAATCACCTTTTACTAATGAGAAGCTGTTTAAAAAAGAGAAAGTACTAGGCAGAGAGACATGGTGTACTTGACAGCAGACCTTGCCAGTGAAAACTAAGGCAAGGAAGATAGATACCAAGCTCTTCAGTTGTTTCCTTGTCCTATGTTGTGAGGTCTCTTGCCCTGTTCAGTAGTGGTCCACCATTTTCCTTGCTCCCTTTTGTTGCTGACGCATCTGCAGGAGCTTTCCGTTGCCTTTCCTGTCCCTTGCTGGTTTCCCAGCTAAGGTGTGCCTTTCCTAACTCCCTCCTGCATTCCTCCTCTGTTCCTCCCAGGGAGCCTGTCTCTGCTTATGCCTTCTGTACATGTCTTTTTAAGTTTGAGCTTACTCGGGAGTTATGCATTTAGCCAAACTTTCCTCCTGCCTTACCTCCTTGTTTTCTTGCACACTGTTCATATGTTTTAGAAAGAGGTTTTCTTTCAAGTCCAACTACTTCTCCTGAGTCTTTTGGCATTTACGGTAATTCTTCCACAGTCTACCACTTACCAACTTCCTGAACAAGTTAAGATTGCTTCTCTGAAATCCAGAATCTTTGTTCTGCTATTTGACTTCCTTGCTTTGCTTAGTATTTTCAATTCTTGTATCACCTCAGAGTCACTCTGGCTAAGGCTACTATCAGCCTGCATGTCCCTAGCCATTTCTTCCTTACCTCATACCCTGTCCAGCAGCACGCCTTGTCTACTGAAAGGAGTGCCTGCAGAAAAGAAGTCTTTGATGCTCTCCAGATAGCGGGTGCCCTGCTGTTCTGCTTTTCCACCAAATGTCTCAAAGTTCCCCATGAAAACAAGCCCTCTTTGTTTAAAGCTGTTTAAAGAAGGCTTCGTCCACTTTCTCTTCTTGACTGCGTGGTCTATACCATGTGCATACCATGTTTACCCCTTGTTTGCCACCCCCGTGATCCTGATCCACAAGCCTTCATCCTTAACTCCTTGGATCAATGATATGTTGTGCTGTTGAAATAGTGGGGAAAACAGCATGCAGTATCTTAAGAAAGTGCTGGACTCTTAGTAAACTGGTCAGAAAATATGTTTGCACACAAGAAGAATATCAGCTTGCTTCTTCTCCCTGCGTCACTTGGAACAAGTAATTTCCCGCCTTTGTTTCCCATGTGTCAGGCTGTGAAGTCTCTGTGATAGAGATTGTCCCATACATCAGGTCAGTGTGTCCCCTGCCCTACTATAATAAAGATAGCTGAAGTGCAAGCACTGCTGCCTTCCAAAGTTTGCAGGCATCATTGCATTAGTATTTCTGAATGTACCTTACATCCTGTCTTTGAGAGCTGAAATTTGGTGATACAGAGAACCTGCAAGTCCACTTCCCAGTGGCGAAGTAGGATGGGAATGTCCCCATGCACCAAAGCAAGGTTGGAAGGAAACCTGGTTGCTAAAAACAAGTGTATGTTCTTACAGGATTCTCTCATTACCAGGAACATAGTGATCTTGGGTATGACAGTGGAAAACATCATACTCTAAATTGCTCTGCCGAGTGTAAGGAATTTGAATTTCCTCCAAGTTACATGAGTAAGCTGGTTAGGACAACAGGGCAGGATGGAGGCAAAAGGAAATGTAGATGAGTGCATGATGAAAATAAATATTTAAATAACCTGTTCAAATTACTTATACATGTGGAAAGACAGAACCTTTGCTGTATTCTTCAGTCATGAGGAATCTTTACATACTCTTGAATAGCTGACATCTGCTTCGTTCAGTGTCAACCATGTTAAGTCAAGCCTTATTTTCTTTTTGTGGTATTTAATAGGGCTTCCCCCTTTGGATTACAAAACATGGAGGTTCCTAGTGCACTGTATGCTTTTCTCTGTACCTTCCATGTAGGAATCCCTATTTTTAGGCTTCAATTTGTGCATGAAGACCTTAATTAAGAAAAAATAGTTTTCTAAACTGTCCTGCTTGTACCGTTCAGTCGTTTCTAACTGTGGTGTTTCCTGCCCTCTAGACTCTCTTCTTTGTGTTTCGCATTGCCAGTAGCTAAAAGCTACCTGCTGATGAGTTGTTCACCTTAGTTTTCTGCTATGAGAACTGTGCTGCCTCTCTCGGTTTAAGTAGTTTTAAGTAGTGGTTGGCACTATGTTGCGTATTGGCCACAGTGGTCATGTTTAGCTACCTCTTCTGCAACTTCAGGTTGCCAGTGGCTGTACATCAGACAATAAAGGACAAATGGTTTAGTTAATACCATTTTGAGCCTACTGCTGCAATCATTTGATCGTGTTTATACATGTACTTATTCTGACATAAAATTCTACTGAAATAAGAGGGGCTTCAATGGACAAAGTGAGGGTTTTCAAGATCCGTTCCTGGCTTATATCGGTAGCTATGCCTTGTTTTAAACAAGACTGGATTTACTTTGATTTCTAGATTAGTGCAGGTTACACTGAGCAGAAGATTTAATGTATCTCATTGATTTTCCCTGTTATACTGTTGAAACACAAGTCCCTGCTCTAGTCATTTGTTTTACCATTAAAATTCTGTATGCAGATCTGGTCTCCTGGGATATCATTGTGCAACCAGATACTCCATGATCTAATCAGATTCTGCAAGGAATATGCTATTGCTTCAACACTTAGCAGGGGAAAGCTTCATCAAAATGGAAAATTTATCTAATATTTAAAGTAAAATGCAGTTCAAAGAGACAACCATGAAAACCAGGGGTGTATAAAATTCTAAGACATTTCTCAGATTAAACAAAGACAAATCCAAGCCAGAGTCTAAGATGATTTGTCGTGACTCCATGTATTGTTAAAGAAGAAAATGTTATAGCTGTCACTTCAGTTTATAGGTTTGTTCCAGCCGAGTTAAAATAGCTACACAATCAGAAATGACTGACTAGCAGGATTTCGTTAATGTGATACTTATTTGCCACAGTATGCGTGCTTTGGAAAGTAATTTTGAAAAGCACCTACAAAAGCATCAGTCACAGGCAAGACTTGTGCTCTGAACTCATTTTGATGCTAGGATTTGGATCTCTGAGGCCAAGTGATACAGTCCATTTCAGAAATATAAATCCTGCTGACCTTGAAAGAGTTTTGCAAGCAGTGTGACATGTAGGCTGAGGAGCAGAACTTCTGTCTGTGGTGAGTCTGACCAAGAGCATCCCCTCTGGCTGGGACAGTGGGTGTGCAACTTTGCCTGCAGCCAAACAGTATTTCTGTATAAACTGCCAGATTTCACCACCAGGTATTCAGAAGGCTAGTGGCAGGCAAGGGTGATGAGCATCTCCTAGAGTCAGCTCATCTCTCCATAAAGCAAGACAAAGTCGCTTACAGAGGAATGATCATGTATTTGCACGTGGCCTTAGGTTTATCAGCTGCTTTCATGTAAATGTCTAAATGCTGAGAAAAATAAGTTCTTGGATTTTTGTTTTGTCGTTGTCTTTTTTTTCTTTTTTAAAGGACATACCTTGACACAGAGATAATTTTGCATAGCAAAGTGTCTTACATATTTGTATTCCACTTCATTATGTTGTGGAAAATGATAACTTCTGGACATAGGCATGTTAAATAATACATCTTTTTCTTATCAAGAGCATGCAGTGGAGTTTCTGTATTTTATCAGTGGAATGCAATGCTATCCTTGGCTCTATCTGTTGTACTTATGTAGCAGAGGAAAGCAAGGAATTTTAGAAGTAAATTTAAGAAGAAAACCAGCATTCAGTAACTTTGTTGATGACCAGATGAGACTTGAAATAAAGAAAAGGTCAGAAAGGTTGACATGTCCTTGGCATTTTTCGATTTTCAACATTTTTCAATGTATGTGGGATGTTGATGGTTTGTTCGGGTTTGTTTTGTTTTTTTTTTTTTCCCCTGTGGTTCCACAAATTAGACAATGCACGATTCAGTGTGCAGGGCCAGACTCTCCTCGTTGGCTCTAGGGATTTATTATGTGACTAGCTTTGCTGGAGTTACACCAGGATTGCTTTGACGTTCAGAGCCCGCTGACTTCAGTGAACTTAAAGGCACAAGTAAGAGCTAGAAGAGAGTGAGGGAGTGCCCAGACAAGCAGTGAAACAGGCACTACCTTTCCCTCAAGTTCCTGTGAGGTGCTGGTGAGGTAAGTGCTGCCAGGCAAATGTAGTATACTGAGGAAAAGGGTAGAGAAGGAGTGCATTGGTGAGTGGTGGTACAGCTCAGAAAATCATGTTTATTAAGAAAGAATCACTAATGACTTTTAACATATGAATACGATACTAATCGTTTTCCTCTGTTGTGTTTTTAGGGTCTCATGACTCATTTAGCTTCTACATTGATGAAGCCTCTCCAGTTGGTCCTGAACAGCCAGAGACGGTCCAGAATTTTGTGTCTGTTTTTGGAACTGTGGCTAAAAAGCTGATGAGGAAGTGGTTGGCTACACAGACCATGAACTTCACCAGCCAGCTTGGGGCAGGTATACGGTATTTTGATCTTAGAATTTCCACCAAGCCCAGAGACCCAGACAATGAACTCTACTTTGCTCATGGTTTATTCAGTGCCAAAGTCAAGGAGGGTCTGGAAGAGATCAATGCGTTTCTTGCTGACCACCCAAAAGAAGTGGTCTTCTTGGACTTTAATCACTTCTATGGGATGCAGAAATACCATCATGAAAAGCTTGTCCAAATGCTCAAAGACACGTACGGAAACAAAATGTGTCCTGCTATATTTGCCCATGAAGTCAGTCTCCAGTACCTGTGGGAAAAGGAACACCAGGTGCTGGTGTTCTACCACAGTCCAGTGGCTCTCGAGGTACCATTTCTTTGGCCAGGCCAGATGATGCCAGCTCCCTGGGCAAACACAACAGATCCGGAGAAACTAATTCAATTCCTCCAGGCATCAGTCACTGAAAGAAGAAAGAAGGGCTCCTTTTTTATATCTCAAGTAGTGCTGACGCCAAAGGCTAGTACAGTGGTGAAAGGGGTTGCAAGTGGTCTCAGAGAAACGATCACAGAAAGGTAAGTTTCTGGCAGGTAACACATGCTGCCTGTGCTGAATATGTGTGTTGGTAATGCTGCTTTTCCAATTCCGTTTAAAGAAACTCCAGCACTTGTGTTTCTTCCATGCTACTGTGGATTAGTCAGAACTTGGACATAATGCTAAAAAATTTAGAGAAGAACATTGAAGGAGAAGCTTTTGTATCTTGAAATAAAATCTGACACTAAAGCCTAATGAGATCTTGTGGGATAGTTCCTTTTTTGTTTTTTTTTTTCCTGAATGCAGGTTTTTTCATTTGTTCTGTTTTTCAAATGTGGTTTCTTACCATGAACACTGAACATCTTGCCTTGGATTTTCTTATGTGGACAAAACTATCTGAATGATCTACATAATATCAGTTTTTATTTATGCATCAGGCTTCAGGTATTGGGTATGTAATTTTTTCACTTTGGCTCATCAGCCAAATGAAGCCTGCACTGCAGAATTTGCGTCCTTAACTATCTTTACACACCTTAAAGATGCGTGGCTTTTCTTTCTGCATACCATCACATGTTATATCAAAGATACCAAGACACCATTAGAGTGAGTTTGCCTTCTAAAAGGCCTTCATTTATCACACAGGAAAGAGACTGCAGACCATTGTAGAAGTTCTGTACATGGAATACTGTGTTGACAGGCCATTAGTTGTTACGTTATGAAAAAGCCGTCTGTGTAAGATATGTATTATTTATGCCATTCTGACTTTGATAAATCACAGCCAATTTTCAGCTTAAAGGCATGTATATGTGACTACGTTCTTGACAACTTGGTAGGAAACCTGAAATTTAATGCCAGGACACGAGAGCTATTTTTTTTTCCCTTAAAGAAAAAAAGATTTGCAGAGAATAAAAAATGTATAATGGGAGTCAATGGCCTGCTAATGTTCTGCTCTCTGCATGGATGCGCCTGTGCCAGGAAGGTCTATTTGGAATATTGTCCCCTTCAATGAGATGAATGACGCAGTGTCTGTGACACTACAACCTGCAAAGAAGACATGCCTCATTTTTGAAAAAGGTTGAGTCATTTTTTATGGCAGCTTTACCAAGCGACTAACAACTTGAAAAAAACAGGGAAAAACTTTACCTGAAATGGTAAAACACTGACACAGAAGGTTTTGTAAGCAGTGGATATGATTCAGAAGTGCTTGTGCGACTGTACTTGCAGTTGTTTGTATGTCTTCCACATACATTTTTATAGGCTCCATTGGACTGGGGATCTCCTTTTCTGCTGAGTCGGAAGAGCACTTCTCTGTGTGAAAGGTACTTTGTTGAGGGATTCTACTGTTAAGCACTCACCTTGTCATTCAGGGATTTGTTTTCCCTGGTAAACATCTTTGTGAGTGTTCTTTAGAACTTGAAGTAGCACAGTGAAGAAACTACCAGGTTCTTAAAACTTGCTGCATCAAGAACACAGCCGTTAAAAATCCCTTTCTTCATCTCTGGGTCATAATGTGCTTCCTTGAAGCTGTTTAGAAAAAATAAAAACTTCAAATGGTTTCTGAATGTGTTTGGCTGAGCTCTGAATGACTTGAGCCTTTGAACTCTCTACAGCAAATTTTGAGATTATAACTAACTTGAAATATCAGTAAATAATTGGGCTTGAATGCCCACAAATGTTGTTCTTCCAAATTGCAACCGAGATTTTTCACATGAGCCATTACTCACATGAGGTGTGTATCACATCTGCTGCGTGAATACTTTTATCTTCTTTGTATAACTCTTTTAACCATTGCAAAAGAAACGGACCTTTAAAATTATCTCCAAAGCCAGAATTTAGTCTTCCAAGTGTGGCATCTCATTCTGAATTTTTATTGGTGTTTTTATTCCAAAAATACACTGCAGGAAGACACAGGCTTGGAATGGTGTTAATCTACATGGAAACTGACTTTGTATATTGAGTTAACTGCTCTAAAAGTAAACATCAAGTTTACTTAGAACTCCTCCTCATTTGATGATGATCCTGTTAAAAAATAAATGAGCAATTAAAGGATGCAACACAATTTGTAGAATTTACAGAATTCTCTTCAATCTCACTGCTTTAATGTTTCAGTGACTTAGAAGTATGTAATCCATACTAAAGGAGCTGGGGCATGTATTCCATCTGCACTGTTTGCTACTTTGAACCATCTCATAATTATTTGTAAAAAGATTATTCTGTCCTTTTCAGAATAAATACATGGATCAAATGCCATTATTGTGTCCAGGTAGACAACATATGTAGTTTTGTTGCCAGTTGCTGCATAGATTTATATCTTTTATAGTATTTTCTGCTCATTAATAAATGCTAGCGAAGAGCTTTGCATTAATAACGCAGTATCTTTCCTTTGGCAGCCGTTTTGTAAGCATATTTAGGTGGGGTTTTTCCCTTACATTGAATTTTGAAAGATCTGAGTGTGGAGTAAGGTTGAATTTTTCAATGAATTCTGGTGTGGGTCATGTCTCCCGTCCCGTCCTCCCCCCCAGATTAAATATTACATTTAAGAAATGTTCCTTTGGCATTTTCAAATAAAACTTGTAGTCGTGCCTTTTTTTTCCACCATCTGTGGAGTGGCCATTTTAATTTACTGTATTAGCTTAAGTATTGGCTTAATTCTAAAAATAGTGCAGGGTTTAGATCCTTTCGGATCCAATAAAGCATACCAGATTTGGATCTCTGAAGTTGTTTGTTAGTCACAAGATTATTTACAATTTGAAAAGCAGTGGCCACCTTAGAGGGAGAACCTAGTTTCTGTCAGTTGCAGCATCTGTCAGACAAGGAAAACTGCAAGCAGACATTATGCAGTAATCCATGCTCCTTTCTGCTGCTTTGTAGCTCATGTTGTGAAAAAGCACAGTGAAATATTCCTCTGTAGCCAAGATAGTTGGTTTAATAGCCGCTTGTGGTGATGTAGGTCCACATGTTCAAACTGCAGTAGAGCAGTCTCCTAAGGTGATACCGTTCAGAAGGAGAAGCGATGATATTCCTCAACCTGTTCCCCACAGCACAGATATGCAAGATGGGAGGTCCACAGTAACCTTGATTAAAAATAAACCAAAGTTTCATGCTTCCTAAGACTGAATTCAGTAGAAGATGTACCAGGACTGTTTTTTACTGATAATGCTTGCTCACAGGCTTTGCTGTCATCACAGGTGATGCTCTGTGGGACAATAATTTGAAAGAAGGAGAAAATATAAAGTCATCAGTCTTTCTATCCTGCACGTATATGAGAGGGAAAAGCCATTTCTCATAGGATCTTCAGGACCACAGCTCAGTGTTACAAAACTTCATAACACAGCTTTCATCTTCATTACTTGAATGAGGAGAATTGCTTGCACGCATGCATGTTATGTTTCTTTGATTTGATAAAAAACTTTGAGAACTGACAATATGTTTTCAGGCTTAACATTCTGTCATGCACGGTTTAGATGCCAAGAAATGCTCTTTGATTAGCAAACAGTACATGCCAAATGAATTATGTTCCTTCTGCTTATTGAATTAACTTCACAGTGAGGCAGCTGCCTTTAGTATATCTGAAAGACGGTTGTGAAACAACCTTTTGATGAATGTAAAGCTGTTCTTCATAATAATCTGGTTTGTTTTCTGATTTGCAGTGAAATTACTAATTTTATCTCTGATACTGGAGACAAGCATGATATTCTCTTTGTCTCTGAGACTGAATAATATAGAAGAAGGATGGATCTCTTTCAGAGGATGCAAAAATCCTGTGGTACCTTTAAAGCTTTTGAGAAATAGAAAAGAAACACATACGCAGCCAATTGTCACTTGATTTCCAAATTAATCTCTAAGGATAATGTTCCCTGTAGCTCACATGTGACTAAATCCTTGCCTACCATGCTAATAAAGCTTCCCCCTTAGCAACCAAAGCAAATAAAATCCTGCACATGAGAATGAACCTTTGAAGTGCAGGCAAAGCAGCCACACTATTAACAAAAGGGGTGATAAGTAGGCCACAGAAGCTGTCTCGAGAAAAGCCCTCTCTGGGTGCAGTCATAAACTAAGCAGGGTCAGATTTAGCTAGCGAATAGGTGGCTGTTATATGAAAAATAATCCCTGAAGTTGCAAGAAGTGGGATTTTTTTAAAGTCAGTTACTCAGGGTGCACGCCTTCTCCAAGCCATATCTCAGCCAGCTGAATTTTTTAGAGTTTCTGTGTTGCTGGAAGACTGGGATTCAGTGATATTTTGATCCACACTTGGTACTGACTAATGCCATACTTAAACTATTTTATAGGTGAAAGAAAAACAACAGAAATGGCAATTGTGGCAACTATATTTTGCTAATTGTCTGGGCATCCTTCCTGCTTGTAACCTTGATGTCTGTCTCCATTATGAGCTGCAGGAGAGCAGCAGGCTCTGATGAGCTTGTTTGGGTTTAGGACTTGGCAACCCCCTAGTAGCACAGGTGGTGTGTGAGCTGTTTAACTGCCAAGAGGAAAGTATAGTCTTGGTCCCTCACTAAAGTATATAGTACAAGCATGCTTGTCCCTCACTGCATTTTACTTTGGAAGTGGCTGTCTTTTTTTTTTTTTTTCCTTTCTTTGTCTTTCTTTTTTTTTTTTTTTTTTTTTTCTTTTGACCCCAGAAGGCACAAACTATCATTCTATTATATTACTAGGGAATTCGAAAGTACTCTGGGCAACCCAGCAAAATCCTTAGGATTTCTGTTCTTCCTCAAACTAACTGTAATTACTTTTCTGGTCTTTCCACACAAGAGGCAATCTCTGTGTGTGCACACAGAGCAGCACAGGGAGACGTTGGTTTCATCTGAAGCCTCTGTCTCCCATGTCAACAGGCCCACACAATACAGTCCCGAATGGGCTGTGTATGTTCAGGCTGATTTTGCTGGCAGGCGTTTTAGTGGCATTTCGTCATTGGAGCATCTGTCTGCACAAGGATTTTAGTATAGCGTTCCCTTGGGAAATGCTGGGTGGTTGTGTCTCATGGCTTTGGTCATGAACCTGGAATAGTGTTAAAATGCCACAAAATACAAGAGCACAGGATTTTTAATAACTTTGTCAGGGAAGAGTATTTATCTACATACCTATTAGCAGTCTGTGGGATTTAGTCCAGAAAGGAAGTTGGCAAGGTGATGACCAGCTCTGTGACCACCAGCATTATCGGTGGCTTAGCTTAGGGATGTTTGTTTGGGGTAGTTGTCTTGGTGTTTTCTTGTAAGGGGTGGAGGAGTCTTTTCCTCTCTTTGGCCTCTTTGTAACTTGTCATGTTATGCACCCAAACACCTGCTTGTGGTTACAGTGCATGCTGTGTGACTACTTGTGAAGATACTTTATGTGATCCAATCATCACACTGAGCACAGTCTGACCCTGCATATACAGAAAGCAGAAAGTGTTTTTCATCATGAAAGGGAAATGTTCATTTCCTTGGCCATGCTGCTGTAAGCTGTCACTAATGTCTGCTTGTCTCACAGATTTCATGCTTCAATCTGCAGAGCTACTGTAGTGAAATTGCAAATGGCTCATTAAGTCACTTGGGTTTTCTTTGGTCTTTCTGACATTACCTAGATCACTAAGGAAACTCTACAGCTAATAGGTGCTAACAAGTGCTGACCCCAGGGGAAATGCATTTGCTGATGCTGGGCCTGGGTCTGCCTAGCTGCTTTTACCTCATTGTGAAGGGAACTGTTCCTTGATAAGTTGGTCCTTCTCCTCTCCATTTATAAGGTACAAAATAAGCACAGAGGTTTACACAAAGAAGCGTTCCCAGATTCATTCACAATGTGGCTTTCAAGCTGATAATGACTTTCTGTAATAAAGACATTTAATACAAACTCAAGCAAGTACAAACTCAGCAGGTATGACAACATCCGTGTCTCTATGCTGTATTAGCCTGTGCATGCTGCAAACCATTGCCTTCAGGACTATGTGAGTAAGTGGATCTATAGGCCTATCCTTGTCATTTTTTAGACAGAGAACTGGGCAGTTCTGGACTAAGTAACATGCAGTCGCTATATGTTTGGAAGTTTGAATTTTTAATCTCCTGTAGCTGCTCTGTGGTCCTGGAGTGGTACGATGTGGATAGAAATTGTCAATAAATTCCTGTCAGTTCTTAAAACTCTGTTACGCATGCTGTAGCATTCCTGATGGATTTGGGTAATTCACAGCATCCTCCAAAGCCTTAGTTGGCTTTCAGTTGTACTGTAGAGAGAATGCATCCACACTTTCCCTAGAGAAGTCACCTGCATATCCCCAGTTTCTGCAGTGGGTATCTCCGCTTGGATGGTAGGCTAAGGAAGCCTTAGCTACAGAAAGCCCCTGGGATCTGTTGTGAGAAGGTACACCAAGCCTGCAATTAATTTGATTAAATGCTTCCTCGTGCTTACAAACAAGTAGCCTTTGTGGACTGAATGAGCAGTTAGGCATGCAGGCTATAGCCAGAGTTGTGTTGGTGCGAAGCATGAGAGGAAGCAGAAAAGGATCTTGGCATCCAGGTGCCGCATTTGTACAAAAGAAGCAGCTGGAACATGGGAAGTGGAAAAGGACTTGTAAATAGGGAAGGCAGTCAGGCCAAAGGTCTTGTTGTTGTACTGCCTTCAGTACGATGCAGAATTGCATAGGCTATAAGAATGCCCATGGTTTTCTTCTGTTAAAGCAGAGATGATAAAGCTTGTTCACTAGGAATTCAGCAGTGTCTGTGGGATGCTATCCAATTCTATCTTAGTGAGCCACTGTCATTGTGAAAAATGCTGGATTGATACAATATAAAGCTTATTTTTATTTCTTTTGTTCTTAAAGCCTGGATATGTTTAACCTGATTTTATTGATCTTTACGACTTTACTCCTAGGTAAATGTTTCATAATTCCATTTTTTTCCAGGATTGATTTTTTTTTTTTTTTGGGGGGGGGGGGGGAGGGGTTGGGGGCAGGGGGTGAGAGGCTTAGATATAAATTTCATGTAGTCAGAGATGATAATAACAATTTGTCTGTAATTATAGTGATAGAATTGCATGTAGTGCCCCAGGCTGTACAGTTGCTTCAACACAGCACAACCTATTATAGTAAAATGTCTTTCAGTATTTATCTCAGGCACTAAGAAAAATAATAAAAGACATGTCTTTAGGACACTGAATGATCATACAGTGGGTTTTGACCTTTGGCAAAATTTTAATATTGTAGCTGTTGATCTAAGTTTTTGTAACTAAGCAACTGTCATCCAGAATGTATTATATCATAAAATAGTATTAAGATATGAAGGAGACTGAGTGGTTAGAGTGCAGTAGGACCCATGCTAAGATTCAGGCACTTTCCCACTGAAAATTTTTGTTTTCTGAGCTACAGCACAAAGGAGGAACCTTACTATCACTTGTTTCATGGTGGGGTATTGAAACCTGCTTGACTTTATCTTTCAGACAGTGCTGTAGTGCTCTCAGTTGTGCCAGCAAGCACTGTTTTGTAGTAAATAATGAAATCAGATCTTAGTTGATGGATTCCTTAATTTTGCTGCTGCACAGCAAGGGGGGACAGCCACGGACCTTTATTTCCTTCCTACTTGGACTTATATGCTCTCAAGTCTGAAACTGGCTTGTCTCCTTTCCCAGTGAGAGACATTCAAATTACAGTTCTGAGGCAATGCTGTAATCCAAATAATTCCTACAGGTGTGGAGGTGTACTCTGTTGCTTGAGTAACTGGGAAGGGATCATTTTAGCCAGTGCGTTGCTGCCTTGTTTCCCAAGGTTTGAGTGGATATTGCGAATAAACTTGCCTCCTTGTGAGCAGGCTTTTTCTCAGAGCTAAGTTCATTACAGTTTGCCTTGGTTTTGCTACTTACCGGAGGAAAGCAACAACAGGGCCACCCCTGTGTTCCATGCTTTTGATTGAGAAAAATGCTGAAGCAGTGAGGACTGGACTCTTCACTACCCGTCCTTGCTGTCCCCACAGAGACGTTGGCTGTGTGGGGCTCATGACGGCCTTTCACCATCTCTCTTTTCCCACATACGCTCTTTTTTACTTTGTTTTCATTTCTTCCTCTATGCTGTTGCAAGCAGTCTGCACAGCAAGTTTCACTTCTACTTCAGCTGCATGCACGGTGATGGTTAGGATTTGGACAATTAAGATGAAATAATTAAATCTGAGTGTTACCATCAACCCTTAAAGCTGCTACTGAGAGGACTTACGAAAGGATGTTTCATATCCAGAGATGCTGGTTCAGGCTGTGATCGGGTGCTACGTGGGTGGTCCTGAAGCTCATTGCTGGAAAGTCATCAAGGTACTTGGATGTGGCCTAAGACAGGCACTATTTCTCTGAAGAGTATGAGCGTGTGGCATGACAAGTGTCTGTGCCCAGTTTGGTCCATCTGTTAAGCATCCTCCTGCAGAAGGTAAAGGACAGGACTCAGCTGAGAGGGGTGAGTAAGGTCACCACTGCGGCACTGGAAATGAGAGCTGTGCTCTGGCCTTGCTCTCACACCAGGCATAGTAAATTCTTTTGAGCCTGTTGCTAATCTCAGTTCAGAGAACGTTTAGCTGGTAATGATCTATCTCATCTAGAAGCGTTTGCTGCTGGCTCCCTCTCAATCAGACAGCATTTCAGTGCTATTACTGTGTGGCTGCCCTAGAACAGAAGAGACATAAATCCAACTGAGAGGTTTTCTGTTGGTGGAAAGCTCCCTCCTTTGAGCTCTGCAGTCTGAGGAACATTTGTGATAGTAATTCGTATGATGAACATTTGGGGTTTTTTTCCTCTAAGCTATTTCTTATGAGAGTTATAGGTGAGCTGTTGCTTGAAAAGTATTTTCCTGCTCAGGCAGGCATTTTTTTATTCTCAAGTAAATGGAAATAATGCATTGGATGACTGACCACAAGCCTCAGTTACTGTAATTCCCTCTCAGTAACCTTCTGGGCTTCTCTCTTGCTTACAGCAGCGTTTACCATACTGTCCGTGCAGCTCTTCTTAGGGTATATCTCTTCTGAGACGCAGGCTCAAATCAGCATTTTTTTTTTTTTTAAGTAGTGTGTATTTTTCTATAGGCCTATGTTGTGAATTCTTGTCATTTCTTAAATAATGTGTCTGCTGATGCATAGTATACCAGCATGTTGGGCTACAACAACAGAGGCTGTGCTGTCTAGCACTGGGTGGAGGACTGCAAGGTCTTTCTGGCTGGGCTTTGATTCTTGATGAGAGGCAGATGCTCAGCTGAGGCTGACACCAGCATCTGATGTGAGAGGTCTTTAGGAAGAGGGGGACTGAAGCAGCTCTATGATGAATGTTACAGCTTGATCTGTATCCCACAAGAGGAGTGTGAGCCACCGCAGGGACTCTCATGCTCAGTGCATGGCTGACATGACAAGTCTATGTTTCCTTGTGCTGATGGAGCAGGTCCAGCAGGACTCCATGTCATGGTGAAGGAGAAGGGAATGACCGCTCTTGGCAAAGTCTCTTCCCACACCTCTTAAATGGATGGACCACAAAATGGGGACTGGGGGAGCAAAGTCCCTCTCACTGTAAGAAATGATCAGGTTTGTGACCACCTGAGGAACCTGAACATACAGCAGCCTATGGGACCTGACGAGGTGCATCCCAGAGTCCTGAGGGAATTGGCTGATGCAGTTGCCAAGCCACTCTCCATGATGTTTGCAAAGTTCTGGCAGTCAGGTGGAGTCCCTGGAGACTGGAAAAAGGGAAACATTGCACCTCTTTTTACAAAGGATAGAACGGAGACCCCTGGGAACCACCAACCTGTCAGCCTCCCCTCTGTGCCTGGGAAGATCATGGAACAGATCTTCTAGAAGCTGTGTTAAGGCACATGGAGGACAGGGAAGTGATTTGGGGGAGGCAGCATGGCTTCACCAAGGGCAAGTCCTGCCTGAACAACCTAGTCGCCTTCTTTGATGCAGCAGCTACCTCAGTGGACAAGGGAAGAGCTATGGATGTCATCTATCTGGACTTCTGTACGGCCTTTGACACGGTCCCCCACAACACCCTTCTCTCTAAACTGGAGAGAGATGGATTTGATAGATGCACTGTTTGGTGGGTGAGGAATCAGTTGTATGGTCACATCCAGAGAGTAGTGGTCAATGGCTCTATGTCCAGATGGAAACTGGTGACGAGTAGCATCCCTCAGGAGTCTATACAAGGACCAATGCTGTTTAGTATCTTCATCAGTGACACAGACAGTGGGATCAAATGCACCCTCAGCAAGTTTGCAAACACCAAGCTGAGTGGTGCAGTTGACGTGCCTGAGGGATGGGATGCCATCCAGAGGGACCTGGACAAGGTTGAGAACTGGGACAACTGGAACTTCATGAGGTTCAACAAGGCCAAGTGCAAGGTCCTGCACCTGGGTTGGGGCAACTCCCGGTATCAACACAGGTTGGGGGATAAAGAGATTGAAAGCAGCCCCGTGGAGAGGGACCTGGGGGTACTGATGGATGAAAAGCTGGACATGAGCTGGTAACGTGCTCACAGCCCACAAGGCCAACCATATTCTGGGCTGCACCAGAAGAAGCATGTCCAGCAGGTCAAGGGTAGTGGTTCTGCCCCCACTACTCTGCTCTGGTGAAACCACACCTGCAGTTCTGTGTCCAGCTCTGGAGTCCTCAGCACAGGAAAGACATGGACCTGTTGGAGCAAGTCCAGAGGAGGGCCATCAAGATGATCAGGGGGCTGGAGCACCTCCCCTATGAGGACAGGCTGGGAGAGTTGGGGTTGTTCAGTCTGGAGAGGAGAAGACTCAGGGGAGACCACCTAGCCTTCTGATACTTAAAGGGGGCCTATAAGAAAGGTGGGGACAGATTTTTAGCAGGACCTGTTGCAATAGTACAAGCAGTAATGGTTTTAAACTAAAAGAGGGCAGATTCAGACTAGATATAAGGAAGAAATCCTTCACTGTGGGGCTGGTGACACAGTGGCACAGGTTGCCCAGAGAAGCTCTGGCTGCCCCCTCCCTGGCAGTGTTTAAGGCCAGGCTGGATGGGGTTTGAGCAACCTGGTCTAGTGGAAGGTGTTCCTGCCCATGGCAGGGGGGCTGGAACTAGATGAGGTCCCTTCCAACCCAAAATGTTCTATGATTCTATAGTGGATCACCTCTTCTATGAGGACAGGCTGAGAGCATTGGGATTGTTCACCCTGGCAAATAGAAGGCTCTGGGGAGACCTTATTGTGGCCATTCACTACTTAAAGTGGGTTTATAAGAGAGGTGGTGACAGACTTTTTATCAGGGCCTGCAGTGGTAGAACAAGGAATAATGGCTCTAAACTAAAAGAGGGTGGATTTAGACTAGGTATAAGGAAGAAATTTTTTACAACGAGGTTGGTGAAATACTGGAACAGGTTGCCCAGCGAGGTGTTAAGTGCAACATCCCTGCAAGCATTGAAGGTCAGGTTGGACAGGGCTCTGAGCAGAATGATTGAGTTGAAGATGTCCCTGCTGATTGCAGGGGGGTTGGACTAGGTGACCTTCAAAGGCCCCTTCCAACGCAAACTATTACATGACCTCTTTATGTCATGTCTCAACAAAATATCTATTCCAGCTTCACTCCAGGAGGATTTTAGTTTATTGTTGGTGCATCCTCTGCAATCCCTTGCTGTATTTTTACAAGTTATAAAATGCATTTTTTAGTCCACCTTTTCCCTGATGATCTGTTTCATTTGTGGTATAGAAACCCTAGTTCATCAATGTGGAGTTCTCATTAAATAAAATATGAGATCAAATCAGAAATTACCAGTATTACTGGAAATATGAGACTTCTCATAATGTCTACCTATTTTTAGTGCTGACCAGAACCCTTAAGATTTCTCCAAATTATCAAATTATTTTTTGTTTTTAAAGCTAATTTGAGATCACATCAGTAGTATATTGGTTAATATTTTATTTTCTTTTTTAAGAGTTTGGTCTATAGTTGTTAGTTTGTTAGAAGTGGCAGCAAGTGCATGTTTGTGTAAATTGTTTCAGCCCAATGATTACAGAACCGTTTGTTCTTTTTCCCATTGGTACAGCTTTTTATTGAAAACGGCAGATATCTTAAAGTCTACTCTCTTTTTCAGTAATGCATCCTTCAGTGTTTTTCTCCAGGGAGTCTATTTTAGCAAAATACTTGATGTCAAAACATTTCAACTTTGTACTTCTATTATTTCTATCTTGCCTTCAGATTTATGTTACAGTGTTAATTCCAATATTTAGTGCTGTTTCTTATATTCACAGCTTTTCGTTTTTGTATTGAGAAATAGGTCTTGAACTTTGTTTGATGGGAAAGGCGAACATTTTGTATTTGCTTTCTAATTTGAAACAAAACCACGTTTTGAAATGACGGAGTTTCTCACAGAATAGCAGTTGTTGGTTTTAGGCCAGATCTTTTTAATACCACAATGGAAGTCTAGCACTGAAGTACCCAGCCTTTACTTGCCGCTGAATATCACTGTTGATCAACTGACAGTCTGCAGACAATATCAAATTTTTTCTGTCATGCCTGCTGTCCATTTTAATTTTGGTTGTCACTATTGGAAGTTACAGATTTATCCATTAGCTATGGGGTGTATACCACTGGCCAAGCAAAGCAGCAGTATTATTAACAATAATAATTCACCTGGTGTGCATGGAAATAAAGACTGTAGGACAGAGTTCTTCAGGGAGACACTATCATCTAAGTAATACTGTTGGCACATCCTCATGACTTTTACCGTTTTTGGGAAAAATAAGTCAGAACTTGTTTTTCATTTTTCTCTAAGAAATTTCAACAATATTTTGGCCAAAAGTGAAATGGCCTGACAGCTCTCTTTAAAATTTAAAATTATTTAATGTGAAGGCGGACAGCCTGATGGTAAATGTAGTCTAGAGTTAATGATTCAGGACTATGCCATGTGGAAGAGTCTGACTCAGCTTTATGACTATCTGAATTTTGCTGTCAGTCATGTTATGTTGCCATTGATTGCATCATCTAGATGCTTCAAGACTGGTGGCTGTAAGTTTGAATTAAAAGAAAAGATGCATATTACCATTAGATTACAATGAATGTTAAAAAGATTGGCTCAAAGGTCAGCAGAAATATCTACCAGAGTGAAACAAGCAGATGTTATTCCTTCCAGTGGATTCCTTTGCACAGTGCACTAAGTAAACTGTACCAATGTTATCTAATGATAGGCCCTTGTGAGTTGGTTAAAATAACTGTATTAATCCTGCTCATCTTCATGTTAAGTTCTGCTATATTCAATGTGGAGCCTGGAAGTTAGTTTTTCATACAGTGTTTGAATTGTCAGGATTCCTCTTGGAGCGTTCTTTGTGACTCCTGATATCACTGGGGAGTATGTTTCACTCATCTAAAAACGGCAGGAGAAATGGTCTGAGCCCTCAAAAGCTTTCAGGAGAAGGCAAGACTGAAGAGCTTAACTGGAAAAAGTCATAATTAAAGATACAGAGGTTAATGGAGAGTAGGATAAACGTTGATGAGGTTTTTACCAAAGGTGGATGATGTCAGATGATCTTCATTTGTTTTTGTAACTAATTCTGTTGAAATTTTACAGGAAAATTTTGGGATTTCAGTAATGCAGCTGGTAAAGTGTTAAGTAGGTTATTATTAACAGAAATGAATATGGGAATCAGAAGTGGAGCTGGGACTGGTTGGAAGTACCAGACTGAAGAGAAGGTAATTGTAGCATTCCTCAAAGAGCCTGGTTGTCTTTAATATGTCCAAGAAGGACCTTAGATTCGGCTGTAGGATACTGCTAGTGGAGTTTGCTGATAACACAAAGTAACAGGCTATCATCATAACAGAGGACAGCTGAGGGGTAACATAAGCAGTAACTGGATGCTGTTTAGGAGGCTATTGCTTCTGGGATCCATCTGGTTAACAAAGCTGGTTTAGCTGTGTGAGGCCAGAGCTAGAAGCCAGAAAATGTATAGAAGATAATAAGCAGGTTAGTCTTCCTCTCTGGTGAGATGAAGCAGTTGTGGAGGAGGAGCTAGTGGGTGTGTGATGACCGTACACCACCACAGCCTGAGGTCCAGAGGCAGGCTGGGGTGCTGGGTGGCAAAATCCTAGGTGGCAAAACCCTAGGTGGCAATGACAGCAGTGCAATAAGGATCCTTGGTGCTGTGTATCTATTTGATAGACACCATGCAAGGGAAATGATAAAACTGGCTTTGCATATGAAGGCTTGGGGCAGAAAGAGATGGAGGAAGTTCAGTCCGTGCAAAAGGCAGTTGCTAATATAATCAAAGGAAGCTACAGCAGGAAGCAGAAGAGGTGGTGCCTCAGATGGAGAGAGGTACAGTGGGGAGGAATTTTCATGCTAAACAGAAGTTTGCTGGAAGAAACAGATTTGTGATCAGCACAATTGATACTATTTGTGAAATTGGGTAAAACTTGATGAGTTAATTGTATTTGAGCAAAATATGTAGGAAAACATTTCATCTTGATGTTTTCTAACTTAATGTTTTAGAAATATTGAAGTATTTTGACAGTTTCAAAATAACTTTATTTTAAAATGACAATTTAAAATTATTTTAAGACTAAAAAGTAAGAAAAGCATGTTTAATTGGCTAACATTAACTAGAAATTTAATTTTTTTAATTAACTGAAAAACTGTATGTTCCTATGTAATTTCGTCCCCCACCATCTCATTTCCTGACTTGTTTTTGTCACAACGTCATTCAAATCAGAGCTGTAATTATGCCAAATTTCTGTTATTTGGATGTGCAGCCTGAAGCTCTTACTATATTCTCTGCTTCTTCTTGCTGTCCAGATAGCAGCAGTGATCAAAAATTATTATTCCCCTGTGCCTTTTATCAGAGATAATTATTTTTGTCATAACATTTAAACCTCGTTGAGTGTATTGCTTCATTGTAATCTACTTGCTGACGTTTCATGAATGAAGCAGATTTCCACCTTCTCTGAAGAATCGGAAAGTGTTAAATTCATGGGAATGCTGCAATACCCATGTCTTTACTGCAGCTTTCTCTGATTTGAGTATGGTTATTTTCCATTTTTCAGCATGTTGTTCAGTATGAATTATTCTACAGTATGTCTGTCTGAATAATCTATTGTAGAATATAGTGAGCGAGGTACTATGGCAAACAGCTGCATGCAGTTTTCTGTACTTCAGTTGTCTGTTCTCTGCCACTGCAGACTGACTTTATATCTCCACTTTATGGAATAAAAAAATTAGGACCACTTAGAGCTTTTTATCGGAAACAAAAAGGAATTTGCTTTGCTCTGTATTCAATAGCAAAGGATTCAAATATAGATGAGATTTAGTTTAATTTCAAAGCATCTGCAGGAAGAAAACATTAATTTTCATGCTACACTATTAAACTAAAAAAATTTAACTTATTTAAGTAAGTAATTTAAATTTATTGTAGCATCTATTTCAGTGGAAACTGTGCAACGATGTGTGAAATTCTGTTACAGGTCATACAGTGGAGTAATAGTGCTGGCTGTCAGAAGTTTGTTAAACAACTCTGCCTTCCACCTAGCTGCTCAGCTTTTTCCTCATAGTGATACATACATTTTTACTAACTTTTCTAGTTACTCAAAAGTGGAATTTTCAGAATCACTCTGATAATTCATCTGTGTTCCAACATTCTGTGCAGGACTAAACACTGGTAAAAATCAGCTCTTCTTGTTCGCTCTGGTAGACCCTATTTCATGATTCTCCACATTAAATATGAGAGTATTTCCTCTATGCACAACCTTTTATAATTTCATTTTGTTTTGGTTTTATTCATTGCCTTTTAATTTTTCTCTTCTTTCTTACATCATTCAAATTTTACATGCTCAAGAATGTGAGTTTTTTAATGAAAGGCTGATCCAGCAGCAGAAGTGAAACTGTGAACTGGGGAGTAGCTGAGCAGCTCCATACCTTCAGTCCGCTACCAAGTTCCTCAGCAGGAGAGCTCTCTGAAAGGTCCCAGGTGACACATGGTGGCAACTGCTGGAGAAAATGGAGCCCTGGGCCCAGTCTGATGGAGGAAGCCTTGGCCATGAATGGTCTGGTACTGGCTACAACATACACCTGTGACAAAGCAATTCCCACTCTGCAGTCAACTATAACACCTGATATGAATGATTGATTGAGCGATTCAAGTGTAATGAGTTTGTGACTAAATCATAATTATTTTTTTAAAGAACTAGAAGATAGGGGCAAAAAAAGCCCCAAACCTGTAGCTGTTCCATTGATTGGTGACAAATGTTTTCTTAAGTAAAGTAGGGGTTCTCTGTGTTTCACAGGCATTAGAATTAAGTTCCAGTTCCTATTTCCATAGCCCACACTTTTCATCATGTCTGTGAATTTCTTAGCATTTCTTGAATGGTTAAATTTCTGTGTGGAACTAGGACCAGGACCTACTGGTCTCAAGCAGGTAAACTGTGCCATGGGGAGGCACCTGGATGAATGGGTGTTCAGGCTTATCTCTGTTTGGGCCACAAAAAGTGTAAAGGAATAATGACTGAACACCACTCAGAGCTCTCTGTTCCTCTCCATTTTCATAGCTTAACACTTGCCCTACTGTTATGAAAATGGGAGATGTTTCTCCCCTGACTCAGCTCCAAAGAGATAAATGATTATCATATAATCATAGAATGGTTTGGGCTGGAAGGGACCCTAAAGACCATCCAGTTCCAACCTCTCTGCCCTGTGCAGGGACGCCTTCCACTAGACCAGGTTGCTCCAGCCCCCTGATCATCTTTGTGGCCCTCCTCTGGACTTGCTCAAGTAGGTCCAAGTCTTTCATACACTGAGGGCCTGAGAACTGAATGCAGCACTCCAGGTGGCATCTCAGAAGAGCAGAGTAGTGGTGTAGAATCACCTCCCTTGTCTTGATGCAGCCGAGGATATGGTTGGCTTTGTGGGCTGCAAGTGCACACTGCTGGCTCATACTCAGTTTTTCATCCACCAGTACCCCCAAGTCCTTCTCCGCAGGGCTGCTCTCAATCCGCTCATCACCCAGCCTGTATCTGTGTTTGGGATTGACCCGACCTGGGTGCAGAACCTTGCACTTGGCCTTGTGGAACTTCATGAGGTTTGCCCAGGCCCACCTCTCCAGCCTGTCCAGGTCCCTCTGGATGGCATCCCTGCCCTCCAGCATGTCGACTGCACCACACAGCTTGGTGTTGTTGGCAAACTTGCTGAGGGTGCACTTGATCCCACTGTCCATATTATTGACAAAGATGTTATACAGCAGCAGTCCCAATACTGACCCCTGAGGAATGCCACTCATCACTGGTCTGTACTCAGACATTGAGCCATTGACTGCAGCTCTCTGAGTGCAACCATCCAGCCAATTCCTTATCCACCGATTGGTCCATCCATCAAATCCGTGTCTTTCCAGTTTAGAGACAAGGATGTCATGTGGGACAATGTCAAGTGCTTTGCACAAGTCCAGATTAGAGGAGCAGTTGACAAACTTGTCTAACTTGATCTACTGGATCACTGAGAAAAGCAAGTCTTTGAACACAGGCACCCTCATGGCAGGCAGTAGTTTTTTAATCCCTGGACTATCATGTGTTTCTCCATACTAGCATAGCTATGTGTGTTACATCAGTTGTGATGTAAAAGCTAAATGCCTCACTTTGTGTGGTAGCAGTTACAGCTTTTAGCTCTGACATTGCCCACTTCAATTCCCCACTGCATTGACCAAGAGAGTAGCCAGAATACTAGAGCTGCCTCATTAATGAGATTCCTTATACTACAGGGCCCACTGAGTCCTTTCCCAGCTGTCTGCACTCCTAATGCTGTTAGTTAATGCCCTAGGTGCGATGGCTAAAAACACAGACTTGGGGAAAAATAGGATGTTGAACATTAATCATCTCCAGAACCACCATTTTCTGCTATTAAATGTCCCATTGCATTTTTGTTCAAGCATAGAGGTTCATGTTCAATAAAATCAGCTGAAATGTTCTTTGAAGGGAGGGCAGGAAAGGCTCTTTTGAGCTCATTTCTGCCTCCCCTTAAAAATAAAACATAGAAAGCCAACAATAGCTCAATAGGAAAGTGAAGACATCTGGCCTCTGGTGACTCTCCAGAGTAAAGTACTGTGATCAATTACGTTAAAATATTAATCTGACCCCAGCACAGTAGTCTGTGTCATCTGATTAGATGTGTTTCCAAATGGTATAAAGCAATTGAAGATGGATGTTCATAGATAAGCACTTCAGAATAAATTCAGGGCTGTTGGACCTTAATGTAGGTTGGTCTTGCAACATGACACCTCGTGGGCAGGGCGGTTAAGGATCCAGGGAAAGGAATTCCCACCTGTGTGCCTTTGAGACTATTAATAATAAAATTTCATCTGGCATTGCCCAAATTTTCTAGTTCTAGTCAGTCTGGCCTTGGTAGTGCCAATTTTATGGCCACACTACTGTTGCCTAGAGAGGATCTGAGGAGTAAGAAAGTGAATCTAAGGAGTTTCTTCCCAGCCCGTTCATGCTGAGCTCATGTAAATCTCTATGCTTCAGTTTATTTGTTCCTTTGTTGTGTCAATTCAGTTTGGGAGGTCCTGTTAAAAATCAAATCTCACCAATGAACTGGGCCATTTGGGACAGAGGTAGAGCAAAAATAGTTGATCTGTTTCTGTTAATCCAGACTATTTCCATGTGCTGGTTTTTATTTTGTACTTAGAGGTCTATTAGCTTAACTGAGAGAATGGTAGATTTTGATCAGGGAGCAGAAACAAACAGCTGGTATGTAAAAGAAGAACACCTTTTAAACTAGTTTTACCACAGAGAAAATTACGGTAGAATGATGTACTGTGGAATGGTACCTAAGGTTCATGTTCTTGAAAGAAGCTTATTTACTACTGAATAGTAAATCTTTAGCTGGCGCGGAGTGAGGACACGGTGAACACTCTTAAACAGCGCACCTTAATGCCATTATTTTTGGTGGCATCTATTTGTGGGTACTCCAGTTGAAGCTAATGAGGTTGTATAAGGATGTTTACATGGGGATGCTCTGAATACAGTGGAAGATTGTGACATCTCCATCACTGGGGGCTTCTAAGTACAGACTAAATCGAACATTTACCAGGAGTGGTTTGTATCATTGATCCTTGTGTAGCTAATACTGCCCAGGATGGGCTGGATGAACTTGAATGACTTTTCAAGGTTCTTTCCAGTCGTGATTTTTATGATTCAGTGACACATAAGACATACACTGCTCCCACTGGAGTGATGAATTCTCAGCATCCTTGAAAAGCCAAAGTCAGCATGTGCTGAATTATGGCTCCGAAATTAATTGGTGTCTTGCAAATTTGGGTAAAATTGGGTGGAGCGTGGAAAACTTAGATAGTGTACGGATTCAGATTCAGGCTCATGTGAGTACATTCTCCTGTAGAGGAGCACTGTTTTCTTGAACAAATGTGCAAAAGGTTGCAGGGAGGTAGAGTGTGTCCTTTGCTGGAGAGGAAAGAAATGCCACATGTCACTTTGCCCTGAGCAAGTGGACCTGCTTTAGTTCTCGCTGGTGTTACTGGTAATGGGCACTTAATGATAGGCAGCATCGCACTCTGTAAATGAGACCAGTTTCTCACTCTGGATTAGGTTGTGTTGGCTCTCTGCACTCCAGAAGAAACTCTGCCTTTAGTGATCAAACTCTCATTAAGTGAACAGCCCTTTGGCTTTTTGTTTACCAAGTTGCTTTTCCTCCCCCTCTCCCCTGAAAGCTCTGCAGAGAGGAGCGGCTGTTTCGCCACGGGAGGTCCTGTCTTAGAGCGCTGCTGTCGTTAGTCTTCTGTCACGTTCAGGCTTTGATGACTCAGGCATAAAAAAAAAAAAAAAGCCACTACCCCTCTTTCTGAACTAAAATAGCCTAACAGCAAAATTTTTAAAGCAAATTTTAATGCAATTAGTTAGGTCATATTTTCTTTCTGAAAGCTTGTAATTGGACTCACAGTTTTGCTGCTTGAACTGAAGCTACTTGAATGTTTAATTATTATTTTTTAAACAAAATTCAATACCATTGGAGTCCACCTGAAATCTTTGATAGATTAGAAAGGAAAAAAAAAGAAAAGTCTTGAATATTCAACATCTTTGAAAAGGGCTGTGCATGTTTTGTAGTTTAGGGCAATGTTTCTCAGCTGAGTTCTTTAATGCATCAGAAAATGGTTCCTGAAAGAAGTGGAAAACTTAAAAAGAGATTTGTGCACATTTCTGTTTATACAAGCAAGCAAACACAACAGGGAAAATAGAGGTAATAAAATAATTGCCAAAGCTGAGCCTGGATTTTACTGGATTGTAAATGAAAATCACTGTAGCAATTCTTTATGAGAAGGCACACGGCTCCTCAACAAAAAAAGGCTGCAAACTGTGATGTAGAGCGTGTTTGCATGCATGATGTAAGCTTCCTGATACGCAAGCCCTGCCCAAATGATTAGTACCTCTGACTGACTGAGTGAGGTGCCACCTAGAGATAAAAGCTTTGGTCTGAGAGGAAATACAGCCACATTAAATGTCTCTGTATGACACTGCATTGTCCAGAGCAGGTAGGTCCCTACTGCCCAGATCTCCTCTGCTGTCTCCCTCTTATGCAGACTTTGTGGCAGGTCTGAAAGCCCCTGCAGGAGGCTGTTGGGCAGCGTGGGTGAGGGGGTGGATCTAACCCTTGGTGCCGAGGTGCAACAGTGGTGGGCTGGGGCTGGAGCACAGCCCTTCCCATTGTGTCCAGTCACTTCGCTTTCATCCCTCTGCTCTCTCACCCTCAGGGCATGAGGGGCCGCAGTCTGGTACCTCCTAGTCTCTAGTCAGTGCAAATAAGTGATATATTCCAAGTATTGCTTCAGGACAGAAAATTTTTGACCAAACCCACTTAATGTGCTGTTCCCCTCTTTCCCCGTCACTGCTCAAGCGCCCCAGCCCTGTGGCTTTCCCCTTCCCTCTGCCATGGACTTCAGATGCTCGTGTGTGGGGCAGCGCTGCACTGGCCTGGCAGTGTCAGATCTGGCCAGCCCTGACCTAGGTTGGTGGAGCTGCTACAGGATGAAAACAGTGTCCCAGATAGTGGGGTGAGAGGAGACTCCTCTCTTTCTGCCTGCACAGGTTTTGCTGATGAGCACGCCTTCTCTTCTCCCTGGATCTAGGCTAAGGCAAACAGCACCCTTCTGGGTGAGTGGCTTAGCGTTACGCAGTGGCTTTTGCAATTAGGGGGTTAGAAATTATTCCTTCCAAGAAGTGGGATTGTGGCTGCAAGGGCTGGGATGCACAGCTGCGGGACACAGCCAACTTCAATAAGTTTAAGGGCTGGCAGTATTCTGCATCTATCAACTTTTCCAACTTCCTGGCACTTTGTTTGTAGCCTGTAAATGTAGGACTTTTAATCTTGTATGCCCTTCAGAACATTTACTTATGGCACCCAAACCTCACAACATATCTCTGAGGCCAGTAGTACTCCTGATCAACTCATCTAGCTGTCACTGCATCATTGACATGAAGGCAGCTGAGGCACAGAAGGGCTGCAATACTTGAGGTTGCCCTCAGGAGAGGGAGAGCCTGTCCTGCATGCAGTTTCAATAGAGGAATTGCTGTCATCATTACCAGCATGACAATGTTTTATTAGGAAAGCTTGTTACACTAGCCGAATGGAGCTGTGGATGTAGTTACAGTATGACTACATGCTGTAGTCAGTGGGGTAACAGCAGAGATTACTGACCTTGCAAGTGCAGTTTGTACTCACATGCCTGGGCTGTCCTCAGCCCTTGCAGGGCTGGAATCTGAACCATTGGTGCCAGAGCTTCAGTGAGTCCCATAAGCATGGGCGTCAACATCCAACATCCTCCATAGGAGAGCCAGGACCTGCCCAACACAGAGGCAGTGATGCTGTCAGGGCTTGCAAGCTGAGAGGCTTGCACATGCTGGTGCACAAAATCATTTCTTATCAACATTGCAAGGATACCTATGAAGATCACAGTATGTACTGGATTTCTGTGAGCACCATCATGTAGGTGGCTGCCACACAGCGTGGTTTGTATTCCTCTGACTAAAACCCTTAATGAGAACAATTACTAGTTTGAGGCTTGCAGAGAGTGGAAATTACAAGGAAGGGTGAACAAGGTTTTTGCTGCTATCACAAAGACACCCTGAGGAATGTTAAAGCAGGCTTATTCTAATTTATTGTGAGCATGTGGGATATTTGTACTGAAACTGAGCAACGTGTGGTTTCTTATAGTCATTGATGTAATCCACTTTTCAAGGTGGCACTATGGGAGGAAGATGATCTGTATGGGTTTTTTCTATGAATTCCTGTCATAAGCAGATTTGCATAGCCTAGATCAAATCTTGAAGGTCAATGGAATCTTTTGTTCTGTTTTGTTGGGTTTGGTTTTTTGGTTTTTTGTTTGTTTGTTTGTTTGTTTGTTTTTTAAAGGGATTGTGTTCTTCAGCTTTGGTATGTAAGTAAGCTTTTTGTTGCATAATCTGATTCACTTTTTGACTTATCTTTGAATGTGCTCTAGTCTTCTGAACAAAGAATTTCTGTGACTTTATCTAACAATTTGCATGTGAGCAAAGGGTCTTGCAACTGTGTCCTGTGTGAAATAATTGTAAAATGTGAATAATCCATTTAACTACCAAGCCTAACTGGGGATGAAATTGCAGGGCAAACTGCCATTTAAGATAGAATCATAGAATCACAGAATAACAGGTTGGAAGGGACCTCAAGGATCGTCTAGTCCAACCTTTCAAGGTAAAAATATAGTTTAAATTATATGGCCCAGCACTCTGTCAAGTTGAGTCCTAAAACTGTCCAATGTAGGGAAATCCACCACTTCCCTTGGGAGATTATTCCAATGTCTAATCAAAAAGAGGCATGACTATCTGTTAAGGCTGGCTTAATAAGAACACAGTAGGAAAAAGAAAACTTAGTATTTCGGTCTATATGGCTAAGTGTATAGATAGCAAACTCTATGGTCTCAAGGCACAATTACGTCAGAATCAGCTTCAGAACATATAAAGGACACCAAAAGAAGTTAATTATGCCTCAAGGGGGTGTAAAATATCAAGAGTATCAATTTATACAGAAGGAAGGAAGAAGAAATCTGTGCCTGCCTGCAGTCAATCTGTTCACCTTTAAACCTGAAACTCTTTGAGCTTAAATAGGATGATATTAAAGACAAAGGCAACATACTGCCATCTTAGAAGTTCAGCCTTGTGTCTTTGTCCAGTGTTCAGCAGTATGTCTTGCATGTGAAGATGCAGTAGAGTTTTCAGCTGCTCTGAGCTGCCTTTTATCACCTTGGTGGTCCATGCTGTTACGCTGATACTTTTCCTGGTTCTGATTGCTCATAGATCTTTTCAATCAGTCCAGGCATTGCTGGGTATTTAACACCTGACCTGTGCCTGTTACAGTTCCACGGAGCAGCTTTCCAGGATTACGTAAACTTAAATCTAAAGATGCTGACTGGGTTCTTATATAGCAGAGTGGTTAAGCTCAGTTTTAT
This sequence comes from Leptosomus discolor, assembly GCF_034619465.1. Taxonomy (NCBI): domain Eukaryota; kingdom Metazoa; phylum Chordata; class Aves; order Leptosomiformes; family Leptosomidae; genus Leptosomus; species Leptosomus discolor. Next base: position 77,833,148 of record NC_141419.1, read on the forward strand.
GAGCTTATGTGCATACATACACAAGTTTCAGTCATATTGAATCAATCAGTGAAATGAAATGTGTTGCTGGACTTAAACATGGAGCTTATGGTAGATTTAAGCACATTTTGCTGACACAAAACCTTAATGTTGTGGGTTCTCCTCTAAATTTAGAGAGAGGCCTAAATATAACTTCTTGGGTTTTTTTCTGTATTAAATTGTTTTAAAAAATGACTGATTCTGGTGGCCACTGACAAGTACAATCAGTGGTTGCTAATAGTTAGTTCTTCTTTAAATCTGTTTTCATAAAGCTTTTGGGAGCACATTTAGGTTCAGCATGTTCTGCTTGATTTAAATTACTGTCAGAACAACATTTTACATGTACCTTGTCTCTGTGAAAAAGTCTGTACAATATGCTGACTGAGAAGGAATCACAGATTTATAGATTTTAGAGCAAAGGGAGAACACAAGGTACACGTAAACTGATTACTGCCCTGCCCAGTCTGTAGGTTATTTATTTAACTCAGCAGCTTGAGGTTGACCAAGAGTGTATTTTTGGAATGACATCCAGGTATGATTTAAAGACTCCAAGAGCTGCAGAGCTTGTCAGTTTTTGGGAGTTTGTTCCAATGTCAATTACCATTACGCTTTCTCTGAAAGATACCCTTTCTCTGAAAAATCTGTACCTTATTGTTTGGAATTCTGTTAACTTCGGTCTTCTGAAAACTGGATCTTGCTGGCTGACTTTTTAGCAGGTCTGGGGAGCCCTTTATTTTCCCAAAGATATTTCTTGTGATCATTAGTTTATATTTTCGTAGTGTCAGAAAAATTTCTTTATACTCGCGAACCGAGTTAGGCTTTTACACCCTGGTGTTCTGTGATAAGGGTCTGACATACTAAAAATATGCCATCTTAGAAAAGCATCGATATGACTGTGGTAGTTCCTGTTTCTACTAACTACTGGTTTATGATTAAATATAATTCATGACTAGCATATTAATACTGGGAAAGAAAGGGTATTTGGTATATGCTGTACTTATACTGTAGAAATCATGGTTGCTCCGATGTCCCCTAAAATATTATTTTCAATATTTTCTTGAATGTGTCAAACATGCTTTGCAAATGGCTTGAGTTCTCTGTTACTTCTTTTTCTATAAACTTCATTCCCATGGAGTCATGTGGCTGGATGATATTGAAAAGGCATCTGGCCCATGTCCTTGCCCCTAGGGAAGATCAATAATTACTGTAATCCTGTATGATCTTCCTTTCATTTTTTTCGACTGAGAAGTTGAAATACAATCAATATATTATTTCCATAGAGAATTAAAATTATAAAAAGAAACACTTTCAAAAAGCCTGAGCAGTAACCTGTGTCCTTTCTCACATGGTTCCCTTAGAAACCAAGATCAGTGGGAGTCATTGTTGGTAAATCCTGCATGGATGCATTTGTCTCACTGCTTTATGAGTAATTATTGTTCTTGTTTTCTCCTTAGGGCTCTTCCTGCAATGATGCAGTGGGTCCGAACTCAGAAACCAGGAGAAAGTGGTGTGAATATTATCACTGCAGATTTTGTAGAACTTGGTGACTTTGTCAGCACAGTCATAAAGCTCAACTATGCCCTGGATGAAGGTGAAGATGACACTACTTGATAGTGCTATAGTATGTATGTTGTTGCGTTATTTAGAATGAAAAAAAAAAAAAAAAAAGATTGCATTTTAAAAGAATTATCTTGTAAAACACTAATCTTCCTACAACACGCTGAGGTGTTTAGGGCTTTAGTGGGTGGCGTAGGTGAAATGTTTTAATCAGTTATGATCATTTTTTACATTTGTGTTTCATGTGAAGAGCAAAACTAAATATGTTTACAGTGTTTGATAAAAGAAGGCCATTTACATGTTTTCCATTAGGTACCAAATGCGATTTATGTGTCTTCTATGGTTATGAACAGTGCCAAGAAATTTGCTGCTTTCAGAGCAATGGGATGTATATTGCCCTCTGCCTGTCGACAGCAGGACAGTATATTTGACCTGAAAATTTTAAGTTGCTACACATCATTTATTAGGTGGTTTAACTGATCATATTTATCAGTGAGCTACAGGTTTAAATGCCTTTGTGAAGTACATCCAGAGTCACGCCTCTAACACACGCATAATCAGTGGACAGTAAACATGATGTATTGGGTAGCTTGCACAGAGCACAGGCTAAATCCTGCTTGCTTTTCATACTCAAATGGGGTTTTCCAATGTCGCTGCCCCAGGTCAAGTCAACAGCAATGCTGGCCTAACTCTGTACTAGGAGCTGCAGTGCATATTTTCCCTAGTTCTAGCAGGAACAAAGTTAGGCCAGCTTGGATCACTGCTTCCTCCCAGGATTAATCTTATTAAGAAATTATTAAGAAATTCTTTACTGTGTTCATGGTGAAGCACTGGAACAGGTTGCCCAGAGAGGCTGTGGATGCCCCCTCCCTCCAAGTGTTCAAGGCCAGATTGGAACTGGATGATCTTTTTTGAACTGGATGATCTCTAAGATCCCTCCCAACCCAAACCATTCTGTGATTTTATGATTATGTAAGACCTTGATCCACTGCCCACTGAATTTAATGGGGAAAATTTCCTGTGTTTAGCATGGAATTGGCATAGGATCAGTAAATTGTGTAAGGTGGGCAGGATTTTGTCCCATAGTGGAAACCCGCTTTGTGCAGGACTAAAACAGCACTTATAAAAAATAGGTGTAGTCTAAGCTTCTCTTTAAGGCAGCTACAAACGCAACACTTCTCTGCTGATTACAAAAAATCAGTGCCAGTTTCATCAGTGAAAAATTCCTGTACTAAAGAGTGTAGTAGTTAATAAGTAGCTAATAACAATACTCTATAGTCCTTAAATTGTTTGTGGGATATAATACTGCGTAACACAAGGTTGGGAGTCTACTGAAGGCACTGTTTTAGCAGCAGAACCGCTGATCATCCTATTTCTAATGAAATAGATATAAAACTCAAATATATGGAAAACTTAGTGATTTATAAAATGAGAGCATTGCCACTGTATGACAACCTAACTGGATACAATGCAATCAGTCATATCTCCTGGACACATCAATGCGCAGGCACACAGCTTTGGAAAGCAGAACATTTCATTTGGGCAAAACAATAGATGCTGTAATGTCCTAAAAGGAAAGTGTTCTTTGAAATATTGCAGGGCTTTGTGAGATAAGACTAAGGTCAAGTTTCTGTTTATATTACTAGAACTTTTTGTTCAGTGAGAAAAGAGAATGGCATCATACAGTCCTTTGCGTTTTTCTGTCAGATGATAAGGAATACTATCTAGCATCAGAGTTTAGAAAAACAGAAATGCTCTTGTCAAACAGATGGGCTACAGGGGATTATAGGGGTTTTTGTTGTTGCTTTTAGTTTAGGAAGAAGTGGAATAAAATAAGCACTTGCTGCTATTTTGCACTGAGAGGGTGCCTTGGAAAAAGTGTGCGTGTGTGTGTACTATAAAGAAACGTTTATGTGTAGTATAATGATATATTTAAATCGTTTCCAACCAAAATGATTCTATGTATATGACACAAAGACATCCATGCACACTTGCATAATGATATTTGTGTTTCTGGACAGAAGTATTTTGTATATTTGGTTGAAAAAACTGTGCAGCTGTTGCGAAGTTGTGATGCCTCCTTCTTCAGTAGCATCTTCTTCTGTATAGGTTAGGACTGTAAGATTCATCCCCAGTGAAACCTGTGATCTAAACCAGTTAGGTTTTTTACAGTGTTAAAACTCCACTTGAACTGCCTCAGAGATTTACCAAGAGTCACAGCCCACCGTTGCATTGAACAACGGGTAGGACTCTAGTGCTTTCACCCACAACTAAGCAAGATACAGGGTGGTTTGATGCATTTTGTTTTCATAGGCTTTCCAAGCAAAATTCATGTAACAAACACATAAAGTGAAACATGAGCATATGGGGTTTTTTTAACTCACCCTATGTTAGTGTCCCGCATAGAAACATGAAAATTGTTGCTTATTTATTGGCGATGTGGTGTGAAATGCTCTTTTCATTTTTCTGTTTAGCTGGATTTGTTTGCTTCCAGACACAAGGTCAACCTTCAGCTTCTTAAGCATAGTCAAAAGCAACATTAACATATCTTTTTAATATAGTTAAGTAATCTGAATCCTTAGGTGGAGCAAAAAGCATGTTTCTTTTTTCTGGGTTCTGATTGAAATTCAGTTAAATCTGAGAACGTCAACAACACTGAGTTCCTTCTAGGACCCCCCTGCTCAAGCACACACCAGACACAGCGAGCTTTTTACTTGCACAGAGGTGTACTCAAAGCAAATGTTCTGCTATATTTAAGAAAAGTGTGTGTGTGTGCGTGCCTGTATATATGAATAAATATATAGCTATCTTGAGCTTGTTAGCATTGTTATGAAATGTTTGCTTAGCGTCAGTTTTATTCTAATTCTCATTCGGATGCTGGAAAATAAAAGCAAAGCAAAAAAAAATCCTCTGACAAGAAGGATAATAGACAATTCATATAGTTTCTCCATTAATGGGGAAAAAAATTCTTAGCAAAATGTTAAATTTTGGTCAGAAAAATTATGTTTTTATTTAGCTGTCAATCTCCTTTCTGTTGGAGAAGCACAGCACTTTATGTTAGGGACAGGTAAACAAACTTGCCTTAATTACTAAAACAAAAAAGTGCATATGGGGGCATACTATCCACGCTTTTCTGTTGGTTTCATCTGCGAGGCCTCAGAACTGTAAGTCCTGGTAGGGATGCATTCCCTCGTTGATATTGCTTGGGAGATCTCATGAGAAAAGAACAACACAGAAGGGACTATGCAGCACAACTGGACCATTCAAGAGCCCAGTTTTGTCACTCGTATGCAGTTAAAACTCTCTTTGATTTCAACCAGAAATGTGCTTGTGGGGTTGGGTCGGATGAATTGTTCTGACCTGATTAGTTTGAGAGGTTTCCACATATGTATTACGAGGAATCTTGCATGGGAAATTACATGAGTGTAAGTCCATCAGAGAAGAAATACCTGTCTACACTATTGATCTTCATAAGCATCTAGTTACTCAAACTGGCAGTTCATTCTCCGCCGAAGCAGGTTTTTTTCTTCCTGTGCTCATTTTTGCCCTCACTATGTTCATTGTATGCACATCAAGTGGTGTTGTTTTCTGATGTTTTCATGTGATTCCTTCACCCTTTCTTTTCAGTCATACTTGAAAAATTGCGACTGCACTGCACAACACATGCAGTGTCTCAGCTGGTGTAAACCTATCTGGCTCCATTTTTCAGTTTACACAAGCTGAGATGTCTTTGTTCGGTCCTAATCCAACAGGCAGCAATTTGGACCAATAGCAGCTTGTCCCGGGGTCTGATTCCTCACTTGTGTGGAGAGGGGTAAGATCAGAATCAGACCACAGAAGCCTAGTTTTAAAATCAGTGGATTATTTACATTCCTTTGCTGTTGGCTACATTACTGATTTTGTAGGTCCTGCCATTTCAAGACATTCTTTTAAACATACACGTGTGTGTGTGTGTGTGTGTGTATATATATGCGCATACATATGTGAGAGGGAATGTATGAGCCTATGTGCTGGGCTAAGTTTTTCCATCATACTAATACAAATCTAGACTATTTCTGCTAACTTCAGAGTAGTTACTAAACCTTCAGCCTGGGATGAAAGGGAGTAGATAGTCAGTATGTAGTAAATATATACTGTGTTGCAAAGGAAATTTAAAATTGTGGAGCTTAACTCCGCAATATCAAAAAAGTGGAGTGCCCTGAAAACACAGCTCCAGTGCTGTTTATCCTGAATATAGTATATGGAGCACTAGGTATTAGCAACTGAATACACTATGGGGATCTTAAGAGTTCAGGTAACACTATTTTAAACTTCTAAACTTCTTTTCAGTGAAGTAAAAGCTAATAGTGTATGTGATGTATTTGCCATATATCAGTGGTAGCTTCTGTGTTACATACAGTTAACGTTGTTCTGAATTGTATATGTTTAGCCAATGATGATGTTAAAATATACTGTATAGTATGTGCAATGTATTGATTACAAGTATGTTGAAGTTCAGTGATCTATTTAGTTTTTAGTGTGCTGTTGTTTCGTAGGGGTGTGTGTGTATGGGAGTATGGGTTGTCTACAATGTATGAGGAAATAATAATTAATCCTAAAGGAAAAGGGCAGTTATGTAACCTGCCTTAATGCATTTTCATAATATTGTTTAAATCCTGTAATTATCAGTTCTGATTTCAAACATTACCGAGGATTGTCCATAGGGCTGACTCCCTCCCTTTTTGGCGCTAAGGAGTTAAACTTGAAGTTACTTGGAGCTCACTTACATATTGGTAAATAAAGAATTGAATGTTTGCCTGATCAACTACCTTGATTGTACAAGGTGGCAAAGACATGGTTTCAAGTCAGCTCCTGGTGATGCCAGTGGGAATTGTGATCATGTAATTGAATGGCCTAAAATTCATCTTCTGGGATACACTCATGATAGGAGGGTAGTGATGTCTTGGCTTTGGGGAAGTGCCTGGATGCTATGCAATATTGTTCATGACCCATGCTGGAACGTAGCTGTAAATTTACAGGAAGAGCTTCAAACTCTGCTCCAGTCTAGGTTGGACTGTAAAAACCTTTATGTAAAAGTGGTAAATGTCAGAGGCCGAACAGCCTGGCCTGGCCTGCCCACGTACAGCATTCTGCTTTCAGGAGCCGCGGCAGCCTTAATTAAAAAAGCTGTAATAATTCTCAGTGGCTGGCAGGACTTAGTGGTCTGCTTAGGAATCTCTACATTGCCCACAGTTATGACCCCTCTACCATTCCCACAGCTAAGTCTCGCTCTCCCTTCATGGTTTCTGTCTGAGATGCCTTTGTCTGATGCCAAGGGTAATTCTGAAAGAACATAGAGAGGGTCCACCTTGTGCCTGGCCAGTTGGACTGAAGAAGACAGAGCGTGTATGTTTTGTGTGAGGTCGGCTTCAGTCAGACCCACCTGGACAGTGACTAAGGGAAGGCAGAAGTCTTTCAGACCCTCTTCTGTTATCTTTGTCTAGTTAAAATGCAGTATCTTCCCACTCTTCTCCTTTGCCTCTGCTCAGTGCTCCTTATCACAACTTCTGCATACACACTCCTTTAACTGCCATCTGTGAGCAACACTGCTCAAAGTGAGTGTTATATGTTTGTCATCCTCAGTACACCATAGCATTCCACAAGTTCGTGTAAGATGTAAGTACGGGGCTAAAAGATGGCAGTGTCCGACACCTGATATTGCAAGATGGTTTATTTCCACACTCCAACTCATGTACACATGTCCTCTTAGATGGGCCTCACCTTGGCTAATAAGAATTCAGTTATAAACTTTCTCCCTCCAAATTAAAAACAGATTGGATGATATGTCAGTGAGTATCTCCTAAGATGGACGTGCACTCAGGCTTTTTTTTTCTGCAGTGAGATGACACATAGTAGTCGCTTCCCTCAGCTCTGGGTCCTACGAAAGTCAATTTGATCAGGAGAGATTCCTCAAGTAGCTGAAATCAGTTTAGCTGTGAAGCTTGGATCCTTAAAGCGGAATCCTGCATTTATGTGTAATTATTATTATTGAAAATAAAAGTGTAATTTTAAAAAGGAAAATAAGAAATTTCTGGGCTTGCCAGGACAGTTGTTAATTTTTGACTGCCTCAGTCATCAGCAGCTTTATGATCATGTAGGTGATGATTAGAATGGTATTGCCTCACTGCCTCCTGACACTGTTCAGGGTCTCTGTACAGAAGCCTTATTATTGCCAATGAACATTAATGCATTTGAATGACTTTTCTCCATTTTGGTGGGAAAGACGATTGTGTAACACTGAGGACATGGAGCTCCCTGTGTGTTGTACCCTCAAAGGTTCACAGAGCTGCACCTTCTCTTTTTAGGATCTATTCAATGGTACTTTATTAAATGTTGTGTAAAAAATGCCTACAGTTCTGTATAGCAAATGTGAATTTTTATGACAAGAATGTGTATTTAATGTAAAAAAAAGAGTAATATAAAATCGTTTCTTTGTATCCAGTGAAATATCTAATAAAGCTCTGATACCTGTATTGGTTTATGGCTTCATTGCTGCATTCAAGACTTTACGTGTAGGAGGCTTCTTAAACACAATTCTGAGATACGGGGTGGAGTCAGATAGACCCAGGCTGTGCTATTATGTTAGGGGCCTACATGGACTACCCCATGAGGGCATTGCAATAGGAATACCATTTCCATCTGGTTACTGTGGAACCCTTGAATACCACAGGACACTGTGATGTGTTTGTGCTGCCTTTTTACCTGGCAGCGCTTTACAGCTGCAATTCGCCTCAAGCACCAAAGCATATGACCCAGCTCTGTAGCCTGCATGAGCCCATGCTGCTAGTCTTGCCTTCTTGTAAGAAGGAGGGAGATGGAAGGCAGGGACCAGACCTCTGAAATGTTAGTCTGTCCCTTTGCTCCCCTAGGATCTCCCAGCATTGCTGCCTGGAGCTCATGTAGGTGCGGTGAAGAGTGCCCACCACTGGTGCAACCTCAGCTTGCCTGCTGGCACTGGTGGAGCAGACTAGGCACTGCCTCACGCCTGGCTCCAGGACGTGCTAGCCAGCGGGTGACTTCCCTCCGTCATCTCCCTCGTGCCTCCCTGTGGGGTTTGGGGACCTGCTCCTCAGAAGCAGATACAGGCTTACCAGGAGCTGTCTCTGCCCAGGAGCATGGACAGCAAGGCTGGGCTTTGCGGCATCCTGCAAAGGTGAAGTGGGACATGTTAGAAGCTAAAGCCTTTCTGCATGGCGACGGTTTGGAGTTTAAGGTTTGTATTACTTGTTCTTCCTAGTGAGGCCAGAAGTTTGTTTTGCAGGACAGACCCCTTTTGCTTGCCTCTCCTACAGAGTCAGGCAAACCCAGCCCTAGTGCTCTGCTCCCGTGCTCTTCATGCCCTCTCCCTTGGCCTAGTTTGAAGACAAGGAGCCAGGTGCAGGCTGCCAGGGTTGCAGAAGAAGATGCCGTGGAAGACAAGCAATGCCAAGGAGGCCTCTGTGTCAGTGCCTCACTGCAGAAACCCGTGAATTAAATTTGCCTGCTGCTTAAAATGTCTCCCCTCCTCTTCCTATCCCACAGGTACTCTCTTACTAACATGAGTGTATGGGTTGCTCAATACACACAATGAATTTTCCTCATTGCAAAAGTGGTTCTCTTCTCTCTCCTCTTTTTTTTTTCCTAAACTACTCCAATAAAAGAATCGGCAGGCTAACTTTATCCTGCTGTTGCAGTACCTGCTTTATTCCAAGTATGGGTTGCCTCTGTGCTGTTAATATAGTGGTCTGATGATATGTGAGAACGCAGCCAGCTGAGATGCTGATGTCTTTGAGAAAGCATGTGTAATGATAGGTGAGACGGGTATTTAGTAGATGGTTCTGATTCCAGAAAGTAATTGTATATTAAACCACTGGATTTGAGAGCGGGGGAGGGGGGAATAGAAAAATGTTTTACTCTCATCAGTTTATAATTTGATGAGAGAGTTCAATTAAAATGCAACTATTCTCTCAGAAGGTCAATTTTAAATAGATTTTATGTAAATAAGCAGTTTATGGGCATAGGAACAATGTAAGTGATAAATAGGACTTCTACGTTTTGGGCCCAGTTTCTCGCTCCTTAGTGCTCTAGCTGCAGTTTCTGGCATTATTCATTTATTTTTGTTTTTTTTCTCCCAGCAACTGTGAAATTTCTGAGGAAAAAATAATCGCATTGCTTGAAATCAAAGTAACTTAAATAACTGGTCTTAATCATGTTTAAATCTTCAAGTACGAAATAGCCATACAGGTAATGAATTTTAGTCCTGCTTTTGCTTTTTTCATCATATTTTTTTTGTTGCCTAAAAACAGGTTAATCCTTACAGGTAACCATTAAGCAACTAAGTGGGGTAGCACATTATACTTGGTATGTCTTTGCAGGAGGGTGAGATATACACACGGGTAAACAAGTATATTTTAACATACTTTCATATAGATTGTTATTTCATCTTTTATTTTGTGAGGAAACAGCAAAAAGCATTTCTTACCAATTAAATTAATTTTTTGAGTTTTTTCATGCTGTCTCCTGAAGATGATTAGAGTGAATTAACACATATAAAATCAGCACTATGGCTAATGAAAAAGTATTCTAAATAAAACGAAGTTAAATATGCTGGATCCCACAGAAAATCTCTAACGCTGAAATCTATGGAAAGCCATTTACTAAATGAAAGAAGTTTGATCTAGGGTTCAAGATTTGAGTAGGATTGGGTTTTTAACAATTATCAAATTCTCTTCTTTTTTTTTTTTTTTTTAGGGCCAAACCACCCCCAAAACAGGTATATACTTTTTGTTCAAAGATAAGAAGAAAAAGGAAGTCTTCCTGGCTTTTAAGTCAATTTTTTTTCAGCTTTGAAAAAGCTAATTACTGAATTAAACTAAAGAGAGGAAAGCTTATTGATTTCTGCTGTAGAGATCCCACATGCCAAAAAAGTCTGTCACTTCAGGAAACTTCGTTCCTCAGTGCTTAGAGCTGGGGACATCACCCACTTCAGCTTTGTACATTTGTCTGTGTTTCAGTGTGAACACAGTCGAAATTATTTTATTGTACTAAATAATAAATGTAAGCTTTAATTTGGATAATTATCTATCACCAAAGCTTCCATCTCTCCTTTCAATGGTGGAAGTGTTACCCCCAGTTTTCATATAGTCATTAATAGCTAGCAAACCTTCCCAGAAATGAGGGAAGCTAGAATCAGATCTGCAGCTCTTGGGAGAGAGGGGGAGTTTGATTCTTACCATGGTGAAGAGCAGCATGGTGGGGATGGCACAAATGGCAGAAGGAGCTGATCAGCTGGAAGGGACCACAATGAAGGGATGTCCTGGGGGCTGTGATGTGGAAAAACAAATGTATTTGGGGGAAAGTCAATCAGAAAGTGGAAAAATCAAACGGCAAGGGGCTTTTTTCATCTGAGAGAGGAATTATAGCCTCAGGAGGCATCACATGGGAAGGAACTGGGTTTGCTGCTTCATAAAATGCAACAATAAATGCTCCAGGTTTTGCTGGGAGACGCAGATGTGAACACCCTGCCTGGCTGATCACACAGATTCAGCCCAGCCTGAAAGACGTACCTGAGAACTTTCACTTTCACATAAGCATAGTTGAGCCATGGCAATAAGACTGAACAATGAGCTGCAGGCAGATAGGAGCTTGAAGGGCTTCAGAAGAGCCATTGCTCCCTCACAGCATTCAGATTAAAAGGAAGAGCTTTAAAAAAATCCTGTGCTTAATTTGCATGATGCACGTGGAAGTTGCTTATTAACGCCACTCGATCTATGCAGATACATGCACAGGTGAGGAAGTGTCACCCTCATTAGCAAAACTATTGTCTGACCAAACTGCTTCCATTCCCTGAGTAGCTGTCACATTTCTGAAACTTATAAACATCTTAAAATAAAGCTTGTACAATTTGCAAGGAAGAATTGGAGGGCCTGAGCTGGGGTGTATTTTAGATATATTAGGTACTACATGGATGAAACAGCCAGAAAAGATCTTACTTTGGAGTGCAAAAGCCTATTATTAGCCAGTTGTCTGAGTCCTCTGTATTTGCTTTTCTAGTAACTCAACAAAAATGTGAAACCTGTCCCTCAGCTTGCATTCAAATCCAGGAAGACAGGGCGATACCTGAATGAATTGCTTGTTGCCAAGCTTGCAAGCCCTGCCTGCCCCATGCAGATCTATCCTGCAGACAAGGCGCTGTGCGTGACAGCACTGACGCCAGCCAGGGTTTAGCACTTTCATCTGTCTCTGGTGCTGTGCTTGTCAACCTGGCGGTCATCTGACCAGAGCTATGAAAGATCTTGCAAAAGGTTTTTGAGGATTTGTTTCTTGATAGGGAATCACCATTTATTTCCCTGCAGTAATGGGAAGATTTGTCCATGTTCATTAGACTACTTGACCCAAAATCTGAACGAACTCCTTTTCAGGTGTCGTGTGTCTGCTACACCGTAAAACTCACCTCTGTTCTTCCGCTAATTACAGCATTAAGAAACAGAAAGCATGAAAAGTTGTCAGAAATAAAGCATGCTGGATGTACTTTTACATACTCAAGCCTTGTAACTCATATAGAATCACTGCAAGCTCACAAAGTGGCCAATACATTTTAATAATCTCATTGCCATTGGATTGTTTCAGGAGCAAGTGTCTGGGTTTACATTTTACCTGAAATTAAATATGCCACTGCAGTGAATACAGACAGTGAGTTGCTGTAGCCTATTCTCCAGGCTATTGAAAAATGTGTATTTGTCATCTGGTTACCTTTTGATCCTCTACTGACTGTTAACATCAGCACTGAAACAAACTGTAAATAATGGAGCAATAAAATTCATTTGCTTTGGCAGTCAAAAAAGCAAATCACAGTAGGGATCATGAGGAAAGAAATAGGAACAAACCAGAGCACATAATTATGTGTTCATCTAAGCAGTATCTGCATCTCAAGTACTGAGTGCAGTTTGGTTAGCCAGTCTTAAGTAGTGTGCGACAGATCTGAAAAGGACTCAGAGAAGGGCAATAAGGATGAGCAAAGTTGTGACTAACTTCTACCTCAGAAAAGACTAGGTCAGGACTCTTCAGACTGGAGAAGAGGTTGTTACAAGGAGGTATGATAGAAGGCTGTGAAACCACAAGAGGCATGGAAAGGGTGGACTGCAACCTGTGGCCCACAACTGGAAAGAGGCATCAGCTGAATTTTGCTAGAAGCATGTTCAGAGTAAACAAAAGGAGGGAGTTTCACCTGCTGTGTATTTACATCAGAGAGCTCCTTGCTGTAGATGCTGGGGCAGGTACTGAATGTTTTCATCAGCCTAAAGGGAAAAAAGGCAAGTTCATGAAAAATAAATGTATTTAATGTTACTAAATACACAAACAGTGGATTCATCTCAGGCAGTTCCTAAACTGCAAATGGCTGGGGGCTGGGAGGGTGCTTAGGAGCTGTTGTTTCATAACAGAAAGAAAAATTACTTTTGTTAGTAAATAAAGCATAATCTTTCACACAAATCAAAAGCTGATAGCACTTGCCTAGTGATGAATACAAAAAAAGTTAATTTATATTATATGGATGTGAAGGTAAACTGCTTGGATAGCCCACCCTTGAGCTCTCCACTGATTTGTTATCATAGGATCACAGAATAATTCAGGTTCATCTATTTCCATATCTAATCCTTCCTAATACCCTTGGCTAAACAGGATTCTCAGATGCTGAAACATTATCTTGGAGGAAAAGATCCTGCTATGCCTTCATTCATCTATTTGATGTACTGTTTTTCATAAGACTGCCTGTCTATTCACCCAACCCGCATTTGTGTGATTGTATTTTTGTGGGCTAAAGGTTTGCACATGTGATTTACAGCAGAGTGGAGAGGCAGGAGTACTTTATTAGCTGTAGTCACAGCTTGTCACAGGGCCTAGTATCAAACCAACCTGCATGCCTTGTCTCCATAGTCCAATCTAACAAGCTATTATGTCTTCATCCTCCATGTTCAATGAAACACAGACCGTAATCACCTTTTCCAGATGAAAAGTGAGCTTCCACATTGAATGCTTTGGGATGATTAACTACATAGTTATACAAATGGGTAATCGTACCCACAATTCATGGACTTGCACCAAAATAGCAGTGCTCCAATTAATCAAACCGTTTAAAGACAAGTTTGTCATCTGCTTGAATTACTGCATTCTTGAAGCTCTAATATGGTCAGATTAGGTACTTTTTGTAATACGAGGATTATTACTCTGTACATCTGTTTGGGCAGACAACGTACTCTGCAAGAAAATCAGGTAATCTGTATTCTTCTTACTAGAACAGGTAAATGTGCAAGCTAAACTTGGCTGAACCTTTTTGTACATGTGCATAACCAGTCTGCATGTAACAGGGAAGGGAGAGGGAACTTCTTCCAAAAGCTGCTTGCAAAATCCAACAGCACCACCATAAGCACTGACTACATAGTCTGAACACTGGGATTTTAGCTTGCATATAGGAAAATCGAAGTTGAAAGTGAGGGAACAGTTGGGGTGATGAGCTGCCTCCTCTCTGAAACGCAGCAAGGCAAAGCTGGTGTACCTCAAGGCTAATGAAATGGGGTCTGTAAGATGACACATAGCCAGCTAGTGCTGGAAGTGAGGACTAAGGCTCCTTGTATTTAGTGCAGAAGAGGGGCGTAGACCACCCAGCCAGCCATTATGGAGTACTTCAGATACAAGAAAATTAGGCTTTGGGTTTTATTTGCAATAATTTATTAAGAGCTGATGCCCTGGGCTACCTCACTGTTCTGTCCAAAAGAAAGCACATGAGGTAGGATCTCAGCTTTCTGAGAGCTCAACTAAATGGTTCTGGTTTTATAAAATTTGGCTGCAATTTAGCCTGATGATGACAAATTGATGATTTAAAATCAGAAATAGGAGCAGGTGAAGGCAACTGCAACCCCACCATTCCTGAAGCCGTGTAAGGTGAGGCTGTTTGCTGTGAAGGGAGTAAACACTGCTGCTGCTGCTCCCAAATGTTTGCCATCTTTCCTTGACTTTGTTTTTAATAAAGCCTGAGTCCTAATTTAGAGCTTGCTAAAAGGACTTGACAAAGAGAAATGTAAATCAACAGTCTGTGATGAAGCTGCTTTTCAACTTTCAGGGCTGCTCTTCCTCTGCATTGGAAGTGTCTGTTGTGCAAAGGCTGCAGTTAACAAGTAAGTGTAAAATGTGTTAGTTTGCCTGTAATCATAATGCTGAACACAGTAGAGCTCTGAGGAGCTTTTCTCTTGATGTTCTCTTTGTGCAGCCAAGACTAGATTTTGGATTAAATAAATACAACTTCTAGAGTTTAAAAGGAGCTTAATATAAAAGACCAAATTACTGATGTGAGAACTTGTATATATGTTACTAAACTAATTATTCAGTGAACCTCCTGCTACTTTTTTTTTTTATTTCGCACTTTTACCAAACATTCAGAAAAAGTTCTTGACCTTCTAAAAGAACTAAATGAATAGCTTGGAGAATTACAGTGACAATTTTGTAGTGACTTTTAGTCCCATAGCATTATGCAGAAGAACAGTGAATTGGAATGGAACATCTCACTTTTCAATATCAAACCAAATGCTTGACCTGCTACAGCTGCAAGGAGCTCTTTTTTTTCTCTTTCTTGGGCATCATGGACAAAACCAGAACAAAAAATCAGTACAATTAACTAGCAGTGTTTAGTGCCAATGCCCTTCAGCTCCTATTATAGCCTTTGCTGCATCTATCAGATCAGGTAAGTGGCAGGAAGCAGTTTAGTGGGACCTTTGTGTGAGCAAAATATCAGTGGTAACTTTTAGTCTTGTGTGTCTTGTGGGACCCAGTGTATGCTCAGAAATAGTTTGTTAGTAATTATAGGTGGGATTTATTTACAGGTCTGTGCAAGTTCTCTCTTACTTCAAAACAAGTGGTAAATATTGCAGCATTAATAATCTGAGTGCTATTTTGATGCATCAAGAATTTATGATACTGAGTTACAAGAACTTCAGTTTTTTGAAAGGTCATGTAAAGGAGCTGAGCCAAACTATATTTACAAAGACTTGTCAGTAAATCTATATCTTTTTATCCTCTGAGAAAAAAAGAAACACTGATTCTGCTCTGTGAACATCTGTAAACATCTACATTTATGTGAGCGCTTGCCTATGAATATGCATTTAAAGGGAAGAGAGATGACGTCCTCCAAGAAGTAATTGTCCTGTGTTTTTATATTTTACAGCCTTGCCTATGGGTTTGTTTTTTTTTTTTTAATGTTTTGTTGTTTTGTTTTGTTTCTTCTTTTTGAAGTTTGTTTCCTGAAACATACAGTTTTTCAACACAAAATTGCTAATCTATCATGTCAGACAAATATTTTGGTGGTGTAGGAGCCCTGGGATCCGTCCCCAGGCAGCTTGCCAGGAACAGGTCTGTGCCGGCTAGCATGCAGCTCTTCCATTCTCTTCTCCTGGGGCTCTTTTATATTTCATTGAGCATTTAAGTACCACAGACATGTGGAAAATAAGATATCACGATTCAAGTCCATACTCCCTTAATAACTGGGCAAGATGGAAGGGAACAAAATGGCTTGGGGATCTTTCTCTTGCTATTTTTGTGATTGTGAAGGGGACGTGTAGCTTCAGAAGAGTAAAGAAGAAAAGACAAAACATGTTCGTCTCCTGTTGTCTCTCATGCACGTTTTCTTGAAGTGCAACACAAAACCTGTGTGGCAGATGGTTCAGAGCACATTGACCTACCAAACATAAAACATTTTTCATTTCTGAGTAAAAATAGATGTTGATTCTCCCTGTCTGTGTTATATATATTTGTGCATGCGCAGCTGTTTGGAGGTCAGGTCCAATCTCTTAACATGGGATTGCCTTGTGCTTGCCTCTTACAGCATTTCTGGTGTGAGGATATACCCCCGTTTTGCTCTGTTTTGCCTGCTTTCAGTTTATTTGCTCCACTACCTCAGAGCTTGCCTGACATTTATACCTCTACAATGTGAGGTTGAGATACTGGTGCTCTAGTTTGCTGGCACTTCATATTCGTTTGGCAAAAGCGTAAAGCCTTGAGAATGGGAGCTTCTCTGTGGATTTTGCAGGCAGCTGGGTGTGACAGTGGTGGGAGACTCGGGGTCTCGCATGTGCCCAGCTGCCCATGGGTAAGCAGAAACAGCCTTCCCATCCTCTAGGGAAGGCAGGCTCCACTATATCATGTTGCAAAGGATTCTTTTAAACTACAGTATGACTGCCAGTTTCTATACCTTCAAGCTGTTCTTAAATAACAGTGTTCTCTTTGTCTGTCTGACTGTTACGTCTAATCTGTGTCATTTGAGATCCTATTAATTGCATTTTTATGACAGATGGAGATGGCTCTTCCATTTCTTTGCTGTGTCTCAAAGTTTGCCTTCAAAGGTGCAGTCGGCTTTCCTGTATGGGTAACATCACCCTGGTAGTTCCTGGATATGTCAGGATAAAAGCATGGCTTCATAGCATGTCCAGATGCCTCAATGTTGCAGCTGCATGTCCAGATGACAGATAGCATACTTTCTTTAAAACACTGTCTGCAAGCTACACTAATCTTGTTGCTTTGAAGCTGATGAACTGTCCAGTTCTGAGTGTATTTGCATATTGATGAAAGAAAGAAGAACTTTCAGGAAATTCAGGAGAGACATCTGACTCTGAAATGACCTCCTTCTTCAGATCAGACCTGGGGCTTGGATAGTTCTCAGCCTTTAAGGACCCAGTTCTTGTTTACTACAAATCTGCGTGATCCCTTTGCAGTTACTAAACCAGCATTGGATCAGCTTATTGCCTGGCTCTCATCTATGCTTACATCTCATTTATGTTTGATCTCACTGAATCCAGCCCTCTGGGAATCATCAAGGGTTTAAAATACTGCCGTCCAGGCTGACCTGCAAGTCCCATGCAAAGAATGTTGCACTGGCATTGGGGGTTTTACAGAAATTTTGCAATGGCTAATTGTGAACTAAGCTATCCCCAGACACCTCTGCTGGTCCTTCTGTTTTCAAACCCAAAAGTTTAGCATGGACTTTTTTTGGCGGGAAAGGGGACAAGCAAACGTCCATTTTCAGGACAGTGCCCTCCTCTTCCCTATCCCCTTCCTGCCCGAAATGTGCTTGTGAAACCTAAATACACTGAAGTTTAGTAGGATTTAGAGAATCTGGGTCGCATAGGTCTGTGATAGTTCCTGTCACAAAGTTACTCCGGGATCAAATCAGGTGAAAATGGGCTACTGGAAAACAAACAATTAATGTGCAATGTTGGCAGCTGTAAGGCTGCGCAGACAATTTAGTGCTACCTGCCAAACATTCAAATGCATTTATGTGGTACTTTGAACAATTCAAGGCTTAAATCAAGATCAGTGCTTTACAGTGGCTTAGAAACCTATAATACCCTATATTAAGGAGCTAAACACATGTAATGCGAGATGTGTTTGTTTTGTCCAAATGTTCCTAACTGTTGATCTGCAAGCGTTCCGTGCATTATTTCCATTGCCAACCACTGTTAAGGGTGGCATGACTTGGTTTTTAAGTCTCTGTTGCTTGATTCAGCAGTGTCGTTACACTGTCATGAATTATTAAATACAGTAGTTGTTACTGCAACACTAATCCATACAGTCTCAGTGTACGTTAGCCCTGGACTTAGCTCTGCATACTAAGGCATTAAATGGCAGTGTTTGCTTCCCCTTATAAGGGGTGATGGTGTGGCTGCAAACCACTCACCTGAATGCAGATAACAAGGTTCTGCTGTGACTTAATTAATACAGATCTAGTTTTTGTGGTTATCCCCGAGGGCTTGAAAAATATCAGTTATTGCTCGTCTTTGTAAATTCTCAAATGAATAGTGCAATTAGGCTTCAAGTGATATTTAAAAAACTAAATCAATATTTTTGTAGCACCTCTTCAACATTCTTGCCTTGTGTTAAGCAGAAAACAGTAAGCCTGCCTATAATAAACACACACGCGTGCCTATATACACGAGGCGTTATTTGCATCAAATAAGTTGTGATTTCTCTTGGGAGAGCATTCAACACAAGCTCCCTGTTGTACAGCACTGTTCTCTCACTTCACCCTTAGCTGCCTGTGTCCTACAAATCCATCATGTATAGTTTCAGTTCTATTTGCTTTATTTAATTTAGCAACTCTACAAGACTGCCTCCAGATCACATCATCTTTCATTTTAGTCAGATTGTGAGGATTCTAGAAATGGGAAGTCTTTATGCACAGCTGCTACGAGGTATCAGCTGGATCACATCTAATTAGATAGTGCACACTCTGGGTAATTAATTTCTTTTTTAGGCAATGTGTCCTTCTTTTTTTCAACTGTTCTAATTCTTCCACGAGACCTTCATGATCACCAAAACAATAAAACCAAATTCCTCTGTCAGTGAAGCTGAATCTCACCTCATTCATTCGTAAGAAAAAGGAAGCTGAGTTAAGATGATGATAATGTCGTGTGGGAAATTTAGTTTGCGTGCAGGGATATGGTTAAAGGGATTTAGCTTGAACATTTAAACCCTATATTGTCAGTACACAGGTGACAGAGGCTTGGCTGACTATACCTAAAAAGTAAGTACTGTCTATCATGTCCATCAAACCACAAACCCCTGATCAAGGACCGAAGCAAGAAACAAAAAGAAAGAAAGGAGTTGATGAAGTTCTGGAAGATATCCCAAGATAAGGGAAAACTGTTGAGAACAAGATAGTCTGGACCATACCCACGGTGTCCTTAAAAGATTCTTGGCCAAACACAGTCAATTAGAGGAGTTGTCAGGACCCCTGAACAACCACCAGAGACTGTATGAGACCCTCAAGCATTCACACATCAAGCCTCGACCATGATTCAGCATAATGCAAATTACTTTTGAATATGTATTAGTTAGCTGATGAATAATGTATATTTTCCATGAATAATGTATGCTTTGGGACATAAATGCAACCAGCAGGTGTGCCCAGGTGTGCTTGATTTGTGGACTGATTCTATCAAGCACCCAGGCTCTATATCTCTCATGGGTGTGTGGAATTGGCTTATTGCACACCAGGTAAAGAATCCACTTTTAGGACAATACCAAACCCCTAATATTTTATGCAGGTAGCTTGTTCACAATTAATTAACACTCCTTCATGGGCTTGGTCACACAGAACATGGTGGTCTTTTCTATCATCTTCTTCTCCAAACTTCCAGCTCTCATCACTGCACTAATCCCTCCTCTGCATACTCACTTTCTGTTGCACTCATTGAGCACCTCTGACATTTCATCTAAAATAAGCTTCTCACCTGGCTTGCTCTTGTTCTTGCTTTTAATTAAAAAAAAGTTCCAGACACTGTGATCATAAAATATCAAAAGAATCTCAAAATGAAGAGTCCTTTACTGTTCTTCCCAATGCTCTGCTTATGACCTTGCTTTTAAGTTTGACCTTTTCTAATATTTGTCTGAAGGAACAGCCTGTGTACACCTAGAGATGGAGCTAACCATGGCTGTGGCACTGTCATTGTACTGTGCTGTTTGTATTCAGCTTAAAAAATTCAGGGCACTAGCCATGTTCTTACCTCTGCAGAGCAGAATTAACACTACAGTGTCAGCTGGACATAAATGACTTAAATTGCCTTTAATGAAATGAAAGGCATTTTGCATGAACTTCTTGGTTGGGGTCAATAGCAGAAAAAAGAAGGCAAATCTCTGATATATGTTGCTTAATTTGTTTCCACAGGTTCCCTTGGGCTAAATTACTGTAGTGGTGCAGTCAGCTTTCTTCACAAGGCCTGCCATCATTAGCAGTGGTAAAAAACTTCTCATTATGAGTATCTTTACAGGGCAAAGGTAGTGTTAAGCAAGTGTTCATGTAAGGTACCATGTGTCTGGTGATGGCAATATGCTGGTGCTGCACTAAGTGTTCAGCTCATTCCAGGTTCTTTCACCAAGACTGGCTTCAAACTTTGAAAAGCAGAATTGTATAGCCAAAAACATGATCTTGGAACATCCCTTTCGTATTCACCACAAGGCCTACATGCCCCTCCAGTTGGCTGTGAAGCAGCTTGTGGTGCATCAGTGGAGAGGGATACAATGGCAGCCTGGAGCAGCCTGTGGAGGAGAAACCATAACCAGTGCAGCCTAGAGCGCTGCCAAGTCTCTGTGCATACAGGGTGGGTGAGTGGATGTAGGGACAGATGGATGGAGAGAACGGGACCAGTGGAGGACAATGTCAGCATGTCGTTTCTGCACAGTAAACTGGACAAGCAAAGATGAGTGTCACAACTAGGGTGGTTATGTACCAGGAACCTATACAAAAGCTGGGAGCCAGGGTTGTCTGTGCCCAAGCACTGGGAACAGGAGGATTTAGTGGAGAAAGTGTGGGTGGGAAAGCCTCAAAATGCCTGCAGTTAGCTACATTGATGCAACAGGGGCCCAAGCGCGGTGCAGTAGCAATAAGACCTCCTTCCTGTGGAGTTAAATCCCAGAGAGCAGCATGGGCTTGCATCTTCATCAGCTTCCTCGGTTAGCAGGCTCCTTGCATCCCGCATCCTTGTGGCTCACAAGTGCAGAACAAAAACCCTTCTGGTACATTTCCTGCTTCTGCACATCACTGTCCTTTCTCTCCAGTGTGAGTTTGTGCAGCTGGCAGGGAGCAGAGATGGGAACCCAGGCTGCGCTCGGCTGTGCTGCAACATGTGATGAGAAACAGAGCTGGTTGTCAGCGATGTCTTTATCCAAGAAAATTAATAACTTGAAGATCATGTAGTGGATTTAGAGATGAATAAATCTTTTTTTTTTTAAATAAGTGAATAAACCTCTGGGTCTAAAAATAGATGAGGAAAAGGGCAAGAAAATAATTGACTTGGCATAATCCATAGAAAAGAAGGCACGGGACTGGGTGTTGTAATTTCTTGTTCCTAACCTCGTATTTGGTTGTCTGGACTACGCATCCCTCTGCTGCCCTATCTTGAATTTCATTAATTTAATTACTTCAATAGGAACAAGAGCAAGACCTTAGGCCAGGATTTTCAAGGACAGGTGAGGGAGCCAGAGACTCATAGCTGTTGGAAAGCCAAGATCTCAGTTACTTGTAAATGATGGCTTAGGGAATTTGAAGTTCACTTATTCGTCTCTTGCTTGCAAAGCAGGAGGTCAGAAGATTTAGGTGGACCTTAGTTGAGCCATCAGTTGATTGTTGTATTTGTTGGTCATTGCTTGTAGCCATCATGTTCCTTGACAGATGGGTATGTACATATGTTTTATACAGCACATTTTTGAGACAATTAAAAAAAAATGTGAAACTAAGAGTTGTGTGACAGGTAGACTTAAATCAACAAAATCACAATATTACCTACTGGATCCACCTCTTGAACACCTCAAAATGTGTTAATATAGGTAAGGCTGAAGATAATAAACTCAAAAACTACTCACTGAGGACCTACTGACACCTTGGGCAGGGGAAGGGACAGTCTGTGACTGCATAGGCATCCACAGCGGGGAGCAAGGAAGGAGTTGGTTTTCCCTCTTCATCAGTCTAACTGTGTGAATTTCCACCTATGTGTGCTACAGAGGACTGACTTAGTAGTGTGAGCAGATCATGTAGATATAACAGAGTTCCCCCTTTATTTTCCTGGATATGCAAGTATTTATAACGTGGGTCAGCAGATTAAGGCTGTCAGATGCAGCTGACCTAGGAGTTGGGTCAGCCTAAGGGTCTCACCATGCACTCTGAAGCAGCTCAGTGGGAAGGGTGAGGAGGAAGACATCTGGTAGAATGACTGCCTGACCCATATGACATTTTTCTCCCATCTTCATATAGGTGTTCAAGGGGTCATGCATGCATGGATGTGCAAATTTAATGTGTGTGCCACAGATACAGAGGCACACATTAAATTTGCACAGCCAGCTGCACTCTGCATGCAACTCAGGTGCAGGTAAATGCACATGCAGCAAATTTGGCATGCAACTCGCCTTCAGACACACAAATGTCAGCATAAGGCATGAGAATTAGAGACCTACGCCTGAAAACTTAGCCATTAACGTGCAAAGGAATTTCAGTATCATCAGAGTCCCATGTGTTTTGTCTTGCCATAAATGGATCATGAATAAAACATTCTGACTCAAGGAGAAGAGCACAGCTCCCATAATTGCAGATGAGTGACGTAAAGATGGCATGGCAACACCACAAACTCCATCCCACTGTAGGACATGCAGAGTGACAGAGAAACAGTAATCTTGGCTCTCTCAGAAGAGCCATCTCAGGAGCCTGTCTGCCTGCCACGAAGGCACCAGCAAAGCATCGTTAGATAAACATACAAAAACAGCTCCTGGCTCTGCTGCTGGGATGCCGGACTGGGAGTTTAGGTCCATCCCGAGGCTTGGGTGGAGATCTGACAGCACGCCTTTCTAATGCAACACCTCCATTGACTTTTGGATTTCATCAGTAAATTCTGTCCAGCATTGGACAGAATTGCCTTATCTAAAAAACGCATACATATAAGTGCTTATTCATGTTTGCAGAACTGTATTTATAAAGGGGACAGAGCTGACTTTGAGACAAAATTCCTTTCAGGATTTGTGGAAAGCTGTGGTAACTTACAACTCTCAGTGTGCCCATGGCAAAGATGTTACTATCCAGCTGGAACTGTGGTGTTATGTGCTGTCTTTAAAGCCTTTCTATAGGGGTAGGGACGCTAATTGCAGAAGATAGAGTTGATGTTTTGTCCCGGGGAAAGCAAAGCAAAGTACCATTTCCAGATTTGCCCTTTGCCTGGAAAAGCTTTGCATAGGGTTCCTGAAGAAAGACCTGCTGCTTGCTGCTCTACTTCTGTTGTGGGTGACCTGTAAAACAAGCACACAAATATGCATGCATGTGTCTGTCATTCCAGCTGCAGCTCTGAATAAAAAGATCTAACCGTGTACTTGTTCAAGTTACTTTCTAAATCCACCATGATTGGTAGTGTGTCATGCTTCTTGGAAGTGGCCTGTTTCAGGTCACAGAGCGTAATTAAAGGCAATTAATGCAATTACTCACAACTGTGCTTCTGATAATGCTCCAGATGCCACTACGGCACTGTGCTTCCTGCTGCTGGCTCTCAGAGGCTGTGCCTTTATGTTTTCCTAGTGTTGTCATTGTGGTTAGACCAGTAGGCTGGAAATGGGAGAAAAGTACAATTTACTCTTCCTAACTCCCCTCACTCTGAAAATTTCAAGTGTGCTAGGCAGACCTCAAACCCATTTGTCTATTCTTTTTTCTGTTCACTGAATGATGCAGAGTAAGGAGACAAGGGTGAAGACTGCCATGGAAAATGGTCATAGTTGAAACGTTATAAAGCACTTATATATAAAAAATATATAGTTTACAGTAGTCTGTTCTACAATTAAATATGTACTAAATGTGTTGATTTCCACTAATGAGTTTTATAATTATGGAATAACTATTCACATGGACTATAACTTCAGGCAGTAAAATCTGAAAGACTTGAATTAGCTGAGAAATTCAAACTTTTTGTTTGGAATCCAGCCCTGTCTTTCCCTTTTGTCTCAGGCACTGCCAAGTAATTTACAGGTCAAGAAAGGCTAATGGAGATATAAACAAAGCACAGATGCCTCTCACATTTCCTTTATTGGGCTGTGGTATGAAAATAGCCACCGCTTCCAGGGGAGGGCACATGCGTAATTAGAGAAGTGCCTCAAGTCTCCTGCTTATCTGCAGAACAGGTACACCATAAATCATCTTTTGTCTTCAGTGGGTCTGGCTTAAGGAGATGAAACCTGCCTGAATTCACTTTCTGTCCTCTGTGTTTATTTTTGTAAAGTAAGTGTTGGCCTAGCTGGATGATCGTTAAACTCATTAAGTCTCCAAAGAAGGATTGACTACTGTAAGTTCGGTTTTAAAAGCTGTCTTAGGTAGATAGTGGGATATCTTTGAATCGCCTGGTGAACCTGTCAATCACTGCAGGCACATTAAAGTTCAGCATTTCCCACTCGCACCAGCATGAAACAGAAATAGCTAAGCTGAATGGTGCTGAATCCATTTTATAGCGATGCAGTTGTGACTGGGTTCATTAGCACCAGGTCAGGGTTGCCTCGTGTTCTCCTGTTCCTCTCCTGAAATGTAGGTTCGGCAGTGCTGGAGCCTAGGCAAACAGCACTGTCCTGCTACAGCTGACATCTCTGAGGGCCAGCTCCTCCTGCTGCTGCTGTTGCTGCGACAGGGGCGTGGGGTGGTCAACGCAAGCCAAAAGCTTCGGCAGGGAGGGCTGAGCCCATCTCCCTGCTTCCCACAGGGATGGTTGCAGGAAAGGGGAGTCCGTGTCCTTGGAAAGATGCAGTACAATTCATCCAACACTTCCTTTGGAGAAGGCTGACTGTTAGCAGATGCCAGCAGCTGATGGTCAGCTTCACAGCAAGCAGGTGTCTTAGTGCACACATGTGTATTTCAGGACATGACTCCAAATGAGCAGAGGTAAGCTAGCCTGCACGTGCACCTTGCAGTTCACTCCATAGTTTGCAGAAGCTGGGTTTGCTGGCTCTGGGACCTTGCTAGACAAACAGTCCTGTCAGATACAGATGGGCTCTGTGCAAAGCTGAGGCTGATGTTCGGCTCTTTAGTGGTCAGCATTGCCCTGCAATGAAGAGGCAAAGAGACTGGGTCGTATATGTACCAGCCAGCCAGAGGAACACCTTTCTAGACTGACAGTTTTCATGAGCTCTGAATGATAAACATTTTCATCTCAGCTGACAAGAGCAATGGTTTGATTTTTAGGTCTGCTTAAATATATCACTGGTCAAAGCACAGCAGGGTTGCAGCAGAGACCTTGGGATCCCTCACAGCTCAGGGCCCTTTTAAGTCATCCCTGCCCCCCATGAAATTTAGGCTGTTCCACTGAGTGTGTGGCTTGCAATGCATTTTGGAGAGCCAGCCTTTATGTGGATGGTATGACTATAAAGGCAGGTCAGAAACAGGGTCTCCAATATATGATATTTAGGATGGTTGTTCTGATACCAAAGGGGAAGCAGCTTCTGTGTGCATAGGGGGTTATTTCTGTTCTGCATTGTACAGCCCATACAATGCCCGGCAACCCTCAAGACTTTCACCCTCTGTATGGTTTCTCCTATCCAGCTTTGCAAAGCATATCAAGCATAACTCAGGTACCTACTGTTCTCAGCCCAATCTCATCTCAGCTACCTACTTCTGCTCCCATCCCTATTGCCCTCAAACACACAGTGGACTAAGGATTTTCCAGCTGGGGTCAGCATCCCTGGCCAGCCCAGCAGTACTGCAGCACAGAAGCTGTCCCTGTGTGTTGTCAGGAATGTCACTTTTAATGTCATTGCAATGTACAAATGACAGGAGCTTTCCTACTGAATTAAATTACACCTTCTTTTGATATTTAGAACATGTTCACTACAGTCATATGACTATCGGGAAGAACAAAATATGAAATAACATACCATTGGGTAAAGAGAGAGCCTTAATCCAACTGGAAACGGGCTACTATGGCGGGCTAGATGAATGCAGTTAAGTTTCCACACAATAACCAAAAGAGTTTTCATAAGAGTGCTCAGTGTGCCATCATCCACTATATCAGGTTTGTAGACCTTTGCATCTTGTGTCTTTTGACAGCTACAGCATGTGCATGTTTGCTTGAAGAATTTTCTTTCAGTCATGGCTCCAGCCACGGAGGAGAACCCCTACAAGCAGTGGCTATAGTCTAGTCTCCAGTCAAACCTCCTCTGTTTTGTGGGAATTGGTGTGAGGTATGCCAGGGCTGCTTTCCAAATGGATAACAGTCATGAATGCACATCCTGGTTGTTGGGGAAAATGAAGACTAGGAAAAGCTGCAACTTGGGTGGCTTCTGAGTCACTGAATAATCAAGGCTAACCCCACCTCCTTGTGTGAGAAGTAGAAGATAAGAAGTGAAATCTTACATTAATGATCAGTTTATTATTCACAAAGCCATTTAGGAGTTCAAGTTGTGTTTACTTGAGGCCCTCCCTTCATTTCAGTATCCTGAGACTCCTGAACACCCCCATGGAACCTGGCCCACAGGGCTAAATCCAGAACGGCCACAGAGTTTCACAGTGCAGTCTGACACCATCCTCAATGTCACCCCACTCTGCACAGACATGACAGCAATGCTGAAGGTTTGTGTCCAACTCAGAAAGAGAGGGTGAGGAGGACATAATACAGTTGTGCTTCTGGCAAGAGTAAGAGAACTTAAAGAAGTTCAGGGTGAGCTGTTATCAACTATCTCTGGTCTGTCAGTCCTGTGTAGACTGGGATTCGAGCTACAGCTCTGAATTTTCTCCATCTTCCTCTGAGTCACTGCCAAACACCATTCCTGATTTGCCACATAAAAAAGCAAGTTGTTTGTTCTCTTGGCTCTGTAATGTACTTCAGGTTTGACCTAGAAGGCTCATATCTGGTGGAGAAAGACTCCTTTTGTGCGTGGCATTTGTCTTTTTTTATTTTATTTTATTTTTTTTTTAATCGTGACAAAGTTACCCATCATATAGAAACTTGGAAAAAAAATATCCATCATTTGCAGAGATGAATCAGCAGAGCTCTTGATCGGTATCAATTTACAAACCTTGCCTAGTGATCAAGTAAATTAAAATCTCTCACCCCATTACTCCTGATTCATCCAGTTTCTCAGTGGGCAGGTTTAAAAAATCGCATTTTAAAATATTTATTGCGTCAATGTCAAATGCATTCTGTATTTTATATTTGTAGTTTGATTTCAATATAGAAAAGCTCTTCAAAACTTTGTCTGTTGCTGCTCCCTAGTGGTGAAGTTTGCCTGCAGTAAAACTGCAGGAATTTTGCTGATGATTGTGCAATTCCGTATCTTAATTGCTTTAAATTTAAGTCCCTCAAATAGCCTGTTTGTGGGTATAAAGTCATTCACACATATCAGTGCTTGCAGGACTGTGCTTTCACGTAGCACAGTGCGGTTATGATGTGAATAATGTACACAGCAGCAAAAAAAAAAATCCTTTTTCTTTCCTAGGATTTGTTCATTTCTGTCCTTAGCATTAATGTGCTACACAAACCTCCCAAATGAGATGAGATATGCCACTCTTGTTTCTTTTCTCATGCTGTATCAGATATAAAGCCAGGCACTGATGCGTTCAGGATCACACACACACACAGACGCATGGAGAATATTTCTGCTCTCAAACCCATCCTGGAGATCCATTTCCAGCAGAAAGTGGTTTGGTTCCCAGTAGGGTGGTCATTCCTGTGCTGGACTCCGTGGATCCTTCCCCACAAATGTGCCACGCTGTGCACAAAGCATTGCCTAAAAGGACTTTGATGAATGCCAAACTGGCATCAACCCATGCCTTTCTCTTGGGCTGAACTTTGCCCACTTGAGAAATATCTGAGAGAGGAGGAAACCCCACAGCCATGAGTCTACTCTTGCCTGCAAAATAGCTGTACTCGGCCAAGTGCCACACCTCCCTAGTGCGGCAGGAGCCAAAGCACAACCATATTGCCCCTGAGCAACAGTAGTTAAGACCAAAAAAAGTCTCCTCTTCCCTCAACCACTGCCAGCCGTGGTACAGGAATTACTCTGAGCCTGAGCTGATGGACAAAGCCTTGCAGACTGGATTTGCACTGGTAAATCTTCATTGTGTCAATCTGTTCCAGCACAAACTCCCCTTAGGATTTGGTTTTGGGTTTCCCAGCACATGCTGGGATTTATATTTACACAGGCAAATGAAAGAACAAAATGAGAAGTTGGTGCAATCTATATATCCAGAATAGATGTATTTTAAGTACACATATATAATATATATAAAAGTATATAAAACATGTCTATACCTTTTAAATCGCACCACTCTCAAACACTGAATCCCAGTGCAACAGTGTCGGCTCAGGTTCATTTATGTGAAAGGTTGCTAAGCCTCTATTGCAGGAAAGCGAGTACCACAGCACCACATGTGCAGAGGTGGTGGGATACTTCTGCCGCAGGGAAGCTGTCACTAATCCTGGTCCAGTAAAGGACAAGGCTGACTCTGATGGTTTAGATTTTGCTGAGAAATGGAAATTGTCCTAGGACTTCGAAAGGCCCTGAAGAAAACAGTGAAGTCTGAGGATCACCTCTTTTTGCATAAAGGCAGTGAGTCTGAGCAGGGAATGGGAGCTCTGAGAGAGGACCGGTGATCAGGGATGCACCCGGCTCCCTTCACCTCTCCCCTGTGGAGTGGCTTTTGGGTGCTGATTTAATCAAACCAGGTGGTTACCAGATGCTTTGATTGATGATTATCGAACTTTTTTGATAGTAAATACTGTTTGCCAGGGATACTTATCATTTCACATTGCTCCTTTTGAAGATTTTCTACCCATTTTTTTCTATCAGGCAGGATCTTATCTTCCTACCTTCAGCGTTTTCAGCACCATGTTGTCTCTTTCAGCCAGTCTGCTGGTAGGAAATTGAAATCAGTCTGTGGAACCCATATAGGAAAATTCCAATTTCTAGTATTTGCATGCACATTACTAGACTTTGCCTCCTGGTGCAAGAAAGCCCAGTAGAGCAGATGGCTCCTGCCACGGCAAAACGTATTTCCAGTGGTGTGGAAAGAGCCTTTTCCCCATGACTTGGGTTAGCTTTCAAGAGTTGGTTCCCTGGGAGTTTCCAGGCAGGCGATGTGCACCCTGGTTCCCTCTCTGCAGATAGGGAGCAGTTGCCCTGGTAAATATTGGGGAAATCAGTTGTGCCACAAGCCGCTGTCTCCTGAACTCTAGGTGTGTTCACAGGTACTCATGGTACTGCCATCTGCGTCAAGCATTGATAGAGCTGCAGAGTTGTTACATAAAATGACAGGTATTTTCTCCTGTCTTTTGTCTAGAATACCTGCTTAACTATGGGGTACAAAGGCGTCACAGCTCTGCTGTCCCTTCTGTTCGCTAGCACTCCAGAAGTACTGTCATTTATTGTAGAGGGACTAAATGTAGATGCAGCTTCCAACACAACTTGCTGGGTGGTGTTTCAGGGTTCCCAAATCTCCAGCCCTATTCACTGTCTTAAACCTCAGCATCCATCTCTCACTACAGCGCTCTAGTGCCTATGGGTATCAAGAGAGAGTTATTTTGCTCAATGACTTAAACAGTGACTGGGAGTAATTTAGGAGGTGACTGCAAACAGGGACACCATGGTCTCACATTGCCACATGACAGATGATCGGTATAGGACAAAGTGATGGTACCAGCTCATGTGCAGTGATGTCCATGGTCCAGCCATGAAACACGGGTAAAGCCCTTGACACTGGGTTGATGACGCAGAATGAGAGCATGGGGCTGAAAAACTGCTGTCTCTGTCCTGCATTCAGCCCTCCGCAGGCTGGGTGCTGCTGTGGTAATCTAGGTGGTCCTTAAAAGCCTTGATGGAACAAAACCCACTGACTTCCGTGATGGTGGAAGTCATGTATCTCCTTTAGATTGCACAGGGAAACTTGCCCTTTATAGCTCTTCCTCAGTGAAAAAGGGAACACAGCCACATTTTGTAGCTTGTGTTATTTGCTGGGACACGAGCCTCTCTCTGACTTCTCCTCCACAGAGGAATCCATCCCAGTAAATGTTGTGCTTATAGAAATCAGAAATTACATAAAACTTGTGTTATAAATTATACCTTTAATATAATTTATTAAAATTATAAATTACAGATTGGTCCAGGTAGCCTATGCAGGGGTGGTAGAAAGACTCCCCCAAGATCCTGCCTGTATCTGTGGGCCCAAGCTGCTCTGAGGTGCCTACTCTGCACCTAAAATAGAGATACCATGAACAGAAAATGCTGGTTTCTCCATCAACAGGCCTCAGGAGATGTGTATAGGTTTCTGACCACAGAAGGGAAAAGTATCATTGCAGACTCTCTGTCCCAGGAGCAGGGAGCCCCAGTGCTAGCAGCTGACTATTACAACCAGTATGGGGAAGGGGCACATTTTTGACACCAGAAGAGGCTAATGGGTTTAAGTTTTGGCAGTTCCAGTTGATTTCCAGCTCCTTCAAGACAAGAAGAGACCTCTCCTGGTGCATCTTTTAGGAGATATATTTTTCTCAAGGTTCTTGCAGGTTTGTTTTAAGTATTATTTGATCTGGATGCATGAAAAACTGAGAAATAACTGTACTGAGGAAATTCTACTCTGTAATTTGTTCTTGTCAAGCTTAATCACCTTGATTTAAGCACTCACAGGGTTGTAGGAAGGGGGCGGTGTATACATGTGATTCAGGTTTTTCTGTGTGCACCACAATCAGATCTTTTTAGAAGAGAGAACTGTGGGAAAAAAATTGCAAGGCAGTGGAAAAATATGTCCATACTTCTCAAATTAAATTCAAGCATTTTTCAA
The DNA here is from genome assembly GCF_034619465.1 of Leptosomus discolor. Lineage (NCBI taxonomy): Eukaryota > Metazoa > Chordata > Aves > Leptosomiformes > Leptosomidae > Leptosomus > Leptosomus discolor. Next base: position 77,864,067 of record NC_141419.1, read on the forward strand.
GTGAAAATTTCTACTTTTTCTTGATGAGGAACAAAAAGGAATAAACCACTCCCATTTAAAAAATGTCATAATAAACACGAGTTTTCACATCCAAAAAAATAGAGAGAAGGTATTTTCAATGAAAAATGTGAAAAAGGCAATTTCCATTAAAGTTATGACAAATATTTCAACTGGTCTCTTATAAAAATAATGATCAGGGTATGTTTCACTGGTCACTAAAGATGCCATCTCATTGGACTTATGAAGTGTTAACCAGGAAACAAAAGAGTTAAACAAATCACTTGTTTCATTTAGTAGTGTGGTGGTTTAACCCCAGCCAGCACCTAAACACCACACAGCTCTCTCCTTCCCCTCCCAGTGGGATCTGGCACATCCCCCTAGTGGGATGGGGAGGAGAATCGGGAAAAAAAAATAAAACCCGTGGGTCAAGATAAGAACAGATTAATTAAAAACAAAACAAAACAAAACAAAACAAAACAAAACAAAACAAAACAAAAACCCCATGATAATAATGAAGTATGATGATAATAATTATTATTATAATGAAAATGAATATAATGAAATAGAGAAATAAAACTCAATAAAAGACAAGTGATGCACAATGCAACTGCTCACCATTCGCTGACCAACGCCTAAGCAGCCATCCACTCCCCTGCCCTCCTGGCCAACTCCCCCCAGTTTATGTACTGAGCGTGACATTCTATGGTATGGGACACCCCTTTGGCTGGTTCAGGTCAGCTGTCCTGGCCATGCTCCCTCCCAGTTTTTTGTGTACTTGCACACTAGGAAAACATGGGAAGTTGAAAATTCATCACTTTCCTAGCAACAGCTAAAACCATCAGTATATTATCAGCATTCTTCTCATACCAAATCCCATACTGAATCCAAAATACAGCACTATTCTAGCTACTAAGAAGAAGAAAAATAGCTCTATCCCAGCCAAACCAGAACAAGTAGGCATGCTTTAGATGCAAATTCCTCAACATAAGAGCAGCTTGAATCGTAGGTCTTTTATAATCGGTTTTATTTATTCTGAAAAGTTGTTATGAGGTAAGGTGACATTCGCCTGCACTAATACAAGGTGTAGGTCAAGCAGCCCAGCTCACACATCCTCCTTCTGGCTCTCTACCTGAATCATTAGCTAGTGCCGTGTGCTTTCTGGCCTCCTTCCTTCCCAATAAACTTTACAGTAGTGGCTGCTGCAGACTCCTTGCAGGGTTGCAGCTCAGGCAATGGAAGATGTGTGACTCTTCTGAGACAGGCCAGCTCAGACTCTCTTCATTCAGATGCATTGCTCCTTCCTTGGTGGCTGGTTTGGCAAGCAGGGTGTTGCGTAAAGGGTGGCTGACTTTCTATCTACCCTCCAGAAGGAGGTGAGGTGGCTGAGCGCTAAGTGAATGCCTGTATACAATGTTTCTTGTTGGTTCCCTGTCCTTCTCTCTGGTAGTAAAGTGCCTTACGACCATGGAAACTGGGATTTAGTTTCCCCAGAATCTTGTTGTTCCACGGTGTGGTAGATAAAACCCATTTTTAAGCGCTTCAGTCCCTGGCAGAAGGAGTGCTTTTGCTGCTTTGGAAGAATGTGCCTGTGTGGTAGTTGTGCTCAGGTAATCCTGTGGTCATGCTTCAGTGCATCAGAGGTCAGAGTAGTTATTGAGGTGTTAATGGGGATGAAATCCAATGTGGTCTCTAAAGGTGAAAAGTCTCAATTTGATTTCCAGATGATCTGTGGGACAAAGAAGCAACAGAAGAGTAGCCTGAAAGCGTGGAAATGAAGGAAGGTGCTGAGCTTGGTTTTCCTTCCTTGAGTCCAGCTCCAACATTACCATGGGGTGCAAGCAGCAGGGCTGAGACCTAGCAAACAAGGCTCATGCTGGATCTTCCTGGTGATGCAAGCAGCGGAGGAGCTTTTAGGAGCTAAACCACCTGAACTGCACCTGATCCAGAGTAAAGGTATCTGAACACATTTTCAGAAGCAGTGGTTGGTTTTGCTTGCTGCTGCCCCAGAATGACCTTGGTGCTGACCTCTGCGACAATGAAGTCCTGAGTCCTGGGTTACTACTGATGCACCAAATACTTCCAGCTTGTTAATTAAAGTCAAGGAGCAGCAAATTCTGCATACAAGAGGGAATACCTGACTGTTCTTTTGACAAAGCAGCTGGAGAGGCCAGCTGCAACTCAACTCTTTCAAATCCTGCAGCATAAAATCTGGATCTCCTAACACAATCCTTGGACAGAAATTGTTTTTCCTTCACAGCTGCTGATACAACCCCTCTTCTCTAAGCCTTTGCCTCTGCTCTTCGATCGCTCCTTCCAATCAGTGGTGGCAGCCAGGGAAGAGGCAGCAGCTCATGTTTTCTGGTAAAGCAGAGCACAAGCAACGGGCGCCTGGTTGCAGGCAAGGCTGCCTGCCACTGCCGTGTCATGCCAGGGGCAGTGCCATCCCCGTCATCAGACAGCCCAGTGATGGACACAGTAAATACGATATTTTATGGTTCACTTTTCTTATTGCCACAGGACATGTCAAAACAGCTCAGCATTGAAGCCATTCAGATGGCCTTTCATACTGAAAGGTGCCTTCATTTTTTTGTTTCAATACCCCTTCTCACGGGGGGCATATAGGGTGATAAAAGTTTAAAGAGGAGGAAAAATACCTCAGTGAATTACTGAACTGAGTGCAAAGCATATTCTCCTCCCAGTCCAGCCTGATATTAAATTTTAATCTCCATGTAGGGATTAGAGTTTTCTCTTGTACTTTGTTTTCAGGAAGATTTTGAGGGGAAAAAAATATCTAGTGAAAAGTGTCAACTTATGCTTTTAAAACTTCAGACTTTGTCAGAGAGCAGACAGCTGAAGCCCTGTCTGCAAGATCTGTGTGGGATGAGCAGTGCTGTTCAGTAAAGTTTTGCTATGCATCATCCAAAGAACTGGAGGAAAGTGGTAATAGTCCACAGTTGTGACTTTTGTGGGGCAGGATTAAGGTTTTTTCCTGTCTGCACCTAGGGGATCTGGAAAGGTCCAGGGAATGTCACTTAAATTGAAGAGCTGTTTGACTTCTGTTTTGCTTACCTCCCAGAAAATGTTGTGGTGTTTGCCCACTTCCTTCTGCTCTTTCTCCTTTACAGCTCTAGAGTTTCTCCCCTGAGTAGAGCTTTAGGGTGAGATCATAGGCTGTTCTCAGAAGGGAGTTAGAGGTTGACTTGGGAGGATAATATCGTTTTGCAGAGAAGGATTAATTAGATATTGGATGAAATAGATGAGGCATGACCTGGTGAAACCTAGATAGAAACACTACAGTCTCAGGCAGAATACTTATTGGATTTCTCAGCTTCCTTTTAGATAACAGTTTCCCATTCTTTGAAAAATGATCTTTTATAAACATTGAAGCAGAGATGAAGGGATGCTATGTTTGTTTTGCTGGAGAAATATTCTTGTAGGAATAATGAAATTGATACCATGGATATGTGCATAGACACTTCCAAAGTCTGAGTGTTGTAAAATGGCATGCATTATACACTGACCTCTCTTGGTTGCTCCCAATTTGATTCCAGTGACAGTGCTTTGGCCTTTGAGGAAGAGACCAGAACTTTGCACTGGATCTTAAGACTAGAGATTTAGTAAGGCACAGCATCATATAGGTGTGAAAGCCTGCAGGACCGCAGTCCAGAGGAAGAGCATCTTTCGGTGCTGATACTTTTCCATGTGAAAAGCAGTCCTAGAAGGCACCCTTGATTGCATGAGTGAACACTTGCCATATTGCTGACTAAATTTCTAAGTGCTTATACCTCTAAGCAGACTTATTTGAGTTCTTATTCTTAGAGTCATAAAACAGAATCATAGAATCATTTTGGTTGGAAAAGACCTTTAACATCATCAAGTCCAACCATTATCCTAACACTACCAAGCCCACCACAAATTATTTTTAAAAGGTCAGGAGGAAACCTTGCAAGTAGCTATGGTGACAGAAAGTGAATACGAAATGAAGTGTCAGCACTACAGTATTGCCTGCTGTTCAGATGCCCTAACACATCCAATGGTATAAGGGAAGGATGCACATATGCAAGCAGCGGTCTGCAGCCAGAAAAGAAGAGATCGAGGTTGCTCTGAGGATACCTGTCTATAGACAAAGCCTGTGAGGAACCGAGGTACACATATGGAGACCAGTCCTGCAGTGTCACAAGGTCAGCTGCCACACTTAGGAAAAGCTCCTGTCTCTAGTCTCTTCAGTTACATGAGTGTCAGCTTTGTTGTCCTGGTCTGGACCCTTCATCCTCTGAATCCACCTGCTTGCAGATGAGCTGACAATCTCCCGGGTCACATCAGCGGTTGCATACGGCTTTGCCAAAATGCAAGTTAGCCCAAGCAGTGATCTTTGCTGCAGTTCACATGAAGCCCCATCTAAGGATTCAATATGGATTTCCTCATGCTATCCTCAAGCCTTGACTGTGGTGTGAAGTCTGCCAGTGCTAGTTTCTGCCTAACATTTCTCTTACTACTAACTGTGGTGCTTGTTTGCTAGCTTGTTTTCTGGTTATGAATGGCACAGACTGCCTGTAGACTGTGTGAATTGCCTTTTCCTTGGAACAATTTTAAAATTTATAAACTTTTCTAGTAGCTCCTTGTTTTCCTGTTAAGAAAAAGCGTAAACGTAGTTTCTCAGGTAGAAGATTTTAGCCATTTGCATTATACCACTGTGAACACTGACTTGCAGCTCACAGCTGTGGTTTGTTCCTACAAGCCTGGGAGAAGCCAGGCATCTCCTGTTTGGAGTCCTACTGGGGCTAGAGGGGCTGCCCTCAGTGAGCTGGAAGTGCTGAGGGTTAGGAGCTGCTCTCTGAAAGGTAGAAGCCAATATTTTTCACATGACTTTACAAACCCTACCCCGCAGCAACCATGGAGCCAGAGTGATGACTATTTTGATTTCTTATGACAAGTTTACACAATGCAATAAGGATCTGGCAGAACAACACTTTGCTAATTGTGTCCTTGAGTTGTATAACAACACTTACTTGGTCAAACTCTGAATTAGAAAAAAAAAAAAAGCAGAGTAAACTGGAAAATGAAGCTATGCAGGAACCTCTGAGTTGTTTTTCAAGTATATATATCACCTTGGGTCCCAACAAATTGGGTAATATATTTCGAGGACTCTGACACATTGATATGTTTCTGCCAGTCTGCTACAATGAAGGGGGATTCAATGCAGCATTACCTTCTGGGTGGGGTGCACACCAGGTATTTGGGAGGTTTTGAGTTCTGTTCCAGACTTTGATTATTTTTTTAGGGCGAATTTGATTTGTGTTTGTCATTGCTGTTTCTGTTCTGGACAAGTGTATTATCTCACTTTCCATTTTAATTCCTGTCCTGGCACCTCAGTCTTGGGGTGGTGGCCATGTTGCAGGGCAGAAGCTCTCTGTCTTGTCTGCAGCTCTTGTCTGCTGGCTGCACTTCCCCAGGGTCACTGTGTGCCCAGTGCTCACCATGGAGGGCCAAAGGCAAAGAGCTGTAAATAACTTCAAATGCATTTGGATTTTTGCTTTCTCTTGGAGTCCCACTTTTGCAGAGAGGGTGTAGCAGCAGACAGGTATTTTGCCCAGGCCTGGACTCTGTTTCCTAGTGAAAGCAATAACGAATTATAAGCATATGCCATCTTACCAGATTCTCATTCTCTTGCCTTCAAACTGAGAGCAGAGAGGTTATGAACCTCTATCGGGCAGCACAAGGAGACCTGAAGTGCATTGAGCCATTATGGCCTAGTGCAAAGCTATTTTCTTTCCTCTCAGCTCATGTTGAGCAGCTACGTTTGTACGAAGTACTGTTCCCCCACAATTCTCTAGAACTTGTCTCTCTGAGGGTGCTGGTGGAGAGGCCATTCTGTTCTGACCATTTCTGCCACCAAACCAGGTCTACCTTCATTAACGGATAACTAAATCAAACAAAACCTCCAACCTTTCATTTAAGAGACTGCAGCAAATCGCACCAAGGTCACACCAGTCTGCAAAGCTGACTGACTGTACAGTTAATAGTTTCACAGTAAGTTAGTAAGGAAGCTTTTTTTTTGACTTCAGTGCACATACAAGACATACGGGGAAGTGTTTTGTGGGATTTTTTGTGCTTTAAAATGTTGAGTTAGTCTTTCATGTACTTACGTTTATATGGCTGTTGATATGCTTCTGATGTATTGATTGACTGGAGTTTTGCTCACAGATGAGAATATACAGTGCTTTTCTATTTACGATACAGTGAAGGAATGAACAAAGTAATTGTTCTGTAGGGCTTCATCTCTTTTCTAATCCGGCACTGTTGGTTCAAGCAGCCAGGAACTCAGGTAAGGAAAAAGATGTAATATCCCTTCTTCTCTTTGTTCATTGGCATGACTGCTGATTTCTCTGTGTTCAGTTTTACCGTATTTTGGATTTGATTCTATTTGAATCTCTCTAAAAGGCTTGTTCATTGATAAATTATTGTGTAAAAAGTGCTCTGAGTTCTCACTATATGACAGCTGTGTGAAGATTTACTGCCTTTCTTTACTAAAGGGTGAAGCAACGTTTTGACTTCACGCAATTTCATTTTTCTCAGCAAGGTATAAACACTATAATAGCTAAAAACTTAAAAGAGAAAACAATTGCATATTTCATTTCAAAATTTTCAAAATGAAATCTTTTGGGAGTATTGTTTTAAAATAAATACTTTGCTTTAAAATTTTTGTATTGGCTCTGGGTTTTTTGAATAAAATTATAATGTTCACTGTAACAGCCTACCAAATTTAGTGTTGATTCAACCTCATGTGGGAGTGGGAAAAATTTTTTGCATTTTTCAATGAATAAATAGTTTGTCTGGAAAATGTTTTTCAAGCTTATTAATCACTATTACTTCCTAAAGACTGTCTATAACCTTCTGCCTCATCAAGTGAAGTTTGATTGACCACTGGAGTGAGAAATACGCTAGCTGTTCTGTCTCCTGCTGTGGTAGAAAATTCAGATGAGCTTTGAATAGTGGATGTTTGGGTTTTTGACAGGCTAGTCAAAACTAAGAACAATAAAAAACTAGAGGAAGGCTTCACTGCAGCAAAATGTCTATACAAAGGAGGTCTATGTGTAAATGAATTGTTTACGGGGCGATAAATTGGGTTGATTACTCTTAAGGTGTTGTTTGGTGTTCTACATATTTTATAGGAAGAACTGTCTCATGCTTTTATTCATATTCCTAGAAGATATTTTTGAGAATACTTCTAAGCAATGAAGAGCAATAACAGGTCTTTATTTGCCACATTCGAAATTATTTATAAGCAACATCTTAAATAGAAATAATGCACCATCACGATTAGTAGTCCTGATAAGCAGGTGGCCAAAAAAGCCATTGTGATTTTTGGCCCTTAAAGCATTAATTAAATTACTGATAAATGTGTATTATGCATTATTGCCCCTTTCTAGGTACACTGCTTAGCAATTTTGTATTGTGAAGCAGATTTATAGACTCTGAAAATTAGAAGAGATGCCTCTGTAAGGATACTGGCACAACTGTAAGTGATAGTTTCTTGAGCTTTTGTTACCTGTCCATGTGCTGTAGATGGACACCTTCATTATGGACAAGACTATGTTAACATACCTCATCCTGCTGAGCCTGGTGATTGGGAGCAGCCAGGGGTGCTACTGTGAACATTACCCGTGGGGTTCGTGGTCTGCCTGTTCACAAACCTGCAATCACGGCACACAGACCAGGCACAGGTAGGGCCAAACTATCTCTCTACTTCTATGTTTCTATTTATTTCCTGAGAAAATACCACTTCTGGGGAGGGAGACCTGTGTCTGAAGCTCCAGCTTCCATAATACATGGAGAAGAATTATCATACCCAAATGTCTGCCAGATGAATAGATTTATTTTAATTCCAAGACTTAAAAATTACAAAATCATGTATATAGAGCACTACAGTGCGTCCAAACAAACCTATGTCTGCTGACATACGTAGTGAGGAGAGAAAAGCCAGGTCCTACCAGAGTCTTGCCAACAGCATGCGTTGAGCAACCAGCCTCTGTGTGCACACAGGGACGGCGCTCTGTGTCCTGCTCCAGGAGCATTGTCCAGTGCAGAGCAACGCCATGGGAGGGGTCAGCTCCAGCGTGGCAAGCCTACAGAAAGTTCCTCCCTGTTTGATTTATTTTATGACAACAGTTACAGTTACTTTAACCGTAAGTTACTTTAACAGTTACTTTCAAGTCAAATAAAGATTTAGCAACAACAAATTCAGTGGTACGCTCTAAACTTGTGAGACTTCCCCTCTCTACATCCTGGCTCTTTCTATAGCTATTCTCTGGGACTTTTGAAGTGACATGAATCAAAAAGAACTGCTCTGTAAACTTAAGGTATATTTGGATTTTTCTTTTAATCAACGTTCTGTAACTATGTATTATCTCTCAAGTTTTTTTTACTGGGCTCAAATGATTTCCTTTATCAGCCTTCACCCACAGTTACAGAACATCTACCATCTGTCTATGACTCCTTCCTAGCCTAACTTGTTACATTTTTTTAGGCAAATAAGAATGGATGAATATTATAACCAAAACTTCTGTGACCAGCTGTGCACAAAGCAGGAATCTCGTGCATGTAACCAACAAACATGTCCTATCAACTGTCGGCTTGGAGACTTTGGCCCTTGGTCAGAATGTGACCCATGCATTAAAAAACAAGTAGGTAAAAAATGTATTATATGAGTTAAATGCAAGAAATTATGCTTAAGAGCTCTCTTTGTTTCAGACATTCAACTTTATGGCAATTGATCTGCAAAATGACAGTTTAAGTTAACAAGGGAAATTGGTTATGAATTATAACACTAGAAGACGGAATGAATAAGTCAGAAAAAGCAGATCAAAACAGAAAGGGGTGATTTAGTGACATAAATTCATTTATGAGAACTTGCTTCTGTCACAATTAAAGATCAGTTTTCCACATAAAGGATAAACTAAGCTATAGAGTTTACATGTCTTTTTAAGCAAGAGAAAGTCACTAATTTTTTAGCTTACCCATAACATTCTATATATTCTAAAGAGAAAAAAATAGGGTCAAATAATCTGTTAAAAAGAGTTAACCTGGTAAATCCTAACCAGCACTGGCTAGAAATGCTCAGGCTGTATCTCACACTGATAGTCAGGATCAGTATGAGATTGCTGTTAAGAAATCCAGAGCAACATTCCCCCAGCCTTTACAGCCTACACAAAAACCAGATGGATGTACTTAATATCTGTGGAACAAAGACCTAGGATGATGTTTTTCCCTCTTGGGCTTCTGTCTGTTGGCTGATGGTAGACCTAGAGGTATGATGACAGAGAGTGAAGAGGTGAAAAGTCAGGTTCAAGTGGATTCGACCTAAAGAAACAAAGCCCTGGCAAATATAAGGTTGTAGGGAGTGGAGAGGAGCAGAGTGCAGGTTGTTTGGGATAGTCATGTGGCTGGTCGATCTGAGCTTTGAGCCTGGCAGCTCTGAGTTTCTGTGCAGACATAGCCTACAGCCCTCTGAATGTTCTGCTCAGCTTCAGAAATCCATGCCTGAAATGCGGTCTTGAAAAACCTGTCAGATATCATATCTTTACATACATATGTAAAGATTTCTGATGCCCATGCAGGACAAGGAAGACATGAAGAATCTGTGCTAGGCATGAGATGTGAACCACTCTGTGGCGTTCCCTTCCTTCAGCTGGGATGAACAGTACAAGAGCAGAGCAGGGAGAAACAATGAGAGAGTGGGAGACAGCAAGCAAACTGCGAGAGCTGAAAGGGGGCATTGATCTCAAATGAACTGATTGTTGCTGTAATCAATATCCTCTTAAATGAATGAGTTTCTACTTGTGCAGCCGTATATAGAAGCGTTGTTCATTTTTATTAACTTTAAATATTGATGCAACCTATTTGCTGCTTCAAGCAAAAAGGAGCTTTTGTGGACTGTGATCCATTGCTTGTGACCTTTATAAATGTAGACAAACATCAGAATGGAGGACGCGACTTCCAAAGTAAGTGTGAAGATTAGTGTAAGCAAGCTCCCAGTGAGGAGGAGGGATGAAGAGGTGGACTAAAAAAATCTTAAAGTTGCCAGGAAAGGGGAACCTCAATCCATCTTATTTCTACCAGTCTGATGCCAATGCCAGCAATAGATGCCCAGAGCCTGGAGAGGGATCACAGGTCAGCAGGAGAGCACCCAAAGAGGAATACAAAGGAATTCCAGCCACTCCAGCGAGTAAGTCAGCTTCATCCATGGCCCACTTTAAATGTCTCTATTCAATTACATGCAGCATGAGGAATAAACAAGAGGAATCAGAGACATGCGCACTCTTGCAGGGTTATGGTCTTGTTGGCATCACAGACACATGGTGGGATGGCTCCTATGACTGGAGTGTTGGAATGGAAGAATACAGGCTCTTTAGGAAGGGCAGACAGGGGAGATGATGAGGGGGTGTCGCTCTTCACATGCTCAAGATGGATGAGGAGTTGATGGAGAGTTTATGGGTCAGGATTAAAGGGAGGGCAGGGACAGGTGACATTATAGTGGGGGTCTGCTACAGGTCAGACCTGTACCAGGAAGACAGAGCAGATGAGGGCCTCTATACACAGATAGGAGCAGCCTCACATTCACAAGCTGTGGTCCTCATGGGGGACTTCAACCACCCCGATATCTGTTGGAGGGACAACACAGCAGGGCACAAGCAATCCAGGAGGTTCCTGGAATGCATTGATGATAACTTCCTTCTCCAAGGGGTAGTGCAGCCAAGGAGGAGAGGTGCTATGCTGGACCTTGTTGTTACCAACAAGGAGGGGCTGGTGGGGAATGTGAAGCTCAAGGGCAGCCTTAGCTGCACCGACCATGAGATGATGGAGCTGAAGACCCCTAGGGCATCGAGCAGGGTGCACAGCAAGCTTGCTACCCTGGACTTCAGAAGAGCAGAGTTTGGCTTCTTCAGGGATCTGCTTGGTAGGGTACCATGAGATAAAGTCCTGGAGGGAAGAGGGGCACAAAAAAGCTAGTTAATATTCAAGGATCTCCTTCTCCAAGCTCAGGAGCAATCCATCCCAACAAAGAGGAAGTCAGGAAAAAATGCCAGGAGGCCTGTGTGGATGAACAAGGAGCCCCTTGACAAACACAAAAAGGAACCCTACAGAGGGTGGAAGGAAGGACAGCTGCCCTGGGAGGAATACAGAGAAATTGTCCGAGCAGCCAGGGATCGGGTTAGGAAAGCCAAAGCTTAGATAGGATTAAATGTGGCCAGGGACGCCAAGGACAAAAAGAAAAACTTCTATAGGTATGTTGGTGATAAAAGGAAGACTAGAGATAATGTGGGCGCTCATTTGAAGGAAACAGGAGACCTGGTTACCCAGGATATGGAGAAAGCTGAGGTACTCAATGACTTTTTTGCCTCCATCTTCACTGGTAAGTGCTCCAGCCACACCGCCCAAGTCACAGAAGGCGAAGGCAGTGACTGGGAGAAGGAAGAACCACTCACTGTGGGAGAAGGTCAGGTTCGAAACCATTCAAGGAACCTGAAAGTGCACAAGTCCATGGCACCTGATGAGATACATCTGTGGGTCCTGAGGCAACTGGTGGATGAAGTCACTAAGCCGCTATCCATCATATTTGAGAAGTCATGGCAGTCTGGTGAAGTTCCCAGTGACTGGAAAAGGGTAAAAGTAACCCACATATTTAAAGAGGATAAAAAAGGAAGACATGGGGAATTACAGGCCAATCATTCTTACCTCTGTGCCTGCCAAGATCATAGAGTGGATCCTTCTGGAAACTATGCTAGGGCACTTGGAAAATAAGGACTTCATGGCTTTACTAAGGGCAAATTGTGCCTGACAAATTTGATGGCCTTCTACAATGGGGTTGCAGTGTTGGTGGATAAGGTAAGAGCAACTGATGTCATCTGTCTGGACTTGTGCAAAGCATTCATCGCTGTCCTGCCTGACATCCTTGTCTTTAAATTAGAGAGACATGGATTTGACAGATGGATCACTTGGTAGATAAGGAATTGGCTGAATGGTTGCACTGAAAGGGTCACTGTCAATGGCTCAATGTCTGAGTGGAGACCAGTGATGAGTGGCATTCCTCAGGGATTGGTATTGGGACCGGTGCTGTATAACATCTTTGTCAGCAACATGGATAGTGGGATCAAGTGCACCCTCAGCAAGTTTGCCAACGACACCAAGCTGTGTGGTGCAGTCGACATGCTGGAGGGCAGGGATGCCATCCAGAGGGACCTGGACAGGCTGCAGAGGTGGGCCCCTGAAAACCTCATGAAGTTCCACAAGGCCAAGTGCAAGGTCCTGCACCCAGGTCGGGTCAATCCCAAGCGCAGACACAGGCTGGGTGATGAGTGGATTGAGAGCAGCCCTGCGGAGAAGGACTTGGGGGTACTGGTGGATGAAAAACAGAATATGAGCCACCGATGTGTGCTCACAGCCCAGAAAGCAAATTGCATCCTGGGCTGCATCAAGAGAAGTGTGGCCAGCAGGTCAGGGGAGGTGATTCTCCCCCTCTATTCCGCTCTGGTAAGACCCCACCTGCGGTGCTGTGTTCAGTTCTCGAGCCCTTAGTGCAAGAAAGACATGGACCTGCTCGAGCAAATCCAGAGGAGGGCCACAAAGATGATCAGGGGCTGCAGCACCTCCCCTGTGAGGACAGGCTGGGAGAGTTGAGGTTGTTCAGCCTGGAGAAGCGAAGGCTCCAGGGAGACTTTATAGCGGCCTTCCAGTACTTAAAGGGGGCCTACAGGGAAGGTGGAGAGGGACTCTTGATCAGGCAGTGTAGTGATAGGAGGAGAGGTAACATTTTCATACTGAAAGAGGGGAGATTTAGATTAGATTTTAGGAAGAAGTTCTTTCCTGTGAGGGTGGTGAGACACTGGAACAGGTTGCCCAGGGAAGCTGAGGCTGCCCCCTCCCTGGCAGTGTTCAAGGCCAGGCTGGATGGGGCTTTGAGCAACCTGGCCTAGTGGAAGGTATCCCTGCCCATGGCAGCAGGGTTGGAATTAAGGTCACTTCCAATCCAAACCATTCTATCATTCTATGAAGCTCACACAAATAGCATAGTGAGTGTTCTGAATCCCCAGTGGAGTACAAGGAACAGCAAGTTTGAGCTCAAAAGCTTTCAGATGGTCTGGGGTTGCTCCTGGCCCTCTCCCTTCATAGTCACTTGGTTACTGACATTTACTAGACATCTTCCTGCATTGTTTGACTCCAGTGTCTCTGTACAGGGAGGGAAGTCAAAGAAGTCTGCAAGCAACTGTGCTTTTCCAGTGCAGAAAAATTCTTATAGGATGAACTGTTCAGTCATATGCAGAGAGGTCTCACCAGCAGTCCCTTGAAGAGGAGCAGGAAATATGTCTGAAGCAATTTGTCTAGCAGCCTTCAGCTTTGTATTTCTGCATGGAGGGTACTGACTTGCTGAAAGAAAACCCAGTGAGCGCCAGATTTTACTCCCAGATATTCCTTAGAAACAGAAACTTTCAGGAAAACCATTTTTCCCCAGTCATCCAGTGCTCCTCAGACAAGGTGCCCCATGTGTGTGAGCCAAGCCAGCTGGTTTGGGGATGGGGATACATGCCATTGTCAGAGTATTTCTATTTCAACAGAGATGATAAAGAACAGGAGCCTGTTCACACACCATTTCTTACTCTACCTTTAAAACTGAAGATACAGCGACTGAACTTTTGATTCCTCCAGTGATGTAGCCCAGGTTGTCAAGTGTTGAATATGTCTGCTCTGTCAGGGTTATTGAGGCTCCTTGGATTTCAGTTTCCTGCCTGCCTTACCTGGGATAATGGCATGGTAGGATGTAAGGACAAAAACAACTGATTATTTCCTTTAGGGCTCTGGTTGATAAAGCTTCAGCAGCACTGAGTCACGTGGCTCTGCCTGGGAAGGTACTTAGCTACAAAAACCGCTTATATGGACAACCCTGTATTGTATTTCTTTTGCCTTTCAGTTTCGTGTCCGGAGACTCCTTCAGCCATCCCAGTTTGGGGGTCAGGTCTGTACTGAGCCACTGGAGGCCTACCGCCCATGCTTCCCGACAAAGCTTTGCAACATTGTGGAAGTTGATTGCAAGAATAAATTTCGGTGTGAAACTGGTAATTATAATCTTCATTGAGTAACTGCATTACTAGATAGTTACAAGATCAGACACTGAGACAAAAAAGGTCCAGATGCTCCAGATCTTGTATATTCCATGCATAAATTCCAGGGAAAAGGAGCACAGAGAAAAACCTACTTAAGGATTTCACATGTATTGATAGCAGCTCATGTTTGCAGTTTCTTCTGTAACTAAAAGTAATTCAAGTACAATCTCTAGCCTGGGATGTCAGTATGACCATGAGAGCTAGACCATAGCACTGTTCCAATAATTGTTCTTTGCACAAATGTGTCACATACCAACACGAGTTTGAATATAAACATGCACTATTTTTATTAAATTTGGGTATTTCTTGTTTGTTTCAATTTAAACATACCTGATCAGTTTCAAAATAACATTACCTACATATCCTTTTGTTAAGTTAAGTCTTTGCAACTTCAAAGCAAGGCAAAAGTGGCAGAACTGAAACCATTTCTTATTGGAATAATCTAGGCATGATACTGCCTTGCTGTTAATTCCTACAGCAAGTTCACACCTTTAGTAGGCAAAAAGACATACTGCCCTTTTCTGCATTCAGACATCATGAGTCTTTGCATAAAGTTTCTTACTGCTGCTGTTTCTCTGGTGCAGGTCGCTGTATAGCGAAAAAATTGGAATGTAATGGAGAAAATGACTGCGGGGACAACTCTGATGAAAGGAATTGTGGGAAGAAAAAGACTGTCTGTAACAGAAAGTATGAAAGTATCCCAGGTGTGCAGTTAATAGGCAGTGGGTAAGCCAGTTTTGCTTATTTTTCATAAACTTGAGATTTTTATCTCATCATTTACATAACCAAGATAACTCCCAATTAGCGTGTGAGAGTATCCTATCAAAACATATAATCTCTCAAATTAAAAACAACAAGAAATTATAAAAATGCAACCAAACCATGAAGCTAGGACTTGCCCACTGCATCTGCCAGATGTTCTCTGTACTGCTGACGCACTAAAGAGCTGTCAATGAGCACTGCTGTCTGAGTGACCCTTGCTGCCTCACAGCAACCAGAGCATCACATATTAACAACTTCCAGCTCAGTTATGCCAAGTGCTTCAGAAATTTTGAGGATGTTCCTCTACAGATGTTTGTTTGTCTATGGTACATTTCACAGGATACCAATCATCGTGTCTACCAGGCTATGAATTTAAACAGCGTGAAACCTAAATGTGGGATGCCTCTCCCATGTAGTCTTGCATTTTTTAATTGAATTTTGAACTCAGTGCGCTCTGGTAACATCACTTGTGGTAGAAATGGAGAACTGCTGGTTGATTTTCCTATGCCATTTTTAGGGGTTTCTCTGCTTAAGAGTGACTCTCCTATGCTGATATTGGGATTATCTAGAGAGTTAGGTACTGCTGGACAGTAGGACACAGGATCGCTACTACAACATTTTTCAGGTGAATTCAGTGTGAATGAGAAGTTGTTGTAGAAGAACTTCTTTCAAAGCCACATAACCTAGATGCTCATACACTTTCATTCAAACCAACAAAATCTTCAATGCAGCTATATACCACTAAATGTTTCAAGACTACGTGTCTTTCTGTGATTGTTTAATCTCTGGAAATAAATTTTTGTTAGATTTCATATTCTGGCAGGAGAAAGCCGAGGGGAAGTCCTTGGCAATTCATTCAATGGAGGACAATGCACAACAGTGAAGCGCAATGAGACAAGGAAATCATATCGTGTTCCTGCGAACCTGGAGGCTATCAGTTTTCAGGTATTCTCAAGCAGCAACCCCTAACTGAAAAAACATTGCCGTAATGACAATCCAAGTCATGCACTCAAGTCTTAGGCAGTAATGTGTGTTTTAGGACAAGATTTCTCAATCTGGTGAAGCCTGAACATCCTTCAGGTGATATTTGGAAACGGGATAAATTGAGCAGTTGGGTGGCTCTACTCACGCCTTTCAGTCCTGTGGTTCCTCACTGTATCACATCTGGGAGTCAACATGATTGATTTGGGCTTCCCTCCTGCTTCCTTGTGGCTATGGCCATGTATTTGTTGTGACTCAGTACCAAGGGCCTTGCCCCTGACACTGACATAATCTGGCCAGAGGCTCGTTCAGGTCCAAAGCTCATTTCAGCATCACTGCTGTATCCTTGCAGTGCCAATGGCTGTCCTAACTCCAGCTTCCTCCTAGTCACCTGCAGCCTTGGGACAGAGTTCCTCCCTGAGCCATTTTAGTCCCTCAGTCCTGCCTGTTCCCTGCCCAGCCCCTCCAAAGAGCAGCAAGGAAAGGAGGCAGGCACCAAGTCTGGGAGCTAGGAGGACAAGAGGTACACAGTCTGGGGAGTAGCCTTGCAGGACAGGTCAAGGACAAAATGAACATGGCTTGTATCTTACCAAAATATCTGTGTATCATTTTTTTTTAGACCTGATATTTTAGACCTTTAGACACTGATATTTAGAAAATACTTTGAATACCATGGTTAGGGCACAGCATCTGGCTGTGCACATATCAGCAGGCCCTGTCTGAAGCAATAGATACTGCATTGGGAAGGAAGGAATGCAGGATGTGGAAAAAGCTCAACTGATGGATGAATCTGAACTGCTGATTTTTGCCACGAGTGCTGTGAGTTTTTAATATTACTTTAACAGGAACAACTGAACAAAGGACACCCTAATATATTCCATGGAAATTGCAATAGGATTGGCCATGACATGTAGGTTTTGTCAATAATAGTGAAAAATTACTGTGTGCAGTAATATTCAGTGGGGGAAAATAAGCCTCGGTTTGCCCAGGTCTGTTTAAAGCTGTGTTATTTATTAAGTTACTGATGTTCATTTGTAGCACTGTTAAGGGTTTGCGAATTTCACCTTTGAGAGTGCACCTATATCTTCTAACAATTAGAGCAGCTTTTGGTATAAAAGGGTCACTAGATCAGTCTTTCTTCTTGGAAATCCCGGGTGTTTTCATGCAAAAACATATGACTTCTGGGAGAATGGAAGTGGTTTGGGGGAATGGACCACCTCACCTCCCAAGGTCCTTAGCAGCCCTGTTAATTAAACAAGTCTAAAGGAGGGAAAAAGTTGCATTTTTCAAACACCCACGGGGATTTGCATGAGTTTTGGGAAATGGGCAATTTCTGAACAGATGCTAAAGTTGTCTTGGTGCTTTGCACAACAGCACCACTAAGGTTTACCAACTTGATCAGGCATGCTTGCTGCTCGTTCCTCTCCACCTACCCGTTCTCCATCATGCAGTGTTGGTTCTAATACTGCAAGCAGACTCTAAGTCTCTCCTTCGGAAATCTGTTCATTCCTCTAGCTGGAAATGAAGAAGAAAGGACAGAAAACATCAAGCTCTGTGTCTTGAACAATATAGAAGCCATGGGACTGGGACTTAGTCACGGTGTGAACATAGCATGAAGGTCTGATAGTCTTTGAAAAGTGTGTTGAAAATTATTCCTAAGCTTTGGGGCATGGGGGTGGGGAATTTTATAAGAAAGTGTTACATGCTGTCATGGTTTAACTCCAGCCAGCAACTAAGCACTACCCAGTGACTCGCTCAGTCACCCCATGGTGGGATGGAGAAGAGAATCAGAAGGATGAAAGTGAGAAAAATTTGTGGGTTGAGATAAAAACAGTTTAATAGGTAAAATAATAGCCACAAGCACAAGCAAAGCAAAACAAGGAATCATTTCACCTCTGCCATTGGGAGGCAGGTGTTCAGGCACCTCCAGGAGAGCAGGGCTCCATCACGTGTAACCATTACTTGGGAAGACAAAATTCCATCACTCTGAATGTCTCCTCCTTTCCTCTTCTTTCTCTAGCTTTATATGCTGAGTATGATGTCGTATGTTACAGAACATTCCTTTGGTCAGTTGGGGTCAGCTGTCCCAGCTGTGTCTCCTCCCAGCTTCTTCTGGTGGAGTGCTGTGAGAAGCAGAAAAAGCCTTGACTTTGTGTAATCACTGCTCAGCAATAATGAAACCATCCTCAAGTTATCAACACTGTTTTCAGCACAAATCAAAACATAGCCTCATACCAGCTACTATGAAGAAAATTAACGCTATCGCAGCCAAAACACGCACACATGCTTTCGTTTTCTTTCTTGTATAAATGCCTATTAGTAATTCTACTTCTTACCTTGCATTCATCTTGCCTATTAACCTTTCTTAGTCTCACTTTTTGTGTAAAGAACATTCTTTTACCTTATATGTCTCAAATAATCAATATCAGGCATATTTCTTCCATTAAAAAATCAAGAATTCATTGCTTAATAGGTTTCTGTTTCAGATTATTACTCGGGCAAATGTGGTTTGCTTTATTGAATCTCCAGGTAATAGATGACGAGGATGATGTAACATCAGATTTCTACAATGACTTAACTCCGCTGAGTGACAGCGCTCATGGAAGTAGTTCCTCCACTCATGCTGGTCGAAGATCTTCTGGTATCCCATTTTTATTCTCAAGAAAGACACGGGTTAAAGTCACATCATCTTCCTCCTTCAAGAAAGCCATTGAAGCCTCATATGAAAAGGTAATTGAATGTTGCCTCCAGTTTCTTCCTTTAATTCAATTTCTGTTTGCTGATTTCAGCTACCAAAGGCTACTTTTCTTATCAAGGCAATGGCATTTAAAAAAAAAAAAAAAAAAAGACACTAGAATTACACATTGAAAAGTTCCTCTTCTGATACTACAGGATGTTCCTGGTTGTAACATACCTTCTGTAATGCAACATACATTTTTTGGTTTTAGTACAGAAATCATAGGCTTATTCCACTTAAAAAAGCACAGATTGACATAGATTTGAGATTATCGGATAGGGTAACCCACTCCTTTCCCTGTACTAGTTGTAGATTAAGAAGGCAGAGCCATGTAGTAACAGTAGCAGACAACTGTAAAAAAAAAAAAATGAAGTGCACTCAGGAATGTTATACATATGCATGTATTGGGAATTAGTTTTTTATTTGGTAACCAACTTAAATATTGGAGTCTCATGGCTGTGGAGATGCACTTGGTCATAAAGATAATGTCAGAAATAACACGTCCACAGAACAGTTTCTGAGAACTGAAAGTCTTTTTCCCATAAAATCCTGCACCTTTAATGCAGATGAATACTGTGCGATATAAGATTACGTACTTTTATAGTTTAATGGCAGTAAAGGATGGGCTATTGTTTGCACTTCTGCATGGAAGAGGCCATAGTACAACTAGAATGAATCTTTTACAAAAATATCAGTCTTAATATTAAGATTTCCTGTGATGGAAGTTTAATGCTATCTTGCCCTAACAGTTAAGTAACTTGACAGCTTAAACAGACCATTACTTCTAGTTTGAATTCAACTATATTGAAGTTCCAGCTACTGGAAACCTGTTGACTTTCATTCCCTTGTAGATACCTGTAAACAGATCACACTATTCTGTATAAATATATAAATAAAACTGGTAAGTTTATTTTGGTGGGATGGTAGATTCTTATTGTCTTAAACCCAGACCTAAGCTACTTAAGAAATGTTAATTTAAATGAAAATTTCATCAGTAAGTTTTTTTGGATGTACGTTGGTTTTCAGCATTGTTGTCATGAAATCCCAGAAACCCACCTGAAATAGACAATAGCTTAGTCTGATGTTGGCTAAAGATGACACAGGTTAAAATCCCTTCTTAGTGGATCCATAGCAGGAGTTTTAACTTGGGTCTTCCTCATGTTCTCTACTGTATCATACAGGAAGTGTCTCTTTTTATCTCTATTTGTATGAATTTTATTTATATCTGCTTGTAGATAAATGTATACTTACATATGTTTGAGAAACCTATAGATATATTTCCAATACTTTCTTAAATGGTGAAAATAGAAGTTTATATAGATCACTTAAAAGGAAGGGGAACTCACCTGGGCTTTGGGAGGTCAGATTCAGACCTATATACTGACACGTATGCAGAACGGTTTCCCATGAGTGTTCCAGGGTCTCTAGAGGGCCCTAGTCACTTGAAAGGTCATGCATTTTTCCATATTGGCGTGAAAGAAATATGAAAATATGAAAATTTTATGTTTTTCAAGTTTCCTTTTGTTTACCAGAAACTTTTTTATCTAAGCTGACTGGTCCTCTTGTATTTCTTCTTGGTTTCTGATCCTTTAATCATAGAATTATAGAATCATAGAATCATAGTATCACAGAATAGTTTGGGTTGCAAGGGACATTTAAAGGCTATCTAGTCCAACCCCCCATGCAATCAGCAGGGACATCTTCAAAGAGATGAGGTTGCTCAAAGCCCTATCCAACCTGACCTTCAATGCTTCCAGGGAGGGGGCATCCACAACCTCTCTGGGCAATCGGTCCCAGTGTTTCACCACCCTCATAGAAAAAAATTTCTTCCCCACATCTAGCCTAAATCCACCCTCTTTTAGTATAAAACCCTTACTCCTTGCTTGTCCTATTGCAATAAGTCCTGCAAAAATCCTGCCCCCATCTTTCTTATAGGCCCCCTTTAAGTACCAAAAGCGTACCATGAGGTTTCTCCAGAGCCTTCCCTTCTCCAAGCTGAATAACCCCAACTCTCTCAGCCTGTCTTTGTAAGGGAGGTACTCCAGTCCTCTGATCACTTTTGTGGCCCTCCTCTGGACTGCTCCAACGGCTCCATGTCTTTCTTGTGCTGAGAGCTGAATGCCAAACTCCAGGTGGGGTCTCACCAGAGCAGAGTAGAGCAGCAGCTCATTCTGGACGTCATCTCCAAGCATGTGGAGGAAAAGAAGGTTATCAGAAATGGTCAGCATGGATTCACCAAGGGGAAATCATGCTTGACGAACTTGATAGCCTTCTATGATGACATGACTGGCTGGGTAGATGGGAGGAGAGCAGTGGATGTTCTCTGCCTCGACTTCAGCAAGGCTTTTGACACTGTCTCCCACAACATCCTCATAGGTAAGTTTATGAAGTGTGGGTTAGATGAGTGGACAGTGAGGTGGCTAAGAGCTGGCTGAAAGACAGAGCTCAGAGAGTCGTGATCAGTGGTGCTGAGTCTAGTTGGAGGCCTGGAACTAGTGGTGTTCTCTAGGGGTCAGTACTGGGTCTGGCCTTGTTCAACATATTCATCAATGACCTGGATGAAGGGACAGAGTGCACCCTCAGCAAGTTTGCTGATGACACAAAAGTGGGAGGAGTGGCTGACACACCAGAAGGCTGTGCTGCCAGTCAGTGAGACCTGGACAGTCTGGAGAGCTGGGAGGAGAGGAACCTAATGAGGTTCAACAAGGGCAAGTGTAGGGTCCTACACTTGGGGAGCAATAACCCCATGCACCAGTACAGCTTGGGGGCTGACCTGCTAGAGGGCAGCTCTGCAGAGAAGGACCTGCGGGTCTGGTGGACAGGAAGTTAGCCATGAGCCAGCAACGTGCCCTTGTGGCCAAGAAGGCAAATAGCATCCCGGGATGCATTAAGAAGAGTGCGGCCAGCAGTTGAGGGAGGTTCTCCTCCCCTCTACTCTGCCCTGGTGAGGTCACATCTGGAGTGCTGGGTCCAGTTTGGGCTCCCCGGTTCAAGAGGAACAGGGAACTACTGGAAAGAGACCAGTGGAGGGCTACAAAGATGATGAGGGGACTGGAACATTTCTCTTACGAGGAAAGCCTGAGAGACCTGGAGCTTTTTAGCCTGGAGAAGGGAAGACTGAGAGGGGACCTTATCAACACTTATAACTATCTAAGGGACTCTGTGTCAAGAGGATGGGGCCAGGCTCTTTTCAGTGGTGCCCAATGCCAGGACAAGGGGCAACGGGCACAAACTGGAGCACAGGATGTTTCATTTGAACATGAAGACAACTTTATTTTGAGGGTGGCAGAGCACTGGAACAGACTGCCCAGGGAGGTTGTGGATTCTTCTTCCCTGGAGATATTCAAAACCCGACTGGACGTGATCCTGTGCAACCTGCTGTAGGTGAACCTGCTTTAGCAGGGGAGTTGAACTAAACAATCTCCAGAGGTCCCTTCCAACCCTTACCATTCTGTGTGACTCTGCAAAAAACAAATAAGTTTTTAGAATCAGTATTTGCCAAAGTGGCCTGCATTTTGTGTGTCATAATAGAAATGTTAGCTGGCACAGATAAAAATTGAAGATCAGAACTGTAATCACCTGAAAATCCTAAAAGTTATATTACCACAGGGTATTTTGGGAGCTGTGTGTAATCTGGGAGTTGTTACATACCCTATTTCTTCCATTCTTATTCTCACTACAGCAGAAAGCTGAGTATCCTTAACTTATTTTCCAATGTACAAATGAGAGTGCTGAAATGAGCAGGGTTGTGCAGAACTGAGAGCTGAGGTCCAGCTCGCATGTTACGTTGCTCAGTCCTGTCTGGGACAACTCCCTGTCTAGATGCATCCTTGTGTCTTCTAAGCCAAGTGACCTTAGAGACAGAAGTGGAGTAGAGCCAACCTAACAGCAGCAAAATTCATCAGAAGAACCCATGTATATATAATAGGAGCAATTTTTTTTATAAATAATCTTTCCTATCTGCCAATTGGTCATTTGCTCCAGTTTCCTGCCCCTCCTTTTGCTCTTGGTCTTTGCTTTGCCCTTCTGCCATCAGTTCTCCTTGTCACTTTATAAATCCTGTCTTTCAGTAATTTCTGTTCTTCTCCTTTCTGTTTAGTTGAATTCCCATGTAAGGAGCCTGTAGCATTGCAAAAATATATGACTTAGTTGCTTCAAAACTATTTTTTTTTTTCCTAAATGTAAGAGATGTTTCCAGTTTCTGAACTTTCTGGGCTTTTTTGCCTCTCACATTAACAGCCTGACACTTGAACTCAATGAGTTCTTTATCCCTGTGGTTTAGTTTCAGATTTAGCAGACTGATAAATGGTTAAATTTCATAACGGTGCGTTAGTATGCAAAATATCTACTTACCAGATTAGTTGCAAACAACCGATGTATGTTTATAAGCTAAAGCCTGTGAAATTTTTGGTTGACTTATCGATTGCTGATGTATATGTTATGGCAGGAATCCTTTTGTTTTCTGTTTGGTAGGTGCTCAGGGAGTCCTAATTTTTGTTGGAAGGCTGTTGTCTTGGTTTGAAAGACAGGTGTCTGTGGAGGAAGGCAGGAGACTCCCTTGAAATGGAAAGTGCAACCCCCTTCCCTCCAAAGTATTATAATTTTGAAATTAACGGGCCTTCAGGCAAAGAGATGGGGAATAGGAATAACAGTTCTTTACTAATATATATATATATATATATATAACACAAGACAGGGAAAAAACAAACAAACAACCCACTGGTTTACACTGACAGAGTCAGAAATACAACCTGACAACCTGTTAGGGTGGCAGTAGCAGTCCGATAAGATGCTGCCTGCAGTCCTCCTGAAGCGATGGATGTAGTTCTGTGGAAGCAGCGATCAGGTAAAAGAGTCTGGTCTTCCTCCGAAGGTCCAGTGGTAGGTGGGTAGCTCTTGTCCTCTGGAACTCCAGTGGGAGGAAAAGCTCCTCTGGGAATCCAGTGGAAGAAAGGCTGCTAGGGTGTTCAAAATCTCCGTTTTTATTTGGCATGGACTGCTTGGCTCCTTCCCCCCCCTCCCCGGGCGGAGCATCTCACAATGGGATGGGGAGTCGTGAGGCAGTTCCTTGATGGGCCATTAACGGGAGATAGTCCAGGAGCAAGTTATCTATGGGTCAGGCGATAAGGCATTGTTGTGCCCATTAACAGGAGATAGTCCAGAGGGGGGAGGCAGGGAGCACCGCCCCACCTGGTCTCAACAGCTCCTGAAGATGGTAATAGAATACTTTTTTTTTTTTTTTTTTTCCTTTTGGCACATTTTACACTGTAACCTAGGACAGCTGTATACCCAAGCAACATAAAGGAGTAATGAGCATTGTCCTCAAGAACCTCACAGGGCTTTTGGAAACTCCAGGGCTAGTTTATTCATGATTAAAGCAGCATGATACACAGGATTAATTAGTTCTTGCAATGTGTCTCAGGACATACTCTTGGCTCCTTTACTTTCTGCAATTAACTACCTATGTAGATGCTAAGACTGCCCTTTTCTTATTTCTAGAATTCCAACTTCATTAGAGTCCATAAAGTCATTTCTGTTGCAAACTTCACAATGAAACAGTCAGATCTGCAGCTCTCAGACGTTTTTTTAAAAGCGCTTAATCACCTGCCCCTGGAGTACAACTATGCTCTATACAGCAGAATATTTGATGACTTTGGCACTCATTACTACACCTCTGGGAAGATGGGTGGTTCCTATGACATTCTTTACCAGTACAGCTCTGAGGAATTGAAGAACTCGGGTATGTAATATTTAATGATTTGTTTACCAGCTTTTCTTATGGTTTTTTTTTTTAGGTTTTATGCCATATAGTAACTTCTCTAACAAAAAATCCTTTTGATTTGTGACTCACCCAGCGGTGGTTGAGGAGCGGGGACAGCTACAATGGTTCACCTTGATGTGGGAGCCTGGGGGCATGGTGTCATCATGTAACATGGTTACAGTGATGAAGGTGATGCTCTGTGGTATTTCTAGGGCTGGCAGTGGAAGAATCAACAGAGTGTGTCCGAACAGAAACAACAAGACGTGTGTTCTTCCGGAAGAAAAAGAAAGTCAGTACCAGATGCACCACAAACAGGATGACTGTGAAACATGAAGGTGACCATGATGAGAACAAGGCCCATGTCCTGTTACTTACTCTGAGAGACGCCGTTCCCCTCAGATAGGTGCACCAGGTGACATCCCAGATTTGCTGAACTACAAATGCTCTTCCAGCACTGTCAGAGGACCCAGTGTTTCATTATCTCTGAAGCAAACACTGGAAACATCCTCTTACTTGTGAAAGAAATTATGATAAGCGCTCATCCTCTGCTCTGGAGATTGACCACTGGGGATCCAGTGGCACTGACCCTTCCAGCCAGTCACGGATCTGACAAACATTCCCCATGGCCCAGGGTCCAGGGCCAGGAATGCTGAACAGCGATATGGGCACAACTAGAAATGTGTGATCATGACTGAGTCCCTCATCTTCTTTAAGGGTTGGTCAGAGATCATTGAGAGAGTTGGGCACCAGTGACACACTCCAGGACCTTCCCCTCCCACCTTTCACATGCCAAGCAGATGTTTAGGTGCAGGAGTTCCCTGGTAATGCCAGAAATGGGTCTCAGGAACTGCAGAAAGTAGGTGCATTTTCTGCAAGAGTCATGTTCTGTATCACAAAACCCAGGGATTTAATAACTTCCACCATATTATTGTCCTCATTTTATGATTAATTTCCATCTGTTAGCTGTTTATAGCTGGGATAAAGACCCTGCCTTGCAGTGTGTTTTTCTAGAGGAGCCTGCTGTATCCCCTGCATTTTCCACAAGCGTCTTGTGTAGTTCTGAATATCACTGTGGCTGAGGTCTCAGACATTTTCTTTTGGAAGACTATGACAGACTGCTGTCATAGAGGGGATTGTTTTTCTGAGCTTACACTTCATTCTTCCAAGGGTAGCTTCACAAAATTAATATATTCTTTTATATCCTCTTATACTTTTTCTTACAACTATATTGTTACATCTGCTGTCTTTGGAGGCTTTTGTCCAACAATGCTCTGATTAAATTCCCTTTCAGGTTCCATTTTGGAGTCAGCTGAACGGTCAGTCTCCCTAGTGAAAGGTGGCAGGTCAGAGTATGCAGCAGCTCTGGCTTGGGAGAAAAAGGGGGCTTTTCCAGGACACACAGTCTTCACGAACTGGCTGGAATCAACAAAGGACAATCCTGTGGTGATTGACTTTGAGGTAAGACAAGAAAAGAAAGACATTGAGGTAGTAAAGGATTCAGCAGTCAGCATCTCTTCAGAGAGCTCTGCAGGTGTTTTCTCTTAAATCGGGATGATGCTGTGTGTGATACAAATGTATATATATATATGGACATAATATAAACATACAAAACATTTATTTGAACTACTTCTTGTGCATGCTGGTTTATAAGCCACACCAGGTTTGCATCATCCATGGACAGTGAGAGTAAGAGGGAAGAATATGAGTGAATTACTCCAACAGCAGCAGGAGCTCAGGCATGGGCAGGGGTTAGTTACTGTGCATGAAAGCAGTGCATGGTGCTGGGAACACTTTTTTTTCCCTATGCTCTTTCCCTTGTCAGGTCTATGTTGCAGGGTATGGCATATAGCTAAACTGAAACAAAACAGCAGTCCCCTGGTATCTCTGTCCTGCTCATTTAATGCAGCACGCCAGTGCTGTTGTGAGTGCACTGAGCTGCCTCCTTCCCCAACTACAACAGCAGCTGCTCAGCAGCAGTAGTAAAGCACTCAAAGGCAAAGAGCAAAACCTGCCTGAACACAGCATGCAGTGATCTTTCTCGCGGTTCAGATGCTGAGCTCCTGAAGGCAGCGTGGGGATGTCTCATGTGGCAGGGACCGGGTGTATGCAAAGTTTGCATCATCTATGGTGTCCTGAATTTTTAGACATGGTATCCCCCCTGGTTGGTTTTCCACTGGCTCAGAGAGCCCTAAATTGGGGAAATAAAAGTAATACAAACAGGATAACAGAGATGTATAGCACTGTCATGCTCCTTTAAATCATCCATAACTTTCAACACACCTGGCTCCTGTGTGATACAGCTTCATATGTAGGCTCTATTGCCTTTAAAATCCTGCAGCTACCCCTAGTAGGACCCTGCTGTGTCTAGGTAACTGCTTACTGAACGGTTGCCTACCAGGTGTCGCCCATCACGGATCTGGTGAAGAATGTGCCATGTGCCGTGACCAAGCGTCGCAACCTGGGGAGAGCCCTGAGAGAATACGCGGGCAGGTTTGACCCTTGCCAGTGTGCCCCGTGTCCCAACAATGGCAGGCCTGTGCTTTCCGGGACGGAGTGCCTCTGCCTGTGCCAGGCTGGGACCTACAGCAAAAACTGTGAGACACGAGCTCCGGGTTACAAATCAGGTATTTGGGATGATGTTAGTGTAATGTAGTTATGGTCCTTCTGGTATCTGTTTGTCAAAGATGAGTCTGACATAACCCTCCCTTATTAAATCCGTAGCACTTCTTACCATGTGGTAATGGTCAGAAGAAGAAAGGTAGGATTAAAACCAAAAAATCCATCTGACTAAATGGCTAATGGAGATTAAAAATTTTGACTAAAATGTGGAAGGAAAACTCACTTGTATTAAGGAGGGAGAACATAAGCATATTCTGAAGAATTTAAAGAACATTTTCACACAAACAGATTTTTGAACAAAATTGACACTAGTGCCAATACCTATAGGAAACAGAAGAGATTTACAGGATTGTATGTATTATTACATATATTTATATTCCAAGACCAAAAGGGGACAGAAGATGAGCCACTTAGGCAGCTATAGGTCTCATTCTCTGACCCTAATAAAGAAATATTTTGAAAGAAATAAACAACTGAAGACATGCAGATAGAGATGAATGTAGAAAGTGTATTGCATGCAGAAAAGAGAGAGTGTGTAAATAAAATTTTTTATATACGCTTCATGGTGGCACAGACGAAATACCTCAGGGGCTAAGAAAAGACACTAGTGTTTTAATTTAGCTTTCATGGGATGTAGATTTGTGGTTTAGATGGGGTGTTAGAGCTTAGATTTATTTAATAACTTATTAAATACTGAGCAATCTAAAATGTTGTCAGCACCATGAAAACTCAAACAAGTGTGTGCAATAGAAGTAGAAAATAAGCTGCTTCTGGGTTTCAATGTTACTTGCAGTCAAAACTAGAAAGGAAGAAAACTTGTACTTTTAGGTTTTCATGAAGCAGATGGAATTTGGCTGACCATCTCTTTGTAAAACTTCACACTCCAGCTACAATATACTCCCTTAACAGTAACAATTTTAAATCCTCTGAAAATGGCTGTTATGAATTTATCAACATCCATCTCATACGCGGCCTTAAGAGAAATACTATGTATGGTACAGATCTACCAAAAGATCGGATTTCTTCTATTTCTTGCAGTTGCGGTAGACGGCCGCTGGGGTTGCTGGTCTGAATGGAGTTCATGCGACACTTCTTTCAAAAGAAGAAGGACCCGGGAATGTAATAACCCATCCGTGATGAATGGCGGGAAGCCCTGTGAAGGTGAGCGGGAAGAAGAGGAGAACTGTTATGTCTCCGTGTTCACAGACAGGTAAGAAGATGGTAGATCAAATGATCTCCATAGTCATGGGACAGAGTTAAGGAGACTTCCAGAATGGCCTTGTGGCTATCAAGGTGAAGTAGCAGACAGCCCTCCTGTCTGAACTTCTCTAGTGGGGCTGAGAGAAGGAAATGTCTGAAAATCTTTGCAACTTGCTTCGAGTTTGGATTTATTCACTGTTTATTCCTAGAAAATGGCTGATGAATTACATACTAAAGTATGTCTACAGATCTCTTACACTGCTTTGCATGGCATTTTGTCCAAAGCCGTGGAGAACCCACCTGGTTCCATTCACAGGAGTTTGTGTTTTGATTTTTTTTAATATCACATCCTCTTCTTTTAGAGGTTTAGGTCTGAATTTGGAGGGAGTTTCACTGAAACTACCAAGCTTTTCATATTCTTGCTTTGAGTATGTCTGAGGTACCAGTTTTGCATGGTTTCAACTTGAAATCCTAACTGCAACCCCGAACTGGCTCAGGTTCTTGCATCTTCAAGAGCAAGGCTTTGTACAGATTCAGTTTTGCTACTGGAACCAAGACCTGCAGCAAGATTTTCATCATTCCTGCTGTAATGAGTACAGAGGAGATTCTGGAGTAGACAGGAGAGGATTAAAAGCAATTGGCTCCACAGTTCTTTGCTACTTACCTCAGTTAGACACCACAGGCTGTGCAACTCCATGCCTACAGAGACAAGCCTCCTTTAACCATTGCCTGATGGCAACATGCAGGTTTTGACTACACTATCTTAAACAAAATCAAAGAGATTGGGTTAAAACCCAATCAAAGAGGCTTCCTCTGTGTGCAGTTCTTTGCCTCTTTTTCTTACTCCATAAAAATAATTAATGTGTTATGTTGATAAAAATTGTAGCCCTGTATCTATCACTTTTTTAGTGTTGTCACAATCTCCCTCCTATCAACACCTATAACTTTTGATGTCCACAATTTTTTATTTAATAGAATAAAGGTTTTTCATGATGGTGGGGGGATGGGACACACTTAGAGCATTCCGGTCCAAAGGTCCTGACATTTTGCCATCGTTATTTGGTGACACCAGTGCTTACCAGCAAATTTTTACTTTTCAGAGGTGCTCCTTGTATAAATGATGATGAAGCCAGGCGAGAAGAGGATGTCTTGATTGGTGAACCTGAGTCTGGATGCTCCAGGCCAGATCCACCAGAAAATGGCTTTATCAGGGTGAGCAAGAAAAATTAGTCATACAGAAGGGAAGTGTAATAGTAGCAGAGCTGGGAAATTTTTCGGCTTCTTTGCTACGCATGTGCCTGATACCTAAGCTAGCTACTGTGCTAGTGAGCATGTTGCTGTATATGTGGCATGCTGTGGAACTCTAGTCCACCAAAGCCCACCAGCAACTGAAGCAAAGGCAAGGTAAAATCCATTTCAAACAGTGGTCCTTGAATCCTTGTTTTGTAACCATGACATCAGTGCCGCTGGACAAACTTGTCATTATATAGGTGAGTGGAGGGCTTATATTTCAGAGTAGGAACAGCATTCATTACATCATATCATCAGGCTTTTATCATTGTTTCTTTTGACAATGTCCAGTCTTGTTACCATGGATTTTTGAGAGACTTTTTGGTTTCTTTTTCATAGAATGAAAAGAACCAGTACGATGTGGGGGAAGAAGCTGAAATTGCCTGCATGAGTGGTCATGTCCTCAGTGGCTATCAATACCTTCGGTGTCTGCCTGATCAAACCTGGACACAGCAACCTGTTGAATGTCAATGTAAGAAAGAGAAAACTAGTTTAGCCCAGCCACAGAAGTGGAAGAAAAAGACATGAAATAGATTTTAATACAGGTTTTAACAAAAGAATCTGTAATAATATCTGAAAAGATAGCATTTTAAGAAGGTATTTCATGTAGAGATGGCAAAAACCTACTGAGTCACATTTCTTTTTCAATTCCAAAGTGTTATCATTATGTGCTTTGTAAAGATATTGTAATATTCTTTGCTTCAGAAAACCTTCAGATGGATGCTGTGAGGTCCTTCTTGTCTAGTTTTAAGTATTTTTAACAGAAGGACTCATCTTTTATTTCCAGACTTACATAGATATCTTTAAGTTGATGACAGTTATGCTGAAGAAAGCATGCTTAGAGGAATTTGTCTACCATTTTTTATATTAAGCGGATGATGTGACTTCAACCACCACCACCCCACGCTGCCTTGAAAACCCTTACAATAAATGAATGCCTTGAAGTATTTATAGTCTAATCAAGAATTAAGGATCAGAATTGACCTGGGTTTTCTAACAGGAAAGATTCTAGTCTTCTAGAACTTGGTGTGATTTCATTGACTTAGTGTTCCTTTCATCACAAAAAAATTGCCTGAATATACCTATGATCTTTCTATTGCCATTCATTTTGTTTTGTTAACAGCTTCATTTACAAAAGAAAAATTAAAATATGCTGTTAATGATATTCTTATTATTTTGAACTGTAAAATTAAATTACTCGTACTAACATACATTAGGGAGACATTGTAATTATTTAGTTATAGGTTGAAAAATATTTTTAAAGACTATGACATTTTCTACACTTACGTTAAATATTTATTAGTTTTGAATGTCAGTCAACTGTTCAGTGTTATTAAGTGTTTTTACGGCTCTTCAGATAAAGCATTATGACTTGCTGTAAATATCTGCACACCATAAAACCAACAAGAATTATAGTTTTTTCTTGTTTATTGCAGCCTCAGTATGCCTCAGACCACCAACATCTGACACTGTCATAATTTCCCCATTTAAGCAACAGTACAACATTGGTGAAATCATTAAGTTGAGCTGCCAAGTTGGGTTTATACTCACTGGTCAAACACAGTATACTTGTGGGAAAGGCCTGTCCTGGATACCTCCTATTTTGAGATCTATTACGTGTGAAAAAGGTTAGTATGCCTGCAGACACTTTACTGTTTCTATACTGCTGATATTAACAGCACAGTCTGTTTTAGCTAGCTGGAACCAGGAGGCAGATGACTAGTTTTAAGACATACAGCAACTGTTCATTAATTTTGGTTTTACTTAGTGCCTACCACAGTGCCATACAATTTCAGCCCCAAACTTCTGCATTAAGTTCAGAATGTTTGGATGCAATGTACTGTACACTTTAATGATGAAATTGAGATACTGAAATAGGTTTCTTAAAAATAAAATACCCCCCTTCCCCCCGTCCGCCCCCCAATCTGTACTAGCAAGCTTTATGAAAGCAAAGTAGGAGAACATATTCTATTGAAACTTCATCTTCTCTTGTGCAGGATTTTCCAGTGATCTTTGCAAAGACCGATGCATACTTGTGGAATCTCAACCACAGCAGCTTTTGAAGACAGAAATGTGGGATAAACAGAAACAATCCCATTTTAGGTTTTATGGCAGGAATCAAAGTTATTTCTGTTCACTTTGTTCCTAGTTACAATACTTCTCACTCTTTTGTTTCAGATGAGCAAGCTAAAATTAGAGGTGTTTGCAATCCAGGACAAAAGCAGGTTGGATCTCATTGTGTTTGTATGTCTCCAGAAGAAGACTGTGGGTAAGTTAAGTACTTAATTAGAAAAAGAAAAGTTGAAACTTCTCCAATGATAGACCAAGAGTCCATTGTGGCACAGACAGGAAGAATAATGAGGGCTAGTCTCTGTTTGATTTTAGCCAGCTATGCCTCTGTTTCCAAATTACAGCCTATGAAATCAATGAAAAATGACGTTAACCAAATGGCACACCGTGGCACATCCTTCTAATCTACATTACCATCTGCTACTGGAGATTCCAACTCTTCCTTTTCTTCTCTTTATTCCTCCAATTTCTAAATTTCCACTGTCATTACCTTGCTATAATAGGTCATGCTCCTTGTGTTTGATATTCACCTTTTTCAGATAAACATGCTGCAAAATACACTGTATGGTTCAGTCTCCAGAGCATATAAAAATATGTAAGACTTGGATTTACTGTCTCTTTACACAAGACCTGCACAGACCATTGAGCCTTCAAGTGAATAGAGGGTTATCCTAGAGGATTTTTAGTAAATGACTGGCCAGAGTGGAGGTGTGGAGTGGGCTTGGAGATAGGAAAGATGAGTAAGGATTTAATATGAGCTGGGCAGTTGTAGGATCAACATACATTCCACCACAGTGCTCCTGTGTGACCACAGGCAAGTCCCTTGGCATGGGACTTATCTCATTCATGTCAACACCCAAATAACCAGGTATCTTCCCTCTCAAGAGTCCTTGGGTTGAAAGAGAGCATGTTCAGAGGGTGATAGACACTGTCAAAAGTACATAGGCCAAATCCTCTGAAAACTAGAGATGTTTTGTTGACTAAAGGAATAAGCTTAACTCAAGAACATAAACAAGGTGAGGTGTATTTTGCCCTCTCTTTGGGAAACGCTAAGCTCCACAAAATGATGCTGCTTGGAAATGCCTGCACTTGCTGAGAATGAACCTGCTCAGGAACCAAGAGCAATACAGAAAGAAACTACAAGCAGCATGGCTGGGTTTGCCTGCCATCAGTCCCAAAACAATTGTGCCTCAGAGGCAGACTTGCACACACAGCTGCAGGGCTGCATTAGCTCAGACAAGACACCACAGGGCCGGTGGAATTTTCACATGCCTTGTGGAGGTAACAGCACCTCCTGTTTTCTTGTGCAGGCACATGCCCTTCACCTCCCATCTGTTGGACAGGACCAAAGCTTCCTCATCTCACAGCACTATGCTATATCAGGTCCAGGTCCTGCAGTAGCTGGGACAGTCTTAGGTCTTTAGACAGATTTCCAACCTGTCCATGGCTTTGCTATGTTTCATCTGATGCTGGTGGAGCATTTAGAAACATGGACTTGTTCCACTGCCTGCTAAAATAATTTTTCTTTTTTCCTTGGGGCAGCCACTACTCAGAAGACATCTGCGTGCTACATGCTGTTTCTGAACAGAATGTGACCAAGACTATCTGTCAGTATTCAGCTGAAACATGCCTCGGAGAGCAGTCATTTCATTTTTTGCATACTGGCCATTGCCATGGTGATTCCAACCTAGACTGGGCTATTGAAAGGGCAAAACTCTCTACAAATAGCTTGAAGAAAGTGCCCTGTGGCTATGACACCTGCTATGACTGGGAGGAATGTCCAGGTATGACTTCTGAATGGTGGGATTTATCCAGTCCTTTGAATGTAGAAATAAAATATTCTGACTCCTTCACTGCTTCAAGACTGGGATTTACAGGCATTGTGGTCCATCTGATCAATTTACGGTGAGACGAGTGTGGAAGTGAGGTCAGTCCTATGTCCCTGCTACCACGTGTTACTCTTAGATTTATACCTTTTCCCTTAGGCATGAGTGGTGTAGCATTGTCACTCCCCATTAATAAGGCACAAAAGGAACTTTAAGATTAAGGGAACTTTTTCAGGTGAATTAACACTTGAATCTTTAAGCCCATTCCCTGTGAGGCTACTATGACCACCAGTTTGTACTTTAGGAGTTAATTTGGGCCACACCCTCTATAGCGTATAATTAAATTACAAAAATAAATCATGATACTACTTAAAAAGTAAAACGGGGGCCATCAGGCTTAATGGGATTTTAGTGGTAAAATTTGCAAATACCCATATGTAAAAACTGTGTTTATTAAGTGTTAATGAACTAGCTAAGCTGGTGAAATCCCTAAGAGGATTATTTTATAAACACTTTGTGCAACTTTGCTATTTACTGTGTAACTTGGTGATAAGAGTAGTGGGTTTTCCTGTAAACATCTGAGGTGCTGGCTGGCTCTGCATACATCAAGAGCTTGCCAGGAAAAGGCTGAGTGGCAGCCACGCTCATTCCTTCACTAGCTTCCAGAGACAAATATGATCCTTATCACACCTTGACTACTTATGATAAAAAAAGGAACAGCGATGTGCAGCAATCTTAAAACACCATTTTGAAGATGCAAGATTTCTGCAGCACAGGATCTGAAGCAGGTGGCTGCAAAATTACCACGAGATGTTGTTCCTTGTGGGGCCAAAGCAGAGGACACAACCCTTGAGGGCCATGCTGTGGTGGAGCCTCTAGGCACCTTGGGTTCCTGGGAAGGTGGCTATAATTTTAAAAAATATTAAGTTTATTTATTCGAGAGCCCCTAAGAAGCCTAGATCTACTCCTGCTGTGGAAGTGGCTTAAATCTGGATCCTGTGCCAGAAACCCAGTGTTCTTCTCTCAAAAGCCTACAAAGGAGCCCTGTTCAGTGCGGAAGAATGAGAGAGAAGAGAAAAATACATTAAATAAAATAAGTTTTCATTGTTGTGCGCGAGAGGTTTAAATTGGACTTTCCTCCTCACCATCTCCACAAAAGTCCTCTTTCTCATGAATATGCACAAACATTTAGGAAATTGAAGTTTTGGGTTTCCTGAGAATAAGTTTCAACACAGAGATAGAAGGTACTGCAGTACCATGTGACGCAGCTAAACGGAGGAAAAAACCCAGGTTTTTCATATGTTTTAAGAAAGGGAAGGCAAAAATTTAGTTTCCCACCTAGGGAATTTCTGGGAAAGAATATAAAGAGTCAGAATCTGATTAGATCAGAAATGGATAATGAAATTACCAGCAGGACTAAGCTTTACCACAGGCCAGCAGCAGGTGTCTTAGCATTCATAAAGGGAGCTTTAATGAAATAGGAGCTGACACAATATGGACCTTGAGACTCCATTTCACAGCAACATTGTGTGCAACGATAATTGGGAACAGAAAGTCAACTTAATATCTTTTTGTTTATAAGAAAGGTCAGGGAAAGCCAGTGGATAAAAATAGTTAGATACTTCATTTCTGCTTCCATATGGGCAACTGCTGCAAAACCTCATATTTAAAAATGCTTTTGTCTCTATTCCTAATACCCTACCATCTAGTGTATGCACTACCAGCTTTTGGTAACTAACACATTGCAAACCTCTAATAGCGTTTTCCCCTGTTGGACTTTGAAATGTTGTCAAACAAGAAAATACGGTTTTAGTCATGACATTTGCAGCTAAAATTCCAACATGTTCATTCCCAGAGACACAGAGCCAGTGCTCCTGCCTGATGCCTTACCAGTGCCCCAAAGAAGAAATCCGCCTTCACTGCATCCAAATGGAGTCGACAGGGAGGAGGAGGACAGTCAGTCATTGTACGCTGGCAGCCATGAAGTGTGCTGGCATCAAACTGGAGGTGCTGGAGCAGAGGAGATGCCTGGCGTAACCTGTCAGATATCCTGGCAGCCACCACGATCAACCCACTGTGTTCAGGCTAAGCCATCCTAGTAAAGACTTTACTGGTTATGAAAGAACGAGTAGATCAAAAACAAAGGATAAAAAAAAAAAAGAGCTCACTTAAAAGATTTTTGGGAGAAGGTTGGCAGTGGGCTTTTTTTGGTCTGAAAATGTCTTAGGGTGTGGGGTATAGGACTTCTCTCACTACTGGTAACTCTGTGGATAAGCAGAGGCAGGTAAGGGAGTGGATGGGAAGGGAGAAAGAGGAGCATAGCTTCTGGTCTCCCTTGGTGCTAGATGAGACTTTTGCTTTCCTCAGCCATTTGTTACTTTGTCCCTGTGCTTGTGACTGCTGTGCACACTGGTTGTCTCACTGTCTGAGTACCTGCTGTATCATCCAGGCAGGCAGACCAGGCACATCAGCATCATTGCACATTGCCTCTGACACCTAATGGGGTCATGAAGGAGGCTACCTGTACAGGCACTCACGGTGCAAACTCAGGGAGCAATACAAAATACTGAAAACTACAAATATGCAATGATTGAGTGAAGTCTTCAAAACCATCTGATTTTTAATCAGAGTAACTGAAGGAAAGAAGTGTTTGCTTTCTGGGTTTGTTTGCTGGTTTTGAGCCTTAAACACTGTTGGGGATTTTTTATGGCACCCTTGAGGTGAATTAAACACACATTTGTGCTTAAATAGAAAAGAAAAATTTAATTAATTGGGCAGAGTTCTACCACAATACACCATTCTACATGGAGTCTGCAAAGGTGCGTCACATGCAGACTGCATATATACATTTGCACCAGCACTAATCCTGACAGCAGTTGCATGGGGCATCTCAGCCCAGCCGTGGGCTGATGCCCTGGCCCAGCTCTGCTGCCCAAATGTGGCCCCTGAGCTTGGGCCTCTGAGCCCTCCCATTCCAGGATGGCTACAAGACAATGCCGAGGCTGTTTCTTATCTCATCACCAAGGAAAATTTCACTCCCTTGCAAGGAGTTGTTCTAACTCTGGCATTTCTGAGTCCAGCCAGTTTAATCCCTTCTTACAGTTGAGTTTTCTTGCCCTCCATGCCAGATCATTCCTCAGTCACAAATTACCACTGCTGAGCAGTTACAGTCAGAATTTCCCATTCAACACTCAGAATTTTACAAAATTGAGGATTAGAAACCTGCCTTCCAAGAAGGGGAAAGCTGAAAGTCACTTTTTTCACCAGGAGTGAGCAAAATAATGAAAGTCAGGGGAAAAAAAGGCATGAGAAGTGTCCATTGGTGAATAACCTGCCCTATGTATAAATGTCACACCTTGCCAGGGACTGAGCAGAGTCACTCAGGAGCTGGAAGTGGGCTGGATGTGAAACGGTTATTTTCCCTCCAAGGAGATATCAGACCCCTGTATATGGGATGTTGCCAAGCTCCCTAAATCCAGCTAGTCTCGACAGGATGGAGCTCAAGGAAAAGAAGCTGTTAATCCTGCTGCTAAATAAAAAGCATTATGTTTTCTTGCTTATAACGCATAGTAAAAATTATTATAAAAAAAATTACATGGGTTTACACTTGTTGTTTTATAGCTCTTTCCTCCAACAGAAGATATATACTAATATGCTGGTGATGGTCTAGGAGAGGGTTGAAAACTTGATTGTCCTCAGATGGTTTTTTAGTGCCCTTATTTCTTCTTGCTGGTTGCATTCTGTGGAGGAATAATCACTCAGAATGGCTGTGTATGACTTCTGCACCCTCAACAAGCAATGAAGATTTCTTGCTCCTGACCCTCTAACCTCAATACTAGCTTTTCATTACAAGGACTCTGATTCCAGCATGACTGTCTAGCAATGTGATAGGTGGAATTTTTTTTCCATGACACTTCTCACCATGATAAATTGCCAGATGAAGTTATTTCCTGGTAAACAGAAGGTAGCCGAGTTTCCCTTGGCTGCCACCATTTCTCCAGCATCTCTATCTCAGAGTGGTTGTGTGCTGTGCAAGCACTCACGTTAAGACTTATGTTATTCTCTCTTGCTGATAAGGACAACTCCTGTATTTTACAGTTGAGCATTATGACATAGAAAGGAGACATCATCTGCCACTCATAAATAAGGTGGTGATTCAGCCATAAACTGAATCCAGAGGAAAATTTCAGCTTGCTGAAATTAGTGAGTTTTTTGCTGTTGGCTTCAGTATAGTCAGGACTGCTCTCGCAAGGACTTAGGGTTTGCTGCTGTGCTCTGTCACAGGGGTCTCCAACCCTTACATCAAAGACTGCAGCTCTCTAATGTTTCCTGCAACATCTATCTTTTTTCTTGGATAAGCTTTCCTCTTCTAGTGTGATAACTTATATTAGGTAATGATAGAGTTTTCCTATTCACTAGTGGCAGGAAATGCCATTCCTCCTTTGCCATTGTAAGCTCCAAGTAACGTTATCT
Source organism: Leptosomus discolor (assembly GCF_034619465.1). NCBI lineage: Eukaryota > Metazoa > Chordata > Aves > Leptosomiformes > Leptosomidae > Leptosomus > Leptosomus discolor. The sequence continues at coordinate 77,901,945 of NC_141419.1, forward strand.
GGCTTGATTGATCATTGCCTTGGGCCATAAATTATAATTGGGGAAGATGAAGCAAACCTGAACTGAATCTGTCAGGGTAACCAGGGCCACAGAAACCTTACCAATTCTCGAAGGACAGCTTTCTCAGTAATGCAGCTTCTCTACTGCACAGAAAAATCCCATCTATTTGTTCTTAACGTCAGAAAGGAGGCATTATCCAAAATGAGTATAATGAGCCTTTCCACTGACGCAAAGTTCCATTTTCACTAGCACAACAGTATGTGAAGAGTATGTAGAATACACTTACCACAGCGAGACAGCTGAGGCACAATTCAATGGCTGGACAATTAGCAGCTGCTGTTGTGGGCTTCTGTATAAATAGTTCTTGCAATTGTAACGTAGAATGCAAAATTTGACAAAGTATAGCAGAAAACTGAATATACCTATGGTGTCTGTTATAATGTTTATCCTTATGCAACCTCAGAAAGGGGTAATCCAGAGTTTACTTCAAGCATTTGAAGATAAGGGAGATATACATGTTTAATTATCAACCACCAAACATTCGCAAGTGAGCCAGTGCTTAGTTATAGCAATTACTGTTTCCTGATACAGCTATGAGAAAAAAACATCTTGTATTAAATGTTTGAGTTCTGATATCTATATTTCAGCTGCTATGTGAGAGGTAAACATCTCTTAATTTAAGAATTTGGTGCAAAATATGACTGTGACTATTAAAAGCAAAGCTGCAAGATGCAGTGAGCACAATAGAAGATGGATTCCAGAGCTTTTACTAGTACCACTTTCCCAGTAAGTGATAAAGAAGAGGCAATCTCAGCCATTTTTTTCCCATAGCTCACTGCTGTCCAATGCTCTCCTAGACTTTCACTCCAGCAAGTGCAGGGAGGCACCTCCAGCAACAGCATAATTTGTGGCATCCATGACAGTTTCAGCTCAATGTATTCAGCATATGTATTTAGAGGAAGAGGTCCATCACATTTCTTCTCACCCAGAGATCCATGAACAGTAGGCTTTGGCTAGCTGTTTCAGAAAAGGGAATCCGTATCCGTAACAGAACTGACTCGACTCTGCTAGTGGAGTGTTATGCAATAAAGATGCTACAAATAACATTGTTAATAAGTTAAAACTTAACTAAATTTAATAAACCAGCTTCTCAGAGGTGTCAGTTTTACTATAAGGGATCTTTCAACCATCTCTCAAGGCTCTGTGTGTTCATGTGTGTGTAGGTGTGAAGACTTCTGACATGGAGGGGTTTGGGTAAGCTGATCTTCCTTCCTTCATTACTGGGAGTGATATACCCCTAAAGGCGTATGTGTGCATCCAAGCTAATCATCTTTGGCTGTCCTTTTAGTCAACGGAGGAGAAAAACAGTGCCTTAGAGGTCAGGATTTCTGTCTTGTTAGGTAGATGTCTACAAACAGGCTGGGTAAGTCATGCCCCAAAGGTGCCTGTCTTCCTCTGTTGACTGTGAAGGAAGCTGGGGGGTGACTAGACCAAATCACAGAATCACAGAATGGTAGGGGTTGGAAGGGACCTCTGGAGATCATCTAGTCCAACCCTGCTGCTAAAGCAGGTTCACCTAGAACCTGGACTGCGTCCAGGTGGGTTACAAATACAAATATTTATGCTACAGATGACTAAAACCAGATGAAATTAATTCTACCTCTTCTATTTTTAAAAATTAATATATATGTGTATATATTTTTAAAATATATAAACATATATATACACTCCTAACACTTAATTTCCAGCACTGGATTATTTGCCTTCCAGATCAGTGCCGTTTATATTGCCACTTTTCAGGCTCCATCCACAAAGGACCAAAGCTGTTGTGGATAACTCAAGGTTAGAGACTGGGTCCCAAAACAGAGCTGAGCACCAAATGAGGTGCCTGTGCTTCCTTCCCATCACACACACTGTGAACGAGAAACAGTTGAGCGATATTCACGTGTGGGTGGAAGAGAAGAGCACGTCTGTATAAGACACAGCCAGCCACCAGCAAAACGGTAACGACATGATTTTAGTGCACTGAGCCCTGCTTATTATCCAATGGGGTTTGGGTCACAGTTGTTCCAGGACCTGCAATAACCAAACCCAGAGCAGAAGGGACTTGATTTTAACACGTTGCTTTTTAGATGAAGTGTGGTTGCTTTTTTTAATTATTATTATCTCTCCCTAGAGACCCCTTAACGTCATTAGTTGAGAGTCAAGGGGTCTTCAGCCTGACAAAAATGATCTTCAAGGTAAACAAGAAATTACTGCAGAGAGCTCTGCTATAATTCCCGTTTTGTTTTTGTAAGCTTTTACTTCCATAACTTGCAGGGTAGCAGAGCCTTTCACCCAGCATCATCCTTGGGTGATGAAATCATTTACCTAGAGCTCATAAGGTATCTCAAGCATGGGTCCTGAAGGCACCAGCCAAACTTATGGCCCAGACCAGATTCCTACGGGCCTCCCCACCCTGCTTGTGGCCCAGGACCCTGTTTCAGCCTGCCAAGGCCATCAGGCCCTGCCCTGCCTGGTCATAGACCTCATTGATTGGGATCCCTGCCCGTGGGCCAATGTCCCAGCCTAGGCTTGGCCTGTCCCCATCCCCAGGGAGGTGCCCAGGGCTGCGGCTGCCCAGCTCCCTGGGTGTGGGGTGGGACAGGTCTGGGCTGCCAGGTGCTGCTTGTCTCCCTGGGGGTTCCCAGGGAGCCTCCAGCCCCTGCAGCACCCTGACAGGAAGGTAAAGAAGTGCACATTCAGCTGGAAGTCATAAATGTGTCTGCAAGTGCAAACTTCTAATGATATTTTCTTTATTGGGCATAAAACCCAGTCACCAGGGACTTTCTTCCTTTACTGCTCTCTGCAGCTGAGATCTTGCTAAAATAATAAAAACAGTCTTCCTTTTTTATTAGATCCTTCTGCGAGCATAGCGTAAATAGCAAAACTGATAGGAAAGCTTTAGTTTTCCCGTGGTGATACCTTACTTTTCAGACAAATCAACCACAAAGGCTATCACACATGAGTGATTGCGCGTAACTGGGCACCAACTGGGAATTTCAGGTGACTGATGAACAAGTAGGTCTTGTCAAATGTTGTCTTGGAGACTTCAGGCCATGGTCAATGTGACCCATGTGTTAACACACACTCAGGGAGAAAATAAAGCTGATTATCTGCTGTTTCCTCAACTCAATGGCTGTTTACTTGTATCTCAGGAAGGCTTTCTGACAGAGTACTGCAAAGCAGCTGATTCATAGCTTCAGATTATCAGTATGGAGAAGGAACAGCAATTAACAACAAAGAAGAAATTAGAAGATCTGTTCCTGGAAATCAGCTTGGCTAGAAACAATGGAAACTTATAGCAGAATAAACCGTAACTGGCTGAAAACAATTTTTTCCTAATTTCCACAATTAATATTTACAATGCACATGTAATCAGGGTGATACAGGTTATAGCAAGCAAGTGGCATAGATACCATTGCCACAGTCTCTCTCCAGAAATGAGTCACTGAATATGCTGGCACTCTGGGAGGTGCAAGACTGAGGAAGACCCTGATTGCCTTGCAGCCCATCGATGCTCCCCTCCAGCAACTGCGATGATTGCTGCATGCCACTTCCTGCTGCCTTTTAGGGGAGCTCAAGGAGTAATTGTAATTTTGGACAAGGCAGGTTGGATCCTGATGCATCTGTATGACTACCACTGAAGAGTGTGGGTAAGCATATGTGGGGAAGTTTGGTGTTTCCATTCCCTGAGGTTATTACCACATAAACTAAAACCAACGAGAAGCTCTAAAACTGCTGTTCTAAAATAACCCATTAAAAGTGAACCATACTTACATCCAGGGTGACATGATTTCACACCTGAACACGTGCCAGCTAGTGCTAGATTGGATTACAGAAAAACGGTGGTCTTGCTTCACCAGGGCCATACACCAGGATAAATATCTATGCAAAAAGAATTTATCCAAGGACTGCAACAGGAGCACGGGCAAAGAACCACGACACACATCAGTCAGGGTCCCACATTCAATAAGCATACTTCAGGTTTCAGGAGGCAGAAGTGAACCGGCCTTTTATCAAGCTTGGGGACTAAGGACTTTTTCTGGTTCATTTTAGTCTTTTATCTTTTGATAGTGACAGCTTTTGGGGACACCTGTGTCCTTGTCAAAGTTGCAGAATTGAAGACAGTGAAGCCACGTTGCCAATGGTTGAAAATGTCTAGATGACCAGTAACCCCTCTTTCTGTGTCCTGGTCCCTGTAATCATGACATTGACATAAACTGGGCTATTGAAAAGATAAACTCTCCGGTGAGGGTTGGAAGGAAACAGCCCTGCAGGTATGACAGCTGCTACCACTGGGAAACGCATTAAGTGTAGCTTTCAAATGACTTGGTTAGGTCTCACATTTTCAAAGATAAATTTGAATTAGAATTCAGTCCTTGGATTCATAAATGTTCTGGATTGCTGGTTACAAAGCTTTGTACTGTATGTAATGACTTGCTGATTTCATTTGCAGAGGTTTGAAAGTCTAAGTACTCTTATGAAATCATTTCGTGAACTACTATTATTAACAGCAGTCATTCAAGAAATAAAAAAGATCTAGCAAATAAATAGCACTTTAGAGCTGGACCTTAGCAATGGGCTAATTTGCTGGAATTATTTCAGAACTGTTACTTCATAAAGCAGTTGTGCTTAAGATTTCATTGCTTGTGTAAGTTAAGGATATTCTGTGAGTAGAGAGGTTTTAGTCTTGCATTCCCAGAAGCAGCAGAGTGGGGTCGTTGTAACACTGCAGCCATTTCTGTCCTCTGTTGAGCAGGCTGGTTGTGTTTATGCTACTTAAACAAAAGAGGCTCAGGTCATGGGCTTCAGGAAAGGGCACATGCTTATTTAACATGAGTTTGGTCTGTGCTAGCAAGGCCTCCCCCAAAGCGCATTTGGGCCCAGTTCAACCACTCACATGGGCCAAGGACTGTTTCCAGCAAGACAAATGTTTTTGCGGCAGGGGGTTAGCTGGCTGGATGTGAACTGACCTATACCCCTTTGCCTCTGGGACTGTGAAATGAGGCCTGACCAGTTTTATTTATTGTTATTTGCACTTTCCCAGGAATTCCTAGACTTGATTTACTTTATTCACATGCCCGTATCTGTTTCAAAACTCTCTAGCATGCACTCGGGACAGACAACAGTCCAAAGGGTCAGCTTTCAGGGCCAGAGAAATGTTCCAATTTTTGAAGTATAAATGAAACTTGACAGTAGTGTTTCAGTCATCTGGGATCTCTCAGTGGGGCTGGGAAATTTTAAGAAACTAAGGTCTTCAGTATTGGCTGAAACCTCAAGCAATACTCTATAAGTTCCTTCAAGCTCTCTTAAGCTAAACCTGCATAGTACAATACTTGATGGTATTGATAATTTATGATAATCATCTCATATCCTTGCTTTAGTTCATTAGGGAATAGTTTCTTAATAAGTACATTTGAAATCCTGGGTTATTTTGTTAGTATCTCTGAATACACGGTTGTTTTGTCTGTGAAATTCCTCTGAGAGTTACTGTGTCAACATTCGTTGTGCAATGCTTTTATTTATTGTGTAACAGGGTGAGAACAGCAGTGGGTTTTCCTGTAAATGTGAAATTTTTCTTGGCTGACACAATGTGAAGAGCCCTGCCAACAACAAACTGGGTAGTGGATGCATTTCTTACTGGCTTGATGGGTGTCCTTGGGCGTGTGTGCAGGTATGTGCCCACACACGTGCAAAACCACACACTTACTGGAGGGACTGAAAATGCTTTAGCACTGGCCAATGCCACCACATGCTCCTACCACTCATATAGCCACGGATGTTACAGCCCCTGTTTAGGCTGCAGCTAGCTTCTATATGTGAGCATGCATGACAGAGAGACTTCACCAAAGAATTAATCATTCTACCTGTAGGTGGAAACTCCGTGTCAGGACTTTTGGTTACTTTTTAGCCTTATGATATATGTCATCTCTTTCTAAAATGAAGATACTGAGAAACATCTTGCGTGCAGCAGCGAAACAGCATGAGAAGTCAGTCCTTGTCGGATGCAGTTGTAGCTGGCACTGCTGGCCCTAGCTCTGTATTTGTACCACCTCTTCTCAGCCTAAAAGCTGGCTGAAGTCTCAAAGCACTGCCCTGGGCTCAAGTTAATCCATCCTGATCTCCCCAGGTCTCACTAGCTCAGTCACTGTATTACCCTAGCCCAGCTACATGGTCCTCAGATCAAGCTATCTTGTGTCTAGACAGCTTAAAGAGCAGGCAGAGTAGATACGCATAGCCTAAGGCATCTTCGGGATTTGCTTTCTTGGAAAGGCATTTTATTGATGGGCTTTCATAAAATCTGGTAGAGGAAACAATGCAGAGAGAAAAAAAGAACTCAAACTATTCTGTAGATAATGCCCCCAGATTTTCCCACTGAAAGTCACAATACTTTTTCTTCTTGCTTCAGCCAGTGTTCCAAGGATTAGGAGGAGTCTGATTGCATCTTGGTGGAAGCTTCAAGCAGAAAGACACTATTCAGTATTTCAGTATGTACTGAAACAAAGATGGCAATCCTGGTTTTAGGGAAGTATCAGCATGTACATGTCCTGTGAGATGATCCAAATAAATCTTTCTCATTTGAGAAATGCCAGCCTCAGCATCTTTTTCTATTTGGAGAGGATTTGCAGCAGCCTTTGCTGCTACATGGGCCTGGACTAATTGCACAAGTAGAGTGCCTGCCTCATGCATGTGACAGTACTTACACAGATCTCATTATCATAAGATTTGATCACCTGAGTAACAGTTCTCAAAATACAAGAACGTTGCTTGTGTTTGTTAGTTGCCTTTCGATCAATAAGGCCTGTAGTATGAGCAAGTTTCGTTATCGTCATACATTGTGTAATTATTCAAGAAGCGAATACTACAATCACTGTAAATCTTAGTGTAATTGCTCTCAACAGTAAAATACGAAATCCTGACTTTGCTTTACCAGAAGGTAGCGATCTAGTCTGGTTAAACTATCACTCTGCTCAAAGGCAGTATTTGCAGCTGTTTGTCACTGATTCCCTTTTGCTAAATTTTATTTTGAATATTCACATTTAATATAGTTCTTAGATGCTTGAATATAATAAAAATCCATTTAGAGAAGTGCTAAAGGGAGTTGATAATTTTCTCTTGCCTGCTGTGGGGCAGGACTCTGCCCACTGGCACACAAGAAAGGAAAACAGCTGCCTGAGGAACACATGCAGGAGAGCAGGACCTGGAGGCTGAGCCCTGAGCAGCTAACATGTTTCCTGAGTTTGGCCAGAAGATCTGGGGTGCCAGCACCATCCTTCTGCTGGTCAGAGACAACTCTTCTGTATTTTTCAGTAGAGAGAGAAAGCAATCAATAGCAGTTGATATTCCTGTGCCTCCTGACACACAAAGTAATGGCTCTGCTGTTACCTACAGTGGTAGCTCACCATAGTGAGCAATGCAGCAGAGCCACAGTGTGGTGGATATGGAGCTGATCTGTAATAACATTATGAATATGGCGCTGCAGTGGTTTTAGGTGGTGACAAGACCTGTTATTGATTAATCTTCTATTGGGGCTGTAGAAAGAATGAATAAAGAAGGAATGCAACAGCTCCCAGGTTGAAAGCAATTGGCAAAATCAACAGGTATAAAGATCTGTCCCCAAAGAAATTGCAAGTGTGTTTCATCAGGTTATGAACTGGCAAGTGAGGGAGAATAGTAAGGTAAGCCTGATGAGAAAAGGGATGGAATAGTGGAAGTGCACTTGACCAAAGCTGTCTAAAGGAGACATTAACAGAACAGGAGAGAAAAGGTACTTCTCAGTGGCGGGGAGTAATACACAGACCCTCCAGCTCTGTGTTTTGCTCACCCTGAGAGGTGGAAGTTACCTATGGGTCCAGGGGGTAAGCTCAAGAAGCCATGAGAAGCACACCAGAGGTATACAGTCTCCAATGAAAAAAGATTTGCAAATGATAGCTCACATGATTAATGCTACCATTACTAGTTCAACAATAGCAGGTTGGTGGATATTACTTGCTCTCCTTCAGTTAGTCTCCAGATGCACGCTGCTCCCAAATCTTTTCCATGCAGACAGGCTCCCATTTGGGAGGAAGTTGGGAAGCTTCTCCCATGTCACTGTACAGGAAGACAAAAAGCCTGTCAATCTTTGCATTTTAATTTGCTGTTCCCAGATTAGGAAAAGGTGCATCAGAAGAAACTTATTCTTTCCTAAGTTTCTGCTAGCTACTTGTCTGCTCTTCTTGGAACTATTCCATCTGTTATGTTTAGTCTGGACCACTACTGCTCTGTGCTAGTCCCACTGTATCCTTCCCACCTTTGCTTCTGGGGCATCTCCTTCCTTTTCCAGATTGTCACTTTTCATAAAGGGAGCCTGTCACAGGACCATTTGAGCAGGAGTCTTATCTACCTGTGTTGTCCCTTTTTATTATTTCAACCTGTTGTCTACCTTTTAACCACTCATAACTGAAGGTTAGACATTCCAAAGTTATTGATTCTTTACTATCTTTCATGCAAATAGGCAGCTGGGTAGAGCAAGATCTCTCCCATGTCGTCTCCAAGGGAAAGGATGCAGTGCAGACTTGTTCTTATTAATCAGGGAATCTATACAAAAACATATATTCCTAGAAAACCAAGTTCTTGATAGCGCTGCTGCTCAGAGACCCACTTTTTTTTGCAAGGAAGCAACCAAGGCTGCATTCCACTCCACATGCTGCTACTGTTTACCAAATAGTGCTAACTAGGAGGAAATTTTTCAGTGTTACTGTTTTATAAAGGTCCATCCACTCTGTCCTTGTACCTGATGCTCTGCACCAGGCATGCGTTTTTACTAAGCACTTTGCAATGGTATCTTCCAAGTCACTGGCCTCAGATGATCCCATGAGTCTGGCTAATCAGTGTGGATAATAAGTTTACTTTACCTCGATCTGAGTTAAATTTAACCTGCCACAGCATCACTCAGTTTCTGAGTTGGTTTCTCTCTGCAGCTTCCTGCAGGCTAATATTTTTTTTCATTGGATGTCATTTGCAAAAATTTAGCAGCTTGCTATGAGTTTTCTCCTTCATTCTTTCTCCTCTCTTCACACAACATATGAAAACGATGCTCCCTCTACACATCCCTGGGAGGATCTCATCTCAGTGATAATAGGGGCAGATATTTATGATACTGCATGAGCATCAACGTTAAGATGATCCCTCTTGGGACATGTGTGCATTGAAGGTCTCATTTGATCTGGCATCATGGACCAGGAAATGTGGAAGCAAGGCAGAGTGATGCTCTTAGTAGCTTAAAAGAGCCCAGTTCCCCTAAAAGCCTGTCGTCTGGCACAGAAGTGTTCTGCAGCTCTCTATTTCTGCTCTTCACAGTTCAGCTTTCCAAAGCTCAGGTCATCTAGTATCAAATTCCTCTCAAGTATCCTGACACATGGTGATAGGGCAAATGCTCACCCAAACAAAATATGTGGTCATTAAGTTCAGTTAAAATAAAGGGGTTTACCCCTCTCTGTCAGGTAATTTGGTAAGCTGATTGACTCCATGGAAACATGGTCCCCTCTTTGTTCTTCTCATCTGATGCTAATTCATCTGACAGTGCTTTCTCACCAAGAAAAGATGTCCTGCAGTTCTTTGACAGGTTAACAACAGCATGGTGAAGAGGGGGACCACAGTAACTGGGGGTGTAACTGAAGGGGCCAAAGTGTGGCCAGCAGATGTGCACACCATAGGGATGAATGAACGATTGGAAAGATTGTCATCCCAGCCACTGGTCCTACATGAACCTAGTTTTACTTCATTACATAGTCATATTGCTTTGAAGAGAACATCTCGCCTACCTAGTCACCTTACTTCTTCCTCCCTCCCAAGCAGCCTTAGACAGCTGGCTGTTTGAAAAAAAAAAAAAAAAAAAAAAAAGGGCATCCATCATGTCTGTTCTAAAATGCTGTTAAGATGTCCTCAGATTTTCAGGAGGGATGATGGAACTGAAGTGTTTTCCGGCCTGGGCAAATACAAGACTGCAAACAGTACGTGGCAGAAGTCAGGCAGGGAAAGGACTGCGGTGTCATAGCATGAAGGGGAGCAGACCCTTGCTGGACACACGCAGGCAGGCAGCTAGGAAGGAAAGGGTCTATGAGGTGTCTACAGGGAAGGAGCTGGCTGTGCTGACAAGTAGGAGGGGAAAAGATGAAGTGGGTGATTAGAAAGAAAAAGGATCCCTTCAAAGATTTAGATGGGTCAGATAAACAGTGAGATGCCAGGGACTGGACGAAGCCTTTGAAATGCAGCCTTCATTAATATTTTGTCTGTCTTATCTCAGACTAATCTGTTTTATGGATGTGGAGATCTGTTCCTGCTGATGTATCGAGATGATTATCAGGCAAACTTATTGGTTTTTTGAACTGCTTCTTAAGCAGGAATTCTCAACATTTCTTGAGGCACTGTGCTGGTTTTCTACATATCCCTGTGTTTGAAGACGTGAATCACCAAGTCACTATTATTTCTGTGTTATCAGGAAATTTCCAGGAGATTTTTCTCTTGCCTCCAGCAGCTATGGAAGCTATTGCTACACAGTGGGTTCATAGTCCAATCATATGTTGTGCCAGTTGCCCCAAGAAATAGTCTAGAAGCTGTGGACAAGAGACTTGAGAGTAACCACCAAGGGGCAAACATCCGGCTACTCTCCAAACATACTACTCCTGAGCAAATAATACAGAGCAAATAACCGATTAAATTAATTTGGCTTTTATTCTACTTGTTTTCATCTATAAGCTACTCATAAAAAATCACAATTTGCTCAAAAACCAAAAAAGTGCCATTAAGTTCCAAACAGCATAAAGGTCAGGAAGTCCTTTCAGTTAGTGTGGTGTCAACCTTCCCCTCCAACATAGCTTCCCCTAGGAGAGGGATTCTCCAAGGAAAAGCATGCCGCTCCTATACTGGCTTAATCCTCATTGCCAGCATCACAGAAAGCAAAGCTTTTCCAGTTGAGGGTAGGGTTTATGTGAGGAAGCTACAGGTAGAAACATGACAACTGAGGTGTTTTATCTGGTAGGTATTTATTAATGTTAAGAAATAAAATCTATTGCTTAAAAAGCATACAGGCTTCTTGCTGATACTACTGCACTTGCTTGATCACCCACTTGCTACCCAGCCCTTTGTCCTTGTTTGCATCCGAGAATAGTCAGAAGGGAGCTGACTGCCAGGGTGAGTACCTGAACGGACTTGCAAGGTACTCCATATGTAAGCAAAGATGTCACTGTCTCACTACACTAGATAGCATGCTTAGCTGTGTAAAAAAGTGTAAGAGACTTCTTTTATTCAAGAACAGTCTTAGGAGATTGTCCAAAGGTATGTCCAGGAGGACTGCATGTGGAGTGTCTTCATTTCTGTCAAGATAGACTTTCCCCATGAGCTGCTTTTGAGAAAGTTTTGCTGTGGTGGAAGGCCTCTCTGTGCAACGGTCTGCAAGCAAACTGATCTTGGCACAAACATAAATGCATGTGACAAATGCAACTGAGTTACCTGTGCTTACAAACATAGCTCATGATGATAACTATGACAATGTAAAATGCTGATTTTTCATGAAGTAGTTCTGTGTACGAGAAGCTGCAATCATAGAAGTCTTCTCATTACTTTAAGCTGGCTTTACTATTAATGCACATTGTTTTGACCTTTAAGAGCTTCAGGATCAACAACAGGCTCAATGCTACACATACTGTTTGCTCAGCTGAATAATGCACAGTAAGAAGAAGCTACTTTATTAAAAGAGAAGAATCATACCTCTTACTCTGTAAAGCCTATTATTTTTATTTTTTTCCAATCTAAATCTACTCGGTGCATGTATACATTTGTGTGGCTTTAAGAAAAATGTATTTATAATGTCAGACACTATAATCCATCACTATAAATGCTACTTTGGCAATTGCCCTTCAGCAATATTTTTTAATTCTGATGAAAATCTGAAGTAAACTTGCCAGTGCTAAGACCAGGGCCTAAGGAAGAGCCCTGTCATAAGCAGTAGCAGTAAGTGCAGCTCTGCCTAATGAAGAGCCTCAGGATCTGATTCAGAGCCAACCATAGCTGATGCACACAGTGTCATAAGCTGCAGTGGACTTCACAGCAGAGCTTACATTTGGAAGAGCAAGGTTCGAACTATATCTTGCCCAAGAGTTGACACATTTTGACACATCCCATTGCAATAAGCAAAATGAACCGTAACATATCTTATTTGCTCCGCACGTCGCAGGGCCTTATGCTGACAAGGATGACAGTCTCCCCCTGGCATTTCAGCCGCCCAGCCTCACACTCGGTCATGGTCCGGTGGGCAGCAGAGCCTCTCACTTCAGCACAGATCTGGATGCCTCCCTCCTCGCACAGCCTGTCTTCGTCACAGACACAGCTGTTGGATTGCGCTAAGTAAAAGCACAGAGGAAAAACACTCAGGATTGCATCCAACTCAACAAAAACCAGACTAAAATGTTTCCAGCAAAACTGTAGGATTGACATCAATTTTCTGGAGGGTGCTCAGTACAAGAAAGATGTGGGCCTGTTGGAGCGAGTCCAGAGGAAGGCCACAAAAATGATCAGAGGGCTGGAGCACCTCGCCTATCAGGACACACAGAGAGTTGGGGTTGTTCAGCCTGGAGAAAAGAAGGGTCCAGGGAGACCCTATTGCAGCTTTCCAGTACTTACAGGGGACTTATAAGAATAACAGGGAGGGACTTTTTAGTAGGGCCTGAGCAATAGGACAAGTGGTAATGCTTGTAAGATAAAAGAAGGTAGGTTCAGAGTAGATATACAGAAATTTTTTACAATGAGGGTGGTAACACACTGGCATAGGTTGCCCAGGGAGGTGGTAGATGAACTATCCCTGGAAACATTCAAGGTCAGGTTGGACTGGACTCTGAGCAACCTGATCTAGTTGAAGATGATCCTGCTGATTGGACTAGATGACCTTTAAACATCCCTTCCAATCCAAAACATACTATGATGCTTTTCCTGACCAGAAGTAACCTTAGCTGATACTCAGGTTCAGTGTAAAAACTAGAAGCAGAAATGAGTGGTACACTGCGTGGGCTTCCTCTGCTCAGAAAGGTTGATTGTGCTTGTGGGGAAAGCTTGCTCAAGTTGCCTGAGATACTGCTCTCAAAGACTTCTCTGATGTTACTGCTTGAACCAGTTTGTATATCTACTGCTCCAGAGTCCAGATAACATGTAAGACGAGAGATCCATCCTTGGACACTAACAAACTGATCATGCAGACACAACTGGTATCTTTATTTACATCCAGGCAGTTTCACTAAGATCAAAGAATCTACTCCTGCAAATAAATGTGCGTAGTTTTGTCAGTGACAACAGCTAAATAATCAGACAAGAAGGTACCATCTGACCAGTTATTTTTCATAACTATGTCTTCGTTTTGGTGTTGTATGTCGGGGTTTTTTTTGCCTATGTTTTTCTCTGCTGAAGCTCCAGCCAGATTTTTTTTGTTATTATGTTTGTCTGTTCAACTGTTAGACAAAACAGATGAACTCCTATCAAGTAATCTTTTTTTATTTTCAAAATATGACAATAACTATGCCTCTATCTGGGGAACTTCTAAAAACCTAATTTACTTCTTTATCTTCCCATTTCCGGCAACCCTCCATTAAATGCAGCGTAGTGTAGGACACTCAGGGAAATTAAATCAGGGAATTTGAGAACTTCCACTGCAGACAGATTGCAAGAGACTGGGGCTATTTCCTCTGAGGGAAGAGACATTCACCTTTGATCATAATATGAGAAATCAGGGATAGGCAGTGAAGTACAAGCAAAAGTAAGTGGCTTTCCAAGATTGTATAAAATAAGACATTCAATTCCTTGCCACGAGATACTGCTGGGGAGACAGCCTGGCAAATTTCAGGAAAGGATTAGCTATTCCTATGGGCATTAAGGGCTCCCACAATTACTGTATTAAGGAATTTAAAACAGGTGGATAGAGTGGGGAGAAAAAAAAAAAAAAAAAAAAAAAAAAAGAGTAGGGCAAGGATTTCACCCAAAACTTCCAGAGGACCAACAGGGTAACTCACTTCACAGGGAATAGGAATAAGCTTCTCCTTGCAGATAGTGCATTTTGTTATGGCATCCTGTGGGTTTTCTTTTCCATAGTTGGAGATTTCTGCCACTTTTGGACACCAAACACTGGGCTGATGGTTTGAACCAGCTTAGCAGCGCTCGGTGCTTCTTGGAGATAGCATACCAGCACAGACCTACAGCTAGTGCATACCTGGGGACAAACATTTCATTTTGGTCACATGAACAATTTTGCTTACAATTGTGAAGAACTTCTTACCATCACATTTTTCCCAGGAACGGCACGATCCACATGATATCTCAGCTGTCTGAGGTATTTTGCAGTTTTCTGCATTAGTAAGAGAATATTTTCTGCCCATGCACTCCAAGGCATGCATCTTGCAAACAGTTAAAGGTGTGTTTCTCTTCGTTCTTTGATCTGTAGCACAGGTGTCCAGGGAAGGACTGAAAACAAAAGCAGGAATCTCCCTATTTAAATGTGCTTGATCTTGGTACCTCTTAAAAAGAGCTGAGGGAGTGGAAAATATTCAGGGTCAAGTTCCAATTTCCCTGTTCATTGAGGTACATCCTAAGAGTGCAGCAAGGGAACTCAAGACACAGACATGCAAATAATTCAGACTCCATCCTTTTCCATAGGATGCTGCACCTCAGCAGAGCCAGGATCTCTCCCCTCTGAAGGACAGGGATGTTACCAGGTATTTGTCCATTGACCCCAGGGGTCAGTACTGGGTCTGGTCTGGTTCAACATATTCATCAACAACCTGGATGAAGGGACAGAGTGCACCCTCAGCAAGTTTGCTGATGACACAAAACTGGGAGGAGTGGCTGACACACCAGAGGGATGTGCTGCCATTCAGCGAGACCTGGACAGGCTGGAGAGCTGGGTGGAGAGGAACCTAATGAGGTTCAACAAGGGCAAGTGTAGGGTCCTGCACCTGGGGAGGAACAACCCCATGCACCAGTACAGGCTGGGGGCTGACCTGCTGGAGAGCAGCTCTGCGGACAAGGATCTGGGAGTGCTGGTGGGCAGAAAGTTGGCCATGAGCCAGCAATGTGCCCTTGTGGCCAAGAAGGCCAATGGTATCCTGGGGTGCATTGAGTGTGGCCAGCAGGGCGAGGGAGGTTCTCCTACCCCTCTACTCTGCCCTGGTGAGGCCACATCTGAACAGCTATGTCCAGTTCTGGGGCCCCCCGTTCAAAAGAGACAGGGAACTACTGGAGAGAGCCCAGCAGAGGGCCACTAAGATGATGAAGGGACTGGAGCATGTCTCCTACGAGGAAAGGCTGAGAGACCTGGGGTTTTTTAGCCTGGAGAAGAGAAGACTGAGAGGGGATCTTATCAACACTTATAAATATCTAAAGGGTGGGTGTCAAGAGGATGGGGCCAGGCTCTTTTCAGTGGTGCCCAATGCCAGGACAAGGGGCAACAGGCACAAACTGGAGCACAGGGAGTTCCGCATGAACGTGAGAAAAAAAATTCTTTACATTAAGGGTGGTAGAACACTGGAACAGGCTTCCCAGGGAGGTTGTGGAGTCTCCTTCCCTGGAGATACTCAAAACCTGCCTGGATGCAGTCCTGCACAACCTGCTGTAGGTGAACCTGCTTTAGCAGGGGGGTTGGACTAGATGATCTCCAGAGGTCCCTTCCAACCCCTGCCATTCTGTGATTCTGTGATCGCAGCAGCAGCAAAAGTGAGACTTCAGTTAAAAAGAGTTCAGATCTCAATTTTTCTGTGATACATTGCACATGCATGCACCTAAGTACATACACAGAAAACATTTCATATACATATAAACACACATATAAAAATACTTTATAAATATTTCTTAGCTATAAGATATTCGAGTATACTTAAAGACCTTTTCTCTACTGTCCTTTAAAAGCCTCACCTGTCATTAAATAAAACGTTATGATCCAACATCAGAGACCAAAGATATTTCTGGAAATATGCATATGTATCCACAGAATTTTTATGAAATTTCTGCTCTATTTAACCAGAGAATTTGCTTGTTTATTTCTTGAAATTCAGATATTGTCTAACACCCAAAAAATTAGCTTGTAAAACTGCTAATAACAATTCTTGGACAACCTTAAACAGTGTTGGGGGACGGTTCCAGCAAGTTCATTTGTGTTCCATGCTGTAAGTGCAGGAGGGGAAGAAAAAGCCCTTCCATTATTCCTGGATTTTAATCTCAAACCCCAAGCTTCTCCATTTGTTCTCAATGCAAGCAGTGACATCTGTGTGGAGTGAAGAAAAAAGGTGCCTCTCAGGAGCAGGGCATGCCTGTGTTTTCCTGGATGCACTTTACAGTCACAGTTAGGGTGCTGTGCAGGGTATGAGAGAGTAGAGACACGCTCCCAGAGGATGGAGAGCTTTGAAATACAGCACCAAAGACTTATTTTCAGCATAGCTGCTCCTTTTGAGCTCACAAACACTCCCACTGAAACTTTTAGTACCTAGTGGGTCAGTTCTGAGGGTCAACCTCAGCTTAACAGGTGTTTGGTGGGAAGTAGAGGCCAATGAGGAGCAGGCAAATGGCCCTAACAAGGTTCATTAAGCTGCCTGAAGGGGAGGGTAACAGTCCCTGTGAAAGTGGCTTGTCAGACTAGTGAAGAGGGGAAGTCTAGTAAGAAGGTTCTTACTCAAACCTTGCTCAGTTGCTGGCCAAGTGTTTAGGTAAATTTTTAATTTTTTTTTTTTTTCCCCTGGGAATTAAGTTTTGGTAGATTTATAGATAAAGCACTGCGGAAAAGTGCCTGCTCCAAGCTCTTTGAGTGACGCTTCTGAAGCCTCTTAGAAGACCTGGCTTTACAGAAAGTTTAAGCTACCTGTAACACAGTGCACCCTTAAGATACTAAAAATTTGTCACAGAGTCCATTAGCGGAGTCCAAAAACTTCACTACATCTACCTGCAACCAAAAGTCTTCAAAGATTATTAACTAAATTACATCTCCTACTTAAGCTAACATCCTCAATTGCAATGAGTCCCTTAAACTGCTGTACTTTGACTAAGTACCAGCCACTAAATCCCTAGTAAAATCCGTCGCCTGAATTTTCCTTAATGCCCTTTTATTAACATAAAAATGAGGTTAAACTTCTTATTCTGAGGCATACCAAGAGGACAGCCCAATGGATACACAACAGGAAGCAGTTGATACAGGAAGCCAGTGCATTTGTCTACATTATACTATTTGCTTGCCTGGCTGTACAGCCTGTGCATCAACAGCGCACTGATTTGCAATGTGAAAGTTACCTTTACAGACAGACATACAAGAAAAGCTTAATCTTTAAATATCATCTTAAATTTGGAAGAACAAAGTGCAATCCAGGGAAAGCATCTAATCTGTAACTAAGTTGTTTATTATATCCAAAACTCATCAGAGGCCTTCTTTGACTAAGTGATAAATCCCAATAGGCAAGACTTAAGGTCAAAAACTTGTATAAAAGGCAGCTTAATCTGGCCGAAAAGATTGAGGCCAGATACAAGTGCCCTAATCTGTTTGCTTTGCACCACTTTAGCAACACCCAAAAGAGGAGAGGGAGGCTGATTCAACCAGCTGCCAAAGGTTGAACCCAGGGAGTTCACAGTCCGTGTTGCCAATCTCTCACTACAGTATAATCCCTCAAGCTGTCTTCAGGGTGCTTCACATATTTGCTATGGCTGGGTCCACTGGGAGAAAGCCAGTGGAAATCAAAATGTTCAGATGCATAAGAAAAAGGATGGAGAATCTGTACTCATAAGAGAAATTAACAATTTGCACTCACTGCTGAGAAAGGATATTACAGGGCTGCTCTCACAGCAGTGCAATAAAAACTTAGAGACAAGGAGGAATCCTTGTGTAAAGTGAATGTGATAAATTCAATACTTTTTATCTGAAAAAGAACGCTTGGGTAAAAACAAGCTTTTACAAAAGCATATAGTGCAAGAAATGAAATAGCAGATATAAGTCAGCAAATATCTCCTCTCCCTTTCACCTACAATGAGAGGAAGGCAACTTTCAGTGAAACTAAAAAGTGAAAAATTCAGCATGCTAGAAATTATTTTAACTTCTTAAAATTACATTCAAAACCATAAGTTTTAATATAACACAGGCCAAGGACTCTTTGGAGAGACATAGATGCTATGCAAACAAGCATTGGGGCAAAAAAAAAAAAAAAAAAGAGCGGATAATATTTAAAAATTATCAGATCTCATGTTTCGCTGTGGAGATAGGCTTTAGCTGCTGGGGGCTGAGGTTTCATCTGTATTAACACACTAACCACGCTCCGACCCCTTCCTTGCATTAGGACCAATTCACACAGAGTAGCTGGTGTTCCTACTGTTAAAACTCTGACCCCAAAAGATGAGGATTACATCAGACTACCTGTTAGAAATGGTCCCTGAGCCTAGCGATTCCTGCATTGCGCCTGGGAATTATCTGGGAGTTGGCCCTTGCCAAAGCTCTACCAGGAGCTGCTTTAGCAATTTAGCAGCTCTAGTGCACAGGATCATTCCGTGGCTCTCATTGATGAGGACAGATGTAGCCTAAGGCACCACATCATGAGGGACAAATTACCCCTCACCAGCCCATTGTGGGGCTCTCATGCTGCCCCTGGAAGTCTTGGTTGCTAGTCTCTTGGAAACTGAAAATATGTAGGATGGGTCTGAAACCATGGTGTTGCTGAATTTCTACATGAACTCTTGTTCCCAGCTCTCTTCTGAGTAGAGCCTGCTGCTGAAAGTCACCGCCACAGCAAAGCAAGCCAAGTTACTTCTCTGAGGAAGGACTAAGATCTGCTTACACACCTCACTCCTACAGCTTAGTCTGCTTTGACAGCTGATGATTTATCCTTCTATTATTACATCTGTTATTCCAAGACATAGTGAAAAGATGGCACCAAGTAACAGAAATGACTGTTACCTATCTTCCTGCCATTTTGAACATAATTATAAAAAATAGAAACAGGCAAGTAGTACATTAACTATAACTGAAGTCTGAATGTAATTAATTTAACATCCAAGGTTATTGCGACTCTGCACAAGGCCGTTCTTAGCATTGCGGACTCCCTCCACCTTCTACGTAACCAACCTCTACACACCCATGAACGAGAGGAGGCATTGTAGCCTCACTTTAATGAGTATTGAGACAAAAAGGAGTAGGAGCAGATATTTTAAAATATTTAGGTGTTTAAGGACAGGACTAGAGTCTTAGCAGAGTTGTTACAAACCTGGCACTTATCTTTGCATGCCAGACAATGACCTCAGATCCTAGGGAAGTGTCCGGTGTGTCTACAAAAACCTGAAATAAGTTTACCAATTCTAGTTTTGAGATGTTCAGAGTGTGCTAATTTTAGCTTAGACCCGAAATAATCATGCAGGGCACTCTTGAGCTACATGGCTTATGGAAAGTACAACTACTCCACTGAGAAGTTCTGCTACCTTGAGACAACTTAAAAATGTCTTCTGCTCACTACATGAGGATAAGATAAATATGGTCTGTAATCTCAGAGTTTTCAAACTGCTCAACTCCTGCTGTGGCATAAATGTGGCCAGATTTCATATTCAGAGCTTGCACCCACTGTGATGATGTTATAGGAGACTTCATTCTCTACAAAAACCAGCCCAGACATTGCAGTGCTGAGCTCTTTGGCTCATCTGGCCATCAGTGCCAGGTGGTCCCAGGTGTCTTCTTGTTAATCCTCTGTTTTGGTTCTGTTATCTCCATGTTTAGCAAAGAACTGTTACACATTTCCTTACATTTACACATTTAGCAAAGAACCGTTACACATAGCAAAGAGAGTTACACATTTCCTTACATTTCTCCGCCACTGCTTATTGCAGAATATAGGCTTAGATCAAACAGGAAACAATAAACCCTGGTCTGCAAGTTATGAGGTCAGGAAAGGTGACGTGACTGGTCTGTGCAAACTGCTGTGTAAATGGGAGATTAGATTATTGTGCTTTTTATAACCCTCCAGTCTCTCAGCAGGGAAAAGAAATCTGCTTTATTTCACGAGCTTACTGCTTTGATGGTTTATATCCCAAGGGCCTCTGTTCTAACTTTTTCTCAATCTTCTAAATCTTCAAAATACCATTTTATCTTTTTCCATCTACTCCACAGATCAAGCAGAGCTGAAATTATCCCTTCACCTTCTGGCATCCAACAAAATTCCATCACTACTAAAACCCACTGACAGCTCTGACAAGGCAGGTAAGTGATGAACAGGACATTGATTGAGCTGTAAAGCAAACAAAGTATAATGCCTCCCTCTCATATGAGTAAAACTTTCTCATCTGTCATGGACTGAAGACTTAAGAAATTTAATTGGTCTTGAATAAAATGAGAAAGTCATTGACAAATTCAGCCTGAACTTACCCACACTCATAGGGCATTCTGCACACACATTGAGACTGATGCACTTTCTCCCATGGCTGACATTTAGGCTCTGTCACTTCTGGTTTCACACTGGGCACTGAAGTAGAAGAATACAGGCAGTGCTATTAAGGGTCAGAAAAACAAGGGCTGTTAAAGTCTACTCTGAAATCATCCTATCAGTTGAGCTTAAAAGGCACTGAATTATACAACCACAATGTAAAGTCACATCCTGCATGATCAATAAAAGTATCTACTGCATAGAAGGAACCAACACTATTAAAAAGATATGACAGACTTCGCAAGGTCACTCTTCAGTAATTTATCCAAGGGTCATGAGTCAGATGGAAGGAGACAGGTACTATGTTCAAGCTTAAACATTCATCTCATTTCTGCAGCAGCTGTTTGTTTCTGCTAAACTTAACAGTGCTGAATCATAGGTAGAAACAGCTTTACCTTTAGGTTTCAGAGTTACTGGCTTCACTGTTGTCACTAAAAAAGCTAAGGCTCCAAAGTCCTACATAGAAATGTGAACTTGAATATCTTTATACACTGATGGTAATGAAAACTAAAAGTTCCATCATTAGTCTTCAATCTGCAATAACTTTAAAAATAAAAGCAACTGTGGCTCTTGGGGAATTTTCATGATTGCACATATACTGGTCTTTGAGTGCTGACTTGTATTCCAAGCTTGAAAATTAAATAGGCCTTTGCTAAATATTCTTCTGGAGATTTCTGTATCAAGTAATGGCAAGATTTTGCTAAATCCATACAGACATACTTTCAGAGAAAGCTTTATCCTGATCCATTCTTTATGTTAGGTGTCTGTAGCTTCCTACTTTAACATAAAACTTGAATACCAGTGAACATTGTTGCCTTCAAAGATTTTTTTTTTTTAAAATATCTCCATTATGGATTAAGGCTTACCGAGCAAAATAGACAGGCAGAAATTGCCAGAGAAGGAGGAAAAAAAAAAAAGTTCCAGTACTGTCTGCATTTAGCCTGTACCAGAGGCTAAACTACAGCAGTTACTCTATCACCCAATGACCCCTCACCAGCTGTGAAGGGGAATTGGGAAAAGGAGAGGAGACCTGAGGGCTTGAAGGGAAAACAGATGCAATGAAACACCACTAAACCCACAAAATTATACAAAATTATACTCAGCCTGATGAATGTGCAGCAGTCACAATCAACAGGAGCACAGTCCTCAGGAACCAGGAGAAGGTCATCCTCAGCCAACTTCCCCTTTCTATAGGGAGCGTGAAGTTTATAATACAGGATACAGCTGTTAGTGAACTGGGGTCAGCTGCCCTGGCTTTTGCCCTCCGAGCCGAAGCACCTGGCCAGCTTGGGACTGCCAACAGCCTGCTTACCATGGCTGGCCTAAGATTCTACCTCAGCAAAACCAGGACAAGTGCCTTGCAATACAGCAGGCATAACACTGTCTTCCTGCAGAGGGGAAATTTCCACGAAAATCACTGTTGTTTCCACCCCTGGGGCTGTTGGTTGTATAGCCAACTGTTACTGACACGATTGCTGACTAAATACTCTCATCTAAACCTATGTGTGGCACTATGTCTGGGTATACATATCTTCCTAATTTTTACACTTCTTATCTCATATCTCTTGGGTTTTTAACTGATGTTTTAATTGCTGTTCTAATCTGATTGTTGTCCCATTTTTTGTTTTTAACTTTAGTACGACTGTAATGCTCCCACACAGCCAGGCACAAGCTGTTTCTAAAGATGGAAGCATTTGAAACTGGTTCTAATTATTACTGGTATTTAAATACATGATGCAACAAAAAATGATGAAAATCAGTTCCTAAGGCTAAGCCTAAGGAGTAACTGGCAACAGTACTACAGCACTGGTACTTTAGCACTTCAGCAGCAGTGAGCTGTTTATGTATAGCTATGTTATTCCTTCTGAAATCTTTATGCTTCCTGTCCTGGATATGACACAGCACGAGACAACTTACACTGGGAATCTCACAGGACCATTGCCTTTTGAGGTCTAAGCCTGACTGTCACCTGCCAGGTCAGACAACCTCAGGCAGCAGCTGGCTGATGAGCAGAGGACAGACACAAATGTAGGAGACATGCCTAGTCTTCTACAGCAGTGGCTATCATCCCCAGGCAAGGGTCTTCCCAGGGATATGAGAACACCTGGGACCTCAGGTAAGGAAGTGACTGGCTGGAAGCAGCAAGCTGCTTGGATGTCTGTATGTCACTGAGGGGCATTGTAGGAGTGCAGACTTGCACGTGCAAGAGAAAGACTTGTCTGCCTTCCACAGCTGGAAAAGATGACTTAGACTGAGATGCAGTATGCTATGTCCTGTTTCCCTCTCACCAGTGCCTGACAGTATCAACCCAGAGCTTAAACAGCTGTTACCATGAACTTGAAGCAGCATTTCACACTTGCTTCCAGTTCCTGGAGATTTACTCCATATCAGCCATTTGACTGATAGATGAGCAAAAGGAGTCATCCAGCCCTGTCCTTCTCTGCCATGAGAGGCTGTGGTGCATTGAACCACTTCCAGATATAAAAGCTGTATCTCTAAGGTGAAGCTCACATGGGGGTGGAAGTGTACTTGGGTGGCAGAATAGGCAGCATATGTCCCAGGCAAGCTCTTAAAATATTGTTAGTGACAATACTTGATAGCAGTAGAGGAGTGGGAAGCAAAAAGCCATAAGGAAACCTCACAAGAAATGATTTAAGGCAACTTGTTTGAACAGCCCACAGAAAACACACTCTCACATTTCCTGTGCTTCCTGCTGGTGATTTAAGTACGGCTTCTCTATCACTATACCAGCTGTAGCTCTGTTTATATCTTATCTGCACAAGCCACAGTCCATCCAGGAGAGAAACTTCTGCATTGCCCTTGGAGTACTGCAATGGCTTACCTGGTTTCTTGCACTGGATAGTCCTCATGTCAGGAGACCACTTGAGACTGGGCTCACACAAAATAGAGCGTGCCCCTTCTAAGTGCATGCCGTGTGGACAAGACAGAGTTATTCTCTCACCGATCTCATACATAGGTTTCCATGGCTCTCCTTGCAAGCCCCCCTCCAACACAGGCAGGAGACAAGCAGTTTCTAAGGATTGAAGCATTTAACATAGCCATGGTGAACCAGTGAATTGCAGAAAGCAGTCACATATTTTATCTTCTCCTAAATTCCTTAACAAATTTAATGGTAAGATCAGGTGATTTTCCTGTAGAAACATATCAATCATGTTAGCACAAGATAGTAACTTTTCACACTAGCCAACCATGTGCAACACCAAGGACAGAGTGACAATATCTTCTCCTACTGTCCTCAGGTCCAGCACTAGCTGAAGAGGGCTTCTCTGTTCTTAGGACTCATGCTTCTGTTCAGGGTTCATACTAGAGAGTAACATCCTAGTAGAGGGAGGTCATACATACAGGACCCTGGCAAAGCATGTACTGATACAGAAAGAGATGGCATTTAAACAGTGTGGATTAGCATTTGTGGGCAGTCGGTCCTGGTTGGAAGGAGGAAAGGATGGCTTTGAACTGCAGGTCTGGAAATTCCCAAGTCTATACAATCAGACTATAAATTGAGTCACAAATAAAATGTTAATGGAAAAAGAGAAACCCTAATGGTTACTGACCGGGTTAGAGGAAAAGAACGAAGTGGTGAGATCATCCAAGATGTAAAGCAATCTTTGGAGTTGTGTTCTTACGACAAAGTGGTTATTTGAGAACTTTGTGGTTGCCCAGTGCTGCTTACTGGACTTTTTCCTCAGTTGGCTTTAGGCATAGATTCATTCCCATGGTTCTTGGATATAGCCACAGAACTGAATTAAGCAACAATGTTTGTTTCCACAAGAAGTAATTCCTGGACTGGAATTCAGTTTCCCTCAGTTCCAGCCTTCCTTAAAACCAGACTTTATGGGCACATTTCCATCTTAGCATTACAAAATCTGGATTCAAAATAAAAGTCAATTTGGACCTGATTATGTCCAGGGAACTGGGAAATGCAGGTGTGTATTTTTTCCCTGTTGTTTTTGGAAAGCAGTTGTTCAGAGATATTTCATTGGAATTCAGGAATGGAGTTTTATTTCAAAACAAGCAGAAGTTAGACATACCCTGGCAATATCTGTCTCCAACTTGCCACTGTAAATTACTGCCACACTTAGCAACAGGATCACCAACAAGAGAATATCCATGTCTGCAAGCATAAACAATGCTTTTCCCAACAGGGTATGAGTTTTCAGCATTCTGAAAGAAAAGGAACAGGTGACATTTTGGATATACAATCTAAGAACCACCAGTAGCATTGAACTCCCTTTGATTCTGGCATGCAGTAGCTGAGGACAGTGAGAAGTATTAATGCCACTCTGCAATGCACTGATGAGAGTATCTGGAATACTGAGGACAATTCTGGTTATCAATAGTCTGTAAATGTGATCAAAACAATCAAAATGATCACTATGTTGTAAATAAGTTCGTAGGACACAGAATATTTGGGCTACCTTAACTTAGCAAAGGGAGGGTTAGAGTTGAAGGCATCCTATGACAGGGCCTCGCAGTGGTACATCAGTGATGGAACAGCACTCTCCTGCCAGTGTATAAACTGACTGAAAACACGGCTGTTATCAAGCATTAGAGGGTGAACACAAGCTCTTGAACAGTTTTCCGGGGGTATCAGTGGAGAGTATACAGCTTTGCTAACTCTCAGCTTGCTAAAGGTTAATGTGATACGGTCACTCAAAAGAGCTGGACTTAAGACACGGATCTTCTCTCATTTTATATCCCACTCTCTTCTAAGAGGACATCTTATGAAAAATTGAGACTACTCCACAAATTGCAGGGTTTTACCTTTAGTTTGTGAACCAAAAATATTAATATAGGAGACAACTACTCATTGAAAAAAAAAACCTGGCAAAAGATGGAGCACAAAATTTTAGATCTTGCCTCAGGTTGCAGTTGTGCAGAGGCAACTAATGGATTTTGAACTAATCCTTTTATCTATTTACTGAGTAATAAGATTCTAGACAGCCTCATAACATGGAGAAGGCATAATCCATTCCTCCAAGAGAAGAACCTAGTCTCCCTTGTAAATAAGCCCAAGTCACAATCAGCCAAATACCTTGCCAGATCATAGTTTCACCAGGAAATGAGAAAGTGCAATGCTGAGTTACAGGGTGCAGAGTGAAGATTCCTAAAATCTGTTTATAATTTTGTTATGGACTTGCTGGATGACCTTGGACAGTTTACTTTCTGTGCTGTTTTTTCTCTAGCTTACTGTGCTTTGATATGTAACTCATGTGGTTCGGGAAATTTTTAATATGTGTACACGGAAAAGGACAAGTAGATTACTTTTCTCTGTAGGTACCAGGGTCCAGAAAAGGAAAAATTTTGTTCTGGGTTTGGGGGTGGCGCTTTTTTGGTTTTTCTTTCATTTTTAGTAAGAAGTCTTGGCTAATGTCATGTAAACTTCAATCAGGGAGAAATGCTGAGAGAGCTGCTATACAGTAGATCTGATGCTAAGCTTACCAAGATAAATACAAATTTGCAAGTGAATAGCTGTATTAACTGTAATACAGACACTGCAGGTAGGGATAGGACAGATAACAGAGTAATAGAAATAACTTACTTGAACAAATCCATTTTCCAAGAGAGGAGGTGCTGAACAGAATTCTGTAGGAGTTATGGATAAATCAAAACAGTGTGGTTCAATCAAGCTATGAAGTAAATAGAAATATAATTTAGTTTGAATTTAGTCTTCCTTCCTTTCAAAATTCTACACTTCTCAGTGAAGCCCACTTTCAAGACTATTATGCATCCTATTTACATCACAATTATGTTTAAATCAGTCACTGCCAGGCTATCTGAGAGAGTGCTAAACAGGATGATGTCAAAGTTTACTGGCTTTTACCCCATTTCCTATTCTTACCTTGTATCACCTTCACAGCTTCCAAATTTCATTTTGTTTCAACTTAAATATGAAAGGTCCATAAGTGACCTTCTCCCTGAACTCAATAGCTTATGCACCCTTCTGAAATAAATTCTTAAATCTTCCTGTAGTCATGCTACAAATGTTTTTTTCCTGCTTACCGAAAATGCTGCAACTCTTCATCTTCGCACGGTCTGCTTTCATGCTGCTGTCCTACACAGCCCTTCCCACCACCAACTGGTGAGGGGTTGTTGCAAGTTCGACTCCTTGCTTTCCTTGCCCTTGAACAAGAACTCCAGGAAGACCAGCAGCTCCAGTGTCCATCAACAACACCTGTGCAACATTTGGGAATATTCACATTAAACCACTTCGTAGCTGGTTTAAAGGTGCAGGCTGTTCAAAGCTAGTGATGGTCCAAACTGTGCCCTTACAGAGAATTACAGATTGCAATGATCTAATCTTTCACCTTTCCCAAACTTTCCTTTTACATAAGCATAATTCCATGGAGTCTATATGTCATCAGAGTCTGAAAGAACACAAAAATAGGTGTCAGCTCCAACTAATCACAAAATTAAAAAATGAAAATTTTGGAAGTTATTAATACTCATGTATTTAGTGTATATAATTATTTATAGGTTACATTTTGAGTGGCTACTGTTGTCCACTGCATTAACAATAACAATAAAACCAGTTCTTTGTTAAGTACTGTTTGAACACGTTAAGCAAGGACAGGCTCAGTGGCACCCTGGCCTTGCTGTATGTCTGAAGCGATATCTGACCCAAGCACATCAGCCACTCATTCAGGCTGTGCAGTGGGACAAACAGACTCTGGAAGGAGGAAAGAACACTTTGCCACTTCTAAACTCTCACAAGTTTAAAGAGTGCTGACCTGGCTGATCTTGCAAGAGAGTTCCCAGCTCACAAGCTGCTCCAAAGGTGTAAGGCTTGCAGTAACACACACATTGAGTTCCTTCCACTGCTGCCTCACCACCATTCTGGCAAGGCTGACATTTGCAGGGATCATTTTCAGCCATATATTCTTCAATGGCTTGTTTTAGGTAATGCTTTTTGACTGAGGAGCAAGGCACTTCCTTTACCAGCTCATACAATGGTGTTAGCTACACACAGTAGAGAAACATTTCTATTAAATAGTTATAATTGGGATATAAGAGTTTACAAGCACATTTCATCATGAAAAACAATTTGTGATGTATGCTCCTGCACACGGCAGTTGGCAGATGCTCTAATTTCCTATCCATCTAGCTAAAATCTTATGTTAGTACTGAATAATAGCCTTTTTCTCAAGAGTCAACTCTGCTTAACAGCCCCCCTTAAAGCTAGTGGTAGATTAGCAACATTTAAATGTATTTGAGCTATGAGATTATGGTTGAGATGAAAGTGTAACACAGACCACCAATGCACAATAACCCAAATTCTCACCCAGCTATTCCCAGCATAAAAAGCTGGGCATTTAAACAAACCAGTATGGTATTTCATTGCGCAGTGATTGAAGGCAACAATAAGTGAAAACATTTTGCATTTCTATTGTCTACTTTATGATAGTCTGTTCTTTTACATTTAATTGAAAACTTACTGACAGAATCTTTTGGGTTTACAGCATTCTTCAGTATGTGGGCAGTTCCCAAAAGGGACTCGGACAAGGTTGCAATGAATATGACCATGCCTGACTTTGAAGTGTCTGGCTTCCAGAATCTCCAGTTACGTTAAACTTCTGGATGCAGAGAGAAGGAGGAGGGATTAAAGGGATATACAGAAGATGGCAAGCTGAGCCACACAGACCTGCCAATATGCATTTCAGGAAATGGGCTATCTGAAATCTGGGCTTTCTCCAATGCTACGGTGATCATCTATTCTTAAGCAGAACTCCACTAAAGTCACTGAAGGCTGGTAAGAGTGTGGGTGATCTGCCAAAGAACTTAGATTCATGATGCAGCTGATCACATTAGCTTCATGGCATTTTTCTCCTGTGAACTTTTCTTTTTTATAGTGATTTGGAAACAAAATTATTGCAGACTACAGCCTGATTAATCACCAGATATAGCTTAATCACTTCTCCCCTGAGGTGATCCCGTCTGCTCATCTTTGCTTCAGGAAAATAGCCTTACCTTTTGTTTAATTACTCTGGGATGGTCTGTCACTGATCTGGCCCAAAAGGAGTATCTCTGACTGTTCCCAGCAGGATTATTCAGCTCTAGATAACTAAGGCCAGCAACAGCACCTGGGCTTCCTCCTTCTATGTAGGGGTCTCCTTTAATCTTATTACCACTGCTTCCTGTAGATTCAGGATGGGAAATACAAAAAATACTAGCATTGCTATATTTACAAATGGAAATAGAAACAATGCATGCAAAGACTATACTAGCAAGTAGTGAAAGGACTCGTCAGTGCAGATCAACCACCTGTGCCTGGATCCTATATTGATAGATATATTAATTGATAATATATAAGAAGTATCTGGTTTTGCAGGTGTCTTGGCAGTCCTAACTTACGGTGTCCAGAAAAGTACTACTTACTGGGAAAGCATTAGCAATGATTGATGGGTGTTGGAGAGCATTTTAAATGAGGAACTTGGTGTCTGAGTTCAGTGTTAAGATACAATTCAACAAAGCTATCAACACCTGCTCCTCATTTTCACAGCTATTCAGGAGGAGATAAAAGATGGAGACATGACAACTGTAGGAGTCACTGTTGAACATTTACCTGAAGAAGTCTGTAACAGTTCATCCAGTTTGGAGCACTTTACTTTCTTCTTTTTCACAATGAATGCGTTCCAACCTGATGTGGTGCACTGGTACATGTCTGTTATGCTCATACCTGCAGATAATTGATCCATTAACAATACTGTAAGCAGGAAGTGCGTTGGATTAATTTCTGAGTTTCCCATTCATAGAATCACGGAATGGTTTGGGTTGGAAGGGACCTTAAAGATCACTCAGTTACAACCCCCCTGGCACAGACCTTCCATGAGAAGAGATGTGAGGACTTGAGGTGTCATGAAGTTTTATGCCTAAATTAGAAGGCAACTAACTAGCACGTCTTGTGAGAAGGTTTGCGCGTTGCTAAAGCTTACGGATGAAGGCTGAGAGATGAGAGCTGTATCTGGAAAAAGTTTATTTTTTCTTTTCTCTCTTTTCTCAGCAGTCTCTGATTCTACAGCATTGTTCTACACTGAGTACCACCATATGTGTCACTCTGATGTTTGCTCTGTTTTTAATTTTTTCTGCTTTACACTGCTTTACCCAACCTTCATCCCCAAGTAACTTTTAAGCTTTAACATTATTTGAGATTTAGATTGGCACTAGAATTCAAGTTTAGCCTGATGAAGTCCTGAACTAACTAACAAATCTTTGCTACCCAGAGTACTGCAGGTCAGAGTTGTGATTTGAGCACTTTTTCTAACTTCCTTTCTTTTGCCTGTGAAGAGAGTGTGGTGACTAGAAGTCTCTACTTGATTTTAGATATTAGCTGGGAGAACATACAAATAAATTTTTATTCTTGTTTATTCACTTAGTTTATTGTAACAAATACTCTAGTACTCTACCTTCTGCTTTCATTTTGTCAGTATCCATATAAAAAATAACTTTGTAATGTCCTCCTAGGGATCCAGAGTGTAAGAAATGAGTCCCAAAATGTTCAATAAGTCTTCGGTAGATGTTGTACTCATAGATGACTGGAAGGTTAGCCAGTTCCTTCCAGAATGGCTCCGCAAGAGTGAGAAAGTCTGGGCGGTTGTTAATAAACTGAGCAACTTCCACACTGTTCTCAACAACCATCAGCTGCTTACTCTGGGGGAAGGAACATATGTCAGTCATGCTCCTTGTCACTATCAGGTTAGTTCCTACTAGTGACATGATATGCATGTTATATTGGCTACTAACCAACAGCTATACAGAGCTGTTAGATACATCTAAGCAACTCAGAGAATGCAAAAAAATACCCTGAAGTTAGGAAATAGCTTTTGGTCCTTGATTTATAATTGTTGCAGCATCCTCCTTTTCCTCTTGTATACCTGAAAGCTAGCATAAGAACAAATAAGAAAGGAAAATACCACTCTTCAAAGATAATGGTGGCTTCCAACACCAGAAGTTTGGTAGCAGGTTAACAAGCCTTGACTGAAAGCAAATCAGAGGCACTACAGAGGTCTCTTTGCACCTTGTTTTGTGTAGAGGAGC
Source organism: Leptosomus discolor (assembly GCF_034619465.1). Lineage (NCBI taxonomy): Eukaryota > Metazoa > Chordata > Aves > Leptosomiformes > Leptosomidae > Leptosomus > Leptosomus discolor. Next base: position 77,932,496 of record NC_141419.1, read on the forward strand.
CTTTCTTTCTAAGGGCCTCTAGCCATTTTGAGGATGCTGCTGAACCATAAAATCCTATATGCCTATACAATATTGTTCACTTCACCTCTCAAAGTTGCTTTTGAACTTTGTTACGCTGTCTCAAAATATGTAATTGTTAGTGTGGTAAAATGAGCTTGTCCTCTGTCAGCTTGGGGACCATAAAATGTAAAATTCATTACTTGATTTTATTTGCTATAAGATAGAGGTTATACTTCATAATTGAGAGTTACTCTCAAATTATTTATCTAATGCCTTTTTTAAAATAAGTCAAAGGCATAAGCACTGTGACCTCCTGGTTCTTTAAGATACCAGATCTCTCTCTTAATGGAGTTCTACTACTGGAAAATGTATTATAAAATAAATTAACTTTAATCACAGAATTATTTAATTTTTTTTTGCTCCAAGATACTGACAGAGGTAATAGAAAAAAAAGGGCAGTAAACCATTACAAGAAAAAGGAAAAGATTAAGCAATTTTGACAGGAGACAATGTTTTTCTTTCTCAAATAGGGAGGAAAACAGCTAGTAAATAAGTAAATTACTAATAAACAGGTAAAACTGAGAAAGTAAAACCAGCAGCCAACCCTTCTTAATTGACAACCAAATCAGTGATCTCTCTGTAAAGGTTTTATGGGATTTTTTCTATCATGCACTTTGTGACAAAAATATTGGGATAAAATAAATATTTGCATCTCACTATAAAAGCACAGGAAAAAAAAGCTGAAAATGTTTATGCGAAATACTAAGCCACAGTGACAACTTATACATACCTTTTGACTGTGTTGCAGAATTTTATTCTGTGAATAACTGTGTCCACTGTTTGATTTTTCATACCTCTCTGTGTGTTTCATATAAGACCAACTGCTGTTGAAAAACTCATAACTGAAATCATTCTGAATTTTAACCTAGAAGGTGAAAGACAGAATTCAGTATAAAGAGCTTAATGAAGGATATCAAAAATGGTAACTTAGAGTAGAGCAACTCCCTCCTGATGCAAAAAATCTGATGTGTTTTTGGAGCTGAATCCATTTCAGACTTCATAAAAAGTTCTGAACACTATTGGAAAATCATTACACATATATATATATATATATTTACGCATTCGTATATGAAGTATTTATGTTATAAAGTGAAGTATACTACGGATTGCCTGGCCTCCTCTTGATAATCGTGACACAAACCAAATCTCTGATAAAGTGACTTCAAACAAAGTGTATCTCTGAAAGATCTCCACAAAACACCCCAAAGCCTTGTGCACGTAACATTTGTTAGAGTGATTCAGGCCACTACTTACACTAAGGAGATGGCTTTACATTCAGTCTAACTGTGAGAGAATTAGAAATCACATCCAAGGAATTCTTTTTTTCCTTTTAGCATGTTATACACCAGTTTGTATTTCAAAATAATATGTAACTGTAGAGAAGTATCATTCAGCTGCATTTAGGGAAACCTACTTGCCAAGAGATCCTACAAGCTTTGCACCATTCTCCCAGTTTTAATCACGACTCTAAATACAAAGCTGCACTTAATGAAAACGTACCTGGAAAGTATATGCCAGAACACTTTCACTCAGCCTGTAGTATTCTCTCCCATCGCCACTAAAGACCTTTCTGCATTGTCCTCCAAAGCTTTTCGTATGAATGACTCTTCCTCTAGTCTCACCAGTAACAGCATCAAACCTATGAGAAGAAAAACATAGAAGATCATTAAGACAAATGAGAGGTAGCAAATTATTTTACAGGTGGCAAAAATTACAGAGCCTTTATAACTGAATGCTGTATCTGCAGATTAAGATCATCAGTTGATTTACTCAAGAAAAGGGGATGTTGACAGACAGACTTCTATACCTGCAGAACTGCAGTGTGCATAGTACATTACAAAATGGAAAGCAAAATGTTGCTCTCGATTTGTCAACAAAAATTAACACATATCAATACTTCTTAACATTAAGACAGGCATATCTATCACAACTGATTACATTAAGTTTTATTGGCCAGTAATTAATGCAACAGAGAAAAAACAGGGCATCCGTTCCAAAACAGGGTTTTTGTATTATATCTGAATTATATTGCACACCAAGTGGATGCAACTATGCTAAAGAAACTTAAGATAATTTTTTTTCTAGGTTGTAGATGGGATGTATAAACATAAATCCATATGGATCCACAGTACTATATGCAACAGCAGTGAACAAAATTGGCATTGCTGGCTCATTTTTTCAATGCTGATGATCATGTGTCATTGCTTGACATTTCATTTCATATCTTAATAGGTGTTTTCCAATAGCAGGAATGAAAGATAAAAAGCTTTATTCTGTGCTTCAGAATAAGCACAGAATTGAGCCACTGGCACGATGGAGGAAGGCCATTGTACTGAACACTTTTGCATATGGGATGCTTTATCATAGGCCCAGGAAGCCTCTCTGTACAGCCAGAGCCTGTAAAGGCAACAAAAATGTAAATGCATTTGGTATCAGTACTACTGAGCCTGTCACAGAACATTACCCTGTTCCTGTAAGTTCTGAATTTGGAGGTGTTTTATCAGTATCACATACAGTTGTCTTCTCTTCACATCGATCTTCATCTGCACCATCTTCCTCACAATCTTGATCTCCATTGCACACAAGAGATCTGCTAATGCACTGACCTAAATCAGAACAAAAATGCACAGGGAAAGGAGAAGCATTTGTTTGTTTAAAAATAAATCACCTAAAATCAAAGCAAAAGTCCCACTTATCTACTACATTAATTAGCTTGTTCACTCCCACGATGAACAGTCTGTGCCCAGGAGGGCTTGTGAAACAACAATAAATGTAGACATAAAGAAATAGCATATAGTACACTAGAGGGAACCACAGCCATTCAAGGCTTGTATTAATAAAACAGTTGACTTCTGGATTTATTTCCTGAGCTTTCATCCTTTGACCCTACCACTTGTGATTAACTGTGATTATCTCTCTGGCAGCACCAAAACATGTTTATCATGTTCCTCTGTGACAAACATCTACCTACTGAGATACTGCATTTTTTTGTGAAGGTAATGGAAGCTGCTTGGATACAAGGACTGTTTTAGGGAGCATTAGTTTCCATGACCCAGGTGATTTGCAAGATGTTTGGATATAGCCTAGAACAGGTTTGAGCAATCACGTATAAGTTTGCATTCCTTAATTACCTTCTTGTAATGAAAAAAAACTCTACTCTGGGGCAAATTAATAAGGCAGAATGACTTAGAGAGGCTACCAGGGCTACAGCATATTATCTACAAAGCTCTGCTGCACTCCAGATGAAATTAAAAAAATGTGTAGTCAAGGCTGGAAAAAAGAAACATCCTCCTAAATCAAATTTACCTGTAGGTCAAGGGTTCTGCAAAGCCATTGCCCATCTACTAAAGTTTGAACATAACAAGGTTATCTTCTCAAATTTATGACTAGAAAATGGTGAAAAAGATCTTGGATGGTACCTGAGAAACACCTGAACCGATCACCACAGCCATCCTCTGTTGGGCACCCTCTTGTAGGGGTGCATGGTCTTGTTTCAAAGGCATCCCCAGAGCAGGGGTTTCCCCCATACTGGCCATAAACTGCTACTGTCCGTCTTCGAATCTGAATGCAAATCAAGGGAGATCTTAGAAAATCCAAACGCAAAGCAGGAATAGTTTACTATTGTCAAGACAAGACAATGCTACCACTCTACTGCTGTAAGGAAACGAGATACTCATCATTTTTTCTGAGAACAACCACACTTGGTATTACCACAATACAGTAACAAACTCTCAGGTCAATACAAAGACAACTGTTTTACCTATAAGGTCTTTAGACTTATGCATAAGCTTGGCTGGTTTATTCAAACATCTAATAGGTACCTGAAACCAAGAGAAAGCTGCTGCTGAATTTCATTTTTGTTTTACATTTTTAATAGGACAAATCATGCCTGATATAAATTTCCTAAAGTTCTTCAAAGTAAAGTGTTATTAAGGAAGATGATAAAATCTAATGGGCTACTTTTTGTTTTAAAAAGAAGAAGTACTGTCTCATGGTGCATCTTTAATTTTAACTAATCCCTCCCTAATTGATTCAACATGAAAGTGAATGAGAAGGAAAATCAAAAGCAAGTGTCTTGCACATCAATAGAGCTGCACTGTATTAATCATGAACTTGTTTTTGCTGTGGATAATACTGTGTAACCAAGTTTTTTTTCCTTGAAATGTGACTCCACTAATGGAAAATCAGTGGAAAACCAGTACAATCAGCAGGGGAATGTCTCAGTTTACCAAACAGTTCAGTTGAGCTTTCTGAAACTATCACCAAAATAAAAAGTGCACAAATTATTTTACAACATGAATATCACAGCTTTGAAAGGGAACATATTGTGGACAGCCTGAAGGATTTCCCTTCTGAGTTCTTTGTTTTTCAGCCTTCTCATTCTGCTGAGGCTTTTGTCTGACACGTATTTGGGGTTTTAAAGATACAACAGCTCCTTAATTACTGTGAAAAACGCATATGCTTATGAAGTCATGAGTACAGAAAAGGTGTGTGGGTCTATACCTGTTTTTGTGTACAGCCATCGCACTCAGACCAAGGGCCAAAAGAATTCCAGCGGCAATGAACTGGAGGGGAAGGGCTGCTCCAGTAGTGGTTTTGGCATTTAAAAAAAAAAGGAAAAAAAAAAAAAAAGAGGAATGTCATCAGGGATTTCCATCCATAAGCATTAGGGCAAAACTTTCCTGAACAGCAAAGCAAGTCTTCAGTAACAATTAGGGCTATTATCAGGCTCCGTCTAACACTGCTTGGATTCACTTTTCATGTGTAAAAATGAAATCAGTCCCAGCTTGTGCTTTCCCCTCTCTGAAAGGAAGAAACTACAAACATTCACCTAGCCTCAAGATCAGCAAGGACTTTGTGCAACCATCATAAAAGTTTCAAAGAAGCTTCACATTGCAAAGCAGGGAGAGGCCAGAGCATACCTGCAGATCTGCAGGGAGCTGCTAGGGGCTGTGTGGGCTACGGTGTGCAGCAGACCTGCCCACAGCAGCTCTCAAACAACCAGTCTGCCAGAGGGAGGCATTGAGGGTGCTACCTGCCACTGGGACTGGGGCTGGCTTGGTGTAAGCTGTGTTGTTTCACAGACGTTGCTGTAGCTCACACCACCACTGTGTGCTCCTTCCCCGAAGGATGGCTGTCTCCTCTGGGCAGAGGGAGACCATAATGCCTCGCTCTTGTCACCACTGATGGCTGTGGCAGCGCTGACATCAAGCAGTGTCTCCTGTCCCAGGAAATACATCTAAAGACCCCTTTAAGCCTTGCTCCATGTCACACATCAGAAGTTGTCTGTTAAATTATACGTGCTTAGACTTCAGCATGTAATTTACTAAATAAATATTCACCTGGAAAAAATAGAAAAGAAGCCTGAAACTTCCAGCAACAGAAAAATCCCCAGCACCTGAAAAAAAAAAGGAGCAAAGGTAAACCTACTTTGCTTTACTGCTTTTTCCATTAGCTCGTGCAGCTGTTCTAACTTTCTGCAACGTCTACACTAGTCAGCTTAAGAAATAAAGGAGAGCATCACACTGATTTTCCTCAGCTTTGTTGTGCAAGCTGTTGTTTTTTAGTTTTCTTCTTTCTTGCAAAACTTCCCAGTTACATTTTCAGCTAAGTATTTCCCTATATAAATTAATATTTCATTGTACTTGCCATATTCACTTCATCAGTACAAATGAAGTAAGCAATTGTCTTACCTTCATGTTAGATGAAATACCCAGATATCCAGCAATTACCAGGGAAATGCACTTCCACTCAACTCTGCAGCCAAAGGAATCAGTCAGTCTGTCTGCTACTGCACATCTCCTCTCACTGTGCCTTGCTATTCTACTTTTCTTTCCCTAAAAAGGCTGAATATTGCCAAGGAATTTTAATCTTAACCCATCTAGTCCTCCCCTGGGACACATCCTGCTTTGGGAGCTGCTTAGTGTTTTTAAGACACAAAAGTCAAGGCTTGGATGTACTGACTGGGGTTGGCACGAAGTTGTGAAGAGCATTTACTGAAAAAACAATCATCTTTTCCTTATCCTTCCTCTGAACAAGACTTTTCAGAGACACCAGGCCAGTTCCGGTGTCACATACACTACACCACAGCTGAGTCTCGAGCTTCAGTAGGAAGAGCTGCTCTAGAATTAAGCTGATGTTGCTAAGGTTTAATTTTGGTCATGAATCTTCAACCTCCACTTCTGCAGTCATGCTGATTTTTGTGTAACAGTTGTCACATTGAAAATCATCTTATGGATCTGAATGCAAGTTTCGGCCAATTTCAGCATGATCCTGCCTGTGAAAGACTTCCTGAGATCGGACACAGCCCCTAGTTTCAATGACATGTCAATAGCTGGCTTTTTGCAGGAATTCTCTTGCAGAAGTAAGAGCACTTCCCTTTCTCTTTCCTCACGCTGTCATGCCCTCTTTTTTTTTTTTTTTTTTTTTTTTTTACTTTTTTCACTTTCCAGAGCTGATCCATTCCAGTAACAGCAAGAAAATGCCACTGCTGCGGAAATTCACACGAATTTATCCTAATGGAGCCTGGATGAAGCCCTCATGGAACAGTAGCACCCCTATCTGAAAACTCTTCATATACTACATCTTCATATACTATATCTATTTTGAACAGTTTAACAGAGTCCTCAGAAAACTCAATGCTTCATGTCACCGCATCGCTATATGGTTACTTTTAAACCTTGCACTCTATTGGCATGGTCTGCTTTCCTTAAGAAGATGCCTAGATCTTGAGTCACATTACTCCATCCATGTGAGGGATGTCTACTTGCATTCCTTAGAAGTTAGCAACTCCAGAGCCAATTTAGCTAAGCCAGAGACTGCCTTTGGGACCTTTCAGGTTTGGTAACTATGAATTTCTTTGATAATGTAATTCATATGCTTTCATCACTTCTGTACATATTTTATTGCTTTTGATCAAAATCCTCATGCTCCTATTAAGTTTTATGACCTATTTGTGATAGATTGTCAGTGGTCATCTGCTTATGAAGGAAATGATTAAGCCCTTTTATAGGTGGCCCAGAATACAGGAACTCTGAAGAATATTTTACCTCTCCAGACATATGTCTTGACCTTGCAGTTATCCATTTTAATGGCTTATATAGCAATTTCACTTTCTGTAAGTACATAACTAGCTATAATAACCATCCAGATAAAGATATACCATAATTTGCTCACAAACAAAAGATGCAAATAAACATAAAAGAGGACAAATACAGCTAGCAAAGAATGTGTGGTAGACAGGGCCTGCCCTTCATTAATGGGTGGTAAAATCGTTGATAGTAATGGCTACCATATTCAACTGAGTTTATATTGATGGAATGCCTTCTTGCAAGAAGCATTTCAGCAAGACAAAAACGTTGCTTTGGCCAATGCATATAATAGTTCTTTTAGCACACATTTTCAGGCACCTCAGCCTAAAGACTTTATCTTTTTTCATTTGGAAACATGATCCTGCTTTTTTATTGATTCTGGCTTCAGCAGTAATGAAAGCAAAGAGACTGACCCAACAAGATGCAAAACATGGAGGTTAGAGCTGGACTTGCTAGACTTGTGTCGCTCCTAGGACTGCAAGTGGCACTTTACTGGTCTGCAGTGGATGGATGTTCCCTTTACAATGGTGGGACTGACAGCCTTTCATTTCACAGGGCACTTACAGTAGCTTTTTTTCTACTTAGCACTTAGGCTCTGGACCATTTAGATAGTTTCCTGCTTTTGTGTGTTATTGATACCTAAGGCTACATGCAGTTGCACGATCATCTACTCACACTGCGATTTTCTGATGACAGACTATGCAGCTCCTAGCACAGTCCTAGCCTGACTGATAGGCACTTCTACAATAACATAAATTATAATAAAAGGCCTGATTGAGGGATGTCTCCAATTACTTCCCCTAACTGCATGGCAGTGAGAGACAGAGTGGAACTTACAGAGAAGATAGGGCTGATTTTTCCTTACTTTTAGTGAAAATGGCAACAATCTACTAACCATTTTGCTGGTAAAAATGTGTTTTATCATAACAACTTCAAGCTCTTGCTAAGCATTTCTACTGTCTATTCAGAAATAAACTGTCTTTAGGCTCAAAACCAATGTTTTAGGGGGGTAAGAGAGGAGTAGTTTGAAAGACACAAAGGGTTAGCCATAAGGCAAGGCATTTCTTGTCTTGCACCAAATGATAATTCTAGCACAAGAATGATTAATGCAATGCTTCACTTGCTGGGCTAATGATATCCTGCCTGGTCTGGAGACAGCATGAAATGGTATTGTCTGTATCCTACTTCACACTAAGGTCAGCCAGAATATAATTATATCAGTGATATTTCCCTGCAGACTTCCAGCCTTTTATAGGATTGATGCTAAGGTTACTCAATAGTTTACCAAGCTTTAAATAGTCTTGTGTCTTCATTGTCCAAGTTCATTATGTATCATGGCCCTAAAGACAGTCTGTGCTCTGTGACTACTGCAAATGCCAAGGATCCAGTGACAACTGAGAGGAGAAAGAACATCCTGTCATTATGGTTTTAAATTGTGAAATTGACTTAGAGAGTTTTTGGATTTGTTTCTGTTTGCTAATGCCATCTCACTTTTTTTTTTTTTTTTTTTTTTAAAAAAAAAAAAACATTTTAATTGCCTGTTTTGCTTTGAATGTATTTGTCACATTTCAAGGATTAATGACAATGCCTTGGGACGTGTCTCTATGAAATATGTCAAATAGCATTAATGCTGTGCTAACTGTAATGCAAATTTTTCTCTCTCAGGGGACCTCATAGAAGGATACTGCCTTAGATACTGGAACCCATATGTTTCAGAAACTATGCCAAGCAAACAAGGGCTGTGAGAGCTCTGGTTTGAATACACTGGGTTGGGAGATAAGAGCTTGTGTTGTTATAATTCAAAATTCAGGGAGGTTTAGTAGTACATAGGTAATAAATCAGACATCTAAAGCATAGATATTTCAGCCTGCGGGTACACAAAGGTCATCACTGGGCGAAGAAAACTACTACTGTTCTTTAGAGTTAGGTTATGATCTTAGGACACAAGACATGGTGAACAAATTTAGCAGCTCAAAACTGCCCAAAATGGTGAGTTACTAGTCTGTTTTTTCCACGTTTCGCTGCTTTCCCTTCCAATCCCCACCATGTGTTCCTTCTGCACATCTGGTGCTGGTTTTTTGCACAGTTTAGTCCTCTCTGTGAGCCGGTTTAATTTATTACAACAACAGAAAATAAATACAGAAAAAAATCTGGGTGGTTTTGTGCTGTTTTAATGAGTTAGATCATCTTCCAGGAAGGTCTGGTGGGCAGGAGACCCAGGAAGAGGGTAAAAACATAGCGCCATAGGAGAGAGAGGGGAGAAAAGAGGTAGGAGGTGTGATGGGGGGAGGGCAGCAGGAGAGACTTCTGCTTGCAGATGAAGACACCCACTGCATCTGCTCAAGGGCCAGTGAACCACCGCCTTGCACAAACTCTTCCGGTTGTTGCTTATCCTAGACTAGCAGTTATAGACCACCCCACTGCTCACTACTTCACAGGACTACTTCACCATCCTATCTAGTGATCAGCTGCGCAGACAGGCCTGATTTAGCTGTTCATTGAAACTGAGTATTTATTTTTCATTTCTATCATTGCTGATATTTGCCTCCCAGAGACATCCCACTTTCAGGCTGAAAAAACTGCTAAGGTTCAGACCATTCGTCTTTGGAGATGACTGCAACCAAAGTATGGATGGTAAATACGAGTGAGATTTTCAATGGTTCATCGAGGGTTGGCAGCAGGCTTAGGTCGACCCTGAGTCCTTCTCAACCTGAAAATCATGTCCACAGCGCTCACAGGAGTCAGGGCTTCTGCCAGCTGTGTGCAGAAGAGGTACTGTGTTTACAACAGACCTGTATGGTCTCACATGCATGCCCAGCACCAGAAAGGCTTGCACATACCTAAACCAGGTGAATTTAATGAAGCAGAGGTTACGCATCATGATTTTAGCACTATAAATAAGCTAACACAGAAAGAGTCACATGAAACAGGCTAAAGTGGAAGTATTATTGCATTTGTGTTAATAGTGACACAAAACCACACATAGTGTATAAAGGGGTGTATCAGAGGTTAAAACACATGCAGGATTGCAGTGCCTGTTCCAAGTAATTGATCCTCAAAGCCAGACAAGGTCAATTTTCCACAAGTATCCAACGAATTAAGTTGTTGGTTTTTTCTTGTATTCATCTACATTTTTTAACTATGAATTTAATTCATACAGCTTAATAAACTTACGATCAGATTCATATGACTACCTGAGACAGCAGTCTCTCAAGCTGATAATCCAGAAGGTCTCTTACAGCCTGATGTCTTGGGCTTTACAAAATTGCATCTCTTTCTGACTGTTCTTTGTAGAGAGAATAGAACATCAAACATCAGCCATTAGCAAACCTGCTAATGCTCTTCTATTTCTGGTTCTTTCTGAATCAGTGGTGTATGTGCATTACACATTTTAGAATTACTATTTTAACTACATGGAAAGCTAAAATTCTTCAAGTAGCAAACTTTGAGCAAAAATCTTTCATCAAAGTCCACCAGTCTCCTTCTGAAAATTTCCAAGTATCTTGAAATCAAAACCTAAAAAATGTTTTTCAATAAGCAGAACAAAGATTTCTCTCCCATAAAGGTGAGTTAGGGAAGACAATGAAGGCAGAACTTCAAAGAAACAGATCTTATTAGGATGTCTTTTTGAACTACAACTTTTTTAGGACCATCTGAAACCCATTGACATTTTGTCAGCTTATTCAAGAAGTCAGTAATTAACCCTAACCGCTACTGTGAAACTTTCTGGAATGAGCTTTTGTAAATATCTTCCAGCTGGAACCAAAGTTCAACAAATAAAGTAAGTTTTCCAAATTTTCATGGAGACAACAGAGATGCAGAGCATTGTGTAGGCAAAGAAATGACATAGCATTGACTTTGCCCTTCCTGATTCTGGGCTGGCTATGCATACAACAACTATCAGACTGCAATAAATGAAAATATATATCAGTAATAAGAAAGGGCTGATATAGTTGCAGAGATTCCCCTGAGCTCCAGAGAAATTTAGGTGTGTGCAACATTTATTACTTCTTCTACAACAAGCTTATAAGCCCTTAAAATTGATGTGATGTCCTTTTGCAAGTTATTCTGGCTCCCGTCTGTACTTCAGTTCAGTTCAAAGAAGCAGCACTGAAGCACAGGATCAAAGCACTCCTTTAATACATATATATGGTTTGGGTTTTTTGTGTCGGTGAATACATATCTTCTCCTGTGCCCTTATTAATGAAGTACTTTGTTACTTCCAAATATAAAACTCTCAGACAATTTCTGCCTACCAAGCCATGCAATTATCAGTATGTACCAATTTTGATTAGTATGGAAAAAGTTGATTTGGAGTTGTCTGAATCAGAAATGTTTTTATCTGGTAGTGGAGACCAAAGCTTTGAAAGAATGCATTTCTGGAGATGGCACTTGTTCTTAATTAGCCTATGAACACATCCCATTCTGTGCTTATTTGTTTGAAAGACTATCATGAGAGTGATTAAAAATATGGTATTTCTAATATGGGCAGAGGTTCTGTACAACAATTAATAGCTAGAAAAAGTATTCAGCAAAAGGTAATGTCCAGACTTTTTTTTTTAAAGCCAGCAAATAGCTTTGAGATATTTATAAATGATTAAAAAAAGAGATATAAATACTGACCATTCCAAGGAGATGTAAAATGTAAGGCTTGTGATAGCAACACACAAGGAAGCCTCCTGTTTCCTCCTTCCTGTGGGCTCATGGCAAGAAAGGTATGCACTTCTGCCTGTTTATTGGTGACTATATTGTGTCTTCTGTGGCAGTAATGAAGCCAGGGCAAGGAAATACTGCCACGTGAAAAAATGCATAATCCATGAGAAGGGTACCTTGAGAAAGGTTAGTTGTCGGTTTTGACTGAAGTCAATAACAGACTTGTAAAATGGTTCAGAGACTTAGCAGAAAAAGTCAATTACCAATATTATTGCTTCAAGGGTTACCAGATTTTATTCTGATGTTAAAATATAGTAAGACAGAATAAGTAGGCTTGGACTTGTCAAGGTTTTGTGAACTTTTTATAGTGCAATATTCCCTCAGGCGTTTTTCCCTTCTCAAGCAGCCACTTCTTAGGCTGCATCTCTCCCTAACATACGTTCTAGCACAACTGAAAACACATTTCTGATTTAGAGCAACTACCTAGGTGATAAACCAAACCCAAACCTGTAAGTACTGGCATGTTCTCCACCATCTGCCTACATGCTGGCGAAGCTGAGTTTGCCCTGCTTCAGCCTTTCAGAGACACGAAGGTGCTAAGGTGTAGCTCCAATCATAATAATGGGAGCTACTTAACTGGACATTCTGGAAAACTTTTCTGCATATCTGCTGCTTTGGCAGGGAGACCAGTAACAGCGTCTCCCTGTGCCCGGCCAGTTGGTGCACAGCCTTCCCCTCCAGAAGACTGGTTGTGCTGCATGTGCTAGTCTAATCTAGGTCTTGTGGCCACAGGATCCTGACCTCCACGTTGTGATCAGATAAGAAAAAGTTCAAAAAGCTCCATAGCTTTTCTGTGTCCTCTTTGCACACACTAATAAGACTGGCCACTTGTTTTGTCCTCTTTTCATTAAAGTGAAACAGGATAAGAGGAAAATTGTGCATCGGTGTTAGGGGAATTCCCTGATGGAGACAGTATGCCTCAGTTCCAGTAAATACAAAGCTGAAAATGCCTGATACAAGGAAAACATATTGCAGCATAAACAGAAGATAACATTTGTAACTGCAGAGTTGAGCTGACTTTTGTTAGCAAAGCATTTGTACTTAGGGAAGTTTCTCAGCTAGTGAAGACAATAAAGTGCATTTTGGCGAACGAAGGCAAACTTATTTTACCTGGGGAAACAGGCTTTATCTTCAATAAATATAGAACTTGCATATGTCCACTTTGTTCCACTGCAAAGCCTTTTTTTCTTACAGTTTGTATCTCACATTTGAATGTTAAAGGCAAACCCCGGAATTCCGTACAGGATAAAGAGTGCTATGCATGTGACGGGTTTTTCTACTTTAAAATAAGCTTATATTTCTAGTGAAGCAACAAGTGATCAGGGAAGGTAGTCATTTGCAGTAGTCCCAGAGTAAGATAAATGTAAATTCTTTAGGATGCCTGAAGTGAGATGTGAGATAAAGTAAATAAATAACTTATTAGGTTTATTTTACTGGTTTTCAGATTAAACATGAGTGCCCCAGTTTTCTCCAGTGTTTTCTTCTCTGACCTTCCTCTTTACCGCAGACACATGTATTTTTTCCCCTAAACGTTAGATCTGAAGTAAAACTTGAAATGTAGAAACATTAAGTATTTGGGAGAAGTAAATACATATTTCTGAAAGAAAATCAGACACCTTATATTTACCTAATGCACATTTTGTGCACAGCCTTGTATTTATTGACATACTTGGATACTTCTAATTGCCACATACAAGAAAATTTTGAAACTATACTGTAACATGTATGTACTGCACCAGTGCTTTTAACAGATGCCGAATCTATATGGGCCTTGTAAAACTGAATTACCTGCTTACCTTTGGAGACAGAAGGCACTGTAAGGTATGCATGTGCATTTCTCCAGCTACCCAGAAGTATTCTCGGAGCAGAACAACATCAAGTCGTGCTCTCAGGAATGGCTGGTGAGACGTAAAATCATTTACATACTTTTACTGAAGATAAAATCATCCATGTGTGCACTTGAAGCATACCTGAGTAACACACGGAGGGAATGTGATGGCAGAGTTATACCTAGGCAAGTGTGCAATTCCACATAAAAAGTGAGAAAATTGAGAGGGTAAGATAGCCAACTGTTTGACTCTAACTTTAAATTTAAGATAGCTTCCTCCCCTGAGCTTCTGGAAAAGATTTTTACTTCAACATTTTCTGCAGAGAAGGTTTTTTTTTTCCAACCAGTTGAAGTTACATTTCTTTTCCAAAGAGTATGCCCATGTATCGCTCATACCAGAACACCTGGAAGCATAAAAGAACTGACATTGTAAGTCATATTTAGACACTTGGCTTCCAAGTTAGCAAATTTCAGCCATAATATCTGGGCTTACATATAGGCTGCATCTAGCTATGAATCAGACAAGCTTTTGATATTTTTTTTAGTAAAAAAAATAGGAAAGAAAACATTGCTAGTACTGCTAAGTCTCTACTATCCATGTGTATGTGCCTGCACAGAAAGATACACATAGATATATATGACTGGTCAATGTTTGCTTTACTTTTGTTCAATAATAAACCTTTTGTGTTTAATGTGCTTTAAAATAATTTCGAAAATGCAAGTCAGAAACCTACATTACCCTGGGGAAGGACAGATGTTTAAAACGCAGGCCAGTCAGTGCAAGGCAAGCTTGTACGGTAAAGGCCATAGCATTTACTAGGCCAACTATCATAATGGGAAAAGCAGACAAAATTTGAAGGCAGAATCCATAAGATCTGACCTTTTTTTTCCAAGCATAAAAAAGTCAAAAGCATTTCTCCTAAAACATGACAGCCAGGGAGATTAGAGATACAGTTATGTCTCCCTACTCAGATGCCTCTTATAAAATCACAGCATCACAAAAGTATGTCTGGGAGGAACCTCAGAAGATCATCCAGCCTATTTGCCCCCCCACTACAAGATCCCTACACCTAAGCCATTCCAGACAAATATTTGCCCTGTCTTTTCTCAAAAGCTCCAGAACCATCTGAAGGAAAAATAAGCTCAGTGCTTTGCAGTCTGCACCGGTACAGAAATTTTCCTGACATACAACTAAAATATTTTCTTCTGCAATGTAAGAAGAACATGGTTAGAAGCTGGGCCTTTCCATCTGGAATGCAATGTAGACTACAATTCTGGACTGTGGTGGCACAGATGCTTTTCATGCATCTCCAGTGAAAATTTTGTTCTAGGCTTGTGTGTGCATACATTTGTGCATGAATAATGGTTTAAGACAACAATATCAAACAAAAGATCAATATAGGTTGTTTTTTATCAAAATAATACTAACAAGAATATTTAGCTGTTATACAACTGTCAAGAGAAGAAAATGGCTGTCACCTTATAAAGGAACTTGTGGCTTTCTCATGTGCACCCCAATAGTGCTCAGCCCAAATTGCTGCAAAACCACCTCTGCAAGCTTGAGGATAGCCACTGAAATGCCCCTGAGACTTACTGCTTTGGTATAGCAATGCATTACAACTCTGTAATGTATCTAAGTGTAAGCACAATAAAAACTAGGGAAATTTTAAAATTCTGAATTACGCTGTTGCACTGTTAAACAGGCGTGCCCCTGGTTTGTAGCTACCTCTGCTGTACAGAGGTACGCTGCCCCTATTCCCCTAGCTAGATGGAACAACAAAGAAAGATTTTAGTGGGGCTTCTCTTAACTCTGGCATTGATTTCTGCGTGCTACATGGGAGGTCATATTTTGTGCTGGTTTTTATGCAAAAGAAGGGTCTCAATGTACCGCAAGAGTATGTAGTTGTGATAAAGGGGCTCTTCCCTTCCCATTCAGGACAGACTGTAGGAAGCAACAGTATCAAATGTATTTTAGACACGTTGTATAGGCTTTGTTATACAAAGATGTTTTAAATTTTTTTTATCATTTCCACTATTTTTTAACAAGAAATTTCGTAAGTTAGTGACAACTGTTTAATTTTCTTCTACCCATTTTCGTCTTAAACAAATAGAAAGCCTTTTGTATTATACTCATTAGTTTCTTAGCAGGATGCAACAGCCTTTTTCATATGCATTGCTGTTTGCTCATATTTTCTGTTATTGTCATAGAGATTTAAGAACTGTACAGATAATATTGTTTCAAATTTATTAACCTAATTTACTGTTACTGTTTAGAGAGTTTTTATCGAATTGTTTAGGAGAAAAGTTTTAGTTGAACTATACTGTCATCTTGTGGTGACCAGTGTTTCTGGTTCAAATTCACACATGAAAATTTCCTTTTCAAACTGAAGAATCTGGATACTATATAAATCAAGTCATGTTTCTTGTGGCTGCTCAGTAATAGATATTCAGTGTAGTTTCTTCCCCGCTAATTCCAATCAAGATGTCTACCTCTGCAATTCGAGATGAGATCCAGAAACAAAGGCATCCAAACTGACCCTCGTGAGAACATTGCCCTTGAATTCCTCAGTTCTTCTGCAGCCTTCCTGAGACATCGTTACTTAGGTCAAAGTGATCAATATCCAAAATGATACTTGAAAGGCATTCCTTTGATCTAAGAGATCACATTTAGAAATAAATACTTGAGCTTGTCTGCACCTCTGAGAATAATTGCTGCCAAACACTGACTAGTATCTAGTATGTATGAAGCTTGAGTCTTCATTATTCCTGTCCCTTGAAGTCACCCCCACTTGTGCAAAGGGCACTACACATGTGCACAAGGAAGTGATGCCGTATGACAACATTAGACAGAAATTGCTTGGATATCAGTCTTGCATTTGCCACACACAACTCCTTTCAGCATTGTTCAAGTTTTGTAGAACCAGTGCAACTACTCTATTTTTTGGAGCAAATCCCACTACAGTCACATCAGGGACTGCATGGCTGTACTGCACCTTGGTGACGGTGCGATGTAGCAGCCTGACACCAAATCTGCAAAACAAATGTCACTAAGGTTATTTGGCGGTCACACCCACCCTGCTCTCCCCTGCCTAGCCAGCCCTGTTTCTGGTCTCTCTGAGGTCCCTCAGCTGGACTTGTCTGTAAGGCTGCTCTGCGACTGGAAATGGTTGTTTCTCCTTTTCCCCAGCAAAGTGCCAGGGCAGAGTAAGGAGGTAAGGAAGGTCCATGGGCCCCCCCCACAAGGATCAGCTTGAGGCAGAGGGGCTTGTACCCTAGAGAGATGAAAGAAAAAATGGATGGACATATCCAGTGTTGCATTTTGCTTCAGTTTTTCAACCCCAAACAGATTGCACAGGCTGCAGAACATGGTGCTAGGAGATACAGAAAGGCACTCGCTTCCACAGCACTCAGGGAACTCTGACCTAGATGCTTAGTAGGATCAGTGTTTGCTGGCACAACAAAGAGTTTCTCCCATCACCAGACCTTGCTGGACCAAAAGTGCTGTGCAGAAGCTGTGACGGGACATCAGCTGCAGTGACAGACTGCTGTTTTCTACCTCAAAAAGACAGTGCTGAAATCCAGATGCGTTGCCTTCTAAATTTTGGAAGAAGGGTGAATTCGACAGTGCTGAATTTAGGCTGGTGTCATTCAGCAGCTGCCAGTACCTGAGTCTGTGGGTTTTGAGCAGGCTGGAGCTCACTATGAGCAGAGAACTCTGTTCTCATCCATGACCTGCATGGGGGCTAAGAGCTTCTGCAATGGTACTGGGTCAGTCACAACTCTGACCATTCTCTACCCTAAAAGTATACAGTGTTCGTGAATACTAAAGACAACTGCATGATGATACCAAAAATCTTTCTTTCCTAACAGGCTTGAAGACATGTAAATGAACAAGATTATTTTTATCCCACAAAGGACAAGAATAATTCCTTTGGCAGCATATCTTGCAGGCAGCCAAGCCAAAGTACTTCCTTTGAAGGCTGTTGCCATGGCATCTGTCCAATGTCTTCACAGCATCTTCCAGATTTCTGAGATCTAACGAGAAAGAAAGAGGGAAGAAGGCACTAGTTAAAAGACACATAGCAAGGCTGCTGGGAGAAATATGACTCCAGTCCAGCCTGTAGGATGTATTCATACTGTCTGAGTTAACTGGGACCTTTTTTTTCTGTATGGCATTTCATCCATAGGTCACTGAGATTTTTCTTTTGATTTTTGGCGAGGAAGACAGAATTGCTATAAAAATATTTTCATTAAGTCAGTCAGGGCAAAATTCATCTTGCCTAACTTTCACCCGTCTATGTGCCCAGCCTGAGGGGGCTGTCTAGGCGCTCCTGTTAGAATTAACGGAAGGAGAAGGGTTCCTCCCAAGGATAATTTTTCCAGCCTACTATAGACACCTAATTTAAGATGAGATGATTTACCCTTTGGGACCATTTATGTCTCTCCTTTAACTACAGCAGGACCAGAGGGACTAAACACCTGGATTTTCAGGTGAGGTAAAATGAATATGATCAAAGACCTCTGCCTTAGGTGTTATTTTGGTCATAGAAATTGTAAAACAAAATGAATGAGATGAGTGAACAGCCTGGGCCACACCTTTGTGTGTCTGGAAACACTGCAGTCAGAGTCAAAATGGCTTTTTGCACAATCCCTCAACCTTAGCAGAGGTCAAAAGCCTCTCAGCGCACAAATTAGCATCAAAGAAATTCAGTGAGATGCCACACTGAGGAAAAAAAGCAGATAAATTAACATTGAGACAACTGTACAAGGCTGGTTTGTCCAGGAGTGAAAATGCAGCAGTCGGACACAGCTGCACTGCTTTGGGGATGGTGCCATAGGACGATCCCTCTTTCTGGACAACGAGCGCCATGTTACAGGGGTTCAACTGTCTGCACGTTCATTGAGGGAGGGCTCCTCAGAGTTTGCTGCCTTGTGGCAGGCCTAGGCAGCTGCGTTTTGGAATAACTGCATTTTTAGTCAGTCAACCAGAAGCCAAAGGAGTGAGATCTAGCCTGCCAGATAAACCCATACTTTTACCAAGAGCGGTTAGACAAGGTTATATAAATCTACAATCAAAGATAAATAAACTGCCTTTCTCACCAATTTCTGACTTTGAGATGACGAGGTGTTGAACTAGTGACAAGACAAATTTCTTCAGTTTCTCTCTGTACATGTTATTTCCCCCAAATTAACTCTTCTAAGATAAAATTTTAAGTGTGTAGACTGTCAGTCTACTGAAGATGCGTGGTAGGCTGGCATGTGAGAATTTAAATGGTGCACCTGAATAAAAACCGATTTTGAGTTGATACCCATTGTGACGTTTTTGACTGCAGGCAGACTGCCACGTGGGGGGGGGGGCGGGGGGACGGGACATGAACAAGCCGAGCGCGGGGAGGGGCTGCCTATTTAAGGCAGCTCACTTTGAAAGCAGGCATTATAGCCAAGAGCACCCTGTCCCTTCATTTTCGTCACAAAAATCGTTTTCACAGAACGCGTGGAGTCGGGCCAGGACTTGACTCCGCAGCCTGAAGCGGAGCTGCAGGCTCCTCTGAGGAGCAGCAGGGGCACCACTGCAGAGCCGCAGCGTCAGAGTTAAAAACGACGTGCCAGCACAGCAGCTTGGGGGTACTGAACATTTTGTTTACGAGGCAGAGCCATATTGACACACAAGACACCCCTCGACCGTTATCTCCCGGATCAGTCGGACCACGGCCTAGCACACACTCCGACATCCCGCCCACCGGTTTTGGGGTGGCGTCACCGGGGACAACCGAGCTTTCAGGGCCCGGGATCCCATGCCCTCGGGAGGGCGGGGTCCAGTCTGCCCCAGCAGGCCGGGCCTGGCAGGAAACCGCGACCGCACGGAAGGATCCGGCCCCGCCGTCCCGCCCCCGGAAGCGCCTGCCGGCCATAGCGGAAGCGGGGCGGGGCTCGGCCTCTTTGGTGCTGGCGGCCGGGGAAGATGGTGAGCGCGGGGCTGCGGGCGCGGGCAATCCGCCGCAATCCGCTGCCGCGGCGGGCCCTGTGGGCCCGCGAGCTTCACCTGGGGCGCGGGGCGGTCCTGGTGCTCTGCTGCGGCCGGGCCCGGCGGCGGGGCGGGGCGGCTGTGGCGGGGCCGGGGCCTGAGCCTGAGGGCCTTGCGGTGGGCGCCGCTGTTGGCCTGGGCCGGGAGGCCGCGCTGAGGCCCGGGCGCCTCCTCTGGGCTCTCTTGTGTGCTTGCTGCGGGCCGGGCCGGGCCAGCGCTCTCCCCGTGGCTGAGCAGCCGTGCGGATAACACGTAGCAGCGGGGGGGGGGTTCGGTCGCCAGAGCCTCTTTTGGTGAGTGTGCGGCTGATCTTAGCGAAGGAAGTAACCTTTCCTCAGGAAAGAGCAGTTTGATACTTGTCAGTAATGACATTGGGGGAGACGAGAAGGGAGCTGGGGGTAACCTCTGGATAGCTTCAGGGTGGGGGGCGGGCTGGATGAGGAATGGAGGCGAGAGGCGTAAGGAGGGGGTTTTTTAAAATGGAGACTACTTATAGGCGAAACTAGGTTGGCGTTTCACAGTTCAGTGTTCATGGGCTTCGTGGATTTGTGCGTGCTTTTTAGAGGACCTCATTGTTTTTATAGTTGCGTGACTTGTAAGTGCTAGTGATATTTCAACATGCCATGTCTTGAAATGCTTTTCAGACGAAGGGTACATCGTCATTTGGTAAGCGACGAAATAAGACGCACACCTTGTGTCGTCGATGTGGGTCCAAGGCATACCACCTGCAGAAATCCACCTGTGGGAAATGTGGTTACCCTGCCAAGCGTAAGAGAAAGTGTAAGTAACAAACTTGTAACTGTCTTGAGTTTTAAAACCTGTGTTTCTTTGTCTTCTTCGGTATGACTTTTTTCCAACCAAGGAGGGATACTGTGTCATCTTGCAGTGTTTGGAGCTTTTTTCAAATTAATGCTGATTTAACTATATATAACGTGCAGTGTTGCTACACAGAAACTGACTTAATTTATTTTTTTTTTTAGTTCTGTCAGATTGAATAATTGTGCTATACATATGTAGCAGGCATCTTAGTTACTCCTCTGCACCAAATAATTAACTCGTATGTTTTAGATAACTGGAGTGCAAAGGCTAAAAGACGCAACACCACTGGTACTGGTCGCATGAGGCACCTTAAGAAGGTCTACCGTCGATTCAGGTATAACATTTTATTACAAACTGTAGTGTGGTGTGAAATCCTGCTTAGATCTCACTTAACTGTAAAATTCATCATCCAAAGTCACCGTTTTTATTTATTTAGTACACTCCATGTGGAATGGTCTTCTTAAATAGATCATGAAATTAATTATGCCTTATATAATTGGCTGTACCTTGCCTTCAGGGTAAAAAAAGCCCTCGCTCACTGTTAGTACATAGGGTGTCTAGCAAGTCTGATGTTTGTACAGAACACTGAGGTTATTATAACAAAATGCACACACTTAAAGATATGCTTTGTGTAGCATTGCCTCCATTTGTGGGTCAATTAAACTGCCAGTTGCACTGAAGTGTGCGTTTTTGTAAGAGACAAGTCTTCAAATGTAATTCCGGTCCCCTTTTGCTGACAAAAAAAGAGTTCAGGACTGGAATAACTTCAGTAGTCACTGTCCTACTTGGAGTTCACTTAGCAGTAAGTAGCTGCAAAATCAGATTCTGAGTTACAGGTTTCTCTGTTACAAAGCTTTGAGTCGTACTTAAGAGGAAATGGTGGGGATCTTGTACTGTTAAACTCATTAAGAATTTCTTTTGTGTGACCTCCACATTCTAAAATTGAGCTCTGTAGCTTCTGGTCTAATACCCAAGAAAACTGGATGAAAAATACCAAATAATTCAAGACTCTTGTCTTAAAAATGTAGACTGGATTTAATAGTGAAGAGTAGGAGTTGGAAGTCCCAGACCTGGTTGTAGTTGAGGGATCCATTTATCTGTTTTGGTGAGCACAGTCTTTCCCAGCAGCAACCAGAAAGTCCTTACAGTGTGCGGCTGTAGCCTGCTTCCCACTGGGTGTTGCTGAAGTAGAAATGTCATATCCAAAAGTGGGGTTGGGGCTGACTCTTCTTTTGTCATGGCTGTATTAATCTCTGGTTGGAGGCATAGAGGATTTCTTCAAGAAATTGACTTGCAGTTTACAAACATGAAATCTTTTGACTTGCTTAGTAGGAACATAAAATAAGGCATGCCTTCAGCCTTCATCTGATGCAGTCTTGCAGTGTTCACTCAGTTGCTGAAGTGTTCCTGTTGGAAGAAGTCAAATTTACTTCAGCAGAAGAAAGCGAAAACTATACTGCTTATTCCAAAGGCTTCTTAATGTTTCTTGTTAAAAATGTCTGATCTTACGAACTCTGTAGTGATTTTAGTGCTTTACTGAGATAAACTGAAAAAAGCTGGTGTACTTGATCTAAGACATTACTTGTCAGGAAATAACCTGGAGCAGGAATCATACTTTCAAGAAGTGGTAACCATACTTCTGCTTGTAGGAATGGATTCCGTGAGGGGACGACACCGAAGCCCAAGAGAGCAGCTGTTGCAGCCTCCAGTTCATCGTAAAGACTCATCTATTTGTTAAAATAAATGGTCTTATCCAGAAAATTTGTCACTTTCTGTACATGTTTTACCTCAGTGAAATGCAGAATTCCTGAAAAAGCGTATATTTACACACGGTTTCTTGGTGGTATGCACTGAAGCAATGCATTGAAAACAATACTTTAGTTGACTTTTCATTTGATAGCACCTCTGCCTTGGAAAGGACTGTTCGAGAGACTTGTATGTGCTACTTGAAAGAATTCACCTGCAAGAGAAATGGAGTATCAGGGCTATAGACTTGTCCTGCTTGCCTCTGAGCTTCATTGTGCCCTGGCATGGAGAGTCAGCATGTCTCTACTTGCTGTTCGGGGAGGCAATACTTGAAAGAGGGACTTCTAGTCTTAGCCATTTTTCACTGCTCTGTGGCGCTGAAGGGCCTGCAAAAGTATTGCTTATTCAGTGGGTTGCAGCTTCTTGGGCAAAAAGAAACTCCCAAGTCGAGCATGCACGCTGCCAGACACAAAAGGGGTTGGAGATCTGCTGTAGTGGGGACAGAAGTTGCCCAATGGTCTGGGGAGGTCAGTGTGGAAAGCTGACGCACAAAAAGATCAGAGTTAACTGTGCTGGTTGGAAACAATAAGTAGTTGGTAGTATGATACAGCAGTAAGTCAGGTGGGGGTACATACGAATTACGGATTGATGCCTGATGAATTTGTACCGTGTGTGGTGTGTTACTGAGCTGCTCAGCTGGCTTTCAAACTCAGCTTTGAAAAACTGATCGTAAGTTGCTGTTACAAAAGTTTGGGGAATTGCAGTAATCACTGCAAGGCTTTGGAGGATTTTCAGATGCCTTGGAGAGAAAATACTAAAACCCCAAAATCTTCTGATACTTGAAGCTTGTAAGGCTGTTCTTACTGTAACTCCTTTGGTTTCATCATGAACTCCAGAAGCAGCATACTGCTTTGTTGGTACTGAAGGATCAGTGGTTAACATACTAACTTGTGCAAATCACTGAAGACATTGTGAGGTTTGAAATTGGAGTGCACCTTTCTGCACTTTCTTACATTTTCAAATGAAGTACAGTTAATGCTTTTGGATGCTTGAGTGTATCTGATTGGGCTGTTTCTAAACAAAAAGATAAATCTCCCTGCTGTTCTCTTAGGATGTAACAAACACGCTGTACTTGCTCTGCTTTCAAGTGAACCCTCAGAGAATCTCAAAGTAAGTGGTGGTGAAGCTGTTAAAATACACTTTGCACATAACTACACATCCATATGTTCCCAGGGCTCAGGAGTGCACCTAAAACGTATTTTTTTTGATGATATACTGGGAAACACTTAAATACAGGAGACACGTAAATGTTTTTGTTACTCAGAGTGAGAATAACCCCTCAAAGCATCTTAAAACAGGTAGGTTAGCAAGCCTCTGAGGCCTTACTGGGCAATGGTACAGTTGGACAGTGGTACAGCAGGTGTTCTGACCAGGTGGGAATGGAAGCCTTTGCTTTGCAAAGTCTTCCATGGTCTTTGTGTAGTATGGGATTTTTGTTCGGAACAGCCTGTTAACGCTGACCCGCAAAGATGATACAATACTGCAGGTCAAGTGCTTGGCTATTTGCTGCTTCTTCTTACCAGCTCCTCAGCATGAATTACGATCCTGAAAAATGAGCATTTGTATAATATGCAATGTATCGAGGTAACAGTGTTTGAAACTTGCTGTAACTTGGAAAACTTACAAACTTTGTTTCAGGGGGAATTTTAGCAACAGCAAGAATGAATTTTATGGACAAGAAGTTTGACAACCACTGCATTTTCAACTGTTTTAAAATTCTTGGTGACGGGCAGGAAATTGATTATTTTGGGTTTATATTAGACCTGTTCAGAAAAGCTCAGCTAGCTGACATGTCAGTCATAGTTGGACTAAAAACTTTACTGGATATAGATTCTGGAGCACTTCAGGTTTTTGTCATGTTTTCTTAAATGAAAGCTAGACTGCCTCTGTGGCTTTTCACTGTACAAATAATGGTTTTGTTGAGATCTAGTTACAACCATCTTAACTTAAGGTTTATCAGTTACAGTTGAACCTCTGTGTAGTGTTCACTGGCAGTTTACATCAGCCCCTTTATGTATAGAACTATTGCCATACAAGGTCCATAATTGATTTTTGCGTGCTTCAGACTCATACATATGGCACAGTTAGATGGTATAGTTAAATTACGTCAGCAATTACTAAATTTCATATTGTTCAGTGTAACAAATCTCACTTTTTTAGACAGATTCTGGATGAAGGATCTCCCAAAGCCAGAGAAGCATTCAGGTGACTGCAGTGGTGGAAGATTGATCAGCTTTGATACGTAGCTCTAAAAGTGCAACTGCATGCCAGTTGTAAAAAGGATCCTTGTCAGGTTGACTTGAGGTTCAGAGATCTTTTTTCAGTCTCGAGCTTGTAAGCAGGAATGCTTAGTAGCATGGAGCAGTATTTCATCTGTGTTGGTTCATATTGAAAGGATGACAAAGATCTAACACAACTGTTCAGCCCACAGCGAGCCATAGGTATCAAGCAACTAACCAATCCCTCAAAGGTAACATAGGCTTCTCGTACCCCTGTATATCCTGCAAAGACGTGCAAATAACAATACCTGTTTTTTAGGTAGGGGGTGTGTGTGAACTGGCAAACCCAACAGGGTGAACAAGGTACACCTCCATCAGTGTGAGATTGCTGACTCCTCAGCAGGAACAGCTGGACATGGTGTTTCACACTTTCTGACCCCCAACTGTTTCTACCATCCAGTGTGCAAGCATAAAGTGGTGCTAATTTTATTTTACCTATAAAATAAGATTACCTCCTCTGCTGCTGTATTGTGAGGGTAGTATGGAGACCAATGCAGTTACTTTTTCCCCAATGACGCAAGCAAACAATATCTGTTAGATTATTGTGACCCCTGGAAAGGGGAGAGGTGGCCCTAATGTGATGAGATGCTCTAAGAGGACAAAGTTGGGGGAAGAAGGGTGTTAGTCACTTTTCTTCATAGATTTATGTGAAAGAGTTCGTAATTTGATTCATGACTGATTTGAAGGCGTCTCTTAAGTTGCTTTCCTATACACAGCCATAACTACTACACTACATTCTTAAACTTCTCTGCTATATTAAAATCTGATTCAAAGCCCTAAATGAGAACCTTTGAGGTCTTGGCCTTATGCTACAGATGTGGAGGCTTCATTACTCAAAGTATCAAATAGCTCTAATGAGTGACACTATTTGTTGTATCTAGAACGTCTATGAACTCCCCCACCTCACGGGGCAGTTGGCATAGGCTGCATCCGAGAAAACATCTAGATAAAGCACAGTAAATTCCAACTTAAATAATTTTTTGGGATATTTCATGAGATAAACAGGTTAATGAACACGTTAAGGCAGCAGCCCTCAATACAGGTTGTGGGCAAATTGGCAAAAATCTCCAATTTGTTAATGCAAACAAGTCATTGACTAATAGGGAGATTAAAATTCTACTATTTTCCAGAGGGCTCTGCTTACGTAGTGTTCTTACCTCTATGGTGCCAGCAAACTAGGGACTGCTTTCTCATAAGGTACTTCTTATGTAGGTAAAAGAGATGTTCTATTTCTTTATAGGGACAGATGCTAGAGAACAAAAGACTGAATTTTCTAATTGCAGTAAAGGTGGGATAAATAATGCAATTAATGCTGTTTTTTTCTTATGATAAAATTAGATAACAATCCTCTGATGGTGTATATGCAATATAATACTTAGCTGAACTAAGACTTGTGCCTCCGCCTCTGTCACGTTTTACCCAGGAACTACTAACTCGAGCTCGATTTTTGCAGTAAGTGTGTTTATCAAGGGCAATTCCAAACTTCTTCTTCTAACTGTTGACTTAATAACTTACCTATCTTTGCAACTTTGCGAACCTGCCTTACTGAAAGACCTAGGCAGGACTGTGAAACAGGCAAACGTTGACTCTGACGAGTGGCTACACACGTACAATCCTTACTCATAAACCATTGAGCAAGTCTGAGACTAGGACTGGATCTTCCTCTCGGAAGGCATTTGGACAGTAAGGAGGTCCTCTCTGAAGGTCGTGGCGCCACAGGAGGGCTTCCCTTACCCCTCTCCTTTCTCTGTATCCTTAATCATAAACCGTTGACCAGGCCTGGGGCTAAGGCTGAATCTAGGCATACCCAGGCACCTCTCTGAGAAGGAGTTTAGAGAGCAAGGGGGACCACTGTGAGCCTCGTGACTCAAAGGGAGCGTCTCCTTACTCCTTGTATTCCCAGACATGAACCACGGAGCAGTTCAACGGGAGGGCCTCCCTCAACCACCTGTCCAAGCGAGTTGCCCTTTTACGCGACAGGGCGGGAAGGGAGCCTCGTCCCGTCTCCCGCCGCCCTTCCTCTGCCCCACGGTGTTAACAGGACCCACAGTGGGTGCACCGCGTCCCTTCAGCCACTGCTAGTACCAGACTGCAGGCCCTGTAGGGAGTTTGCAAGGCCTCTGGGTGGAGGAGGTAGTAGGGCCCAGCGGACCCGTGAGGTAACGGTGGGCGTAGCACCAGGAGAAGGGGGAGAAAGCAGCACGGGTGGGGACAGCGATGCCACCTGCATCGTTAGGAACGCTGGGCCTTTTTGTGCAGTTTTCCTGCCTTTCTTTTATTGCAAAATAATTAGATTTAGGGGGCCGGCCAGGATCTCCTGTGGGCCAGCCTGAGCCCCAGCTGCCGGCCTGGACGTGGTTTGGCCAGCCCCTGAGGCACCCTGCCAGTGTCACCGACAGCGGGGTGGCTTCTTGCGGTGCTGGGAGGGGTCCTCAGGGCTGCTGGCCCTCCTCTTCGGGGCTCGCCGGGTCCCGCCAGGGGACCGTGGACTGTCCCGGCTGGCAGTGGAAGGCCCGGGCACAGCCTCCTCCGGGTCCTGCTGTGGCTCTTCTGCCTCCCCACGGGTGGGAATGGGGGTGTTGGGGGGGCTCCTGCGACCTCGCTGGAGGGCTGGGCTGTGGGCAGGAGACCCCCTTTGGGAGGCAGCGGGGCCGGCAGCATCCTGGGGGCTGCCGTCCTGCCCCCCGGCCGCACCGGCGTCCTGGAGGCCCAGCCGACGTCGGGCCCGCCCGCTGCACCGGCGCACGATGGTGGCGACGAGCTGGTGGACAAAGCTCCTCGTGCGCCTGCCCAGGGTGTCCCGCAGCAGCTGGATCAGAGCCTCCTCATCCAGGCCAAAGTAGCGCAGCGTGGAAAGGACGAGGCTCTGCGCTGCCGCTGCTTCCTGGGCATCCTCGAAGAGCTGCCCCAGCTCCTGATGCAGCCAGGGCAGCAGGGGGTGGAGGACAGCGCGGTACGTGCGGAAGATGGACGCCCAGACGCACGCGTAGAAGCCGCCCACTGGAGCCATGGGCGGCGGCCCCGCAGCTGGTGGCCGGGCTGCAGCTGGCTGTCCCGGCGCTCCTCCTGTCGGCTGGACGACGACTGATGGTGCTGCAGGCGGTGGGATGTCACGCTCCTGAAAGTCGTCGTCCGCCCGCACCGAGTGCACGATGGAGCTCGCCCTCCTCTTGCAGAGGGGGCACTCGGGCTTGCTCTCAACCCACCGCGCGATGCACGGGTAGCAGAACGGGTGGAGGCAGGGCATCACGAAGCTGGCCTCCTCCCAGCTGTCCAGGCATATTGGACAGCGGTTGTCCAGCTCCGCGGCCATGCTCTCCACGTGCTGCGGTGGACTGAGGGGAGCTGGGGATGTCGAGCTGCTCCCTCTCACCGGCGCTGCAGCAGCGGGGGTCACGCTAGAAAAGGAAGGGCGGCCACAGTCTTTGGCTGCTCCAGGGAGGGGTGGAAGAAACGTCCAGGCCCCTCAAGAAAGCAGCCCTCTCGGCTCCCCGGGGTGCGGTTTCCCCGCACAGAGCTCACCTCTGCTGCTGCGAGCGCGCCTCCGGAGTGCCCCGGCTGCCGGAAGCAGACGGGGCCGGGGAAAACCCTCCGATGGCTCTGGGGTCGGGCACTGAGAGTTGCCGTGAAGAACTCCCCGAGCACGACCTCAGCACCAGCACCAGCCTCGCTCGACACTCCAACCTCACGTACTCGCTCAGCTGGAGTGCGGGCACGAGCCAGCTGGGTGAGACTCGGCACCCGGCTATAAGCAGCGAGGGGTGTGTGGTCACAATGCGTCACCCGGCAACGTCGTCGTCCAGTGCATGGTGAACATAAAATCAAAGAATCATGGAACGGTTTGGCTTGGAAGGGACCTCAAAGATGATCTAGTTCCAAGCCCCCTGCCACGGCAGGGACACCTGCCACGAGAGCAGGTTGCTCACGGCTCCATCCAGCCTGGCCTTGAACACTTCCAGGGATGGAGCATCCCCAGCGTCCTTAGGCAACCTGTTCCAGCGTCTCACCACCCTCAGGGTGGAGATCTTCTTCCTCATATCTAGTCTGACCCTGCCCTCTCCCAGCTTCCTCGTCCGATCACTGCAGGCCCTGGTAAAAAGTCCCTGCCCCACCTTCTTGTAGGCCCCCCTCAGGTACTGGAAGGCCGCTAGAAGGTCTCCCCGGAGCCTTCTCTTTTCCAGGCTGAACAAGCCCAACTCTCTCAGCCTGTCCTCGTAGGAAAGGTGTTCCAACTCTCTGACCACCTTGGTAGCCCTCCTCTGCACTCGCTCCAGCAGCTCCATGTCTTTCTTGTGTTGGGGGCTCCAGAGCTGGACGCACTATTCCAGGTGGGGTCTCACGAGGGGAGGGCAGGGCAGAGCAGAGGGGCAGAATCACCTCCCTCGGCCTGCTGGCCACACATCTTTTGATGCAGCCCAGGATACGGTTGGCTTTCCGCGCTGCTCACGTTCATGTCACGGTCCATCCCTGGGTGACATGAGAACCCATCGCTCGGGGACGTCACCGTCCATCGCTTGGGAACATGAAAATGGGCCGTCCTCACGTGCAGCACTCGCACATTTTCTCGGTTTGAGGCTGGGCCGGCCACTAACAAATGACAGACGCTCTCTACTAACCCCTCTCCCCTCCCAAAAGGGAAAAGGAAAGAGAACAAGAGGACAAGAGAGAGAGACTTTACGGTTTGGAAAAGAAAACGAAAACAGCTTTAATGAAACAATAACAATAAAAGAATAAGGAATAATAAGAATAAGGAAATATTGAAATATATACAATATGTACAAATATATGTAAAACCAATACCGAACCCAACTCCCCCCACCCTGATGACGATACGTCACCACCACGCTGCAGGGCTGGCACTGGGGCAGTCCCAGGCTGGACTCGGCAGCAGACAGGGACGGGATGCAGGAGCTGGACTCAGGCACTGGATTCAGGGATGCACGGATCGGGATCGATGACAGAAGAACAGGCAGAGTCCTCCTCAGATGTCGGCCATCGAAGAAGAGAGGAAGAGAGACCAAGAGAGCGAGACCCTCGTGATCTCTCAGCTTTACACTGAATATGACGTCTATGGGACGGAATACTCTGTTGGTCAGGTTTGGGTCACCTGTCCAGTTCGCTCCTCCGTGTAGGCGCGACCCTTTTCTCTCCCGGCTCCCCGACACGGAGTACAAGATTTAGCAGTGACCTTGGTCGCCATAAGAACAAGTATAAGCAAGGGCCCCTCTGCACACCGTTCCTTGGTACGAGCTATAAACATCAGGCCTTATCACTGCTGGGAGCAGTCGCTGTCTGGAAATATGTGCTGCTGTTAGTTAGAGGAGACTTAGCTGAAAAGTTAAAGCACTAAACCAGAATTAGTTCTGATTTAGCCCAAACCAGAACACATATGTACCTGGCGTTGCTGCAACACCACTGCCCACTCCATCCCCCATCTCTCGTCTTGTGCTCGGCATCGGTGTTTCACAGCGGTCACTGGGGCCTCGGTCACGTCTTCCCGGAGCCCCGTCAGGTCGCTCTGGCGGTGGCTGACAGCTCCAGGCTTATGTGGCAGGAGGGTTCCTTTGGTAAGTGACACCTCGTGCCTCCCTGGGAGGCTGCAGGACAAAGGCCCACGGGCTCTCCGCACAGCCCGGCACTGCTGGCCAGCCCTCTGGGCTCCCCTGCTGCCTCCTCCCCCGGCGGCTCACAGGCAGCACGTGGCTCGCTCTTGGGGATCTTGTTCTAACCCGGAGGGGAATCAAAGCGTATGGCTGCCTGCAGCCCCAAGCCCTGGGTGTCCCTTTGCTGCGAGCCCTGAGGAGCGTCCGCCAAGGTGTTCTGCAGGGAGAGGACAACTGAAGGCATCCTGTTAGCACCCCTGTTTGAGCAGTACCCAGGCAGTCAGGCACAGAGCTGGTATGTAGCAGAAGTCACTAGTTCAACTGCAATCAGGAGAAGTCAGGGAAATCTCTGGACCAATCTGGTGCTCTGAAGAGTATTTCGTGGGTAATATAAGCACGTGCAAGTGAGAAGCTTTGAGATTATAAAGGGAATTTGCGCTTTGGCACATTTCTGTGGAAGAAAGAAAGTAGGCGTTTAGTGTTTAAAATGAAGTTTCTTACCTAGGAACACCAGTAAAAGGTGGCTAAGAGCTGCTGGGGTTAATTGTCACAGAAGGAGACGAAGTTAGTCGAGCAGGACCTACCTGCCTTTCATACACCCCTGCTGACTGGGCCCGATCACCTGCTTGTCCCGTACGTGCCGTGCGATGGCACTCAAGATGACCTTCCCCGGCCCCGAGGTCAGGCTGACAGGCTCCCTGGACTCCCTGGATCCTCCTTCCGGCCCTTCTTGTGGATGGGCGTCACATTTGCCTGCTTCCAGTCCACCGGGACCCCCTGGGACATCTGTAGCGAGCGTTGGTCCCCCCACCCTCACCCCCTGAACTCATGGCAACATTAGCCTGCTGGGAGACAGTCAGCACACGAGATATGACTCGGTCCCACCTCGTCGTTAGGCGTAAAATTAGTCTTTAGAATCCTCTGGTTTAGAGGAAGAGAATTTCAACTCTCTGCGTGGCTCAACGGGCCTGGACCTCTCTCCTCCCCAGGCAGGGACGCCTCTTTGGTAAGACTTGTGCCTCCGCCTCTGTCACGTTTTACCCAGGAACTACTAACTCGAGCTCGATTTTTGCAGTAAGTGTGTTTATCAAGGGCAATTCCAAACTTCTTCTTCTAACTGTTGACTTAATAACTTACCTATCTTTGCAACTTTGCGAACCTGCCTTACTGAAAGACCTAGGCAGGACTGTGAAACAGGCAAACGTTGACTCTGACGAGTGGCTACACACGTACAATCCTTACTCATAAACCATTGAGCAAGTCTGAGATTAGGACTGGATCTTCCTCTCGGAAGGCATTTGGACAGTAAGGAGGTCCTCTCTGAAGGTCGTGGCGCCACAGGAGGGCTTCCCTTACCCCTCTCCTTTCTCTGTATCCTTAATCATAAACCGTTGACCAGGCCTGGGGCTAAGGCTGAATCTAGGCATACCCAGGCACCTCTCTGAGAAGGAGTTTAGAGAGCAAGGGGGACCACTGTGAGCCTCGTGACTCAAAGGGAGCGTCTCCTTACTCCTTGTATTCCCAGACATGAACCACGGAGCAGTTCAACGGGAGGGCCTCCCTCAACCACCTGTCCAAGCGAGTTGCCCTTTTACGCGACAGGGCGGGAAGGGAGCCTCGTCCCGTCTCCCGCCGCCCTTCCTCTGCCCCACGGTGTTAACAGGACCCACAGTGGGTGCACCGTGTCCCTTGAGTCCCGCAGCCCAGGGCCGTGGCACTGCCACTGCTAGTACCAGACTGCAGGCCCTGTAGGGAGTTTGCAAGGCCTCTGGGTGGAGGAGGTAGTAGGGCCCAGCGGACCCGTGAGGTAACGGTGGGCGTAGCACCAGGAGAAGGGGGAGAAAGCAGCACGGGTGGGGACAGCGATGCCACCTGCATCGTTAGGAACGCTGGGCCTTTTTGTGCAGTTTTCCTGCCTTTCTTTTATTGCAAAATAATTAGATTTAGGGGGCCGGCCAGGATCTCCTGTGGGCCAGCCTGAGCCCCAGCTGCCGGCCTGGACGTGGTTTGGCCAGCCCCTGAGGCACCCTGCCAGTGTCACCGACAGCGGGGTGGCTTCTTGCGGTGCTGGGAGGGGTCCTCAGGGCTGCTGGCCCTCCTCTTCGGGGCTCGCCGGGT
Organism: Leptosomus discolor; assembly: GCF_034619465.1. Classification (NCBI taxonomy): domain Eukaryota; kingdom Metazoa; phylum Chordata; class Aves; order Leptosomiformes; family Leptosomidae; genus Leptosomus; species Leptosomus discolor. The sequence continues at coordinate 77,964,838 of NC_141419.1, forward strand.
CCCGCCAGGGGACCGTGGACTGTCCTGGCTGGCAGTGGAAGGCCCGGGCACAGCCTCCTCCGGGTCCTGCTGTGGCTCTTCTGCCTCCCCACGGGTGGGAATGGGGGTGTTGGGGGGGCTCCTGCGACCTCGCTGGAGGGCTGGGCTGTGGGCAGGAGACCCCCTTTGGGAGGCAGCGGGGCCGGCAGCATCCTGGGGGCTGCCGTCCTGCCCCCCGGCCGCACCGGTGTCCTGGAGGCCCAGCCGACGTCGGGCCCGCCCGCTGCACCGGCGCACGATGGTGGCGACGAGCTGGTGGACAAAGCTCCTCGTGCGCCTGCCCAGGGTGTCCCGCAGCAGCTGGATCAGAGCCTCCTCATCCAGGCCAAAGTAGCGCAGCGTGGAAAGGACGAGGCTCTGCGCTGCCGCTGCTTCCTGGGCATCCTCGAAGAGCTGCCCCAGCTCCTGATGCAGCCAGGGCAGCAGGGGGTGGAGGACAGCGCGGTACGTGCGGAAGATGGACGCCCAGACGCACGCGTAGAAGCCGCCCACTGGAGCCATGGGCGGCGGCCCCGCAGCTGGTGGCCGGGCTGCAGCTGGCTGTCCCGGCGCTCCTCCTGTCGGCTGGACGACGACTGATGGTGCTGCAGGCGGTGGGATGTCACGCTCCTGAAAGTCGTCGTCCGCCCGCACCGAGTGCACGATGGAGCTCGCCCTCCTCTTGCAGAGGGGGCACTCGGGCTTGCTCTCAACCCACCGCGCGATGCACGGGTAGCAGAACGGGTGGAGGCAGGGCATCACGAAGCTGGCCTCCTCCCAGCTGTCCAGGCATATTGGACAGCGGTTGTCCAGCTCCGCGGCCATGCTCTCCACGTGCTGCGGTGGGCTGAGGGGAGCTGGGGATGTCGAGCTGCTCCCTCTCACCGGCGCTGCAGCAGCGGGGGTCACGCTAGAAAAGGAAGGGCGGCCACAGTCTTTGGCTGCTCCAGGGAGGGGTGGAAGAAACGTCCAGGCCCCTCAAGAAAGCAGCCCTCTCGGCTCCCCGGGGTGCGGTTTCCCCGCACGGAGCTCACCTCTGCTGCTGCGAGCGCGCCTCCGGAGTGCCCCGGCTGCCGGAAGCAGACGGGGCCGGGGAAAACCCTCCGATGGCTCTGGGGTCGGGCACTGAGAGTTGCCGTGAAGAACTCCCCGAGCACGACCTCAGCACCAGCACCAGCCTCGCTCGACACTCCAACCTCACGTACTCGCTCAGCTGGAGTGCGGGCACGAGCCAGCTGGGTGAGACTCGGCACCCGGCTATAAGCAGCGAGGGGTGTGTGGTCACAATGCGTCACCTGGCAACGTCGTCGTCCAGTGCATGGTGAACATAAAATCAAAGAATCATGGAACGGTTTGGCTTGGAAGGGACCTCAAAGATGATCTAGTTCCAAGCCCCCTGCCACGGCAGGGACACCTGCCACGAGAGCAGGTTGCTCACGGCTCCATCCAGCCTGGCCTTGAACACTTCCAGGGATGGAGCATCCCCAGCGTCCTTAGGCAACCTGTTCCAGCGTCTCACCACCCTCAGGGTGGAGATCTTCTTCCTCATATCTAGTCTGACCCTGCCCTCTCCCAGCTTCCTCGTCCGATCACTGCAGGCCCTGGTAAAAAGTCCCTGCCCCACCTTCTTGTAGGCCCCCCTCAGGTACTGGAAGGCCGCTAGAAGGTCTCCCCGGAGCCTTCTCTTTTCCAGGCTGAACAAGCCCAACTCTCTCAGCCTGTCCTCGTAGGAAAGGTGTTCCAACTCTCTGACCACCTTGGTAGCCCTCCTCTGCACTCGCTCCAGCAGCTCCATGTCTTTCTTGTGTTGGGGGCTCCAGAGCTGGACGCACTATTCCAGGTGGGGTCTCACGAGGGGAGGGCAGGGCAGAGCAGAGGGGCAGAATCACCTCCCTCGGCCTGCTGGCCACACATCTTTTGATGCAGCCCAGGATACGGTTGGCTTTCCGCGCTGCTCACGTTCATGTCACGGTCCATCCCTGGGTGACATGAGAACCCATCGCTCGGGGACGTCACCGTCCATCGCTTGGGAACATGAAAATGGGCCGTCCTCACGTGCAGCACTCGCACATTTTCTCGGTTTGAGGCTGGGCCGGCCACTAACGAATGACAGACGCTCTCTACTAACCCCTCTCCCCTCCCAAAAGGGAAAAGGAAAGAGAACAAGAGGACAAGAGAGAGAGACTTTACGGTTTGGAAAAGAAAACGAAAACAGCTTTAATGAAACAATAACAATAAAAGAATAAGGAATAATAAGAATAAGGAAATATTGAAATATATACAATATGTACAAATATATGTAAAACCAATACCGAACCCAACTCCCCCCACCCTGATGACGATACGTCACCACCACGCTGCAGGGCTGGCACTGGGGCAGTCCCAGGCTGGACTCGGCAGCAGACAGGGACGGGATGCAGGAGCTGGACTCAGGCACTGGATTCAGGGATGCACGGATCGGGATCGACGACAGAAGAACAGGCAGAGTCCTCCTCAGATGTCGGCCATCGAAGAAGAGAGGAAGAGAGACCAAGAGAGCGAGACCCTCGTGATCTCTCAGCTTTACACTGAATATGACGTCTATGGGACGGAATACTCTGTTGGTCAGGTTTGGGTCACCTGTCCAGTTCGCTCCTCCGTGTAGGCGCGACCCTTTTCTCTCCCGGCTCCCCGACACGGAGTACAAGATTTAGCAGTGACCTTGGTCGCCATAAGAACAAGTATAAGCAAGGGCCCCTCTGCACACCGTTCCTTGGTACGAGCTATAAACATCAGGCCTTATCACTGCTGGGAGCAGTCGCTGTCTGGAAATATGTGCTGCTGTTAGTTAGAGGAGACTTAGCTGAAAAGTTAAAGCACTAAACCAGAATTAGTTCTGATTTAGCCCAAACCAGAACACACATGTACCTGGCGTTGCTGCAACACCACTGCCCACTCCATCCCCCATCTCTCATCTTGTGCTCGGCATCGGTGTTTCACAGCGGTCACTGGGGCCTCGGTCACGTCTTCCCGGAGCCCCGTCAGGTCGCTCTGGCGGTGGCTGACAGCTCCAGGCTTATGTGGCAGGAGGGTTCCTTTGGTAAGTGACACCTCGTGCCTCCCTGGGAGGCTGCAGGACAAAGGCCCACGGGCTCTCCGCACAGCCCGGCACTGCTGGCCAGCCCTCTGGGCTCCCCTGCTGCCTCCTCCCCCGGCGGCTCACAGGCAGCACGTGGCTCGCTCTTGGGGATCTTGTTCTAACCCGGAGGGGAATCAAAGCGTATGGCTGCCTGCAGCCCCAAGCCCTGGGTGTCCCTTTGCTGCGAGCCCTGAGGAGCGTCCGCCAAGGTGTTCTGCAGGGAGAGGACAACTGAAGGCATCCTGTTAGCACCCCTGTTTGAGCAGTACCCAGGCAGTCAGGCACAGAGCTGGTATGTAGCAGAAGTCACTAGTTCAACTGCAATCAGGAGAAGTCAGGGAAATCTCTGGACCAATCTGGTGCTCTGAAGAGTATTTCGTGGGTAATATAAGCACGTGCAAGTGAGAAGCTTTGAGATTATAAAGGGAATTTGCGCTTTGGCACATTTCTGTGGAAGAAAGAAAGTAGGCGTTTAGTGTTTAAAATGAAGTTTCTTACCTAGGAACACCAGTAAAAGGTGGCTAAGAGCTGCTGGGGTTAATTGTCACAGAAGGAGACGAAGTTAGTCGAGCAGGACCTACCTGCCTTTCATACACCCCTGCTGACTGGGCCCGATCACCTGCTTGTCCCGTACGTGCCGTGCGATGGCACTCAAGATGACCTTCCCCGGCCCCGAGGTCAGGCTGACAGGCTCCCTGGACTCCCTGGATCCTCCTTCCGGCCCTTCTTGTGGATGGGCGTCACATTTGCCTGCTTCCAGTCCACCGGGACCCCCTGGGACATCTGTAGCGAGCGTTGGTCCCCCCACCCTCACCCCCTGAACTCATGGCAACATTAGCCTGCTGGGAGACAGTCAGCACACGAGATATGACTCGGTCCCACCTCGTCGTTAGGCGTAAAATTAGTCTTTAGAATCCTCTGGTTTAGAGGAAGAGAATTTCAACTCTCTGCGTGGCTCAACGGGCCTGGACCTCTCTCCTCCCCAGGCAAGGACGCCTCTTTGGTAAGACTTGTGCCTCCGCCTCTGTCACGTTTTACCCAGGAACTACTAACTCGAGCTCGATTTTTGCAGTAAGTGTGTTTATCAAGGGCAATTCCAAACTTCTTCTTCTAACTGTTGACTTAATAACTTACCTATCTTTGCAACTTTGCGAACCTGCCTTACTGAAAGACCTAGGCAGGACTGTGAAACAGGCAAACGTTGACTCTGACGAGTGGCTACACACGTACAATCCTTACTCATAAACCATTGAGCAAGTCTGAGACTAGGACTGGATCTTCCTCTCGGAAGGCATTTGGACAGTAAGGAGGTCCTCTCTGAAGGTCGTGGCGCCACAGGAGGGCTTCCCTTACCCCTCTCCTTTCTCTGTATCCTTAATCATAAACCGTTGACCAGGCCTGGGGCTAAGGCTGAATCTAGGCATACCCAGGCACCTCTCTGAGAAGGAGTTTAGAGAGCAAGGGGGACCACTGTGAGCCTCGTGACTCAAAGGGAGCGTCTCCTTACTCCTTGTATTCCCAGACATGAACCACGGAGCAGTTCAACGGGAGGGCCTCCCTCAACCACCTGTCCAAGCGAGTTGCCCTTTTACGCGACAGGGCGGGAAGGGAGCCTCGTCCCGTCTCCCGCCGCCCTTCCTCTGCCCCACGGTGTTAACAGGACCCACAGTGGGTGCACCGCGTCCCTTGAGTCCCGCAGCCCAGGGCCGTGGCACTGCCACTGCTAGTACCAGACTGCAGGCCCTGTAGGGAGTTTGCAAGGCCTCTGGGTGGAGGAGGTAGTAGGGCCCAGTGGACCCGTGAGGTAACGGTGGGCGTAGCACCAGGAGAAGGGGGAGAAAGCAGCACGGGTGGGGACAGCGATGCCACCTGCATCGTTAGGAACGCTGGGCCTTTTTGTGCAGTTTTCCTGCCTTTCTTTTATTGCAAAATAATTAGATTTAGGGGGCCGGCCAGGATCTCCTGTGGGCCAGCCTGAGCCCCAGCTGCCGGCCTGGACGTGGTTTGGCCAGCCCCTGAGGCACCCTGCCAGTGTCACCGACAGCGGGGTGGCTTCTTGCGGTGCTGGGAGGGGTCCTCAGGGCTGCTGGCCCTCCTCTTCGGGGCTCGCCGGGTCCCGCCAGGGGACCGTGGACTGTCCCGGCTGGCAGTGGAAGGCCCGGGCACAGCCTCCTCCGGGTCCTGCTGTGGCTCTTCTGCCTCCCCACGGGTGGGAATGGGGGTGTTGGGGGGGCTCCTGCGACCTCGCTGGAGGGCTGGGCTGTGGGCAGGAGACCCCCTTTGGGAGGCAGCGGGGCCGGCAGCATCCTGGGGGCTGCCGTCCTGCCCCCCGGCCGCACCGGCGTCCTGGAGGCCCAGCCGACGTCGGGCCCGCCCGCTGCACCGGCGCACGATGGTGGCGACGAGCTGGTGGACAAAGCTCCTCGTGCGCCTGCCCAGGGTGTCCCGCAGCAGCTGGATCAGAGCCTCCTCATCCAGGCCAAAGTAGCGCAGCGTGGAAAGGACGAGGCTCTGCGCTGCCGCTGCTTCCTGGGCATCCTCGAAGAGCTGCCCCAGCTCCTGATGCAGCCAGGGCAGCAGGGGGTGGAGGACAGCGCGGTACGTGCGGAAGATGGACGCCCAGACGCACGCGTAGAAGCCGCCCACTGGAGCCATGGGCGGCGGCCCCGCAGCTGGTGGCCGGGCTGCAGCTGGCTGTCCCGGCGCTCCTCCTGTCGGCTGGACGACGACTGATGGTGCTGCAGGCGGTGGGATGTCACGCTCCTGAAAGTCGTCGTCCGCCCGCACCGAGTGCACGATGGAGCTCGCCCTCCTCTTGCAGAGGGGGCACTCGGGCTTGCTCTCAACCCACCGCGCGATGCACGGGTAGCAGAACGGGTGGAGGCAGGGCATCACGAAGCTGGCCTCCTCCCAGCTGTCCAGGCATATTGGACAGCGGTTGTCCAGCTCCGCGGCCATGCTCTCCACGTGCTGCGGTGGGCTGAGGGGAGCTGGGGATGTCGAGCTGCTCCCTCTCACCGGCGCTGCAGCAGCGGGGGTCACGCTAGAAAAGGAAGGGCGGCCACAGTCTTTGGCTGCTCCAGGGAGGGGTGGAAGAAACGTCCAGGCCCCTCAAGAAAGCAGCCCTCTCGGCTCCCCGGGGTGCGGTTTCCCCGCACGGAGCTCACCTCTGCTGCTGCGAGCGCGCCTCCGGAGTGCCCCGGCTGCCGGAAGCAGACGGGGCCGGGGAAAACCCTCCGATGGCTCTGGGGTCGGGCACTGAGAGTTGCCGTGAAGAACTCCCCGAGCACGACCTCAGCACCAGCACCAGCCTCGCTCGACACTCCAACCTCACGTACTCGCTCAGCTGGAGTGCGGGCACGAGCCAGCTGGGTGAGACTCGGCACCCGGCTATAAGCAGCGAGGGGTGTGTGGTCACAATGCGTCACCCGGCAATGTCGTCGTCCAGTGCATGGTGAACATAAAATCAAAGAATCATGGAACGGTTTGGCTTGGAAGGGACCTCAAAGATGATCTAGTTCCAAGCCCCCTGCCACGGCAGGGACACCTGCCACGAGAGCAGGTTGCTCACGGCTCCATCCAGCCTGGCCTTGAACACTTCCAGGGATGGAGCATCCCCAGCGTCCTTAGGCAACCTGTTCCAGCGTCTCACCACCCTCAGGGTGGAGATCTTCTTCCTCATATCTAGTCTGACCCTGCCCTCTCCCAGCTTCCTCGTCCGATCACTGCAGGCCCTGGTAAAAAGTCCCTGCCCCACCTTCTTGTGGGCCCCCTTCAGGTACTGGAAGGCCGCTAGAAGGTCTCCCCGGAGCCTTCTCTTTTCCAGGCTGAACAAGCCCAACTCTCTCAGCCTGTCCTCGTAGGAAAGGTGTTCCAACTCTCTGACCGCCTTGGTAGCCCTCCTCTGCACTCGCTCCAGCAGCTCCATGTCTTTCTTGTGTTGGGGGCTCCAGAGCTGGACGCACTATTCCAGGTGGGGTCTCACGAGGGGAGGGCAGGGCAGAGCAGAGGGGCAGAATCACCTCCCTCGGCCTGCTGGCCACACATCTTTTGATGCAGCCCAGGATACGGTTGGCTTTCCGCGCTGCTCACGTTCATGTCACGGTCCATCCCTGGGTGACATGAGAACCCATCGCTCGGGGACGTCACCGTCCATCGCTTGGGAACATGAAAATGGGCCGTCCTCACGTGCAGCACTCGCACATTTTCTCGGTTTGAGGCTGGGCCGGCCACTAACGAATGACAGACGCTCTCTACTAACCCCTCTCCCCTCCCAAAAGGGAAAAGGAAAGAGAACAAGAGGACAAGAGAGAGAGACTTTACGGTTTGGAAAAGAAAACGAAAACAGCTTTAATGAAACAATAACAATAAAAGAATAAGGAATAATAAGAATAAGGAAATATTGAAATATATACAATATGTACAAATATACGTAAAACCAATACCGAACCCAACTCCCCCCACCCTGATGACGATACGTCACCACCACGCTGCAGGGCTGGCACTGGGGCAGTCCCAGGCTGGACTCGGCAGCAGACAGGGACGGGATGCAGGAGCTGGACTCAGGCACTGGATTCAGGGATGCACGGATCGGGATCGACGACAGAAGAACAGGCAGAGTCCTCCTCAGATGTCGGCCATCGAAGAAGAGAGGAAGAGAGACCAAGAGAGCGAGACCCTCGTGATCTCTCAGCTTTATACTGAATATGACGTCTATGGGACGGAATACTCTGTTGGTCAGGTTTGGGTCACCTGTCCAGTTCGCTCCTCCCTGTAGGCGCGACCCTTTTCACTCCCGGCTCCCCGACACGGAGTACAAGATTTAGCAGTGACCTTGGTCGCCATAAGAACAAGTATAAGCAAGGGCCCCTCTGCACACCGTTCCTTGGTACGAGCTATAAACATCAGGCCTTATCACTGCTGGGAGCAGTCGCTGTCTGGAAATATGTGCTGCTGTTAGTTAGAGGAGACTTAGCTGAAAAGTTAAAGCACTAAACCAGAATTAGTTCTGATTTAGCCCAAACCAGAACACACATGTACCTGGCGTTGCTGCAACACCACTGCCCACTCCATCCCCCATCTCTCGTCTTGTGCTCGGCATCGGTGTTTCACAGCGGTCACTGGGGCCTCGGTCACGTCTTCCCGGAGCCCCGTCAGGTCGCTCTGGCGGTGGCTGACAGCTCCAGGCTTATGTGGCAGGAGGGTTCCTTTGGTAAGTGACACCTCGTGCCTCCCTGGGAGGCTGCAGGACAAAGGCCCACGGGCTCTCCCCACAGCCCGGCACTGCTGGCCAGCCCTCTGGGCTCCCCTGCTGCCTCCTCCCCCGGCGGCTCACAGGCAGCACGTGGCTCGCTCTTGGGGATCTTGTTCTACCCGGAGGGGAATCAAAGCGTATGGCTGCCTGCAGCCCCAAGCCCTGGGTGTCCCTTTGCTGCGAGCCCTGAGGAGCGTCCGCCAAGGTGTTCTGCAGGGAGAGGACAACTGAAGGCATCCTGTTAGCACCCCTGTTTGAGCAGTACCCAGGCAGTCAGGCACAGAGCTGGTATGTAGCAGAAGTCACTAGTTCAACTGCAATCAGGAGAAGTCAGGGAAATCTCTGGACCAATCTGGTGCTCTGAAGAGTATTTCGTGGGTAATATAAGCACGTGCAAGTGAGAAGCTTTGAGATTATAAAGGGAATTTGCGCTTTGGCACATTTCTGTGGAAGAAAGAAAGTAGGCGTTTAGTGTTTAAAATGAAGTTTCTTACCTAGGAACACCAGTAAAAGGTGGCTAAGAGCTGCTGGGGTTAATTGTCACAGAAGGAGACGAAGTTAGTCGAGCAGGACCTACCTGCCTTTCATACACCCCTGCTGACTGGGCCCGATCACCTGCTTGTCCCGTACGTGCCGTGCGATGGCACTCAAGATGACCTTCCCCGGCCCCGAGGTCAGGCTGACAGGCTCCCTGGACTCCCTGGATCCTCCTTCCGGCCCTTCTTGTGGATGGGCGTCACATTTGCCTGCTTCCAGTCCACCGGGACCCCCTGGGACATCTGTAGCGAGCGTTGGTCCCCCCACCCTCACCCCCTGAACTCATGGCAACATTAGCCTGCTGGGAGACAGTCAGCACACGAGATATGACTCGGTCCCACCTCGTCGTTAGGCGTAAAATTAGTCTTTAGAATCCTCTGGTTTAGAGGAAGAGAATTTCAACTCTCTGCGTGGCTCAACGGGCCTGGACCTCTCTCCTCCCCAGGCAGGGACGCCTCTTTGGTAAGACTTGTGCCTCCGCCTCTGTCACGTTTTACCCAGGAACTACTAACTCGAGCTCGATTTTTGCAGTAAGTGTGTTTATCAAGGGCAATTCCAAACTTCTTCTTCTAACTGTTGACTTAATAACTTACCTATCTTTGCAACTTTGCGAACCTGCCTTACTGAAAGACCTAGGCAGGACTGTGAAACAGGCAAACGTTGACTCTGACGAGTGGCTACACACGTACAATCCTTACTCATAAACCATTGAGCAAGTCTGAGACTAGGACTGGATCTTCCTCTCGGAAGGCATTTGGACAGTAAGGAGGTCCTCTCTGAAGGTCGTGGCGCCACAGGAGGGCTTCCCTTACCCCTCTCCTTTCTCTGTATCCTTAATCATAAACCGTTGACCAGGCCTGGGGCTAAGGCTGAATCTAGGCATACCCAGGCACCTCTCTGAGAAGGAGTTTAGAGAGCAAGGGGGACCACTGTGAGCCTCGTGACTCAAAGGGAGCGTCTCCTTACTCCTTGTATTCCCAGACATGAACCACGGAGCAGTTCAACGGGAGGGCCTCCCTCAACCACCTGTCCAAGCGAGTTGCCCTTTTACGCGACAGGGCGGGAAGGGAGCCTCGTCCCGTCTCCCGCCGCCCTTCCTCTGCCCCACGGTGTTAACAGGACCCACAGTGGGTGCACCGCGTCCCTTGAGTCCCGCAGCCCAGGGCCGTGGCACTGCCACTGCTAGTACCAGACTGCAGGCCCTGTAGGGAGTTTGCAAGGCCTCTGGGTGGAGGAGGTAGTAGGGCCCAGCGGACCCGTGAGGTAACGGTGGGCGTAGCACCAGGAGAAGGGGGAGAAAGCAGCACGGGTGGGGACAGCGATGCCACCTGCATCGTTAGGAACGCTGGGCCTTTTTGTGCAGTTTTCCTGCCTTTCTTTTATTGCAAAATAATTAGATTTAGGGGGCCGGCCAGGATCTCCTGGGGGCCAGCCTGAGCCCCAGCTGCCGGCCTGGACGTGGTTTGGCCAGCCCCTGAGGCACCCTGCCAGTGTCACCGACAGCGGGGTGGCTTCTTGCGGTGCTGGGAGGGGTCCTCAGGGCTGCTGGCCCTCCTCTTCGGGGCTCGCCGGGTCCCGCCAGGGGACCGTGGACTGTCCCGGCTGGCAGTGGAAGGCCCGGGCACAGCCTCCTCCGGGTCCTGCTGTGGCTCTTCTGCCTCCCCACGGGTGGGAATGGGGGTGTTGGGGGGGCTCCTGCGACCTCGCTGGAGGGCTGGGCTGTGGGCAGGAGACCCCCTTTGGGAGGCAGCGGGGCCGGCAGCATCCTGGGGGCTGCCGTCCTGCCCCCCGGCCGCACCGGCGTCCTGGAGGCCCAGCCGACGTCGGGCCCGCCCGCTGCACCGGCGCACGATGGTGGCGACGAGCTGGTGGACAAAGCTCCTCGTGCGCCTGCCCAGGGTGTCCCGCAGCAGCTGGATCAGAGCCTCCTCATCCAGGCCAAAGTAGCGCAGCGTGGAAAGGACGAGGCTCTGCGCTGCCGCTGCTTCCTGGGCATCCTCGAAGAGCTGCCCCAGCTCCTGATGCAGCCAGGGCAGCAGGGGGTGGAGGACAGCGCGGTACGTGCGGAAGATGGACGCCCAGACGCACGCGTAGAAGCCGCCCACTGGAGCCATGGGCGGCGGCCCCGCAGCTGGTGGCCGGGCTGCAGCTGGCTGTCCCGGCGCTCCTCCTGTCGGCTGGACGACGACTGATGGTGCTGCAGGCGGTGGGATGTCACGCTCCTGAAAGTCGTCGTCCGCCCGCACCGAGTGCACGATGGAGCTCGTCCTCCTCTTGCAGAGGGGGCACTCGGGCTTGCTCTCAACCCACCGCGCGATGCACGGGTAGCAGAACGGGTGGAGGCAGGGCATCACGAAGCTGGCCTCCTCCCAGCTGTCCAGGCATATTGGACAGCGGTTGTCCAGCTCCGCGGCCATGCTCTCCACGTGCTGCGGTGGGCTGAGGGGAGCTGGGGATGTCGAGCTGCTCCCTCTCACCGGCGCTGCAGCAGCGGGGGTCACGCTAGAAAAGGAAGGGCGGCCACAGTCTTTGGCTGCTCCAGGGAGGGGTGGAAGAAACGTCCAGGCCCCTCAAGAAAGCAGCCCTCTCGGCTCCCCGGGGTGCGGTTTCCCCGCACGGAGCTCACCTCTGCTGCTGCGAGCGCGCCTCCGGAGTGCCCCGGCTGCCGGAAGCAGACGGGGCCGGGGAAAACCCTCCGATGGCTCTGGGGTCGGGCACTGAGAGTTGCCGTGAAGAACTCCCCGAGCACGACCTCAGCACCAGCACCAGCCTCGCTCGACACTCCAACCTCACGTACTCGCTCAGCTGGAGTGCGGGCACGAGCCAGCTGGGTGAGACTCGGCACCCGGCTATAAGCAGCGAGGGGTGTGTGGTCACAATGCGTCACCCGGCAACGTCGTCGTCCAGTGCATGGTGAACATAAAATCAAAGAATCATGGAACGGTTTGGCTTGGAAGGGACCTCAAAGATGATCTAGTTCCAAGCCCCCTGCCACGGCAGGGACACCTGCCACGAGAGCAGGTTGCTCACGGCTCCATCCAGCCTGGCCTTGAACACTTCCAGGGATGGAGCATCCCCAGCGTCCTTAGGCAACCTGTTCCAGCGTCTCACCACCCTCAGGGTGGAGATCTTCTTCCTCATATCTAGTCTGACCCTGCCCTCTCCCAGCTTCCTCGTCCGATCACTGCAGGCCCTGGTAAAAAGTCCCTGCCCCACCTTCTTGTGGGCCCCCTTCAGGTACTGGAAGGCCGCTAGAAGGTCTCCCCGGAGCCTTCTCTTTTCCAGGCTGAACAAGCCCAACTCTCTCAGCCTGTCCTCGTAGGAAAGGTGTTCCAACTCTCTGACCGCCTTGGTAGCCCTCCTCTGCACTCGCTCCAGCAGCTCCATGTCTTTCTTGTGTTGGGGGCTCCAGAGCTGGACGCACTATTCCAGGTGGGGTCTCACGAGGGGAGGGCAGGGCAGAGCAGAGGGGCAGAATCACCTCCCTCGGCCTGCTGGCCACACATCTTTTGATGCAGCCCAGGATACGGTTGGCTTTCCGCGCTGCTCACGTTCATGTCACGGTCCATCCCTGGGTGACATGAGAACCCATCGCTCGGGGACGTCACCGTCCATCGCTTGGGAACATGAAAATGGGCCGTCCTCACGTGCAGCACTCGCACATTTTCTCGGTTTGAGGCTGGGCCGGCCACTAACGAATGACAGACGCTCTCTACTAACCCCTCTCCCCTCCCAAAAGGGAAAAGGAAAGAGAACAAGAGGACAAGAGAGAGAGACTTTACGGTTTGGAAAAGAAAACGAAAACAGCTTTAATGAAACAATAACAATAAAAGAATAAGGAATAATAAGAATAAGGAAATATTGAAATATATACAATATGTACAAATATACGTAAAACCAATACCGAACCCAACTCCCCCCACCCTGATGACGATACGTCACCACCACGCTGCAGGGCTGGCACTGGGGCAGTCCCAGGCTGGACTCGGCAGCAGACAGGGACGGGATGCAGGAGCTGGACTCAGGCACTGGATTCAGGGATGCACGGATCGGGATCGACGACAGAAGAACAGGCAGAGTCCTCCTCAGATGTCGGCCATCGAAGAAGAGAGGAAGAGAGACCAAGAGAGCGAGACCCTCGTGATCTCTCAGCTTTATACTGAATATGACGTCTATGGGACGGAATACTCTGTTGGTCAGGTTTGGGTCACCTGTCCAGTTCGCTCCTCCCTGTAGGCGCGACCCTTTTCACTCCCGGCTCCCCGACACGGAGTACAAGATTTAGCAGTGACCTTGGTCGCCATAAGAACAAGTATAAGCAAGGGCCCCTCTGCACACCGTTCCTTGGTACGAGCTATAAACATCAGGCCTTATCACTGCTGGGAGCAGTCGCTGTCTGGAAATATGTGCTGCTGTTAGTTAGAGGAGACTTAGCTGAAAAGTTAAAGCACTAAACCAGAATTAGTTCTGATTTAGCCCAAACCAGAACACACATGTACCTGGCGTTGCTGCAACACCACTGCCCACTCCATCCCCCATCTCTCGTCTTGTGCTCGGCATCGGTGTTTCACAGCGGTCACTGGGGCCTCGGTCACGTCTTCCCGGAGCCCCGTCAGGTCGCTCTGGCGGTGGCTGACAGCTCCAGGCTTATGTGGCAGGAGGGTTCCTTTGGTAAGTGACACCTCGTGCCTCCCTGGGAGGCTGCAGGACAAAGGCCCACGGGCTCTCCGCACAGCCCGGCACTGCTGGCCAGCCCTCTGGGCTCCCCTGCTGCCTCCTCCCCCGGCGGCTCACAGGCAGCACGTGGCTCGCTCTTGGGGATCTTGTTCTAACCCGGAGGGGAATCAAAGCGTATGGCTGCCTGCAGCCCCAAGCCCTGGGTGTCCCTTTGCTGCGAGCCCTGAGGAGCGTCCGCCAAGGTGTTCTGCAGGGAGAGGACAACTGAAGGCATCCTGTTAGCACCCCTGTTTGAGCAGTACCCAGGCAGTCAGGCACAGAGCTGGTATGTAGCAGAAGTCACTAGTTCAACTGCAATCAGGAGAAGTCAGGGAAATCTCTGGACCAATCTGGTGCTCTGAAGAGTATTTCGTGGGTAATATAAGCACGTGCAAGTGAGAAGCTTTGAGATTATAAAGGGAATTTGCGCTTTGGCACATTTCTGTGGAAGAAAGAAAGTAGGCGTTTAGTGTTTAAAATGAAGTTTCTTACCTAGGAACACCAGTAAAAGGTGGCTAAGAGCTGCTGGGGTTAATTGTCACAGAAGGAGACGAAGTTAGTCGAGCAGGACCTACCTGCCTTTCATACACCCCTGCTGACTGGGCCCGATCACCTGCTTGTCCCGTACGTGCCGTGCGATGGCACTCAAGATGACCTTCCCCGGCCCCGAGGTCAGGCTGACAGGCTCCCTGGACTCCCTGGATCCTCCTTCCGGCCCTTCTTGTGGATGGGCGTCACATTTGCCTGCTTCCAGTCCACCGGGACCCCCTGGGACATCTGTAGCGAGCGTTGGTCCCCCCACCCTCACCCCCTGAACTCATGGCAACATTAGCCTGCTGGGAGACAGTCAGCACACGAGATATGACTCGGTCCCACCTCGTCGTTAGGCGTAAAATTAGTCTTTAGAATCCTCTGGTTTAGAGGAAGAGAATTTCAACTCTCTGCGTGGCTCAACGGGCCTGGACCTCTCTCCTCCCCAGGCAGGGACGCCTCTTTGGTAAGACTTGTGCCTCCGCCTCTGTCACGTTTTACCCAGGAACTACTAACTCGAGCTCGATTTTTGCAGTAAGTGTGTTTATCAAGGGCAATTCCAAACTTCTTCTTCTAACTGTTGACTTAATAACTTACCTATCTTTGCAACTTTGCGAACCTGCCTTACTGAAAGACCTAGGCAGGACTGTGAAACAGGCAAACGTTGACTCTGACGAGTGGCTACACACGTACAATCCTTACTCATAAACCATTGAGCAAGTCTGAGACTAGGACTGGATCTTCCTCTCGGAAGGCATTTGGACAGTAAGGAGGTCCTCTCTGAAGGTCGTGGCGCCACAGGAGGGCTTCCCTTACCCCTCTCCTTTCTCTGTATCCTTAATCATAAACCGTTGACCAGGCCTGGGGCTAAGGCTGAATCTAGGCATACCCAGGCACCTCTCTGAGAAGGAGTTTAGAGAGCAAGGGGGACCACTGTGAGCCTCGTGACTCAAAGGGAGCGTCTCCTTACTCCTTGTATTCCCAGACATGAACCACGGAGCAGTTCAACGGGAGGGCCTCCCTCAACCACCTGTCCAAGCGAGTTGCCCTTTTACGCGACAGGGCGGGAAGGGAGCCTCGTCCCGTCTCCCGCCGCCCTTCCTCTGCCCCACGGTGTTAACAGGACCCACAGTGGGTGCACCGCGTCCCTTGAGTCCCGCAGCCCAGGGCCGTGGCACTGCCACTGCTAGTACCAGACTGCAGGCCCTGTAGGGAGTTTGCAAGGCCTCTGGGTGGAGGAGGTAGTAGGGCCCAGCGGACCCGTGAGGTAACGGTGGGCGTAGCACCAGGAGAAGGGGGAGAAAGCAGCACGGGTGGGGACAGCGATGCCACCTGCATCGTTAGGAACGCTGGGCCTTTTTGTGCAGTTTTCCTGCCTTTCTTTTATTGCAAAATAATTAGATTTAGGGGGCCGGCCAGGATCTCCTGGGGGCCAGCCTGAGCCCCAGCTGCCGGCCTGGACGTGGTTTGGCCAGCCCCTGAGGCACCCTGCCAGTGTCACCGACAGCGGGGTGGCTTCTTGCGGTGCTGGGAGGGGTCCTCAGGGCTGCTGGCCCTCCTCTTCGGGGCTCGCCGGGTCCCGCCAGGGGACCGTGGACTGTCCCGGCTGGCAGTGGAAGGCCCGGGCACAGCCTCCTCCGGGTCCTGCTGTGGCTCTTCTGCCTCCCCACGGGTGGGAATGGGGGTGTTGGGGGGGCTCCTGCGACCTCGCTGGAGGGCTGGGCTGTGGGCAGGAGACCCCCTTTGGGAGGCAGCGGGGCCGGCAGCATCCTGGGGGCTGCCGTCCTGCCCCCCGGCCGCACCGGCGTCCTGGAGGCCCAGCCGACGTCGGGCCCGCCCGCTGCACCGGCGCACGATGGTGGCGACGAGCTGGTGGACAAAGCTCCTCGTGCGCCTGCCCAGGGTGTCCCGCAGCAGCTGGATCAGAGCCTCCTCATCCAGGCCAAAGTAGCGCAGCGTGGAAAGGACGAGGCTCTGCGCTGCCGCTGCTTCCTGGGCATCCTCGAAGAGCTGCCCCAGCTCCTGATGCAGCCAGGGCAGCAGGGGGTGGAGGACAGCGCGGTACGTGCGGAAGATGGACGCCCAGACGCACGCGTAGAAGCCGCCCACTGGAGCCATGGGCGGCGGCCCCGCAGCTGGTGGCCGGGCTGCAGCTGGCTGTCCCGGCGCTCCTCCTGTCGGCTGGACGACGACTGATGGTGCTGCAGGCGGTGGGATGTCACGCTCCTGAAAGTCGTCGTCCGCCCGCACCGAGTGCACGATGGAGCTCGCCCTCCTCTTGCAGAGGGGGCACTCGGGCTTGCTCTCAACCCACCGCGCGATGCACGGGTAGCAGAACGGGTGGAGGCAGGGCATCACGAAGCTGGCCTCCTCCCAGCTGTCCAGGCATATTGGACAGCGGTTGTCCAGCTCCGCGGCCATGCTCTCCACGTGCTGCGGTGGGCTGAGGGGAGCTGGGGATGTCGAGCTGCTCCCTCTCACCGGCGCTGCAGCAGCGGGGGTCACGCTAGAAAAGGAAGGGCGGCCACAGTCTTTGGCTGCTCCAGGGAGGGGTGGAAGAAACGTCCAGGCCCCTCAAGAAAGCAGCCCTCTCGGCTCCCCGGGGTGCGGTTTCCCCGCACGGAGCTCACCTCTGCTGCTGCGAGCGCGCCTCCGGAGTGCCCCGGCTGCCGGAAGCAGACGGGGCCGGGGAAAACCCTCCGATGGCTCTGGGGTCGGGCACTGAGAGTTGCCGTGAAGAACTCCCCGAGCACGACCTCAGCACCAGCACCAGCCTCGCTCGACACTCCAACCTCACGTACTCGCTCAGCTGGAGTGCGGGCACGAGCCAGCTGGGTGAGACTCGGCACCCGGCTATAAGCAGCGAGGGGTGTGTGGTCACAATGCGTCACCCGGCAACGTCGTCGTCCAGTGCATGGTGAACATAAAATCAAAGAATCATGGAACGGTTTGGCTTGGAAGGGACCTCAAAGATGATCTAGTTCCAAGCCCCCTGCCACGGCAGGGACACCTGCCACGAGAGCAGGTTGCTCACGGCTCCATCCAGCCTGGCCTTGAACACTTCCAGGGATGGAGCATCCCCAGCGTCCTTAGGCAACCTGTTCCAGCGTCTCACCACCCTCAGGGTGGAGATCTTCTTCCTCATATCTAGTCTGACCCTGCCCTCTCCCAGCTTCCTCGTCCGATCACTGCAGGCCCTGGTAAAAAGTCCCTGCCCCACCTTCTTGTGGGCCCCCTTCAGGTACTGGAAGGCCGCTAGAAGGTCTCCCCGGAGCCTTCTCTTTTCCAGGCTGAACAAGCCCAACTCTCTCAGCCTGTCCTCGTAGGAAAGGTGTTCCAACTCTCTGACCGCCTTGGTAGCCCTCCTCTGCACTCGCTCCAGCAGCTCCATGTCTTTCTTGTGTTGGGGGCTCCAGAGCTGGACGCACTATTCCAGGTGGGGTCTCACGAGGGGAGGGCAGGGCAGAGCAGAGGGGCAGAATCACCTCCCTCGGCCTGCTGGCCACACATCTTTTGATGCAGCCCAGGATACGGTTGGCTTTCCGCGCTGCTCACGTTCATGTCACGGTCCATCCCTGGGTGACATGAGAACCCATCGCTCGGGGACGTCACCGTCCATCGCTTGGGAACATGAAAATGGGCCGTCCTCACGTGCAGCACTCGCACATTTTCTCGGTTTGAGGCTGGGCCGGCCACTAACGAATGACAGACGCTCTCTACTAACCCCTCTCCCCTCCCAAAAGGGAAAAGGAAAGAGAACAAGAGGACAAGAGAGAGAGACTTTACGGTTTGGAAAAGAAAACGAAAACAGCTTTAATGAAACAATAACAATAAAAGAATAAGGAATAATAAGAATAAGGAAATATTGAAATATATACAATATGTACAAATATACGTAAAACCAATACCGAACCCAACTCCCCCCACCCTGATGACGATACGTCACCACCACGCTGCAGGGCTGGCACTGGGGCAGTCCCAGGCTGGACTCGGCAGCAGACAGGGACGGGATGCAGGAGCTGGACTCAGGCACTGGATTCAGGAATGCACGGATCGGGATCGATGACAAAAGAACAGGCAGAGTCCTCCTCAGATGTCGGCCATCGAAGAAGAGAGGAAGAGAGACCAAGAGAGCGAGACCCTCGTGATCTCTCAGCTTTACACTGAATATGACGTCTATGGGACGGAATACTCTGTTGGTCAGGTTTGGGTCACCTGTCCAGTTCGCTCCTCCCTGTAGGCGCGACCCTTTTCACTCCCGGCTCCCCGACACGGAGTACAAGATTTAGCAGTGACCTTGGTCGCCATAAGAACAAGTATAAGCAAGGGCCCCTCTGCACACCGTTCCTTGGTACGAGCTATAAACATCAGGCCTTATCACTGCTGGGAGCAGTCGCTGTCTGGAAATATGTGCTGCTGTTAGTTAGAGGAGACTTAGCTGAAAAGTTAAAGCACTAAACCAGAATTAGTTCTGATTTAGCCCAAACCAGAACACACATGTACCTGGCGTTGCTGCAACACCACTGCCCACTCCATCCCCCATCTCTCGTCTTGTGCTCGGCATCGGTGTTTCACAGCGGTCACTGGGGCCTCGGTCACGTCTTCCCGGAGCCCCGTCAGGTCGCTCTGGCGGTGGCTGACAGCTCCAGGCTTATGTGGCAGGAGGGTTCCTTTGGTAAGTGACACCTCGTGCCTCCCTGGGAGGCTGCAGGACAAAGGCCCACGGGCTCTCCGCACAGCCCGGCACTGCTGGCCAGCCCTCTGGGCTCCCCTGCTGCCTCCTCCCCCGGCGGCTCACAGGCAGCACGTGGCTCGCTCTTGGGGATCTTGTTCTAACCCGGAGGGGAATCAAAGCGTATGGCTGCCTGCAGCCCCAAGCCCTGGGTGTCCCTTTGCTGCGAGCCCTGAGGAGCGTCCGCCAAGGTGTTCTGCAGGGAGAGGACAACTGAAGGCATCCTGTTAGCACCCCTGTTTGAGCAGTACCCAGGCAGTCAGGCACAGAGCTGGTATGTAGCAGAAGTCACTAGTTCAACTGCAATCAGGAGAAGTCAGGGAAATCTCTGGACCAATCTGGTGCTCTGAAGAGTATTTCGTGGGTAATATAAGCACGTGCAAGTGAGAAGCTTTGAGATTATAAAGGGAATTTGCGCTTTGGCACATTTCTGTGGAAGAAAGAAAGTAGGCGTTTAGTGTTTAAAATGAAGTTTCTTACCTAGGAACACCAGTAAAAGGTGGCTAAGAGCTGCTGGGGTTAATTGTCACAGAAGGAGACGAAGTTAGTCGAGCAGGACCTACCTGCCTTTCATACACCCCTGCTGACTGGGCCCGATCACCTGCTTGTCCCGTACGTGCCGTGCGATGGCACTCAAGATGACCTTCCCCGGCCCCGAGGTCAGGCTGACAGGCTCCCTGGACTCCCTGGATCCTCCTTCCGGCCCTTCTTGTGGATGGGCGTCACATTTGCCTGCTTCCAGTCCACCGGGACCCCCTGGGACATCTGTAGCGAGCGTTGGTCCCCCCACCCTCACCCCCTGAACTCATGGCAACATTAGCCTGCTGGGAGACAGTCAGCACACGAGATATGACTCGGTCCCACCTCGTCGTTAGGCGTAAAATTAGTCTTTAGAATCCTCTGGTTTAGAGGAAGAGAATTTCAACTCTCTGCGTGGCTCAACGGGCCTGGACCTCTCTCCTCCCCAGGCAGGGACGCCTCTTTGGTAAGACTTGTGCCTCCGCCTCTGTCACGTTTTACCCAGGAACTACTAACTCGAGCTCGATTTTTGCAGTAAGTGTGTTTATCAAGGGCAATTCCAAACTTCTTCTTCTAACTGTTGACTTAATAACTTACCTATCTTTGCAACTTTGCGAACCTGCCTTACTGAAAGACCTAGGCAGGACTGTGAAACAGGCAAACGTTGACTCTGACGAGTGGCTACACACGTACAATCCTTACTCATAAACCATTGAGCAAGTCTGAGACTAGGACTGGATCTTCCTCTCGGAAGGCATTTGGACAGTAAGGAGGTCCTCTCTGAAGGTCGTGGCGCCACAGGAGGGCTTCCCTTACCCCTCTCCTTTCTCTGTATCCTTAATCATAAACCGTTGACCAGGCCTGGGGCTAAGGCTGAATCTAGGCATACCCAGGCACCTCTCTGAGAAGGAGTTTAGAGAGCAAGGGGGACCACTGTGAGCCTCGTGACTCAAAGGGAGCGTCTCCTTACTCCTTGTATTCCCAGACATGAACCACGGAGCAGTTCAACGGGAGGGCCTCCCTCAACCACCTGTCCAAGCGAGTTGCCCTTTTACGCGACAGGGCGGGAAGGGAGCCTCGTCCCGTCTCCCGCCGCCCTTCCTCTGCCCCACGGTGTTAACAGGACCCACAGTGGGTGCACCGCGTCCCTTGAGTCCCGCAGCCCAGGGCCGTGGCACTGCCACTGCTAGTACCAGACTGCAGGCCCTGTAGGGAGTTTGCAAGGCCTCTGGGTGGAGGAGGTAGTAGGGCCCAGCGGACCCGTGAGGTAACGGTGGGCGTAGCACCAGGAGAAGGGGGAGAAAGCAGCACGGGTGGGGACAGCGATGCCACCTGCATCGTTAGGAACGCTGGGCCTTTTTGTGCAGTTTTCCTGCCTTTCTTTTATTGCAAAATAATTAGATTTAGGGGGCCGGCCAGGATCTCCTGTGGGCCAGCCTGAGCCCCAGCTGCCGGCCTGGACGTGGTTTGGCCAGCCCCTGAGGCACCCTGCCAGTGTCACCGACAGCGGGGTGGCTTCTTGCGGTGCTGGGAGGGGTCCTCAGGGCTGCTGGCCCTCCTCTTCGGGGCTCGCCGGGTCCCGCCAGGGGACCGTGGACTGTCCCGGCTGGCAGTGGAAGGCCCGGGCACAGCCTCCTCCGGGTCCTGCTGTGGCTCTTCTGCCTCCCCACGGGTGGGAATGGGGGTGTTGGGGGGGCTCCTGCGACCTCGCTGGAGGGCTGGGCTGTGGGCAGGAGACCCCCTTTGGGAGGCAGCGGGGCCGGCAGCATCCTGGGGGCTGCCGTCCTGCCCCCCGGCCGCACCGGCGTCCTGGAGGCCCAGCCGACGTCGGGCCCGCCCGCTGCACCGGCGCACGATGGTGGCGACGAGCTGGTGGACAAAGCTCCTCGTGCGCCTGCCCAGGGTGTCCCGCAGCAGCTGGATCAGAGCCTCCTCATCCAGGCCAAAGTAGCGCAGCGTGGAAAGGACGAGGCTCTGCGCTGCCGCTGCTTCCTGGGCATCCTCGAAGAGCTGCCCCAGCTCCTGATGCAGCCAGGGCAGCAGGGGGTGGAGGACAGCGCGGTACGTGCGGAAGATGGACGCCCAGACGCACGCGTAGAAGCCGCCCACTGGAGCCATGGGCGGCGGCCCCGCAGCTGGTGGCCGGGCTGCAGCTGGCTGTCCCGGCGCTCCTCCTGTCGGCTGGACGACGACTGATGGTGCTGCAGGCGGTGGGATGTCACGCTCCTGAAAGTCGTCGTCCGCCCGCACCGAGTGCACGATGGAGCTCGCCCTCCTCTTGCAGAGGGGGCACTCGGGCTTGCTCTCAACCCACCGCGCGATGCACGGGTAGCAGAACGGGTGGAGGCAGGGCATCACGAAGCTGGCCTCCTCCCAGCTGTCCAGGCATATTGGACAGCGGTTGTCCAGCTCCGCGGCCATGCTCTCCACGTGCTGCGGTGGGCTGAGGGGAGCTGGGGATGTCGAGCTGCTCCCTCTCACCGGCGCTGCAGCAGCGGGGGTCACGCTAGAAAAGGAAGGGCGGCCACAGTCTTTGGCTGCTCCAGGGAGGGGTGGAAGAAACGTCCAGGCCCCTCAAGAAAGCAGCCCTCTCGGCTCCCCGGGGTGCGGTTTCCCCGCACGGAGCTCACCTCTGCTGCTGCGAGCGCGCCTCCGGAGTGCCCCGGCTGCCGGAAGCAGACGGGGCCGGGGAAAACCCTCCGATGGCTCTGGGGTCGGGCACTGAGAGTTGCCGTGAAGAACTCCCCGAGCACGACCTCAGCACCAGCACCAGCCTCGCTCGACACTCCAACCTCACGTACTCGCTCAGCTGGAGTGCGGGCACGAGCCAGCTGGGTGAGACTCGGCACCCGGCTATAAGCAGCGAGGGGTGTGTGGTCACAATGCGTCACCCGGCAACGTCGTCGTCCAGTGCATGGTGAACATAAAATCAAAGAATCATGGAACGGTTTGGCTTGGAAGGGACCTCAAAGATGATCTAGTTCCAAGCCCCCTGCCACGGCAGGGACACCTGCCACGAGAGCAGGTTGCTCACGGCTCCATCCAGCCTGGCCTTGAACACTTCCAGGGATGGAGCATCCCCAGCGTCCTTAGGCAACCTGTTCCAGCGTCTCACCACCCTCAGGGTGGAGATCTTCTTCCTCATATCTAGTCTGACCCTGCCCTCTCCCAGCTTCCTCGTCCGATCACTGCAGGCCCTGGTAAAAAGTCCCTGCCCCACCTTCTTGTAGGCCCCCCTCAGGTACTGGAAGGCCGCTAGAAGGTCTCCCCGGAGCCTTCTCTTTTCCAGGCTGAACAAGCCCAACTCTCTCAGCCTGTCCTCGTAGGAAAGGTGTTCCAACTCTCTGACCACCTTGGTAGCCCTCCTCTGCACTCGCTCCAGCAGCTCCATGTCTTTCTTGTGTTGGGGGCTCCAGAGCTGGACGCACTATTCCAGGTGGGGTCTCACGAGGGGAGGGCAGGGCAGAGCAGAGGGGCAGAATCACCTCCCTCGGCCTGCTGGCCACACATCTTTTGATGCAGCCCAGGATACGGTTGGCTTTCCGCGCTGCTCACGTTCATGTCACGGTCCATCCCTGGGTGACATGAGAACCCATCGCTCGGGGACGTCACCGTCCATCGCTTGGGAACATGAAAATGGGCCGTCCTCACGTGCAGCACTCGCACATTTTCTCGGTTTGAGGCTGGGCCGGCCACTAACGAATGACAGACGCTCTCTACTAACCCCTCTCCCCTCCCAAAAGGGAAAAGGAAAGAGAACAAGAGGACAAGAGAGAGAGACTTTACGGTTTGGAAAAGAAAACGAAAACAGCTTTAATGAAACAATAACAATAAAAGAATAAGGAATAATAAGAATAAGGAAATATTGAAATATATACAATATGTACAAATATATGTAAAACCAATACCGAACCCAACTCCCCCCACCCTGATGACGATACGTCACCACCACGCTGCAGGGCTGGCACTGGGGCAGTCCCAGGCTGGACTCGGCAGCAGACAGGGACGGGATGCAGGAGCTGGACTCAGGCACTGGATTCAGGGATGCACGGATCGGGATCGATGACAGAAGAACAGGCAGAGTCCTCCTCAGATGTCGGCCATCGAAGAAGAGAGGAAGAGAGACCAAGAGAGCGAGACCCTCGTGATCTCTTAGCTTTACACTGAATATGACGTCTATGGGACGGAATACTCTGTTGGTCAGGTTTGGGTCACCTGTCCAGTTCGCTCCTCCGTGTAGGCGCGACCCTTTTCTCTCCCGGCTCCCCGACACGGAGTACAAGATTTAGCAGTGACCTTGGTCGCCATAAGAACAAGTATAAGCAAGGGCCCCTCTGCACACCGTTCCTTGGTACGAGCTATAAACATCAGGCCTTATCACTGCTGGGAGCAGTCGCTGTCTGGAAATATGTGCTGCTGTTAGTTAGAGGAGACTTAGCTGAAAAGTTAAAGCACTAAACCAGAATTAGTTCTGATTTAGCCCAAACCAGAACACACATGTACCTGGCGTTGCTGCAACACCACTGCCCACTCCATCCCCCATCTCTCGTCTTGTGCTCGGCATCGGTGTTTCACAGCGGTCACTGGGGCCTCGGTCACGTCTTCCCGGAGCCCCGTCAGGTCGCTCTGGCGGTGGCTGACAGCTCCAGGCTTATGTGGCAGGAGGGTTCCTTTGGTAAGTGACACCTCGTGCCTCCCTGGGAGGCTGCAGGACAAAGGCCCACGGGCTCTCCGCACAGCCCGGCACTGCTGGCCAGCCCTCTGGGCTCCCCTGCTGCCTCCTCCCCCGGCGGCTCACAGGCAGCACGTGGCTCGCTCTTGGGGATCTTGTTCTAACCCGGAGGGGAATCAAAGCGTATGGCTGCCTGCAGCCCCAAGCCCTGGGTGTCCCTTTGCTGCGAGCCCTGAGGAGCGTCCGCCAAGGTGTTCTGCAGGGAGAGGACAACTGAAGGCATCCTGTTAGCACCCCTGTTTGAGCAGTACCCAGGCAGTCAGGCACAGAGCTGGTATGTAGCAGAAGTCACTAGTTCAACTGCAATCAGGAGAAGTCAGGGAAATCTCTGGACCAATCTGGTGCTCTGAAGAGTATTTCGTGGGTAATATAAGCACGTGCAAGTGAGAAGCTTTGAGATTATAAAGGGAATTTGCGCTTTGGCACATTTCTGTGGAAGAAAGAAAGTAGGCGTTTAGTGTTTAAAATGAAGTTTCTTACCTAGGAACACCAGTAAAAGGTGGCTAAGAGCTGCTGGGGTTAATTGTCACAGAAGGAGACGAAGTTAGTCGAGCAGGACCTACCTGCCTTTCATACACCCCTGCTGACTGGGCCCGATCACCTGCTTGTCCCGTACGTGCCGTGCGATGGCACTCAAGATGACCTTCCCCGGCCCCGAGGTCAGGCTGACAGGCTCCCTGGACTCCCTGGATCCTCCTTCCGGCCCTTCTTGTGGATGGGCGTCACATTTGCCTGCTTCCAGTCCACCGGGACCCCCTGGGACATCTGTAGCGAGCGTTGGTCCCCCCACCCTCACCCCCTGAACTCATGGCAACATTAGCCTGCTGGGAGACAGTCAGCACACGAGATATGACTCGGTCCCACCTCGTCGTTAGGCGTAAAATTAGTCTTTAGAATCCTCTGGTTTAGAGGAAGAGAATTTCAACTCTCTGCGTGGCTCAACGGGCCTGGACCTCTCTCCTCCCCAGGCAGGGACGCCTCTTTGGGAAGACTTGTGCCTCCGCCTCTGTCACGTTTTACCCAGGAACTACTAACTCGAGCTCGATTTTTGCAGTAAGTGTGTTTATCAAGGGCAATTCCAAACTTCTTCTTCTAACTGTTGACTTAATAACTTACCTATCTTTGCAACTTTGCGAACCTGCCTTACTGAAAGACCTAGGCAGGACTGTGAAACAGGCAAACGTTGACTCTGACGAGTGGCTACACACGTACAATCCTTACTCATAAACCATTGAGCAAGTCTGAGACTAGGACTGGATCTTCCTCTCGGAAGGCATTTGGACAGTAAGGAGGTCCTCTCTGAAGGTCGTGGCGCCACAGGAGGGCTTCCCTTACCCCTCTCCTTTCTCTGTATCCTTAATCATAAACCGTTGACCAGGCCTGGGGCTAAGGCTGAATCTAGGCATACCCAGGCACCTCTCTGAGAAGGAGTTTAGAGAGCAAGGGGGACCACTGTGAGCCTCGTGACTCAAAGGGAGCGTCTCCTTACTCCTTGTATTCCCAGACATGAACCACGGAGCAGTTCAACGGGAGGGCCTCCCTCAACCACCTGTCCAAGCGAGTTGCCCTTTTACGCGACAGGGCGGGAAGGGAGCCTCGTCCCGTCTCCCGCCGCCCTTCCTCTGCCCCACGGTGTTAACAGGACCCACAGTGGGTGCACCGCGTCCCTTGAGTCCCGCAGCCCAGGGCCGTGGCACTGCCACTGCTAGTACCAGACTGCAGGCCCTGTAGGGAGTTTGCAAGGCCTCTGGGTGGAGGAGGTAGTAGGGCCCAGCGGACCCGTGAGGTAACGGTGGGCGTAGCACCAGGAGAAGGGGGAGAAAGCAGCACGGGTGGGGACAGCGATGCCACCTGCATCGTTAGGAACGCTGGGCCTTTTTGTGCAGTTTTCCTGCCTTTCTTTTATTGCAAAATAATTAGATTTAGGGGGCCGGCCAGGATCTCCTGTGGGCCAGCCTGAGCCCCAGCTGCCGGCCTGGACGTGGTTTGGCCAGCCCCTGAGGCACCCTGCCAGTGTCACCGACAGCGGGGTGGCTTCTTGCGGTGCTGGGAGGGGTCCTCAGGGCTGCTGGCCCTCCTCTTCGGGGCTCGCCGGGTCCCGCCAGGGGACCGTGGACTGTCCCGGCTGGCAGTGGAAGGCCCGGGCACAGCCTCCTCCGGGTCCTGCTGTGGCTCTTCTGCCTCCCCACGGGTGGGAATGGGGGTGTTGGGGGGGCTCCTGCGACCTCGCTGGAGGGCTGGGCTGTGGGCAGGAGACCCCCTTTGGGAGGCAGCGGGGCCGGCAGCATCCTGGGGGCTGCCGTCCTGCCCCCCGGCCGCACCGGCGTCCTGGAGGCCCAGCCGACGTCGGGCCCGCCCGCTGCACCGGCGCACGATGGTGGCGACGAGCTGGTGGACAAAGCTCCTCGTGCGCCTGCCCAGGGTGTCCCGCAGCAGCTGGATCAGAGCCTCCTCATCCAGGCCAAAGTAGCGCAGCGTGGAAAGGACGAGGCTCTGCGCTGCCGCTGCTTCCTGGGCATCCTCGAAGAGCTGCCCCAGCTCCTGATGCAGCCAGGGCAGCAGGGGGTGGAGGACAGCGCGGTACGTGCGGAAGATGGACGCCCAGACGCACGCGTAGAAGCCGCCCACTGGAGCCATGGGCGGCGGCCCCGCAGCTGGTGGCCGGGCTGCAGCTGGCTGTCCCGGTGCTCCTCCTGTCGGCTGGACGACGACTGATGGTGCTGCAGGCGGTGGGATGTCACGCTCCTGAAAGTCGTCGTCCGCCCGCACCGAGTGCACGATGGAGCTCGCCCTCCTCTTGCAGAGGGGGCACTCGGGCTTGCTCTCAACCCACCGCGCGATGCACGGGTAGCAGAACGGGTGGAGGCAGGGCATCACGAAGCTGGCCTCCTCCCAGCTGTCCAGGCATATTGGACAGCGGTTGTCCAGCTCCGCGGCCATGCTCTCCACGTGCTGCGGTGGGCTGAGGGGAGCTGGGGATGTCGAGCTGCTCCCTCTCACCGGCGCTGCAGCAGCGGGGGTCACGCTAGAAAAGGAAGGGCGGCCACAGTCTTTGGCTGCTCCAGGGAGGGGTGGAAGAAACGTCCAGGCCCCTCAAGAAAGCAGCCCTCTCGGCTCCCCGGGGTGCGGTTTCCCCGCACGGAGCTCACCTCTGCTGCTGCGAGCGCGCCTCCGGAGTGCCCCGGCTGCCGGAAGCAGACGGGGCCGGGGAAAACCCTCCGATGGCTCTGGGGTCGGGCACTGAGAGTTGCCGTGAAGAACTCCCCGAGCACGACCTCAGCACCAGCACCAGCCTCGCTCGACACTCCAACCTCACGTACTCGCTCAGCTGGAGTGCGGGCACGAGCCAGCTGGGTGAGACTCGGCACCCGGCTATAAGCAGCGAGGGGTGTGTGGTCACAATGCGTCACCCGGCAACGTCGTCGTCCAGTGCATGGTGAACATAAAATCAAAGAATCATGGAACGGTTTGGCTTGGAAGGGACCTCAAAGATGATCTAGTTCCAAGCCCCCTGCCACGGCAGGGACACCTGCCACGAGAGCAGGTTGCTCACGGCTCCATCCAGCCTGGCCTTGAACACTTCCAGGGATGGAGCATCCCCAGCGTCCTTAGGCAACCTGTTCCAGCGTCTCACCACCCTCAGGGTGGAGATCTTCTTCCTCATATCTAGTCTGACCCTGCCCTCTCCCAGCTTCCTCGTCCGATCACTGCAGGCCCTGGTAAAAAGTCCCTGCCCCACCTTCTTGTGGGCCCCCTTCAGGTACTGGAAGGCCGCTAGAAGGTCTCCCCGGAGCCTTCTCTTTTCCAGGCTGAACAAGCCCAACTCTCTCAGCCTGTCCTCGTAGGAAAGGTGTTCCAACTCTCTGACCGCCTTGGTAGCCCTCCTCTGCACTCGCTCCAGCAGCTCCATGTCTTTCTTGTGTTGGGGGCTCCAGAGCTGGACGCACTATTCCAGGTGGGGTCTCACGAGGGGAGGGCAGGGCAGAGCAGAGGGGCAGAATCACCTCCCTCGGCCTGCTGGCCACACATCTTTTGATGCAGCCCAGGATACGGTTGGCTTTCCGCGCTGCTCACGTTCATGTCACGGTCCATCCCTGGGTGACATGAGAACCCATCGCTCGGGGACGTCACCGTCCATCGCTTGGGAACATGAAAATGGGCCGTCCTCACGTGCAGCACTCGCACATTTTCTCGGTTTGAGGCTGGGCCGGCCACTAACGAATGACAGACGCTCTCTACTAACCCCTCTCCCCTCCCAAAAGGGAAAAGGAAAGAGAACAAGAGGACAAGAGAGAGAGACTTTACGGTTTGGAAAAGAAAACGAAAACAGCTTTAATGAAACAATAACAATAAAAGAATAAGGAATAATAAGAATAAGGAAATATTGAAATATATACAATATGTACAAATATATGTAAAACCAATACCGAACCCAACTCCCCCCACCCTGATGACGATACGTCACCACCACGCTGCAGGGCTGGCACTGGGGCAGTCCCAGGCTGGACTCGGCAGCAGACAGGGACGGGATGCAGGAGCTGGACTCAGGCACTGGATTCAGGGATGCACGGATCGGGATCGATGACAGAAGAACAGGCAGAGTCCTCCTCAGATGTCGGCCATCGAAGAAGAGAGGAAGAGAGACCAAGAGAGCGAGACCCTCGTGATCTCTCAGCTTTACACTGAATATGACGTCTATGGGACGGAATACTCTGTTGGTCAGGTTTGGGTCACCTGTCCAGTTCGCTCCTCCGTGTAGGCGCGACCCTTTTCTCTCCCGGCTCCCCGACACGGAGTACAAGATTTAGCAGTGACCTTGGTCGCCATAAGAACAAGTATAAGCAAGGGCCCCTCTGCACACCGTTCCTTGGTACGAGCTATAAACATCAGGCCTTATCACTGCTGGGAGCAGTCGCTGTCTGGAAATATGTGCTGCTGTTAGTTAGAGGAGACTTAGCTGAAAAGTTAAAGCACTAAACCAGAATTAGTTCTGATTTAGCCCAAACCAGAACACACATGTACCTGGCGTTGCTGCAACACCACTGCCCACTCCATCCCCCATCTCTCGTCTTGTGCTCGGCATCGGTGTTTCACAGCGGTCACTGGGGCCTCGGTCACGTCTTCCCGGAGCCCCGTCAGGTCGCTCTGGCGGTGGCTGACAGCTCCAGGCTTATGTGGCAGGAGGGTTCCTTTGGTAAGTGACACCTCGTGCCTCCCTGGGAGGCTGCAGGACAAAGGCCCACGGGCTCTCCGCACAGCCCGGCACTGCTGGCCAGCCCTCTGGGCTCCCCTGCTGCCTCCTCCCCCGGCGGCTCACAGGCAGCACGTGGCTCGCTCTTGGGGATCTTGTTCTAACCCGGAGGGGAATCAAAGCGTATGGCTGCCTGCAGCCCCAAGCCCTGGGTGTCCCTTTGCTGCGAGCCCTGAGGAGCGTCCGCCAAGGTGTTCTGCAGGGAGAGGACAACTGAAGGCATCCTGTTAGCACCCCTGTTTGAGCAGTACCCAGGCAGTCAGGCACAGAGCTGGTATGTAGCAGAAGTCACTAGTTCAACTGCAATCAGGAGAAGTCAGGGAAATCTCTGGACCAATCTGGTGCTCTGAAGAGTATTTCGTGGGTAATATAAGCACGTGCAAGTGAGAAGCTTTGAGATTATAAAGGGAATTTGCGCTTTGGCACATTTCTGTGGAAGAAAGAAAGTAGGCGTTTAGTGTTTAAAATGAAGTTTCTTACCTAGGAACACCAGTAAAAGGTGGCTAAGAGCTGCTGGGGTTAATTGTCACAGAAGGAGACGAAGTTAGTCGAGCAGGACCTACCTGCCTTTCATACACCCCTGCTGACTGGGCCCGATCACCTGCTTGTCCCGTACGTGCCGTGCGATGGCACTCAAGATGACCTTCCCCGGCCCCGAGGTCAGGCTGACAGGCTCCCTGGACTCCCTGGATCCTCCTTCCGGCCCTTCTTGTGGATGGGCGTCACATTTGCCTGCTTCCAGTCCACCGGGACCCCCTGGGACATCTGTAGCGAGCGTTGGTCCCCCCACCCTCACCCCCTGAACTCATGGCAACATTAGCCTGCTGGGAGACAGTCAGCACACGAGATATGACTCGGTCCCACCTCGTCGTTAGGCGTAAAATTAGTCTTTAGAATCCTCTGGTTTAGAGGAAGAGAATTTCAACTCTCTGCGTGGCTCAACGGGCCTGGACCTCTCTCCTCCCCAGGCAGGGACGCCTCTTTGGGAAGACTTGTGCCTCCGCCTCTGTCACGTTTTACCCAGGAACTACTAACTCGAGCTCGATTTTTGCAGTAAGTGTGTTTATCAAGGGCAATTCCAAACTTCTTCTTCTAACTGTTGACTTAATAACTTACCTATCTTTGCAACTTTGCGAACCTGCCTTACTGAAAGACCTAGGCAGGACTGTGAAACAGGCAAACGTTGACTCTGACGAGTGGCTACACACGTACAATCCTTACTCATAAACCATTGAGCAAGTCTGAGACTAGGACTGGATCTTCCTCTCGGAAGGCATTTGGACAGTAAGGAGGTCCTCTCTGAAGGTCGTGGCGCCACAGGAGGGCTTCCCTTACCCCTCTCCTTTCTCTGTATCCTTAATCATAAACCGTTGACCAGGCCTGGGGCTAAGGCTGAATCTAGGCATACCCAGGCACCTCTCTGAGAAGGAGTTTAGAGAGCAAGGGGGACCACTGTGAGCCTCGTGACTCAAAGGGAGCGTCTCCTTACTCCTTGTATTCCCAGACATGAACCACGGAGCAGTTCAACGGGAGGGCCTCCCTCAACCACCTGTCCAAGCGAGTTGCCCTTTTACGCGACAGGGCGGGAAGGGAGCCTCGTCCCGTCTCCCGCCGCCCTTCCTCTGCCCCACGGTGTTAACAGGACCCACAGTGGGTGCACCGCGTCCCTTGAGTCCCGCAGCCCAGGGCCGTGGCACTGCCACTGCTAGTACCAGACTGCAGGCCCTGTAGGGAGTTTGCAAGGCCTCTGGGTGGAGGAGGTAGTAGGGCCCAGCGGACCCGTGAGGTAACGGTGGGCGTAGCACCAGGAGAAGGGGGAGAAAGCAGCACGGGTGGGGACAGCGATGCCACCTGCATCGTTAGGAACGCTGGGCCTTTTTGTGCAGTTTTCCTGCCTTTCTTTTATTGCAAAATAATTAGATTTAGGGGGCCGGCCAGGATCTCCTGTGGGCCAGCCTGAGCCCCAGCTGCCGGCCTGGACGTGGTTTGGCCAGCCCCTGAGGCACCCTGCCAGTGTCACCGACAGCGGGGTGGCTTCTTGCGGTGCTGGGAGGGGTCCTCAGGGCTGCTGGCCCTCCTCTTCGGGGCTCGCCGGGTCCCGCCAGGGGACCGTGGACTGTCCCGGCTGGCAGTGGAAGGCCCGGGCACAGCCTCCTCCGGGTCCTGCTGTGGCTCTTCTGCCTCCCCACGGGTGGGAATGGGGGTGTTGGGGGGGCTCCTGCGACCTCGCTGGAGGGCTGGGCTGTGGGCAGGAGACCCCCTTTGGGAGGCAGCGGGGCCGGCAGCATCCTGGGGGCTGCCGTCCTGCCCCCCGGCCGCACCGGCGTCCTGGAGGCCCAGCCGACGTCGG
The DNA here is from genome assembly GCF_034619465.1 of Leptosomus discolor. Classification (NCBI taxonomy): domain Eukaryota; kingdom Metazoa; phylum Chordata; class Aves; order Leptosomiformes; family Leptosomidae; genus Leptosomus; species Leptosomus discolor. The sequence continues at coordinate 77,996,596 of NC_141419.1, forward strand.
GCCCGCCCGCTGCACCGGCGCACGATGGTGGCGACGAGCTGGTGGACAAAGCTCCTCGTGCGCCTGCCCAGGGTGTCCCGCAGCAGCTGGATCAGAGCCTCCTCATCCAGGCCAAAGTAGCGCAGCGTGGAAAGGACGAGGCTCTGCGCTGCCGCTGCTTCCTGGGCATCCTCGAAGAGCTGCCCCAGCTCCTGATGCAGCCAGGGCAGCAGGGGGTGGAGGACAGCGCGGTACGTGCGGAAGATGGACGCCCAGACGCACGCGTAGAAGCCGCCCACTGGAGCCATGGGCGGCGGCCCCGCAGCTGGTGGCCGGGCTGCAGCTGGCTGTCCCGGCGCTCCTCCTGTCGGCTGGACGACGACTGATGGTGCTGCAGGCGGTGGGATGTCACGCTCCTGAAAGTCGTCGTCCGCCCGCACCGAGTGCACGATGGAGCTCGCCCTCCTCTTGCAGAGGGGGCACTCGGGCTTGCTCTCAACCCACCGCGCGATGCACGGGTAGCAGAACGGGTGGAGGCAGGGCATCACGAAGCTGGCCTCCTCCCAGCTGTCCAGGCATATTGGACAGCGGTTGTCCAGCTCCGCGGCCATGCTCTCCACGTGCTGCGGTGGGCTGAGGGGAGCTGGGGATGTCGAGCTGCTCCCTCTCACCGGCGCTGCAGCAGCGGGGGTCACGCTAGAAAAGGAAGGGCGGCCACAGTCTTTGGCTGCTCCAGGGAGGGGTGGAAGAAACGTCCAGGCCCCTCAAGAAAGCAGCCCTCTCGGCTCCCCGGGGTGCGGTTTCCCTGCACGGAGCTCACCTCTGCTGCTGCGAGCGCGCCTCCGGAGTGCCCCGGCTGCCGGAAGCAGACGGGGCCGGGGAAAACCCTCCGATGGCTCTGGGGTCGGGCACTGAGAGTTGCCGTGAAGAACTCCCCGAGCACGACCTCAGCACCAGCACCAGCCTCGCTCGACACTCCAACCTCACGTACTCGCTCAGCTGGAGTGCGGGCACGAGCCAGCTGGGTGAGACTCGGCACCCGGCTATAAGCAGCGAGGGGTGTGTGGTCACAATGCGTCACCCGGCAACGTCGTCGTCCAGTGCATGGTGAACATAAAATCAAAGAATCATGGAACGGTTTGGCTTGGAAGGGACCTCAAAGATGATCTAGTTCCAAGCCCCCTGCCACGGCAGGGACACCTGCCACGAGAGCAGGTTGCTCACGGCTCCATCCAGCCTGGCCTTGAACACTTCCAGGGATGGAGCATCCCCAGCGTCCTTAGGCAACCTGTTCCAGCGTCTCACCACCCTCAGGGTGGAGATCTTCTTCCTCATATCTAGTCTGACCCTGCCCTCTCCCAGCTTCCTCGTCCGATCACTGCAGGCCCTGGTAAAAAGTCCCTGCCCCACCTTCTTGTGGGCCCCCTTCAGGTACTGGAAGGCCGCTAGAAGGTCTCCCCGGAGCCTTCTCTTTTCCAGGCTGAACAAGCCCAACTCTCTCAGCCTGTCCTCGTTGGAAAGGTGTTCCAACTCTCTGACCACCTTGGTAGCCCTCCTCTGCACTCGCTCCAGCAGCTCCATGTCTTTCTTGTGTTGGGGGCTCCAGAGCTGGACGCACTATTCCAGGTGGGGTCTCACGAGGGGAGGGCAGGGCAGAGCAGAGGGGCAGAATCACCTCCCTCGGCCTGCTGGCCACACATCTTTTGATGCAGCCCAGGATACGGTTGGCTTTCCGCGCTGCTCACGTTCATGTCACGGTCCATCCCTGGGTGACATGAGAACCCATCGCTCGGGGACGTCACCGTCCATCGCTTGGGAACATGAAAATGGGCCGTCCTCACGTGCAGCACTCGCACATTTTCTCGGTTTGAGGCTGGGCCGGCCACTAACGAATGACAGACGCTCTCTACTAACCCCTCTCCCCTCCCAAAAGGGAAAAGGAAAGAGAACAAGAGGACAAGAGAGAGAGACTTTACGGTTTGGAAAAGAAAACGAAAACAGCTTTAATGAAACAATAACAATAAAAGAATAAGGAATAATAAGAATAAGGAAATATTGAAATATATACAATATGTACAAATATATGTAAAACCAATACCGAACCCAACTCCCCCCACCCTGATGACGATACGTCACCACCACGCTGCAGGGCTGGCACTGGGGCAGTCCCAGGCTGGACTCGGCAGCAGACAGGGACGGGATGCAGGAGCTGGACTCAGGCACTGGATTCAGGGATGCACGGATCGGGATCGATGACAGAAGAACAGGCAGAGTCCTCCTCAGATGTCGGCCATCGAAGAAGAGAGGAAGAGAGACCAAGAGAGCGAGACCCTCGTGATCTCTCAGCTTTACACTGAATATGACGTCTATGGGACGGAATACTCTGTTGGTCAGGTTTGGGTCACCTGTCCAGTTCGCTCCTCCGTGTAGGCGCGACCCTTTTCTCTCCCGGCTCCCCGACACGGAGTACAAGATTTAGCAGTGACCTTGGTCGCCATAAGAACAAGTATAAGCAAGGGCCCCTCTGCACACCGTTCCTTGGTACGAGCTATAAACATCAGGCCTTATCACTGCTGGGAGCAGTCGCTGTCTGGAAATATGTGCTGCTGTTAGTTAGAGGAGACTTAGCTGAAAAGTTAAAGCACTAAACCAGAATTAGTTCTGATTTAGCCCAAACCAGAACACACATGTACCTGGCGTTGCTGCAACACCACTGCCCACTCCATCCCCCATCTCTCGTCTTGTGCTCGGCATCGGTGTTTCACAGCGGTCACTGGGGCCTCGGTCACGTCTTCCCGGAGCCCCGTCAGGTCGCTCTGGCGGTGGCTGACAGCTCCAGGCTTATGTGGCAGGAGGGTTCCTTTGGTAAGTGACACCTCGTGCCTCCCTGGGAGGCTGCAGGACAAAGGCCCACGGGCTCTCCGCACAGCCCGGCACTGCTGGCCAGCCCTCTGGGCTCCCCTGCTGCCTCCTCCCCCGGCGGCTCACAGGCAGCACGTGGCTCGCTCTTGGGGATCTTGTTCTAACCCGGAGGGGAATCAAAGCGTATGGCTGCCTGCAGCCCCAAGCCCTGGGTGTCCCTTTGCTGCGAGCCCTGAGGAGCGTCCGCCAAGGTGTTCTGCAGGGAGAGGACAACTGAAGGCATCCTGTTAACACCCCTGTTTGAGCAGTACCCAGGCAGTCAGGCACAGAGCTGGTATGTAGCAGAAGTCACTAGTTCAACTGCAATCAGGAGAAGTCAGGGAAATCTCTGGACTAATCTGGTGCTCTGAAGAGTATTTCGTGGGTAATATAAGCACGTGCAAGTGAGAAGCTTTGAGATTATAAAGGGAATTTGCGCTTTGGCACATTTCTGTGGAAGAAAGAAAGTAGGCGTTTAGTGTTTAAAATGAAGTTTCTTACCTAGGAACACCAGTAAAAGGTGGCTAAGAGCTGCTGGGGTTAATTGTCACAGAAGGAGACGAAGTTAGTCGAGCAGGACCTACCTGCCTTTCATACACCCCTGCTGACTGGGCCCGATCACCTGCTTGTCCCGTACGTGCCGTGCGATGGCACTCAAGATGACCTTCCCCGGCCCCGAGGTCAGGCTGACAGGCTCCCTGGACTCCCTGGATCCTCCTTCCGGCCCTTCTTGTGGATGGGCGTCACATTTGCCTGCTTCCAGTCCACCGGGACCCCCTGGGACATCTGTAGCGAGCGTTGGTCCCCCCACCCTCACCCCCTGAACTCATGGCAACATTAGCCTGCTGGGAGACAGTCAGCACACGAGATATGACTCGGTCCCACCTCGTCGTTAGGCGTAAAATTAGTCTTTAGAATCCTCTGGTTTAGAGGAAGAGAATTTCAACTCTCTGCGTGGCTCAACGGGCCTGGACCTCTCTCCTCCCCAGGCAGGGACGCCTCTTTGGTAAGACTTGTGCCTCCGCCTCTGTCACGTTTTACCCAGGAACTACTAACTCGAGCTCGATTTTTGCAGTAAGTGTGTTTATCAAGGGCAATTCCAAACTTCTTCTTCTAACTGTTGACTTAATAACTTACCTATCTTTGCAACTTTGCGAACCTGCCTTACTGAAAGACCTAGGCAGGACTGTGAAACAGGCAAACGTTGACTCTGACGAGTGGCTACACACGTACAATCCTTACTCATAAACCATTGAGCAAGTCTGAGACTAGGACTGGATCTTCCTCTCGGAAGGCATTTGGACAGTAAGGAGGTCCTCTCTGAAGGTCGTGGCGCCACAGGAGGGCTTCCCTTACCCCTCTCCTTTCTCTGTATCCTTAATCATAAACCGTTGACCAGGCCTGGGGCTAAGGCTGAATCTAGGCATACCCAGGCACCTCTCTGAGAAGGAGTTTAGAGAGCAAGGGGGACCACTGTGAGCCTCGTGACTCAAAGGGAGCGTCTCCTTACTCCTTGTATTCCCAGACATGAACCACGGAGCAGTTCAACGGGAGGGCCTCCCTCAACCACCTGTCCAAGCGAGTTGCCCTTTTACGCGACAGGGCGGGAAGGGAGCCTCGTCCCGTCTCCCGCCGCCCTTCCTCTGCCCCACGGTGTTAACAGGACCCACAGTGGGTGCACCGCGTCCCTTGAGTCCCGCAGCCCAGGGCCGTGGCACTGCCACTGCTAGTACCAGACTGCAGGCCCTGTAGGGAGTTTGCAAGGCCTCTGGGTGGAGGAGGTAGTAGGGCCCAGCGGACCCGTGAGGTAACGGTGGGCGTAGCACCAGGAGAAGGGGGAGAAAGCAGCACGGGTGGGGACAGCGATGCCACCTGCATCGTTAGGAACGCTGGGCCTTTTTGTGCAGTTTTCCTGCCTTTCTTTTATTGCAAAATAATTAGATTTAGGGGGCCGGCCAGGATCTCCTGTGGGCCAGCCTGAGCCCCAGCTGCCGGCCTGGACGTGGTTTGGCCAGCCCCTGAGGCACCCTGCCAGTGTCACCGACAGCGGGGTGGCTTCTTGCGGTGCTGGGAGGGGTCCTCAGGGCTGCTGGCCCTCCTCTTCGGGGCTCGCCGGGTCCCGCCAGGGGACCGTGGACTGTCCCGGCTGGCAGTGGAAGGCCCGGGCACAGCCTCCTCCGGGTCCTGCTGTGGCTCTTCTGCCTCCCCACGGGTGGGAATGGGGGTGTTGGGGGGGCTCCTGCGACCTCGCTGGAGGGCTGGGCTGTGGGCAGGAGACCCCCTTTGGGAGGCAGCGGGGCCGGCAGCATCCTGGGGGCTGCCGTCCTGCCCCCCGGCCGCACCGGCGTCCTGGAGGCCCAGCCGACGTCGGGCCCGCCCGCTGCACCGGCGCACGATGGTGGCGACGAGCTGGTGGACAAAGCTCCTCGTGCGCCTGCCCAGGGTGTCCCGCAGCAGCTGGATCAGAGCCTCCTCATCCAGGCCAAAGTAGCGCAGCGTGGAAAGGACGAGGCTCTGCGCTGCCGCTGCTTCCTGGGCATCCTCGAAGAGCTGCCCCAGCTCCTGATGCAGCCAGGGCAGCAGGGGGTGGAGGACAGCGCGGTACGTGCGGAAGATGGACGCCCAGACGCACGCGTAGAAGCCGCCCACTGGAGCCATGGGCGGCGGCCCCGCAGCTGGTGGCCGGGCTGCAGCTGGCTGTCCCGGCGCTCCTCCTGTCGGCTGGACGACGACTGATGGTGCTGCAGGCGGTGGGATGTCACGCTCCTGAAAGTCGTCGTCCGCCCGCACCGAGTGCACGATGGAGCTCGCCCTCCTCTTGCAGAGGGGGCACTCGGGCTTGCTCTCAACCCACCGCGCGATGCACGGGTAGCAGAACGGGTGGAGGCAGGGCATCACGAAGCTGGCCTCCTCCCAGCTGTCCAGGCATATTGGACAGCGGTTGTCCAGCTCCGCGGCCATGCTCTCCACGTGCTGCGGTGGGCTGAGGGGAGCTGGGGATGTCGAGCTGCTCCCTCTCACCGGCGCTGCAGCAGCGGGGGTCACGCTAGAAAAGGAAGGGTGGCCACAGTCTTTGGCTGCTCCAGGGAGGGGTGGAAGAAACGTCCAGGCCCCTCAAGAAAGCAGCCCTCTCGGCTCCCCGGGGTGCGGTTTCCCCGCACGGAGCTCACCTCTGCTGCTGCGAGCGCGCCTCCGGAGTGCCCCGGCTGCCGGAAGCAGACGGGGCCGGGGAAAACCCTCCGATGGCTCTGGGGTCGGGCACTGAGAGTTGCCGTGAAGAACTCCCCGAGCACGACCTCAGCACCAGCACCAGCCTCGCTCGACACTCCAACCTCACGTACTCGCTCAGCTGGAGTGCGGGCACGAGCCAGCTGGGTGAGACTCGGCACCCGGCTATAAGCAGCGAGGGGTGTGTGGTCACAATGCGTCACCCGGCAACGTCGTCGTCCAGTGCATGGTGAACATAAAATCAAAGAATCATGGAACGGTTTGGCTTGGAAGGGACCTCAAAGATGATCTAGTTCCAAGCCCCCTGCCACGGCAGGGACACCTGCCACGAGAGCAGGTTGCTCACGGCTCCATCCAGCCTGGCCTTGAACACTTCCAGGGATGGAGCATCCCCAGCGTCCTTAGGCAACCTGTTCCAGCGTCTCACCACCCTCAGGGTGGAGATCTTCTTCCTCATATCTAGTCTGACCCTGCCCTCTCCCAGCTTCCTCGTCCGATCACTGCAGGCCCTGGTAAAAAGTCCCTGCCCCACCTTCTTGTGGGCCCCCTTCAGGTACTGGAAGGCCGCTAGAAGGTCTCCCCGGAGCCTTCTCTTTTCCAGGCTGAACAAGCCCAACTCTCTCAGCCTGTCCTCGTTGGAAAGGTGTTCCAACTCTCTGACCGCCTTGGTAGCCCTCCTCTGCACTCGCTCCAGCAGCTCCATGTCTTTCTTGTGTTGGGGGCTCCAGAGCTGGACGCACTATTCCAGGTGGGGTCTCACGAGGGGAGGGCAGGGCAGAGCAGAGGGGCAGAATCACCTCCCTCGGCCTGCTGGCCACACATCTTTTGATGCAGCCCAGGATACGGTTGGCTTTCCGCGCTGCTCACGTTCATGTCACGGTCCATCCCTGGGTGACATGAGAACCCATCGCTCGGGGACGTCACCGTCCATCGCTTGGGAACATGAAAATGGGCCGTCCTCACGTGCAGCACTCGCACATTTTCTCGGTTTGAGGCTGGGCCGGCCACTAACGAATGACAGACGCTCTCTACTAACCCCTCTCCCCTCCCAAAAGGGAAAAGGAAAGAGAACAAGAGGACAAGAGAGAGAGACTTTACGGTTTGGAAAAGAAAACGAAAACAGCTTTAATGAAACAATAACAATAAAAGAATAAGGAATAATAAGAATAAGGAAATATTGAAATATATACAATATGTACAAATATATGTAAAACCAATACCGAACCCAACTCCCCCCACCCTGATGACGATACGTCACCACCACGCTGCAGGGCTGGCACTGGGGCAGTCCCAGGCTGGACTCGGCAGCAGACAGGGACGGGATGCAGGAGCTGGACTCAGGCACTGGATTCAGGGATGCACGGATCGGGATCGATGACAGAAGAACAGGCAGAGTCCTCCTCAGATGTCGGCCATCGAAGAAGAGAGGAAGAGAGACCAAGAGAGCGAGACCCTCGTGATCTCTCAGCTTTACACTGAATATGACGTCTATGGGACGGAATACTCTGTTGGTCAGGTTTGGGTCACCTGTCCAGTTCGCTCCTCCGTGTAGGCGCGACCCTTTTCTCTCCCGGCTCCCCGACACGGAGTACAAGATTTAGCAGTGACCTTGGTCGCCATAAGAACAAGTATAAGCAAGGGCCCCTCTGCACACCGTTCCTTGGTACGAGCTATAAACATCAGGCCTTATCACTGCTGGGAGCAGTCGCTGTCTGGAAATATGTGCTGCTGTTAGTTAGAGGAGACTTAGCTGAAAAGTTAAAGCACTAAACCAGAATTAGTTCTGATTTAGCCCAAACCAGAACACACATGTACCTGGCGTTGCTGCAACACCACTGCCCACTCCATCCCCCATCTCTCGTCTTGTGCTCGGCATCGGTGTTTCACAGCGGTCACTGGGGCCTCGGTCACGTCTTCCCGGAGCCCCGTCAGGTCGCTCTGGCGGTGGCTGACAGCTCCAGGCTTATGTGGCAGGAGGGTTCCTTTGGTAAGTGACACCTCGTGCCTCCCTGGGAGGCTGCAGGACAAAGGCCCACGGGCTCTCCGCACAGCCCGGCACTGCTGGCCAGCCCTCTGGGCTCCCCTGCTGCCTCCTCCCCCGGCGGCTCACAGGCAGCACGTGGCTCGCTCTTGGGGATCTTGTTCTAACCCGGAGGGGAATCAAAGCGTATGGCTGCCTGCAGCCCCAAGCCCTGGGTGTCCCTTTGCTGCGAGCCCTGAGGAGCGTCCGCCAAGGTGTTCTGCAGGGAGAGGACAACTGAAGGCATCCTGTTAGCACCCCTGTTTGAGCAGTACCCAGGCAGTCAGGCACAGAGCTGGTATGTAGCAGAAGTCACTAGTTCAACTGCAATCAGGAGAAGTCAGGGAAATCTCTGGACCAATCTGGTGCTCTGAAGAGTATTTCGTGGGTAATATAAGCACGTGCAAGTGAGAAGCTTTGAGATTATAAAGGGAATTTGCGCTTTGGCACATTTCTGTGGAAGAAAGAAAGTAGGCGTTTAGTGTTTAAAATGAAGTTTCTTACCTAGGAACACCAGTAAAAGGTGGCTAAGAGCTGCTGGGGTTAATTGTCACAGAAGGAGACGAAGTTAGTCGAGCAGGACCTACCTGCCTTTCATACACCCCTGCTGACTGGGCCCGATCACCTGCTTGTCCCGTACGTGCCGTGCGATGGCACTCAAGATGACCTTCCCCGGCCCCGAGGTCAGGCTGACAGGCTCCCTGGACTCCCTGGATCCTCCTTCCGGCCCTTCTTGTGGATGGGCGTCACATTTGCCTGCTTCCAGTCCACCGGGACCCCCTGGGACATCTGTAGCGAGCGTTGGTCCCCCCACCCTCACCCCCTGAACTCATGGCAACATTAGCCTGCTGGGAGACAGTCAGCACACGAGATATGACTCGGTCCCACCTCGTCGTTAGGCGTAAAATTAGTCTTTAGAATCCTCTGGTTTAGAGGAAGAGAATTTCAACTCTCTGCGTGGCTCAACGGGCCTGGACCTCTCTCCTCCCCAGGCAGGGACGCCTCTTTGGTAAGACTTGTGCCTCCGCCTCTGTCACGTTTTACCCAGGAACTACTAACTCGAGCTCGATTTTTGCAGTAAGTGTGTTTATCAAGGGCAATTCCAAACTTCTTCTTCTAACTGTTGACTTAATAACTTACCTATCTTTGCAACTTTGCGAACCTGCCTTACTGAAAGACCTAGGCAGGACTGTGAAACAGGCAAACGTTGACTCTGACGAGTGGCTACACACGTACAATCCTTACTCATAAACCATTGAGCAAGTCTGAGACTAGGACTGGATCTTCCTCTCGGAAGGCATTTGGACAGTAAGGAGGTCCTCTCTGAAGGTCGTGGCGCCACAGGAGGGCTTCCCTTACCCCTCTCCTTTCTCTGTATCCTTAATCATAAACCGTTGACCAGGCCTGGGGCTAAGGCTGAATCTAGGCATACCCAGGCACCTCTCTGAGAAGGAGTTTAGAGAGCAAGGGGGACCACTGTGAGCCTCGTGACTCAAAGGGAGCGTCTCCTTACTCCTTGTATTCCCAGACATGAACCACGGAGCAGTTCAACGGGAGGGCCTCCCTCAACCACCTGTCCAAGCGAGTTGCCCTTTTACGCGACAGGGCGGGAAGGGAGCCTCGTCCCGTCTCCCGCCGCCCTTCCTCTGCCCCACGGTGTTAACAGGACCCACAGTGGGTGCACCGCGTCCCTTGAGTCCCGCAGCCCAGGGCCGTGGCACTGCCACTGCTAGTACCAGACTGCAGGCCCTGTAGGGAGTTTGCAAGGCCTCTGGGTGGAGGAGGTAGTAGGGCCCAGCGGACCCGTGAGGTAACGGTGGGCGTAGCACCAGGAGAAGGGGGAGAAAGCAGCACGGGTGGGGACAGCGATGCCACCTGCATCGTTAGGAACGCTGGGCCTTTTTGTGCAGTTTTCCTGCCTTTCTTTTATTGCAAAATAATTAGATTTAGGGGGCCGGCCAGGATCTCCTGTGGGCCAGCCTGAGCCCCAGCTGCCGGCCTGGACGTGGTTTGGCCAGCCCCTGAGGCACCCTGCCAGTGTCACCGACAGCGGGGTGGCTTCTTGCGGTGCTGGGAGGGGTCCTCAGGGCTGCTGGCCCTCCTCTTCGGGGCTCGCCGGGTCCCGCCAGGGGACCGTGGACTGTCCCGGCTGGCAGTGGAAGGCCCGGGCACAGCCTCCTCCGGGTCCTGCTGTGGCTCTTCTGCCTCCCCACGGGTGGGAATGGGGGTGTTGGGGGGGCTCCTGCGACCTCGCTGGAGGGCTGGGCTGTGGGCAGGAGACCCCCTTTGGGAGGCAGCGGGGCCGGCAGCATCCTGGGGGCTGCCGTCCTGCCCCCCGGCCGCACCGGCGTCCTGGAGGCCCAGCCGACGTCGGGCCCGCCCGCTGCACCGGCGCACGATGGTGGCGACGAGCTGGTGGACAAAGCTCCTCGTGCGCCTGCCCAGGGTGTCCCGCAGCAGCTGGATCAGAGCCTCCTCATCCAGGCCAAAGTAGCGCAGCGTGGAAAGGACGAGGCTCTGCGCTGCCGCTGCTTCCTGGGCATCCTCGAAGAGCTGCCCCAGCTCCTGATGCAGCCAGGACAGCAGGGGGTGGAGGACAGCGCGGTACGTGCGGAAGATGGACGCCCAGACGCACGCGTAGAAGCCGCCCACTGGAGCCATGGGCGGCGGCCCCGCAGCTGGTGGCCGGGCTGCAGCTGGCTGTCCCGGCGCTCCTCCTGTCGGCTGGACGACGACTGATGGTGCTGCAGGCGGTGGGATGTCACGCTCCTGAAAGTCGTCGTCCGCCCGCACCGAGTGCACGATGGAGCTCGCCCTCCTCTTGCAGAGGGGGCACTCGGGCTTGCTCTCAACCCACCGCGCGATGCACGGGTAGCAGAACGGGTGGAGGCAGGGCATCACGAAGCTGGCCTCCTCCCAGCTGTCCAGGCATATTGGACAGCGGTTGTCCAGCTCCGCGGCCATGCTCTCCACGTGCTGCGGTGGGCTGAGGGGAGCTGGGGATGTCGAGCTGCTCCCTCTCACCGGCGCTGCAGCAGCGGGGGTCACGCTAGAAAAGGAAGGGTGGCCACAGTCTTTGGCTGCTCCAGGGAGGGGTGGAAGAAACGTCCAGGCCCCTCAAGAAAGCAGCCCTCTCGGCTCCCCGGGGTGCGGTTTCCCCGCACGGAGCTCACCTCTGCTGCTGCGAGCGCGCCTCCGGAGTGCCCCGGCTGCCGGAAGCAGACGGGGCCGGGGAAAACCCTCCGATGGCTCTGGGGTCGGGCACTGAGAGTTGCCGTGAAGAACTCCCCGAGCACGACCTCAGCACCAGCACCAGCCTCGCTCGACACTCCAACCTCACGTACTCGCTCAGCTGGAGTGCGGGCACGAGCCAGCTGGGTGAGACTCGGCACCCGGCTATAAGCAGCGAGGGGTGTGTGGTCACAATGCGTCACCCGGCAACGTCGTCGTCCAGTGCATGGTGAACATAAAATCAAAGAATCATGGAACGGTTTGGCTTGGAAGGGACCTCAAAGATGATCTAGTTCCAAGCCCCCTGCCACGGCAGGGACACCTGCCACGAGAGCAGGTTGCTCACGGCTCCATCCAGCCTGGCCTTGAACACTTCCAGGGATGGAGCATCCCCAGCGTCCTTAGGCAACCTGTTCCAGCGTCTCACCACCCTCAGGGTGGAGATCTTCTTCCTCATATCTAGTCTGACCCTGCCCTCTCCCAGCTTCCTCGTCCGATCACTGCAGGCCCTGGTAAAAAGTCCCTGCCCCACCTTCTTGTAGGCCCCCCTCAGGTACTGGAAGGCCGCTAGAAGTTCTCCCCGGAGCCTTCTCTTTTCCAGGCTGAACAAGCCCAACTCTCTCAGCCTGTCCTCGTAGGAAAGGTGTTCCAACTCTCTGACCACCTTGGTAGCCCTCCTCTGCACTCGCTCCAGCAGCTCCATGTCTTTCTTGTGTTGGGGGCTCCAGAGCTGGACGCACTATTCCAGGTGGGGTCTCACGAGGGGAGGGCAGGGCAGAGCAGAGGGGCAGAATCACCTCCCTCGGCCTGCTGGCCACACATCTTTTGATGCAGCCCAGGATACGGTTGGCTTTCCGCGCTGCTCACGTTCATGTCACGGTCCATCCCTGGGTGACATGAGAACCCATCGCTCGGGGACGTCACCGTCCATCGCTTGGGAACATGAAAATGGGCCGTCCTCACGTGCAGCACTCGCACATTTTCTCGGTTTGAGGCTGGGCCGGCCACTAACGAATGACAGACGCTCTCTACTAACCCCTCTCCCCTCCCAAAAGGGAAAAGGAAAGAGAACAAGAGGACAAGAGAGAGAGACTTTACGGTTTGGAAAAGAAAACGAAAACAGCTTTAATGAAACAATAACAATAAAAGAATAAGGAATAATAAGAATAAGGAAATATTGAAATATATACAATATGTACAAATATATGTAAAACCAATACCGAACCCAACTCCCCCCACCCTGATGACGATACGTCACCACCACGCTGCAGGGCTGGCACTGGGGCAGTCCCAGGCTGGACTCGGCAGCAGACAGGGACGGGATGCAGGAGCTGGACTCAGGCACTGGATTCAGGGATGCACGGATCGGGATCGACGACAGAAGAACAGGCAGAGTCCTCCTCAGATGTCGGCCATCGAAGAAGAGAGGAAGAGAGACCAAGAGAGCGAGACCCTCGTGATCTCTCAGCTTTACACTGAATATGACGTCTATGGGACGGAATACTCTGTTGGTCAGGTTTGGGTCACCTGTCCAGTTCGCTCCTCCGTGTAGGCGCGACCCTTTTCTCTCCCGGCTCCCCGACACGGAGTACAAGATTTAGCAGTGACCTTGGTCGCCATAAGAACAAGTATAAGCAAGGGCCCCTCTGCACACCGTTCCTTGGTACGAGCTATAAACATCAGGCCTTATCACTGCTGGGAGCAGTCGCTGTCTGGAAATATGTGCTGCTGTTAGTTAGAGGAGACTTAGCTGAAAAGTTAAAGCACTAAACCAGAATTAGTTCTGATTTAGCCCAAACCAGAACACACATGTACCTGGCGTTGCTGCAACACCACTGCCCACTCCATCCCCCATCTCTCGTCTTGTGCTCGGCATCGGTGTTTCACAGCGGTCACTGGGGCCTCGGTCACGTCTTCCCGGAGCCCCGTCAGGTCGCTCTGGCGGTGGCTGACAGCTCCAGGCTTATGTGGCAGGAGGGTTCCTTTGGTAAGTGACACCTCGTGCCTCCCTGGGAGGCTGCAGGACAAAGGCCCACGGGCTCTCCGCACAGCCCGGCACTGCTGGCCAGCCCTCTGGGCTCCCCTGCTGCCTCCTCCCCCGGCGGCTCACAGGCAGCACGTGGCTCGCTCTTGGGGATCTTGTTCTAACCCGGAGGGGAATCAAAGCGTATGGCTGCCTGCAGCCCCAAGCCCTGGGTGTCCCTTTGCTGCGAGCCCTGAGGAGCGTCCGCCAAGGTGTTCTGCAGGGAGAGGACAACTGAAGGCATCCTGTTAGCACCCCTGTTTGAGCAGTACCCAGGCAGTCAGGCACAGAGCTGGTATGTAGCAGAAGTCACTAGTTCAACTGCAATCAGGAGAAGTCAGGGAAATCTCTGGACCAATCTGGTGCTCTGAAGAGTATTTCGTGGGTAATATAAGCACGTGCAAGTGAGAAGCTTTGAGATTATAAAGGGAATTTGCGCTTTGGCACATTTCTGTGGAAGAAAGAAAGTAGGCGTTTAGTGTTTAAAATGAAGTTTCTTACCTAGGAACACCAGTAAAAGGTGGCTAAGAGCTGCTGGGGTTAATTGTCACAGAAGGAGACGAAGTTAGTCGAGCAGGACCTACCTGCCTTTCATACACCCCTGCTGACTGGGCCCGATCACCTGCTTGTCCCGTACGTGCCGTGCGATGGCACTCAAGATGACCTTCCCCGGCCCCGAGGTCAGGCTGACAGGCTCCCTGGACTCCCTGGATCCTCCTTCCGGCCCTTCTTGTGGATGGGCGTCACATTTGCCTGCTTCCAGTCCACCGGGACCCCCTGGGACATCTGTAGAGAGCGTTGGTCCCCCCACCCTCACCCCCTGAACTCATGGCAACATTAGCCTGCTGGGAGACAGTCAGCACACGAGATATGACTCGGTCCCACCTCGTCGTTAGGCGTAAAATTAGTCTTTAGAATCCTCTGGTTTAGAGGAAGAGAATTTCAACTCCCTGCGTGGCTCAACGGGCCTGGACCTCTCTCCTCCCCAGGCAGGGACGCCTCTTTGGTAAGACTTGTGCCTCCGCCTCTGTCACGTTTTACCCAGGAACTACTAACTCGAGCTCGATTTTTGCAGTAAGTGTGTTTATCAAGGGCAATTCCAAACTTCTTCTTCTAACTGTTGACTTAATAACTTACCTATCTTTGCAACTTTGCGAACCTGCCTTACTGAAAGACCTAGGCAGGACTGTGAAACAGGCAAACGTTGACTCTGACGAGTGGCTACACACGTACAATCCTTACTCATAAACCATTGAGCAAGTCTGAGACTAGGACTGGATCTTCCTCTCGGAAGGCATTTGGACAGTAAGGAGGTCCTCTCTGAAGGTCGTGGCGCCACAGGAGGGCTTCCCTTACCCCTCTCCTTTCTCTGTATCCTTAATCATAAACCGTTGACCAGGCCTGGGGCTAAGGCTGAATCTAGGCATACCCAGGCACCTCTCTGAGAAGGAGTTTAGAGAGCAAGGGGGACCACTGTGAGCCTCGTGACTCAAAGGGAGCGTCTCCTTACTCCTTGTATTCCCAGACATGAACCACGGAGCAGTTCAACGGGAGGGCCTCCCTCAACCACCTGTCCAAGCGAGTTGCCCTTTTACGCGACAGGGCGGGAAGGGAGCCTCGTCCCGTCTCCCGCCGCCCTTCCTCTGCCCCACGGTGTTAACAGGACCCACAGTGGGTGCACCGCGTCCCTTGAGTCCCGCAGCCCAGGGCCGTGGCACTGCCACTGCTAGTACCAGACTGCAGGCCCTGTAGGGAGTTTGCAAGGCCTCTGGGTGGAGGAGGTAGTAGGGCCCAGCGGACCCGTGAGGTAACGGTGGGCGTAGCACCAGGAGAAGGGGGAGAAAGCAGCACGGGTGGGGACAGCGATGCCACCTGCATCGTTAGGAACGCTGGGCCTTTTTGTGCAGTTTTCCTGCCTTTCTTTTATTGCAAAATAATTAGATTTAGGGGGCCGGCCAGGATCTCCTGTGGGCCAGCCTGAGCCCCAGCTGCCGGCCTGGACGTGGTTTGGCCAGCCCCTGAGGCACCCTGCCAGTGTCACCGACAGCGGGGTGGCTTCTTGCGGTGCTGGGAGGGGTCCTCAGGGCTGCTGGCCCTCCTCTTCGGGGCTCGCCGGGTCCCGCCAGGGGACCGTGGACTGTCCCGGCTGGCAGTGGAAGGCCCGGGCACAGCCTCCTCCGGGTCCTGCTGTGGCTCTTCTGCCTCCCCACGGGTGGGAATGGGGGTGTTGGGGGGGCTCCTGCGACCTCGCTGGAGGGCTGGGCTGTGGGCAGGAGACCCCCTTTGGGAGGCAGCGGGGCCGGCAGCATCCTGGGGGCTGCCGTCCTGCCCCCCGGCCGCACCGGCGTCCTGGAGGCCCAGCCGACGTCGGGCCCGCCCGCTGCACCGGCGCACGATGGTGGCGACGAGCTGGTGGACAAAGCTCCTCGTGCGCCTGCCCAGGGTGTCCCGCAGCAGCTGGATCAGAGCCTCCTCATCCAGGCCAAAGTAGCGCAGCGTGGAAAGGACGAGGCTCTGCGCTGCCGCTGCTTCCTGGGCATCCTCGAAGAGCTGCCCCAGCTCCTGATGCAGCCAGGGCAGCAGGGGGTGGAGGACAGCGCGGTACGTGCGGAAGATGGACGCCCAGACGCACGCGTAGAAGCCGCCCACTGGAGCCATGGGCGGCGGCCCCGCAGCTGGTGGCCGGGCTGCAGCTGGCTGTCCCGGCGCTCCTCCTGTCGGCTGGACGACGACTGATGGTGCTGCAGGCGGTGGGATGTCACGCTCCTGAAAGTCGTCGTCCGCCCGCACCGAGTGCACGATGGAGCTCGCCCTCCTCTTGCAGAGGGGGCACTCGGGCTTGCTCTCAACCCACCGCGCGATGCACGGGTAGCAGAACGGGTGGAGGCAGGGCATCACGAAGCTGGCCTCCTCCCAGCTGTCCAGGCATATTGGACAGCGGTTGTCCAGCTCCGCGGCCATGCTCTCCACGTGCTGCGGTGGGCTGAGGGGAGCTGGGGAAGTCGAGCTGCTCCCTCTCACCGGCGCTGCAGCAGCGGGGGTCACGCTAGAAAAGGAAGGGCGGCCACAGTCTTTGGCTGCTCCAGGGAGGGGTGGAAGAAACGTCCAGGCCCCTCAAGAAAGCAGCCCTCTCGGCTCCCCGGGGTGCGGTTTCCCCGCACGGAGCTCACCTCTGCTGCTGCGAGCGCGCCTCCGGAGTGCCCCGGCTGCCGGAAGCAGACGGGGCCAGGGAAAACCCTCCGATGGCTCTGGGGTCGGGCACTGAGAGTTGCCGTGAAGAACTCCCCGAGCACGACCTCAGCACCAGCACCAGCCTCGCTCGACACTCCAACCTCACGTACTCGCTCAGCTGGAGTGCGGGCACGAGCCAGCTGGGTGAGACTCGGCACCCGGCTATAAGCAGCGAGGGGTGTGTGGTCACAATGCGTCACCCGGCAACGTCGTCGTCCAGTGCATGGTGAACATAAAATCAAAGAATCATGGAACGGTTTGGCTTGGAAGGGACCTCAAAGATGATCTAGTTCCAAGCCCCCTGCCACGGCAGGGACACCTGCCACGAGAGCAGGTTGCTCACGGCTCCATCCAGCCTGGCCTTGAACACTTCCAGGGATGGAGCATCCCCAGCGTCCTTAGGCAACCTGTTCCAGCGTCTCACCACCCTCAGGGTGGAGATCTTCTTCCTCATATCTAGTCTGACCCTGCCCTCTCCCAGCTTCCTCGTCCGATCACTGCAGGCCCTGGTAAAAAGTCCCTGCCCCACCTTCTTGTAGGCCCCCCTCAGGTACTGGAAGGCCGCTAGAAGGTCTCCCCGGAGCCTTCTCTTTTCCAGGCTGAACAAGCCCAACTCTCTCAGCCTGTCCTCGTAGGAAAGGTGTTCCAACTCTCTGACCACCTTGGTAGCCCTCCTCTGCACTCGCTCCAGCAGCTCCATGTCTTTCTTGTGTTGGGGGCTCCAGAGCTGGACGCACTATTCCAGGTGGGGTCTCACGAGGGGAGGGCAGGGCAGAGCAGAGGGGCAGAATCACCTCCCTCGGCCTGCTGGCCACACATCTTTTGATGCAGCCCAGGATACGGTTGGCTTTCCGCGCTGCTCACGTTCATGTCACGGTCCATCCCTGGGTGACATGAGAACCCATCGCTCGGGGACGTCACCGTCCATCGCTTGGGAACATGAAAATGGGCCGTCCTCACGTGCAGCACTCGCACATTTTCTCGGTTTGAGGCTGGGCCGGCCACTAACGAATGACAGACGCTCTCTACTAACCCCTCTCCCCTCCCAAAAGGGAAAAGGAAAGAGAACAAGAGGACAAGAGAGAGAGACTTTACGGTTTGGAAAAGAAAACGAAAACAGCTTTAATGAAACAATAACAATAAAAGAATAAGGAATAATAAGAATAAGGAAATATTGAAATATATACAATATGTACAAATATACGTAAAACCAATACCGAACCCAACTCCCCCCACCCTGATGACGATACGTCACCACCACGCTGCAGGGCTGGCACTGGGGCAGTCCCAGGCTGGACTCGGCAGCAGACAGGGACGGGATGCAGGAGCTGGACTCAGGCACTGGATTCAGGGATGCACGGATCGGGATCGACGACAGAAGAACAGGCAGAGTCCTCCTCAGATGTCGGCCATCGAAGAAGAGAGGAAGAGAGACCAAGAGAGCGAGACCCTCGTGATCTCTCAGCTTTACACTGAATATGACGTCTATGGGACGGAATACTCTGTTGGTCAGGTTTGGGTCACCTGTCCAGTTCGCTCCTCCGTGTAGGCGCGACCCTTTTCTCTCCCGGCTCCCCGACACGGAGTACAAGATTTAGCAGTGACCTTGGTCGCCATAAGAACAAGTATAAGCAAGGGCCCCTCTGCACACCGTTCCTTGGTACGAGCTATAAACATCAGGCCTTATCACTGCTGGGAGCAGTCGCTGTCTGGAAATATGTGCTGCTGTTAGTTAGAGGAGACTTAGCTGAAAAGTTAAAGCACTAAACCAGAATTAGTTCTGATTTAGCCCAAACCAGAACACACATGTACCTGGCGTTGCTGCAACACCACTGCCCACTCCATCCCCCATCTCTCGTCTTGTGCTCGGCATCGGTGTTTCACAGCGGTCACTGGGGCCTCGGTCACGTCTTCCCGGAGCCCCGTCAGGTCGCTCTGGCGGTGGCTGACAGCTCCAGGCTTATGTGGCAGGAGGGTTCCTTTGGTAAGTGACACCTCGTGCCTCCCTGGGAGGCTGCAGGACAAAGGCCCACGGGCTCTCCGCACAGCCCGGCACTGCTGGCCAGCCCTCTGGGCTCCCCTGCTGCCTCCTCCCCCGGCGGCTCACAGGCAGCACGTGGCTCGCTCTTGGGGATCTTGTTCTAACCCGGAGGGGAATCAAAGCGTATGGCTGCCTGCAGCCCCAAGCCCTGGGTGTCCCTTTGCTGCGAGCCCTGAGGAGCGTCCGCCAAGGTGTTCTGCAGGGAGAGGACAACTGAAGGCATCCTGTTAGCACCCCTGTTTGAGCAGTACCCAGGCAGTCAGGCACAGAGCTGGTATGTAGCAGAAGTCACTAGTTCAACTGCAATCAGGAGAAGTCAGGGAAATCTCTGGACCAATCTGGTGCTCTGAAGAGTATTTCGTGGGTAATATAAGCACGTGCAAGTGAGAAGCTTTGAGATTATAAAGGGAATTTGCGCTTTGGCACATTTCTGTGGAAGAAAGAAAGTAGGCGTTTAGTGTTTAAAATGAAGTTTCTTACCTAGGAACACCAGTAAAAGGTGGCTAAGAGCTGCTGGGGTTAATTGTCACAGAAGGAGACGAAGTTAGTCGAGCAGGACCTACCTGCCTTTCATACACCCCTGCTGACTGGGCCCGATCACCTGCTTGTCCCGTACGTGCCGTGCGATGGCACTCAAGATGACCTTCCCCGGCCCCGAGGTCAGGCTGACAGGCTCCCTGGACTCCCTGGATCCTCCTTCCGGCCCTTCTTGTGGATGGGCGTCACATTTGCCTGCTTCCAGTCCACCGGGACCCCCTGGGACATCTGTAGCGAGCGTTGGTCCCCCCACCCTCACCCCCTGAACTCATGGCAACATTAGCCTGCTGGGAGACAGTCAGCACACGAGATATGACTCGGTCCCACCTCGTCGTTAGGCGTAAAATTAGTCTTTAGAATCCTCTGGTTTAGAGGAAGAGAATTTCAACTCTCTGCGTGGCTCAACGGGCCTGGACCTCTCTCCTCCCCAGGCAGGGACGCCTCTTTGGGAAGACTTGTGCCTCCGCCTCTGTCACGTTTTACCCAGGAACTACTAACTCGAGCTCGATTTTTGCAGTAAGTGTGTTTATCAAGGGCAATTCCAAACTTCTTCTTCTAACTGTTGACTTAATAACTTACCTATCTTTGCAACTTTGCGAACCTGCCTTACTGAAAGACCTAGGCAGGACTGTGAAACAGGCAAACGTTGACTCTGACGAGTGGCTACACACGTACAATCCTTACTCATAAACCATTGAGCAAGTCTGAGACTAGGACTGGATCTTCCTCTCGGAAGGCATTTGGACAGTAAGGAGGTCCTCTCTGAAGGTCGTGGCGCCACAGGAGGGCTTCCCTTACCCCTCTCCTTTCTCTGTATCCTTAATCATAAACCGTTGACCAGGCCTGGGGCTAAGGCTGAATCTAGGCATACCCAGGCACCTCTCTGAGAAGGAGTTTAGAGAGCAAGGGGGACCACTGTGAGCCTCGTGACTCAAAGGGAGCGTCTCCTTACTCCTTGTATTCCCAGACATGAACCACGGAGCAGTTCAACGGGAGGGCCTCCCTCAACCACCTGTCCAAGCGAGTTGCCCTTTTACGCGACAGGGCGGGAAGGGAGCCTCGTCCCGTCTCCCGCCGCCCTTCCTCTGCCCCACGGTGTTAACAGGACCCACAGTGGGTGCACCGCGTCCCTTGAGTCCCGCAGCCCAGGGCCGTGGCACTGCCACTGCTAGTACCAGACTGCAGGCCCTGTAGGGAGTTTGCAAGGCCTCTGGGTGGAGGAGGTAGTAGGGCCCAGCGGACCCGTGAGGTAACGGTGGGCGTAGCACCAGGAGAAGGGGGAGAAAGCAGCACGGGTGGGGACAGCGATGCCACCTGCATCGTTAGGAACGCTGGGCCTTTTTGTGCAGTTTTCCTGCCTTTCTTTTATTGCAAAATAATTAGATTTAGGGGGCCGGCCAGGATCTCCTGTGGGCCAGCCTGAGCCCCAGCTGCCGGCCTGGACGTGGTTTGGCCAGCCCCTGAGGCACCCTGCCAGTGTCACCGACAGCGGGGTGGCTTCTTGCGGTGCTGGGAGGGGTCCTCAGGGCTGCTGGCCCTCCTCTTCGGGGCTCGCCGGGTCCCGCCAGGGGACCGTGGACTGTCCCGGCTGGCAGTGGAAGGCCCGGGCACAGCCTCCTCCGGGTCCTGCTGTGGCTCTTCTGCCTCCCCACGGGTGGGAATGGGGGTGTTGGGGGGGCTCCTGCGACCTCGCTGGAGGGCTGGGCTGTGGGCAGGAGACCCCCTTTGGGAGGCAGCGGGGCCGGCAGCATCCTGGGGGCTGCCGTCCTGCCCCCCAGCCGCACCGGCGTCCTGGAGGCCCAGCCGACGTCGGGCCCGCCCGCTGCACCGGCGCACGATGGTGGCGACGAGCTGGTGGACAAAGCTCCTCGTGCGCCTGCCCAGGGTGTCCCGCAGCAGCTGGATCAGAGCCTCCTCATCCAGGCCAAAGTAGCGCAGCGTGGAAAGGACGAGGCTCTGCGCTGCCGCTGCTTCCTGGGCATCCTCGAAGAGCTGCCCCAGCTCCTGATGCAGCCAGGGCAGCAGGGGGTGGAGGACAGCGCGGTACGTGCGGAAGATGGACGCCCAGACGCACGCGTAGAAGCCGCCCACTGGAGCCATGGGCGGCGGCCCCGCAGCTGGTGGCCGGGCTGCAGCTGGCTGTCCCGGCGCTCCTCCTGTCGGCTGGACGACGACTGATGGTGCTGCAGGCGGTGGGATGTCACGCTCCTGAAAGTCGTCGTCCGCCCGCACCGAGTGCACGATGGAGCTCGCCCTCCTCTTGCAGAGGGGGCACTCGGGCTTGCTCTCAACCCACCGCGCGATGCACGGGTAGCAGAACGGGTGGAGGCAGGGCATCACGAAGCTGGCCTCCTCCCAGCTGTCCAGGCATATTGGACAGCGGTTGTCCAGCTCCGCGGCCATGCTCTCCACGTGCTGCGGTGGGCTGAGGGGAGCTGGGGATGTCGAGCTGCTCCCTCTCACCGGCGCTGCAGCAGCGGGGGTCACGCTAGAAAAGGAAGGGCGGCCACAGTCTTTGGCTGCTCCAGGGAGGGGTGGAAGAAACGTCCAGGCCCCTCAAGAAAGCAGCCCTCTCGGCTCCCCGGGGTGCGGTTTCCCCGCACGGAGCTCACCTCTGCTGCTGCGAGCGCGCCTCCGGAGTGCCCCGGCTGCCGGAAGCAGA
Organism: Leptosomus discolor; assembly: GCF_034619465.1. NCBI lineage: Eukaryota > Metazoa > Chordata > Aves > Leptosomiformes > Leptosomidae > Leptosomus > Leptosomus discolor. Next base: position 78,018,449 of record NC_141419.1, read on the forward strand.
CGGGGCCGGGGAAAACCCTCCGATGGCTCTGGGGTCGGGCACTGAGAGTTGCCGTGAAGAACTCCCCGAGCACGACCTCAGCACCAGCACCAGCCTCGCTCGACACTCCAACCTCACGTACTCGCTCAGCTGGAGTGCGGGCACGAGCCAGCTGGGTGAGACTCGGCACCCGGCTATAAGCAGCGAGGGGTGTGTGGTCACAATGCGTCACCCGGCAACGTCGTCGTCCAGTGCTTGGTGAACATAAAATCAAAGAATCATGGAACGGTTTGGCTTGGAAGGGACCTCAAAGATGATCTAGTTCCAAGCCCCCTGCCACGGCAGGGACACCTGCCACGAGAGCAGGTTGCTCACGGCTCCATCCAGCCTGGCCTTGAACACTTCCAGGGATGGAGCATCCCCAGCGTCCTTAGGCAACCTGTTCCAGCGTCTCACCACCCTCAGGGTGGAGATCTTCTTCCTCATATCTAGTCTGACCCTGCCCTCTCCCAGCTTCCTCGTCCGATCACTGCAGGCCCTGGTAAAAAGTCCCTGCCCCACCTTCTTGTAGGCCCCCCTCAGGTACTGGAAGGCCGCTAGAAGGTCTCCCCGGAGCCTTCTCTTTTCCAGGCTGAACAAGCCCAACTCTCTCAGCCTGTCCTCGTAGGAAAGGTGTTCCAACTCTCTGACCACCTTGGTAGCCCTCCTCTGCACTCGCTCCAGCAGCTCCATGTCTTTCTTGTGTTGGGGGCTCCAGAGCTGGACGCACTATTCCAGGTGGGGTCTCACGAGGGGAGGGCAGGGCAGAGCAGAGGGGCAGAATCACCTCCCTCGGCCTGCTGGCCACACATCTTTTGATGCAGCCCAGGATACGGTTGGCTTTCCGCGCTGCTCACGTTCATGTCACGGTCCATCCCTGGGTGACATGAGAACCCATCGCTCGGGGACGTCACCGTCCATCGCTTGGGAACATGAAAATGGGCCGTCCTCACGTGCAGCACTCGCACATTTTCTCGGTTTGAGGCTGGGCCGGCCACTAACGAATGACAGACGCTCTCTACTAACCCCTCTCCCCTCCCAAAAGGGAAAAGGAAAGAGAACAAGAGGACAAGAGAGAGAGACTTTACGGTTTGGAAAAGAAAACGAAAACAGCTTTAATGAAACAATAACAATAAAAGAATAAGGAATAATAAGAATAAGGAAATATTGAAATATATACAATATGTACAAATATATGTAAAACCAATACCGAACCCAACTCCCCCCACCCTGATGACGATACGTCACCACCACGCTGCAGGGCTGGCACTGGGGCAGTCCCAGGCTGGACTCGGCAGCAGACAGGGACGGGATGCAGGAGCTGGACTCAGGCACTGGATTCAGGGATGCACGGATCGGGATCGATGACAGAAGAACAGGCAGAGTCCTCCTCAGATGTCGGCCATCGAAGAAGAGAGGAAGAGAGACCAAGAGAGCGAGACCCTCGTGATCTCTCAGCTTTACACTGAATATGACGTCTATGGGACGGAATACTCTGTTGGTCAGGTTTGGGTCACCTGTCCAGTTCGCTCCTCCGTGTAGGCGCGACCCTTTTCTCTCCCGGCTCCCCGACACGGAGTACAAGATTTAGCAGTGACCTTGGTCGCCATAAGAACAAGTATAAGCAAGGGCCCCTCTGCACACCGTTCCTTGGTACGAGCTATAAACATCAGGCCTTATCACTGCTGGGAGCAGTCGCTGTCTGGAAATATGTGCTGCTGTTAGTTAGAGGAGACTTAGCTGAAAAGTTAAAGCACTAAACCAGAATTAGTTCTGATTTAGCCCAAACCAGAACACACATGTACCTGGTGTTGCTGCAACACCACTGCCCACTCCATCCCCCATCTCTTGTCTTGTGCTCGGCATCGGTGTTTCACAGCGGTCACTGGGGCCTCGGTCACGTCTTCCCGGAGCCCCGTCAGGTCGCTCTGGCGGTGGCTGACAGCTCCAGGCTTATGTGGCAGGAGGGTTCCTTTGGTAAGTGACACCTCGTGCCTCCCTGGGAGGCTGCAGGACAAAGGCCCACGGGCTCTCCGCACAGCCCGGCACTGCTGGCCAGCCCTCTGGGCTCCCCTGCTGCCTCCTCCCCCGGCGGCTCACAGGCAGCACGTGGCTCGCTCTTGGGGATCTTGTTCTACCCGGAGGGGAATCAAAGCGTATGGCTGCCTGCAGCCCCAAGCCCTGGGTGTCCCTTTGCTGCGAGCCCTGAGGAGCGTCCGCCAAGGTGTTCTGCAGGGAGAGGACAACTGAAGGCATCCTGTTAGCACCCCTGTTTGAGCAGTACCCAGGCAGTCAGGCACAGAGCTGGTATGTAGCAGAAGTCACTAGTTCAACTGCAATCAGGAGAAGTCAGGGAAATCTCTGGACCAATCTGGTGCTCTGAAGAGTATTTCGTGGGTAATATAAGCACGTGCAAGTGAGAAGCTTTGAGATTATAAAGGGAATTTGCGCTTTGGCACATTTCTGTGGAAGAAAGAAAGTAGGCGTTTAGTGTTTAAAATGAAGTTTCTTACCTAGGAACACCAGTAAAAGGTGGCTAAGAGCTGCTGGGGTTAATTGTCACAGAAGGAGACGAAGTTAGTCGAGCAGGACCTACCTGCCTTTCATACACCCCTGCTGACTGGGCCCGATCACCTGCTTGTCCCGTACGTGCCGTGCGATGGCACTCAAGATGACCTTCCCCGGCCCCGAGGTCAGGCTGACAGGCTCCCTGGACTCCCTGGATCCTCCTTCCGGCCCTTCTTGTGGATGGGCGTCACATTTGCCTGCTTCCAGTCCACCGGGACCCCCTGGGACATCTGTAGCGAGCGTTGGTCCCCCCACCCTCACCCCCTGAACTCATGGCAACATTAGCCTGCTGGGAGACAGTCAGCACACGAGATATGACTCGGTCCCACCTCGTCGTTAGGCGTAAAATTAGTCTTTAGAATCCTCTGGTTTAGAGGAAGAGAATTTCAACTCTCTGCGTGGCTCAACGGGCCTGGACCTCTCTCCTCCCCAGGCAGGGACGCCTCTTTGGTAAGACTTGTGCCTCCGCCTCTGTCACGTTTTACCCAGGAACTACTAACTCGAGCTCGATTTTTGCAGTAAGTGTGTTTATCAAGGGCAATTCCAAACTTCTTCTTCTAACTGTTGACTTAATAACTTACCTATCTTTGCAACTTTGCGAACCTGCCTTACTGAAAGACCTAGGCAGGACTGTGAAACAGGCAAACGTTGACTCTGACGAGTGGCTACACACGTACAATCCTTACTCATAAACCATTGAGCAAGTCTGAGACTAGGACTGGATCTTCCTCTCGGAAGGCATTTGGACAGTAAGGAGGTCCTCTCTGAAGGTCGTGGCGCCACAGGAGGGCTTCCCTTACCCCTCTCCTTTCTCTGTATCCTTAATCATAAACCGTTGACCAGGCCTGGGGCTAAGGCTGAATCTAGGCATACCCAGGCACCTCTCTGAGAAGGAGTTTAGAGAGCAAGGGGGACCACTGTGAGCCTCGTGACTCAAAGGGAGCGTCTCCTTACTCCTTGTATTCCCAGACATGAACCACGGAGCAGTTCAACGGGAGGGCCTCCCTCAACCACCTGTCCAAGCGAGTTGCCCTTTTACGCGACAGGGCGGGAAGGGAGCCTCGTCCCGTCTCCCGCCGCCCTTCCTCTGCCCCACGGTGTTAACAGGACCCACAGTGGGTGCACCGCGTCCCTTGAGTCCCGCAGCCCAGGGCCGTGGCACTGCCACTGCTAGTACCAGACTGCAGGCCCTGTAGGGAGTTTGCAAGGCCTCTGGGTGGAGGAGGTAGTAGGGCCCAGCGGACCCGTGAGGTAACGGTGGGCGTAGCACCAGGAGAAGGGGGAGAAAGCAGCACGGGTGGGGACAGCGATGCCACCTGCATCGTTAGGAACGCTGGGCCTTTTTGTGCAGTTTTCCTGCCTTTCTTTTATTGCAAAATAATTAGATTTAGGGGGCCGGCCAGGATCTCCTGGGGGCCAGCCTGAGCCCCAGCTGCCGGCCTGGACGTGGTTTGGCCAGCCCCTGAGGCACCCTGCCAGTGTCACCGACAGCGGGGTGGCTTCTTGCGGTGCTGGGAGGGGTCCTCAGGGCTGCTGGCCCTCCTCTTCGGGGCTCGCCGGGTCCCGCCAGGGGACCGTGGACTGTCCCGGCTGGCAGTGGAAGGCCCGGGCACAGCCTCCTCCGGGTCCTGCTGTGGCTCTTCTGCCTCCCCACGGGTGGGAATGGGGGTGTTGGGGGGGCTCCTGCGACCTCGCTGGAGGGCTGGGCTGTGGGCAGGAGACCCCCTTTGGGAGGCAGCGGGGCCGGCAGCATCCTGGGGGCTGCCGTCCTGCCCCCCGGCCGCACCGGCGTCCTGGAGGCCCAGCCGACGTCGGGCCCGCCCGCTGCACCGGCGCATGATGGTGGCGACGAGCTGGTGGACAAAGCTCCTCGTGCGCCTGCCCAGGGTGTCCCGCAGCAGCTGGATCAGAGCCTCCTCATCCAGGCCAAAGTAGCGCAGCGTGGAAAGGACGAGGCTCTGCGCTGCCGCTGCTTCCTGGGCATCCTCGAAGAGCTGCCCCAGCTCCTGATGCAGCCAGGGCAGCAGGGGGTGGAGGACAGCGCGGTACGTGCGGAAGATGGACGCCCAGACGCAGGCGTAGAAGCCGCCCACTGGAGCCATGGGCGGCGGCCCCGCAGCTGGTGGCCGGGCTGCAGCTGGCTGTCCCGGCGCTCCTCCTGTCGGCTGGACGACGACTGATGGTGCTGCAGGCGGTGGGATGTCACGCTCCTGAAAGTCGTCGTCCGCCCGCACCGAGTGCACGATGGAGCTCGCCCTCCTCTTGCAGAGGGGGCACTCGGGCTTGCTCTCAACCCACCGCGCGATGCACGGGTAGCAGAACGGGTGGAGGCAGGGCATCACGAAGCTGGCCTCCTCCCAGCTGTCCAGGCATATTGGACAGCGGTTGTCCAGCTCCGCGGCCATGCTCTCCACGTGCTGCGGTGGGCTGAGGGGAGCTGGGGATGTCGAGCTGCTCCCTCTCACCGGCGCTGCAGCAGCGGGGGTCACGCTAGAAAAGGAAGGGCGGCCACAGTCTTTGGCTGCTCCAGGGAGGGGTGGAAGAAACGTCCAGGCCCCTCAAGAAAGCAGCCCTCTCGGCTCCCCGGGGTGCGGTTTCCCCGCACGGAGCTCACCTCTGCTGCTGCGAGCGCGCCTCCGGAGTGCCCCGGCTGCCGGAAGCAGACGGGGCCGGGGAAAACCCTCCGATGGCTCTGGGGTCGGGCACTGAGAGTTGCCGTGAAGAACTCCCCGAGCACGACCTCAGCACCAGCACCAGCCTCGCTCGACACTCCAACCTCACGTACTCGCTCAGCTGGAGTGCGGGCACGAGCCAGCTGGGTGAGACTCGGCACCCGGCTATAAGCAGCGAGGGGTGTGTGGTCACAATGCGTCACCCGGCAACGTCGTCGTCCAGTGCATGGTGAACATAAAATCAAAGAATCATGGAACGGTTTGGCTTGGAAGGGACCTCAAAGATGAACTAGTTCCAAGCCCCCTGCCACGGCAGGGACACCTGCCACGAGAGCAGGTTGCTCACGGCTCCATCCAGCCTGGCCTTGAACACTTCCAGGGATGGAGCATCCCCAGCGTCCTTAGGCAACCTGTTCCAGCGTCTCACCACCCTCAGGGTGGAGATCTTCTTCCTCATATCTAGTCTGACCCTGCCCTCTCCCAGCTTCCTCGTCCGATCACTGCAGGCCCTGGTAAAAAGTCCCTGCCCCACCTTCTTGTGGGCCCCCTTCAGGTACTGGAAGGCCGCTAGAAGGTCTCCCCGGAGCCTTCTCTTTTCCAGGCTGAACAAGCCCAACTCTCTCAGCCTGTCCTCGTAGGAAAGGTGTTCCAACTCTCTGACCGCCTTGGTAGCCCTCCTCTGCACTCGCTCCAGCAGCTCCATGTCTTTCTTGTGTTGGGGGCTCCAGAGCTGGACGCACTATTCCAGGTGGGGTCTCACGAGGGGAGGGCAGGGCAGAGCAGAGGGGCAGAATCACCTCCCTCGGCCTGCTGGCCACACATCTTTTGATGCAGCCCAGGATACGGTTGGCTTTCCGCGCTGCTCACGTTCATGTCACGGTCCATCCCTGGGTGACATGAGAACCCATCGCTCGGGGACGTCACCGTCCATCGCTTGGGAACATGAAAATGGGCCGTCCTCACGTGCAGCACTCGTACATTTTCTCGGTTTGAGGCTGGGCCGGCCACTAACGAATGACAGACGCTCTCTACTAACCCCTCTCCCCTCCCAAAAGGGAAAAGGAAAGAGAACAAGAGGACAAGAGAGAGAGACTTTACGGTTTGGAAAAGAAAACGAAAACAGCTTTAATGAAACAATAACAATAAAAGAATAAGGAATAATAAGAATAAGGAAATATTGAAATATATACAATATGTACAAATATATGTAAAACCAATACCGAACCCAACTCCCCCCACCCTGATGACAATACGTCACCACCACGCTGCAGGGCTGGCACTGGGGCAGTCCCAGGCTGGACTCGGCAGCAGACAGGGATAGGATGCAGGAGCTGGACTCAGGCACTGGATTCAGGGATGCACGGATCGGGATCGACGACAGAAGAACAGGCAGAGTCCTCCTCAGATGTCGGCCATCGAAGAAGAGAGGAAGAGAGACCAAGAGAGCGAGACCCTCGTGATCTCTCAGCTTTACACTGAATATGACGTCTATGGGACGGAATACTCTGTTGGTCAGGTTTGGGTCACCTGTCCAGTTCGCTCCTCCCTGTAGGCGCGACCCTTTTCACTCCCGGCTCCCCGACACGGAGTACAAGATTTAGCAGTGACCTTGGTCGCCATAAGAACAAGTATAAGCAAGGGCCCCTCTGCACACCGTTCCTTGGTACGAGCTATAAACATCAGGCCTTATCACTGCTGGGAGCAGTCGCTGTCTGGAAATATGTGCTGCTGTTAGTTAGAGGAGACTTAGCTGAAAAGTTAAAGCACTAAACCAGAATTAGTTCTGATTTAGCCCAAACCAGAACACACATGTACCTGGCGTTGCTGCAACACCACTGCCCACTCCATCCCCCATCTCTCGTCTTGTGCTCGGCATCGGTGTTTCACAGCGGTCACTGGGGCCTCGGTCACGTCTTCCCGGAGCCCCGTCAGGTCGCTCTGGCGGTGGCTGACAGCTCCAGGCTTATGTGGCAGGAGGGTTCCTTTGGTAAGTGACACCTCGTGCCTCCCTGGGAGGCTGCAGGACAAAGGCCCACGGGCTCTCCGCACAGCCCGGCACTGCTGGCCAGCCCTCTGGGCTCCCCTGCTGCCTCCTCCCCCGGCGGCTCACAGGCAGCACGTGGCTCGCTCTTGGGGATCTTGTTCTACCCGGAGGGGAATCAAAGCGTATGGCTGCCTGCAGCCCCAAGCCCTGGGTGTCCCTTTGCTGCGAGCCCTGAGGAGCGTCCGCCAAGGTGTTCTGCAGGGAGAGGACAACTGAAGGCATCCTGTTAGCACCCCTGTTTGAGCAGTACCCAGGCAGTCAGGCACAGAGCTGGTATGTAGCAGAAGTCACTAGTTCAACTGCAATCAGGAGAAGTCAGGGAAATCTCTGGACCAATCTGGTGCTCTGAAGAGTATTTCGTGGGTAATATAAGCACGTGCAAGTGAGAAGCTTTGAGATTATAAAGGGAATTTGCGCTTTGGCACATTTCTGTGGAAGAAAGAAAGTAGGCGTTTAGTGTTTAAAATGAAGTTTCTTACCTAGGAACACCAGTAAAAGGTGGCTAAGAGCTGCTGGGGTTAATTGTCACAGAAGGAGACGAAGTTAGTCGAGCAGGACCTACCTGCCTTTCATACACCCCTGCTGACTGGGCCCGATCACCTGCTTGTCCCGTACGTGCCGTGCGATGGCACTCAAGATGACCTTCCCCGGCCCCGAGGTCAGGCTGACAGGCTCCCTGGACTCCCTGGATCCTCCTTCCGGCCCTTCTTGTGGATGGGCGTCACATTTGCCTGCTTCCAGTCCACCGGGACCCCCTGGGACATCTGTAGCGAGCGTTGGTCCCCCCACCCTCACCCCCTGAACTCATGGCAACATTAGCCTGCTGGGAGACAGTCAGCACACGAGATATGACTCGGTCCCACCTCGTCGTTAGGCGTAAAATTAGTCTTTAGAATCCTCTGGTTTAGAGGAAGAGAATTTCAACTCTCTGCGTGGCTCAACGGGCCTGGACCTCTCTCCTCCCCAGGCAGGGACGCCTCTTTGGTAAGACTTGTGCCTCCGCCTCTGTCACGTTTTACCCAGGAACTACTAACTCGAGCTCGATTTTTGCAGTAAGTGTGTTTATCAAGGGCAATTCCAAACTTCTTCTTCTAACTGTTGACTTAATAACTTACCTATCTTTGCAACTTTGCGAACCTGCCTTACTGAAAGACCTAGGCAGGACTGTGAAACAGGCAAACGTTGACTCTGACGAGTGGCTACACACGTACAATCCTTACTCATAAACCATTGAGCAAGTCTGAGACTAGGACTGGATCTTCCTCTCGGAAGGCATTTGGACAGTAAGGAGGTCCTCTCTGAAGGTCGTGGCGCCACAGGAGGGCTTCCCTTACCCCTCTCCTTTCTCTGTATCCTTAATCATAAACCGTTGACCAGGCCTGGGGCTAAGGCTGAATCTAGGCATACCCAGGCACCTCTCTGAGAAGGAGTTTAGAGAGCAAGGGGGACCACTGTGAGCCTCGTGACTCAAAGGGAGCGTCTCCTTACTCCTTGTATTCCCAGACATGAACCACGGAGCAGTTCAACGGGAGGGCCTCCCTCAACCACCTGTCCAAGCGAGTTGCCCTTTTACGCGACAGGGCGGGAAGGGAGCCTCGTCCCGTCTCCCGCCGCCCTTCCTCTGCCCCACGGTGTTAACAGGACCCACAGTGGGTGCACCGCGTCCCTTGAGTCCCGCAGCCCAGGGCCGTGGCACTGCCACTGCTAGTACCAGACTGCAGGCCCTGTAGGGAGTTTGCAAGGCCTCTGGGTGGAGGAGGTAGTAGGGCCCAGCGGACCCGTGAGGTAACGGTGGGCGTAGCACCAGGAGAAGGGGGAGAAAGCAGCACGGGTGGGGACAGCGATGCCACCTGCATCGTTAGGAACGCTGGGCCTTTTTGTGCAGTTTTCCTGCCTTTCTTTTATTGCAAAATAATTAGATTTAGGGGGCCGGCCAGGATCTCCTGGGGGCCAGCCTGAGCCCCAGCTGCCGGCCTGGACGTGGTTTGGCCAGCCCCTGAGGCACCCTGCCAGTGTCACCGACAGCGGGGTGGCTTCTTGCGGTGCTGGGAGGGGTCCTCAGGGCTGCTGGCCCTCCTCTTCGGGGCTCGCCGGGTCCCGCCAGGGGACCGTGGACTGTCCCGGCTGGCAGTGGAAGGCCCGGGCACAGCCTCCTCCGGGTCCTGCTGTGGCTCTTCTGCCTCCCCACGGGTGGGAATGGGGGTGTTGGGGGGGCTCCTGCGACCTCGCTGGAGGGCTGGGCTGTGGGCAGGAGACCCCCTTTGGGAGGCAGCGGGGCCGGCAGCATCCTGGGGGCTGCCGTCCTGCCCCCCGGCCGCACCGGCGTCCTGGAGGCCCAGCCGACGTCGGGCCCGCCCGCTGCACCGGCGCACGATGGTGGCGACGAGCTGGTGGACAAAGCTCCTCGTGCGCCTGCCCAGGGTGTCCCGCAGCAGCTGGATCAGAGCCTCCTCATCCAGGCCAAAGTAGCGCAGCGTGGAAAGGACGAGGCTCTGCGCTGCCGCTGCTTCCTGGGCATCCTCGAAGAGCTGCCCCAGCTCCTGATGCAGCCAGGGCAGCAGGGGGTGGAGGACAGCGCGGTACGTGCGGAAGATGGACGCCCAGACGCACGCGTAGAAGCCGCCCACTGGAGCCATGGGCGGCGGCCCCGCAGCTGGTGGCCGGGCTGCAGCTGGCTGTCCCGGCGCTCCTCCTGTCGGCTGGACGACGACTGATGGTGCTGCAGGCGGTGGGATGTCACGCTCCTGAAAGTCGTCGTCCGCCCGCACCGAGTGCACGATGGAGCTCGCCCTCCTCTTGCAGAGGGGGCACTCGGGCTTGCTCTCAACCCACCGCGCGATGCACGGGTAGCAGAACGGGTGGAGGCAGGGCATCACGAAGCTGGCCTCCTCCCAGCTGTCCAGGCATATTGGACAGCGGTTGTCCAGCTCCGCGGCCATGCTCTCCACGTGCTGCGGTGGGCTGAGGGGAGCTGGGGATGTCGAGCTGCTCCCTCTCACCGGCGCTGCAGCAGCGGGGGTCACGCTAGAAAAGGAAGGGCGGCCACAGTCTTTGGCTGCTCCAGGGAGGGGTGGAAGAAACGTCCAGGCCCCTCAAGAAAGCAGCCCTCTCGGCTCCCCGGGGTGCGGTTTCCCCGCACGGAGCTCACCTCTGCTGCTGCGAGCGCGCCTCCGGAGTGCCCCGGCTGCCGGAAGCAGACGGGGCCGGGGAAAACCCTCCGATGGCTCTGGGGTCGGGCACTGAGAGTTGCCGTGAAGAACTCCCCGAGCACGACCTCAGCACCAGCACCAGCCTCGCTCAACACTCCAACCTCACGTACTCGCTCAGCTGGAGTGCGGGCACGAGCCAGCTGGGTGAGACTCGGCACCCGGCTATAAGCAGCGAGGGGTGTGTGGTCACAATGCGTCACCCGGCAACGTCGTCGTCCAGTGCATGGTGAACATAAAATCAAAGAATCATGGAACGGTTTGGCTTGGAAGGGACCTCAAAGATGATCTAGTTCCAAGCCCCCTGCCACGGCAGGGACACCTGCCACGAGAGCAGGTTGCTCACGGCTCCATCCAGCCTGGCCTTGAACACTTCCAGGGATGGAGCATCCCCAGCGTCCTTAGGCAACCTGTTCCAGCGTCTCACCACCCTCAGGGTGGAGATCTTCTTCCTCATATCTAGTCTGACCCTGCCCTCTCCCAGCTTCCTCGTCCGATCACTGCAGGCCCTGGTAAAAAGTCCCTGCCCCACCTTCTTGTAGGCCCCCCTCAGGTACTGGAAGGCCGCTAGAAGGTCTCCCCGGAGCCTTCTCTTTTCCAGGCTGAACAAGCCCAACTCTCTCAGCCTGTCCTCGTAGGAAAGGTGTTCCAACTCTCTGACCACCTTGGTAGCCCTCCTCTGCACTCGCTCCAGCAGCTCCATGTCTTTCTTGTGTTGGGGGCTCCAGAGCTGGACGCACTATTCCAGGTGGGGTCTCACGAGGGGAGGGCAGGGCAGAGCAGAGGGGCAGAATCACCTCCCTCGGCCTGCTGGCCACACATCTTTTGATGCAGCCCAGGATACGGTTGGCTTTCCGCGCTGCTCACGTTCATGTCACGGTCCATCCCTGGGTGACATGAGAACCCATCGCTCGGGGACGTCACCGTCCATCGCTTGGGAACATGAAAATGGGCCGTCCTCACGTGCAGCACTCGCACATTTTCTCGGTTTGAGGCTGGGCCGGCCACTAACGAATGACAGACGCTCTCTACTAACCCCTCTCCCCTCCCAAAAGGGAAAAGGAAAGAGAACAAGAGGACAAGAGAGAGAGACTTTACGGTTTGGAAAAGAAAACGAAAACAGCTTTAATGAAACAATAACAATAAAAGAATAAGGAATAATAAGAATAAGGAAATATTGAAATATATACAATATGTACAAATATACGTAAAACCAATACCGAACCCAACTCCCCCCACCCTGATGACGATACGTCACCACCACGCTGCAGGGCTGGCACTGGGGCAGTCCCAGGCTGGACTCGGCAGCAGACAGGGACGGGATGCAGGAGCTGGACTCAGGCACTGGATTCAGGGATGCACGGATCGGGATCGACGACAGAAGAACAGGCAGAGTCCTCCTCAGATGTCGGCCATCGAAGAAGAGAGGAAGAGAGACCAAGAGAGCGAGACCCTCGTGATCTCTCAGCTTTACACTGAATATGACGTCTATGGGACGGAATACTCTGTTGGTCAGGTTTGGGTCACCTGTCCAGTTCGCTCCTCCGTGTAGGCGCGACCCTTTTCTCTCCCGGCTCCCCGACACGGAGTACAAGATTTAGCAGTGACCTTGGTCGCCATAAGAACAAGTATAAGCAAGGGCCCCTCTGCACACCGTTCCTTGGTACGAGCTATAAACATCAGGCCTTATCACTGCTGGGAGCAGTCGCTGTCTGGAAATATGTGCTGCTGTTAGTTAGAGGAGACTTAGCTGAAAAGTTAAAGCACTAAACCAGAATTAGTTCTGATTTAGCCCAAACCAGAACACACATGTACCTGGCGTTGCTGCAACACCACTGCCCACTCCATCCCCCATCTCTCGTCTTGTGCTCGGCATCGGTGTTTCACAGCGGTCACTGGGGCCTCGGTCACGTCTTCCCGGAGCCCCGTCAGGTCGCTCTGGCGGTGGCTGACAGCTCCAGGCTTATGTGGCAGGAGGGTTCCTTTGGTAAGTGACACCTCGTGCCTCCCTGGGAGGCTGCAGGACAAAGGCCCACGGGCTCTCCGCACAGCCCGGCACTGCTGGCCAGCCCTCTGGGCTCCCCTGCTGCCTCCTCCCCCGGCGGCTCACAGGCAGCACGTGGCTCGCTCTTGGGGATCTTGTTCTAACCCGGAGGGGAATCAAAGCGTATGGCTGCCTGCAGCCCCAAGCCCTGGGTGTCCCTTTGCTGCGAGCCCTGAGGAGCGTCCGCCAAGGTGTTCTGCAGGGAGAGGACAACTGAAGGCATCCTGTTAGCACCCCTGTTTGAGCAGTACCCAGGCAGTCAGGCACAGAGCTGGTATGTAGCAGAAGTCACTAGTTCAACTGCAATCAGGAGAAGTCAGGGAAATCTCTGGACCAATCTGGTGCTCTGAAGAGTATTTCGTGGGTAATATAAGCACGTGCAAGTGAGAAGCTTTGAGATTATAAAGGGAATTTGCGCTTTGGCACATTTCTGTGGAAGAAAGAAAGTAGGCGTTTAGTGTTTAAAATGAAGTTTCTTACCTAGGAACACCAGTAAAAGGTGGCTAAGAGCTGCTGGGGTTAATTGTCACAGAAGGAGACGAAGTTAGTCGAGCAGGACCTACCTGCCTTTCATACACCCCTGCTGACTGGGCCCGATCACCTGCTTGTCCCGTACGTGCCGTGCGATGGCACTCAAGATGACCTTCCCCGGCCCCGAGGTCAGGCTGACAGGCTCCCTGGACTCCCTGGATCCTCCTTCCGGCCCTTCTTGTGGATGGGCGTCACATTTGCCTGCTTCCAGTCCACCGGGACCCCCTGGGACATCTGTAGCGAGCGTTGGTCCCCCCACCCTCACCCCCTGAACTCATGGCAACATTAGCCTGCTGGGAGACAGTCAGCACACGAGATATGACTCGGTCCCACCTCGTCGTTAGGCGTAAAATTAGTCTTTAGAATCCTCTGGTTTAGAGGAAGAGAATTTCAACTCTCTGCGTGGCTCAACGGGCCTGGACCTCTCTCCTCCCCAGGCAGGGACGCCTCTTTGGTAAGACTTGTGCCTCCGCCTCTGTCACGTTTTACCCAGGAACTACTAACTCGAGCTCGATTTTTGCAGTAAGTGTGTTTATCAAGGGCAATTCCAAACTTCTTCTTCTAACTGTTGACTTAATAACTTACCTATCTTTGCAACTTTGCGAACCTGCCTTACTGAAAGACCTAGGCAGGACTGTGAAACAGGCAAACGTTGACTCTGACGAGTGGCTACACACGTACAATCCTTACTCATAAACCATTGAGCAAGTCTGAGACTAGGACTGGATCTTCCTCTCGGAAGGCATTTGGACAGTAAGGAGGTCCTCTCTGAAGGTCGTGGCGCCACAGGAGGGCTTCCCTTACCCCTCTCCTTTCTCTGTATCCTTAATCATAAACCGTTGACCAGGCCTGGGGCTAAGGCTGAATCTAGGCATACCCAGGCACCTCTCTGAGAAGGAGTTTAGAGAGCAAGGGGGACCACTGTGAGCCTCGTGACTCAAAGGGAGCGTCTCCTTACTCCTTGTATTCCCAGACATGAACCACGGAGCAGTTCAACGGGAGGGCCTCCCTCAACCACCTGTCCAAGCGAGTTGCCCTTTTACGCGACAGGGCGGGAAGGGAGCCTCGTCCCGTCTCCCGCCGCCCTTCCTCTGCCCCACGGTGTTAACAGGACCCACAGTGGGTGCACCGCGTCCCTTGAGTCCCGCAGCCCAGGGCCGTGGCACTGCCACTGCTAGTACCAGACTGCAGGCCCTGTAGGGAGTTTGCAAGGCCTCTGGGTGGAGGAGGTAGTAGGGCCCAGCGGACCCGTGAGGTAACGGTGGGCGTAGCACCAGGAGAAGGGGGAGAAAGCAGCACGGGTGGGGACAGCGATGCCACCTGCATCGTTAGGAACGCTGGGCCTTTTTGTGCAGTTTTCCTGCCTTTCTTTTATTGCAAAATAATTAGATTTAGGGGGCCGGCCAGGATCTCCTGGGGGCCAGCCTGAGCCCCAGCTGCCGGCCTGGACGTGGTTTGGCCAGCCCCTGAGGCACCCTGCCAGTGTCACCGACAGCGGGGTGGCTTCTTGCGGTGCTGGGAGGGGTCCTCAGGGCTGCTGGCCCTCCTCTTCGGGGCTCGCCGGGTCCCGCCAGGGGACCGTGGACTGTCCCGGCTGGCAGTGGAAGGCCCGGGCACAGCCTCCTCCGGGTCCTGCTGTGGCTCTTCTGCCTCCCCACGGGTGGGAATGGGGGTGTTGGGGGGGCTCCTGCGACCTCGCTGGAGGGCTGGGCTGTGGGCAGGAGACCCCCTTTGGGAGGCAGCGGGGCCGGCAGCATCCTGGGGGCTGCCGTCCTGCCCCCCGGCCGCACCGGCGTCCTGGAGGCCCAGCCGACGTCGGGCCCGCCCGCTGCACCGGCGCACGATGGTGGCGACGAGCTGGTGGACAAAGCTCCTCGTGCGCCTGCCCAGGGTGTCCCGCAGCAGCTGGATCAGAGCCTCCTCATCCAGGCCAAAGTAGCGCAGCGTGGAAAGGACGAGGCTCTGCGCTGCCGCTGCTTCCTGGGCATCCTCGAAGAGCTGCCCCAGCTCCTGATGCAGCCAGGGCAGCAGGGGGTGGAGGACAGCGCGGTACGTGCGGAAGATGGACGCCCAGACGCACGCGTAGAAGCCGCCCACTGGAGCCATGGGCGGCGGCCCCGCAGCTGGTGGCCGGGCTGCAGCTGGCTGTCCCGGCGCTCCTCCTGTCGGCTGGACGACGACTGATGGTGCTGCAGGCGGTGGGATGTCACGCTCCTGAAAGTCGTCGTCCGCCCGCACCGAGTGCACGATGGAGCTCGCCCTCCTCTTGCAGAGGGGGCACTCGGGCTTGCTCTCAACCCACCGCGCGATGCACGGGTAGCAGAACGGGTGGAGGCAGGGCATCACGAAGCTGGCCTCCTCCCAGCTGTCCAGGCATATTGGACAGCGGTTGTCCAGCTCCGCGGCCATGCTCTCCACGTGCTGCGGTGGGCTGAGGGGAGCTGGGGATGTCGAGCTGCTCCCTCTCACCGGCGCTGCAGCAGCGGGGGTCACGCTAGAAAAGGAAGGGCGGCCACAGTCTTTGGCTGCTCCAGGGAGGGGTGGAAGAAACGTCCAGGCCCCTCAAGAAAGCAGCCCTCTCGGCTCCCCGGGGTGCGGTTTCCCCGCACGGAGCTCACCTCTGCTGCTGCGAGCGCGCCTCCGGAGTGCCCCGGCTGCCGGAAGCAGACGGGGCCGGGGAAAACCCTCCGATGGCTCTGGGGTCGGGCACTGAGAGTTGCCGTGAAGAACTCCCCGAGCACGACCTCAGCACCAGCACCAGCCTCGCTCGACACTCCAACCTCACGTACTCGCTCAGCTGGAGTGCGGGCACGAGCCAGCTGGGTGAGACTCGGCACCCGGCTATAAGCAGCGAGGGGTGTGTGGTCACAATGCGTCACCCGGCAACGTCGTCGTCCAGTGCATGGTGAACATAAAATCAAAGAATCATGGAACGGTTTGGCTTGGAAGGGACCTCAAAGATGATCTAGTTCCAAGCCCCCTGCCACGGCAGGGACACCTGCCACGAGAGCAGGTTGCTCACGGCTCCATCCAGCCTGGCCTTGAACACTTCCAGGGATGGAGCATCCCCAGCGTCCTTAGGCAACCTGTTCCAGCGTCTCACCACCCTCAGGGTGGAGATCTTCTTCCTCATATCTAGTCTGACCCTGCCCTCTCCCAGCTTCCTCGTCCGATCACTGCAGGCCCTGGTAAAAAGTCCCTGCCCCACCTTCTTGTAGGCCCCCCTCAGGTACTGGAAGGCCGCTAGAAGGTCTCCCCGGAGCCTTCTCTTTTCCAGGCTGAACAAGCCCAACTCTCTCAGCCTGTCCTCGTAGGAAAGGTGTTCCAACTCTCTGACCACCTTGGTAGCCCTCCTCTGCACTCGCTCCAGCAGCTCCATGTCTTTCTTGTGTTGGGGGCTCCAGAGCTGGACGCACTATTCCAGGTGGGGTCTCACGAGGGGAGGGCAGGGCAGAGCAGAGGGGCAGAATCACCTCCCTCGGCCTGCTGGCCACACATCTTTTGATGCAGCCCAGGATACGGTTGGCTTTCCGCGCTGCTCACGTTCATGTCACGGTCCATCCCTGGGTGACATGAGAACCCATCGCTCGGGGACGTCACCGTCCATCGCTTGGGAACATGAAAATGGGCCGTCCTCACGTGCAGCACTCGCACATTTTCTCGGTTTGAGGCTGGGCCGGCCACTAACGAATGACAGACGCTCTCTACTAACCCCTCTCCCCTCCCAAAAGGGAAAAGGAAAGAGAACAAGAGGACAAGAGAGAGAGACTTTACGGTTTGGAAAAGAAAACGAAAACAGCTTTAATGAAACAATAACAATAAAAGAATAAGGAATAATAAGAATAAGGAAATATTGAAATATATACAATATGTACAAATATATGTAAAACCAATACCGAACCCAACTCCCCCCACCCTGATGACGATACGTCACCACCACGCTGCAGGGCTGGCACTGGGGCAGTCCCAGGCTGGACTCGGCAGCAGACAGGGACGGGATGCAGGAGCTGGACTCAGGCACTGGATTCAGGGATGCACGGATCGGGATCGACGACAGAAGAACAGGCAGAGTCCTCCTCAGATGTCGGCCATCGAAGAAGAGAGGAAGAGAGACCAAGAGAGCGAGACCCTCGTGATCTCTCAGCTTTACACTGAATATGACGTCTATGGGACGGAATACTCTGTTGGTCAGGTTTGGGTCACCTGTCCAGTTCGCTCCTCCGTGTAGGCGCGACCCTTTTCTCTCCCGGCTCCCCGACACGGAGTACAAGATTTAGCAGTGACCTTGGTCGCCATAAGAACAAGTATAAGCAAGGGCCCCTCTGCACACCGTTCCTTGGTACGAGCTATAAACATCAGGCCTTATCACTGCTGGGAGCAGTCGCTGTCTGGAAATATGTGCTGCTGTTAGTTAGAGGAGACTTAGCTGAAAAGTTAAAGCACTAAACCAGAATTAGTTCTGATTTAGCCCAAACCAGAACACACATGTACCTGGCGTTGCTGCAACACCACTGCCCACTCCATCCCCCATCTCTCGTCTTGTGCTCGGCATCGGTGTTTCACAGCGGTCACTGGGGCCTCGGTCACGTCTTCCCGGAGCCCCGTCAGGTCGCTCTGGCGGTGGCTGACAGCTCCAGGCTTATGTGGCAGGAGGGTTCCTTTGGTAAGTGACACCTCGTGCCTCCCTGGGAGGCTGCAGGACAAAGGCCCACGGGCTCTCCGCACAGCCCGGCACTGCTGGCCAGCCCTCTGGGCTCCCCTGCTGCCTCCTCCCCCGGCGGCTCACAGGCAGCACGTGGCTCGCTCTTGGGGATCTTGTTCTAACCCGGAGGGGAATCAAAGCGTATGGCTGCCTGCAGCCCCAAGCCCTGGGTGTCCCTTTGCTGCGAGCCCTGAGGAGCGTCCGCCAAGGTGTTCTGCAGGGAGAGGACAACTGAAGGCATCCTGTTAGCACCCCTGTTTGAGCAGTACCCAGGCAGTCAGGCACAGAGCTGGTATGTAGCAGAAGTCACTAGTTCAACTGCAATCAGGAGAAGTCAGGGAAATCTCTGGACCAATCTGGTGCTCTGAAGAGTATTTCGTGGGTAATATAAGCACGTGCAAGTGAGAAGCTTTGAGATTATAAAGGGAATTTGCGCTTTGGCACATTTCTGTGGAAGAAAGAAAGTAGGCGTTTAGTGTTTAAAATGAAGTTTCTTACCTAGGAACACCAGTAAAAGGTGGCTAAGAGCTGCTGGGGTTAATTGTCACAGAAGGAGACGAAGTTAGTCGAGCAGGACCTACCTGCCTTTCATACACCCCTGCTGACTGGGCCCGATCACCTGCTTGTCCCGTACGTGCCGTGCGATGGCACTCAAGATGACCTTCCCCGGCCCCGAGGTCAGGCTGACAGGCTCCCTGGACTCCCTGGATCCTCCTTCCGGCCCTTCTTGTGGATGGGCGTCACATTTGCCTGCTTCCAGTCCACCGGGACCCCCTGGGACATCTGTAGCGAGCGTTGGTCCCCCCACCCTCACCCCCTGAACTCATGGCAACATTAGCCTGCTGGGAGACAGTCAGCACACGAGATATGACTCGGTCCCACCTCGTCGTTAGGCGTAAAATTAGTCTTTAGAATCCTCTGGTTTAGAGGAAGAGAATTTCAACTCTCTGCGTGGCTCAACGGGCCTGGACCTCTCTCCTCCCCAGGCAGGGACGCCTCTTTGGTAAGACTTGTGCCTCCGCCTCTGTCACGTTTTACCCAGGAACTACTAACTCGAGCTCGATTTTTGCAGTAAGTGTGTTTATCAAGGGCAATTCCAAACTTCTTCTTCTAACTGTTGACTTAATAACTTACCTATCTTTGCAACTTTGCGAACCTGCCTTACTGAAAGACCTAGGCAGGACTGTGAAACAGGCAAACGTTGACTCTGACGAGTGGCTACACACGTACAATCCTTACTCATAAACCATTGAGCAAGTCTGAGACTAGGACTGGATCTTCCTCTCGGAAGGCATTTGGACAGTAAGGAGGTCCTCTCTGAAGGTCGTGGCGCCACAGGAGGGCTTCCCTTACCCCTCTCCTTTCTCTGTATCCTTAATCATAAACCGTTGACCAGGCCTGGGGCTAAGGCTGAATCTAGGCATACCCAGGCACCTCTCTGAGAAGGAGTTTAGAGAGCAAGGGGGACCACTGTGAGCCTCGTGACTCAAAGGGAGCGTCTCCTTACTCCTTGTATTCCCAGACATGAACCACGGAGCAGTTCAACGGGAGGGCCTCCCTCAACCACCTGTCCAAGCGAGTTGCCCTTTTACGCGACAGGGCGGGAAGGGAGCCTCGTCCCGTCTCCCGCCGCCCTTCCTCTGCCCCACGGTGTTAACAGGACCCACAGTGGGTGCACCGCGTCCCTTGAGTCCCGCAGCCCAGGGCCGTGGCACTGCCACTGCTAGTACCAGACTGCAGGCCCTGTAGGGAGTTTGCAAGGCCTCTGGGTGGAGGAGGTAGTAGGGCCCAGCGGACCCGTGAGGTAACGGTGGGCGTAGCACCAGGAGAAGGGGGAGAAAGCAGCACGGGTGGGGACAGCGATGCCACCTGCATCGTTAGGAACGCTGGGCCTTTTTGTGCAGTTTTCCTGCCTTTCTTTTATTGCAAAATAATTAGATTTAGGGGGCCGGCCAGGATCTCCTGTGGGCCAGCCTGAGCCCCAGCTGCCGGCCTGGACGTGGTTTGGCCAGCCCCTGAGGCACCCTGCCAGTGTCACCGACAGCGGGGTGGCTTCTTGCGGTGCTGGGAGGGGTCCTCAGGGCTGCTGGCCCTCCTCTTCGGGGCTCGCCGGGTCCCGCCAGGGGACCGTGGACTGTCCCGGCTGGCAGTGGAAGGCCCGGGCACAGCCTCCTCCAGGTCCTGCTGTGGCTCTTCTGCCTCCCCACGGGTGGGAATGGGGGTGTTGGGGGGGCTCCTGCGACCTCGCTGGAGGGCTGGGCTGTGGGCAGGAGACCCCCTTTGGGAGGCAGCGGGGCCGGCAGCATCCTGGGGGCTGCCGTCCTGCCCCCCGGCCGCACCGGCGTCCTGGAGGCCCAGCCGACGTCGGGCCCGCCCGCTGCACCGGCGCACGATGGTGGCGACGAGCTGGTGGACAAAGCTCCTCGTGCGCCTGCCCAGGGTGTCCCGCAGCAGCTGGATCAGAGCCTCCTCATCCAGGCCAAAGTAGCGCAGCGTGGAAAGGACGAGGCTCTGCGCTGCCGCTGCTTCCTGGGCATCCTCGAAGAGCTGCCCCAGCTCCTGATGCAGCCAGGGCAGCAGGGGGTGGAGGACAGCGCGGTACGTGCGGAAGATGGACGCCCAGACGCACGCGTAGAAGCCGCCCACTGGAGCCATGGGCGGCGGCCCCGCAGCTGGTGGCCGGGCTGCAGCTGGCTGTCCCGGCGCTCCTCCTGTCGGCTGGACGACGACTGATGGTGCTGCAGGCGGTGGGATGTCACGCTCCTGAAAGTCGTCGTCCGCCCGCACCGAGTGCACGATGGAGCTCGCCCTCCTCTTGCAGAGGGGGCACTCGGGCTTGCTCTCAACCCACCGCGCGATGCACGGGTAGCAGAACGGGTGGAGGCAGGGCATCACGAAGCTGGCCTCCTCCCAGCTGTCCAGGCATATTGGACAGCGGTTGTCCAGCTCCGCGGCCATGCTCTCCACGTGCTGCGGTGGGCTGAGGGGAGCTGGGGATGTCGAGCTGCTCCCTCTCACCGGCGCTGCAGCAGCGGGGGTCACGCTAGAAAAGGAAGGGCGGCCACAGTCTTTGGCTGCTCCAGGGAGGGGTGGAAGAAACGTCCAGGCCCCTCAAGAAAGCAGCCCTCTCGGCTCCCCGGGGTGCGGTTTCCCCGCACGGAGCTCACCTCTGCTGCTGCGAGCGCGCCTCCGGAGTGCCCCGGCTGCCGGAAGCAGACGGGGCTGGGGAAAACCCTCCGATGGCTCTGGGGTCGGGCACTGAGAGTTGCCGTGAAGAACTCCCCGAGCACGACCTCAGCACCAGCACCAGCCTCGCTCGACACTCCAACCTCACGTACTCGCTCAGCTGGAGTGCGGGCACGAGCCAGCTGGGTGAGACTCGGCACCCGGCTATAAGCAGCGAGGGGTGTGTGGTCACAATGCGTCACCCGGCAACGTCGTCGTCCAGTGCATGGTGAACATAAAATCAAAGAATCATGGAACGGTTTGGCTTGGAAGGGACCTCAAAGATGATCTAGTTCCAAGCCCCCTGCCACGGCAGGGACACCTGCCACGAGAGCAGGTTGCTCACGGCTCCATCCAGCCTGGCCTTGAACACTTCCAGGGATGGAGCATCCCCAGCGTCCTTAGGCAACCTGTTCCAGCGTCTCACCACCCTCAGGGTGGAGATCTTCTTCCTCATATCTAGTCTGACCCTGCCCTCTCCCAGCTTCCTCGTCCGATCACTGCAGGCCCTGGTAAAAAGTCCCTGCCCCACCTTCTTGTGGGCCCCCTTCAGGTACTGGAAGGCCGCTAGAAGGTCTCCCCGGAGCCTTCTCTTTTCCAGGCTGAACAAGCCCAACTCTCTCAGCCTGTCCTCGTTGGAAAGGTGTTCCAACTCTCTGACCGCCTTGGTAGCCCTCCTCTGCACTCGCTCCAGCAGCTCCATGTCTTTCTTGTGTTGGGGGCTCCAGAGCTGGACGCACTATTCCAGGTGGGGTCTCACGAGGGGAGGGCAGGGCAGAGCAGAGGGGCAGAATCACCTCCCTCGGCCTGCTGGCCACACATCTTTTGATGCAGCCCAGGATACGGTTGGCTTTCCGCGCTGCTCACGTTCATGTCACGGTCCATCCCTGGGTGACATGAGAACCCATCGCTCGGGGACGTCACCGTCCATCGCTTGGGAACATGAAAATGGGCCGTCCTCACGTGCAGCACTCGCACATTTTCTCGGTTTGAGGCTGGGCCGGCCACTAACGAATGACAGACGCTCTCTACTAACCCCTCTCCCCTCCCAAAAGGGAAAAGGAAAGAGAACAAGAGGACAAGAGAGAGAGACTTTACGGTTTGGAAAAGAAAACGAAAACAGCTTTAATGAAACAATAACAATAAAAGAATAAGGAATAATAAGAATAAGGAAATATTGAAATATATACAATATGTACAAATATATGTAAAACCAATACCGAACCCAACTCCCCCCACCCTGATGACGATACGTCACCACCACGCTGCAGGGCTGGCACTGGGGCAGTCCCAGGCTGGACTCGGCAGCAGACAGGGACGGGATGCAGGAGCTGGACTCAGGCACTGGATTCAGGGATGCACGGATCGGGATCGACGACAGAAGAACAGGCAGAGTCCTCCTCAGATGTCGGCCATCGAAGAAGAGAGGAAGAGAGACCAAGAGAGCGAGACCCTCGTGATCTCTCAGCTTTATACTGAATATGACGTCTATGGGACGGAATACTCTGTTGGTCAGGTTTGGGTCACCTGTCCAGTTCGCTCCTCCCTGTAGGCGCGACCCTTTTCACTCCCGGCTCCCCGACACGGAGTACAAGATTTAGCAGTGACCTTGGTCGCCATAAGAACAAGTATAAGCAAGGGCCCCTCTGCACACCGTTCCTTGGTACGAGCTATAAACATCAGGCCTTATCACTGCTGGGAGCAGTCGCTGTCTGGAAATATGTGCTGCTGTTAGTTAGAGGAGACTTAGCTGAAAAGTTAAAGCACTAAACCAGAATTAGTTCTGATTTAGCCCAAACCAGAACACACATGTACCTGGTGTTGCTGCAACACCACTGCCCACTCCATCCCCCATCTCTCGTCTTGTGCTCGGCATCGGTGTTTCACAGCGGTCACTGGGGCCTCGGTCACGTCTTCCCGGAGCCCCGTCAGGTCGCTCTGGCGGTGGCTGACAGCTCCAGGCTTATGTGGCAGGAGGGTTCCTTTGGTAAGTGACACCTCGTGCCTCCCTGGGAGGCTGCAGGACAAAGGCCCACGGGCTCTCCCCACAGCCCGGCACTGCTGGCCAGCCCTCTGGGCTCCCCTGCTGCCTCCTCCCCCGGCGGCTCACAGGCAGCACGTGGCTCGCTCTTGGGGATCTTGTTCTACCCGGAGGGGAATCAAAGCGTATGGCTGCCTGCAGCCCCAAGCCCTGGGTGTCCCTTTGCTGCGAGCCCTGAGGAGCGTCCGCCAAGGTGTTCTGCAGGGAGAGGACAACTGAAGGCATCCTGTTAGCACCCCTGTTTGAGCAGTACCCAGGCAGTCAGGCACAGAGCTGGTATGTAGCAGAAGTCACTAGTTCAACTGCAATCAGGAGAAGTCAGGGAAATCTCTGGACCAATCTGGTGCTCTGAAGAGTATTTCGTGGGTAATATAAGCACGTGCAAGTGAGAAGCTTTGAGATTATAAAGGGAATTTGCGCTTTGGCACATTTCTGTGGAAGAAAGAAAGTAGGCGTTTAGTGTTTAAAATGAAGTTTCTTACCTAGGAACACCAGTAAAAGGTGGCTAAGAGCTGCTGGGGTTAATTGTCACAGAAGGAGACGAAGTTAGTCGAGCAGGACCTACCTGCCTTTCATACACCCCTGCTGACTGGGCCCGATCACCTGCTTGTCCCGTACGTGCCGTGCGATGGCACTCAAGATGACCTTCCCCGGCCCCGAGGTCAGGCTGACAGGCTCCCTGGACTCCCTGGATCCTCCTTCCGGCCCTTCTTGTGGATGGGCGTCACATTTGCCTGCTTCCAGTCCACCGGGACCCCCTGGGACATCTGTAGCGAGCGTTGGTCCCCCCACCCTCACCCCCTGAACTCATGGCAACATTAGCCTGCTGGGAGACAGTCAGCACAAGAGATATGACTCGGTCCCACCTCGTCGTTAGGCGTAAAATTAGTCTTTAGAATCCTCTGGTTTAGAGGAAGAGAATTTCAACTCTCTGCGTGGCTCAACGGGCCTGGACCTCTCTCCTCCCCAGGCAGGGACGCCTCTTTGGTAAGACTTGTGCCTCCGCCTCTGTCACGTTTTACCCAGGAACTACTAACTCGAGCTCGATTTTTGCAGTAAGTGTGTTTATCAAGGGCAATTCCAAACTTCTTCTTCTAACTGTTGACTTAATAACTTACCTATCTTTGCAACTTTGCGAACCTGCCTTACTGAAAGACCTAGGCAGGACTGTGAAACAGGCAAACGTTGACTCTGACGAGTGGCTACACACGTACAATCCTTACTCATAAACCATTGAGCAAGTCTGAGACTAGGACTGGATCTTCCTCTCGGAAGGCATTTGGACAGTAAGGAGGTCCTCTCTGAAGGTCGTGGCGCCACAGGAGGGCTTCCCTTACCCCTCTCCTTTCTCTGTATCCTTAATCATAAACCGTTGACCAGGCCTGGGGCTAAGGCTGAATCTAGGCATACCCAGGCACCTCTCTGAGAAGGAGTTTAGAGAGCAAGGGGGACCACTGTGAGCCTCGTGACTCAAAGGGAGCGTCTCCTTACTCCTTGTATTCCCAGACATGAACCACGGAGCAGTTCAACGGGAGGGCCTCCCTCAACCACCTGTCCAAGCGAGTTGCCCTTTTACGCGACAGGGCGGGAAGGGAGCCTCGTCCCGTCTCCCGCCGCCCTTCCTCTGCCCCACGGTGTTAACAGGACCCACAGTGGGTGCACCGCGTCCCTTGAGTCCCGCAGCCCAGGGCCGTGGCACTGCCACTGCTAGTACCAGACTGCAGGCCCTGTAGGGAGTTTGCAAGGCCTCTGGGTGGAGGAGGTAGTAGGGCCCAGCGGACCCGTGAGGTAACGGTGGGCGTAGCACCAGGAGAAGGGGGAGAAAGCAGCACGGGTGGGGACAGCGATGCCACCTGCATCGTTAGGAACGCTGGGCCTTTTTGTGCAGTTTTCCTGCCTTTCTTTTATTGCAAAATAATTAGATTTAGGGGGCCGGCCAGGATCTCCTGTGGGCCAGCCTGAGCCCCAGCTGCCGGCCTGGACGTGGTTTGGCCAGCCCCTGAGGCACCCTGCCAGTGTCACCGACAGCGGGGTGGCTTCTTGCGGTGCTGGGAGGGGTCCTCAGGGCTGCTGGCCCTCCTCTTCGGGGCTCGCCGGGTCCCGCCAGGGGACCGTGGACTGTCCCGGCTGGCAGTGGAAGGCCCGGGCACAGCCTCCTCCGGGTCCTGCTGTGACTCTTCTGCCTCCCCACGGGTGGGAATGGGGGTGTTGGGGGGGCTCCTGCGACCTCGCTGGAGGGCTGGGCTGTGGGCAGGAGACCCCCTTTGGGAGGCAGCGGGGCCGGCAGCATCCTGGGGGCTGCCGTCCTGCCCCCCAGCCGCACCGGCGTCCTGGAGGCCCAGCCGACGTCGGGCCCGCCCGCTGCACCGGCGCACGATGGTGGCGACGAGCTGGTGGACAAAGCTCCTCGTGCGCCTGCCCAGGGTGTCCCGCAGCAGCTGGATCAGAGCCTCCTCATCCAGGCCAAAGTAGCGCAGCGTGGAAAGGACGAGGCTCTGCGCTGCCGCTGCTTCCTGGGCATCCTCGAAGAGCTGCCCCAGCTCCTGATGCAGCCAGGGCAGCAGGGGGTGGAGGACAGCGCGGTACGTGCGGAAGATGGACGCCCAGACGCACGCGTAGAAGCCGCCCACTGGAGCCATGGGCGGCGGCCCCGCAGCTGGTGGCCGGGCTGCAGCTGGCTGTCCCGGCGCTCCTCCTGTCGGCTGGACGACGACTGATGGTGCTGCAGGCGGTGGGATGTCACGCTCCTGAAAGTCGTCGTCCGCCCGCACCGAGTGCACGATGGAGCTCGCCCTCCTCTTGCAGAGGGGGCACTCGGGCTTGCTCTCAACCCACCGCGCGATGCACGGGTAGCAGAACGGGTGGAGGCAGGGCATCACGAAGCTGGCCTCCTCCCAGCTGTCCAGGCATATTGGACAGCGGTTGTCCAGCTCCGCGGCCATGCTCTCCACGTGCTGCGGTGGGCTGAGGGGAGCTGGGGATGTCGAGCTGCTCCCTCTCACCGGCGCTGCAGCAGCGGGGGTCACGCTAGAAAAGGAAGGGCGGCCACAGTCTTTGGCTGCTCCAGGGAGGGGTGGAAGAAACGTCCAGGCCCCTCAAGAAAGCAGCCCTCTCGGCTCCCCGGGGTGCGGTTTCCCCGCACGGAGCTCACCTCTGCTGCTGCGAGCGCACCTCCGGAGTGCCCCGGCTGCCGGAAGCAGACGGGGCCGGGGAAAACCCTCCGATGGCTCTGGGGTCGGGCACTGAGAGTTGCCGTGAAGAACTCCCCGAGCACGACCTCAGCACCAGCACCAGCCTCGCTCGACACTCCAACCTCACGTACTCGCTCAGCTGGAGTGCGGGCACGAGCCAGCTGGGTGAGACTCGGCACCCGGCTATAAGCAGCGAGGGGTGTGTGGTCACAATGCGTCACCCGGCAACGTCGTCGTCCAGTGCATGGTGAACATAAAATCAAAGAATCATGGAACGGTTTGGCTTGGAAGGGACCTCAAAGATGATCTAGTTCCAAGCCCCCTGCCACGGCAGGGACACCTGCCACGAGAGCAGGTTGCTCACGGCTCCATCCAGCCTGGCCTTGAACACTTCCAGGGATGGAGCATCCCCAGCGTCCTTAGGCAACCTGTTCCAGCGTCTCACCACCCTCAGGGTGGAGATCTTCTTCCTCATATCTAGTCTGACCCTGCCCTCTCCCAGCTTCCTCGTCCGATCACTGCAGGCCCTGGTAAAAAGTCCCTGCCCCACCTTCTTGTGGGCCCCCTTCAGGTACTGGAAGGCCGCTAGAAGGTCTCCCCGGAGCCTTCTCTTTTCCAGGCTGAACAAGCCCAACTCTCTCAGCCTGTCCTCGTAGGAAAGGTGTTCCAACTCTCTGACCGCCTTGGTAGCCCTCCTCTGCACTCGCTCCAGCAGCTCCATGTCTTTCTTGTGTTGGGGGCTCCAGAGCTGGACGCACTATTCCAGGTGGGGTCTCACGAGGGGAGGGCAGGGCAGAGCAGAGGGGCAGAATCACCTCCCTCGGCCTGCTGGCCACACATCTTTTGATGCAGCCCAGGATACGGTTGGCTTTCCGCGCTGCTCACGTTCATGTCACGGTCCATCCCTGGGTGACATGAGAACCCATCGCTCGGGGACGTCACCGTCCATCGCTTGGGAACATGAAAATGGGCCGTCCTCACGTGCAGCACTCGCACATTTTCTCGGTTTGAGGCTGGGCCGGCCACTAACGAATGACAGACGCTCTCTACTAACCCCTCTCCCCTCCCAAAAGGGAAAAGGAAAGAGAACAAGAGGACAAGAGAGAGAGACTTTACGGTTTGGAAAAGAAAACGAAAACAGCTTTAATGAAACAATAACAATAAAAGAATAAGGAATAATAAGAATAAGGAAATATTGAAATATATACAATATGTACAAATATACGTAAAACCAATACCAAACCCAACTCCCCCCACCCTGATGACGATACGTCACCACCACGCTGCAGGGCTGGCACTGGGGCAGTCCCAGGCTGGACTCGGCAGCAGACAGGGACGGGATGCAGGAGCTGGACTCAGGCACTGGATTCAGGGATGCACGGATCGGGATCGACGACAGAAGAACAGGCAGAGTCCTCCTCAGATGTCGGCCATCGAAGAAGAGAGGAAGAGAGACCAAGAGAGCGAGACCCTCGTGATCTCTCAGCTTTATACTGAATATGACGTCTATGGGACGGAATACTCTGTTGGTCAGGTTTGGGTCACCTGTCCAGTTCGCTCCTCCCTGTAGGCGCGACCCTTTTCACTCCCGGCTCCCCGACACGGAGTACAAGATTTAGCAGTGACCTTGGTCGCCATAAGAACAAGTATAAGCAAGGGCCCCTCTGCACACCGTTCCTTGGTACGAGCTATAAACATCAGGCCTTATCACTGCTGGGAGCAGTCGCTGTCTGGAAATATGTGCTGCTGTTAGTTAGAGGAGACTTAGCTGAAAAGTTAAAGCACTAAACCAGAATTAGTTCTGATTTAGCCCAAACCAGAACACACATGTACCTGGCGTTGCTGCAACACCACTGCCCACTCCATCCCCCATCTCTCGTCTTGTGCTCGGCATCGGTGTTTCACAGCGGTCACTGGGGCCTCGGTCACGTCTTCCCGGAGCCCCGTCAGGTCGCTCTGGCGGTGGCTGACAGCTCCAGGCTTATGTGGCAGGAGGGTTCCTTTGGTAAGTGACACCTCGTGCCTCCCTGGGAGGCTGCAGGACAAAGGCCCACGGGCTCTCCCCACAGCCCGGCACTGCTGGCCAGCCCTCTGGGCTCCCCTGCTGCCTCCTCCCCCGGCGGCTCACAGGCAGCACGTGGCTCGCTCTTGGGGATCTTGTTCTACCCGGAGGGGAATCAAAGCGTATGGCTGCCTGCAGCCCCAAGCCCTGGGTGTCCCTTTGCTGCGAGCCCTGAGGAGCGTCCGCCAAGGTGTTCTGCAGGGAGAGGACAACTGAAGGCATCCTGTTAGCACCCCTGTTTGAGCAGTACCCAGGCAGTCAGGCACAGAGCTGGTATGTAGCAGAAGTCACTAGTTCAACTGCAATCAGGAGAAGTCAGGGAAATCTCTGGACCAATCTGGTGCTCTGAAGAGTATTTCGTGGGTAATATAAGCACGTGCAAGTGAGAAGCTTTGAGATTATAAAGGGAATTTGCGCTTTGGCACATTTCTGTGGAAGAAAGAAAGTAGGCGTTTAGTGTTTAAAATGAAGTTTCTTACCTAGGAACACCAGTAAAAGGTGGCTAAGAGCTGCTGGGGTTAATTGTCACAGAAGGAGACGAAGTTAGTCGAGCAGGACCTACCTGCCTTTCATACACCCCTGCTGACTGGGCCCGATCACCTGCTTGTCCCGTACGTGCCGTGCGATGGCACTCAAGATGACCTTCCCCGGCCCCGAGGTCAGGCTGACAGGCTCCCTGGACTCCCTGGATCCTCCTTCCGGCCCTTCTTGTGGATGGGCGTCACATTTGCCTGCTTCCAGTCCACCGGGACCCCCTGGGACATCTGTAGCGAGCGTTGGTCCCCCCACCCTCACCCCCTGAACTCATGGCAACATTAGCCTGCTGGGAGACAGTCAGCACACGAGATATGACTCGGTCCCACCTCGTCGTTAGGCGTAAAATTAGTCTTTAGAATCCTCTGGTTTAGAGGAAGAGAATTTCAACTCTCTGCGTGGCTCAACGGGCCTGGACCTCTCTCCTCCCCAGGCAGGGACGCCTCTTTGGTAAGACTTGTGCCTCCGCCTCTGTCACGTTTTACCCAGGAACTACTAACTCGAGCTCGATTTTTGCAGTAAGTGTGTTTATCAAGGGCAATTCCAAACTTCTTCTTCTAACTGTTGACTTAATAACTTACCTATCTTTGCAACTTTGCGAACCTGCCTTACTGAAAGACCTAGGCAGGACTGTGAAACAGGCAAACGTTGACTCTGACGAGTGGCTACACACGTACAATCCTTACTCATAAACCATTGAGCAAGTCTGAGACTAGGACTGGATCTTCCTCTCGGAAGGCATTTGGACAGTAAGGAGGTCCTCTCTGAAGGTCGTGGCGCCACAGGAGGGCTTCCCTTACCCCTCTCCTTTCTCTGTATCCTTAATCATAAACCGTTGACCAGGCCTGGGGCTAAGGCTGAATCTAGGCATACCCAGGCACCTCTCTGAGAAGGAGTTTAGAGAGCAAGGGGGACCACTGTGAGCCTCGTGACTCAAAGGGAGCGTCTCCTTACTCCTTGTATTCCCAGACATGAACCACGGAGCAGTTCAACGGGAGGGCCTCCCTCAACCACCTGTCCAAGCGAGTTGCCCTTTTACGCGACAGGGCGGGAAGGGAGCCTCGTCCCGTCTCCCGCCGCCCTTCCTCTGCCCCACGGTGTTAACAGGACCCACAGTGGGTGCACCGCGTCCCTTGAGTCCCGCAGCCCAGGGCCGTGGCACTGCCACTGCTAGTACCAGACTGCAGGCCCTGTAGGGAGTTTGCAAGGCCTCTGGGTGGAGGAGGTAGTAGGGCCCAGCGGACCCGTGAGGTAACGGTGGGCGTAGCACCAGGAGAAGGGGGAGAAAGCAGCACGGGTGGGGACAGCGATGCCACCTGCATCGTTAGGAACGCTGGGCCTTTTTGTGCAGTTTTCCTGCCTTTCTTTTATTGCAAAATAATTAGATTTAGGGGGCCGGCCAGGATCTCCTGTGGGCCAGCCTGAGCCCCAGCTGCCGGCCTGGACGTGGTTTGGCCAGCCCCTGAGGCACCCTGCCAGTGTCACCGACAGCGGGGTGGCTTCTTGCGGTGCTGGGAGGGGTCCTCAGGGCTGCTGGCCCTCCTCTTCGGGGCTCGCCGGGTCCCGCCAGGGGACCGTGGACTGTCCCGGCTGGCAGTGGAAGGCCCGGGCACAGCCTCCTCCGGGTCCTGCTGTGGCTCTTCTGCCTCCCCACGGGTGGGAATGGGGGTGTTGGGGGGGCTCCTGCGACCTCGCTGGAGGGCTGGGCTGTGGGCAGGAGACCCCCTTTGGGAGGCAGCGGGGCCGGCAGCATCCTGGGGGCTGCCGTCCTGCCCCCCGGCCGCACCGGCGTCCTGGAGGCCCAGCCGACGTCGGGCCCGCCCGCTGCACCGGCGCACGATGGTGGCGACGAGCTGGTGGACAAAGCTCCTCGTGCGCCTGCCCAGGGTGTCCCGCAGCAGCTGGATCAGAGCCTCCTCATCCAGGCCAAAGTAGCGCAGCGTGGAAAGGACGAGGCTCTGCGCTGCCGCTGCTTCCTGGGCATCCTCGAAGAGCTGCCCCAGCTCCTGATGCAGCCAGGGCAGCAGGGGGTGGAGGACAGCGCGGTACGTGCGGAAGATGGACGCCCAGACGCACGCGTAGAAGCCGCCCACTGGAGCCATGGGCGGCGGCCCCGCAGCTGGTGGCCGGGCTGCAGCTGGCTGTCCCGGCGCTCCTCCTGTCGGCTGGACGACGACTGATGGTGCTGCAGGCGGTGGGATGTCACGCTCCTGAAAGTCGTCGTCCGCCCGCACCGAGTGCACGATGGAGCTCGCCCTCCTCTTGCAGAGGGGGCACTCGGGCTTGCTCTCAACCCACCGCGCGATGCACGGGTAGCAGAACGGGTGGAGGCAGGGCATCACGAAGCTGGCCTCCTCCCAGCTGTCCAGGCATATTGGACAGCGGTTGTCCAGCTCCGCGGCCATGCTCTCCACGTGCTGCGGTGGGCTGAGGGGAGCTGGGGATGTCGAGCTGCTCCCTCTCACCGGCGCTGCAGCAGCGGGGGTCACGCTAGAAAAGGAAGGGCGGCCACAGTCTTTGGCTGCTCCAGGGAGGGGTGGAAGAAACGTCCAGGCCCCTCAAGAAAGCAGCCCTCTCGGCTCCCCGGGGTGCGGTTTCCCCGCACGGAGCTCACCTCTGCTGCTGCGAGCGCACCTCCGGAGTGCCCCGGCTGCCGGAAGCAGACGGGGCCGGGGAAAACCCTCCGATGGCTCTGGGGTCGGGCACTGAGAGTTGCCGTGAAGAACTCCCCGAGCACGACCTCAGCACCAGCACCAGCCTCGCTCGACACTCCAACCTCACGTACTCGCTCAGCTGGAGTGCGGGCACGAGCCAGCTGGGTGAGACTCGGCACCCGGCTATAAGCAGCGAGGGGTGTGTGGTCACAATGCGTCACCCGGCAACGTCGTCGTCCAGTGCATGGTGAACATAAAATCAAAGAATCATGGAACGGTTTGGCTTGGAAGGGACCTCAAAGATGATCTAGTTCCAAGCCCCCTGCCACGGCAGGGACACCTGCCACGAGAGCAGGTTGCTCACGGCTCCATCCAGCCTGGCCTTGAACACTTCCAGGGATGGAGCATCCCCAGCGTCCTTAGGCAACCTGTTCCAGCGTCTCACCACCCTCAGGGTGGAGATCTTCTTCCTCATATCTAGTCTGACCCTGCCCTCTCCCAGCTTCCTCGTCCGATCACTGCAGGCCCTGGTAAAAAGTCCCTGCCCCACCTTCTTGTGGGCCCCCTTCAGGTACTGGAAGGCCGCTAGAAGGTCTCCCCGGAGCCTTCTCTTTTCCAGGCTGAACAAGCCCAACTCTCTCAGCCTGTCCTCGTAGGAAAGGTGTTCCAACTCTCTGACCACCTTGGTAGCCCTCCTCTGCACTCGCTCCAGCAGCTCCATGTCTTTCTTGTGTTGGGGGCTCCAGAGCTGGACGCACTATTCCAGGTGGGGTCTCACGAGGGGAGGGCAGGGCAGAGCAGAGGGGCAGAATCACCTCCCTCGGCCTGCTGGCCACACATCTTTTGATGCAGCCCAGGATACGGTTGGCTTTCCGCGCTGCTCACGTTCATGTCACGGTCCATCCCTGGGTGACATGAGAACCCATCGCTCGGGGACGTCACCGTCCATCGCTTGGGAACATGAAAATGGGCCGTCCTCACGTGCAGCACTCGCACATTTTCTTGGTTTGAGGCTGGGCCGGCCACTAACGAATGACAGACGCTCTCTACTAACCCCTCTCCCCTCCCAAAAGGGAAAAGGAAAGAGAACAAGAGGACAAGAGAGAGAGACTTTACGGTTTGGAAAAGAAAACGAAAACAGCTTTAATGAAACAATAACAATAAAAGAATAAGGAATAATAAGAATAAGGAAATATTGAAATATATACAATATGTACAAATATACGTAAAACCAATACCAAACCCAACTCCCCCCACCCTGATGACGATACGTCACCACCACGCTGCAGGGCTGGCACTGGGGCAGTCCCAGGCTGGACTCGGCAGCAGACAGGGACGGGATGCAGGAGCTGAACTCAGGCACTGGATTCAGGGATGCACGGATCGGGATCGACGACAGAAGAACAGGCAGAGTCCTCCTCAGATGTCGGCCATCGAAGAAGAGAGGAAGAGAGACCAAGAGAGCGAGACCCTCGTGATCTCTCAGCTTTATACTGAATATGACGTCTATGGGACGGAATACTCTGTTGGTCAGGTTTGGGTCACCTGTCCAGTTCGCTCCTCCCTGTAGGCGCGACCCTTTTCACTCCCGGCTCCCCGACACGGAGTACAAGATTTAGCAGTGACCTTGGTCGCCATAAGAACAAGTATAAGCAAGGGCCCCTCTGCACACCGTTCCTTGGTACGAGCTATAAACATCAGGCCTTATCACTGCTGGGAGCAGTCGCTGTCTGGAAATATGTGCTGCTGTTAGTTAGAGGAGACTTAGCTGAAAAGTTAAAGCACTAAACCAGAATTAGTTCTGATTTAGCCCAAACCAGAACACACATGTACCTGGCGTTGCTGCAACACCACTGCCCACTCCATCCCCCATCTCTCGTCTTGTGCTCGGCATCGGTGTTTCACAGCGGTCACTGGGGCCTCGGTCACGTCTTCCCGGAGCCCCGTCAGGTCGCTCTGGCGGTGGCTGACAGCTCCAGGCTTATGTGGCAGGAGGGTTCCTTTGGTAAGTGACACCTCGTGCCTCCCTGGGAGGCTGCAGGACAAAGGCCCACGGGCTCTCCCCACAGCCCGGCACTGCTGGCCAGCCCTCTGGGCTCCCCTGCTGCCTCCTCCCCCGGCGGCTCACAGGCAGCACGTGGCTCGCTCTTGGGGATCTTGTTCTACCCGGAGGGGAATCAAAGCGTATGGCTGCCTGCAGCCCCAAGCCCTGGGTGTCCCTTTGCTGCGAGCCCTGAGGAGCGTCCGCCAAGGTGTTCTGCAGGGAGAGGACAACTGAAGGCATCCTGTTAGCACCCCTGTTTGAGCAGTACCCAGGCAGTCAGGCACAGAGCTGGTATGTAGCAGAAGTCACTAGTTCAACTGCAATCAGGAGAAGTCAGGGAAATCTCTGGACCAATCTGGTGCTCTGAAGAGTATTTCGTGGGTAATATAAGCACGTGCAAGTGAGAAGCTTTGAGATTATAAAGGGAATTTGCGCTTTGGCACATTTCTGTGGAAGAAAGAAAGTAGGCGTTTAGTGTTTAAAATGAAGTTTCTTACCTAGGAACACCAGTAAAAGGTGGCTAAGAGCTGCTGGGGTTAATTGTCACAGAAGGAGACGAAGTTAGTCGAGCAGGACCTACCTGCCTTTCATACACCCCTGCTGACTGGGCCCGATCACCTGCTTGTCCCGTACGTGCCGTGCGATGGCACTCAAGATGACCTTCCCCGGCCCCGAGGTCAGGCTGACAGGCTCCCTGGACTCCCTGGATCCTCCTTCCGGCCCTTCTTGTGGATGGGCGTCACATTTGCCTGCTTCCAGTCCACCGGGACCCCCTGGGACATCTGTAGCGAGCGTTGGTCCCCCCACCCTCACCCCCTGAACTCATGGCAACATTAGCCTGCTGGGAGACAGTCAGCACACGAGATATGACTCGGTCCCACCTCGTCGTTAGGCGTAAAATTAGTCTTTAGAATCCTCTGGTTTAGAGGAAGAGAATTTCAACTCTCTGCGTGGCTCAACGGGCCTGGACCTCTCTCCTCCCCAGGCAGGGACGCCTCTTTGGTAAGACTTGTGCCTCCGCCTCTGTCACGTTTTACCCAGGAACTACTAACTCGAGCTCGATTTTTGCAGTAAGTGTGTTTATCAAGGGCAATTCCAAACTTCTTCTTCTAACTGTTGACTTAATAACTTACCTATCTTTGCAACTTTGCGAACCTGCCTTACTGAAAGACCTAGGCAGGACTGTGAAACAGGCAAACGTTGACTCTGACGAGTGGCTACACACGTACAATCCTTACTCATAAACCATTGAGCAAGTCTGAGACTAGGACTGGATCTTCCTCTCGGAAGGCATTTGGACAGTAAGGAGGTCCTCTCTGAAGGTCGTGGCGCCACAGGAGGGCTTCCCTTACCCCTCTCCTTTCTCTGTATCCTTAATCATAAACCGTTGACCAGGCCTGGGGCTAAGGCTGAATCTAGGCATACCCAGGCACCTCTCTGAGAAGGAGTTTAGAGAGCAAGGGGGACCACTGTGAGCCTCGTGACTCAAAGGGAGCGTCTCCTTACTCCTTGTATTCCCAGACATGAACCACGGAGCAGTTCAACGGGAGGGCCTCCCTCAACCACCTGTCCAAGCGAGTTGCCCTTTTACGCGACAGGGCGGGAAGGGAGCCTCGTCCCGTCTCCCGCCGCCCTTCCTCTGCCCCACGGTGTTAACAGGACCCACAGTGGGTGCACCGCGTCCCTTGAGTCCCGCAGCCCAGGGCCGTGGCACTGCCACTGCTAGTACCAGACTGCAGGCCCTGTAGGGAGTTTGCAAGGCCTCTGGGTGGAGGAGGTAGTAGGGCCCAGCGGACCCGTGAGGTAACGGTGGGCGTAGCACCAGGAGAAGGGGGAGAAAGCAGCACGGGTGGGGACAGCGATGCCACCTGCATCGTTAGGAACGCTGGGCCTTTTTGTGCAGTTTTCCTGCCTTTCTTTTATTGCAAAATAATTAGATTTAGGGGGCCGGCCAGGATCTCCTGTGGGCCAGCCTGAGCCCCAGCTGCCGGCCTGGACGTGGTTTGGCCAGCCCCTGAGGCACCCTGCCAGTGTCACCGACAGCGGGGTGGCTTCTTGCGGTGCTGGGAGGGGTCCTCAGGGCTGCTGGCCCTCCTCTTCGGGGCTCGCCGGGTCCCGCCAGGGGACCGTGGACTGTCCCGGCTGGCAGTGGAAGGCCCGGGCACAGCCTCCTCCGGGTCCTGCTGTGGCTCTTCTGCCTCCCCACGGGTGGGAATGGGGGTGTTGGGGGGGCTCCTGCGACCTCGCTGGAGGGCTGGGCTGTGGGCAGGAGACCCCCTTTGGGAGGCAGCGGGGCCGGCAGCATCCTGGGGGCTGCCGTCCTGCCCCCCGGCCGCACCGGCGTCCTGGAGGCCCAGCCGACGTCGGGCCCGCCCGCTGCACCGGCGCACGATGGTGGCGACGAGCTGGTGGACAAAGCTCCTCGTGCGCCTGCCCAGGGTGTCCCGCAGCAGCTGGATCAGAGCCTCCTCATCCAGGCCAAAGTAGCGCAGCGTGGAAAGGACGAGGCTCTGCGCTGCCGCTGCTTCCTGGGCATCCTCGAAGAGCTGCCCCAGCTCCTGATGCAGCCAGGGCAGCAGGGGGTGGAGGACAGCGCGGTACGTGCGGAAGATGGACGCCCAGACGCACGCGTAGAAGCCGCCCACTGGAGCCATGGGCGGCGGCCCCGCAGCTGGTGGCCGGGCTGCAGCTGGCTGTCCCGGCGCTCCTCCTGTCGGCTGGACGACGACTGATGGTGCTGCAGGCGGTGGGATGTCACGCTCCTGAAAGTCGTCGTCCGCCCGCACCGAGTGCACGATGGAGCTCGCCCTCCTCTTGCAGAGGGGGCACTCGGGCTTGCTCTCAACCCACCGCGCGATGCACGGGTAGCAGAACGGGTGGAGGCAGGGCATCACGAAGCTGGCCTCCTCCCAGCTGTCCAGGCATATTGGACAGCGGTTGTCCAGCTCCGCGGCCATGCTCTCCACGTGCTGCAGTGGGCTGAGGGGAGCTGGGGATGTCGAGCTGCTCCCTCTCACCGGCGCTGCAGCAGCGGGGGTCACGCTAGAAAAGGAAGGGCGGCCACAGTCTTTGGCTGCTCCAGGGAGGGGTGGAAGAAACGTCCAGGCCCCTCAAGAAAGCAGCCCTCTCGGCTCCCCGGGGTGCGGTTTCCCCGCACGGAGCTCACCTCTGCTGCTGCGAGCGCGCCTCCGGAGTGCCCCGGCTGCCGGAAGCAGACGGGGCCGGGGAAAACCCTCCGATGGCTCTGGGGTCGGGCACTGAGAGTTGCCGTGAAGAACTCCCCGAGCACGACCTCAGCACCAGCACCAGCCTCGCTCGACACTCCAACCTCACGTACTCGCTCAGCTGGAGTGCGGGCACGAGCCAGCTGGGTGAGACTCGGCACCCGGCTATAAGCAGCGAGGGGTGTGTGGTCACAATGCGTCACCCGGCAACGTCGTCGTCCAGTGCATGGTGAACATAAAATCAAAGAATCATGGAACGGTTTGGCTTGGAAGGGACCTCAAAGATGATCTAGTTCCAAGCCCCCTGCCACGGCAGGGACACCTGCCACGAGAGCAGGTTGCTCACGGCTCCATCCAGCCTGGCCTTGAACACTTCCAGGGATGGAGCATCCCCAGCGTCCTTAGGCAACCTGTTCCAGCGTCTCACCACCCTCAGGGTGGAGATCTTCTTCCTCATATCTAGTCTGACCCTGCCCTCTCCCAGCTTCCTCGTCCGATCACTGCAGGCCCTGGTAAAAAGTCCCTGCCCCACCTTCTTGTGGGCCCCCTTCAGGTACTGGAAGGCCGCTAGAAGGTCTCCCCGGAGCCTTCTCTTTTCCAGGCTGAACAAGCCCAACTCTCTCAGCCTGTCCTCGTAGGAAAGGTGTTCCAACTCTCTGACCGCCTTGGTAGCCCTCCTCTGCACTCGCTCCAGCAGCTCCATGTCTTTCTTGTGTTGGGGGCTCCAGAGCTGGATGCACTATTCCAGGTGGGGTCTCACGAGGGGAGGGCAGGGCAGAGCAGAGGGGCAGAATCACCTCCCTCGGCCTGCTGGCCACACATCTTTTGATGCAGCCCAGGATACGGTTGGCTTTCCGCGCTGCTCACGTTCATGTCACGGTCCATCCCTGGGTGACATGAGAACCCATCGCTCGGGGACGTCACCGTCCATCGCTTGGGAACATGAAAATGGGCCGTCCTCACGTGCAGCACTCGCACATTTTCTCGGTTTGAGGCTGGGCCGGCCACTAACGAATGACAGACGCTCTCTACTACCCCCTCTCCCCTCCCAAAAGGGAAAAGGAAAGAGAACAAGAGGACAAGAGAGAGAGACTTTACGGTTTGGAA
The DNA here is from genome assembly GCF_034619465.1 of Leptosomus discolor. Classification (NCBI taxonomy): domain Eukaryota; kingdom Metazoa; phylum Chordata; class Aves; order Leptosomiformes; family Leptosomidae; genus Leptosomus; species Leptosomus discolor. The sequence goes on from NC_141419.1 coordinate 78,056,316, forward strand.
AAGAAAACGAAAACAGCTTTAATGAAATAATAACAATAAAAGAATAAGGAATAATAAGAATAAGGAAATATTGAAATATATACAATATGTACAAATATATGTAAAACCAATACCGAACCCAACTCCCCCCACCCTGATGACGATACGTCACCACCACGCTGCAGGGCTGGCACTGGGGCAGTCCCAGGCTGGACTCGGCAGCAGACAGGGACGGGATGCAGGAGCTGGACTCAGGCACTGGATTCAGGGATGCACGGATCGGGATCGACGACAGAAGAACAGGCAGAGTCCTCCTCAGATGTCGGCCATCGAAGAAGAGAGGAAGAGAGACCAAGAGAGCGAGACCCTCGTGATCTCTCAGCTTTACACTGAATATGACGTCTATGGGACGGAATACTCTGTTGGTCAGGTTTGGGTCACCTGTCCAGTTCGCTCCTCCCTGTAGGCGCGACCCTTTTCACTCCCGGCTCCCCGACACGGAGTACAAGATTTAGCAGTGACCTTGGTCGCCATAAGAACAAGTATAAGCAAGGGCCCCTCTGCACACCGTTCCTTGGTACGAGCTATAAACATCAGGCCTTATCACTGCTGGGAGCAGTCGCTGTCTGGAAATATGTGCTGCTGTTAGTTAGAGGAGACTTAGCTGAAAAGTTAAAGCACTAAACCAGAATTAGTTCTGATTTAGCCCAAACCAGAACACACATGTACCTGGCGTTGCTGCAACACCACTGCCCACTCCATCCCCCATCTCTCGTCTTGTGCTCGGCATCGGTGTTTCACAGCGGTCACTGGGGCCTCGGTCACGTCTTCCCGGAGCCCCGTCAGGTCGCTCTGGCGGTGGCTGACAGCTCCAGGCTTATGTGGCAGGAGGGTTCCTTTGGTAAGTGACACCTCGTGCCTCCCTGGGAGGCTGCAGGACAAAGGCCCACGGGCTCTCCCCACAGCCCGGCACTGCTGGCCAGCCCTCTGGGCTCCCCTGCTGCCTCCTCCCCCGGCGGCTCACAGGCAGCACGTGGCTCGCTCTTGGGGATCTTGTTCTACCCGGAGGGGAATCAAAGCGTATGGCTGCCTGCAGCCCCAAGCCCTGGGTGTCCCTTTGCTGCGAGCCCTGAGGAGCGTCCGCCAAGGTGTTCTGCAGGGAGAGGACAACTGAAGGCATCCTGTTAGCACCCCTGTTTGAGCAGTACCCAGGCAGTCAGGCACAGAGCTGGTATGTAGCAGAAGTCACTAGTTCAACTGCAATCAGGAGAAGTCAGGGAAATCTCTGGACCAATCTGGTGCTCTGAAGAGTATTTCGTGGGTAATATAAGCACGTGCAAGTGAGAAGCTTTGAGATTATAAAGGGAATTTGCGCTTTGGCACATTTCTGTGGAAGAAAGAAAGTAGGCGTTTAGTGTTTAAAATGAAGTTTCTTACCTAGGAACACCAGTAAAAGGTGGCTAAGAGCTGCTGGGGTTAATTGTCACAGAAGGAGACGAAGTTAGTCGAGCAGGACCTACCTGCCTTTCATACACCCCTGCTGACTGGGCCCGATCACCTGCTTGTCCCGTACGTGCCGTGCGATGGCACTCAAGATGACCTTCCCCGGCCCCGAGGTCAGGCTGACAGGCTCCCTGGACTCCCTGGATCCTCCTTCCGGCCCTTCTTGTGGATGGGCGTCACATTTGCCTGCTTCCAGTCCACCGGGACCCCCTGGGACATCTGTAGCGAGCGTTGGTCCCCCCACCCTCACCCCCTGAACTCATGGCAACATTAGCCTGCTGGGAGACAGTCAGCACAAGAGATATGACTCGGTCCCACCTCGTCGTTAGGCGTAAAATTAGTCTTTAGAATCCTCTGGTTTAGAGGAAGAGAATTTCAACTCTCTGCGTGGCTCAACGGGCCTGGACCTCTCTCCTCCCCAGGCAGGGACGCCTCTTTGGTAAGACTTGTGCCTCCGCCTCTGTCACGTTTTACCCAGGAACTACTAACTCGAGCTCGATTTTTGCAGTAAGTGTGTTTATCAAGGGCAATTCCAAACTTCTTCTTCTAACTGTTGACTTAATAACTTACCTATCTTTGCAACTTTGCGAACCTGCCTTACTGAAAGACCTAGGCAGGACTGTGAAACAGGCAAACGTTGACTCTGACGAGTGGCTACACACGTACAATCCTTACTCATAAACCATTGAGCAAGTCTGAGACTAGGACTGGATCTTCCTCTCGGAAGGCATTTGGACAGTAAGGAGGTCCTCTCTGAAGGTCGTGGCGCCACAGGAGGGCTTCCCTTACCCCTCTCCTTTCTCTGTATCCTTAATCATAAACCGTTGACCAGGCCTGGGGCTAAGGCTGAATCTAGGCATACCCAGGCACCTCTCTGAGAAGGAGTTTAGAGAGCAAGGGGGACCACTGTGAGCCTCGTGACTCAAAGGGAGCGTCTCCTTACTCCTTGTATTCCCAGACATGAACCACGGAGCAGTTCAACGGGAGGGCCTCCCTCAACCACCTGTCCAAGCGAGTTGCCCTTTTACGCGACAGGGCGGGAAGGGAGCCTCGTCCCGTCTCCCGCCGCCCTTCCTCTGCCCCACGGTGTTAACAGGACCCACAGTGGGTGCACCGCGTCCCTTGAGTCCCGCAGCCCAGGGCCGTGGCACTGCCACTGCTAGTACCAGACTGCAGGCCCTGTAGGGAGTTTGCAAGGCCTCTGGGTGGAGGAGGTAGTAGGGCCCAGCGGACCCGTGAGGTAACGGTGGGCGTAGCACCAGGAGAAGGGGGAGAAAGCAGCACGGGTGGGGACAGCGATGCCACCTGCATCGTTAGGAACGCTGGGCCTTTTTGTGCAGTTTTCCTGCCTTTCTTTTATTGCAAAATAATTAGATTTAGGGGGCCGGCCAGGATCTCCTGTGGGCCAGCCTGAGCCCCAGCTGCCGGCCTGGACGTGGTTTGGCCAGCCCCTGAGGCACCCTGCCAGTGTCACCGACAGCGGGGTGGCTTCTTGCGGTGCTGGGAGGGGTCCTCAGGGCTGCTGGCCCTCCTCTTCGGGGCTCGCCGGGTCCCGCCAGGGGACCGTGGACTGTCCCGGCTGGCAGTGGAAGGCCCGGGCACAGCCTCCTCCGGGTCCTGCTGTGGCTCTTCTGCCTCCCCACGGGTGGGAATGGGGGTGTTGGGGGGGCTCCTGCGACCTCGCTGGAGGGCTGGGCTGTGGGCAGGAGACCCCCTTTGGGAGGCAGCGGGGCCGGCAGCATCCTGGGGGCTGCCGTCCTGCCCCCCGGCCGCACCGGCGTCCTGGAGGCCCAGCCGACGTCGGGCCCGCCCGCTGCACCGGCGCACGATGGTGGCGACGAGCTGGTGGACAAAGCTCCTCGTGCGCCTGCCCAGGGTGTCCCGCAGCAGCTGGATCAGAGCCTCCTCATCCAGGCCAAAGTAGCGCAGCGTGGAAAGGACGAGGCTCTGCGCTGCCGCTGCTTCCTGGGCATCCTCGAAGAGCTGCCCCAGCTCCTGATGCAGCCAGGGCAGCAGGGGGTGGAGGACAGCGCGGTACGTGCGGAAGATGGACGCCCAGACGCACGCGTAGAAGCCGCCCACTGGAGCCATGGGCGGCGGCCCCGCAGCTGGTGGCCGGGCTGCAGCTGGCTGTCCCGGCGCTCCTCCTGTCGGCTGGACGACGACTGATGGTGCTGCAGGCGGTGGGATGTCACGCTCCTGAAAGTCGTCGTCCGCCCGCACCGAGTGCACGATGGAGCTCGCCCTCCTCTTGCAGAGGGGGCACTCGGGCTTGCTCTCAACCCACCGCGCGATGCACGGGTAGCAGAACGGGTGGAGGCAGGGCATCACGAAGCTGGCCTCCTCCCAGCTGTCCAGGCATATTGGACAGCGGTTGTCCAGCTCCGCGGCCATGCTCTCCACGTGCTGCAGTGGGCTGAGGGGAGCTGGGGATGTCGAGCTGCTCCCTCTCACCGGCGCTGCAGCAGCGGGGGTCACGCTAGAAAAGGAAGGGCGGCCACAGTCTTTGGCTGCTCCAGGGAGGGGTGGAAGAAACGTCCAGGCCCCTCAAGAAAGCAGCCCTCTCGGCTCCCCGGGGTGCGGTTTCCCCGCACGGAGCTCACCTCTGCTGCTGCGAGCGCGCCTCCGGAGTGCCCCGGCTGCCGGAAGCAGACGGGGCCGGGGAAAACCCTCCGATGGCTCTGGGGTCGGGCACTGAGAGTTGCCGTGAAGAACTCCCCGAGCACGACCTCAGCACCAGCACCAGCCTCGCTCGACACTCCAACCTCACGTACTCGCTCAGCTGGAGTGCGGGCACGAGCCAGCTGGGTGAGACTCGGCACCCGGCTATAAGCAGCGAGGGGTGTGTGGTCACAATGCGTCACCCGGCAACGTCGTCGTCCAGTGCATGGTGAACATAAAATCAAAGAATCATGGAACGGTTTGGCTTGGAAGGGACCTCAAAGATGATCTAGTTCCAAGCCCCCTGCCACGGCAGGGACACCTGCCACGAGAGCAGGTTGCTCACGGCTCCATCCAGCCTGGCCTTGAACACTTCCAGGGATGGAGCATCCCCAGCGTCCTTAGGCAACCTGTTCCAGCGTCTCACCACCCTCAGGGTGGAGATCTTCTTCCTCATATCTAGTCTGACCCTGCCCTCTCCCAGCTTCCTCGTCCGATCACTGCAGGCCCTGGTAAAAAGTCCCTGCCCCACCTTCTTGTGGGCCCCCTTCAGGTACTGGAAGGCCGCTAGAAGGTCTCCCCGGAGCCTTCTCTTTTCCAGGCTGAACAAGCCCAACTCTCTCAGCCTGTCCTCGTAGGAAAGGTGTTCCAACTCTCTGACCGCCTTGGTAGCCCTCCTCTGCACTCGCTCCAGCAGCTCCATGTCTTTCTTGTGTTGGGGGCTCCAGAGCTGGATGCACTATTCCAGGTGGGGTCTCACGAGGGGAGGGCAGGGCAGAGCAGAGGGGCAGAATCACCTCCCTCGGCCTGCTGGCCACACATCTTTTGATGCAGCCCAGGATACGGTTGGCTTTCCGCGCTGCTCACGTTCATGTCACGGTCCATCCCTGGGTGACATGAGAACCCATCGCTCGGGGACGTCACCGTCCATCGCTTGGGAACATGAAAATGGGCCGTCCTCACGTGCAGCACTCGCACATTTTCTCGGTTTGAGGCTGGGCCGGCCACTAACGAATGACAGACGCTCTCTACTACCCCCTCTCCCCTCCCAAAAGGGAAAAGGAAAGAGAACAAGAGGACAAGAGAGAGAGACTTTACGGTTTGGAAAAGAAAACGAAAACAGCTTTAATGAAATAATAACAATAAAAGAATAAGGAATAATAAGAATAAGGAAATATTGAAATATATACAATATGTACAAATATATGTAAAACCAATACCGAACCCAACTCCCCCCACCCTGATGACGATACGTCACCACCACGCTGCAGGGCTGGCACTGGGGCAGTCCCAGGCTGGACTCGGCAGCAGACAGGGACGGGATGCAGGAGCTGGACTCAGGCACTGGATTCAGGGATGCACGGATCGGGATCGACGACAGAAGAACAGGCAGAGTCCTCCTCAGATGTCGGCCATCGAAGAAGAGAGGAAGAGAGACCAAGAGAGCGAGACCCTCGTGATCTCTCAGCTTTATACTGAATATGACGTCTATGGGACGGAATACTCTGTTGGTCAGGTTTGGGTCACCTGTCCAGTTCGCTCCTCCCTGTAGGCGCGACCCTTTTCACTCCCGGCTCCCCGACACGGAGTACAAGATTTAGCAGTGACCTTGGTCGCCATAAGAACAAGTATAAGCAAGGGCCCCTCTGCACACCGTTCCTTGGTACGAGCTATAAACATCAGGCCTTATCACTGCTGGGAGCAGTCGCTGTCTGGAAATATGTGCTGCTGTTAGTTAGAGGAGACTTAGCTGAAAAGTTAAAGCACTAAACCAGAATTAGTTCTGATTTAGCCCAAACCAGAACACACATGTACCTGGCGTTGCTGCAACACCACTGCCCACTCCATCCCCCATCTCTCGTCTTGTGCTCGGCATCGGTGTTTCACAGCGGTCACTGGGGCCTCGGTCACGTCTTCCCGGAGCCCCGTCAGGTCGCTCTGGCGGTGGCTGACAGCTCCAGGCTTATGTGGCAGGAGGGTTCCTTTGGTAAGTGACACCTCGTGCCTCCCTGGGAGGCTGCAGGACAAAGGCCCACGGGCTCTCCCCACAGCCCGGCACTGCTGGCCAGCCCTCTGGGCTCCCCTGCTGCCTCCTCCCCCGGCGGCTCACAGGCAGCACGTGGCTCGCTCTTGGGGATCTTGTTCTACCCGGAGGGGAATCAAAGCGTATGGCTGCCTGCAGCCCCAAGCCCTGGGTGTCCCTTTGCTGCGAGCCCTGAGGAGCGTCCGCCAAGGTGTTCTGCAGGGAGAGGACAACTGAAGGCATCCTGTTAGCACCCCTGTTTGAGCAGTACCCAGGCAGTCAGGCACAGAGCTGGTATGTAGCAGAAGTCACTAGTTCAACTGCAATCAGGAGAAGTCAGGGAAATCTCTGGACCAATCTGGTGCTCTGAAGAGTATTTCGTGGGTAATATAAGCACGTGCAAGTGAGAAGCTTTGAGATTATAAAGGGAATTTGCGCTTTGGCACATTTCTGTGGAAGAAAGAAAGTAGGCGTTTAGTGTTTAAAATGAAGTTTCTTACCTAGGAACACCAGTAAAAGGTGGCTAAGAGCTGCTGGGGTTAATTGTCACAGAAGGAGACGAAGTTAGTCGAGCAGGACCTACCTGCCTTTCATACACCCCTGCTGACTGGGCCCGATCACCTGCTTGTCCCGTACGTGCCGTGCGATGGCACTCAAGATGACCTTCCCCGGCCCCGAGGTCAGGCTGACAGGCTCCCTGGACTCCCTGGATCCTCCTTCCGGCCCTTCTTGTGGATGGGCGTCACATTTGCCTGCTTCCAGTCCACCGGGACCCCCTGGGACATCTGTAGCGAGCGTTGGTCCCCCCACCCTCACCCCCTGAACTCATGGCAACATTAGCCTGCTGGGAGACAGTCAGCACAAGAGATATGACTCGGTCCCACCTCGTCGTTAGGCGTAAAATTAGTCTTTAGAATCCTCTGGTTTAGAGGAAGAGAATTTCAACTCTCTGCGTGGCTCAACGGGCCTGGACCTCTCTCCTCCCCAGGCAGGGACGCCTCTTTGGTAAGACTTGTGCCTCCGCCTCTGTCACGTTTTACCCAGGAACTACTAACTCGAGCTCGATTTTTGCAGTAAGTGTGTTTATCAAGGGCAATTCCAAACTTCTTCTTCTAACTGTTGACTTAATAACTTACCTATCTTTGCAACTTTGCGAACCTGCCTTACTGAAAGACCTAGGCAGGACTGTGAAACAGGCAAACGTTGACTCTGACGAGTGGCTACACACGTACAATCCTTACTCATAAACCATTGAGCAAGTCTGAGACTAGGACTGGATCTTCCTCTCGGAAGGCATTTGGACAGTAAGGAGGTCCTCTCTGAAGGTCGTGGCGCCACAGGAGGGCTTCCCTTACCCCTCTCCTTTCTCTGTATCCTTAATCATAAACCGTTGACCAGGCCTGGGGCTAAGGCTGAATCTAGGCATACCCAGGCACCTCTCTGAGAAGGAGTTTAGAGAGCAAGGGGGACCACTGTGAGCCTCGTGACTCAAAGGGAGCGTCTCCTTACTCCTTGTATTCCCAGACATGAACCACGGAGCAGTTCAACGGGAGGGCCTCCCTCAACCACCTGTCCAAGCGAGTTGCCCTTTTACGCGACAGGGCGGGAAGGGAGCCTCGTCCCGTCTCCCGCCGCCCTTCCTCTGCCCCACGGTGTTAACAGGACCCACAGTGGGTGCACCGCGTCCCTTGAGTCCCGCAGCCCAGGGCCGTGGCACTGCCACTGCTAGTACCAGACTGCAGGCCCTGTAGGGAGTTTGCAAGGCCTCTGGGTGGAGGAGGTAGTAGGGCCCAGCGGACCCGTGAGGTAACGGTGGGCGTAGCACCAGGAGAAGGGGGAGAAAGCAGCACGGGTGGGGACAGCGATGCCACCTGCATCGTTAGGAACGCTGGGCCTTTTTGTGCAGTTTTCCTGCCTTTCTTTTATTGCAAAATAATTAGATTTAGGGGGCCGGCCAGGATCTCCTGGGGGCCAGCCTGAGCCCCAGCTGCCGGCCTGGACGTGGTTTGGCCAGCCCCTGAGGCACCCTGCCAGTGTCACCGACAGCGGGGTGGCTTCTTGCGGTGCTGGGAGGGGTCCTCAGGGCTGCTGGCCCTCCTCTTCGGGGCTCGCCGGGTCCCGCCAGGGGACCGTGGACTGTCCCGGCTGGCAGTGGAAGGCCCGGGCACAGCCTCCTCCGGGTCCTGCTGTGGCTCTTCTGCCTCCCCACGGGTGGGAATGGGGGTGTTGGGGGGGCTCCTGCGACCTCGCTGGAGGGCTGGGCTGTGGGCAGGAGACCCCCTTTGGGAGGCAGCGGGGCCGGCAGCATCCTGGGGGCTGCCGTCCTGCCCCCCGGCCGCACCGGCGTCCTGGAGGCCCAGCCGACGTCGGGCCCGCCCGCTGCACCGGCGCACGATGGTGGCGACGAGCTGGTGGACAAAGCTCCTCGTGCGCCTGCCCAGGGTGTCCCGCAGCAGCTGGATCAGAGCCTCCTCATCCAGGCCAAAGTAGCGCAGCGTGGAAAGGACGAGGCTCTGCGCTGCCGCTGCTTCCTGGGCATCCTCGAAGAGCTGCCCCAGCTCCTGATGCAGCCAGGGCAGCAGGGGGTGGAGGACAGCGCGGTACGTGCGGAAGATGGACGCCCAGACGCACGCGTAGAAGCCGCCCACTGGAGCCATGGGCGGCGGCCCCGCAGCTGGTGGCCGGGCTGCAGCTGGCTGTCCCGGCGCTCCTCCTGTCGGCTGGACGACGACTGATGGTGCTGCAGGCGGTGGGATGTCACGCTCCTGAAAGTCGTCGTCCGCCCGCACCGAGTGCACGATGGAGCTCGCCCTCCTCTTGCAGAGGGGGCACTCGGGCTTGCTCTCAACCCACCGCGCGATGCACGGGTAGCAGAACGGGTGGAGGCAGGGCATCACGAAGCTGGCCTCCTCCCAGCTGTCCAGGCATATTGGACAGCGGTTGTCCAGCTCCGCGGCCATGCTCTCCACGTGCTGCGGTGGGCTGAGGGGAGCTGGGGATGTCGAGCTGCTCCCTCTCACCGGCGCTGCAGCAGCGGGGGTCACGCTAGAAAAGGAAGGGCGGCCACAGTCTTTGGCTGCTCCAGGGAGGGGTGGAAGAAACGTCCAGGCCCCTCAAGAAAGCAGCCCTCTCGGCTCCCCGGGGTGCGGTTTCCCCGCACGGAGCTCACCTCTGCTGCTGCGAGCGCGCCTCCGGAGTGCCCCGGCTGCCGGAAGCAGACGGGGCCGGGGAAAACCCTCCGATGGCTCTGGGGTCGGGCACTGAGAGTTGCCGTGAAGAACTCCCCGAGCACGACCTCAGCACCAGCACCAGCCTCGCTCGACACTCCAACCTCACGTACTCGCTCAGCTGGAGTGCGGGCACGAGCCAGCTGGGTGAGACTCGGCACCCGGCTATAAGCAGCGAGGGGTGTGTGGTCACAATGCGTCACCCGGCAACGTCGTCGTCCAGTGCATGGTGAACATAAAATCAAAGAATCATGGAACGGTTTGGCTTGGAAGGGACCTCAAAGATGATCTAGTTCCAAGCCCCCTGCCACGGCAGGGACACCTGCCACGAGAGCAGGTTGCTCACGGCTCCATCCAGCCTGGCCTTGAACACTTCCAGGGATGGAGCATCCCCAGCGTCCTTAGGCAACCTGTTCCAGCGTCTCACCACCCTCAGGGTGGAGATCTTCTTCCTCATATCTAGTCTGACCCTGCCCTCTCCCAGCTTCCTCGTCCGATCACTGCAGGCCCTGGTAAAAAGTCCCTGCCCCACCTTCTTGTGGGCCCCCTTCAGGTACTGGAAGGCCGCTAGAAGGTCTCCCCGGAGCCTTCTCTTTTCCAGGCTGAACAAGCCCAACTCTCTCAGCCTGTCCTCGTTGGAAAGGTGTTCCAACTCTCTGACCGCCTTGGTAGCCCTCCTCTGCACTCGCTCCAGCAGCTCCATGTCTTTCTTGTGTTGGGGGCTCCAGAGCTGGACGCACTATTCCAGGTGGGGTCTCACGAGGGGAGGGCAGGGCAGAGCAGAGGGGCAGAATCACCTCCCTCGGCCTGCTGGCCACACATCTTTTGATGCAGCCCAGGATACGGTTGGCTTTCCGCGCTGCTCACGTTCATGTCACGGTCCATCCCTGGGTGACATGAGAACCCATCGCTCGGGGACGTCACCGTCCATCGCTTGGGAACATGAAAATGGGCCGTCCTCACGTGCAGCACTCGCACATTTTCTCGGTTTGAGGCTGGGCCGGCCACTAACGAATGACAGACGCTCTCTACTAACCCCTCTCCCCTCCCAAAAGGGAAAAGGAAAGAGAACAAGAGGACAAGAGAGAGAGACTTTACGGTTTGGAAAAGAAAACGAAAACAGCTTTAATGAAACAATAACAATAAAAGAATAAGGAATAATAAGAATAAGGAAATATTGAAATATATACAATATGTACAAATATATGTAAAACCAATACCGAACCCAACTCCCCCCACCCTGATGACGATACGTCACCACCACGCTGCAGGGCTGGCACTGGGGCAGTCCCAGGCTGGACTCGGCAGCAGACAGGGACGGGATGCAGGAGCTGGACTCAGGCACTGGATTCAGGGATGCACGGATCGGGATCGACGACAGAAGAACAGGCAGAGTCCTCCTCAGATGTCGGCCATCGAAGAAGAGAGGAAGAGAGACCAAGAGAGCGAGACCCTCGTGATCTCTCAGCTTTATACTGAATATGACGTCTATGGGACGGAATACTCTGTTGGTCAGGTTTGGGTCACCTGTCCAGTTCGCTCCTCCCTGTAGGCGCGTGTCCTGGGTTACAGTGTAAAATGTGCCAAAAGAAAAAAATATATTCTATTACCATCTTCAGGAGCTGTTGAGACCAGGTGGGGCGGTGCTCCCTGCCTCCCCCCCTCTGGACTATCTCCTGTCAATGGGCACAACAATGCCTTATCGCCTGACCCATCGGTAACTCGCTCCTGGGCTATCTCCCGTTAATGGCCCATCAAGGAACTGCCTCACGACTCCCCATCCCATTGTGAGATACTCCGCCCGGGGAGGGGGGGGGAAGGAGCCAAGCAGTCCATGCCAAATAAAAACGGAGATTTTGAACACGCTAGGCGCCTTTCTTCCACTGGATTCCCAGAGGAGCTTTTCCCCCCACCTGAGTTCCAGAGGACGAGAGCTACCTGCCGACCACTGGACCTTCGGAGGAAGACCAGACTCTTTTACCTGATTGCTGCTTCCACAGAACTACACCCATCACTTCAGGAGGACTGCAGCCAGCATCTTATCGGACTGCTACTGCCACCCTAACAGGGTGTCAGGTTGTATTCCTGACTCTGTCAGTGTAAACCAGTGGGTTGTTTGTTTTTTCCCTGCCTTGTGTTATATATATATATATATATTAGTAAAGAACTGTTATTCCTATTCCCCATATCTTTGCCTGAAGGCCCGTTAATTTCAAAATTATAATAGTTTGGAGGGAAGGGGGTTGCACTCTCCATTTCAAGGGAGGCTCCTGCCTTCCTCCACAGACACCTGTCTTTTTCAAACCAAGACAGATTTTGGCGCCCAACGTGGGGCTCGAGGGCATCGAGAGATAAAAGGAATAACGGTTCTTGTGCGTTGGATATAGATTCCTTGTTAAGTGGCATCATGTGGGCTAGCTTATCCCGATTCGTGTGGCATGTGGTGGTGGCTGTATTTCTCCCATTTGCAGGCCCTTATCTAAACATGGGTCCTATAACTAAGGCTACCGTGACTGTTATCCAGTTTGTTTTATGGATTAATAAGGTGAGGAATTCATGGCTTATTAACTTCCTCTGGAAGGCGGGCACATGGATTCGGAGCTATCAAACACTAAATGTATGCTTTTGGGGTTACTTTAATAATGGTACCTACTGTGAGGAAATGACACCGGGAGAAACTTTCTCCCAACCCCTAACCCAGCTCTTTGGGTCTACTCCACCAGTTTTCGAAGGATTCAGAGCTTTCCTAAGTGCTAATGATATCATACAGTGGCTGGTGTTGCTGATAATCCTGTTTTATTCAGTATTCAGAGATCAGGGGAGATTGGCTTGGATAACTACCCTGACTAGGAATGCTGCTCCAGAATCTGACCCTGCCTCACAGCTCACATCAGAAATGAACCACTCGGATTGGGTGAAGGAGATACGTGAGATGGGCCAGATGCTGAAGGAGTGCATTCTCTCAGCTGCTGGGAATCCCTCCTCCTGCCTTGAAGAGGGAGAGTCTAATGGTGCAGCAGTAGAACCCACAGACGTTACAACCGTCCAGGTTCCAGCTGAAACGCAAGGGCAGTCAGAGCCAGCAGCAGTCGCCCCTGTGGAAACGAGGAAATCTAAGATGAAATCAGACCACTCAGTTAAGAAAGGAGGGCCCTCAGAACCTGCAGGCGAGCCAGTGGTTGAGATAATCACAGAGTCCCTGACGTACGACAGTCTCCGTAATCTGCACAAAGACATCGTACGGCGGGGGCGTGAGGCTTTTACAACCTGGTTACTTCGGGTCTGGGATCTTATGGGTACGGGTGTGCAACTGGATGGCAGTGAGGCAAGGAATTTGGGACCCTTGACTCAGGACTCAGGTGTCAATCTGGTATTTGTAAGGGAGCCAGGGACCCTTTCCCTCTGGGAGCGGCTTTTAATGAGTGTGAGAGAGAGGTTTGTCCACAGAGAGAGAATGCAGGAGCACCATCATAGAATGCGCTGGAAGACCCTTGAGGAAGGGATCCAGCAGCTGAGAGAAGTGGCAGTATTGGAGGTACTCTTTGGGAGGGATGGACAGCATGGTAATGACCCTGACAAAGTCAGGTGCACAGGGCAAATGTTGTGGAATCTGGCAACTCTAGGGCCATCCGAATACTCCACCTTCATTGCAATGATTAATGCAGATAACGACCGAGAGACAGTGGGTTCTGTCACGAGCAAGCTTAGAAATTTTGAAAGCATGATCAATGGCCCAATGCAGGCTAACGTTTCTGCTGTGATTAAGAGCCTACAAGAGGAGATGAGGGAAATAAAGCAGGAGGTGAGGAGGAGCAGTTCCCATTTGGCACCGGTACAAGTCACAGGCCCCAAAGTCGGAGCCCAACGTCCCCCAGCTAGAGGGAGAGGGTACACCCCACGAGCTGAGCTATGGTACTTCCTGCGCGACCATGGGGAAGACATGGGAAGGTGGGATGGGAAACCCACTTCTGTCCTGGCAGCACGGGTGCGTCAACTCAAGGAGGGAAACACTAACCGGGGGAGTAACACTAAAGTGAAGGTAGCCTCAACCTCCCAGGACCGAGCTGCCAGATATTACAGAAGGGAGGATGATCTGACAGATCCCCTTGAAGGAACCTCTAGTATGTATGTCCAGGAAGGGAATGGTAACCAGTGCTAGAGGGGCCCTGCCTCTAGCCAGGGAGAGGCACGGGAAAACCGGATATTTTGGACGGTGTGGATCCGATGGCCTGGCACGTCAGAGCCACAAAAATACAAAGCGTTAGTTGATACTGGTGCGCAGTGTACCCTAATGCCATCGGGACATGTGGGGGCAGAACCTGTTTCCATTGCCGGGGTAACGGGGGGATCGCAGCAATTGACTCTGTTGGAAGCCGAGGTGAGCCTTACTGGGAAGGAGTGGCAGAAACATCCGATTGTGACTGGCCCAGAGGCCCCGTGTATTCTGGGCATAGACTTCCTCCGGAATGGCTATTACAAGGACCCAAAAGGTCTCAGGTGGGCATTTGGGATAGCTGCTGTGGAGGCAGAGAGCATTAGGCAATTGAACACCTTGCCCGGACTATCAGAAAACCCATCTGCAGTAGGACTCTTGAAGGTGGAAGAGCAACAAGTGCCAATTGCCACCTCGACAGTGCACCGCCGGCAGTATCGGACGAATCGAGATGCCGTGATCCCCATCCACAAAATGATCCGCGAGCTGGAGAGTCAAGGGGTGGTCAGCAAGACCCACTCACCCTTCAACAGCCCCATTTGGCCTGTGCGCAAGTCTGACGGAGAATGGAGATTGACTGTGGACTATCGTGGCTTGAATGAAGTGACTCCACCGTTGAGCGCTGCCGTGCCGGACATGCTGGAACTCCAGTACGAGCTGGAGTCCAAGGCAGCAAAGTGGTATGCCACTATTGACATTGCCAATGCTTTTTTCTCCATTCCTCTGGCAGCAGAATGTAGGCCTCAGTTTGCCTTCACCTGGAGGGGCGTACAGTACACCTGGAACCGACTGCCCCAGGGGTGGAAGCACAGTCCCACCATCTGCCATGGACTGATCCAGGCTGCACTGGAAAAGGGTGAAGCTCCGGAACATCTGCAGTACATCGATGACATCATTGTGTGGGGGAACACAGCAAAGGAAGTATTTGGGAAAGGAGAGAAGATCATCCAGATTCTCCTGGAAGCTGGTTTTGCCATCAAGAAGAGCAAAGTCAAGGGACCTGCCCGAGAGATCCAGTTCCTGGGGGTAAAGTGGCAAGACGGACGGCGTCAGATCCCCACCGAGGTCATCAATAAGATCACTGCGATGTCTCCACCAACCAGCAAGAAGGAAACACAGGCTTTCCTAGGCGCCATAGGTTTTTGGAGAATGCACATTCCTGAGTACAGCCAGATCGTGAGCCCTCTGTACCTGGTTACCCGCAAGAAGAACAATTTCCACTGGGGCCCTGAACAGCAACAAGCTTTTGCCCAAATCAAGCGGGAGATCGCTCATGCGCTAGCCCTTGGCCCAGTCAGGACGGGACCAGAGGTGAGGAACGTGCTCTACTCTGCGGCCGGGAACAATGGTTTGTCCTGGAGCCTTTGGCAGAAGGTGCCTGGAGAGACTCGTGGCCGACCACTGGGATTCTGGAGTCGAAGTTATAGAGGGTCTGAGGCCAACTACACTCCCACAGAGAAGGAAATCCTAGCAGCCTATGAAGGAGTCCAAGCTGCCTCGGAAGTGATTGGCACCGAAGCACAACTCCTCCTGGCACCCCGACTACCGGTGCTGGGGTGGATGTTTAAAGGAAAGGTTCCCTCCACCCACCACGCCACTGACGCCACATGGAGCAAATGGATTGCCCTCATCACACAGCGCGCCCGTATTGGAAACCCAAATCGCCCTGGGATTTTGGAGATAATTACGAACTGGCCGGAAGGTGAAGACTTTGGCCTCACTGACGAAGAGGAGCAGGAACAAGTGATGCGGGCTGAAGAAGCTCCACCGTACAACCAACTACCAGCAGAGGAAACACGATATGCTCTTTTCACTGACGGTTCCTGTCGCATCGTAGGGATGAACCGGAAGTGGAAAGCAGCCGTATGGAGCCCCACACGACAGGTCGCACAAGCTACTGAAGGAGAAGGTGGATCAAGTCAACTTGCTGAACTCAAAGCCGTTCAACTGGCCCTGGACATTGCTGAAAGAGAGAAGTGGCCAAAGCTCTACCTTTATACTGATTCATGGATGGTAGCCAATGCTCTGTGGGGCTGGCTGGAAAGGTGGAAAAAGGCCAACTGGCAGCGTAGGGGAAAACCAATTTGGGCTGCTGATGAGTGGAAAGATATTGCCACTCGGGTAAAGAAGCTACCTGTGAGGGTCCGTCATGTAGATGCTCATGTCCCCAGGAGTCGGGCTAACGAAGAACATCGTAACAATGAACAGGTAGATCAGGCTGCAAAAATAGAGGTGTCCCAGATAGACTTAGATTGGCAACATAAAGGAGAGTTGTTCTTAGCTCGATGGGCCCATGATGCCTCAGGCCATCAAGGCAGAGAGGCCACTTATAAATGGGCACGGGACCGAGGGGTGGATCTAACCATGAACAGTATCTCCCAGGTTATCCAAGACTGTGAGACCTGCGCTGCAATCAAGCAGGCCAAGCGGGTGAAGCCTCTGTGGTACGGTGGACGATGGTCGAAGTACAGGTATGGGGAAGCCTGGCAAATTGACTACATCACTCTTCCCCAAACCCGTCAAGGCAAGCGATACGTGCTGACCATGGTGGAAGCAACCACTGGGTGGCTGGAGACCTACCCTGTGCCTCATGCTACTGCCCGGAACACCATCTTGGGCCTGGAAAAGCAAGTTCTTTGGAGACATGGCACCCCTGAGAGAATCGAGTCAGACAACGGGACACATTTCAAGAACAGCCTCATAAGCACTTGGGCCAGAGAACATGGAATCGAATGGATATATCATATCCCTTATCATGCACCAGCTGCCGGGAAAGTTGAACGGTGCAACGGGCTACTTAAGACTACCCTAAAAGCACTTGGAGGGGGGACTTTCAAAAATTGGGAACTGAACTTAGCAAAGGCCACCTGGATGGTCAATACCCGAGGGTCCATCAATCGAGCTGGTCCCGCCCAGTCTGGACCCTTGCACACAGTGGACGGAGATAAAGTCCCTGTGGTACACACGAGAGGTATGTTAGGAAAGACTGTTTGGATTAATCCCACATCAGGCAAAGGCACACCCCTCCGTGGGGTTGTTTTTGCTCAAGGACCTGGTTACACTTGGTGGGTAATGCAGAAAAATGGGGAAACCCGTTGTGTACCACAAGGAGACCTAATTTTAAGTGAGAACTCTGTGTAAGGTTTCATTGTGTATATATGTATATATGTATCTGTAAGGGGGCATTGGGTTGGGTATGGTGTAGATGGTAATAGAATAAGGGGTGGATTATGTCCTGGGTTACAGTGTAAAATGTGCCAAAAGAAAAAAATATATTCTATTACCATCTTCAGGAGCTGTTGAGACCAGGTGGGGCGGTGCTCCCTGCCTCCCCCCCTCTGGACTATCTCCTGTCAATGGGCACAACAATGCCTTATCGCCTGACCCATCGGTAACTCGCTCCTGGGCTATCTCCCGTTAATGGCCCATCAAGGAACTGCCTCACGACTCCCCATCCCATTGTGAGATACTCCGCCCGGGGAGGGGGGGGGGAAGGAGCCAAGCAGTCCATGCCAAATAAAAACGGAGATTTTGAACACGCTAGGCGCCTTTCTTCCACTGGATTCCCAGAGGAGCTTTTCCCCCCACCTGAGTTCCAGAGGACGAGAGCTACCTGCCGACCACTGGACCTTCGGAGGAAGACCAGACTCTTTTACCTGATTGCTGCTTCCACAGAACTACACCCATCACTTCAGGAGGACTGCAGCCAGCATCTTATCGGACTGCTACTGCCACCCTAACAGGGTGTCAGGTTGTATTCCTGACTCTGTCAGTGTAAACCAGTGGGTTGTTTGTTTTTTCCCTGCCTTGTGTTATATATATATATATATATTAGTAAAGAACTGTTATTCCTATTCCCCATATCTTTGCCTGAAGGCCCGTTAATTTCAAAATTATAATAGTTTGGAGGGAAGGGGGTTGCACTCTCCATTTCAAGGGAGGCTCCTGCCTTCCTCCACAGACACCTGTCTTTTTCAAACCAAGACAGCGCGACCCTTTTCACTCCCGGCTCCCCGACACGGAGTACAAGATTTAGCAGTGACCTTGGTCGCCATAAGAACAAGTATAAGCAAGGGCCCCTCTGCACACCGTTCCTTGGTACGAGCTATAAACATCAGGCCTTATCACTGCTGGGAGCAGTCGCTGTCTGGAAATATGTGCTGCTGTTAGTTAGAGGAGACTTAGCTGAAAAGTTAAAGCACTAAACCAGAATTAGTTCTGATTTAGCCCAAACCAGAACACACATGTACCTGGCGTTGCTGCAACACCACTGCCCACTCCATCCCCCATCTCTCGTCTTGTGCTCGGCATCGGTGTTTCACAGCGGTCACTGGGGCCTCGGTCACGTCTTCCCGGAGCCCCGTCAGGTCGCTCTGGCGGTGGCTGACAGCTCCAGGCTTATGTGGCAGGAGGGTTCCTTTGGTAAGTGACACCTCGTGCCTCCCTGGGAGGCTGCAGGACAAAGGCCCACGGGCTCTCCCCACAGCCCGGCACTGCTGGCCAGCCCTCTGGGCTCCCCTGCTGCCTCCTCCCCCGGCGGCTCACAGGCAGCACGTGGCTCGCTCTTGGGGATCTTGTTCTACCCGGAGGGGAATCAAAGCGTATGGCTGCCTGCAGCCCCAAGCCCTGGGTGTCCCTTTGCTGCGAGCCCTGAGGAGCGTCCGCCAAGGTGTTCTGCAGGGAGAGGACAACTGAAGGCATCCTGTTAGCACCCCTGTTTGAGCAGTACCCAGGCAGTCAGGCACAGAGCTGGTATGTAGCAGAAGTCACTAGTTCAACTGCAATCAGGAGAAGTCAGGGAAATCTCTGGACCAATCTGGTGCTCTGAAGAGTATTTCGTGGGTAATATAAGCACGTGCAAGTGAGAAGCTTTGAGATTATAAAGGGAATTTGCGCTTTGGCACATTTCTGTGGAAGAAAGAAAGTAGGCGTTTAGTGTTTAAAATGAAGTTTCTTACCTAGGAACACCAGTAAAAGGTGGCTAAGAGCTGCTGGGGTTAATTGTCACAGAAGGAGACGAAGTTAGTCGAGCAGGACCTACCTGCCTTTCATACACCCCTGCTGACTGGGCCCGATCACCTGCTTGTCCCGTACGTGCCGTGCGATGGCACTCAAGATGACCTTCCCCGGCCCCGAGGTCAGGCTGACAGGCTCCCTGGACTCCCTGGATCCTCCTTCCGGCCCTTCTTGTGGATGGGCGTCACATTTGCCTGCTTCCAGTCCACCGGGACCCCCTGGGACATCTGTAGCGAGCGTTGGTCCCCCCACCCTCACCCCCTGAACTCATGGCAACATTAGCCTGCTGGGAGACAGTCAGCACACGAGATATGACTCGGTCCCACCTCGTCGTTAGGCGTAAAATTAGTCTTTAGAATCCTCTGGTTTAGAGGAAGAGAATTTCAACTCTCTGCGTGGCTCAACGGGCCTGGACCTCTCTCCTCCCCAGGCAGGGACGCCTCTTTGGTAAGACTTGTGCCTCCGCCTCTGTCACGTTTTACCCAGGAACTACTAACTCGAGCTCGATTTTTGCAGTAAGTGTGTTTATCAAGGGCAATTCCAAACTTCTTCTTCTAACTGTTGACTTAATAACTTACCTATCTTTGCAACTTTGCGAACCTGCCTTACTGAAAGACCTAGGCAGGACTGTGAAACAGGCAAACGTTGACTCTGACGAGTGGCTACACACGTACAATCCTTACTCATAAACCATTGAGCAAGTCTGAGACTAGGACTGGATCTTCCTCTCGGAAGGCATTTGGACAGTAAGGAGGTCCTCTCTGAAGGTCGTGGCGCCACAGGAGGGCTTCCCTTACCCCTCTCCTTTCTCTGTATCCTTAATCATAAACCGTTGACCAGGCCTGGGGCTAAGGCTGAATCTAGGCATACCCAGGCACCTCTCTGAGAAGGAGTTTAGAGAGCAAGGGGGACCACTGTGAGCCTCGTGACTCAAAGGGAGCGTCTCCTTACTCCTTGTATTCCCAGACATGAACCACGGAGCAGTTCAACGGGAGGGCCTCCCTCAACCACCTGTCCAAGCGAGTTGCCCTTTTACGCGACAGGGCGGGAAGGGAGCCTCGTCCCGTCTCCCGCCGCCCTTCCTCTGCCCCACGGTGTTAACAGGACCCACAGTGGGTGCACCGCGTCCCTTGAGTCCCGCAGCCCAGGGCCGTGGCACTGCCACTGCTAGTACCAGACTGCAGGCCCTGTAGGGAGTTTGCAAGGCCTCTGGGTGGAGGAGGTAGTAGGGCCCAGCGGACCCGTGAGGTAACGGTGGGCGTAGCACCAGGAGAAGGGGGAGAAAGCAGCACGGGTGGGGACAGCGATGCCACCTGCATCGTTAGGAACGCTGGGCCTTTTTGTGCAGTTTTCCTGCCTTTCTTTTATTGCAAAATAATTAGATTTAGGGGGCCGGCCAGGATCTCCTGTGGGCCAGCCTGAGCCCCAGCTGCCGGCCTGGACGTGGTTTGGCCAGCCCCTGAGGCACCCTGCCAGTGTCACCGACAGCGGGGTGGCTTCTTGCGGTGCTGGGAGGGGTCCTCAGGGCTGCTGGCCCTCCTCTTCGGGGCTCGCCGGGTCCCGCCAGGGGACCGTGGACTGTCCCGGCTGGCAGTGGAAGGCCCGGGCACAGCCTCCTCCGGGTCCTGCTGTGGCTCTTCTGCCTCCCCACGGGTGGGAATGGGGGTGTTGGGGGGGCTCCTGCGACCTCGCTGGAGGGCTGGGCTGTGGGCAGGAGACCCCCTTTGGGAGGCAGCGGGGCCGGCAGCATCCTGGGGGCTGCCGTCCTGCCCCCCGGCCGCACCGGCGTCCTGGAGGCCCAGCCGACGTCGGGCCCGCCCGCTGCACCGGCGCACGATGGTGGCGACGAGCTGGTGGACAAAGCTCCTCGTGCGCCTGCCCAGGGTGTCCCGCAGCAGCTGGATCAGAGCCTCCTCATCCAGGCCAAAGTAGCGCAGCGTGGAAAGGACGAGGCTCTGCGCTGCCGCTGCTTCCTGGGCATCCTCGAAGAGCTGCCCCAGCTCCTGATGCAGCCAGGGCAGCAGGGGGTGGAGGACAGCGCGGTACGTGCGGAAGATGGACGCCCAGACGCACGCGTAGAAGCCGCCCACTGGAGCCATGGGCGGCGGCCCCGCAGCTGGTGGCCGGGCTGCAGCTGGCTGTCCCGGCGCTCCTCCTGTCGGCTGGACGACGACTGATGGTGCTGCAGGCGGTGGGATGTCACGCTCCTGAAAGTCGTCGTCCGCCCGCACCGAGTGCACGATGGAGCTCGCCCTCCTCTTGCAGAGGGGGCACTCGGGCTTGCTCTCAACCCACCGCGCGATGCACGGGTAGCAGAACGGGTGGAGGCAGGGCATCACGAAGCTGGCCTCCTCCCAGCTGTCCAGGCATATTGGACAGCGGTTGTCCAGCTCCGCGGCCATGCTCTCCACGTGCTGCGGTGGGCTGAGGGGAGCTGGGGATGTCGAGCTGCTCCCTCTCACCGGCGCTGCAGCAGCGGGGGTCACGCTAGAAAAGGAAGGGCGGCCACAGTCTTTGGCTGCTCCAGGGAGGGGTGGAAGAAACGTCCAGGCCCCTCAAGAAAGCAGCCCTCTCGGCTCCCCGGGGTGCGGTTTCCCCGCACGGAGCTCACCTCTGCTGCTGCGAGCGCGCCTCCGGAGTGCCCCGGCTGCCGGAAGCAGACGGGGCCGGGGAAAACCCTCCGATGGCTCTGGGGTCGGGCACTGAGAGTTGCCGTGAAGAACTCCCCGAGCACGACCTCAGCACCAGCACCAGCCTCGCTCGACACTCCAACCTCACGTACTCGCTCAGCTGGAGTGCGGGCACGAGCCAGCTGGGTGAGACTCGGCACCCGGCTATAAGCAGCGAGGGGTGTGTGGTCACAATGCGTCACCCGGCAACGTCGTCGTCCAGTGCATGGTGAACATAAAATCAAAGAATCATGGAACGGTTTGGCTTGGAAGGGACCTCAAAGATGATCTAGTTCCAAGCCCCCTGCCACGGCAGGGACACCTGCCACGAGAGCAGGTTGCTCACGGCTCCATCCAGCCTGGCCTTGAACACTTCCAGGGATGGAGCATCCCCAGCGTCCTTAGGCAACCTGTTCCAGCGTCTCACCACCCTCAGGGTGGAGATCTTCTTCCTCATATCTAGTCTGACCCTGCCCTCTCCCAGCTTCCTCGTCCGATCACTGCAGGCCCTGGTAAAAAGTCCCTGCCCCACCTTCTTGTGGGCCCCCTTCAGGTACTGGAAGGCCGCTAGAAGGTCTCCCCGGAGCCTTCTCTTTTCCAGGCTGAACAAGCCCAACTCTCTCAGCCTGTCCTCGTAGGAAAGGTGTTCCAACTCTCTGACCGCCTTGGTAGCCCTCCTCTGCACTCGCTCCAGCAGCTCCATGTCTTTCTTGTGTTGGGGGCTCCAGAGCTGGACGCACTATTCCAGGTGGGGTCTCACGAGGGGAGGGCAGGGCAGAGCAGAGGGGCAGAATCACCTCCCTCGGCCTGCTGGCCACACATCTTTTGATGCAGCCCAGGATACGGTTGGCTTTCCGCGCTGCTCACGTTCATGTCACGGTCCATCCCTGGGTGACATGAGAACCCATCGCTCGGGGACGTCACCGTCCATCGCTTGGGAACATGAAAATGGGCCGTCCTCACGTGCAGCACTCGCACATTTTCTCGGTTTGAGGCTGGGCCGGCCACTAACGAATGACAGACGCTCTCTACTACCCCCTCTCCCCTCCCAAAAGGGAAAAGGAAAGAGAACAAGAGGACAAGAGAGAGAGACTTTACGGTTTGGAAAAGAAAACGAAAACAGCTTTAATGAAACAATAACAATAAAAGAATAAGGAATAATAAGAATAAGGAAATATTGAAATATATACAATACGTACAAATATACGTAAAACCAATACCGAACCCAACTCCCCCCACCCTGATGACGATACGTCACCACCACGCTGCAGGGCTGGCACTGGGGCAGTCCCAGGCTGGACTCGGCAGCAGACAGGGACGGGATGCAGGAGCTGGACTCAGGCACTGGATTCAGGGATGCACGGATCGGGATCGACGACAGAAGAACAGGCAGAGTCCTCCTCAGATGTCGGCCATCGAAGAAGAGAGGAAGAGAGACCAAGAGAGCGAGACCCTCGTGATCTCTCAGCTTTATACTGAATATGACGTCTATGGGACGGAATACTCTGTTGGTCAGGTTTGGGTCACCTGTCCAGTTCGCTCCTCCCTGTAGGCGCGACCCTTTTCACTCCCGGCTCCCCGACACGGAGTACAAGATTTAGCAGTGACCTTGGTCGCCATAAGAACAAGTATAAGCAAGGGCCCCTCTGCACACCGTTCCTTGGTACGAGCTATAAACATCAGGCCTTATCACTGCTGGGAGCAGTCGCTGTCTGGAAATATGTGCTGCTGTTAGTTAGAGGAGACTTAGCTGAAAAGTTAAAGCACTAAACCAGAATTAGTTCTGATTTAGCCCAAACCAGAACACACATGTACCTGGCGTTGCTGCAACACCACTGCCCACTCCATCCCCCATCTCTCGTCTTGTGCTCGGCATCGGTGTTTCACAGCGGTCACTGGGGCCTCGGTCACGTCTTCCCGGAGCCCCGTCAGGTCGCTCTGGCGGTGGCTGACAGCTCCAGGCTTATGTGGCAGGAGGGTTCCTTTGGTAAGTGACACCTCGTGCCTCCCTGGGAGGCTGCAGGACAAAGGCCCACGGGCTCTCCCCACAGCCCGGCACTGCTGGCCAGCCCTCTGGGCTCCCCTGCTGCCTCCTCCCCCGGCGGCTCACAGGCAGCACGTGGCTCGCTCTTGGGGATCTTGTTCTACCCGGAGGGGAATCAAAGCGTATGGCTGCCTGCAGCCCCAAGCCCTGGGTGTCCCTTTGCTGCGAGCCCTGAGGAGCGTCCGCCAAGGTGTTCTGCAGGGAGAGGACAACTGAAGGCATCCTGTTAGCACCCCTGTTTGAGCAGTACCCAGGCAGTCAGGCACAGAGCTGGTATGTAGCAGAAGTCACTAGTTCAACTGCAATCAGGAGAAGTCAGGGAAATCTCTGGACCAATCTGGTGCTCTGAAGAGTATTTCGTGGGTAATATAAGCACGTGCAAGTGAGAAGCTTTGAGATTATAAAGGGAATTTGCGCTTTGGCACATTTCTGTGGAAGAAAGAAAGTAGGCGTTTAGTGTTTAAAATGAAGTTTCTTACCTAGGAACACCAGTAAAAGGTGGCTAAGAGCTGCTGGGGTTAATTGTCACAGAAGGAGACGAAGTTAGTCGAGCAGGACCTACCTGCCTTTCATACACCCCTGCTGACTGGGCCCGATCACCTGCTTGTCCCGTACGTGCCGTGCGATGGCACTCAAGATGACCTTCCCCGGCCCCGAGGTCAGGCTGACAGGCTCCCTGGACTCCCTGGATCCTCCTTCCGGCCCTTCTTGTGGATGGGCGTCACATTTGCCTGCTTCCAGTCCACCGGGACCCCCTGGGACATCTGTAGCGAGCGTTGGTCCCCCCACCCTCACCCCCTGAACTCATGGCAACATTAGCCTGCTGGGAGACAGTCAGCACACGAGATATGACTCGGTCCCACCTCGTCGTTAGGCGTAAAATTAGTCTTTAGAATCCTCTGGTTTAGAGGAAGAGAATTTCAACTCTCTGCGTGGCTCAACGGGCCTGGACCTCTCTCCTCCCCAGGCAGGGACGCCTCTTTGGTAAGACTTGTGCCTCCGCCTCTGTCACGTTTTACCCAGGAACTACTAACTCGAGCTCGATTTTTGCAGTAAGTGTGTTTATCAAGGGCAATTCCAAACTTCTTCTTCTAACTGTTGACTTAATAACTTACCTATCTTTGCAACTTTGCGAACCTGCCTTACTGAAAGACCTAGGCAGGACTGTGAAACAGGCAAACGTTGACTCTGACGAGTGGCTACACACGTACAATCCTTACTCATAAACCATTGAGCAAGTCTGAGACTAGGACTGGATCTTCCTCTCGGAAGGCATTTGGACAGTAAGGAGGTCCTCTCTGAAGGTCGTGGCGCCACAGGAGGGCTTCCCTTACCCCTCTCCTTTCTCTGTATCCTTAATCATAAACCGTTGACCAGGCCTGGGGCTAAGGCTGAATCTAGGCATACCCAGGCACCTCTCTGAGAAGGAGTTTAGAGAGCAAGGGGGACCACTGTGAGCCTCGTGACTCAAAGGGAGCGTCTCCTTACTCCTTGTATTCCCAGACATGAACCACGGAGCAGTTCAACGGGAGGGCCTCCCTCAACCACCTGTCCAAGCGAGTTGCCCTTTTACGCGACAGGGCGGGAAGGGAGCCTCGTCCCGTCTCCCGCCGCCCTTCCTCTGCCCCACGGTGTTAACAGGACCCACAGTGGGTGCACCGCGTCCCTTGAGTCCCGCAGCCCAGGGCCGTGGCACTGCCACTGCTAGTACCAGACTGCAGGCCCTGTAGGGAGTTTGCAAGGCCTCTGGGTGGAGGAGGTAGTAGGGCCCAGCGGACCCGTGAGGTAACGGTGGGCGTAGCACCAGGAGAAGGGGGAGAAAGCAGCACGGGTGGGGACAGCGATGCCACCTGCATCGTTAGGAACGCTGGGCCTTTTTGTGCAGTTTTCCTGCCTTTCTTTTATTGCAAAATAATTAGATTTAGGGGGCCGGCCAGGATCTCCTGTGGGCCAGCCTGAGCCCCAGCTGCCGGCCTGGACGTGGTTTGGCCAGCCCCTGAGGCACCCTGCCAGTGTCACCGACAGCGGGGTGGCTTCTTGCGGTGCTGGGAGGGGTCCTCAGGGCTGCTGGCCCTCCTCTTCGGGGCTCGCCGGGTCCCGCCAGGGGACCGTGGACTGTCCCGGCTGGCAGTGGAAGGCCCGGGCACAGCCTCCTCCGGGTCCTGCTGTGGCTCTTCTGCCTCCCCACGGGTGGGAATGGGGGTGTTGGGGGGGCTCCTGCGACCTCGCTGGAGGGCTGGGCTGTGGGCAGGAGACCCCCTTTGGGAGGCAGCGGGGCCGGCAGCATCCTGGGGGCTGCCGTCCTGCCCCCCGGCCGCACCGGCGTCCTGGAGGCCCAGCCGACGTCGGGCCCGCCCGCTGCACCGGCGCACGATGGTGGCGACGAGCTGGTGGACAAAGCTCCTCGTGCGCCTGCCCAGGGTGTCCCGCAGCAGCTGGATCAGAGCCTCCTCATCCAGGCCAAAGTAGCGCAGCGTGGAAAGGACGAGGCTCTGCGCTGCCGCTGCTTCCTGGGCATCCTCGAAGAGCTGCCCCAGCTCCTGATGCAGCCAGGGCAGCAGGGGGTGGAGGACAGCGCGGTACGTGCGGAAGATGGACGCCCAGACGCACGCGTAGAAGCCGCCCACTGGAGCCATGGGCGGCGGCCCCGCAGCTGGTGGCCGGGCTGCAGCTGGCTGTCCCGGCGCTCCTCCTGTCGGCTGGACGACGACTGATGGTGCTGCAGGCGGTGGGATGTCACGCTCCTGAAAGTCGTCGTCCGCCCGCACCGAGTGCACGATGGAGCTCGCCCTCCTCTTGCAGAGGGGGCACTCGGGCTTGCTCTCAACCCACCGCGCGATGCACGGGTAGCAGAACGGGTGGAGGCAGGGCATCACGAAGCTGGCCTCCTCCCAGCTGTCCAGGCATATTGGACAGCGGTTGTCCAGCTCCGCGGCCATGCTCTCCACGTGCTGCGGTGGGCTGAGGGGAGCTGGGGATGTCGAGCTGCTCCCTCTCACCGGCGCTGCAGCAGCGGGGGTCACGCTAGAAAAGGAAGGGCGGCCACAGTCTTTGGCTGCTCCAGGGAGGGGTGGAAGAAACGTCCAGGCCCCTCAAGAAAGCAGCCCTCTCGGCTCCCCGGGGTGCGGTTTCCCCGCACGGAGCTCACCTCTGCTGCTGCGAGCGCGCCTCCGGAGTGCCCCGGCTGCCGGAAGCAGACGGGGCCGGGGAAAACCCTCCGATGGCTCTGGGGTCGGGCACTGAGAGTTGCCGTGAAGAACTCCCCGAGCACGACCTCAGCACCAGCACCAGCCTCGCTCGACACTCCAACCTCACGTACTCGCTCAGCTGGAGTGCGGGCACGAGCCAGCTGGGTGAGACTCGGCACCCGGCTATAAGCAGCGAGGGGTGTGTGGTCACAATGCGTCACCCGGCAACGTCGTCGTCCAGTGCATGGTGAACATAAAATCAAAGAATCATGGAACGGTTTGGCTTGGAAGGGACCTCAAAGATGATCTAGTTCCAAGCCCCCTGCCACGGCAGGGACACCTGCCACGAGAGCAGGTTGCTCACGGCTCCATCCAGCCTGGCCTTGAACACTTCCAGGGATGGAGCATCCCCAGCGTCCTTAGGCAACCTGTTCCAGCGTCTCACCACCCTCAGGGTGGAGATCTTCTTCCTCATATCTAGTCTGACCCTGCCCTCTCCCAGCTTCCTCGTCCGATCACTGCAGGCCCTGGTAAAAAGTCCCTGCCCCACCTTCTTGTGGGCCCCCTTCAGGTACTGGAAGGCCGCTAGAAGGTCTCCCCGGAGCCTTCTCTTTTCCAGGCTGAACAAGCCCAACTCTCTCAGCCTGTCCTCGTAGGAAAGGTGTTCCAACTCTCTGACCGCCTTGGTAGCCCTCCTCTGCACTCGCTCCAGCAGCTCCATGTCTTTCTTGTGTTGGGGGCTCCAGAGCTGGATGCACTATTCCAGGTGGGGTCTCACGAGGGGAGGGCAGGGCAGAGCAGAGGGGCAGAATCACCTCCCTCGGCCTGCTGGCCACACATCTTTTGATGCAGCCCAGGATACGGTTGGCTTTCCGCGCTGCTCACGTTCATGTCACGGTCCATCCCTGGGTGACATGAGAACCCATCGCTCGGGGACGTCACCGTCCATCGCTTGGGAACATGAAAATGGGCCGTCCTCACGTGCAGCACTCGCACATTTTCTCGGTTTGAGGCTGGGCCGGCCACTAACGAATGACAGACGCTCTCTACTACCCCCTCTCCCCTCCCAAAAGGGAAAAGGAAAGAGAACAAGAGGACAAGAGAGAGAGACTTTACGGTTTGGAAAAGAAAACGAAAACAGCTTTAATGAAATAATAACAATAAAAGAATAAGGAATAATAAGAATAAGGAAATATTGAAATATATACAATATGTACAAATATATGTAAAACCAATACCGAACCCAACTCCCCCCACCCTGATGACGATACGTCACCACCACGCTGCAGGGCTGGCACTGGGGCAGTCCCAGGCTGGACTCGGCAGCAGACAGGGACGGGATGCAGGAGCTGGACTCAGGCACTGGATTCAGGGATGCACGGATCGGGATCGACGACAGAAGAACAGGCAGAGTCCTCCTCAGATGTCGGCCATCGAAGAAGAGAGGAAGAGAGACCAAGAGAGCGAGACCCTCGTGATCTCTCAGCTTTACACTGAATATGACGTCTATGGGACGGAATACTCTGTTGGTCAGGTTTGGGTCACCTGTCCAGTTCGCTCCTCCCTGTAGGCGCGACCCTTTTCACTCCCGGCTCCCCGACACGGAGTACAAGATTTAGCAGTGACCTTGGTCGCCATAAGAACAAGTATAAGCAAGGGCCCCTCTGCACACCGTTCCTTGGTACGAGCTATAAACATCAGGCCTTATCACTGCTGGGAGCAGTCGCTGTCTGGAAATATGTGCTGCTGTTAGTTAGAGGAGACTTAGCTGAAAAGTTAAAGCACTAAACCAGAATTAGTTCTGATTTAGCCCAAACCAGAACACACATGTACCTGGCGTTGCTGCAACACCACTGCCCACTCCATCCCCCATCTCTCGTCTTGTGCTCGGCATCGGTGTTTCACAGCGGTCACTGGGGCCTCGGTCACGTCTTCCCGGAGCCCCGTCAGGTCGCTCTGGCGGTGGCTGACAGCTCCAGGCTTATGTGGCAGGAGGGTTCCTTTGGTAAGTGACACCTCGTGCCTCCCTGGGAGGCTGCAGGACAAAGGCCCACGGGCTCTCCCCACAGCCCGGCACTGCTGGCCAGCCCTCTGGGCTCCCCTGCTGCCTCCTCCCCCGGCGGCTCACAGGCAGCACGTGGCTCGCTCTTGGGGATCTTGTTCTACCCGGAGGGGAATCAAAGCGTATGGCTGCCTGCAGCCCCAAGCCCTGGGTGTCCCTTTGCTGCGAGCCCTGAGGAGCGTCCGCCAAGGTGTTCTGCAGGGAGAGGACAACTGAAGGCATCCTGTTAGCACCCCTGTTTGAGCAGTACCCAGGCAGTCAGGCACAGAGCTGGTATGTAGCAGAAGTCACTAGTTCAACTGCAATCAGGAGAAGTCAGGGAAATCTCTGGACCAATCTGGTGCTCTGAAGAGTATTTCGTGGGTAATATAAGCACGTGCAAGTGAGAAGCTTTGAGATTATAAAGGGAATTTGCGCTTTGGCACATTTCTGTGGAAGAAAGAAAGTAGGCGTTTAGTGTTTAAAATGAAGTTTCTTACCTAGGAACACCAGTAAAAGGTGGCTAAGAGCTGCTGGGGTTAATTGTCACAGAAGGAGACGAAGTTAGTCGAGCAGGACCTACCTGCCTTTCATACACCCCTGCTGACTGGGCCCGATCACCTGCTTGTCCCGTACGTGCCGTGCGATGGCACTCAAGATGACCTTCCCCGGCCCCGAGGTCAGGCTGACAGGCTCCCTGGACTCCCTGGATCCTCCTTCCGGCCCTTCTTGTGGATGGGCGTCACATTTGCCTGCTTCCAGTCCACCGGGACCCCCTGGGACATCTGTAGCGAGCGTTGGTCCCCCCACCCTCACCCCCTGAACTCATGGCAACATTAGCCTGCTGGGAGACAGTCAGCACACGAGATATGACTCGGTCCCACCTCGTCGTTAGGCGTAAAATTAGTCTTTAGAATCCTCTGGTTTAGAGGAAGAGAATTTCAACTCTCTGCGTGGCTCAACGGGCCTGGACCTCTCTCCTCCCCAGGCAGGGACGCCTCTTTGGTAAGACTTGTGCCTCCGCCTCTGTCACGTTTTACCCAGGAACTACTAACTCGAGCTCGATTTTTGCAGTAAGTGTGTTTATCAAGGGCAATTCCAAACTTCTTCTTCTAACTGTTGACTTAATAACTTACCTATCTTTGCAACTTTGCGAACCTGCCTTACTGAAAGACCTAGGCAGGACTGTGAAACAGGCAAACGTTGACTCTGACGAGTGGCTACACACGTACAATCCTTACTCATAAACCATTGAGCAAGTCTGAGACTAGGACTGGATCTTCCTCTCGGAAGGCATTTGGACAGTAAGGAGGTCCTCTCTGAAGGTCGTGGCGCCACAGGAGGGCTTCCCTTACCCCTCTCCTTTCTCTGTATCCTTAATCATAAACCGTTGACCAGGCCTGGGGCTAAGGCTGAATCTAGGCATACCCAGGCACCTCTCTGAGAAGGAGTTTAGAGAGCAAGGGGGACCACTGTGAGCCTCGTGACTCAAAGGGAGCGTCTCCTTACTCCTTGTATTCCCAGACATGAACCACGGAGCAGTTCAACGGGAGGGCCTCCCTCAACCACCTGTCCAAGCGAGTTGCCCTTTTACGCGACAGGGCGGGAAGGGAGCCTCGTCCCGTCTCCCGCCGCCCTTCCTCTGCCCCACGGTGTTAACAGGACCCACAGTGGGTGCACCGCGTCCCTTGAGTCCCGCAGCCCAGGGCCGTGGCACTGCCACTGCTAGTACCAGACTGCAGGCCCTGTAGGGAGTTTGCAAGGCCTCTGGGTGGAGGAGGTAGTAGGGCCCAGCGGACCCGTGAGGTAACGGTGGGCGTAGCACCAGGAGAAGGGGGAGAAAGCAGCACGGGTGGGGACAGCGATGCCACCTGCATCGTTAGGAACGCTGGGCCTTTTTGTGCAGTTTTCCTGCCTTTCTTTTATTGCAAAATAATTAGATTTAGGGGGCCGGCCAGGATCTCCTGTGGGCCAGCCTGAGCCCCAGCTGCCGGCCTGGACGTGGTTTGGCCAGCCCCTGAGGCACCCTGCCAGTGTCACCGACAGCGGGGTGGCTTCTTGCGGTGCTGGGAGGGGTCCTCAGGGCTGCTGGCCCTCCTCTTCGGGGCTCGCCGGGTCCCGCCAGGGGACCGTGGACTGTCCCGGCTGGCAGTGGAAGGCCCGGGCACAGCCTCCTCCGGGTCCTGCTGTGGCTCTTCTGCCTCCCCACGGGTGGGAATGGGGGTGTTGGGGGGGCTCCTGCGACCTCGCTGGAGGGCTGGGCTGTGGGCAGGAGACCCCCTTTGGGAGGCAGCGGGGCCGGCAGCATCCTGGGGGCTGCCGTCCTGCCCCCCGGCCGCACCGGCGTCCTGGAGGCCCAGCCGACGTCGGGCCCGCCCGCTGCACCGGCGCACGATGGTGGCGACGAGCTGGTGGACAAAGCTCCTCGTGCGCCTGCCCAGGGTGTCCCGCAGCAGCTGGATCAGAGCCTCCTCATCCAGGCCAAAGTAGCGCAGCGTGGAAAGGACGAGGCTCTGCGCTGCCGCTGCTTCCTGGGCATCCTCGAAGAGCTGCCCCAGCTCCTGATGCAGCCAGGGCAGCAGGGGGTGGAGGACAGCGCGGTACGTGCGGAAGATGGACGCCCAGACGCACGCGTAGAAGCCGCCCACTGGAGCCATGGGCGGCGGCCCCGCAGCTGGTGGCCGGGCTGCAGCTGGCTGTCCCGGCGCTCCTCCTGTCGGCTGGACGACGACTGATGGTGCTGCAGGCGGTGGGATGTCACGCTCCTGAAAGTCGTCGTCCGCCCGCACCGAGTGCACGATGGAGCTCGCCCTCCTCTTGCAGAGGGGGCACTCGGGCTTGCTCTCAACCCACCGCGCGATGCACGGGTAGCAGAACGGGTGGAGGCAGGGCATCACGAAGCTGGCCTCCTCCCAGCTGTCCAGGCATATTGGACAGCGGTTGTCCAGCTCCGCGGCCATGCTCTCCACGTGCTGCGGTGGGCTGAGGGGAGCTGGGGATGTCGAGCTGCTCCCTCTCACCGGCGCTGCAGCAGCGGGGGTCACGCTAGAAAAGGAAGGGCGGCCACAGTCTTTGGCTGCTCCAGGGAGGGGTGGAAGAAACGTCCAGGCCCCTCAAGAAAGCAGCCCTCTCGGCTCCCCGGGGTGCGGTTTCCCCGCACGGAGCTCACCTCTGCTGCTGCGAGCGCGCCTCCGGAGTGCCCCGGCTGCCGGAAGCAGACGGGGCCGGGGAAAACCCTCCGATGGCTCTGGGGTCGGGCACTGAGAGTTGCCGTGAAGAACTCCCCGAGCACGACCTCAGCACCAGCACCAGCCTCGCTCGACACTCCAACCTCACGTACTCGCTCAGCTGGAGTGCGGGCACGAGCCAGCTGGGTGAGACTCGGCACCCGGCTATAAGCAGCGAGGGGTGTGTGGTCACAATGCGTCACCCGGCAACGTCGTCGTCCAGTGCATGGTGAACATAAAATCAAAGAATCATGGAACGGTTTGGCTTGGAAGGGACCTCAAAGATGATCTAGTTCCAAGCCCCCTGCCACGGCAGGGACACCTGCCACGAGAGCAGGTTGCTCACGGCTCCATCCAGCCTGGCCTTGAACACTTCCAGGGATGGAGCATCCCCAGCGTCCTTAGGCAACCTGTTCCAGCGTCTCACCACCCTCAGGGTGGAGATCTTCTTCCTCATATCTAGTCTGACCCTGCCCTCTCCCAGCTTCCTCGTCCGATCACTGCAGGCCCTGGTAAAAAGTCCCTGCCCCACCTTCTTGTGGGCCCCCTTCAGGTACTGGAAGGCCGCTAGAAGGTCTCCCCGGAGCCTTCTCTTTTCCAGGCTGAACAAGCCCAACTCTCTCAGCCTGTCCTCGTAGGAAAGGTGTTCCAACTCTCTGACCGCCTTGGTAGCCCTCCTCTGCACTCGCTCCAGCAGCTCCATGTCTTTCTTGTGTTGGGGGCTCCAGAGCTGGACGCACTATTCCAGGTGGGGTCTCACGAGGGGAGGGCAGGGCAGAGCAGAGGGGCAGAATCACCTCCCTCGGCCTGCTGGCCACACATCTTTTGATGCAGCCCAGGATACGGTTGGCTTTCCGCGCTGCTCACGTTCATGTCACGGTCCATCCCTGGGTGACATGAGAACCCATCGCTCGGGGACGTCACCGTCCATCGCTTGGGAACATGAAAATGGGCCGTCCTCACGTGCAGCACTCGCACATTTTCTCGGTTTGAGGCTGGGCCGGCCACTAACGAATGACAGATGCTCTCTACTAACCCCTCTCCCCTCCCAAAAGGGAAAAGGAAAGAGAACAAGAGGACAAGAGAGAGAGACTTTACGGTTTGGAAAAGAAAACGAAAACAGCTTTAATGAAACAATAACAATAAAAGAATAAGGAATAATAAGAATAAGGAAATATTGAAATATATACAATATGTACAAATATACGTAAAACCAATACCGAACCCAACTCCCCCCACCCTGATGACGATACGTCACCACCACGCTGCAGGGCTGGCACTGGGGCAGTCCCAGGCTGGACTCGGCAGCAGACAGGGACGGGATGCAGGAGCTGGACTCAGGCACTGGATTCAGGGATGCACGGATCGGGATCGACGACAGAAGAACAGGCAGAGTCCTCCTCAGATGTCGGCCATCGAAGAAGAGAGGAAGAGAGACCAAGAGAGCGAGACCCTCGTGATCTCTCAGCTTTATACTGAATATGACGTCTATGGGACGGAATACTCTGTTGGTCAGGTTTGGGTCACCTGTCCAGTTCGCTCCTCCCTGTAGGCGCGACCCTTTTCACTCCCGGCTCCCCGACACGGAGTACAAGATTTAGCAGTGACCTTGGTCGCCATAAGAACAAGTATAAGCAAGGGCCCCTCTGCACACCGTTCCTTGGTACGAGCTATAAACATCAGGCCTTATCACTGCTGGGAGCAGTCGCTGTCTGGAAATATGTGCTGCTGTTAGTTAGAGGAGACTTAGCTGAAAAGTTAAAGCACTAAACCAGAATTAGTTCTGATTTAGCCCAAACCAGAACACACATGTACCTGGCGTTGCTGCAACACCACTGCCCACTCCATCCCCCATCTCTCGTCTTGTGCTCGGCATCGGTGTTTCACAGCGGTCACTGGGGCCTCGGTCACGTCTTCCCGGAGCCCCGT
This sequence comes from Leptosomus discolor, assembly GCF_034619465.1. Taxonomy (NCBI): domain Eukaryota; kingdom Metazoa; phylum Chordata; class Aves; order Leptosomiformes; family Leptosomidae; genus Leptosomus; species Leptosomus discolor. The sequence continues at coordinate 78,090,036 of NC_141419.1, forward strand.
CAGGTCGCTCTGGCGGTGGCTGACAGCTCCAGGCTTATGTGGCAGGAGGGTTCCTTTGGTAAGTGACACCTCGTGCCTCCCTGGGAGGCTGCAGGACAAAGGCCCACGGGCTCTCCCCACAGCCCGGCACTGCTGGCCAGCCCTCTGGGCTCCCCTGCTGCCTCCTCCCCCGGCGGCTCACAGGCAGCACGTGGCTCGCTCTTGGGGATCTTGTTCTACCCGGAGGGGAATCAAAGCGTATGGCTGCCTGCAGCCCCAAGCCCTGGGTGTCCCTTTGCTGCGAGCCCTGAGGAGCGTCCGCCAAGGTGTTCTGCAGGGAGAGGACAACTGAAGGCATCCTGTTAGCACCCCTGTTTGAGCAGTACCCAGGCAGTCAGGCACAGAGCTGGTATGTAGCAGAAGTCACTAGTTCAACTGCAATCAGGAGAAGTCAGGGAAATCTCTGGACCAATCTGGTGCTCTGAAGAGTATTTCGTGGGTAATATAAGCACGTGCAAGTGAGAAGCTTTGAGATTATAAAGGGAATTTGCGCTTTGGCACATTTCTGTGGAAGAAAGAAAGTAGGCGTTTAGTGTTTAAAATGAAGTTTCTTACCTAGGAACACCAGTAAAAGGTGGCTAAGAGCTGCTGGGGTTAATTGTCACAGAAGGAGACGAAGTTAGTCGAGCAGGACCTACCTGCCTTTCATACACCCCTGCTGACTGGGCCCGATCACCTGCTTGTCCCGTACGTGCCGTGCGATGGCACTCAAGATGACCTTCCCCGGCCCCGAGGTCAGGCTGACAGGCTCCCTGGACTCCCTGGATCCTCCTTCCGGCCCTTCTTGTGGATGGGCGTCACATTTGCCTGCTTCCAGTCCACCGGGACCCCCTGGGACATCTGTAGCGAGCGTTGGTCCCCCCACCCTCACCCCCTGAACTCATGGCAACATTAGCCTGCTGGGAGACAGTCAGCACACGAGATATGACTCGGTCCCACCTCGTCGTTAGGCGTAAAATTAGTCTTTAGAATCCTCTGGTTTAGAGGAAGAGAATTTCAACTCTCTGCGTGGCTCAACGGGCCTGGACCTCTCTCCTCCCCAGGCAGGGACGCCTCTTTGGTAAGACTTGTGCCTCCGCCTCTGTCACGTTTTACCCAGGAACTACTAACTCGAGCTCGATTTTTGCAGTAAGTGTGTTTATCAAGGGCAATTCCAAACTTCTTCTTCTAACTGTTGACTTAATAACTTACCTATCTTTGCAACTTTGCGAACCTGCCTTACTGAAAGACCTAGGCAGGACTGTGAAACAGGCAAACGTTGACTCTGACGAGTGGCTACACACGTACAATCCTTACTCATAAACCATTGAGCAAGTCTGAGACTAGGACTGGATCTTCCTCTCGGAAGGCATTTGGACAGTAAGGAGGTCCTCTCTGAAGGTCGTGGCGCCACAGGAGGGCTTCCCTTACCCCTCTCCTTTCTCTGTATCCTTAATCATAAACCGTTGACCAGGCCTGGGGCTAAGGCTGAATCTAGGCATACCCAGGCACCTCTCTGAGAAGGAGTTTAGAGAGCAAGGGGGACCACTGTGAGCCTCGTGACTCAAAGGGAGCGTCTCCTTACTCCTTGTATTCCCAGACATGAACCACGGAGCAGTTCAACGGGAGGGCCTCCCTCAACCACCTGTCCAAGCGAGTTGCCCTTTTACGCGACAGGGCGGGAAGGGAGCCTCGTCCCGTCTCCCGCCGCCCTTCCTCTGCCCCACGGTGTTAACAGGACCCACAGTGGGTGCACCGCGTCCCTTGAGTCCCGCAGCCCAGGGCCGTGGCACTGCCACTGCTAGTACCAGACTGCAGGCCCTGTAGGGAGTTTGCAAGGCCTCTGGGTGGAGGAGGTAGTAGGGCCCAGCGGACCCGTGAGGTAACGGTGGGCGTAGCACCAGGAGAAGGGGGAGAAAGCAGCACGGGTGGGGACAGCGATGCCACCTGCATCGTTAGGAACGCTGGGCCTTTTTGTGCAGTTTTCCTGCCTTTCTTTTATTGCAAAATAATTAGATTTAGGGGGCCGGCCAGGATCTCCTGTGGGCCAGCCTGAGCCCCAGCTGCCGGCCTGGACGTGGTTTGGCCAGCCCCTGAGGCACCCTGCCAGTGTCACCGACAGCGGGGTGGCTTCTTGCGGTGCTGGGAGGGGTCCTCAGGGCTGCTGGCCCTCCTCTTCGGGGCTCGCCGGGTCCCGCCAGGGGACCGTGGACTGTCCCGGCTGGCAGTGGAAGGCCCGGGCACAGCCTCCTCCGGGTCCTGCTGTGGCTCTTCTGCCTCCCCACGGGTGGGAATGGGGGTGTTGGGGGGGCTCCTGCGACCTCGCTGGAGGGCTGGGCTGTGGGCAGGAGACCCCCTTTGGGAGGCAGCGGGGCCGGCAGCATCCTGGGGGCTGCCGTCCTGCCCCCCGGCCGCACCGGCGTCCTGGAGGCCCAGCCGACGTCGGGCCCGCCCGCTGCACCGGCGCACGATGGTGGCGACGAGCTGGTGGACAAAGCTCCTCGTGCGCCTGCCCAGGGTGTCCCGCAGCAGCTGGATCAGAGCCTCCTCATCCAGGCCAAAGTAGCGCAGCGTGGAAAGGACGAGGCTCTGCGCTGCCGCTGCTTCCTGGGCATCCTCGAAGAGCTGCCCCAGCTCCTGATGCAGCCAGGGCAGCAGGGGGTGGAGGACAGCGCGGTACGTGCGGAAGATGGACGCCCAGACGCACGCGTAGAAGCCGCCCACTGGAGCCATGGGCGGCGGCCCCGCAGCTGGTGGCCGGGCTGCAGCTGGCTGTCCCGGCGCTCCTCCTGTCGGCTGGACGACGACTGATGGTGCTGCAGGCGGTGGGATGTCACGCTCCTGAAAGTCGTCGTCCGCCCGCACCGAGTGCACGATGGAGCTCGCCCTCCTCTTGCAGAGGGGGCACTCGGGCTTGCTCTCAACCCACCGCGCGATGCACGGGTAGCAGAACGGGTGGAGGCAGGGCATCACGAAGCTGGCCTCCTCCCAGCTGTCCAGGCATATTGGACAGCGGTTGTCCAGCTCCGCGGCCATGCTCTCCACGTGCTGCGGTGGGTTGAGGGGAGCTGGGGATGTCGAGCTGCTCCCTCTCACCGGCGCTGCAGCAGCGGGGGTCACGCTAGAAAAGGAAGGGCGGCCACAGTCTTTGGCTGCTCCAGGGAGGGGTGGAAGAAACGTCCAGGCCCCTCAAGAAAGCAGCCCTCTCGGCTCCCCGGGGTGCGGTTTCCCCGCACGGAGCTCACCTCTGCTGCTGCGAGCGCGCCTCCGGAGTGCCCCGGCTGCCGGAAGCAGACGGGGCCGGGGAAAACCCTCCGATGGCTCTGGGGTCGGGCACTGAGAGTTGCCGTGAAGAACTCCCCGAGCACGACCTCAGCACCAGCACCAGCCTCGCTCGACACTCCAACCTCACGTACTCGCTCAGCTGGAGTGCGGGCACGAGCCAGCTGGGTGAGACTCGGCACCCGGCTATAAGCAGCGAGGGGTGTGTGGTCACAATGCGTCACCCGGCAACGTCGTCGTCCAGTGCATGGTGAACATAAAATCAAAGAATCATGGAACGGTTTGGCTTGGAAGGGACCTCAAAGATGATCTAGTTCCAAGCCCCCTGCCACGGCAGGGACACCTGCCACAAGAGCAGGTTGCTCACGGCTCCATCCAGCCTGGCCTTGAACACTTCCAGGGATGGAGCATCCCCAGCGTCCTTAGGCAACCTGTTCCAGCGTCTCACCACCCTCAGGGTGGAGATCTTCTTCCTCATATCTAGTCTGACCCTGCCCTCTCCCAGCTTCCTCGTCCGATCACTGCAGGCCCTGGTAAAAAGTCCCTGCCCCACCTTCTTGTGGGCCCCCTTCAGGTACTGGAAGGCCGCTAGAAGGTCTCCCCGGAGCCTTCTCTTTTCCAGGCTGAACAAGCCCAACTCTCTCAGCCTGTCCTCGTAGGAAAGGTGTTCCAACTCTCTGACCGCCTTGGTAGCCCTCCTCTGCACTCGCTCCAGCAGCTCCATGTCTTTCTTGTGTTGGGGGCTCCAGAGCTGGACGCACTATTCCAGGTGGGGTCTCACGAGGGGAGGGCAGGGCAGAGCAGAGGGGCAGAATCACCTCCCTCGGCCTGCTGGCCACACATCTTTTGATGCAGCCCAGGATACGGTTGGCTTTCCGCGCTGCTCACGTTCATGTCACGGTCCATCCCTGGGTGACATGAGAACCCATCGCTCGGGGACGTCACCGTCCATCGCTTGGGAACATGAAAATGGGCCGTCCTCACGTGCAGCACTCGCACATTTTCTCGGTTTGAGGCTGGGCCGGCCACTAACGAATGACAGACGCTCTCTACTAACCCCTCTCCCCTCCCAAAAGGGAAAAGGAAAGAGAACAAGAGGACAAGAGAGAGAGACTTTACGGTTTGGAAAAGAAAACGAAAACAGCTTTAATGAAACAATAACAATAAAAGAATAAGGAATAATAAGAATAAGGAAATATTGAAATATATACAATATGTACAAATATACGTAAAACCAATACCGAACCCAACTCCCCCCACCCTGATGACGATACGTCACCACCACGCTGCAGGGCTGGCACTGGGGCAGTCCCAGGCTGGACTCGGCAGCAGACAGGGACGGGATGCAGGAGCTGGACTCAGGCACTGGATTCAGGGATGCACGGATCGGGATCGACGACAGAAGAACAGGCAGAGTCCTCCTCAGATGTCGGCCATCGAAGAAGAGAGGAAGAGAGACCAAGAGAGCGAGACCCTCGTGATCTCTCAGCTTTATACTGAATATGACGTCTATGGGACGGAATACTCTGTTGGTCAGGTTTGGGTCACCTGTCCAGTTCGCTCCTCCCTGTAGGCGCGACCCTTTTCACTCCCGGCTCCCCGACACGGAGTACAAGATTTAGCAGTGACCTTGGTCGCCATAAGAACAAGTATAAGCAAGGGCCCCTCTGCACACCGTTCCTTGGTACGAGCTATAAACATCAGGCCTTATCACTGCTGGGAGCAGTCGCTGTCTGGAAATATGTGCTGCTGTTAGTTAGAGGAGACTTAGCTGAAAAGTTAAAGCACTAAACCAGAATTAGTTCTGATTTAGCCCAAACCAGAACACACATGTACCTGGCGTTGCTGCAACACCACTGCCCACTCCATCCCCCATCTCTCGTCTTGTGCTCGGCATCGGTGTTTCACAGCGGTCACTGGGGCCTCGGTCACGTCTTCCCGGAGCCCCGTCAGGTCGCTCTGGCGGTGGCTGACAGCTCCAGGCTTATGTGGCAGGAGGGTTCCTTTGGTAAGTGACACCTCGTGCCTCCCTGGGAGGCTGCAGGACAAAGGCCCACGGGCTCTCCCCACAGCCCGGCACTGCTGGCCAGCCCTCTGGGCTCCCCTGCTGCCTCCTCCCCCGGCGGCTCACAGGCAGCACGTGGCTCGCTCTTGGGGATCTTGTTCTACCCGGAGGGGAATCAAAGCGTATGGCTGCCTGCAGCCCCAAGCCCTGGGTGTCCCTTTGCTGCGAGCCCTGAGGAGCGTCCGCCAAGGTGTTCTGCAGGGAGAGGACAACTGAAGGCATCCTGTTAGCACCCCTGTTTGAGCAGTACCCAGGCAGTCAGGCACAGAGCTGGTATGTAGCAGAAGTCACTAGTTCAACTGCAATCAGGAGAAGTCAGGGAAATCTCTGGACCAATCTGGTGCTCTGAAGAGTATTTCGTGGGTAATATAAGCACGTGCAAGTGAGAAGCTTTGAGATTATAAAGGGAATTTGCGCTTTGGCACATTTCTGTGGAAGAAAGAAAGTAGGCGTTTAGTGTTTAAAATGAAGTTTCTTACCTAGGAACACCAGTAAAAGGTGGCTAAGAGCTGCTGGGGTTAATTGTCACAGAAGGAGACGAAGTTAGTCGAGCAGGACCTACCTGCCTTTCATACACCCCTGCTGACTGGGCCCGATCACCTGCTTGTCCCGTACGTGCCGTGCGATGGCACTCAAGATGACCTTCCCCGGCCCCGAGGTCAGGCTGACAGGCTCCCTGGACTCCCTGGATCCTCCTTCCGGCCCTTCTTGTGGATGGGCGTCACATTTGCCTGCTTCCAGTCCACCGGGACCCCCTGGGACATCTGTAGCGAGCGTTGGTCCCCCCACCCTCACCCCCTGAACTCATGGCAACATTAGCCTGCTGGGAGACAGTCAGCACACGAGATATGACTCGGTCCCACCTCGTCGTTAGGCGTAAAATTAGTCTTTAGAATCCTCTGGTTTAGAGGAAGAGAATTTCAACTCTCTGCGTGGCTCAACGGGCCTGGACCTCTCTCCTCCCCAGGCAGGGACGCCTCTTTGGTAAGACTTGTGCCTCCGCCTCTGTCACGTTTTACCCAGGAACTACTAACTCGAGCTCGATTTTTGCAGTAAGTGTGTTTATCAAGGGCAATTCCAAACTTCTTCTTCTAACTGTTGACTTAATAACTTACCTATCTTTGCAACTTTGCGAACCTGCCTTACTGAAAGACCTAGGCAGGACTGTGAAACAGGCAAACGTTGACTCTGACGAGTGGCTACACACGTACAATCCTTACTCATAAACCATTGAGCAAGTCTGAGACTAGGACTGGATCTTCCTCTCGGAAGGCATTTGGACAGTAAGGAGGTCCTCTCTGAAGGTCGTGGCGCCACAGGAGGGCTTCCCTTACCCCTCTCCTTTCTCTGTATCCTTAATCATAAACCGTTGACCAGGCCTGGGGCTAAGGCTGAATCTAGGCATACCCAGGCACCTCTCTGAGAAGGAGTTTAGAGAGCAAGGGGGACCACTGTGAGCCTCGTGACTCAAAGGGAGCGTCTCCTTACTCCTTGTATTCCCAGACATGAACCACGGAGCAGTTCAACGGGAGGGCCTCCCTCAACCACCTGTCCAAGCGAGTTGCCCTTTTACGCGACAGGGCGGGAAGGGAGCCTCGTCCCGTCTCCCGCCGCCCTTCCTCTGCCCCACGGTGTTAACAGGACCCACAGTGGGTGCACCGCGTCCCTTGAGTCCCGCAGCCCAGGGCCGTGGCACTGCCACTGCTAGTACCAGACTGCAGGCCCTGTAGGGAGTTTGCAAGGCCTCTGGGTGGAGGAGGTAGTAGGGCCCAGCGGACCCGTGAGGTAACGGTGGGCGTAGCACCAGGAGAAGGGGGAGAAAGCAGCACGGGTGGGGACAGCGATGCCACCTGCATCGTTAGGAACGCTGGGCCTTTTTGTGCAGTTTTCCTGCCTTTCTTTTATTGCAAAATAATTAGATTTAGGGGGCCGGCCAGGATCTCCTGGGGGCCAGCCTGAGCCCCAGCTGCCGGCCTGGACGTGGTTTGGCCAGCCCCTGAGGCACCCTGCCAGTGTCACCGACAGCGGGGTGGCTTCTTGCGGTGCTGGGAGGGGTCCTCAGGGCTGCTGGCCCTCCTCTTCGGGGCTCGCCGGGTCCTGCCAGGGGACCGTGGACTGTCCCGGCTGGCAGTGGAAGGCCCGGGCACAGCCTCCTCCGGGTCCTGCTGTGGCTCTTCTGCCTCCCCACGGGTGGGAATGGGGGTGTTGGGGGGGCTCCTGCGACCTCGCTGGAGGGCTGGGCTGTGGGCAGGAGACCCCCTTTGGGAGGCAGCGGGGCCGGCAGCATCCTGGGGGCTGCCGTCCTGCCCCCCGGCCGCACCGGCGTCCTGGAGGCCCAGCCGACGTCGGGCCCGCCCGCTGCACCGGCGCACGATGGTGGCGACGAGCTGGTGGACAAAGCTCCTCGTGCGCCTGCCCAGGGTGTCCCGCAGCAGCTGGATCAGAGCCTCCTCATCCAGGCCAAAGTAGCGCAGCGTGGAAAGGACGAGGCTCTGCGCTGCCGCTGCTTCCTGGGCATCCTCGAAGAGCTGCCCCAGCTCCTGATGCAGCCAGGGCAGCAGGGGGTGGAGGACAGCGCGGTACGTGCGGAAGATGGACGCCCAGACGCACGCGTAGAAGCCGCCCACTGGAGCCATGGGCGGCGGCCCCGCAGCTGGTGGCCGGGCTGCAGCTGGCTGTCCCGGCGCTCCTCCTGTCGGCTGGACGACGACTGATGGTGCTGCAGGCGGTGGGATGTCACGCTCCTGAAAGTCGTCGTCCGCCCGCACCGAGTGCACGATGGAGCTCGCCCTCCTCTTGCAGAGGGGGCACTCGGGCTTGCTCTCAACCCACCGCGCGATGCACGGGTAGCAGAACGGGTGGAGGCAGGGCATCACGAAGCTGGCCTCCTCCCAGCTGTCCAGGCATATTGGACAGCGGTTGTCCAGCTCCGCGGCCATGCTCTCCACGTGCTGCGGTGGGCTGAGGGGAGCTGGGGATGTCGAGCTGCTCCCTCTCACCGGCGCTGCAGCAGCGGGGGTCACGCTAGAAAAGGAAGGGCGGCCACAGTCTTTGGCTGCTCCAGGGAGGGGTGGAAGAAACGTCCAGGCCCCTCAAGAAAGCAGCCCTCTCGGCTCCCCGGGGTGCGGTTTCCCCGCACGGAGCTCACCTCTGCTGCTGCGAGCGCGCCTCCGGAGTGCCCCGGCTGCCGGAAGCAGACGGGGCCGGGGAAAACCCTCCGATGGCTCTGGGGTCGGGCACTGAGAGTTGCCGTGAAGAACTCCCCGAGCACGACCTCAGCACCAGCACCAGCCTCGCTCGACACTCCAACCTCACGTACTCGCTCAGCTGGAGTGCGGGCACGAGCCAGCTGGGTGAGACTCGGCACCCGGCTATAAGCAGCGAGGGGTGTGTGGTCACAATGCGTCACCCGGCAACGTCGTCGTCCAGTGCATGGTGAACATAAAATCAAAGAATCATGGAACGGTTTGGCTTGGAAGGGACCTCAAAGATGATCTAGTTCCAAGCCCCCTGCCACGGCAGGGACACCTGCCACGAGAGCAGGTTGCTCACGGCTCCATCCAGCCTGGCCTTGAACACTTCCAGGGATGGAGCATCCCCAGCGTCCTTAGGCAACCTGTTCCAGCGTCTCACCACCCTCAGGGTGGAGATCTTCTTCCTCATATCTAGTCTGACCCTGCCCTCTCCCAGCTTCCTCGTCCGATCACTGCAGGCCCTGGTAAAAAGTCCCTGCCCCACCTTCTTGTGGGCCCCCTTCAGGTACTGGAAGGCCGCTAGAAGGTCTCCCCGGAGCCTTCTCTTTTCCAGGCTGAACAAGCCCAACTCTCTCAGCCTGTCCTCGTAGGAAAGGTGTTCCAACTCTCTGACCGCCTTGGTAGCCCTCCTCTGCACTCGCTCCAGCAGCTCCATGTCTTTCTTGTGTTGGGGGCTCCAGAGCTGGACGCACTATTCCAGGTGGGGTCTCACGAGGGGAGGGCAGGGCAGAGCAGAGGGGCAGAATCACCTCCCTCGGCCTGCTGGCCACACATCTTTTGATGCAGCCCAGGATACGGTTGGCTTTCCGCGCTGCTCACGTTCATGTCACGGTCCATCCCTGGGTGACATGAGAACCCATCGCTCGGGGACGTCACCGTCCATCGCTTGGGAACATGAAAATGGGCCGTCCTCACGTGCAGCACTCGCACATTTTCTCGGTTTGAGGCTGGGCCGGCCACTAACGAATGACAGACGCTCTCTACTAACCCCTCTCCCCTCCCAAAAGGGAAAAGGAAAGAGAACAAGAGGACAAGAGAGAGAGACTTTACGGTTTGGAAAAGAAAACGAAAACAGCTTTAATGAAACAATAACAATAAAAGAATAAGGAATAATAAGAATAAGGAAATATTGAAATATATACAATATGTACAAATATACGTAAAACCAATACCGAACCCAACTCCCCCCACCCTGATGACGATACGTCACCACCACGCTGCAGGGCTGGCACTGGGGCAGTCCCAGGCTGGACTCGGCAGCAGACAGGGACGGGATGCAGGAGCTGGACTCAGGCACTGGATTCAGGGATGCACGGATCGGGATCGACGACAGAAGAACAGGCAGAGTCCTCCTCAGATGTCGGCCATCGAAGAAGAGAGGAAGAGAGACCAAGAGAGCGAGACCCTCGTGATCTCTCAGCTTTATACTGAATATGACGTCTATGGGACGGAATACTCTGTTGGTCAGGTTTGGGTCACCTGTCCAGTTCGCTCCTCCCTGTAGGCGCGACCCTTTTCACTCCCGGCTCCCCGACACGGAGTACAAGATTTAGCAGTGACCTTGGTCGCCATAAGAACAAGTATAAGCAAGGGCCCCTCTGCACACCGTTCCTTGGTACGAGCTATAAACATCAGGCCTTATCACTGCTGGGAGCAGTCGCTGTCTGGAAATATGTGCTGCTGTTAGTTAGAGGAGACTTAGCTGAAAAGTTAAAGCACTAAACCAGAATTAGTTCTGATTTAGCCCAAACCAGAACACACATGTACCTGGCGTTGCTGCAACACCACTGCCCACTCCATCCCCCATCTCTCGTCTTGTGCTCGGCATCGGTGTTTCACAGCGGTCACTGGGGCCTCGGTCACGTCTTCCCGGAGCCCCGTCAGGTCGCTCTGGCGGTGGCTGACAGCTCCAGGCTTATGTGGCAGGAGGGTTCCTTTGGTAAGTGACACCTCGTGCCTCCCTGGGAGGCTGCAGGACAAAGGCCCACGGGCTCTCCCCACAGCCCGGCACTGCTGGCCAGCCCTCTGGGCTCCCCTGCTGCCTCCTCCCCCGGCGGCTCACAGGCAGCACGTGGCTCGCTCTTGGGGATCTTGTTCTACCCGGAGGGGAATCAAAGCGTATGGCTGCCTGCAGCCCCAAGCCCTGGGTGTCCCTTTGCTGCGAGCCCTGAGGAGCGTCCGCCAAGGTGTTCTGCAGGGAGAGGACAACTGAAGGCATCCTGTTAGCACCCCTGTTTGAGCAGTACCCAGGCAGTCAGGCACAGAGCTGGTATGTAGCAGAAGTCACTAGTTCAACTGCAATCAGGAGAAGTCAGGGAAATCTCTGGACCAATCTGGTGCTCTGAAGAGTATTTCGTGGGTAATATAAGCACGTGCAAGTGAGAAGCTTTGAGATTATAAAGGGAATTTGCGCTTTGGCACATTTCTGTGGAAGAAAGAAAGTAGGCGTTTAGTGTTTAAAATGAAGTTTCTTACCTAGGAACACCAGTAAAAGGTGGCTAAGAGCTGCTGGGGTTAATTGTCACAGAAGGAGACGAAGTTAGTCGAGCAGGACCTACCTGCCTTTCATACACCCCTGCTGACTGGGCCTGATCACCTGCTTGTCCCGTACGTGCCGTGCGATGGCACTCAAGATGACCTTCCCCGGCCCCGAGGTCAGGCTGACAGGCTCCCTGGACTCCCTGGATCCTCCTTCCGGCCCTTCTTGTGGATGGGCGTCACATTTGCCTGCTTCCAGTCCACCGGGACCCCCTGGGACATCTGTAGCGAGCGTTGGTCCCCCCACCCTCACCCCCGGAACTCATGGCAACATTAGCCTGCTGGGAGACAGTCAGCACACGAGATATGACTCGGTCCCACCTCGTCGTTAGGCGTAAAATTAGTCTTTAGAATCCTCTGGTTTAGAGGAAGAGAATTTCAACTCTCTGCGTGGCTCAACGGGCCTGGACCTCTCTCCTCCCCAGGCAGGGACGCCTCTTTGGTAAGACTTGTGCCTCCGCCTCTGTCACGTTTTACCCAGGAACTACTAACTCGAGCTCGATTTTTGCAGTAAGTGTGTTTATCAAGGGCAATTCCAAACTTCTTCTTCTAACTGTTGACTTAATAACTTACCTATCTTTGCAACTTTGCGAACCTGCCTTACTGAAAGACCTAGGCAGGACTGTGAAACAGGCAAACGTTGACTCTGACGAGTGGCTACACACGTACAATCCTTACTCATAAACCATTGAGCAAGTCTGAGACTAGGACTGGATCTTCCTCTCGGAAGGCATTTGGACAGTAAGGAGGTCCTCTCTGAAGGTCGTGGCGCCACAGGAGGGCTTCCCTTACCCCTCTCCTTTCTCTGTATCCTTAATCATAAACCGTTGACCAGGCCTGGGGCTAAGGCTGAATCTAGGCATACCCAGGCACCTCTCTGAGAAGGAGTTTAGAGAGCAAGGGGGACCACTGTGAGCCTCGTGACTCAAAGGGAGCGTCTCCTTACTCCTTGTATTCCCAGACATGAACCACGGAGCAGTTCAACGGGAGGGCCTCCCTCAACCACCTGTCCAAGCGAGTTGCCCTTTTACGCGACAGGGCGGGAAGGGAGCCTCGTCCCGTCTCCCGCCGCCCTTCCTCTGCCCCACGGTGTTAACAGGACCCACAGTGGGTGCACCGCGTCCCTTCAGCCACTGCTAGTACCAGACTGCAGGCCCTGTAGGGAGTTTGCAAGGCCTCTGGGTGGAGGAGGTAGTAGGGCCCAGCGGACCCGTGAGGTAACGGTGGGCGTAGCACCAGGAGAAGGGGGAGAAAGCAGCACGGGTGGGGACAGCGATGCCACCTGCATCGTTAGGAACGCTGGGCCTTTTTGTGCAGTTTTCCTGCCTTTCTTTTATTGCAAAATAATTAGATTTAGGGGGCCGGCCAGGATCTCCTGTGGGCCAGCCTGAGCCCCAGCTGCCGGCCTGGACGTGGTTTGGCCAGCCCCTGAGGCACCCTGCCAGTGTCACCGACAGCGGGGTGGCTTCTTGCGGTGCTGGGAGGGGTCCTCAGGGCTGCTGGCCCTCCTCTTCGGGGCTCGCCGGGTCCTGCCAGGGGACCGTGGACTGTCCCGGCTGGCAGTGGAAGGCCCGGGCACAGCCTCCTCCGGGTCCTGCTGTGGCTCTTCTGCCTCCCCACGGGTGGGAATGGGGGTGTTGGGGGGGCTCCTGCGACCTCGCTGGAGGGCTGGGCTGTGGGCAGGAGACCCCCTTTGGGAGGCAGCGGGGCCGGCAGAATCCTGGGGGCTGCCGTCCTGCCCCCCGGCCGCACCGGCGTCCTGGAGGCCCAGCCGACGTCGGGCCCGCCCGCTGCACCGGCGCACGATGGTGGCGACGAGCTGGTGGACAAAGCTCCTCGTGCGCCTGCCCAGGGTGTCCCGCAGCAGCTGGATCAGAGCCTCCTCATCCAGGCCAAAGTAGCGCAGCGTGGAAAGGACGAGGCTCTGCGCTGCCGCTGCTTCCTGGGCATCCTCGAAGAGCTGCCCCAGCTCCTGATGCAGCCAGGGCAGCAGGGGGTGGAGGACAGCGCGGTACGTGCGGAAGATGGACGCCCAGACGCACGCGTAGAAGCCGCCCACTGGAGCCATGGGCGGCGGCCCCGCAGCTGGTGGCCGGGCTGCAGCTGGCTGTCCCGGCGCTCCTCCTGTCGGCTGGATGACGACTGATGGTGCTGCAGGCGGTGGGATGTCACGCTCCTGAAAGTCGTCGTCCGCCCGCACCGAGTGCACGATGGAGCTCGCCCTCCTCTTGCAGAGGGGGCACTCGGGCTTGCTCTCAACCCACCGCGCGATGCACGGGTAGCAGAACGGGTGGAGGCAGGGCATCACGAAGCTGGCCTCCTCCCAGCTGTCCAGGCATATTGGACAGCGGTTGTCCAGCTCCGCGGCCATGCTCTCCACGTGCTGCGGTGGGCTGAGGGGAGCTGGGGATGTCGAGCTGCTCCCTCTCACCGGCGCTGCAGCAGCGGGGGTCACGCTAGAAAAGGAAGGGCGGCCACAGTCTTTGGCTGCTCCAGGGAGGGGTGGAAGAAACGTCCAGGCCCCTCAAGAAAGCAGCCCTCTCGGCTCCCCGGGGTGCGGTTTCCCCGCACGGAGCTCACCTCTGCTGCTGCGAGCGCGCCTCCGGAGTGCCCCGGCTGCCGGAAGCAGACGGGGCCGGGGAAAACCCTCCGATGGCTCTGGGGTCGGGCACTGAGAGTTGCCGTGAAGAACTCCCCGAGCACGACCTCAGCACCAGCACCAGCCTCGCTCGACACTCCAACCTCACGTACTCGCTCAGCTGGAGTGCGGGCACGAGCCAGCTGGGTGAGACTCGGCACCCGGCTATAAGCAGCGAGGGGTGTGTGGTCACAATGCGTCACCCGGCAACGTCGTCGTCCAGTGCATGGTGAACATAAAATCAAAGAATCATGGAACGGTTTGGCTTGGAAGGGACCTCAAAGATGATCTAGTTCCAAGCCCCCTGCCACGGCAGGGACACCTGCCACGAGAGCAGGTTGCTCACGGCTCCATCCAGCCTGGCCTTGAACACTTCCAGGGATGGAGCATCCCCAGCGTCCTTAGGCAACCTGTTCCAGCGTCTCACCACCCTCAGGGTGGAGATCTTCTTCCTCATATCTAGTCTGACCCTGCCCTCTCCCAGCTTCCTCGTCCGATCACTGCAGGCCCTGGTAAAAAGTCCCTGCCCCACCTTCTTGTGGGCCCCCTTCAGGTACTGGAAGGCCGCTAGAAGGTCTCCCCGGAGCCTTCTCTTTTCCAGGCTGAACAAGCCCAACTCTCTCAGCCTGTCCTCGTAGGAAAGGTGTTCCAACTCTCTGACCGCCTTGGTAGCCCTCCTCTGCACTCGCTCCAGCAGCTCCATGTCTTTCTTGTGTTGGGGGCTCCAGAGCTGGACGCACTATTCCAGGTGGGGTCTCACGAGGGGAGGGCAGGGCAGAGCAGAGGGGCAGAATCACCTCCCTCGGCCTGCTGGCCACACATCTTTTGATGCAGCCCAGGATACGGTTGGCTTTCCGCGCTGCTCACGTTCATGTCACGGTCCATCCCTGGGTGACATGAGAACCCATCGCTCGGGGACGTCACCGTCCATCGCTTGGGAACATGAAAATGGGCCGTCCTCACGTGCAGCACTCGCACATTTTCTCGGTTTGAGGCTGGGCCGGCCACTAACGAATGACAGACGCTCTCTACTAACCCCTCTCCCCTCCCAAAAGGGAAAAGGAAAGAGAACAAGAGGACAAGAGAGAGAGACTTTACGGTTTGGAAAAGAAAACGAAAACAGCTTTAATGAAACAATAACAATAAAAGAATAAGGAATAATAAGAATAAGGAAATATTGAAATATATACAATATGTACAAATATACGTAAAACCAATACCGAACCCAACTCCCCCCACCCTGATGACGATACGTCACCACCACGCTGCAGGGCTGGCACTGGGGCAGTCCCAGGCTGGACTCGGCAGCAGACAGGGACGGGATGCAGGAGCTGGACTCAGGCACTGGATTCAGGGATGCACGGATCGGGATCGACGACAGAAGAACAGGCAGAGTCCTCCTCAGATGTCGGCCATCGAAGAAGAGAGGAAGAGAGACCAAGAGAGCGAGACCCTCGTGATCTCTCAGCTTTATACTGAATATGACGTCTATGGGACGGAATACTCTGTTGGTCAGGTTTGGGTCACCTGTCCAGTTCGCTCCTCCCTGTAGGCGCGACCCTTTTCACTCCCGGCTCCCCGACACGGAGTACAAGATTTAGCAGTGACCTTGGTCGCCATAAGAACAAGTATAAGCAAGGGCCCCTCTGCACACCGTTCCTTGGTACGAGCTATAAACATCAGGCCTTATCACTGCTGGGAGCAGTCGCTGTCTGGAAATATGTGCTGCTGTTAGTTAGAGGAGACTTAGCTGAAAAGTTAAAGCACTAAACCAGAATTAGTTCTGATTTAGCCCAAACCAGAACACACATGTACCTGGTGTTGCTGCAACACCACTGCCCACTCCATCCCCCATCTCTCGTCTTGTGCTCGGCATCGGTGTTTCACAGCGGTCACTGGGGCCTCGGTCACGTCTTCCCGGAGCCCCGTCAGGTCGCTCTGGCGGTGGCTGACAGCTCCAGGCTTATGTGGCAGGAGGGTTCCTTTGGTAAGTGACACCTCGTGCCTCCCTGGGAGGCTGCAGGACAAAGGCCCACGGGCTCTCCCCACAGCCCGGCACTGCTGGCCAGCCCTCTGGGCTCCCCTGCTGCCTCCTCCCCCGGCGGCTCACAGGCAGCACGTGGCTCGCTCTTGGGGATCTTGTTCTACCCGGAGGGGAATCAAAGCGTATGGCTGCCTGCAGCCCCAAGCCCTGGGTGTCCCTTTGCTGCGAGCCCTGAGGAGCGTCCGCCAAGGTGTTCTGCAGGGAGAGGACAACTGAAGGCATCCTGTTAGCACCCCTGTTTGAGCAGTACCCAGGCAGTCAGGCACAGAGCTGGTATGTAGCAGAAGTCACTAGTTCAACTGCAATCAGGAGAAGTCAGGGAAATCTCTGGACCAATCTGGTGCTCTGAAGAGTATTTCGTGGGTAATATAAGCACGTGCAAGTGAGAAGCTTTGAGATTATAAAGGGAATTTGCGCTTTGGCACATTTCTGTGGAAGAAAGAAAGTAGGCGTTTAGTGTTTAAAATGAAGTTTCTTACCTAGGAACACCAGTAAAAGGTGGCTAAGAGCTGCTGGGGTTAATTGTCACAGAAGGAGACGAAGTTAGTCGAGCAGGACCTACCTGCCTTTCATACACCCCTGCTGACTGGGCCCGATCACCTGCTTGTCCCGTACGTGCCGTGCGATGGCACTCAAGATGACCTTCCCCGGCCCCGAGGTCAGGCTGACAGGCTCCCTGGACTCCCTGGATCCTCCTTCCGGCCCTTCTTGTGGATGGGCGTCACATTTGCCTGCTTCCAGTCCACCGGGACCCCCTGGGACATCTGTAGCGAGCGTTGGTCCCCCCACCCTCACCCCCTGAACTCATGGCAACATTAGCCTGCTGGGAGACAGTCAGCACACGAGATATGACTCGGTCCCACCTCGTCGTTAGGCGTAAAATTAGTCTTTAGAATCCTCTGGTTTAGAGGAAGAGAATTTCAACTCTCTGCGTGGCTCAACGGGCCTGGACCTCTCTCCTCCCCAGGCAGGGACGCCTCTTTGGGAAGACTTGTGCCTCCGCCTCTGTCACGTTTTACCCAGGAACTACTAACTCGAGCTCGATTTTTGCAGTAAGTGTGTTTATCAAGGGCAATTCCAAACTTCTTCTTCTAACTGTTGACTTAATAACTTACCTATCTTTGCAACTTTGCGAACCTGCCTTACTGAAAGACCTAGGCAGGACTGTGAAACAGGCAAACGTTGACTCTGACGAGTGGCTACACACGTACAATCCTTACTCATAAACCATTGAGCAAGTCTGAGACTAGGACTGGATCTTCCTCTCGGAAGGCATTTGGACAGTAAGGAGGTCCTCTCTGAAGGTCGTGGCGCCACAGGAGGGCTTCCCTTACCCCTCTCCTTTCTCTGTATCCTTAATCATAAACCGTTGACCAGGCCTGGGGCTAAGGCTGAATCTAGGCATACCCAGGCACCTCTCTGAGAAGGAGTTTAGAGAGCAAGGGGGACCACTGTGAGCCTCGTGACTCAAAGGGAGCGTCTCCTTACTCCTTGTATTCCCAGACATGAACCACGGAGCAGTTCAACGGGAGGGCCTCCCTCAACCACCTGTCCAAGCGAGTTGCCCTTTTACGCGACAGGGCGGGAAGGGAGCCTCGTCCCGTCTCCCGCCGCCCTTCCTCTGCCCCACGGTGTTAACAGGACCCACAGTGGGTGCACCGCGTCCCTTGAGTCCCGCAGCCCAGGGCCGTGGCACTGCCACTGCTAGTACCAGACTGCAGGCCCTGTAGGGAGTTTGCAAGGCCTCTGGGTGGAGGAGGTAGTAGGGCCCAGCGGACCCGTGAGGTAACGGTGGGCGTAGCACCAGGAGAAGGGGGAGAAAGCAGCACGGGTGGGGACAGCGATGCCACCTGCATCGTTAGGAACGCTGGGCCTTTTTGTGCAGTTTTCCTGCCTTTCTTTTATTGCAAAATAATTAGATTTAGGGGGCCGGCCAGGATCTCCTGGGGGCCAGCCTGAGCCCCAGCTGCCGGCCTGGACGTGGTTTGGCCAGCCCCTGAGGCACCCTGCCAGTGTCACCGACAGCGGGGTGGCTTCTTGCGGTGCTGGGAGGGGTCCTCAGGGCTGCTGGCCCTCCTCTTCGGGGCTCGCCGGGTCCCGCCAGGGGACCGTGGACTGTCCCGGCTGGCAGTGGAAGGCCCGGGCACAGCCTCCTCCGGGTCCTGCTGTGGCTCTTCTGCCTCCCCACGGGTGGGAATGGGGGTGTTGGGGGGGCTCCTGCGACCTCGCTGGAGGGCTGGGCTGTGGGCAGGAGACCCCCTTTGGGAGGCAGCGGGGCCGGCAGCATCCTGGGGGCTGCCGTCCTGCCCCCCAGCCGCACCGGCGTCCTGGAGGCCCAGCCGACGTCGGGCCCGCCCGCTGCACCGGCGCACGATGGTGGCGACGAGCTGGTGGACAAAGCTCCTCGTGCGCCTGCCCAGGGTGTCCCGCAGCAGCTGGATCAGAGCCTCCTCATCCAGGCCAAAGTAGCGCAGCGTGGAAAGGACGAGGCTCTGCGCTGCCGCTGCTTCCTGGGCATCCTCGAAGAGCTGCCCCAGCTCCTGATGCAGCCAGGGCAGCAGGGGGTGGAGGACAGCGCGGTACGTGCGGAAGATGGACGCCCAGACGCACGCGTAGAAGCCGCCCACTGGAGCCATGGGCGGCGGCCCCGCAGCTGGTGGCCGGGCTGCAGCTGGCTGTCCCGGCGCTCCTCCTGTCGGCTGGACGACGACTGATGGTGCTGCAGGCGGTGGGATGTCACGCTCCTGAAAGTCGTCGTCCGCCCGCACCGAGTGCACGATGGAGCTCGCCCTCCTCTTGCAGAGGGGGCACTCGGGCTTGCTCTCAACCCACCGCGCGATGCACGGGTAGCAGAACGGGTGGAGGCAGGGCATCACGAAGCTGGCCTCCTCCCAGCTGTCCAGGCATATTGGACAGCGGTTGTCCAGCTCCGCGGCCATGCTCTCCACGTGCTGCGGTGGGCTGAGGGGAGCTGGGGATGTCGAGCTGCTCCCTCTCACCGGCGCTGCAGCAGCGGGGGTCACGCTAGAAAAGGAAGGGCGGCCACAGTCTTTGGCTGCTCCAGGGAGGGGTGGAAGAAACGTCCAGGCCCCTCAAGAAAGCAGCCCTCTCGGCTCCCCGGGGTGCGGTTTCCCCGCACGGAGCTCACCTCTGCTGCTGCGAGCGCGCCTCCGGAGTGCCCCGGCTGCCGGAAGCAGGCGGGGCCGGGGAAAACCCTCCGATGGCTCTGGGGTCGGGCACTGAGAGTTGCCGTGAAGAACTCCCCGAGCACGACCTCAGCACCAGCACCAGCCTCGCTCGACACTCCAACCTCACGTACTCGCTCAGCTGGAGTGCGGGCACGAGCCAGCTGGGTGAGACTCGGCACCCGGCTATAAGCAGCGAGGGGTGTGTGGTCACAATGCGTCACCCGGCAACGTCGTCGTCCAGTGCATGGTGAACATAAAATCAAAGAATCATGGAACGGTTTGGCTTGGAAGGGACCTCAAAGATGATCTAGTTCCAAGCCCCCTGCCACGGCAGGGACACCTGCCACGAGAGCAGGTTGCTCACGGCTCCATCCAGCCTGGCCTTGAACACTTCCAGGGATGGAGCATCCCCAGCGTCCTTAGGCAACCTGTTCCAGCGTCTCACCACCCTCAGGGTGGAGATCTTCTTCCTCATATCTAGTCTGACCCTGCCCTCTCCCAGCTTCCTCGTCCGATCACTGCAGGCCCTGGTAAAAAGTCCCTGCCCCACCTTCTTGTGGGCCCCCTTCAGGTACTGGAAGGCCGCTAGAAGGTCTCCCCGGAGCCTTCTCTTTTCCAGGCTGAACAAGCCCAACTCTCTCAGCCTGTCCTCGTTGGAAAGGTGTTCCAACTCTCTGACCGCCTTGGTAGCCCTCCTCTGCACTCGCTCCAGCAGCTCCATGTCTTTCTTGTGTTGGGGGCTCCAGAGCTGGACGCACTATTCCAGGTGGGGGTCTCACGAGGGGAGGGCAGGGCAGAGCAGAGGGGCAGAATCACCTCCCTCGGCCTGCTGGCCACACATCTTTTGATGCAGCCCAGGATACGGTTGGCTTTCCGCGCTGCTCACGTTCATGTCACGGTCCATCCCTGGGTGACATGAGAACCCATCGCTCGGGGACGTCACCGTCCATCGCTTGGGAACATGAAAATGGGCCGTCCTCACGTGCAGCACTCGCACATTTTCTCGGTTTGAGGCTGGGCCGGCCACTAACGAATGACAGACGCTCTCTACTAACCCCTCTCCCCTCCCAAAAGGGAAAAGGAAAGAGAACAAGAGGACAAGAGAGAGAGACTTTACGGTTTGGAAAAGAAAACGAAAACAGCTTTAATGAAACAATAACAATAAAAGAATAAGGAATAATAAGAATAAGGAAATATTGAAATATATACAATATGTACAAATATACGTAAAACCAATACCGAACCCAACTCCCCCCACCCTGATGACGATACGTCACCACCACGCTGCAGGGCTGGCACTGGGGCAGTCCCAGGCTGGACTCGGCAGCAGACAGGGACGGGATGCAGGAGCTGGACTCAGGCACTGGATTCAGGGATGCACGGATCGGGATCGACGACAGAAGAACAGGCAGAGTCCTCCTCAGATGTCGGCCATCGAAGAAGAGAGGAAGAGAGACCAAGAGAGCGAGACCCTCGTGATCTCTCAGCTTTATACTGAATATGACGTCTATGGGACGGAATACTCTGTTGGTCAGGTTTGGGTCACCTGTCCAGTTCGCTCCTCCCTGTAGGCGCGACCCTTTTCACTCCCGGCTCCCCGACACGGAGTACAAGATTTAGCAGTGACCTTGGTCGCCATAAGAACAAGTATAAGCAAGGGCCCCTCTGCACACCGTTCCTTGGTACGAGCTATAAACATCAGGCCTTATCACTGCTGGGAGCAGTCGCTGTCTGGAAATATGTGCTGCTGTTAGTTAGAGGAGACTTAGCTGAAAAGTTAAAGCACTAAACCAGAATTAGTTCTGATTTAGCCCAAACCAGAACACACATGTACCTGGCGTTGCTGCAACACCACTGCCCACTCCATCCCCCATCTCTCGTCTTGTGCTCGGCATCGGTGTTTCACAGCGGTCACTGGGGCCTCGGTCACGTCTTCCCGGAGCCCCGTCAGGTCGCTCTGGCGGTGGCTGACAGCTCCAGGCTTATGTGGCAGGAGGGTTCCTTTGGTAAGTGACACCTCGTGCCTCCCTGGGAGGCTGCAGGACAAAGGCCCACGGGCTCTCCCCACAGCCCGGCACTGCTGGCCAGCCCTCTGGGCTCCCCTGCTGCCTCCTCCCCCGGCGGCTCACAGGCAGCACGTGGCTCGCTCTTGGGGATCTTGTTCTACCCGGAGGGGAATCAAAGCGTATGGCTGCCTGCAGCCCCAAGCCCTGGGTGTCCCTTTGCTGCGAGCCCTGAGGAGCGTCCGCCAAGGTGTTCTGCAGGGAGAGGACAACTGAAGGCATCCTGTTAGCACCCCTGTTTGAGCAGTACCCAGGCAGTCAGGCACAGAGCTGGTATGTAGCAGAAGTCACTAGTTCAACTGCAATCAGGAGAAGTCAGGGAAATCTCTGGACCAATCTGGTGCTCTGAAGAGTATTTCGTGGGTAATATAAGCACGTGCAAGTGAGAAGCTTTGAGATTATAAAGGGAATTTGCGCTTTGGCACATTTCTGTGGAAGAAAGAAAGTAGGCGTTTAGTGTTTAAAATGAAGTTTCTTACCTAGGAACACCAGTAAAAGGTGGCTAAGAGCTGCTGGGGTTAATTGTCACAGAAGGAGACGAAGTTAGTCGAGCAGGACCTACCTGCCTTTCATACACCCCTGCTGACTGGGCCCGATCACCTGCTTGTCCCGTACGTGCCGTGCGATGGCACTCAAGATGACCTTCCCCGGCCCCGAGGTCAGGCTGACAGGCTCCCTGGACTCCCTGGATCCTCCTTCCGGCCCTTCTTGTGGATGGGCGTCACATTTGCCTGCTTCCAGTCCACCGGGACCCCCTGGGACATCTGTAGCGAGCGTTGGTCCCCCCACCCTCACCCCCTGAACTCATGGCAACATTAGCCTGCTGGGAGACAGTCAGCACACGAGATATGACTCGGTCCCACCTCGTCGTTAGGCGTAAAATTAGTCTTTAGAATCCTCTGGTTTAGAGGAAGAGAATTTCAACTCTCTGCGTGGCTCAACGGGCCTGGACCTCTCTCCTCCCCAGGCAGGGACGCCTCTTTGGTAAGACTTGTGCCTCCGCCTCTGTCACGTTTTACCCAGGAACTACTAACTCGAGCTCGATTTTTGCAGTAAGTGTGTTTATCAAGGGCAATTCCAAACTTCTTCTTCTAACTGTTGACTTAATAACTTACCTATCTTTGCAACTTTGCGAACCTGCCTTACTGAAAGACCTAGGCAGGACTGTGAAACAGGCAAACGTTGACTCTGACGAGTGGCTACACACGTACAATCCTTACTCATAAACCATTGAGCAAGTCTGAGACTAGGACTGGATCTTCCTCTCGGAAGGCATTTGGACAGTAAGGAGGTCCTCTCTGAAGGTCGTGGCGCCACAGGAGGGCTTCCCTTACCCCTCTCCTTTCTCTGTATCCTTAATCATAAACCGTTGACCAGGCCTGGGGCTAAGGCTGAATCTAGGCATACCCAGGCACCTCTCTGAGAAGGAGTTTAGAGAGCAAGGGGGACCACTGTGAGCCTCGTGACTCAAAGGGAGCGTCTCCTTACTCCTTGTATTCCCAGACATGAACCACGGAGCAGTTCAACGGGAGGGCCTCCCTCAACCACCTGTCCAAGCGAGTTGCCCTTTTACGCGACAGGGCGGGAAGGGAGCCTCGTCCCGTCTCCCGCCGCCCTTCCTCTGCCCCACGGTGTTAACAGGACCCACAGTGGGTGCACCGCGTCCCTTGAGTCCCGCAGCCCAGGGCCGTGGCACTGCCACTGCTAGTACCAGACTGCAGGCCCTGTAGGGAGTTTGCAAGGCCTCTGGGTGGAGGAGGTAGTAGGGCCCAGCGGACCCGTGAGGTAACGGTGGGCGTAGCACCAGGAGAAGGGGGAGAAAGCAGCACGGGTGGGGACAGCGATGCCACCTGCATCGTTAGGAACGCTGGGCCTTTTTGTGCAGTTTTCCTGCCTTTCTTTTATTGCAAAATAATTAGATTTAGGGGGCCGGCCAGGATCTCCTGGGGGCCAGCCTGAGCCCCAGCTGCCGGCCTGGACGTGGTTTGGCCAGCCCCTGAGGCACCCTGCCAGTGTCACCGACAGCGGGGTGGCTTCTTGCGGTGCTGGGAGGGGTCCTCAGGGCTGCTGGCCCTCCTCTTCGGGGCTCGCCGGGTCCCGCCAGGGGACCGTGGACTGTCCCGGCTGGCAGTGGAAGGCCCGGGCACAGCCTCCTCCGGGTCCTGCTGTGGCTCTTCTGCCTCCCCACGGGTGGGAATGGGGGTGTTGGGGGGGCTCCTGCGACCTCGCTGGAGGGCTGGGCTGTGGGCAGGAGACCCCCTTTGGGAGGCAGCGGGGCCGGCAGCATCCTGGGGGCTGCCGTCCTGCCCCCCGGCCGCACCGGCGTCCTGGAGGCCCAGCCGACGTCGGGCCCGCCCGCTGCACCGGCGCACGATGGTGGCGACGAGCTGGTGGACAAAGCTCCTCGTGCGCCTGCCCAGGGTGTCCCGCAGCAGCTGGATCAGAGCCTCCTCATCCAGGCCAAAGTAGCGCAGCGTGGAAAGGACGAGGCTCTGCGCTGCCGCTGCTTCCTGGGCATCCTCGAAGAGCTGCCCCAGCTCCTGATGCAGCCAGGGCAGCAGGGGGTGGAGGACAGCGCGGTACGTGCGGAAGATGGACGCCCAGACGCACGCGTAGAAGCCGCCCACTGGAGCCATGGGCGGCGGCCCCGCAGCTGGTGGCCGGGCTGCAGCTGGCTGTCCCGGCGCTCCTCCTGTCGGCTGGACGACGACTGATGGTGCTGCAGGCGGTGGGATGTCACGCTCCTGAAAGTCGTCGTCCGCCCGCACCGAGTGCACGATGGAGCTCGTCCTCCTCTTGCAGAGGGGGCACTCGGGCTTGCTCTCAACCCACCGCGCGATGCACGGGTAGCAGAACGGGTGGAGGCAGGGCATCACGAAGCTGGCCTCCTCCCAGCTGTCCAGGCATATTGGACAGCGGTTGTCCAGCTCCGCGGCCATGCTCTCCACGTGCTGCGGTGGGCTGAGGGGAGCTGGGGATGTCGAGCTGCTCCCTCTCACCGGCGCTGCAGCAGCGGGGGTCACGCTAGAAAAGGAAGGGCGGCCACAGTCTTTGGCTGCTCCAGGGAGGGGTGGAAGAAACGTCCAGGCCCCTCAAGAAAGCAGCCCTCTCGGCTCCCCGGGGTGCGGTTTCCCCGCACGGAGCTCACCTCTGCTGCTGCGAGCGCGCCTCCGGAGTGCCCCGGCTGCCGGAAGCAGACGGGGCCAGGGAAAACCCTCCGATGGCTCTGGGGTCGGGCACTGAGAGTTGCCGTGAAGAACTCCCCGAGCACGACCTCAGCACCAGCACCAGCCTCGCTCGACACTCCAACCTCACGTACTCGCTCAGCTGGAGTGCGGGCACGAGCCAGCTGGGTGAGACTCGGCACCCGGCTATAAGCAGCGAGGGGTGTGTGGTCACAATGCGTCACCCGGCAACGTCGTCGTCCAGTGCATGGTGAACATAAAATCAAAGAATCATGGAACGGTTTGGCTTGGAAGGGACCTCAAAGATGATCTAGTTCCAAGCCCCCTGCCACGGCAGGGACACCTGCCACGAGAGCAGGTTGCTCACGGCTCCATCCAGCCTGGCCTTGAACACTTCCAGGGATGGAGCATCCCCAGCGTCCTTAGGCAACCTGTTCCAGCGTCTCACCACCCTCAGGGTGGAGATCTTCTTCCTCATATCTAGTCTGACCCTGCCCTCTCCCAGCTTCCTCGTCCGATCACTGCAGGCCCTGGTAAAAAGTCCCTGCCCCACCTTCTTGTGGGCCCCCTTCAGGTACTGGAAGGCCGCTAGAAGGTCTCCCCGGAGCCTTCTCTTTTCCAGGCTGAACAAGCCCAACTCTCTCAGCCTGTCCTCGTAGGAAAGGTGTTCCAACTCTCTGACCGCCTTGGTAGCCCTCCTCTGCACTCGCTCCAGCAGCTCCATGTCTTTCTTGTGTTGGGGGCTCCAGAGCTGGACGCACTATTCCAGGTGGGGTCTCACGAGGGGAGGGCAGGGCAGAGCAGAGGGGCAGAATCACCTCCCTCGGCCTGCTGGCCACACATCTTTTGATGCAGCCCAGGATACGGTTGGCTTTCCGCGCTGCTCACGTTCATGTCACGGTCCATCCCTGGGTGACATGAGAACCCATCGCTCGGGGACGTCACCGTCCATCGCTTGGGAACATGAAAATGGGCCGTCCTCACGTGCAGCACTCGCACATTTTCTCGGTTTGAGGCTGGGCCGGCCACTAACGAATGACAGACGCTCTCTACTAACCCCTCTCCCCTCCCAAAAGGGAAAAGGAAAGAGAACAAGAGGACAAGAGAGAGAGACTTTACGGTTTGGAAAAGAAAACGAAAACAGCTTTAATGAAACAATAACAATAAAAGAATAAGGAATAATAAGAATAAGGAAATATTGAAATATATACAATATGTACAAATATACGTAAAACCAATACCGAACCCAACTCCCCCCACCCTGATGACGATACGTCACCACCACGCTGCAGGGCTGGCACTGGGGCAGTCCCAGGCTGGACTCGGCAGCAGACAGGGACGGGATGCAGGAGCTGGACTCAGGCACTGGATTCAGGGATGCACGGATCGGGATCGACGACAGAAGAACAGGCAGAGTCCTCCTCAGATGTCGGCCATCGAAGAAGAGAGGAAGAGAGACCAAGAGAGCGAGACCCTCGTGATCTCTCAGCTTTATACTGAATATGACGTCTATGGGACGGAATACTCTGTTGGTCAGGTTTGGGTCACCTGTCCAGTTCGCTCCTCCCTGTAGGCGCGACCCTTTTCACTCCCGGCTCCCCGACACGGAGTACAAGATTTAGCAGTGACCTTGGTCGCCATAAGAACAAGTATAAGCAAGGGCCCCTCTGCACACCGTTCCTTGGTACGAGCTATAAACATCAGGCCTTATCACTGCTGGGAGCAGTCGCTGTCTGGAAATATGTGCTGCTGTTAGTTAGAGGAGACTTAGCTGAAAAGTTAAAGCACTAAACCAGAATTAGTTCTGATTTAGCCCAAACCAGAACACACATGTACCTGGCGTTGCTGCAACACCACTGCCCACTCCATCCCCCATCTCTCGTCTTGTGCTCGGCATCGGTGTTTCACAGCGGTCACTGGGGCCTCGGTCACGTCTTCCCGGAGCCCCGTCAGGTCGCTCTGGCGGTGGCTGACAGCTCCAGGCTTATGTGGCAGGAGGGTTCCTTTGGTAAGTGACACCTCGTGCCTCCCTGGGAGGCTGCAGGACAAAGGCCCACGGGCTCTCCGCACAGCCCGGCACTGCTGGCCAGCCCTCTGGGCTCCCCTGCTGCCTCCTCCCCCGGCGGCTCACAGGCAGCACGTGGCTCGCTCTTGGGGATCTTGTTCTAACCCGGAGGGGAATCAAAGCGTATGGCTGCCTGCAGCCCCAAGCCCTGGGTGTCCCTTTGCTGCGAGCCCTGAGGAGCGTCCGCCAAGGTGTTCTGCAGGGAGAGGACAACTGAAGGCATCCTGTTAGCACCCCTGTTTGAGCAGTACCCAGGCAGTCAGGCACAGAGCTGGTATGTAGCAGAAGTCACTAGTTCAACTGCAATCAGGAGAAGTCAGGGAAATCTCTGGACCAATCTGGTGCTCTGAAGAGTATTTCGTGGGTAATATAAGCACGTGCAAGTGAGAAGCTTTGAGATTATAAAGGGAATTTGCGCTTTGGCACATTTCTGTGGAAGAAAGAAAGTAGGCGTTTAGTGTTTAAAATGAAGTTTCTTACCTAGGAACACCAGTAAAAGGTGGCTAAGAGCTGCTGGGGTTAATTGTCACAGAAGGAGACGAAGTTAGTCGAGCAGGACCTACCTGCCTTTCATACACCCCTGCTGACTGGGCCCGATCACCTGCTTGTCCCGTACGTGCCGTGCGATGGCACTCAAGATGACCTTCCCCGGCCCCGAGGTCAGGCTGACAGGCTCCCTGGACTCCCTGGATCCTCCTTCCGGCCCTTCTTGTGGATGGGCGTCACATTTGCCTGCTTCCAGTCCACCGGGACCCCCTGGGACATCTGTAGCGAGCGTTGGTCCCCCCACCCTCACCCCCTGAACTCATGGCAACATTAGCCTGCTGGGAGACAGTCAGCACACGAGATATGACTCGGTCCCACCTCGTCGTTAGGCGTAAAATTAGTCTTTAGAATCCTCTGGTTTAGAGGAAGAGAATTTCAACTCTCTGCGTGGCTCAACGGGCCTGGACCTCTCTCCTCCCCAGGCAGGGACGCCTCTTTGGTAAGACTTGTGCCTCCGCCTCTGTCACGTTTTACCCAGGAACTACTAACTCGAGCTCGATTTTTGCAGTAAGTGTGTTTATCAAGGGCAATTCCAAACTTCTTCTTCTAACTGTTGACTTAATAACTTACCTATCTTTGCAACTTTGCGAACCTGCCTTACTGAAAGACCTAGGCAGGACTGTGAAACAGGCAAACGTTGACTCTGACGAGTGGCTACACACGTACAATCCTTACTCATAAACCATTGAGCAAGTCTGAGACTAGGACTGGATCTTCCTCTCGGAAGGCATTTGGACAGTAAGGAGGTCCTCTCTGAAGGTCGTGGCGCCACAGGAGGGCTTCCCTTACCCCTCTCCTTTCTCTGTATCCTTAATCATAAACCGTTGACCAGGCCTGGGGCTAAGGCTGAATCTAGGCATACCCAGGCACCTCTCTGAGAAGGAGTTTAGAGAGCAAGGGGGACCACTGTGAGCCTCGTGACTCAAAGGGAGCGTCTCCTTACTCCTTGTATTCCCAGACATGAACCACGGAGCAGTTCAACGGGAGGGCCTCCCTCAACCACCTGTCCAAGCGAGTTGCCCTTTTACGCGACAGGGCGGGAAGGGAGCCTCGTCCCGTCTCCCGCCGCCCTTCCTCTGCCCCACGGTGTTAACAGGACCCACAGTGGGTGCACCGCGTCCCTTGAGTCCCGCAGCCCAGGGCCGTGGCACTGCCACTGCTAGTACCAGACTGCAGGCCCTGTAGGGAGTTTGCAAGGCCTCTGGGTGGAGGAGGTAGTAGGGCCCAGCGGACCCGTGAGGTAACGGTGGGCGTAGCACCAGGAGAAGGGGGAGAAAGCAGCACGGGTGGGGACAGCGATGCCACCTGCATCGTTAGGAACGCTGGGCCTTTTTGTGCAGTTTTCCTGCCTTTCTTTTATTGCAAAATAATTAGATTTAGGGGGCCGGCCAGGATCTCCTGGGGGCCAGCCTGAGCCCCAGCTGCCGGCCTGGACGTGGTTTGGCCAGCCCCTGAGGCACCCTGCCAGTGTCACCGACAGCGGGGTGGCTTCTTGCGGTGCTGGGAGGGGTCCTCAGGGCTGCTGGCCCTCCTCTTCGGGGCTCGCCGGGTCCCGCCAGGGGACCGTGGACTGTCCCGGCTGGCAGTGGAAGGCCCGGGCACAGCCTCCTCCGGGTCCTGCTGTGGCTCTTCTGCCTCCCCACGGGTGGGAATGGGGGTGTTGGGGGGGCTCCTGCGACCTCGCTGGAGGGCTGGGCTGTGGGCAGGAGACCCCCTTTGGGAGGCAGCGGGGCCGGCAGCATCCTGGGGGCTGCCGTCCTGCCCCCCGGCCGCACCGGCGTCCTGGAGGCCCAGCCGACGTCGGGCCCGCCCGCTGCACCGGCGCACGATGGTGGCGACGAGCTGGTGGACAAAGCTCCTCGTGCGCCTGCCCAGGGTGTCCCGCAGCAGCTGGATCAGAGCCTCCTCATCCAGGCCAAAGTAGCGCAGCGTGGAAAGGACGAGGCTCTGCGCTGCCGCTGCTTCCTGGGCATCCTCGAAGAGCTGCCCCAGCTCCTGATGCAGCCAGGGCAGCAGGGGGTGGAGGACAGCGCGGTACGTGCGGAAGATGGACGCCCAGACGCACGCGTAGAAGCCGCCCACTGGAGCCATGGGCGGCGGCCCCGCAGCTGGTGGCCGGGCTGCAGCTGGCTGTCCCGGCGCTCCTCCTGTCGGCTGGACGACGACTGATGGTGCTGCAGGCGGTGGGATGTCACGCTCCTGAAAGTCGTCGTCCGCCCGCACCGAGTGCACGATGGAGCTCGCCCTCCTCTTGCAGAGGGGGCACTCGGGCTTGCTCTCAACCCACCGCGCGATGCACGGGTAGCAGAACGGGTGGAGGCAGGGCATCACGAAGCTGGCCTCCTCCCAGCTGTCCAGGCATATTGGACAGCGGTTGTCCAGCTCCGCGGCCATGCTCTCCACGTGCTGCGGTGGGCTGAGGGGAGCTGGGGATGTCGAGCTGCTCCCTCTCACCGGCGCTGCAGCAGCGGGGGTCACGCTAGAAAAGGAAGGGCGGCCACAGTCTTTGGCTGCTCCAGGGAGGGGTGGAAGAAACGTCCAGGCCCCTCAAGAAAGCAGCCCTCTCGGCTCCCCGGGGTGCGGTTTCCCCGCACGGAGCTCACCTCTGCTGCTGCGAGCGCGCCTCCGGAGTGCCCCGGCTGCCGGAAGCAGACGGGGCCGGGGAAAACCCTCCGATGGCTCTGGGGTCGGGCACTGAGAGTTGCCGTGAAGAACTCCCCGAGCACGACCTCAGCACCAGCACCAGCCTCGCTCGACACTCCAACCTCACGTACTCGCTCAGCTGGAGTGCGGGCACGAGCCAGCTGGGTGAGACTCGGCACCCGGCTATAAGCAGCGAGGGGTGTGTGGTCACAATGCGTCACCCGGCAACGTCGTCGTCCAGTGCATGGTGAACATAAAATCAAAGAATCATGGAACGGTTTGGCTTGGAAGGGACCTCAAAGATGATCTAGTTCCAAGCCCCCTGCCACGGCAGGGACACCTGCCACGAGAGCAGGTTGCTCACGGCTCCATCCAGCCTGGCCTTGAACACTTCCAGGGATGGAGCATCCCCAGCGTCCTTAGGCAACCTGTTCCAGCGTCTCACCACCCTCAGGGTGGAGATCTTCTTCCTCATATCTAGTCTGACCCTGCCCTCTCCCAGCTTCCTCGTCCGATCACTGCAGGCCCTGGTAAAAAGTCCCTGCCCCACCTTCTTGTGGGCCCCCTTCAGGTACTGGAAGGCCGCTAGAAGGTCTCCCCGGAGCCTTCTCTTTTCCAGGCTGAACAAGCCCAACTCTCTCAGCCTGTCCTCGTAGGAAAGGTGTTCCAACTCTCTGACCGCCTTGGTAGCCCTCCTCTGCACTCGCTCCAGCAGCTCCATGTCTTTCTTGTGTTGGGGGCTCCAGAGCTGGACGCACTATTCCAGGTGGGGTCTCACGAGGGGAGGGCAGGGCAGAGCAGAGGGGCAGAATCACCTCCCTCGGCCTGCTGGCCACACATCTTTTGATGCAGCCCAGGATACGGTTGGCTTTCCGCGCTGCTCACGTTCATGTCACGGTCCATCCCTGGGTGACATGAGAACCCATCGCTCGGGGACGTCACCGTCCATCGCTTGGGAACATGAAAATGGGCCGTCCTCACGTGCAGCACTCGCACATTTTCTCGGTTTGAGGCTGGGCCGGCCACTAACGAATGACAGACGCTCTCTACTAACCCCTCTCCCCTCCCAAAAGGGAAAAGGAAAGAGAACAAGAGGACAAGAGAGAGAGACTTTACGGTTTGGAAAAGAAAACGAAAACAGCTTTAATGAAACAATAACAATAAAAGAATAAGGAATAATAAGGAAATATTGAAATATATACAATATGTACAAATATACGTAAAACCAATACCGAACCCAACTCCCCCCACCCTGATGACGATACGTCACCACCACGCTGCAGGGCTGGCACTGGGGCAGTCCCAGGCTGGACTCGGCAGCAGACAGGGACGGGATGCAGGAGCTGGACTCAGGCACTGGATTCAGGGATGCACGGATCGGGATCGATGACAAAAGAACAGGCAGAGTCCTCCTCAGATGTCGGCCATCGAAGAAGAGAGGAAGAGAGACCAAGAGAGCGAGACCCTCGTGATCTCTCAGCTTTACACTGAATATGACGTCTATGGGACGGAATACTCTGTTGGTCAGGTTTGGGTCACCTGTCCAGTTCGCTCCTCCGTGTAGGCGCGACCCTTTTCTCTCCCGGCTCCCCGACACGGAGTACAAGATTTAGCAGTGACCTTGGTCGCCATAAGAACAAGTATAAGCAAGGGCCCCTCTGCACACCGTTCCTTGGTACGAGCTATAAACATCAGGCCTTATCACTGCTGGGAGCAGTCGCTGTCTGGAAATATGTGCTGCTGTTAGTTAGAGGAGACTTAGCTGAAAAGTTAAAGCACTAAACCAGAATTAGTTCTGATTTAGCCCAAACCAGAACACACATGTACCTGGCGTTGCTGCAACACCACTGCCCACTCCATCCCCCATCTCTCGTCTTGTGCTCGGCATCGGTGTTTCACAGCGGTCACTGGGGCCTCGGTCACGTCTTCCCGGAGCCCCGTCAGGTCGCTCTGGCGGTGGCTGACAGCTCCAGGCTTATGTGGCAGGAGGGTTCCTTTGGTAAGTGACACCTCGTGCCTCCCTGGGAGGCTGCAGGACAAAGGCCCACGGGCTCTCCGCACAGCCCGGCACTGCTGGCCAGCCCTCTGGGCTCCCCTGCTGCCTCCTCCCCCGGCGGCTCACAGGCAGCACGTGGCTCGCTCTTGGGGATCTTGTTCTAACCCGGAGGGGAATCAAAGCGTATGGCTGCCTGCAGCCCCAAGCCCTGGGTGTCCCTTTGCTGCGAGCCCTGAGGAGCGTCCGCCAAGGTGTTCTGCAGGGAGAGGACAACTGAAGGCATCCTGTTAGCACCCCTGTTTGAGCAGTACCCAGGCAGTCAGGCACAGAGCTGGTATGTAGCAGAAGTCACTAGTTCAACTGCAATCAGGAGAAGTCAGGGAAATCTCTGGACCAATCTGGTGCTCTGAAGAGTATTTCGTGGGTAATATAAGCACGTGCAAGTGAGAAGCTTTGAGATTATAAAGGGAATTTGCGCTTTGGCACATTTCTGTGGAAGAAAGAAAGTAGGCGTTTAGTGTTTAAAATGAAGTTTCTTACCTAGGAACACCAGTAAAAGGTGGCTAAGAGCTGCTGGGGTTAATTGTCACAGAAGGAGACGAAGTTAGTCGAGCAGGACCTACCTGCCTTTCATACACCCCTGCTGACTGGGCCCGATCACCTGCTTGTCCCGTACGTGCCGTGCGATGGCACTCAAGATGACCTTCCCCGGCCCCGAGGTCAGGCTGACAGGCTCCCTGGACTCCCTGGATCCTCCTTCCGGCCCTTCTTGTGGATGGGCGTCACATTTGCCTGCTTCCAGTCCACCGGGACCCCCTGGGACATCTGTAGCGAGCGTTGGTCCCCCCACCCTCACCCCCTGAACTCATGGCAACATTAGCCTGCTGGGAGACAGTCAGCACACGAGATATGACTCGGTCCCACCTCGTCGTTAGGCGTAAAATTAGTCTTTAGAATCCTCTGGTTTAGAGGAAGAGAATTTCAACTCTCTGCGTGGCTCAACGGGCCTGGACCTCTCTCCTCCCCAGGCAGGGACGCCTCTTTGGTAAGACTTGTGCCTCCGCCTCTGTCACGTTTTACCCAGGAACTACTAACTCGAGCTCGATTTTTGCAGTAAGTGTGTTTATCAAGGGCAATTCCAAACTTCTTCTTCTAACTGTTGACTTAATAACTTACCTATCTTTGCAACTTTGCGAACCTGCCTTACTGAAAGACCTAGGCAGGACTGTGAAACAGGCAAACGTTGACTCTGACGAGTGGCTACACACGTACAATCCTTACTCATAAACCATTGAGCAAGTCTGAGACTAGGACTGGATCTTCCTCTCGGAAGGCATTTGGACAGTAAGGAGGTCCTCTCTGAAGGTCGTGGCGCCACAGGAGGGCTTCCCTTACCCCTCTCCTTTCTCTGTATCCTTAATCATAAACCGTTGACCAGGCCTGGGGCTAAGGCTGAATCTAGGCATACCCAGGCACCTCTCTGAGAAGGAGTTTAGAGAGCAAGGGGGACCACTGTGAGCCTCGTGACTCAAAGGGAGCGTCTCCTTACTCCTTGTATTCCCAGACATGAACCACGGAGCAGTTCAACGGGAGGGCCTCCCTCAACCACCTGTCCAAGCGAGTTGCCCTTTTACGCGACAGGGCGGGAAGGGAGCCTCGTCCCGTCTCCCGCCGCCCTTCCTCTGCCCCACGGTGTTAACAGGACCCACAGTGGGTGCACCGCGTCCCTTGAGTCCCGCAGCCCAGGGCCGTGGCACTGCCACTGCTAGTACCAGACTGCAGGCCCTGTAGGGAGTTTGCAAGGCCTCTGGGTGGAGGAGGTAGTAGGGCCCAGCGGACCCGTGAGGTAACGGTGGGCGTAGCACCAGGAGAAGGGGGAGAAAGCAGCACGGGTGGGGACAGCGATGCCACCTGCATCGTTAGGAACGCTGGGCCTTTTTGTGCAGTTTTCCTGCCTTTCTTTTATTGCAAAATAATTAGATTTAGGGGGCCGGCCAGGATCTCCTGGGGGCCAGCCTGAGCCCCAGCTGCCGGCCTGGACGTGGTTTGGCCAGCCCCTGAGGCACCCTGCCAGTGTCACCGACAGCGGGGTGGCTTCTTGCGGTGCTGGGAGGGGTCCTCAGGGCTGCTGGCCCTCCTCTTCGGGGCTCGCCGGGTCCCGCCAGGGGACCGTGGACTGTCCCGGCTGGCAGTGGAAGGCCCGGGCACAGCCTCCTCCGGGTCCTGCTGTGGCTCTTCTGCCTCCCCACGGGTGGGAATGGGGGTGTTGGGGGGGCTCCTGCGACCTCGCTGGAGGGCTGGGCTGTGGGCAGGAGACCCCCTTTGGGAGGCAGCGGGGCCGGCAGCATCCTGGGGGCTGCCGTCCTGCCCCCCGGCCGCACCGGCGTCCTGGAGGCCCAGCCGACGTCGGGCCCGCCCGCTGCACCGGCGCACGATGGTGGCGACGAGCTGGTGGACAAAGCTCCTCGTGCGCCTGCCCAGGGTGTCCCGCAGCAGCTGGATCAGAGCCTCCTCATCCAGGCCAAAGTAGCGCAGCGTGGAAAGGACGAGGCTCTGCGCTGCCGCTGCTTCCTGGGCATCCTCGAAGAGCTGCCCCAGCTCCTGATGCAGCCAGGGCAGCAGGGGGTGGAGGACAGCGCGGTACGTGCGGAAGATGGACGCCCAGACGCACGCGTAGAAGCCGCCCACTGGAGCCATGGGCGGCGGCCCCGCAGCTGGTGGCCGGGCTGCAGCTGGCTGTCCCGGCGCTCCTCCTGTCGGCTGGACGACGACTGATGGTGCTGCAGGCGGTGGGATGTCACGCTCCTGAAAGTCGTCGTCCGCCCGCACCGAGTGCACGATGGAGCTCGCCCTCCTCTTGCAGAGGGGGCACTCGGGCTTGCTCTCAACCCACCGCGCGATGCACGGGTAGCAGAACGGGTGGAGGCAGGGCATCACGAAGCTGGCCTCCTCCCAGCTGTCCAGGCATATTGGACAGCGGTTGTCCAGCTCCGCGGCCATGCTCTCCACGTGCTGC
Source organism: Leptosomus discolor (assembly GCF_034619465.1). Classification (NCBI taxonomy): domain Eukaryota; kingdom Metazoa; phylum Chordata; class Aves; order Leptosomiformes; family Leptosomidae; genus Leptosomus; species Leptosomus discolor. The sequence continues at coordinate 78,124,577 of NC_141419.1, forward strand.
GGTGGGCTGAGGGGAGCTGGGGATGTCGAGCTGCTCCCTCTCACCGGCGCTGCAGCAGCGGGGGTCACGCTAGAAAAGGAAGGGCGGCCACAGTCTTTGGCTGCTCCAGGGAGGGGTGGAAGAAACGTCCAGGCCCCTCAAGAAAGCAGCCCTCTCGGCTCCCCGGGGTACGGTTTCCCCGCACGGAGCTCACCTCTGCTGCTGCGAGCGCGCCTCCGGAGTGCCCCGGCTGCCGGAAGCAGACGGGGCCGGGGAAAACCCTCCGATGGCTCTGGGGTCGGGCACTGAGAGTTGCCGTGAAGAACTCCCCGAGCACGACCTCAGCACCAGCACCAGCCTCGCTCGACACTCCAACCTCACGTACTCGCTCAGCTGGAGTGCGGGCACGAGCCAGCTGGGTGAGACTCGGCACCCGGCTATAAGCAGCGAGGGGTGTGTGGTCACAATGCGTCACCCGGCAACGTCGTCGTCCAGTGCATGGTGAACATAAAATCAAAGAATCATGGAACGGTTTGGCTTGGAAGGGACCTCAAAGATGATCTAGTTCCAAGCCCCCTGCCACGGCAGGGACACCTGCCACGAGAGCAGGTTGCTCACGGCTCCATCCAGCCTGGCCTTGAACACTTCCAGGGATGGAGCATCCCCAGCGTCCTTAGGCAACCTGTTCCAGCGTCTCACCACCCTCAGGGTGGAGATCTTCTTCCTCATATCTAGTCTGACCCTGCCCTCTCCCAGCTTCCTCGTCCGATCACTGCAGGCCCTGGTAAAAAGTCCCTGCCCCACCTTCTTGTGGGCCCCCTTCAGGTACTGGAAGGCCGCTAGAAGGTCTCCCCGGAGCCTTCTCTTTTCCAGGCTGAACAAGCCCAACTCTCTCAGCCTGTCCTCGTAGGAAAGGTGTTCCAACTCTCTGACCGCCTTGGTAGCCCTCCTCTGCACTCGCTCCAGCAGCTCCATGTCTTTCTTGTGTTGGGGGCTCCAGAGCTGGACGCACTATTCCAGGTGGGGTCTCACGAGGGGAGGGCAGGGCAGAGCAGAGGGGCAGAATCACCTCCCTCGGCCTGCTGGCCACACATCTTTTGATGCAGCCCAGGATACGGTTGGCTTTCCGCGCTGCTCACGTTCATGTCACGGTCCATCCCTGGGTGACATGAGAACCCATCGCTCGGGGACGTCACCGTCCATCGCTTGGGAACATGAAAATGGGCCGTCCTCACGTGCAGCACTCGCACATTTTCTCGGTTTGAGGCTGGGCCGGCCACTAACGAATGACAGACGCTCTCTACTAACCCCTCTCCCCTCCCAAAAGGGAAAAGGAAAGAGAACAAGAGGACAAGAGAGAGAGACTTTACGGTTTGGAAAAGAAAACGAAAACAGCTTTAATGAAACAATAACAATAAAAGAATAAGGAATAATAAGGAAATATTGAAATATATACAATATGTACAAATATACGTAAAACCAATACCGAACCCAACTCCCCCCACCCTGATGACGATACGTCACCACCACGCTGCAGGGCTGGCACTGGGGCAGTCCCAGGCTGGACTCGGCAGCAGACAGGGACGGGATGCAGGAGCTGGACTCAGGCACTGGATTCAGGAATGCACGGATCGGGATCGATAACAAAAGAACAGGCAGAGTCCTCCTCAGATGTCGGCCATCGAAGAAGAGAGGAAGAGAGACCAAGAGAGCGAGACCCTCGTGATCTCTCAGCTTTACACTGAATATGACGTCTATGGGACGGAATACTCTGTTGGTCAGGTTTGGGTCACCTGTCCAGTTCGCTCCTCCCTGTAGGCGCGACCCTTTTCACTCCCGGCTCCCCGACACGGAGTACAAGATTTAGCAGTGACCTTGGTCGCCATAAGAACAAGTATAAGCAAGGGCCCCTCTGCACACCGTTCCTTGGTACGAGCTATAAACATCAGGCCTTATCACTGCTGGGAGCAGTCGCTGTCTGGAAATATGTGCTGCTGTTAGTTAGAGGAGACTTAGCTGAAAAGTTAAAGCACTAAACCAGAATTAGTTCTGATTTAGCCCAAACCAGAACACACATGTACCTGGCATTGCTGCAACACCACTGCCCACTCCATCCCCCATCTCTCGTCTTGTGCTCGGCATCGGTGTTTCACAGCGGTCACTGGGGCCTCGGTCACGTCTTCCCGGAGCCCCGTCAGGTCGCTCTGGCGGTGGCTGACAGCTCCAGGCTTATGTGGCAGGAGGGTTCCTTTGGTAAGTGACACCTCGTGCCTCCCTGGGAGGCTGCAGGACAAAGGCCCACGGGCTCTCCGCACAGCCCGGCACTGCTGGCCAGCCCTCTGGGCTCCCCTGCTGCCTCCTCCCCCGGCGGCTCACAGGCAGCACGTGGCTCGCTCTTGGGGATCTTGTTCTAACCCGGAGGGGAATCAAAGCGTATGGCTGCCTGCAGCCCCAAGCCCTGGGTGTCCCTTTGCTGCGAGCCCTGAGGAGCGTCCGCCAAGGTGTTCTGCAGGGAGAGGACAACTGAAGGCATCCTGTTAGCACCCCTGTTTGAGCAGTACCCAGGCAGTCAGGCACAGAGCTGGTATGTAGCAGAAGTCACTAGTTCAACTGCAATCAGGAGAAGTCAGGGAAATCTCTGGACCAATCTGGTGCTCTGAAGAGTATTTCGTGGGTAATATAAGCACGTGCAAGTGAGAAGCTTTGAGATTATAAAGGGAATTTGCGCTTTGGCACATTTCTGTGGAAGAAAGAAAGTAGGCGTTTAGTGTTTAAAATGAAGTTTCTTACCTAGGAACACCAGTAAAAGGTGGCTAAGAGCTGCTGGGGTTAATTGTCACAGAAGGAGACGAAGTTAGTCGAGCAGGACCTACCTGCCTTTCATACACCCCTGCTGACTGGGCCCGATCACCTGCTTGTCCCGTACGTGCCGTGCGATGGCACTCAAGATGACCTTCCCCGGCCCCGAGGTCAGGCTGACAGGCTCCCTGGACTCCCTGGATCCTCCTTCCGGCCCTTCTTGTGGATGGGCGTCACATTTGCCTGCTTCCAGTCCACCGGGACCCCCTGGGACATCTGTAGCGAGCGTTGGTCCCCCCACCCTCACCCCCTGAACTCATGGCAACATTAGCCTGCTGGGAGACAGTCAGCACACGAGATATGACTCGGTCCCACCTCGTCGTTAGGCGTAAAATTAGTCTTTAGAATCCTCTGGTTTAGAGGAAGAGAATTTCAACTCTCTGCGTGGCTCAACGGGCCTGGACCTCTCTCCTCCCCAGGCAGGGACGCCTCTTTGGTAAGACTTGTGCCTCCGCCTCTGTCACGTTTTACCCAGGAACTACTAACTCGAGCTCGATTTTTGCAGTAAGTGTGTTTATCAAGGGCAATTCCAAACTTCTTCTTCTAACTGTTGACTTAATAACTTACCTATCTTTGCAACTTTGCGAACCTGCCTTACTGAAAGACCTAGGCAGGACTGTGAAACAGGCAAACGTTGACTCTGACGAGTGGCTACACACGTACAATCCTTACTCATAAACCATTGAGCAAGTCTGAGACTAGGACTGGATCTTCCTCTCGGAAGGCATTTGGACAGTAAGGAGGTCCTCTCTGAAGGTCGTGGCGCCACAGGAGGGCTTCCCTTACCCCTCTCCTTTCTCTGTATCCTTAATCATAAACCGTTGACCAGGCCTGGGGCTAAGGCTGAATCTAGGCATACCCAGGCACCTCTCTGAGAAGGAGTTTAGAGAGCAAGGGGGACCACTGTGAGCCTCGTGACTCAAAGGGAGCGTCTCCTTACTCCTTGTATTCCCAGACATGAACCACGGAGCAGTTCAACGGGAGGGCCTCCCTCAACCACCTGTCCAAGCGAGTTGCCCTTTTACGCGACAGGGCGGGAAGGGAGCCTCGTCCCGTCTCCCGCCGCCCTTCCTCTGCCCCACGGTGTTAACAGGACCCACAGTGGGTGCACCGCGTCCCTTGAGTCCCGCAGCCCAGGGCCGTGGCACTGCCACTGCTAGTACCAGACTGCAGGCCCTGTAGGGAGTTTGCAAGGCCTCTGGGTGGAGGAGGTAGTAGGGCCCAGCGGACCCGTGAGGTAACGGTGGGCGTAGCACCAGGAGAAGGGGGAGAAAGCAGCACGGGTGGGGACAGCGATGCCACCTGCATCGTTAGGAACGCTGGGCCTTTTTGTGCAGTTTTCCTGCCTTTCTTTTATTGCAAAATAATTAGATTTAGGGGGCCGGCCAGGATCTCCTGGGGGCCAGCCTGAGCCCCAGCTGCCGGCCTGGACGTGGTTTGGCCAGCCCCTGAGGCACCCTGCCAGTGTCACCGACAGCGGGGTGGCTTCTTGCGGTGCTGGGAGGGGTCCTCAGGGCTGCTGGCCCTCCTCTTCGGGGCTCGCCGGGTCCCGCCAGGGGACCGTGGACTGTCCCGGCTGGCAGTGGAAGGCCCGGGCACAGCCTCCTCCGGGTCCTGCTGTGGCTCTTCTGCCTCCCCACGGGTGGGAATGGGGGTGTTGGGGGGGCTCCTGCGACCTCGCTGGAGGGCTGGGCTGTGGGCAGGAGACCCCCTTTGGGAGGCAGCGGGGCCGGCAGCATCCTGGGGGCTGCCGTCCTGCCCCCCGGCCGCACCGGCGTCCTGGAGGCCCAGCCGACGTCGGGCCCGCCCGCTGCACCGGCGCACGATGGTGGCGACGAGCTGGTGGACAAAGCTCCTCGTGCGCCTGCCCAGGGTGTCCCGCAGCAGCTGGATCAGAGCCTCCTCATCCAGGCCAAAGTAGCGCAGCGTGGAAAGGACGAGGCTCTGCGCTGCCGCTGCTTCCTGGGCATCCTCGAAGAGCTGCCCCAGCTCCTGATGCAGCCAGGGCAGCAGGGGGTGGAGGACAGCGCGGTACGTGCGGAAGATGGACGCCCAGACGCACGCGTAGAAGCCGCCCACTGGAGCCATGGGCGGCGGCCCCGCAGCTGGTGGCCGGGCTGCAGCTGGCTGTCCCGGCGCTCCTCCTGTCGGCTGGACGACGACTGATGGTGCTGCAGGCGGTGGGATGTCACGCTCCTGAAAGTCGTCGTCCGCCCGCACCGAGTGCACGATGGAGCTCGCCCTCCTCTTGCAGAGGGGGCACTCGGGCTTGCTCTCAACCCACCGCGCGATGCACGGGTAGCAGAACGGGTGGAGGCAGGGCATCACGAAGCTGGCCTCCTCCCAGCTGTCCAGGCATATTGGACAGCGGTTGTCCAGCTCCGCGGCCATGCTCTCCACGTGCTGCGGTGGGCTGAGGGGAGCTGGGGATGTCGAGCTGCTCCCTCTCACCGGCGCTGCAGCAGCGGGGGTCACGCTAGAAAAGGAAGGGCGGCCACAGTCTTTGGCTGCTCCAGGGAGGGGTGGAAGAAACGTCCAGGCCCCTCAAGAAAGCAGCCCTCTCGGCTCCCCGGGGTACGGTTTCCCCGCACGGAGCTCACCTCTGCTGCTGCGAGCGCGCCTCCGGAGTGCCCCGGCTGCCGGAAGCAGACGGGGCCGGGGAAAACCCTCCGATGGCTCTGGGGTCGGGCACTGAGAGTTGCCGTGAAGAACTCCCCGAGCACGACCTCAGCACCAGCACCAGCCTCGCTCGACACTCCAACCTCACGTACTCGCTCAGCTGGAGTGCGGGCACGAGCCAGCTGGGTGAGACTCGGCACCCGGCTATAAGCAGCGAGGGGTGTGTGGTCACAATGCGTCACCCGGCAACGTCGTCGTCCAGTGCATGGTGAACATAAAATCAAAGAATCATGGAACGGTTTGGCTTGGAAGGGACCTCAAAGATGATCTAGTTCCAAGCCCCCTGCCACGGCAGGGACACCTGCCACGAGAGCAGGTTGCTCACGGCTCCATCCAGCCTGGCCTTGAACACTTCCAGGGATGGAGCATCCCCAGCGTCCTTAGGCAACCTGTTCCAGCGTCTCACCACCCTCAGGGTGGAGATCTTCTTCCTCATATCTAGTCTGACCCTGCCCTCTCCCAGCTTCCTCGTCCGATCACTGCAGGCCCTGGTAAAAAGTCCCTGCCCCACCTTCTTGTGGGCCCCCTTCAGGTACTGGAAGGCCGCTAGAAGGTCTCCCCGGAGCCTTCTCTTTTCCAGGCTGAACAAGCCCAACTCTCTCAGCCTGTCCTCGTAGGAAAGGTGTTCCAACTCTCTGACCGCCTTGGTAGCCCTCCTCTGCACTCGCTCCAGCAGCTCCATGTCTTTCTTGTGTTGGGGGCTCCAGAGCTGGACGCACTATTCCAGGTGGGGTCTCACGAGGGGAGGGCAGGGCAGAGCAGAGGGGCAGAATCACCTCCCTCGGCCTGCTGGCCACACATCTTTTGATGCAGCCCAGGATACGGTTGGCTTTCCGCGCTGCTCACGTTCATGTCACGGTCCATCCCTGGGTGACATGAGAACCCATCGCTCGGGGACGTCACCGTCCATCGCTTGGGAACATGAAAATGGGCCGTCCTCACGTGCAGCACTCGCACATTTTCTCAGTTTGAGGCTGGGCCGGCCACTAACGAATGACAGACGCTCTCTACTAACCCCTCTCCCCTCCCAAAAGGGAAAAGGAAAGAGAACAAGAGGACAAGAGAGAGAGACTTTACGGTTTGGAAAAGAAAACGAAAACAGCTTTAATGAAACAATAACAATAAAAGAATAAGGAATAATAAGGAAATATTGAAATATATACAATATGTACAAATATACGTAAAACCAATACCGAACCCAACTCCCCCCACCCTGATGACGATACGTCACCACCACGCTGCAGGGCTGGCACTGGGGCAGTCCCAGGCTGGACTCGGCAGCAGACAGGGACGGGATGCAGGAGCTGGACTCAGGCACTGGATTCAGGGATGCACGGATCGGGATCGACGACAGAAGAACAGGCAGAGTCCTCCTCAGATGTCGGCCATCGAAGAAGAGAGGAAGAGAGACCAAGAGAGCGAGACCCTCGTGATCTCTCAGCTTTACACTGAATATGACGTCTATGGGACGGAATACTCTGTTGGTCAGGTTTGGGTCACCTGTCCAGTTCGCTCCTCCGTGTAGGCGCGACCCTTTTCTCTCCCGGCTCCCCGACACGGAGTACAAGATTTAGCAGTGACCTTGGTCGCCATAAGAACAAGTATAAGCAAGGGCCCCTCTGCACACCGTTCCTTGGTACGAGCTATAAACATCAGGCCTTATCACTGCTGGGAGCAGTCGCTGTCTGGAAATATGTGCTGCTGTTAGTTAGAGGAGACTTAGCTGAAAAGTTAAAGCACTAAACCAGAATTAGTTCTGATTTAGCCCAAACCAGAACACACATGTACCTGGCGTTGCTGCAACACCACTGCCCACTCCATCCCCCATCTCTCGTCTTGTGCTCGGCATCGGTGTTTCACAGCGGTCACTGGGGCCTCGGTCACGTCTTCCCGGAGCCCCGTCAGGTCGCTCTGGCGGTGGCTGACAGCTCCAGGCTTATGTGGCAGGAGGGTTCCTTTGGTAAGTGACACCTCGTGCCTCCCTGGGAGGCTGCAGGACAAAGGCCCACGGGCTCTCCGCACAGCCCGGCACTGCTGGCCAGCCCTCTGGGCTCCCCTGCTGCCTCCTCCCCCGGCGGCTCACAGGCAGCACGTGGCTCGCTCTTGGGGATCTTGTTCTAACCCGGAGGGGAATCAAAGCGTATGGCTGCCTGCAGCCCCAAGCCCTGGGTGTCCCTTTGCTGCGAGCCCTGAGGAGCGTCCGCCAAGGTGTTCTGCAGGGAGAGGACAACTGAAGGCATCCTGTTAGCACCCCTGTTTGAGCAGTACCCAGGCAGTCAGGCACAGAGCTGGTATGTAGCAGAAGTCACTAGTTCAACTGCAATCAGGAGAAGTCAGGGAAATCTCTGGACCAATCTGGTGCTCTGAAGAGTATTTCGTGGGTAATATAAGCACGTGCAAGTGAGAAGCTTTGAGATTATAAAGGGAATTTGCGCTTTGGCACATTTCTGTGGAAGAAAGAAAGTAGGCGTTTAGTGTTTAAAATGAAGTTTCTTACCTAGGAACACCAGTAAAAGGTGGCTAAGAGCTGCTGGGGTTAATTGTCACAGAAGGAGACGAAGTTAGTCGAGCAGGACCTACCTGCCTTTCATACACCCCTGCTGACTGGGCCCGATCGCCTGCTTGTCCCGTACGTGCCGTGCGATGGCACTCAAGATGACCTTCCCCGGCCCCGAGGTCAGGCTGACAGGCTCCCTGGACTCCCTGGATCCTCCTTCCGGCCCTTCTTGTGGATGGGCGTCACATTTGCCTGCTTCCAGTCCACCGGGACCCCCTGGGACATCTGTAGCGAGCGTTGGTCCCCCCACCCTCACCCCCTGAACTCATGGCAACATTAGCCTGCTGGGAGACAGTCAGCACACGAGATATGACTCGGTCCCACCTCGTCGTTAGGCGTAAAATTAGTCTTTAGAATCCTCTGGTTTAGAGGAAGAGAATTTCAACTCTCTGCGTGGCTCAACGGGCCTGGACCTCTCTCCTCCCCAGGCAGGGACGCCTCTTTGGTAAGACTTGTGCCTCCGCCTCTGTCACGTTTTACCCAGGAACTACTAACTCGAGCTCGATTTTTGCAGTAAGTGTGTTTATCAAGGGCAATTCCAAACTTCTTCTTCTAACTGTTGACTTAATAACTTACCTATCTTTGCAACTTTGCGAACCTGCCTTACTGAAAGACCTAGGCAGGACTGTGAAACAGGCAAACGTTGACTCTGACGAGTGGCTACACACGTACAATCCTTACTCATAAACCATTGAGCAAGTCTGAGACTAGGACTGGATCTTCCTCTCGGAAGGCATTTGGACAGTAAGGAGGTCCTCTCTGAAGGTCGTGGCGCCACAGGAGGGCTTCCCTTACCCCTCTCCTTTCTCTGTATCCTTAATCATAAACCGTTGACCAGGCCTGGGGCTAAGGCTGAATCTAGGCATACCCAGGCACCTCTCTGAGAAGGAGTTTAGAGAGCAAGGGGGACCACTGTGAGCCTCGTGACTCAAAGGGAGCGTCTCCTTACTCCTTGTATTCCCAGACATGAACCACGGAGCAGTTCAACGGGAGGGCCTCCCTCAACCACCTGTCCAAGCGAGTTGCCCTTTTACGCGACAGGGCGGGAAGGGAGCCTCGTCCCGTCTCCCGCCGCCCTTCCTCTGCCCCACGGTGTTAACAGGACCCACAGTGGGTGCACCGCGTCCCTTGAGTCCCGCAGCCCAGGGCCGTGGCACTGCCACTGCTAGTACCAGACTGCAGGCCCTGTAGGGAGTTTGCAAGGCCTCTGGGTGGAGGAGGTAGTAGGGCCCAGCGGACCCGTGAGGTAACGGTGGGCGTAGCACCAGGAGAAGGGGGAGAAAGCAGCACGGGTGGGGACAGCGATGCCACCTGCATCGTTAGGAACGCTGGGCCTTTTTGTGCAGTTTTCCTGCCTTTCTTTTATTGCAAAATAATTAGATTTAGGGGGCCGGCCAGGATCTCCTGGGGGCCAGCCTGAGCCCCAGCTGCCGGCCTGGACGTGGTTTGGCCAGCCCCTGAGGCACCCTGCCAGTGTCACCGACAGCGGGGTGGCTTCTTGCGGTACTGGGAGGGGTCCTCAGGGCTGCTGGCCCTCCTCTTCAGGGCTCGCCGGGTCCCGCCAGGGGACCGTGGACTGTCCCGGCTGGCAGTGGAAGGCCCGGGCACAGCCTCCTCCGGGTCCTGCTGTGGCTCTTCTGCCTCCCCACGGGTGGGAATGGGGGTGTTGGGGGGGCTCCTGCGACCTCGCTGGAGGGCTGGGCTGTGGGCAGGAGACCCCCTTTGGGAGGCAGCGGGGCCGGCAGCATCCTGGGGGCTGCCGTCCTGCCCCCCGGCCGCACCGGCGTCCTGGAGGCCCAGCCGACGTCGGGCCCGCCCGCTGCACCGGCGCACGATGGTGGCGACGAGCTGGTGGACAAAGCTCCTCGTGCGCCTGCCCAGGGTGTCCCGCAGCAGCTGGATCAGAGCCTCCTCATCCAGGCCAAAGTAGCGCAGCGTGGAAAGGACGAGGCTCTGCGCTGCCGCTGCTTCCTGGGCATCCTCGAAGAGCTGCCCCAGCTCCTGATGCAGCCAGGGCAGCAGGGGGTGGAGGACAGCGCGGTACGTGCGGAAGATGGACGCCCAGACGCACGCGTAGAAGCCGCCCACTGGAGCCATGGGCGGCGGCCCCGCAGCTGGTGGCCGGGCTGCAGCTGGCTGTCCCGGCGCTCCTCCTGTCGGCTGGACGACGACTGATGGTGCTGCAGGCGGTGGGATGTCACGCTCCTGAAAGTCGTCGTCCGCCCGCACCGAGTGCACGATGGAGCTCGCCCTCCTCTTGCAGAGGGGGCACTCGGGCTTGCTCTCAACCCACCGCGCGATGCACGGGTAGCAGAACGGGTGGAGGCAGGGCATCACGAAGCTGGCCTCCTCCCAGCTGTCCAGGCATATTGGACAGCGGTTGTCCAGCTCCGCGGCCATGCTCTCCACGTGCTGCGGTGGGCTAAGGGGAGCTGGGGATGTCGAGCTGCTCCCTCTCACCGGCGCTGCAGCAGCGGGGGTCACGCTAGAAAAGGAAGGGCGGCCACAGTCTTTGGCTGCTCCAGGGAGGGGTGGAAGAAACGTCCAGGCCCCTCAAGAAAGCAGCCCTCTCGGCTCCCCGGGGTGCGGTTTCCCCGCACGGAGCTCACCTCTGCTGCTGCGAGCGCGCCTCCGGAGTGCCCCGGCTGCCGGAAGCAGACAGGGCCGGGGAAAATCCTCCGATGGCTCTGGGGTCGGGCACTGAGAGTTGCCGTGAAGAACTCCCCGAGCACGACCTCAGCACCAGCACCAGCCTCGCTCGACACTCCAACCTCACGTACTCGCTCAGCTGGAGTGCGGGCACGAGCCAGCTGGGTGAGACTCGGCACCCGGCTATAAGCAGCGAGGGGTGTGTGGTCACAATGCGTCACCCGGCAACGTCGTCGTCCAGTGCATGGTGAACATAAAATCAAAGAATCATGGAACGGTTTGGCTTGGAAGGGACCTCAAAGATGATCTAGTTCCAAGCCCCCTGCCACGGCAGGGACACCTGCCACGAGAGCAGGTTGCTCACGGCTCCATCCAGCCTGGCCTTGAACACTTCCAGGGATGGAGCATCCCCAGCGTCCTTAGGCAACCTGTTCCAGCGTCTCACCACCCTCAGGGTGGAGATCTTCTTCCTCATATCTAGTCTAACCCTGCCCTCTCCCAGCTTCCTCGTCCGATCACTGCAGGCCCTGGTAAAAAGTCCCTGCCCCACCTTCTTGTAGGCCCCCTTCAGGTACTGGAAGGCCGCTAGAAGGTCTCCCCGGAGCCTTCTCTTTTCCAGGCTGAACAAGCCCAACTCTCTCAGCCTGTCCTCGTAGGAAAGGTGTTCCAACTCTCTGACCGCCTTGGTAGCCCTCCTCTGCACTCGCTCCAGCAGCTCCATGTCTTTCTTGTGTTGGGGGCTCCAGAGCTGGACGCACTATTCCAGGTGGGGTCTCACGAGGGGAGGGCAGGGCAGAGCAGAGGGGCAGAATCACCTCCCTCGGCCTGCTGGCCACACATCTTTTGATGCAGCCCAGGATACGGTTGGCTTTCCGCGCTGCTCACGTTCATGTCACGGTCCATCCCTGGGTGACATGAGAACCCATCGCTCGGGGACGTCACCGTCCATCGCTTGGGAATATGAAAATGGGCCGTCCTCACGTGCAGCACTCGGACGTGTACCTGGCGTTGCTACAATACCACTGCCCACTCCATCCCCTATCTTTCATGACATCCTAATTTGAGAAATTTTCTGTTCTGTGATTTTTTATTTCAACAAAGTCTCTTCTAAGTGAATGCACTTCCTGAAGTTAATGTCATATTTTTCCAGACAGTGACTGCTTCTTGCAGTGATGACACTTGATGTTTACAGTTACTACCAAGCAATGGTATGGAAAAGGCTCTTGCTCATGCTTGTTCTATAGAAACCAAAGTCAGTCCTCACTTTTGAGTCCATGTTGAAGTGCTGTAATTGAAAAAGTCACAGCTGCAGTGAGAAGCAGACAGGACAGGTGACCCAAACCTGACCAACAGAGTGTTCCATCCCATACACGTCATATTGAGTACAAAGCTGAGGGATCATAAGTGTCAAGCTCTCTTCTTCTATGGCCGGAATCTGAGGATGACTCTGTTCTTCTGCCTTCTATCCCAAGCCATGCATTCCTGAATCCAGTTCCCAAATCCAGTTCCTGAGCCCAGTTCCCATCTGCCATTGAGGACAGTCTGGGACTTTTCCAGTGCCAGCCCTGCAGCGCCAGTGGTGATATGATCATCATCAGGGGAGTTTGATATTGGTTTTGTATATATTTTGTATATATTTAATTGTTTGCTTATTATTATTATTATTTCAGTTTATTGTTTTATTAAAGCTTTCTTAGTTTTCTTTCCAAACCCATGTCTCCCTCCCTTATTCTCTCTCTCTTCCCCTTCTGGAAGCAGAGGAGTGTTAACAGAGAGCATTTGCCATTCATTTAGTGGCCGGCCCAACCTTAACAGGTGAACACATGCCAAGGCAGCACTGAATGCACTGCGAGTTCTCATATGTTCTTTTACTTTAAAGGCAATCTTCCTGAGCTGTCCTGTTAAGTGTTTTTAAGTCTTTGCATGGGTATTTGTGTCAAATTCGTGTGGCACCGGTATTAAGTATCTGGCAAAGATAACCAGTTAACTCAGTGAATGAAGGAATGAATGACGGAAGGAATTCACTAAATGGACATTGTGGCCAACAGAGTGAATATAAAGTCTGGTGTGTGAAAGTCTTTCTACAGACAGCTTGAGCAGCAAAGTCAGGCATAAACCTGTGCATGTCAAAACAATTCTACAACATCTCAGTGGGATAAAATGCTATGTTGGTCTAGTTATATTGCTCAATGGGATCCAAAACTCTGTGGTAGAGAGCTCTTGATGTGCAACCCTGCGTGGATGTCTACATCACAGCTACATCACGTCTGCCTAACAGCTGCCTCGTAGGTGCATCACCTGGCCGTGGGTAGCACAAAGCATGAGGACTCCAACTCCCCTATAAATGACGGGAAGATTGCAAAAAAATGCAGCTGTAGGCTAAGCATGCCAGTTATGTCCAATGCTGGTGAACTCAGAGCATCAACCAATGCATTGCACGCACAAAAAGTAATCCATTAAAATAAATAAAACACTGAGTCATTTTGTTCCTTGGGCTGAAAATGTTCTCTACTTAGCAGGACAATAGATCTATCACAGTTTACAAGGAAGCTATGTTTTATGGTTCAGCTAGACCAAGATGCAAACTGCTAGCAGTTCAACAGCTTGAAAGGTCTAGAGATCTTAGCCTAGTGCAGAGAAACTGTATCACAGTTTCACATCAGCTTTGTTTAAAGAGAGATTTCTTTCCAATATCTGCTTGGAGCACAACAATGCTTTCTGAGGGAAGCAACAAGTAAGGGAAAATTTGCTTCCACATGCATTGGTAATAGCCTACACTTCAGCTACACTGACATGTCAGACCTTCTGATGGACGAGGGCTTAGCTAAGCATTAGAAAAGTAGAATTCTAGTCCTGCTAGACCATGTTTCTCACTCTTTGCCCCTGTCTAGGGCCTCTCTTTTTTTAAACTGACCAAAATGTGACACCTTGGCAGAATTGATTTCTAGAGCCTGTGGCCTTGAATATTTTCAAAGCTGAAGCTATGAAGAAGCTGGCATAACCTTAAATACCAGCAGGACTGAGAATTACCTCCACCAATAGACTGAACAGCAGGTTCTTGTACACATTTCCCTTTCAATATTTATTACACCTTCTTCAGCCATTGCTTTTGTCCAGTTTAAATCCTAAACTCTGTATATGGATGCCCTGTCCTGTTCATGGCTGGAGACAGCTTGCAAAGGGCTCTGTCTTCACTGGAGCATCCAGGGACCTATTTCTATTTCCTCAAGCTCCTGTGTGGAGACTGCAGCAGAGATGTGTCAGTGGGGATCCACTGCTGCCACAGCATCAGTCCTGCTCATAGATCCAAAGCTATTCCCAAGACAGTGTATATTCCTCTAGCCTGGGTAGGAACAGGGAAGAGGTGAGTGCTGATCTCAATAGTCAGATTACAACACTTTGGAGAGGGAAGAATGAGAGGGGAGGTCTGATTTAACTAACAAAACTTCTTGCTTTTTTCTCTCCTATTGGCAAGTGGTGGCAATGACACCACTGACAGTGGTTTCTCTGTCTTCCAGGAGCAATAAAACAGTCAGAAACTGTAGCTTGAAAACAGTGCTTATAACAAGAGTGCTTATGTATGGCAGGGACTCAGAACAGGAAAGGGAAAAGAGGAAGTGGTGAAGGTTAATTATTAAATTTGTCATATTAATCCTATTCCTGCTGGTGACATATGCATAATCAATTTTTTGCTGCTGCCAATGTTATGAACTCCATGCAGGGTAATAGACATGCAGCTTTATTTTTTTTTTTTTTTTTTCCCTTTCATCTCTTCTTAATGGTAGCGTGGGTTGGATTTCCAAACCCTCCAAGCACTGGTGTAACTACACTCTCTGCAATCAAATTCCTATTTGTCTAACTGCTAACACTTCTACCAGTGAAATGCTAACTGCAGCAGGAGCAGAATTGAAGTAGTCCAGGCTCCCCTAAAAAATACCACTCTAAGAGATTACTGTAGGAAAATACCATGATTCTTTGTCTGAAAGAGCCAATAAAGGTGACTTACTAGGGCCAATATCAACAGACGAGGAAACTGTAGCGGGGAAGGAAACAGCTTTTTTGGTTATGTGTCAATTGTAAGTGAGCAACCAGGACCTAATTTTCCTGAGCTCAAGCAGGTTGGTTAAACCTAAGCCTCATTGTCTGAAATTATGCCAAATGCCATTCTATTGATGTCTTTGATTTCTCACAAGACATCTCATCCTGCTTCAAAGCCCTTGACTATTTGAGAACTATTCAAGGTATGCTACAAGAATATCCCACTTCAGATCGCTGCTTCTCAGAGAAGGCATCTGCAGAACTGTGGCTCCTTATTGTTTTTTGTGACAAAGGTAGGACCATTTTCTCTGATTGTTTTTCTTTCTTGAAAGACAGCTGCTTGGCTCCACTGACAGCAATGCGATTTTAAATTCCTGAGATTCCAATTAAAAACTAGACTGGTTTCCAAAACACTATTAAGGATATACCAGGGGATAAGGATTTGAGTTTACTGTCATGAATATAAAGCTTGTCTCTTTATGTGTGTCAGAACAATGAGGAGAGAGCATGATGCAGACAATCTGTCTAGCAGGGTGAAAGAGTGTTCTCCCAATAAAATGGAAACTGCAATTAGTGCTTTTTCCCTTTAGATATGTCTAGACTACCAGAGCTGACACTGATGAAAGACACATATGATTAAGAGTGCCAGTGCCAGCTGGCAAACTTTCTGTGCCAACCCTGCCTTGTGTCCAGCTCACTTGTTTTCTGTGAGACACGTAGGACTTGCTGTTCCCAAGCTTGTGGCATCTCTCTCCATATCAGACAGACAAATATACAAAATTGCTTCTTCCTATTTTGTTTCAGTATTACCTGAGAAGTAGACCTGGTGGTACTTTTTGTTTTATGAATACTTATTACTGGGATCTGCTCAGAAAAGGAGATGATGTGGTGAGCTGTGGCAATTCGTGAATGCACTCTACCTCAGCTCTGCCTAAGCCTTCAGCATTGGCTCAAATCCAAATCTCTTGATGGTGATTACAGTGGACTCATGCTGAGCTCAGAATACTTAAGGTAAATCTTCAGTTCTCCAGCAGCATGCATCCTGTCCCTTCCTCTTCCAAGTTGTGTGTGCATAGACACGAACTCAGTCTTCACTGAGGGACTGGAAAACACCTGTCTCTATGGGTACCAGCAAAATGTCCATCTATAACTGCAGCTGATGCACCACTGATTGCCAAAAGCAGATTCGTAGCAACTGTGGAGGTCAAAACTGCTGAGATGTTTACAAATCTCAGTGCAGAGCTGGGCTCAAAGAGAATGAAACATTATTTCAATGTTGAATTCAAGGGAAAGCACTTACATAAAGAGAGCAACAGGCCTCTGCATGTGTTCAGCACAGTGCGTGGTGCTCAAGGCAGGCAGGGCCAGGTTCCAGCCATACAGAAATGTCATTTTGTTGAATTATAATGACTGGCACAAGGTAAGGTAAGGTAAGACTCAATGGAAGAAAGATTGCCAACTGCTTGCTGTGTTCATCTGGTCTTTTCCCGTGTGCTGCTATCAGACAGGACACTGACTTACGCGGAGCTTTGGTTTTGGTAGTACAGCTGCCAGTCTTTCCTCCTGTCTGTATAGGTGCTTCTCAGTGGTCCTTGGGCAACTAAGGCCAAGGTCTCATTTACTCTCCTTAGTTCATGCAGCTTTGTACCAAAACACAGGACAATTGATTTACTTTTCATCTTCACCTTGGAAGAAAAGTCAGTGCTATGCAGAGAAGCTGAGTCTGAAACACACTTTCTTTCTGAGGAGATAGCAGCACCTCTGCAGTTCTGAGACTGTCATGTTTCAAAATGCAAAGAACAGAGGGGTTTCAACCCCAGCTAAACTTCAACAGCTTTGGGCTTTCCCTTTTTCCAACACTCCACACCCCACACCCCCAATTTTATTGGATTCTTCCATAAACCCAGAAGTGACAGCACTGAAAACACTAAGGAAGACCCTGGAGAGAAACGGAATGTCTAATAGTGGATGGAAGAAAGCAGAATCCAGCATTTCAATAATGAAAATTGAGCAGACTAATGTGAGGAGACTCTTAAAGTCTTAATTTTGCTCCTTACTGCAGATTGTGCATTGATTTCCCAGAAGAAATCGGCAATTAATACTTAATGTAGAAAATCATTCCCTTCCACTAGGTTCCTCAAGACCTGCAAGGCATTCAGACTCAAATCTCCATTACCTTTTCCCCAGGAGACAGCCCACTGCAAGATCTACAGAGGTTCAAAAACCAAGAGTGATTATTTTTTTCCATTGCAACAATCATAGCTGTTTGAAGAAAACAAAAGACAAAATTTAAAAGGAAGATCAACACACCCAGTGCTCCTACCACTTGGTTATATTGTCAAAAAACCCTGTGACTCTGCTGCAGTAGGTAAGTGATTTGTTCAAACTTGACTCAGAAGGAGAGGTTCTAAGTCACAGGAAGTTTTACTGCTGATTTCTTCCCATCTGAAACGTTGCACTAGAAATGCTGATACCACCAATACCCACAGCAGTCTTTCCAGTTGCTATATATAAAATGTCATGAAACCACAGGAAGCAGGGAACAGCTGCTGCAATCACATGACAGACAACTCAATTTTCAGCTGGTTTTGCACTTCAGACCAAAGAAGGTAGAAACAAATCTGTTACGGTACTCTCTGTGACTCTAAATTTACACTGGCCATTGGGATATTTCAGTTGGAGATGTTCATGAATGCATTCATCAGACCACTACAGTCCTGCAGGCTCCTGAGGAAGTGCCAGTCTGGCATCAGTGTACACGCACCTTGATTCCAAATTATCTGAAAGGAGGTTGTAGTGAGGTGGGTGTTGGTCTCTTCTCCCAAGTAACAGGTGATAGGATGAGGGGAAACATGGGAGATTAAGATTGGATATTAGGAAACATTTCTTTACTGAAAGAGTGGTCAAGCACTGGAACAGGCTGCCCAGGGAAGTGGTGGAGTCACCATCCCTGGAGGTATTTAAAAGACATGTAAAGGTGGTGCTTAGGGGTATGGTTTAATGGTGGACTTTGCAGTGTTAAGTTTACAGTTGGACTTGATGATCTCTTTCCCAACATAAACAATTCTATTATTCAATGATTTTTAGTGCTAAGACCTAAAACTACTGACTTAATCCACTAGGCCAGATGAAAGATCGCTCTTATCCATATCTGCTTTTACAGGCAAGGACGGGATGGGAAGGACCGCTTCAGGGACTTCCTGAATGAGCTCTACCAGTTTCCCTTCATTTCCTTCAAGGAAGTAATTCACAAAAAGCAAAGATTCGTCTCATTATGTATTAAGTTGGAACTGGGGTGCTGGGATCTCTATTCATGACTATCTAGAATACAAAATAAGACATGTCCATGGCATAAGACATCCCAACAAGTGGAATGTTTTAGAATGAGTTCTTTTTAAACTTCTCAGCAGCAAGATCTCATTGTAACTGCCAGCACATGTAAGAAAGAATTCTTTTCTGTTTGGGGAAAGAAGGTAGGAAGAAGGGAGCAAAGAGATTGTGGACAGCTGTGATACCAATTTTCATGTGAAAGAAACTGGGAAGAATTAAAGATAAAATGATTTTATTCCAAAATGCCTGTACTAGTTGACTGGGCTCAAAAATGTACAATTTTGAGATACTTTCATGTAATGCAGTCATCATTTGATGACATCCTTTATTAACGAAAAATAATTGAATCAATTTCCAATGTAGTCTAGAAATTGTTGTGCATTTATGACTTGGGTGAGTTGAAGCATTACGTTATTAGGGCAAAAAGTAGCATAATAAATCATTCACAATTTGCAGTCTGCAGCACGGTGAAATTACAGAATATGTAGATACTGCAAGAATATCTGGTTTTCAGTGACAGTTTTTATGCTTCAGTTCACTCTAAGATACTCTTATTTCTTCGAGTTTGCAATGCAGAAAGCATGTAAACATTTTTTTCAGTTTTTCCTTCCTGCTCCAGAGGACTGCTTTCCTGTCGATTGTGACTGCTGCATATTCATTTGGCTGAGTAAAACTTTGTATATACCTTTGTTGGTATTAGTGCTATTTCATTAAGTCTGTTTTCACTTCAACCCACGAGTCTGCTCTCCTCTTCTGCATTCCCTCTCCTGGCTGGTGAGGGGTTGCCGGGTGATAGACCAACTGTTATAGTTTAGCCCAGGATACGGGCTAAACGCAGACAGTCTATTTGGTGCCCAACATTCATTTGGGACCCAACTTGAATAGCTCACCCAGGAGAGTTGTAAACATTTAATTTAAGAGTAAGGGCTGAAGTTTCAACAGATTTTGCCTGAATCATCACAAGTATTCATGGCACTAGTGATGTGGGCAGGATGGTCACTGGGTGGAATCCTCTGGTATTTGTTGTTAGAAGTGCTTTTGGAGCCATGAGCAGCTTCACCACTGCTTGTTATTGTTTTTCTGCACCTTATCACTTGTGGCCGTAGGGATAGAGGTGCTGCCTTGCTGGGTACTTTGGTGTTTGGTTATGATATCATAAATTCTTTTGTAGTTACACCAATTTCTGATTTCTATGGAATGGTAATGGGCAAAAAAAAGTGAAAATACCCTTGGGATGCTTCCACCACCATGCTCGTATTATCAGTCCTTTTGAATATCTTTCAGCCCTTGGTCGAGCTTAGGGGGAAATATTGGTATAAAGGAAGGTGCTGTGCAGCTATCTCAGCCCCTATAGGAACCCCTGAGGCTACCTCAACCCCTGTGGAAAGTGTGGCAGCTACTCAGACCCCGGTGACAGGTGATGAAGCTGACCTAGGAATTCAGTCAGTGCCAGTATCAGTTGCCCCTGTAGAGAACACAAAATACAAGAAAAGAGCAGGTCCTGCAGGGACATCTCAGGCAAAGAAGAAGACGTGACAACTCAAACTCTATCCCTGGGTGAGTTGCAAGATACCTGTAAGGATATGGCTGGCATGACGGAGAGCCACTTGTTACTCGGCTGGTCCAGTGCTGGGATAATGGAGCCCATGGTGTGGACTTAAGTGGTAGAGAAGCCAAACAGCTAGGACCAATGGCAAGAGAAACTGGTATTGACAGACATCTTGGAAGAAAGGCACATCCTCCCTCTCTCTGAAGGCAACTCCTGTTGAGTGTAAGGAAAAGGTATCGCTTTAGAGATGATGTCATATACTGCCCAAGCAAGTGGAAATCTATTGAGAGAGGTATGAACTATCTGAGAGAAATAGCTGTGCAGGAGCTGATCTTCTCTGACCTGGACAACCTGCAGACACTGGTAGACTCAAATGAACTCAGGTTCACTGGACCCATGTGGTGCAAGTGGGCACTAAGCACATCACCCTCACATGTCAACACATTGGCATTATTTAGTCGGAAGGATGATGAGGCCCAACGGTGAGTGAAATGGATGACTGGCTGTGACAATATGCCGATAAACTCACTGGCTCTCCATGGGCTAGTATCGCTACTGTAGAACAGGCAACTGATAAATCCATAGAATTGCTTGGTAAGGTGTTGGAATGATTGTCCTGGTTAGAGCATAAGTTCTCTGTCTGAGCTGATGCATGTCTCAGCTGTCAGGAGAAAGCGTTTTCCTGTAAGTTGTGCTCCAGAGAAACAGCACACCTTACAAGGTACACTGTGGTTCTTCCTGTGGAACCACAGGGAAGACATGAGAAGATGGGACAGAAGACCTACCTCTGTCTTACAGGCATGTGTCAATGAATTACAGGGCAAAATGAGCACAAAAAGGGGCCCTGCCAGGAGAAGCGCTGCTCCAGTTTCCAGAGGGCAGCCCCACAGATGGCACAGATGGACTTCAGGTCCTAATTTAAGACATGTGAGTAACGGTGATGAATGTAGTCCATGCGAGCTGTTTGCACACAAACACTAACAACGGATGCTCTGTACAAAATTAGAGGGTCCCTGTCTCCAGCCAGGGGGAGGACAGGGACAACTGTGTCTGTTGGACTGTGTGGGTTTGACGGCCTGGCATATAAGAACCACAGAAATATGCAGCTTTAGTTGACACTGGTGCACAATGCACCTTGATACCATTGAATTACCAAGGAACAGATTTCATTTATATCTCTGGAGTAATGGGAGGTTCACAGGAACTGACGATAGTAGAGGCAGAGATAAGTCTGATAGGACATGACTAGAAGAGGCATCCTATTGTGACTGGCCCAGATGCCCCATGTACACCGTTCTTGGTGCAGGCTGTCTCAAGAGGGTATTTCAAGGACCCAAGAGGGTACAGATGGGCACTTGGTGTAGTGGCAGTGGAGACGGAGGAAATTAAACTGCTGTCTACCTTGCCCGGTTTATTGGAGGCCCCTTCTGTTGTGGGGCTGCTATTAAAGAACAAAGGGTGCCTATTGCCTCTACAACAGTGCACCAGCAACATATTGTACTAACAGAGACTCTCTGACCCCCATCCATGAGCTGATCCATCAACTGGAGAACCAAGGTGTGATTAGCAAGGCACACTCACACTTTAACAGTCCCATATGGCCAGTGCAGAAGTCCAACAGAGAGTGGAGACTGACAGTGGACTATCATGGCCTGAATGAAGTAACACCACTGCTGAGTGCTGCTGTGCCAGACATGTTAGAACTTCAGTATGAACTGGAATCGAAGGCAGCAAAGTGTTATGCCACTATTGATATTGCTAATGTGTTTTTCTCTATCCCTGTGGTGATGGAGTGCAGGCTGCAGTTTGCTTTCACCTGGAGGGGTGTCCAGTACACCTGGAATCAATTGCCCCAGGGGTGGAAACACAGTCCCATAACTTGCCATGGATTGATACAGTCTGCACTGGAAAAGGTGGAGCTCCTGAGCATCTGCAATGCATCGATGACATCATCGTATGGGGTAACACAGCAAAAGTTTCCAAGAAAGGGGAGAAAGTGAGCTGGTCCTGCCCAGTATGACCTTTTATATACAGTAGAAGGGGATAAAGTCCCTGTGGTGTGTGAAAGGAATTTGTTGGGGACAACTGTGTGGGTATTTCCTCTTTCAGGCAAAGGCAAACCCATGGGGTTGCTTTCGCTCACAGACCTGGATATGCTTGGTGGATCATGATGAAAGATGGTGAAATCCAGAGTGTAGCCCAAGGGAATTTAACTGTAGGTGAGAACACTTGGTGCTGAGCTGTATGATGTCAATTGTTATATAATACTAACAGTGTTTAATAAATGTCTTTCAGGATAACATAGTGGTGATAACCGGAGCTAGCCTCATCAAGTGATGTCCAACAACTTCCTTGAGATGGACTTGCAACCCATGGGCATGAACCACAATGAAATTCGTACCATCCTCCCTGCCCTGATAGACTGCTACAATAGATGGAATCAACAGTTCTGGACTGAATTTATCCAATGAACCTTTCTGAGAAATAACTTATGAACAGTGGACTAGTATCTTGTCTGTATATATGTATTGGAAAAATAGGAAAGAATGTTAGGGATGTGGGCATGACATAAGCAGTATGGGCTAAGGGGTGGAATGGTGTCCTGGTTTGGCTGGGATAGAATCCTAGACCATCCACAGCCATGCTGGGCAGGCTGCTAGCAGCTTTGAGTCAGCCAGGGCAGCTGAGCCGAGTTAGCTACAGGGGCAGCCCGTACCTTCATGTCACGGTCATTATAAAGGGGGAAGGTTGGCTGAGGAAGCAGGGGGGGGCTGTGCCCCTGCCACTATTCCTGTCGGAGTTCTGCCTGGGGTCCTGCTGGGGCTCATCCTGCTCCTCCTCTGGCTCCCCCCTGCTCCGGAGGACTGCCCTCCTGTCGGTGGTGACAGCTGCATAGTCACTTGGCCGAGTCTAACTCTGTGTATACCTTTGTTGGTGCTGGTGGTGTTTTGTTAGATCTGTTTTCACTTCTGCCCACGGGTCTCCTCTCCTTTTCCCGATTCCCCTCCCTGGCTGGTGAGGGGTTGTCAGGTGATAGAGACCGTTACAGTTTAGCCCCAGTTACAGGCTAAATGTAGACAACAGGCCTTGGCACAGGGTAATAATACTACCATGGTGATTGAAAGAATTGTGCAAAATCACCCCGAGTAATCAAGTATCACCCAAGTATCAAAGTAATCTAATCTGGGAGGTTTGCCTTCTGGTTTCAGGAATTAAAGAATAAAGTAAGCCTGAAGATGCAGCATTTTCTCTAGGTGCATTCAAGAGAAATCTCATCAAAACTGTAAAGACATGTTTTGATCATGAAAAGTGCACCACATACCATGAAAAAGGAAAACTTTAAATTGTTTTCGAACATATAAGCACAATTGGTGCAATGATTTATAATTCACAAAAATAAAGTGATGTTGGTATGAGCGGCATGTGATCAGATGATACATTGCTTTGACATAAATACCTACTGGTAGCAAGAGGGTACATGATGTGCAGGAGTTTTTGTGTATGTTTTAATATGTACATCAAAACTGTGTGCAGTACTAACCAAAGCTACTACAGTGCTCTGCTATTTTCATCTTTATTCAATGGTATGTTTGTTTACATTATACCTCTCAGTACAGTTCAGAGATGATACAGTGCCCACTGCACAACGAGTTGGCCCTGGTATGAGCAGGAGGCTGGACCAAATGACCCCCAAAAGTTTCCTTCCCACCTATACCATTGTATGATAGTAATGGTTGAGACTAATGATTGAGGTTGCCCTTGTTTTAATACCTACTGAAATTGGATCTGGAAAGGAGATCAACAGAGAATTTTTCATTTGTTTCAGAATGTCGATAAGAACTGAGCCCTTCATCATGCTTAAGTATATTTGTAAATGTTTTGTCTATATTTGAAAAATGCAATAAGCAGTTTAGAAAAATATTTTAAATGTATGTTAAACTTATTTAATATTTTGTATATATACGGAAGTGTTTTTTGTTTATGATATCTTACAGTTTCACAGTATGGCAGCTTCTGCTTGACTTTTTTTTAATTTCTAATTTCATTAAAGGGATCACTAGTAATTTCCAGAGTCACTATGTTATTTTCCGATTCCTTTTTCCACTGGGTTTTGGCTGTTTTTAATGGAGCCTTCTTGATTATTATTTGATATTTTATCAAATGCTAAAAGTAAGAAGAGTGAAACTTACAGGCTGACCATGAGTAGGAAGGGCTTTGGAGGCTGTAGCTAGAGGAGATGGTCTCAGGAGTGCCAGGAGGGATTTTTTTTAATAGATTTTGCTGATTTTTCTGTCTATTCTTTGAAAAATGAGTGTGGCCTTATTTGAAGTCACCTTATAGTGGGGCAGTATAGCAGTTCTAAATCCATGCGGATGGCCAGAGTCCATAAGGATAAACCATGACGAGGTGGAGATAAAAGGGTTCAAATTTTGTTTTGGCAGAAATTGGTTAATTAATTCTGTTTTGCATTACCAAGATCTTAGCTTGACCAACTTACTATGTTTGTTAAATATGTGACTTCCTAGGAATAAATCTGGATGAAATGTCTTAGTATTGTTTAACTAATTTTTTCATAGGGAAAACACAAAAATTGTGCAATTGCTTATATTGGACCAAACAAATGCATATGTTTGCATTTTTCTCATTAAACTCTCTTTTCCAGAATGAAGAAAATCTCTGGAGAGAATTGTTGTTCCCATACTGAGGGAAATAGCAGTATTTTCTTTGTTATGCCCCATCACTCAAAAAACTGGAATACAGATTTAAACAACAAAAGGTGAGTGTGATATATTAATGAGAGTGTTTTAAGAATATTGATATATCAAGAACAACCAGTCAAGACCCTCTTCAGTGTCTCAGATGACTTGGGACAAATACTCCACATATTCTTCCTAGCTTTAGCAGCTATTGCTAGACCTAGGTTAGGCGGTATCTCTTCAGGTATTAGTCAGATGATTGAAATAAATGTATTGAGGTTCATGGCACTATTTTCCGACTGCAGAAAAATCTTTCCTGGAAGAGCATGATTCTGGGAAGCCAAATGGGCTAAAATTGTATATGGAAGCCCTCAGAGATATAAGTGAATGGGCTTGGAGACATGCTAATTGTCTTCTCATCAGTATATTGTGCAGCCTATCTTTAGCACACAGTAAACTTGAGTAGGTTCCAGGTCTATTCTTCTTACATATAGGAATAAATAAATGAAAATATAGAAATAATTCACGTTTAAAGGAAATTAATTGTACAAAGGGAATTTAGCAGCAATTTTCTGTCTCAAAATATGATTCTAATTTACAAAAACCATTGTCAAGTCTGACTTCATTTTTTATTTTTTTAAATCTGACTGTAAAAAAGAGGTATGCTCAGTGTGAACAAACAAACAGAAAAAGTGGTTTTAAAGTAGACTATGGGCTTCTTCAAGGTAAAGCACGTAATGAAGAGGGTATCAGAAAGTGAGTCATCTTAAAAGACTCAGGGAGTAATTCCTCTGGTCTGCCTTGTTCCTATAGCTATGCTGAGTGGCCAGAGCTATCCTTTACACCACCTGTGGATTTCTGTGGTATAAAGGAAAGAGTTGGGTTGTAAAATTTTCAGTTTCCAGGCGTGTGGCAGTTACATGTTTTCTTCCCCTGCACTCTTCATCTAATGGACAACTTTGGGCTGAGCACAGCATGTGAACACACACATTACATTATTCTGAGTTGCATTGTGGGCCAAAACCCCTCAATCTTTGAATATGATTCTTCCAGCCAAAGATGAGGAAGGAAGCAGTGCTGCTGATTAGTATTGTAAAAGCTTTTATCATTACCTTTTACAGTGAGCGGAAGTTCAAGTTGTAGATTCACATGTATTGTACATACGCATCAAGTATCAATCCATTGTTGTCTTACCATAAGGCTGACCAAAGTCTTGGCCTAGGTTATGTTTGACTTGACCCAGCTGTGAGACTCTACCTATCATAACACTTTTTTTTTTTTTTTTTTAAATCTACTTAATGCTCAAGATGTTACAAAGAACTTCCGAGTTCTAAGGTACTAAGGAGCTCTGCAGACATTTCAAATACAATTTTTCCCTCTTCAGCCAGATGTGGCTTAATCTACTCTATTTTTCCCATAAGTGATACAATGTCCAATATATAACTGTCTTCTCATACTGCAAAGAATGTTTCCAAAAGGTTAAAGTCATGCTTTTCGCAACACTGAAGAGACTTTGCAAAATTTAATTTTCCTGATGTTAGGTTACTATCCAGTTCCACGGTGAAATCTGATGGCCTAACAATAACTATTTTTTCCTCAAAATCTCAGATCATGAACTATGCTAGTTTGTATATTCTTATTTGTGTGTGTGCGTTTCTACTCTTAAAAACTGTGTATGAATGAAAGGAAAAAAGCTATTGCTACATGGTTTATACTTAAGGACCATTTTTCTAAATTCTAACTGAAAGGAATTATGAAATTAATACTGTAGTAAAAGCATTCATTAAAAATTAATATATCAGGAATTCATTCCTCTTGATTGATGTGCTAGGTGGAAGCATGTAGGACATTAAAAGGATCATGCATAAATCTTGATAGTGTTTGCTGCTGCTTCTCAGAGAATGTGTACATGTTCTGCTATTGATTTGTTTGCAGCCACCTAGTTAAACTGTAGGATTTCTGGCTAATAAAATCCTTTTGCATATATAAAGGGAGGTCTGTGCTTTGATCCAGCTCCAGGAGAAAGGTGCCAGCTTTTGTCTCAGTATTCCTGACTCGTTCCACAAACATAATTTTGCCAACCTCCTGTCACGGTTTGAGGCTGGGCCGGCCACTAAAGAATGACAGACGCTCTCTACTAACCCCTCTCCCCTCCCAAAACGGAAAAGGAAAGAGAACAAGAGAACAAGAGAGAGAGACTTTACGGTTTGGAAAAGAAAACGAAAACAGCTTTAATGGAACAATAACAATAAAAGAAAAGATAATAATAAGAATAAGGAAAAAAATGAAATATATACAGTATGTACAAATATATACAAAACCAATACCGAACCCAACTCCCCCCACCCTGATGACGATACGTCACCACCACGCTGCAGGGCTGGCACTGGGGCAGTCCCAGGCTGGACTCGGCAGCAGACAGGGATGGGATACAGGAGCTGGACTCAGGCACTGGATTCAGGGATGCACAGATCAGTCCTCCTCAGATGTCGGCCATCGAAGAAGAGAGGAAGAGAGACCAAGAGAGCGAGACCCTCGTGATCTCTCAGCTTTATACTGAATATGACGTCTATGGGACGGAATACTCTGTTGGTCAGGTTTGGGTCACCTGTCCAGTTCGCTCCTCCCTGTAGGCGCGACCCTTTTCACTCCCGCACCCCAACACGGGGTACAAGATTTAGCAGTGACCTTGGTCGCCATAAGAACAAGTACAAGCAAGGGCCTCTCTGCATACCATTCCTTGGTACGAACTATAAACACCAGGCCTTATCACTGCTGGGAGCAGTCACTGTCTGGAGATACGTGCTGCTGTTTCAGAAAGTGACGTTAGTTAGAGGAGACTTAACTGAAAAGTTAAAGCACTAAAACAGAATTAGTTCTGATTTAGCCCAAACCAGGACACATCCAATTGCTGGAAAGAGTCAGCTTTGCTATTTAAATCAGTCAGTAAGTATTCTCAATAAAATTTGTATACATTAAGTATGTTTTAAATATTAGTTCAGTGTGCCCTTTGTAGATCATTCATTTTCTTTAGAAAAGATTCTGGTTGCAGGTTGGCTTCCCTAAGCTGTTACTCAGACTCATGCTATGGCTTTATTTGCCACAACGTGGCAATGCTGTGGCATCCATCATAGCAGTCACTCAAAGGGTGATGAAATTTGGGATTCAAATTTTCTCTTGGGGAATTCTATAAGTTTTGCTTCAAACCAAAGACATGAACCTCTACCTGTCGTCTTAGTCTAAACATGTAATTCCCAAGGCATCTGCATCTACTAAAAATACCTTGTAGAAGCAAACAAGACATCAAATCATTTGATATGCCGTAAAAAGGATGAATGTCCCTTGGAGGTTTCCCCAACAATGTTTCCTTTGGTATTGCCATTTGAAGTGTTAAATGTAGCAGAGAAGTTTTCTTTCATTCTTTCCCTACCAGCCAAAGCATCCATCCAAAATGACGAATGATTTGTCAAAAGGATTGCATGTACAAGTCAGTATCTTCAAAGTACTGAAAATCTTCATAAGTGCCTCCATATATCATGGAATTTTGTTCAGTTTTAATCAATTACCTGTCTTGAATAAAATGAATTCCTGCCCAAGGAAAAATGGCTTCACATCATGACTATTTTGTGTTACAGCCATAGTTCACATTTTTTTTCCACAGAGACAAGGTTCATGTCTTGGAATTCAGGGTGAGATGTTCTGTAGTTCTGGTTCCTATTGTCAGTGATAGTTCCACTGATAACAGAACACCATACCCTTTCTTCGGGTGGTAAAATAAGTTCGTGTTTCACTAGAAATGTTTGGTTAACAGAAGCGTAAGAAACTAAACCACAAAATCTGAAAAGGGAAGTTTAAATATATTTTTACAGGAGCAGCTCTGTAATAAAGCCAGTAAAATCCAGTGCTTAAGTTTTATATAAATAATTTAATGACCAGCTGCAGCAATAAACACCTTTCCATTTTGATCGAGCCTTAACTCCTCCATCCAGTGATTAATTGCTCCATGAAAGGCAAACACATTTCGTTATACCTTAAGTATAACATCCTGTTTTAAAAATTCCACTAGTGTGGTTTAAATGGTTTTGAACCTGTTCAGACTTTAAAAGGGTATTTCAAGGATCCTCCATTTATCATTACTTCTTGTATATATTCAGCACCAAGATAATGACTGCCCAGTATGTTCCTTCTCATATTCAGCTTTGGCCATTCTTGCATTTATATTCCATTTAAATAAACAGTAATGTAATACTGTGGCATCTCAACTTGTTTACATTGGAAACCCCATGAAAAGTACAGCATGAAGACTGTCTTTTATTTAAATTGTGTGAAAAATTAGAACCTTATTAAAATGTTCTGTAACTCGTTCCTATGCAGGATGGAGCATGTGTTTATGCATTGTTGTAATGGGTCTGCCTGAGATGCAGCCCTCATCGTGCTGTGCAGTGGTAGCTAGATAACACACCAGTGTTTTGACTACTGCTGAGCCGGGCTCACCCAGCATCAAGGCTGCTTCCCCAACATTTCCCCAGTAGGCTGGGGGTGGGTAAAAACTTGGGAGGGGCTATAGCCAGGACAGCTGACCCAGACTGTCCAAAGGGATATTCCATACCACATGACGTCTGCTCAGCAATATAAGCTGGGGAAAACAGGAAGAAGCGGGGGACATTCATTTCGCGTTTGTCGTACGGAGCAACCGCTACGCGTACTGGAGCCCCACTTCCCAGGAAGTGGCTGGACATTGCCTGCTGATGGGAAGTAGAGAATAAGATCTTTTGGTTTGCTTTTGCTTCCGCGCGTGGCTTTTGCTTCATTAAACTGTCTTTATCTGACCCACGTGCCCATTGTTATATTTTCTCTCCCCTGTCCAGCTGAGGGGGTGAGAGTGATAGAGTGGGTTTGGTGGGTACCTGGCATCTGGCCAGGGCCAAACCACCACAGTCTTTTTGGTGCCCAACGTGGGGAACGATAACGGCAGTTTTGCATTAAGTGTGCTGTAGCTGTAGTAGCTATTAAGTGGCAAAATTCCTGTGCAGGTCACGGAGTTTGTTAATTGCAGTGCTTATCTCTTTATTTTGCTCTGCTTGGGAACATGCTAGTAGAAACAGCTGCTATGTACTTTGGTATCACAGTGATAGCTTTAGTGTGCTGGGGAAGCTATTGTGTGAGAAGGATGAAGGAGCTTGGGAGCATGCTAGCTCAAATAATAGCTATGTGCTCTTGCCTGGTAGTGATGGCCTTGTTGTGCTTCGGGAGCTATGTTGTGGAGAAGATGAAAGTATCCATCTCCCTCTCCCTGCCTGAAATTGATGTAGATGATTTTGTTATGCAGGCTGCCAAGGTTCTCATTCACCCTTATGTGAGTTGTTTAATATTACTCACTAATACTTTTGGCATGGTATGGGTTCTGTGGAATCTGGCATCATCCTGGTATAAGAGAAGACAGCTTTTGGGTCAGGCAATACTGAAAAGTGACCTGAGGTGGCCAGTCCCTGGGTGGCAGGGTGTGTGGAAGGATTTGGGCAGATTCTTAGGATGGTTATCACCTCCCATAAGCTGGGACTTCACGCCTGAACAGGCAAGCGATCCTGGCAAACTAACGCACCACCTGATAGAAGGGTGCCTTACCTATCCCAATGAAACCCAGCAGCTTCTAGCCCTGTACTGGGGCCTGGCCTGTGCCTATTGAGCCACAGTTCAATACTCTAAGAGGACTGTGGCTGAAGCAGGGACCCAAACTACATCTGAGAACACCATGGCTGAGATGGGAACCCAAACAACAACGACTACAGTAATTGCCCCAGTAGTGAAGAAGAAACAGTGGATAAGAAAAGCAACAGGTCCATATCCTTGATTAACAAGGGATGGTAGTTAATGAGAATGTTACATCTCTATGTTGGGGATAAAGATGGTTTAAGTATGTAGCGTCAATTGTAAGTTGTAAGAAGAATGTACATTAAATTATGTGGTACATGAGCATGACACAAGTGGTATGGAATAAGGGGTGGATAGTGTAATGGGTCTGCCTGAGATGCAGCCCTCATCGTGCTGTGCAGTGGTAGCTAGATAACACACCAGTGTTTTGACTACTGTTGAGCCGGGCTCACACAGCACCAAGGCTGTTTCCTCAACATGTCCCCAGTAGGCTGGGGGTGGGTAAAAACTTGGGAGGGGATACAGCCAGGACAGCTGACCCAGACTGTCCAAAGGGATATTCCATACCACATGACGTCTGCTCAGCAATATAAGCTGGGGAAAACAGGAAGAAGGGGGGGACATTCATTTTGCGTTTGTCGTCCGGAGCAACCGCTGCGCGTACCGGAGCCCTACTTCCCAGAAAGTGGCTGGACGTCGCCTGCTGATGGGAAGTAGAGAATAAGATCTTTTGGTTTGCTTTTGCTTCCGCGCGTGGCTTTTGCTTCATTAAACTGCCTTTATCTGACCCACGTGCCCATTGTTATATTTTCTCTCCCCTGTCCAGCTGAGGGGGTGAGAGTGATAGAGTGGGTTTGGTGGGTACCTGGCATCTGGCCAGGGCCAAACCACCATAATTGTTAAAGCCATACACATTGCAGATCAGAGAACAGCCACTAAGACAGCAATTTAAAAAATATTTTAGATTTAAACTAGATTTTATTTGATGACTGACATATGAGGTAATTATATGAAAAGTCTCCAATTCATCCACTCCTCTTCTTACACAATTAGGCTTCTTGAAAAAGCCTGAAAAAGGGACTGCATATGACCCTAGCATCAAGAAATGTAGGAGTACCTACCTAGCACAGGATGTACCTAGATCAGAAGTATGAACTTAATTTGGTTTTTGAATTCCATTTTATTTCACTTTGTGCTGTAACCAGCATTTGAGAGTGTTATCTTGAGTTTTGTTACAGAATCATGGCAGGGTTGAGGTTGGAAGGCACCTCTTGAGGTCATCTGGTTCAACCCTCCTGCTCGAGCAGGGTCACCTAGAGCCAGCTTTCCAGGACAATGTCCAGCTGGCTTTTCAGTATCCCCAACCAAGGTGGGAGATTCTGCGATCTCTCTGGGCAACCTGTTCCAGTGCTCAGTTACTCTCACAGTAAAAAGGTGTTTCCTGATGTTCATGTGGCACCTC
Organism: Leptosomus discolor; assembly: GCF_034619465.1. Taxonomy (NCBI): domain Eukaryota; kingdom Metazoa; phylum Chordata; class Aves; order Leptosomiformes; family Leptosomidae; genus Leptosomus; species Leptosomus discolor. Next base: position 78,156,028 of record NC_141419.1, read on the forward strand.
CTGTTTGTGCACACTGCCTCTTGTCTTGTTGCTGGGTGCTGCTGAAAAGAACCTGGCTCCCTCTTCTTTACACCCTCCCTTCATGTCTTTATATACTTTGATAAAATTCCCCTCCTGTATATCAAAAGACTTCTTTTCCCCTAGCTAAACCATTGCAGCACTCTAGCCTCTTATAGGACAGATACTCCAGCCACTTAATCATCTTAGTGGTCCTTTGCTGGACCATCTCCAATTGCTCTATACAAAGCTTGTAGCGGGGATTTTGGATTATTGTATTTCGGATTAAAACATTTGCTCAGGGATGATGTCTTTTTTGAAAAATCAGCACAATCAAGCACTTCTTCCTTTAATGGTTTCTCTGATGAGCCGATCCAGAGAAATAATAGATTCCTGAATGGGACAGGGGCAGAGGAAAGTTCAGGACTGTTTCTTACTTTTAGTCACATGTGGCTCTGAATACTGTTGACAAGATACATCAATGGTTAATGCACATCCCTTTGTTAAGATGGTAGTCTTTGCTTGCCATAGCCACCAGAGCCCAAAGTGAGTGGAACTCAACAGAAATGTTTATGAACTCAGAAAAATGAGCCACCAATATCAAGATCCAGAGCAGCTGGATGAACATATCCTACTGCAAAGGAACAGTGCCAACTGTAAGAGCTCTAGAAAAATTCAGAGCTTAAGGGGAGTGTTTAGTCACCATCCAGTCCCAGGAATGTGAATATAGTCACCTTGGCCACTGCGAGAAACAGGTCAGGATGAGATAAATGTCTCTGCTCATTTTATGATTTGAAAGGAAAGACTTGAAGAATCTAATTTAAATTGCAACTAGGTGAAATCAACCATGTTAAGGCTTGTGTAGTGCATAGTAAAGGTAACATAAAATGAAAATCAGATTCTTTATGCCTTGATGTACAAGATTTTTAGATCTAACATTAGGCTCAATAATCTTTACCCTTGGGCTTCAAAAACTTGTGTAATTTTACAGTTGTTAGCACGCACTAACACAGGTGTTGTGATTTTCTGCTTTATCCAGAAAAGCCAATTAGGCAATACAGACACGAATTGAGATCTTTAATTAAAGTGCTCATTTAGGTGTTCCAATAGGAAAACCTCAAACATTTAAATTATATTAAAGACAATGGGCTAAACTATTTCTTCTCATTGTCTTGTATTCGGTGACAAATCTGACCCCATTTGAGTCAAGCAGTACAACAGCGAACTACTGTTCTAGTACTGCTCAAGGGAACAGCTGTCAGACATGTAGCCACTTCTTGAAAGTACAAATTCCTTGTTGTTAATAGCTGTTTATTGGTTACCATCACAAGTGCAACATTATTTGGGTCTTCTGAAATAGAGGGAGCAATGTGTATCATTCAGTTAAAGCAGTGAAAAAATATAGTTTAAATATGCATGTAAGAATATAGGAAAACAATCAGAAATACAACTGATGAAAACTGAAAATGAGATAATTATTTGAAGTTATAAAAATAATGAAGTCACAATATCAGGTAAAAAAATCTATTCTTTCCAACTTTCCTTTGTTTGGCAGGAGTTTGTTTAAAACAGATATTCTTTAGGTATAATTTTTGCACTTTGTTTGGGAGATGAAATAGAAAAATATGGTACCTTTTCATGGTGATAAGGACAGATTTTATTTCCAACTTCTGCTTTCCATTACTATACAATAGCCTGTAGGCATCTTTTTTTATGCTATTTTCCATAGTGATCAAAGCAATAAAGCAAATCTAAAACTGTGTATGTGCAACCTCAACATACTATGAACTTTATCATCTGGATCCATGTAGTTAGGGATCAGCAAGACACGCATGGGACAGCAAGCATAGCAAGTGGCACACCATATCGTTTTCATTCTCACGCTGCCTTAATCAGTGTCTGGTGTTCTAGGTATGTCTGTGCAGATTGTATACCATTCAGAAAATGATCCACTGAGTTTTGATATACACATTCATATTAGTACTTGTACAAATGAGCCTGCACACGCTGTTTTTCCTACAGTTACAGATTAGCCTTTCCACAGAGCCATAGATAGGATCTTCTACAAAATTGAGGCATTTAGGCAATTCAGATAAGTGCGAAATTCTTAAGACATTTGATACTGCCTCTAACTTGGAGCCAGTACCCCTTACTAAGTACTCCTGTAGACATCAACTTTACCCTTCTGCACTGGGCTTAACCCAGCCAGTCTACAATAGCCTGGATGAAAGCAAGAGCAATCACTGACCAGTTGGTGTGGCTGGATCTCACCTGAGTACTAGATCACCTTGTTCTGTAAATACAAGCATTTTACAGGAAGGTGAAGGGAGAAAAATAAAAATAAATTTAAAAAAAAAAGCAAAACTCACACCTGGGTTCCCACCTGACTGCAATAATGTACTTTCCCAAAAGATCAGTAACTGAAGAAAAAAATGCTAGCCATCTCAGCTGTTACGTTGTTTTTACTAACAGTAATGAGTGCTAATAAGGGATAAAGCTGCTGCAGCCTTTTGCATGCCTTGTCATGTTTGTTACGGACTGGGGCCTATAAAGGTCTGACCTCACTACAGAATCTGAAATGCAATTGATCACCAGGGTCCTGCCATCTGCTCACGTACACTTACAGGAACAGTTTTCAGCTACTTTATCGAATAGTAGCGTTCTCACTGTATATTCCCCATATCTCAGAAATACTGCTAGGCTATTTCAGGCTTTTTGCTGGCTCAAGTAGCTGCAGATGGTCCCAGCTATCACTTGGTTCAAACATCCTGCTGAGTAACACTGAACTCTTGGAACTGAACTTTTGTTTTTATTTACACATTTGGTTTTGTATTTCTGTACCTTCTGCCAACTATTCTTGGTTCTCTCTTTTGTAGTTTCTTCTATGGCACCACTGAAGGCTTCTCAGAGGTGTCTACTAACTGACCTTCTACAGAAAACATTTTCAGTAAAACAATGGCTGTCCCAGATGCTGATTATTTTTCTGGTGTGGGATACAGGAGGCAGAGTATGGTGGATAAAATACACCACACAGTAAAAAGCTGGTGAGTTTACACTAGTCAATGTCAAATACCTTTTAATGTTAGCATTTTTAAAGCTAAGGCCTCATTTTATCTCAGAACTGAAATTCGAGTCATTTAAAGGCCATGTCTGTGCAAGCTAGTAGCCCTGAACTTCTCCTGTTCTTCCTTAAAAATAGCAGACGCCATTTCCATTTAAGCAGAACTGTAGGAAATCATATGGATACAGACAGGTACAAAGCCTGATGTTTGCTTGTCTCCCCCCATGCTCTTTCCGTACATATGCCAGGGCTTTGTTAAGAACGGATGGGTCTGGCAGCAGAACACAGGAAGTCTTGCTACAGAGAAATTGCCAGATTTCTGTATTCTCTGTTCTTCTGTTCTAACTAGGAGAACAAAAAAATTGCACCACGTGATTTTCAAGCCTACTGATGCTAAGCATGAATTATGATTCAGATTAGAATTTCTGTGGGAATATTTCTCTTTAGATGATGTCCAGAAAGTGCATAATTAATGCATCTGAATTCAGAAATCAGGAAGTGAAAAATCTGGCACCTTTACACATTAACGCAGGCTTACTGAGGAGCAATAATACCTGCTTTTCCTGCATTACATACTATCTTTTAACATTGATTTAATACACTTATATTAAAGCTTTATACTGGTCAACTAGCACAGGCTGAAAGCTTCTCACATTTTCTTCTCAAAGATGATCCATGAATTATGTATTAGTTTTACTTTCCTTGTTTTGACTATTTTACCATTTGAAATATTTTATTTCATGTCAGGCAAATTTTAACAGGATAAATATTATAAATAGTCCCTACATGGCTTTCCAGCCTATGTTTTGGCACTGGCTAAACAAATTACATGGTTTTATCAAATTTAAAAAAGAAAGGATTCTTTATATTTCCTATGAAATCTTTCAGAATTTTTCTTCCACAGTAATGAACAGATGGGGTTTAATTTTTTTACCCCATTAAGGTAGACGTATGTTTTAAAATATGAAGATTTTCCATGGACTGGAATTTCTGTTTTCCAACTTTCTATTAAATTAATGACTGTAATGTAAGTAATACTGGATGTTCACTGAATCAGATTTAGGTCTGCTACTAGAAAAAATTGTTTAACTTCCTGATGTCTACACATTTTAAAATCTTTATATTGTTTCTATAATGTATTTATCTCTTTGCAAAGTGACATTTAGAGGTTATGCTTAGGGTAGGCAAGAGAAAGCACAATAGATGATATCATTCACTTAGACTGGTGAACTGGGGAAAGGAGGTGAAGGGATGCGAGTTGCCTGTAACCTTGCTCTTCTGTCAATGATCTCTCCATGCAAAAATACCCATCCAATTGTCACTCCTTCTCCAGGTTCATCTGTTTCTTTGAAGGAAGGGTTGGAAAGTGATTTAAAAAATAATCCTTTTATAGTCAACAATAAAAGAATACAGTCTTTGGTGTGTAGAAAGCATACAAGGTGTGAATGGAAGAAAGGCTACTGGTCGAAATGCAAGGCAAGTGAATGAGCCGGCAAGACAAACTGGAGGACAGGTTATCTGGTCAAGGTAGTTAAGAGGGTCCTACTTAGATACCTTTGTATTCCTGTAATAGTCTGGATTTGGACCTGGGTAAGAGGAAGGGAGAAGTGGGAGGAGAACTAACAGATTTAATTTACAAGGTTGGATGGAAATACAGAAACCTGAGAGGTCTATTTTTTGAGGGTGGCTATGTTTTCTGTTACAGGATCCCAATACCCATTTTTTATAGGAGTTTATCTTCTGGAATCTGCTCCTGAATTACTGAAATGAAGGATTAGAATGGTGTCTGCTTCTATGAGAGCCAGTGAAGGAGGCAGAACACGGCTACACCAGCCCGCTTCCTCGGACACTGCCACAGACCTTTGCCACTGCTGCAGCCACCGCCCCGGCGGCAGCCGCTGCCGGCGGTCCACAGGCACCCCGCGGCTGTGGCAATGCAGCTGAGCGACCTCATCGTGCGGTTTCTTCACTAGAAGCAGGTGGACGCCCTCAACAACTCCTCACCGCGGCGCCGGGAGCGCTTCACCGCCGCTTCCCGCCTTCCGCGGGTACAGGCCCCCGCGGCGATGGCGGTGCCAGAGGGCAACACGGGGCACCCTCAGCTTCCAGCCGGCCTCTCTCCAGACCCACGGGCCGTGCCGCCTCCGCCAGCGGCGGACCCAGGCCAACTCCTCGGACGGCGGCGCCGCCGAGGGGAGCCGCCACCGAGCAGCGAGCCCTGCGCCGGCCCTGACCCTCGGTCCCGAAACCCGAATGAACCTCGCTCTGCTCCTCGGCCGGGGGTGTGTGAAAACGGGACGGCCCCCTCGGGCCCTCACTCCGCCTCGCAGCCTCCGGGGGCTGTTTCTCCCGCCGCTCCGCTTCGCCTCGCCCCGCCGGCAGGAGCCGCACCCCCCCCGCGGCGCCGGTGGGCCGTCCCGGCGCCCCCCGCCCGGAACCGCGATGGTTTGTCCTCGGGGAGGGCGGGCAGGCGGGAAGTGCGGCGTTCGCTTCCGGGTTTCGGGCGGGCGCGCGCTGTGTGGTTGCTCCTCCCCCCGCCGGAGCTCCGGCCCGTCCCGTCCCGGCGCTGGCGGGCGCTATGCGCAGACGCGGCCCTTGGCTCAAGATGGCGGCGGCGGATAAACAGAAGCACGAGCACGGGCGGGTGAAGATCGGTCACTACATCCTGGGCGACACGCTGGGCGTCGGCACCTTCGGCAAAGTCAAGGGTGAGCCGTGGGGAGCGGGGCCGCCGCCTGACCCGCGGGGCGGCCCGGCCCGGCCCGGCCCGGCTGCGGGGAGCGGCGAAGTCTTTCCTGCCGCCGCCGCCTGCGGTCGCCTCCCGGCGGCCGGTCCGCTGGGGCCAGGCGGCTGCCGAGGCCTGGCCGGAGGGGGCGTGGGGGGGCCCGGGCCGCCGCTGCCCCAGCGCGGGCTTGGTCCCGCTCCGCCTCCCGTCCGGAGCGCTACGGCGGGCTGAGCTCCGCCGGGGGCGACGCCGGGAGACCGGAGCTGCCCGGCCGTTCCCGCCGGGCCGGGTGAGTCAAAGGGCTGCGGTGGCCGCTGGAGCGCGGTCCGACGGGGGCGGAGGGAGAGGGGTTGGGGGGAGCGGCCACAGGCCGGCTGGGGCAGCCGGCGGAAGGCGTTGACGGGCCGTTAGCGGGACCCTCGGCCCCGGGGCGGGGTGGGGGCCGCAGGCCGAGCGTGCGGTGCGGGAGCGGCGGTTGTCACGCTGCGAACGCCTCGGGGAGAGGAGCTGTGTGCGCTAGCCCGCCGGGGCGGGACTTGCAGCCCGCAGCGGGAAGTGGTGGCTGGGGAGAAACAGCTTTCTCTTTAAGTATTTGCGGAAATAATTACTGGAAGTTAGTGAGGCTGCAATTATTTAAAATAGCACCGGATATGCAGTGGAAGTAGGGAGCCTTGATTCTTGAGCTGTCTCTACATTACATTTTGCTCTGCAGGTAGTGAAGTGACACTTGATGTCCTTATAAGGAAGGCAAGATTTTTTTCTTCTACAGAGAGAGAAATAAGCATAAAAAGATGAGTCTGGGATTATTGGATTAACGGGCAACACAGCTCATGCATAGATATGGCAAGACTTTATGCTGAATCTAGTTGACCGGTGGTTATCAAAGTTTTTTTTCAGCTCGGGCTTTAAAAACTTTTTCCAGTTGGGGTGCAGGCTGTGCTGCAAATTTGAAGCCTTGTAGAAAAAAAAATAGAAGTTAAATTTACCCTTGATGCCATCTGCCACAGGTGGAAAACCTGTGCCTTAGCTTACACTGTGCTTGCTGTGTTGTTTGTGAGAATTACTCAAATACTGGGGTGTGCGTGTTGAAAATGTTCTTTCACAAATGAGTTAGACGAGAGTCTGGTTGTATTCTTCATCAGGTTTCTTATGGTTAACCTAATAGATTGCTCGTGATTATAAGCAGTGAAAAAACGCAGCTTATTCTACTGTATCTAATGTGCTAGCTTAACATGATACCTCTTTTCAGCGTAGGTGTTCCTGTTGTATGTTCTTTGCACAAGCTCTTTCAGCTGTTGGATTGTTCTGAAGAAATTACTAATGTATAGAGTGTATTTGTGTCTTAAGAATACCTAGGAAAACAGTGGAAGGTATTTTGACAATAGAGCCCTTCAAGTGTCCTTTTTTCAAGGCAGGCTTATAAAGTGACACCCCCAGCCGCTTGGGAGCAGTGACCCCCAAATGGCAGCTGAAGTACCATTTCCTTCCTTGGGAACTTAGCAGCTCCTTAAATAGAGAGGAAATGAGATAAGGCAGAAGAGAGAGGCATCACATTTTCCTTCCTCTTGAAGGGACTGCATGGTTGAGGGGAGGAGGCAAAGATGTTTTGGGTTTTTTTTCTTCCCCTTTGTGCACTGCACAAAGCTCAGGTTGGCATGCCCGTAGATGTTCTAATATGCTCTTAAATTGCTTAGAGTGCTGTTGCACTACTGCTGCTGTTTTCATCTCTGTTGGCAAAGACGTGTCTGAAGTTGAAACCCTGAAAGATGGTCAATTTGTGGAGCTATTTTTATGATTTTAATATATTATTGAGTGTCGCTCCTATTTATATTTCATGCATCACAGCTTGAAACACTTAATTGAAAAAAAAAATAGTTGCCAGGTTTTTTTTACTATTGTATTTTCATAATACCACTCTGCCTTATTTAGTTGAAGATAGGTATTCTTTTAGCCTGCTTTGTAACTGTTGATTATGCAAAGAGTACATACATGTGTGTATGAACATATTTTTTGTTGAGGATGGGGGAGAAATCACCTTGTGGTGAAATACAGCGTCATTCTGCATACTAAATACCTTCCTTAAGTGGCTTGGGAATTTATGTAGGATCAGGAAGCAAGTGTTAGTGTTTGTGGACTGATGCTCTCTTCTGGATGGCCTCATAATCAGTTTTCTAATCGCAGACCCGCTGAACTGAGTTTAGAGACTGTCGCTCCTGCACTGCGACAGTTAAAAGAAGTCACTGATGCTCTGAGACTCTGTCACTGTCTTGAAAATCTTAGTGCTACGAATAGCAATAGGGAAGCTTGAAGGCAGTTGGTATTATCAGAGTAAAGAAATACAGGGAAATCCTAAGTCTGTGAAGTGAACTTCTTTTTGCAGTGATTTTTTTTTTGAAGGACTGGTAGCTGATTGAGGATTAGGGTATCTAACATAAATTTTGATTACTTCTAATTTGTGAGTGTTCTCTTTTATCGGTAAAAACTGTCAACAGCTGATGCAAAGTAGTTTTCAGAAGGATAGGGCTGGCTGCTTACTTTTCTATATGATGCTACCATCCGAAGTATGTCTTTCAGTTCTGTCTTTATGCTGAATTCAAAAGTAGTCGGCGGTCTGTTACCAGTTAGTGTCTGATGTTTTGCTGATGACAGATGTCTTGAACCATATCGAGAAAACAGTTTTTATTTCATGAAGTAGATGGTCATTGGAAACTCGTATCTTTAAAAGCTAGATTTGTTACAAATTGACATTTTTAAAAAGATGCAAAAATTACAGAAGAAAATAGCAATTCAATTTGAAATGTCTTAATCAAGTGAACAGGCTTTTTTGGGATCTTTTTGCACCTGCATAAAACCACAGTATGCTTTCATTACAATAATTTATTCAAAATTGCCAAACAGTTGAAGAAGCAGAAAATCTTGTTTTCTCCCAGTCAATGAATAAAATTAAGGCTTGAGACACACAGTCTTGAAGGCTGTGACAGCTAGAATTGGTTTTAGTCAACTGCAAATATTACTGTTTAATTACTGTGAGTGAAAAATGTGTTTTGAAAAGCTCTTACGTGCCTTGCATATTGAACATAGATTGCTGTAGCTAATAAATTACTTTCTAATGGTTTTGAGTTGTAATGAAGTTCAAATGTTAATCTAAGGTAGACTGACAAATCAGAAATGAAACAAATTGGCTGATAAATAAGACTTTATAACACAGTGCATGTCAGGATGGGTATTTATACTCTAAGCTGTAGAATTGCTCGAATGTATATGCTGCTTACTAAATGAAACACATGCTTGAATGTACTTTAAAGCAAAGGAAGATGTAAATCTGTGTGTCTAGCTGATTTTTGGTTAGTTTCTATGAAGGTGTTTCTTACTAACCAAAATTAATGTTAAATTTTAACTTGCTGATAAAAGGTGTTTTGTTTTTTTTTTTTCAAATACTTCTGGCTTCAGTTCACATTATTGATAGGCAAAGACTTTGTCATTTAAATTGAATAGTTGCTTTTCTGATGTTTTGTGTTAATGATTCATTACTCTTTAGGGTTTGAACATAGGTGGTATAATTTGTTGTGTTCCTTTAAAACTTCAATCACATTTGAACTGAAGAAAACAGAGGGGATGTGATTGCTTTAATTGTAAATTTGGTTGAAAGCAAATAATTTTCATAGGTGACAAGATTTTACAGTTCTAGGCGCTCACCTGCCGATGCTTTGTGGTCTGTCTAGAACTTGTGATGGATGTGGTCTTTGTCCTGTATTCCTCATCAGTGCAAACGTGCCTTTCCAGTTTGGTTATTGTGGCCGTTTTTAGGTAATGGCTCCTTAGAATGAGGGGTTGTGGTTTTTTTCACCTTGCAGTTGGAGCCTTTCTGTATTCTCATGTACAAAAGGCGTCATGGTGATGGCTCAGGGTCTTGGGTAATGCAGTACTTAATTACTTCGCTACAGGAATTTGGGCAAAACTACTGTATTTTACACAGTGGCTGTCTTCTTGTTGTAAGAATAATCATTCACCTGCTTATGATATCTGTGTCTCTGATGAGAATTTCTTCTCGTGTGCATTGGTTTTTAGCCCAGCATGAAGGAAAAAGCCAGCAGGAACCTCCTGTGTTGGGAATGAGATTAACAGATTGATAGGTGTTTGCTAATTCTGTCCAAGTTATTTGTTGAATGCAGAAAGATTTTCATGGATCACTGTTGCTTATCACAGCTTCCCATGGATATATTTAACTGAAGCTTGAAGCCTGGGCTTAGTTAAATTCTCAAGTGAGGAGAGGCACCCAGATGAGTAAGTAATGTGTTCAGCACAGGTCTGTTAGAGCACAGGTCTGGTAGCAATGTCCACTCAAGTGGACAAGAATGAACCATGTAGGTGTCCCTGGAATCTGGCTTATCTTCAAAAGGTGGGGATCAGGGTGGTGAATGGAAGTGGTGTAGTTATAATCACTGCATGCAGAAACCAATGCAGATAGTGAAGCCTTCTAGTGAAGCAGATACTTGCCTTCTGCAGCTTATCTGTGAACGAATGTTTGGTTTAAGAAAAATATTCTTAGCAATTTTGTTGTGGCTGCTTCCAATAGCACCTGCAAAACTATGGACTTTAAGAGGGGTAACTGTCTAGGAAATATTTTGTGCTTTTGAGTTCCTCTGAAAGGAAAATTAAACTCTTCTAGAAGTAGGAAAGAAACTGAGGAATTTATGAGGTTGCATATTTGCATTGCATCTTGTTACTATTGGGTTTTATTTTGTACATTTCCTGTAGCTTTTGTCACTTATTTTACATAATAAAGCTGTAGTGTTTTCTGCACAGACTGTGGAGCTTATATATGGTCAGGCTGCTCCGTTTATTTTTTAAAGTAAATATTTGCTTAAAATAATTATTTTTTTAAGTAAACTGATCAGAAATTTTCAGTTTTAATTCAGAGTAATTACTGAAACAGGCTTCTTGAGGGAAGGATAGCAGTGATTTCTTTAATAACAGTGATCCTTGCAGATAAAGTCAAAGAGCTGCAGGAAAACACATCTGAGTGGGTTACCAAGTGAGACAAAAGCTTGGAATGACTTAGGGAGAGAAAATGGTCTCCCTAATTAGCAAGGGTGGCAATATATTGGGATATGCTTTGTTTGTTTGCAATAGTGCAAATATGTAGTCACACTGCAAGACTTCTGAGGGTTAAGTTTGTTTCTCTTACAGTCTTCTAATGGTAGACATTACGTCCCATTCATCTTCTAATGGTAGAATTGTGGGAGAAATCTGAGTAAGGCAGAAGAAATGATGTGCCATCTGGTTTTTAGCCTCCCCAAAGATAATGGGGATATGTGAAGTGTTAACATCTCAGCTTGTATTTTTTTACTACAGCTGGAATGGACATACCAGTGTCTTTCCAGAGCAACTGAGAACTGTGACTTAAATACTGCCTTGTTCCTTGCAGTTGGCAAACATGAATTAACTGGACATAAAGTTGCAGTAAAGATCCTGAATCGACAGAAGATTCGCAGCCTTGATGTTGTAGGAAAAATCCGCAGAGAGATTCAGAACCTCAAACTCTTCAGGCATCCTCATATAATTAAGCTGTAAGTTTTGCTTGCTGTAATCTAACATATTTAAACAGTAATCTCTTTTTGCTGTCACTGATCTGAAATGTACTTAAAGAGTAATACTAAGAGCAGTATCTTGCAAGGAAAGTAACCAGCTTCCAACTATGCCACCGTTTTCAGTGTTCTCTGTAATGCGTTTTCACAAAACTGATCTTCTCTGCAAGCCTGAGAACGTCCATTAGATCTTGCTTACAAATTGTTTGGACAGGTATATAAAAGGTAATGGTGTAATAGCTACTTCTGGTAGCATCCATTTATATTTTTAGCTGCTACTTTGGTTTTCTTTTTCTGGTTATATTTGATCTTTTTTCTGCTTAGAAAATGAGTTAAGAACAAGATTGTAAATGGCATTTCTATGGTAAGTTTATTGTGTTTTCTTACTCAAAATATGTTTTTAGTGATGTGCTGGTCAGTGAATTGTGGTTTTCCAATGTAGATGGTGCTCTGTGAGATTTTTCTGAATTAAGGATGTGCAGTTTGTTAAATGTGAGTGGTATTTCAGAATTCTTGAATATAGCTGCTACCACTTGTCCAAATGTGGTATTTGCAGCGTGCCTGTTTACATCTGTTAGTTAATCAGTGGAGTTCAGAGTACAGTTGAGTCTGTCTCACGATAGACCTATTGTGTCTGGTCTGAGGAAATAAATTATAAATGCCTTTCATTTCCTGTAAAGTTAACCTGCAACTCCAGAGTGTGGATTACTTTCACTGTCTTAATCTTGGTGTGGGTGTTAGGTTTTTTTTTTATTGGCAGAGTCTTGTCTTAAGACTGCCACTGACAGATGCCATCACTATACACTCACTTTAATTTGACAAGAGCTCTTGCCTTGGAGCTAAATTGGATGTGTAAAATGCACTTCTTCAGAGGGTTAGTTTTCAGAAGACTGTTGAACAGATTTAGGTGCAAAATTGCTAGTGCTGCCAGTTAGAGTTCATGAACAAGTCCAAAGGACATACCTGTAGCCAGAAACAAAATAGGAAGTGTCAGTGTACCAGCTGAGATATGGGGGTGGAACAGAAATGTGTACTTGTGTTGTTGCTAAACTATTAACTCGGCTTAAGAGGTTTCAGATGACAATTTCTTTCTCCGGGAATTATGGGGAGAATTTTTTCTCTCCTGTGGCTGGAGAGAAGGGACAAGGTATAGGAGATGATGGGAAAATTGATGGATCCCAAACTTTTCAGTTATTTAGCCTGCATTTATAAAGCAGGAGGATTATTAGCTTATGTGTAAATAGCATTTGAGATGTAATTGATACTGTTGTGCAGGTAGACTTGCTGGTCACTTAGGATCATGCTGCTCATGCTGTTACGGACTGGATTGGGGAGTTGCTAGATAGCAGCTTAGGGTATTTGGGATAAAGATAAACAGATTTTCTCAGCTTAATATTACAAATTAGACATTGTCCTATCTGGAACATTGTTGTGTTTTATGAAAAGCTTCATCCATGGCTTTAGCAGTCTGTACAATTGCAAGCCTGTTGCAAGAAGATTTTCTTTCTATACAGTGCTTTAAATAGAAACCTTTGAGCATCTCCTCATGTGGTTTTTGACCTCTAGCAGTAGAACGCATTTTGTTTTCCTACTGAAAATTCCCTCTTTTTTGCATTCTGGTCATCTGTGTTCTGTGGTTTGATAACAGTCTTTGTACTATAGATAGGTAACTATTCCATAACCAGAAAAATGAGCTGGCTATAGAGAAGCACAGTAGTAACTTTTGGATTAAAAAGGATTAAAATACTATTTCTGTAATAATGTCTTAGCCATGGCTTCAGAATGTTGTTGATATTTAAGTATATGAGATACTTTCAGCTAAGGTATTAGAGAGGAAATCGGTGAAAGTAAAGCATCTTGGACTACCAAGTTTTAGGTAAAACTAGCTTTGAAGGTCTCATATTGATAACTGCCTCAGAAGGGTATTGAGGTTATTGAAATCTTACTCTATAATACTAAGCTGTTAAAATAGATACACACACATGTGCACACATTGACCTGGATAGTCTGAACTCATTGCTGTCTATGTAGTTAAAGAATACCTTGTCTCAGTAAGCTGAAGCACGTCTGTTTTCCCCTTTGTCTTGGCATCAGCATTTTGAAGAATGTTGCAGTTCTGTAGGGTATGTGTTGACTTCAGTTATTTATTACAGTTCCAATATTTGCATGTGCAGTACCTTGAAACATACATTTTTATCCATTCACTACCTCCTGTCTTCTCAATATCTGTATTTTGGCTGAAGTGCTATCAGTGTTCATTTTCATGTTCTATTAAAAGACACTTCCGACTGCTGTAAAGGGAGGTTAAACAACTTTTAGTTAAGGATATGTAGAACAAAATTGAAATCTCTTAAATGGGGAATTTGGCTATAAACCAGTTATTTCAAAACTTTAAAGGTTTTTTTGAAACTTCATTGAAGTAGAATGATAAAAATATAATAACCGAAGTGTTAATACTCTTAAATTCTAATGATAAATTTAGGTCTCTTTGTAAAATATGATGTTCATGTTTATTAAAAGTAATTTCTTTTTTCTACTTTTGAAGTACACTTTATTTATGGCAAGTCAGGTTTTTTGCATGTTAAGGTTGAGAAGTGTGTATTTTTGAGACAGTAGCAAAGTCTTTTTGAATTCTTTCCTTGCTGCACCAAGCTGTCTGTGAGGCAGCACTGTAATAGTTTCATAGAAATCATTTAGACTAAGCTTAGTCCTCTGAAAGTGTAAAGACTGATATTCCTGGTAGGGAATACAAATTTCCTGCTAGTCTTGGCAATGAGTGCATCACATAGTGAAAGGAGAGGAAATACCATCTGAAAAATGTTGTCATTCCAGTAGCTGTAAATTTGCTAATAAATATTTTAAAATATTCCTTTGTCTGACTCTTTGCACAACTTTGGTTTTAACTAAATGTAACTAGTATCTCTTACTGAGCATGTAGACTGACCAGATACCTTCTCTTATCAGGTACCAGGTCATCAGTACACCAACTGACATTTTCATGGTGATGGAATATGTTTCAGGAGGAGAACTGTTTGATTATATCTGTAAAAATGGAAGGGTAAGAAGTAGTCCAACTCTACAAATCAAGGACTTGGATTCTATTACTGCTTTTGCAACATTCCTTTGTCACCTGACACTGAGGGGACAGACAGGTTCTTTTTGGGCATCCCTGACAGAATGATATAATTAAAGCTTTATTTTCTTAACAGGATATTATGATTAGTGTAGCACAGAATTTATGATTAGAGTGGCACAGGATTTCTACAAGCAGAATCAGTGTGGTACAATCTATAAATAGCTCAATATAGCATTTATAATACAACTTAACTTACAATTTCTAATCACCTAGACCCTCTGCAGATCAGGTTAGATCTTAATACATGGTTTGCTGTATCAATATAACAATCACAGTCTAGACTTGAAAGTCATATGAAAGAATAAGAGTCAATCAGTCCTTGGAGGAAGCAGAGGAAGGTGGAGGTGTCCCTGGTCATGAGGGGGATCATGGGTCTCACTGTCCCGCAGTGGTGCCAGTCCAGGTTCCACACTTGTAACTGATTTTATGGACAGTGCTCTGTGAGCTGTTACACTTCCCTGGTCTGTGATGGGGTCGTCACCACTGCCTGGCTGGCCAGGTCCGTGACACCTTCAAGGCCAGTAAGGAAGGGGGCAATCGGCCTGGTGCCCAGGAATCTTGAGGCTGGTTGGGAGGGGAAGAAAAAAATCTGTTTGGTTTGTTTGCTTGGTTCACAGGGACGTCAGGGCCTGAGAATTAGGGAAAAGGCACGAATATGTATTGCTCAGTCACAGAACGGCTGCTTGCCTCATAAAATTGTGGTAGTTTTGCTAACTACATTACCGGGGCTGGGAGGAGGGGGTACCGGTCACACCCTGTTAAATGAAGGTTTGGTTTTTATATGTTCAATATTAATTTTGCTGTTAGCAAATAAAATATGCTTTATGACTACATCTTGTTCTGAAAGCAAAAATGGTTATGTCTTAACATGTTTCAGATCTGTATATATGACTTTGTCATAGCATTCTTCCTATCTACTGATTCTGATATGTTAATTTACAGTTATTGGGTACAAACTGGATGGATATGTATCCAGTTGGAGTAGCTGAAAACCAAGTATGGGAAAGCTACCATTGAGCCCTCATTACCCTCTGCTACTGGTAGAACAGTTTCTGTGAAAGCTCCAAAATCACTGTCGACAAACCGTCTAGATAGCCAGGATGCTTTTAGTTAGTTGTTAGAACAAACTTTAACATGGATTAGGGCATGTTTGTAGGAAATGCCCAGCTGAGTCTGCTGTTTGGGTCTAGCTGCTAATAGCATAAATAGCATATAAAATTTATCACTTCTGTGCTGTGTGTCAGCAGCTTTTGTCAACTTAAATCTTAACACCTTGCTTCAATGTCAGAGATCATTGATGTTCCAGTTAAACAAAATCAGTGTTTGGGTGCTAATGTTTCTAGTTACTGAATACATCTGCCTAACCAAGTTTCAAAAGTGTGACTGAGAAATTTCAGTGTCTTTCTGAGTTGGTGAGTATGTCTTAGTTTAGTCATTTTAGAGCTATGATACAAACAAATAATGTAAGCTGGGAAGTTTTCTGCTATGAGTTCTGATAATCTGCTATATAAAGTATCAAAACTATAAACGATAACTTTAATTCATATAAATGAAAAACAAGTTATCTTCCACTGTCTCATAATTGTTTAAAACCTTTGTGTGTCTTAGCTTGATGAGAAGGAAAGTAGACGTCTGTTCCAGCAAATCCTTTCTGGTGTGGATTACTGCCACAGGCATATGGTAGTACATAGAGATCTGAAGCCTGAGAATGTGCTGCTTGATGCACACATGAATGCCAAGATAGCTGACTTTGGTAAGTATTGCTATTTTATATCTGTTACATTTCTGGTGTTTAGATTCTGTTAATGACCATGGAAAGTATTTGATAAAATGTATATACTTGAATATCCTGGTGGCAGGACACAATACAAGAACCTGAAGAGTATGAATGCAAAGCAAAGTTACGTTCTTGCACATGTGTAGAACTTGTTTTTCTCTTAAGCTTTCTTTTCAGGTAATTGCTGTGACTGGGTGAAATTGTGGGCTGATTTGTTTGGTTTTGCTAAACATTTTCTGCGAAATGCTAAATAGACTTGGTTCCTGACCTTTCCACTTCAAAAGTTTCTCCTATTGCCTGTTTCACCATGTGTAAAATGTAGATGCTTATCTGTCTTGGAAGTGCAGCACAAGGGCAGTTCATAACTTTTTAAGGACCACATGGCTATAGTAAAATACACTAGTCCTCCTATTAAACTACTCTAAATTCACTTTAAAAACCGTAAAGATGTGATTGAAAAAATCTAAACATAAAAGGTAAACTAAAAACACCTAATCTTGCAAACTTCTGTGATTTTTTTGCTATATACGTGCCTAACTAATCAGAAAGCTTAGTTGTTTATACTAGCTGTCTGTGTCACAGCTGCTGAGAAGACTGACAGCTAATTCTTAGAACTATCTGAATCAGGAAACCTCACTATACAAGCATAGTAAGGTATCCGTACTGCTGTATCATCATGATATATCTCTTCCAGACATAGTGGATAATAACTGCCCTTATAAAGCACTTGGAGGGCTCTGATGAAAGGTGCTAGGTGATGCTGAGTATTCTGTTTTAAAAGTATGGTGTTTAATTATGTGGGCATTGGGGATTATGTTTATTTCTTGTGTGTAGAAAGGAAGTACAGAAACTTATAAAAATGTCATTCTGTAACTTAAGTATCAGCAAAGCTGTAGCGTTTACTTAATTGCGATTAATGTATTAAACAAGAGCTTAATAAAAGCTTTTGTGTGTTAGAATACGAAAGCTAGCCAAGCTGTACTCTTTCATCTTCCCCCCCTGAAAAAGGATGTAATTCCTTCTTGGAGATAGAGTCCTCTGGTTTGTGGTAGTCCTGATCATGCAGCCTCCACTGATGAAACTGTAAGATATTTTCCACAGCTATTCTAGAAGCGGTAGTTTTTTACTGAGATTAGACTATACTGAGGGCTGATGAATGAAGTTGACCTAGTTCTAAATTACACTTCAAGTACTAACAGAATATCTAAAATCAGACTACTGAACTGCAGTGATTCAGGAACCAGCTGAGCAGTGTAGGTGTCTCAATCGTGTTAAAGTCATGTGTACTTCTCAGTTCTCTTATTCTATATAACCTCTTACAGAATTTTAGGCTGTTCTGTGGTACCATCTTCCACTTTGGCATTTAGAAGCAAATGTGGGTTTTAAGACTTTCTTGTTAATGACCAAAATCCTATCTTGCTGTGCTGCTCTATATCCCTTAGAGCAAATTTGTTCTCTGTCATGCCTGTGTCATCCAAATTGGACTGTTTTTTGTCTTGGAATGAATCTGTTCTCAAATATTTTTAAGTTGTGTGCAATAATGGG
Organism: Leptosomus discolor; assembly: GCF_034619465.1. Lineage (NCBI taxonomy): Eukaryota > Metazoa > Chordata > Aves > Leptosomiformes > Leptosomidae > Leptosomus > Leptosomus discolor. The sequence continues at coordinate 78,173,857 of NC_141419.1, forward strand.
TTGATGTTACTCTATGAAGGACTGTGTGGCATGCTCATAAAAATTTCAGTAATTACAAGCAATATTACTTCTTTACTTAGATAAATTTGTTAATTTTCTAATTTGGCTTACTAGTGATTTGTTCTAGGTGGTATATACAGTGTGAAATCATTTTGCTCTCTGAATTTTTAGTAGTTACTCTTATACACTTTCAGGTCTATCAAATATGATGTCAGATGGAGAATTTTTAAGAACAAGCTGTGGTTCCCCTAACTATGCTGCACCAGAAGTAATTTCAGGAAGGTAGTTTCTTTTATATTGGATACATGTGTGCATGTATGTCGGTAATTTTGCTGCTTGATTCTAAAGGCTACAAAACTAGTTCAGTTGACAAGCTTGATGCTGAGAAACCGTGGGCTGAACTTTTAATTGCCTTGATAGTTTTTCATGAGTATTTAAGGCTTCTATGAAGTAGCTGTGAATAGTTCCTCTAAGGTGGAGGTCATGTCTAATGCCCCAAATCCAGTGTGTTACAGTGTGCCTGAATTGGCTTAAAAATCTCACTCACAGCTCAGATCTTACAAGTAGAGGCATGGATAGAATTCACGCAAAGTCTGCTGTGAAGTTGAGTAGCAGTGCAGTATCTGCTGCAGAATGGATACTCAGTCTCAAGGTAACGTCTTTTTTGGACTCTATGATTGTCAAATCTGCTGCTTTCAGCTGCCTACCCTAATATTGCTTCTTGCTGATTGGAGGCCAAATGTCTGTTGTATTTAGGCAGTGGCACAGAACATGTGACAAGTTCTGATATATGGACTTATCTTAAACTTTTCAGCCTCCCAGATTTGGGGGATAGCTGACTTTGCATAGATTCTGCTAGAACAATGATAACAGTATATAACATGGGCTGTCTTAGTAGGAGGTGCAAGTTTCTTTCAGTTTGCTGTTGTCTTAAATTGCATTTGTGGGTTATTGTTATACAATATTGGGGAAAACTGCATACTTGTGCCCTGTCACGTATTTGAAGGGGAAGGGTGCTAAAGTTCAAGGGAGGCATGGCATAGAACTGGAATGGTATAGTACTTGCAGATCAGTTGTCCTGAGTTCTACTGTAATACAATGTAAGAAAGCAGAGAAAAAAAAAATCTATTTAAATGTATTAAACACAGATCACTAATAGTTGACTTTTTCTCCAGATTATATGCAGGTCCAGAAGTAGATATTTGGAGCAGTGGGGTTATTCTCTATGCTTTGTTATGTGGAACGCTTCCGTTTGATGACGATCACGTGCCAACCCTTTTTAAGAAGATATGTGATGGTATCTTTTATACACCTCAGTACCTGAATCCGTCTGTAATTAGTCTCTTGAAGCACATGCTGCAAGTGGATCCAATGAAGAGAGCAACAATCAGAGACATTAGGTAAAACACTAATGTTTGGGGGGAAAAAAAAAAATGCCCTGGCTATTCCAAAGAGGCATGACTTAGCACAGTGCTGGGGCCTGGGCTGCACCTGCTGAACACTGCTCAATACCATTCAGCACTCTCAGGGAGGAGAGAGGGTCCCTGGATGTGAAAACATATCAGCAGACACTGTGGCTAAGCCAGAGATCCAGCCTTCAACTGTATCAGTTGCTCCTATAATTAGAAAGAAACAATGGAAGTGGAAGTCAGCTCTTTTAGTGAGGGATGAAGAAGCTTCTCCTCAGAGGGAGCAGGAGAGAGAACCAAATGGGGCAGGCTGTTCTGCAGCAGAGCAGTCACAAGAACAGGAGGAGGAAGGGACTTAACTCGTAAATGAGACAGAAACCACCAGATCCCTACATGAGCTGTGACATGCAAAAAGATTTCAGCCATCAGCCAGGGGAGCAAGTTGTCTGCTGGTTACTCTTATGCTGGGATATTGGGGCCAATAGTCAGGAATTAGAGGGTAAGGAAGCCTGGCAGGGTGGTATCCTTTGCTAGGGATGAGACCATTGACAAAGGGATTGTAAAAGAGGCAGGAATCCTCATCTTTGGAGGCGACCTTCAAGGAAGAACTTTTAAATTCCCCAAGCAAATGGACCACCATTGAGGGATGTGTGCAGTATCTGAGGGAATTAGCCATGTTGGAGGTGATCTATAGCAACCTGGATGACAATCAGGTATCCAAAGACCTGTGTGAGATCTGCTGTGTGCAGCCCATGTGGCAAAAGTTTGTATGATGTGCACCTACGTCGTATGCCAAGACCCTGTTGATAATGAGGTGGACAGACATGGGTTCACCACCTGTTGATGGATTGGCCAGCCAGCTCTGAGAATTTGAGGAGAACCTTGCTTCCTCAATATGGGCCTGCATCTCAGCTGTGGAGAAACCCACAAGTTTTTCTCACTTTTACCTTTCCGATACTCCATGCTATCCTACTCGGGGCGGGGAGGAGTGAGTGGCTGTGTGGTGCATAGTTTCCAGCTGGGGTTAAACCATGACATCCATGTAACTGCGCTTAAATCTGTAGCACGTCCTTAATGCTATAGACTACAATACTTTCAAAATTAGTGTTGGGCCATACCTTTTGGCTAGTTGAGCTGCTTACTCTAGGCACACAAAACAATGTTATTTTTTTCTGTGTGACTGGGCAGTGTATTTCATTCCTTCTGTATCTTTCCTTTTCCCTCTTAAGAATACCAGCCCATGGGTGTAGTAAAGAGCTGCAGATCAACCCTTCTGAAGTTTCCCTCTTGGAGAGACAGCTAGTGGTCTTCTGAATGAAAGAAGCTTGTTTGGGCTGGGGAGCATGTGACTTCAGTGTTCAAAAATCTGTGACCAAACATCAACCAAAATATTATTCATCATCAGTATTTCTTAATGTTGTTGTGTATTGTTGCGTGTGCTTGGGGAGGGACAGCTCAAGTGGGTAATATAAGAATTTCCTTTGAAAAATACTTCAAAACTAACATAGTGGCAGTGAAAAATATAGCTCAGGTAGCTGAAAAACTTACAGGACAGAGGATTTATTTTTCAGTCTCCTGCAAAATGTCTAGCAAGATCTTGTGAAGGCAGTGATTACTTTCCTTCATATGCTGTTTTATTGTCTGTGCTGCACAGAAGGGAACTTGGACTGACAGCTGTGATTCTTTTTTGTACAGACTAAAAATAATTTTATTTTAAAAGAATTTAATATTAAAAAGATTTGCTTGCATAAATGGACTTTATTTTTAAATCTAGGGAACATGAATGGTTTAAGCAGGACCTTCCAAAATACTTGTTTCCTGAAGACCCATCATATAGCTCTACCATGATTGATGATGAAGCCTTAAAAGAGGTGTGTGAGAAGTTTGAATGCACTGAAGAGGAAGTGCTAAGTTGTCTATACAGCCGAAATCATCAGGACCCTTTAGCGGTTGCTTATCACCTCATTATAGATAATAGAAGAATAATGAATGAGGCCAAAGACTTCTACTTGGCTACAAGCCCACCAGATTCTTTTCTTGACGATCACCATCTGTCTCGCCCTCATCCTGAAAGAGTGCCATTTTTAGTAGCTGAAGCACCACGTCCTCGACATACTCTTGATGAGCTGAATCCGCAGAAGTCAAAACACCAAGGTGTAAGAAGAGCTAAGTGGCACTTGGGGATACGGAGCCAGAGTCGACCAAATGATATAATGGCTGAAGTTTGTCGGGCTATTAAACAACTGGATTATGAATGGAAGGTAATAGAATAAAGGATCTTTACAGCAGACAACAGTAAATTGCTGTTTGAGCTGTGTAGTTACATAGCCTAGAAGTCTGAAACTATGTTCTCCTGTGCTGGAAAACAATCTCATGTGCCTGTGCTGACTGCCTGTGCTTGCTGTGCGGGAAGGGTTGGGGGGAGGCTATTCATGCTGACAAGAAAAAGTATTGGGAACGTGTCTTTAACTTCTCAGTTGGGACTATAAGAATGTTTTTCTGTTGGCTAAAGAACCCCCACAACTCCAACAGATAAGCCTGAAATCACTTGATAACACCAGTGAGTTGAAATGCCAAAACCAATATGCAGTGCTTTTCAAGAAGTTCTGGTAACTGACTCAAATCTCTTTTGTACTAGGTTGTAAATCCATACTATCTACGTGTTCGAAGGAAGAATCCAGTAACAAGTGCATATTCCAAAATGAGTCTGCAGTTGTATCAGGTGGACAGCAGGACATACTTACTGGACTTCCGTAGCATTGATGGTATGTGAAGATTTACATAAGTCAATGGAGTTGTACGGGAAATGATTCTAAATGCAAACATATCTTAACTTACTTGTTTAGAAGTGAAATGTTGCCCTTCATTAGTTTAACCCAATCTAGATCTGTATTAGTGTTTCTTTATTCCTTCCTGGTCCAGTGTTCCTGTGATCTGATGGTTATCTGCTTGACCCCTTAAATAACAGCTTTTTAGCTACATCAGCTCCTGAACTGCTCCATTTTGTGTCTGCACCAGCACTAGTACCGATACAAAATTCGGATCTTCCAAACCCCCTTGCTTTCTAACACTCCTCACCGAGGTGGGAGGCTAGGTGCAGCTGGGTAAGGATTCAGTGAGGGAAACTCAGTAACAACAGAGCGTTATTAAGCAGGCATTCTTTATTGCAGCGCTGGGCAGCACTGGGCATGTTCCACCATGAGTGCTGCAGCAGGCTAGCAAAACACATCAGTTCATATACACAAAAATCATACGTATTCATCAGATTTCCTGAAAAGGGCAGTCTTAGGGTGATTAGTTCCTGGGATTCATTTACATAGTCCAAGCTTGTGCAGTAAATTTAGCTTTAGGGTCTTTTCATCCTCCTGGGATTGCTCATAGTCTTCCTTGCACTAGTTGAATCTTCCTTCCTGAGCACAAGCCAGGGCCCCTTTTCTGATGCAAATTCCTCTTGTAACAAGCAGTCCTGTAGATGTTTGCTGGGGGTTTCCTTAGCATCTGGCATGTGTAGATAGCTTTGGCTCCTTGGTGTCTCCTTAATGGCTCCTCGATACCTGGAGCTTTGTCTCCTTGAAACCTCCTTAATGGCTGCTTGGTGTCAGGCAAGATGTAATCTGTTTACCAACTTTGCTCATCAAATAGCTAAAACATCCTTGTGGGGGAAGGAAAACTCAGGAAAATGAAGACACAAACAAAACTAAGATCACAGTGAGGCCTTAGTTGTGGATTGCCAGGGTTTAGCTCTTTCAGTATTGCCAGTGCAAAAGGGAACAGGGCTGTGAGATTTGGATCAACTTAAGCTGCCTTTAGAGCCTCACTCCCAAATTTACACGTTAATTTAGATCTGAAGTAAGCATGTGAATAATATTTCCTAGTAAAGATAAAGCTTGGCATCTAGGTGTTTACATTTGACTTGGGCTGTACGTTGCTGTACTGCATCTGGCTGTGATGGGGTTAAATTTTCTTCACAGCAGCCTATATGATGCTGTGTTTTGGATCTGTGACTGTCAGAATGTTGATAACACACCAGTGTTCTGGCTGTTGCTGAGCAGTATTTGCATTGTATCTAGCCTTTCTTTTTCCCCACTCTGTCGCACCCAATGAATAGGCCAGGGATCAGCAAGTTTGGAGGGGTTGCAGCCTGTAGAGCTGAGCCAGACTGACCAAAGGGATATTCCATACCATACAACATTATGCTTAGCGAAGAAACTGAGGGGATGGGAGTCTGGGGAACGTAGTTTTGAGACTGGCTGGGCATCAGTCTGCTTTGGAGAGGTGGTGAGAGATTGCCTCTGCATCACTTTTTTTTTTCTTTCTTCCTCTTATTAAACTGTGTTTATTTCTGTCCATGAATTTTCTCAGTTTTGCCCTTCCAGTTTTCTTCTACATTGCACTGAGGTATTAGCTGCCAGACTGTTAGCCCACCAGTGCTAGCAGTGGACAGAACTTGAGATAGGAGTTGTATGCTTGCAGTAACCGGAGTCTTGAAAGCAGTTGGATGTATTTTATAGCGTGACAGTAACACAGTGTACAAATCCCAGTTGGATACCTTCCTGAAAATGAAAGGAGTAGCTAATAGAGACTGGCCACAAAGCTTGTTTATGGGCACAGTGGACTAAAGCGGAATTACCAACAGCCAATGTGCAGACGACGTGGCTAGGAAAACATGTGGCATGGAAAAAGGATTTACTGGAGTGTGGCTGGACTACAGTATAGGGTGGCTGAGGCCGTGTCTTGTGACAGTTTAATCTGATCTGACTTGGCAGTGCAGTTCTTGCCTCGTTCCTTCCGATAATACAGGAGCTTGCGTAGATCCAGTGGGACTTGATCCAGGGAACTAATCACTTTCCTGTACTGACCTACTGCAATACAGGACAAATGCCATCCCATTTGGAAGGGAGATGACTGCTTAGAGCTATGCGGCTGGGGGAGGGCAGCCTGCTGCAGTCCTGGTCTCAACTCTTGAGGAAATACAAGCCCCAAGACATGGATTTGCCATCTTTTCCAACAGTGAAGATGATTTGACTTTCCCTTCTCTCCATCACAGTTAACTGTTCTCTATTTCTCTCACCAAGCTGTAGTTTCAAGTAGCTTTGATGTGAAAAGGCAGTCTCTCCTGTGTTCACTAATTTTTCCTGGAAATAACTTTTCTGGTGCCAGGTGAGAGTCAGGCTAATATTCTGTATTTAAAGAAAGAAGAGAGACTTCAGCAGAATGTTGATTCTAAGATGAAAGTATTTCCTTATACTGAAACTTAAGCTGCTGCAGCTCAAATGTACAATCTACCATGGGGCAAAAAGTTCCAAAAGTGGAGAATAAATGAATGTAGATGTTAGCAATTAATGTATCAATGAATTGTAATTTAAAATATCATAAAAATAATAACCAAATATAAGGAAGAGAAAAATAGAATAAAGTAAGTGTTAGCAAAAAGCATCTACAGAATGTTTGAACTGCTATAGGACTTAACCTTATGATGCTATCCTGGTTTTGTTTTGCGTAACCTACATTGAACTATTTGCCGCTGAAATTAGTTCCTGAAAAATATGGCAAGTGCTGGTCTAAACCAGATATAAATGGTTTTCGAGCGTAGTTAAGACTACATGAGTAATGAGCATAAGGATACTTGCTTCTTGTTACTATATGTATAAGCTTTTATTTTGTATCGAATAGATAAAAACTGTTTATGTATTAATCAAGACTTTTAAAAAACAAGGTTTAGAAGGGTGAGAAGGGGAAGATGTTTCCTGGTCCTATCACTGTTTTGATACTGATAATCATTTTCTTCCTCTCTTCCCTTCCTGCCCCCTGCCCCCCAGATGAAATCACTGAAGCCAAGTCTGGGACTGCAACTCCACAGAGATCAGGTTCTGTGAGCAACTATAGATCCTGTCAAAAAGATTCAGATGGTGATGCACAAGGAAAATCTGCAGATACATCGCTTACCTCATCAGTGAGCTCTTCGCTTGACTCTTCTACAGCTGACTTAACTCCAAGACCAGGGAGTCATACGATAGAATTTTTTGAGATGTGTGCAAATCTTATTAAAATACTTGCACAATAATTTTGAAAATGGGCTTATTTTTTTATAGCAATAAGCATGCCTAAATCATAGTCAAATGCTTCCAATTATAATCAAGTTAAATGAACTAAGGCACTGAAAAAGCTAGCCACAGAAAGCAATTTGCACAGGGATTGAAATGATTATGGGCAGTTAACATAGATTATTTTGAAGCTGGTGTGAATTCTGATTGTTTGCTGTCCAGTAGCGTAATACAGGTGAAGGAAATCACATGCCCTTGGGGCATTGTTCATAACATTTTACATTGAGTGCACGTTAGGCTGCATATAACATTTAAGTTAGACAGACCTTCTTGTTTTTTTCACTGGGAATACATACATCCAATGCACTGCAAGCAAATGTACACTTACTAGTTCAGTCAGCTAAGTATGACTTGTTGGTCACCATCTACAGTTGTGCCTCAGTTAGTCAGAACTATCAACTTCTTCTAACAACATGTTAAAACTGCTGTGTTTCTTCCCCCTTATTTGACAGTAAATGATATAGTTTAATGCATTACAGTTCTAACAACTGGTGAGTTTGCTTAAATGCATGCAAATCCAGCCAGAGGGAGATGCTTGTAGGTGCTCTGTAACGCACTAAGGGTGAAATGTTGTGGCATGTGAGTAGAACAATTGAGTCCGCCGCAGTGGTGAGAGACTTAATGCTGAGAAGACTTGGCAGCCCATGGGCTACAACAAAATATTGCCCTGTGAAGGAGAACTGACAGCAAGCTCCTGATCTGTGCATATACCTTAGTGTGGCAGCAGTACAGCAGCTCCCTGCTGCTACTGCAGGCTGAGAATCCTTTTCTTAGAAACATGTGCATGTAGTTAAGAGCACAGCCTAGGGCCTGCTGCATGCTATTCCAGAATCTAAATTGACAGGTTTTTAAAATATATGGTAAGACTTTGATAACAGCTGTTTATCATGTTAACTTAGCATATACTATATAGAATTAACTTTGCAGTTGAAACTACATATATAGGTTAGGTTTTCCCAGGCCGGCTTTATAGCAAACTTTGCTATTTAATTATTAATAATAATTAACTAATATTAATAATCAGCTTTTCAGTTGAACATTGAAAACTGATCATGACAACTTGAGTGCTAATATTCAGAAGTTTTCAACAGTAGATTGTGATTACCAATAACATAAATCCTTCTGCATTTTTGTTTTCTGCCATATTCAGGGAGAAAATTGAATGTTATCTGTTAACTTGTGCAAAAACATTTAGTCCCTTGTAAATTGGATATAATTAGCCACAGTTCCATTTTCATCTAGCACTAATAGACATAAACAGTAAACTATAGTCATAATGTTTAGTTTTGCATTCGAGAGTTAATGTTATCTTCCAAATAAACTTCATGACCTACTTGGTTTCAAAGGTTGCTCTCCTAGGGAGAGAACAGTGAAACCTGGTCTCTTAAAACGGTTGGGGATTCTTGCCAATGACAGATTTCACCCACAGAAAACTGCTAGCTACAGATATAAGAACAGTTTAATCCAGGCCAGCTGGCTTCAGTCCAGAAACTCATCTGTTATGAACATGCACAGAATCTGAAGAAACATGAAGCTGCTTTAAGCCTTGGAACTGCTGTAACTGTGTTCTGAACTGGGCAGCTGTGTGGTCTGTCTAGTATGTAGGTACAAGTTACAACTTCACTTCTTTGCTCAAGTGTCACACACGGTCCCTGTAATGCAAGGCTGTGTTACTGTATCTCAAAGTGGAGGACTTCCCTTAGGTAAAGCCTTGGGTTTAAACTCCTGAGACTGAGATGTCCACATGAGGGACCTGCTGCAATTCCTACTTTTATGTCCTGTTTTTAGTCTTGTAAGAATTGGTTCTGATGTACTGAATAAGTCAGTGTCTTGATTTTTGTTACCCCTTTATTTTGGAATTGTTAAATATTGCACTTGTACAAATATAACAAACGCACAGGTTTTTTAATTGTAGTAATTCCTCATCTGGAGTTGGTTTGGGATCACTCTTGCATCTGTTAAACTAAATACTTATAAATGATACCTGCTTCTTGTGTTGCTGACCACAAATGCAGCGTGTCAAGGTGCAGAGAGCTCTTAGTTTTTATATACTTTTTTTGGCCCTCTTGTGCATTAAGACAATAATGGTTTTTCCTTTGTCTTGGTATCTGGAGGTTAAAGTAAGCTTCTGGCAGAAGTGTATTGTATGCGTAGTTTTAAATAAGGTAAATTTTATTGGTATGATAAATCACTTTTGGTGGCCAAAAGTTTTCTGATTGAGATTTTTATAGGGGGTGGGGAAGGGAGAAAAGGGGACTGACCACCTAGTTGAACCCAGGGTAGTTGTCTGCTGTGTGACTTTCTTATGCCTTGTAGATTTTGCTGTTGAAAGCGCTTTCTTTGCGTGTTCCTACCAATCTTGCAGACCTTTTTTTTTTTTTTTTAGTGTTGCGCTAGTATCTGCCAATAGGCTGTAAAACAAAACTTCACTAAGGCGGCTGCCAGGGTTGTAAGGAGGCAGCTTATGCAAATGCACAAATTGGTCAAGTATGTTACTCTGTATTCCCAAGCTTACTCCTGTTGGAGTGCATTGAGTTATCTTGCCTTTGTATTGTAAGTTTTTCAAAAACATGGATGAAACTGATTGTCCATGTGCAATATAACTCACTGGTAATGGATAAAAATTCATCTTGGTGGTGCAATATTAAAAAAAAAAAAAGAAAACCACAACAACTTTCATGTTTGTCTTGATATGAGTATGTAATACAAACTTGGAAATAAGCTTTATTGTACCAGTTGATGACCATTGTTAGGATATGAAGTCCTGATCTTTTAACGAAGATGTGCCTACTTCCTATGTTTTCTTTTCGCAAAGCTGAATGGCAAAAATGCTTGTTTATAACTATGTAACTTTTTCAACTTTCAAAACTTAAACGAAGTAAACATGAAATACTGAACCACCTTGGTTCAAACCGTGTCCATGCTCTTTTCTAGCGTTCGTTCTGTTACACGTGTTCAAAACCAGCGGCGGTTACAAGCTCAGAATAAGCGGCAGGATGACCACGAGCTGCCGCAGCGCTCCCAGCCGGGCAGGCCGCCGCCGGCTGTGCCAGTCTGGCCCCTCACTGACCCTTTCCCCCTCTTGCTGCACAAGGGCAGTGGGAGGGACGGAGCGCTGCCGTCCCCTCTGCCCTGCCCGTGGGGGCTCGCCTTCCCTCGCGTCTTCCCCTCTGCTCTTCTCACGCACCGCGGATGGTTCTTTTGTCCGTATCTGCCCCTGTAGCCTGTCGTATTTTTCTGTCTTTTAGGGAAAAAGCCCTCCTTTTCAGCCTTGGTCCTTTTTCCTTGCAGTGTTTCTCGCTCGGTACCGCCGAGCTCCCGCCTTCCCTCCCCTGCCCCGCTGCGCGGCCCGGGCATCGCCAGCCGGTGGTACCGCACCGTCACCCCTGCGCGCTCCGCTCGCCGTACTGCCGAGCTGCGTCATGCCCTCAGGGGTGACGTTACTAAAACCCTCAAAGCCGCACCTCCCGCTGTGCAGCAGGGAGCGGGGCAGCCGGGCTCGCCCCCAGGGCGCTCCTTTACCGCTCCCCCGCCGTGTCCGGAAGCCTTCCTGTCGGCTCACGAAAGCGGGATTTCACCGGCACTTACTGTCCCGCTCCGTCCCGCCCCACCCCGACGCTTATGGGCGGTGCCTTCCCCCGGGGAACTACAGCTCCCGGCGGCCTCTGGTGCCGCCGCCGCGGCCCTTCCTGCCCTGCCCGCGGCTACCGCCCCGCCCTTCCGCTTCCCTCCTGCCGGGGTCAAGGGTCGCGCGGGCCCCCAGCCGGAAGAGACGTGACCGGAGAAGACCGGCAGGTAACGGGCTGCTGCCGCAGGTCCCCGGCCGGGGCCCGAACCGCGGGGGAATGCGGGGCGCTGTCAGGGCCTCCTCCGCGGTGGGGCCGGGCCGGGCCGGGCGGAGCCGGCCGCTGTCTCCCTCAGCTCCGCTGGCTGCTCGACTCCTGTCGTCCCCGCGTCGGTTGTGCTGGGCCTCGGTGACGGCGGGCCCGTGCCCCGCCGGAGACGCCCGTCCCGGGCGTGTCTTGCTGGCGGAAGAGCGGCCGTGCCGGGAAGCTTCCCCGCAGGCGGCCGGGCCGAGGGTGTGTAGGGCTGCGTGGCGGGAGGTCTGCGTGGCCGGTGCGGCTCGTACCGTTCCGGGGTAACGGCCGTGCCTGTGATGCGTCGGTCACCTGGACAGAGTCGTTTCCTTTCTGCTTTTGCCTCGTTTCTGGTGTTGGCTTCAGCGTTTTAAGGCTTCCTGGTGCGTTAGAGCGGTGGGTTTTTTGGTTTTTTTTTTTGTTTGTTTTGTTTGGTTTTTTTTTTTCCCTTGTTTTCCTGCTAGCAAATATTTTCCAGCTGGGCTCAAAAGTGTAGTTGCCTGACTAACGTCTCTGGTGAAGCCGGTGGGCAGAATTTGGGTGAATGGGTGGGTGGCAGTCTGTTACATATTATTGTTTTAGAATTGAGATGAGCAAAGTGTATTTTTTCTTCTGTCTACTTAAAAGCTAAGTGTATAACTACTGAAAATACATTTTTCTCTAGTTCTCCAAATGGCTTCTTTTGGGTGGAAGAGAAAGATTGGGGAGAAAGTTTCAAAAGCTACTTCTCAGCAATTTGAAGCAGAAGCTGCAGATGACAAGGATCTGGCTGATGATGATGATGCTAACTGGGTGCATGCAACCAAGAGAAGAAAGGAAATTCTCTTGGAAGACTGTGTAAAGAAAAGTAAGGAGCTGAAGGATGAAGGTGCAAATTTGGCTGAAAATAGGAGGTACTAATGTTATCTTGCTGTTTTGCATTGACTATAAGTGTTGAATGACATTTTAATCCTTTCGCTAAACACTAGGTAATTTGCTAGCAGCTGCATTTGCAATTTTCATATTTGAAAAAGTGATCATTTTTTTCATTCTATCTTCACTGTCTGGTACTAAATAAATTGTTTCCTTTGGTGGTGTTGGCAGCTGTGAAATGAAGTCTGTATTCCATCTCACTTTTTCTGTGTTCACATAATAAAAAATGGTAGAAGGAGGAGGAGAAGAAACTGGATCTGAAAGGGTACGTAAGATACAGTGAGAAAAGCCGCACTGTGCGTAATGCTTTAGCTGTTCTGATAGCTTTCTTCTCTCTTGTAAATGTGTGTTTTCTCTTAAGAGTAAGCTTATTTGCATGTTTGCAGTGCCTAGGCGAATACTGTAAAGCATCTGATGCACTGTTAATCTCTATAATGCTTTTGCAAGGACAGGTTCAGGTAGCTGCTGTGAACGTCTTGTGATAGTAGTACTGAGTCTTGAGACTTTGGGGGTTTTGGAAGGGTGTTGCAAAGAACCGTTGTCCTATCATGCTTCAAGCTGAAAGTACCTTTAAAGTAAGGGAGGGTTAGAAGAGGGAAAGAGGTGTTAATATTTTACATAAACTACATATTAACTATGTAATTTGGCTAGATCTTCTCTGGAGGGAAAAAACCAGTTCCAAGAATAGTCCCCTTAAAATCTTCAGAATGCTTGACCTCTAAATCTGTACCCTGGCTTGACTTGTATGAGCAGCTTCACTTTATTAATTTTCCCAGATCAGAGATAACATTATCTTCCTTAACATTAAATTCCATAAGAAGTCAGTATGTGCTCCTGTGTCTTTAAACTCTTTGTGTCAAGAAATTTCACCCTAAAAAAGGGTTCCTTGGGCAATATGGAGAAGAGAACAATTTAGAAGCTTAAAGCAGGCAAGTTTATATGTGATAATAAACATACTATGTTTGTGGCTGTTCTGATTTAAAAATTAGTAAATAAATATAAAATGTCTTTGAGAAAAGGCTTATTTTCAAATGTTTAAATAGTTTCCTCTTTTTACTGTTCGCTCGGATGGTGACACTGTTGAGGGGGGCAATGATTCACTTCTGTACATCCTGAGTTCTGTAATTGCTGAATAAAATTTTGAAGCCTTTTAAAATTCACTTTTAGTTTAATTTGGTTTAATCAGTTCTAAGCCTGCTGCCATTGTATTAATCAACACCTCTAATGCAGTAGCTGCGAAAGTCAGTTAAAGTAATGTTAATAGCGAAAAACATAGAACATGCTAATTAAGAATCTATTAACATCTTTGCCTTTAAGACTAGAAATAAATCATACAGTAGTCTGCAGAAAACTAGGTCTGTTCTGTCCTTTTCAGGGTATAGAAATAATGTTTTTAAGATTAAGAAAACAGAATTATTTCTAAATATTTCATTGTACGTCTGGTAATCACTAATATTTACTGTACTTACATATGTTAACAGGTGGATTTTTATTTTTGTCTTATCTTCTGTTCTACCTTTGCCTTCCTTGTCTTTTGCTTTGGATGTTGTCTATCTTTGTGGATTTTGGTGTTGATTTTTTGATTATTTGTTTTTATGTGTTATGTGAAGTGCAATAAATATCTTGAACAGTAGCAAATAATCTGTTGTATATGTGGTTTAGAGTAGGGAGATACAGACTGCTGTATATTGGTTTTGAGCAGCAGATAATTTTTGGTGCTTTTAATGTCTTAAGTTCATGTTAGAGATTGAGTTTTCCTTTATCTGTCAGTTAGAAAACAATACAAAAGCTTAACTCGTCCATAAGTAGCAACATAAGGGTTTTTTGAGAATTTGTTGAGAACTATATCTCATCAGAAGTGCCTGTAAGAGCTACAGAGAAAGAGTGAATGACTTATAACAGATAGGAGAAACAAGTAACAAGAAATTAAAATGCAGCTTTTGAGAGACTTATAAGAGTCTTTTGTGTTAACACTCTTACATCTGAAGCATAACAGAAGTTCCAACTTGAAACTGTAGTTTCCATCAGTTACTCTAGCATACTCTGTACTGTTTGGGCAGTTATGGTAGTATGGTGCTGTCAGAGTACATAACTTTCAGGCAGATCTTTCTCTTAAAAGAGAGATTTCACGTAGATTAGGGGCTAAACTCAGTGGGAGGCTTTTATTACTTAAGCAGATGGAATAGTCAATGTACCATTACAGGGAACTTGTGGAAGCAGACTGAAAGAGGTGTTTATTCTCTCTGGTGGAAAGTGGTTACTGTAATTGTGTTACAGACTTACATGATCTATTTCTTGAATATACATTTGTATATTCATTTGTACATTTGTACAATGTAAGCAGATTCACATAAATAATTAAATACTGAATGTAGATTGTTTCCTGAAATACCAAAGCATAATAACAGTTAGGGAAAGTTTTGAGTTGAATTGTGTAGCATTTAGGTAAAAGGATGGTATCTCTTCCACTGAAGAAACTCATGAGAAAAGCAGAGACTGAGCGCTAGAGGGTAACTAAGGTGGTATCTTAGTTGGTGTTACTTGTAGGGTGGAGAGAAGGGGATCCTGAAAGAAAACAGACTTGGGAAGAAGCAAGAGGCTAAATAAAGTAAAATATGGAAAGTAGTAAATGCAACTTCACTTCTGAAAGAAAAGAGGCTCCAAGATAACGTACATGGTGAACCTAATAGGTCAAAAGGTGAATTTTGTAAGCAGATCCACTGTTACTTAGTTAGAATAGTGATTGCCACCTTTACACTTTGTCAGTCCATTAGCTTATTCTTCTGGTGAGAGAAGGCAGTGATGGCCTTGCACCCCCGCCATGGCTTTGTTAGTCTTTGTGTATGCAGTAGGTCTGTTTCTGTGGATGAGTGAGATCTGATTGACTTGTGCTTGTAAAGCGAGTCTCAGTGCTTCTTGGCAGGAAGGAATAATGAATGGGGCCCAGAATTTCTACAGCCTGCTTTCTTTACGCATTGGCAAACTCAGGAGTGGCATGGGTGAATTATTTTGAAGGTGGCAGCACTCTATGGGTTTTCAGCTTTTGCAGTAGCTGCTTGGGGGGTATTTGTACCTGCTGTAATGTGTGTGCATTGACCTGTTAAGCCAAGACTGAGACACACAGAAGAAAAATGGTGCTGAAGAAAACAGTTTCTGATCCATATTTTAGTCTTTTTGTGGGATGGGAAGAAAGATGGAGAGACTAACAGAAACAGGTGTTGACCTAGGTTGATTATCCCAGTGGATCTGTTACTGTGGAAGACGTGGTTTAGGAAATCCTGACTAGAAACTTATCAATAGGAGGTTTTGAAGATGACTTGCTGTCAGAACAGAAAGAAGAGGCACATATGTAGAACAAGTCTCCCATTTGTGTGCCCTTCTGTGTGGGAAGGAGCAATTAAACAATCATGTACAAACATACACACAGTCTTTTGGGAAACAGAGTATTGTCTGTTGGTGTAAAGAATGGAGAATATTCCAGAGGAGAAATTGGGTTTGCTTATGTGAAATTTAGAATGTTTGCGGATTATCCAGTTTGAGACACCAGTATGCATGTGCCCACATGCACTGGAATTAAAAAAACATAGCAAAGCCCAACAACCATAATCCAGGTTAGATCCAGCATAATCCAAAAGAATAGAAATTTATGTCCTCAGCCTCAGTATTTTGAACACAGCAGTTAGCAGTTACAGTGTATTTTGACTGTTAGGTAGGCAGTTGTTGGCTGCAGAGACAACTTTAAGAATGGATTTAGGTGAGATTAAACAGTGAAGTGTAATGTCCTCAAACACGTAGCATGTAGAGACCTAACAGCAAGTAGATGAAAAACTTCTGTAGACTGGTATCTACAGCGTAATTGAGTTCCATATTCATATAGATGGTTTTGCAATTCCCCTGTGCTGTTTTCAAACTATGAATATTTTTGTAGCTGGTCCAGTAGGTGGAGGTAGAGTTCTTCTCAATGTACCTTGAAGATGTGCAAAAAAATGCTCATCTAAATACTTAAATTTCTTTTGCAAATAGACACTGTTGGGTTTAAATTCTTGCTGATTTGCATTTAATTTTTCAGTTTTGCTAACTAAAAGTTAATACTGCTGTCGCTTCTGATGATATTTATTTAGTATTCCATATTGTAGTAAAAAAATCTCCATCTCTAAAGCTGATACTGGTTTGGGAAGATCATGTTTTCATCTGAAACACTGTTATATTTTGGCCGAGTTTATAGAGATTCACCTACATTAAAATAAATAGTTGTGTCACTTTGGCACTGGGTGATGTCACTTTAGCACTGGATGTGTATATTAGACTGATTAATAAGGTTTTATTCTTTCCTTTATCTTTTGCAGCAGCAAATTAAATAAGGGCATGTGAAAGTGCTATGAGCAGACCAGACAATAGGTCAATTTTCATGAAACTTTACTTTTCTGGAGGAATTAATCTTTGAGCATTACTTAATTTAATTTTCTGATCTATTAAAAAAAAAAATTGAACTTCTGTGAAGTGGTACTTGTTCCGCATTTTAGCAATTGGGAATTTTCCCCTGATGCTAATATGCCAACATCACTTCAACATATGTGGTTTGTGATTCCTTAGCTATATAACCTGTCTTTCTCACTAGACATTGTAGGGTGTCAGTGTCAGATGATGAGGCACATTGCTTTAAAACACATTTAGTGTAGTGGTAGGTTAAGTGTTATCAAAAAAATAATGTGTTTAGCAGATGGAGCAGAAGAGTAATATATATTTAAATAAAGTTGGAAGGCCTTTCTGTCGTGTTTGTATTACATTCTATTTTTCTGTTTACCTGCGTGTTTCCGGTTTAGGTTATCATAAGGACTTCATTATTAATGAGTTACGAAAGTGCTAAAGTAATAAAGTAGCTTTCAGATTGTCTTGATAATTCATTTTGATGCAAAGGGCGAAGATCGTTGTGTTGAAATTGCCTTTCAATTTTCAGTCATAAATGTAGTGTTAATAAAGAAGTTCCCCAGAAGATCCAACAGCTGCTTTGGCAGAAACATTTCAGCAGTTTAATAGGCTGAGTTACATTATGGAGTAGCCTAGGAGAAGTGGAGTATGTTAGAGAGAGAAGGGGTCCAGGAGAGCTGGTTCCATTTTTTTTTAAAGTTATCTCTTCCAAGCTCAAGAATGGTTTATCCTGATGAGAACGGAATCAAGAAAAGATAAGAGTCCTGTGTGGATGCACGGGGAGCTCCTGACAAAATCCAAACATAAAATGTAAATGTACAAGATGTGGGAGCAGGGTCATGTGACCAAGGAAGACCATAGAGACCCTGTCTGAGTATGCAGGGATGGGATTAGGAAAGCCAAAGCCCACCTGGCATTCACTGAATCTGGTGAGGGATGTGAAGGACAACAAAAGAGCTTCTACAGGTGTAATGGCAGCAAAAGGAAGACTGGGAAAAATATGGGTGCTGTGCTGAATGGAGTAAAGAATCTACTGACAAAGGATGCAGAACAGGCCAAGGTACTCAATGTCTTCTTTGCCTCGGTCTTTACTGATAAGACTTGCCTTCAGGAACCCCAGGCCCATGAGATCAGAGGGAAGATCTGTGGCAAGGAAGACTTATCCTTGGTGGAGGAGGATCAGGCTATGAAATGTTTAGACAAACCTGGCATATACAAGTTCATGGGACCTTATGGGTTACGTCCATGAGTGCTGAGGGAGCTGCTTGGTATGGTCTCAAAGGCTCTTCAACTGCATTTGAAAGGTCATGACAACTGGGGGTGGTTCCTGAGGGCTGCTAGAAAGCAAACATCCCTTCTTTCAAGGGTAAGCGGGAGGATTCAGGGACTTACAGGCCCATCAGCCTCTAATCTGTCCCTGGGAAGGTGATGAAGCAAATAATTCTGGAAACTATTTTGAAATACAGGAAGTACAAGAAGGTTATTGGGAGTAGTTGGCATCAATTAGCAAAGGGGAAAATATGCTTGGCCAACCTAATACATGGCAGGTTGACCAGAGAATGGTGTGGACTTTCCATCCTTGTTGATACTCAGAACCCAACTAGACAATAACCTGAGGAAATGGCTTTAGCTGACCCTGCTTTGAGCAGAGTGTTTAGACTAGATGATCTGCAGAGGTTCTTTCCAATCTCAGCCATTCGGTGATTATATCCCATTAAAACTACAGACACATTTAGAATACAGAAGGTAGTTCCTCAGAGTTGAATTTGACGGTATTGGTCATTGGTGTGGAACCTTTCTCTGTGGGGGAAACTTCTGTTTCTTTAATTTATTTTTCATTTTGTTTCAGTAGTCCATTTATCTTTGGTGGAATGCTTTGGGTACAGAGAGAGATGCAAAAAAATGGGCAGTCTTTGCTCCTGAGTCTTATCATCTCTGTCTGCTAACTGATGTCATTTGAAGCGAAGATGTATTTTAAAAGTCAGAAAATGAAAAGAGTTGATTCAGTATATAATCTGGGAGTCTACCAATTTAGCTTTTGTTTATGGCTCCTAGAATACAGGCTAAAATTCTGTTAGGCTGCTGATATATCATGTCAGCAATGTTGACTCTTCCATAAGAGTGATCTAAAAGCCTTACACAGTTGGATTTTGTAATTAAGTGCATGGGAAATCACTGGAAAATAATGTAATGTAATGTAATAACTTGTAATGAAACAGGAGGACATAGTAAGTATTTATTCTTACTGTTCCTTGTAGGCTGAAAATGACTGTTTGGTACCAGTCTTGGATGCAATTTGCATGCCTGGTATAACCAGCTTTTCTGTATAGTGCTTACCTCTTTCAGAGTAAATAACCAATACCAGTGTTCTCCAAATAAAGCGAAAATTTTTAATCTCAGTAATTATTCGCTTTAATTAGGTTGAGTGTTTTCTAAGGGAAGTCATGCAAAAATGCTGAGAAAATAGGTAGGCTTATCACCTTAAGTAATATTTTATAGTATGAATAGGAGCTTGATTAAAATGGTTGTGACTTCAAGTCAGAATACCTGATTGCTTTTTAATGTTTTTCAGTGTTTAGCGTTATTATCTATTGTGTGTGTAGATATATAAACTTCCTTGCTGTTAGCTTCCTTGAGAATGCCTTACACATGATATGCTCGCTAAAATGAGACTAAGGGTGTGTAAGCTGTAAATCTTGAGTGCAAGTGCAGAACACATGAGCTGAAACAGAGAAGACTGAACAAGTATGGGCTTCCTACCTCCATTTTCTGGGAAAAGCACATGTTGCAGCTTCTTTTATTAGTTAGAACACATGGTTTATTTTGCAGGCCTCCTAACCTTTCTACAGAATTAAAAGAAAAAAAAAAAGCGCAAGGAGTGTTTAACACCCTCCCATAAACTGCTGTTTGAAGTAACACATTAATTTTTATCCTTAAGTTGATTTTTATTGCTAGCTTTATTGTTTTTCCTCATTTACTGGTAGAGTTGTTGCTTCCTGGTGGTACATCTAGTTGTCTTCTCTTATTGAGGAGGAAATTCTTTGCAGAGTGTTTATTTTAAGTAGTTTTTGTTTAAATTGCAATTTAATTTAGCTATTTTCCTTTTGTTCTGGAAAAATATTATTTTTCCAACAACTGGTTATTATTTGGTAAAGCAGGAGTTCAGTTTTGAAATTGTTACTAATTTAGTGCACATTTTTCTGAGAGTGTGTGCAAGAAGAACTGTAGATTATTTAAACTTTTTAAATTACACAGTTTGAATAATTTTGAGAGTATCTTTTTGTTAGAATTATTGTTACTTGAAGATATTGATTTGTGATGTTATAGCACCCGTCTGTATTTGAATGTGTGCATATTTATTTAGTTATGTATTTGTAAATAGAAACAGAAGGAATATGCATGGAGCAATGGTAGACTGTGGAAGCATTTGTGTGTATACATATATTTGTATTTTCCTTGAGTAGAAAACGTAATTTAGTTGATGCCTATATATCATCCTATATAACTTTGGGCACTTAGTGATGTCAGTAAGGTACAGATCTATATTTTTTCAAGGTCTCGTCACAATGGAAGGAGAAAGAGATCTTGACATAATTCAGCTCACTTAAGAGCTTAAATTGGAATTCAGAGGTTTCTGTTGCTCACTCTTAACCCTATAGATACATGATAACAGGTACAGGACCGTTTTGTGGGGCTTTTGCCTTGCTGGGCAGGGTAGTTGTGGGCAGCCTGGGAGAGCGCTGGCTGGCCATGGCCATGCCAAGGACTGCTCTGTAAGACTGACAGTAACGCTGTTCAGGTGCCAGTGTCTGGTGGTGTTTCCTGGCTCCATGAACGTGCTAGTGCAGGTGCAGCTTGCGAGGCTTCAGGGTGACTGAAGTCTTTCTGCAAGTGCTTGAGGGTAGGTACCTAAACTTGGGTAGGATGAATTGGGCCTGACTGCTAATACCTGTTTGGAGATGAAGGATAATTTGTGTTACCTGTCTTTGGATTTAAGTTCAGAGGGTCTCTTCCTTCTGTGCATGAAATATAATTTACAGAAGTTTGTAAGTGAAAAGCCACTCTATTCATTGTACATGTTAACTCTTTGAAAATGTCTGTTTACTTAAAAAAACCCCTTATTTAAATATGTAGGCTATGTTACTGGAATTGAACAAGCATGAAAAAATGGTTCTTAATGTATACTGACGAAACTTTTACCTAATTTTTATGTATATATTTATATCTCTATATAGAGATGTCATCCCTGACAATTGCTTTCTTCTAGCCTTCTGATGCATGTGAAGTTACTGGAAAATAATGAATACTTGCCTCTGGTTTTTACCCTTGGATTTTCTTTTTAGTAGTCAGTAGGGCAGGAATTGATAGTTTCTGAATTTTTACATTGCTAGCTGCTTCTGTTGCTTCTGTTTAATTCCTGTCATATTTTCCAGACAGCTTTTGTTTATGACCAAGTAGAATATTTGCACCTAATCCCGGAATAACTCTGTTGTACTATGTAAGGGCCTATGAGGAACTGCATAACATAATAGGCTGTAAATAAATAAAAAATAACAATATTTATATCTTTATATTATTTTTGTTATTTATTATGACAGCATTTTACATTTAATTTTTATCACTCATTATCATAGCTGTGCTTGAAAAATTAATTAAAAAAAGTAAAAGCATAGGTTCTGGCCTATTTCTAGTCTTGTAAATTATACACAAGTAGAGTTGATTACTCTGTTTACCTTTTTTACTTTATTCTTTTGACAGTCTGTGATTGTCTTTGAATCTGATGTGTGTATGGCATGCGGCCTTTGAGAGATTTTTTTTTTCCCCAACAACACTTACAACCTTTTGCTGCATATGAGGGTCAATAAGTGTATTCAGCAGAGTGCACCCGGTGCAAGTGTTACATTAAGATGTAGTGCTCTGCTGCAAGTTTCACAGCTGGCTTGTTTGTTTTCAGAGTCGATGTCTGAAACTGTCTTCATTCCTTTTCTCTTGCTGCATATTGCTGTTATAAACTGTCTGGGGCAGGGACCACCTTCTGAAATAGCAGATGTGGTGACAGCAAAACCAGCAGTATTGCTATCCTGCAGAAACCGGTTTCTGCTAGCAGGTCTGTAGTGGCAGATAGTGGCTAGAAATTGATGTAAATACTTTAATGCAAAAGTCTATCTAGCAAGTTAAAGAACATGTTTCTGACTTGAGCCAAGAGTTTTCGCCCATAACTTCAGTTAAATGCTGCATTATTAGAATGTCTAAATGTAGAAAATTCTATTATTTATATACATAGTATATGTATATATGTATATTTGTATACCATTTAGCAAAATCTAGTACTTTACATTAATAATTTAAGAAGTTTTTACAGAGAAATATAACCCTGAGCCTTTCTCACATCCTTTGCTTGACAACCGCTTGCAAGAGTTGCTCTACTGAAGTACTGCTGTCACAGAGTCCAGAATTCCTTAATATTAATGACATCATGAATTGTGGTGTGGATACTGTAAAGTATGATTGTGTTTAATTTTTTACAGGTTAGTTTTGTGGTTTTGATTATTGTCCAAATCTACTGTTAAATACACGTAGTTGCTTTTAGTTGAATAATAAAACCTTTGTTTTTAGAATTTTTTTTTTTTTCATAATATTTCTCTTCACAGGGGAAGCTGCAGGGAAAAAATTAAAGTGGTGTCCTGATTTAATATGTTTGTCCAGTTGCTCTTAAACAAAGTCTTTGTTGCTGATGAAGATAAGATTCCCCTGCACCCGCTTTGTTTTAATTGTCTTTATGGTTCATGGAATTTGCTTTTTTGAAACAGTAATTTCAGTATTCCTTGCATGTTCCTCATTGAACGGAATGTGTACCTGTTGTCTATATCTTCTAAAATTAAAATTACTAAATTTAAGGGATTATAGTTGCCCATCAGCATTTGTTTCAGGAGTTTCTATGTGTATGTCAGCGTGTCTTCTGGCTCCCTAAATGGTGTCCTCCACATCTTATGGCATATCATAAAAATATGCTTGGCAGTAAAGGCTCAGAGTAAAAACTCCTTAGCAACACACTCAGTCAGTTGTTTGGAGGGTTAGTTCAAATAGCGGGTAGGGAAAATCGAGAGTGGTACATTCTCTTTTATGCTTTGTGGAAATACTTGATGTTACAGGACTGCTAATTGTTTAAGAGTTGACTTCACAACGTAATCTTGTACACTAACATGGTCATCAAATTAATACAAATTTAATTTATTGTGGCTCTTTCTCTACTGCTTTTTGTCCTGTTCTTTATTTACATGGGAGTTAATTATTTAGTAATTTTGAGGACAATTGTTAAATTATATCAGGGCTGAGTTAATTGAAAGCAAGGGCTGGTATACATGCTGCCTAGCCTTAGTTGTTTCCAAGTCAAATATCTAGTCAAAGGTTGCAGTTCCATCGCTGGTCAAGCAGATTTCAGTCAGGGTCAATGTGACCCAACTCTCCTGCTCTCTCATTTCCACTCCTTTTGCAATGGTCCCATTTTCTTATTTTACCGTGGGGGGAGTCAACTCGAAGTACTAATTTGTCACTGAACTGGAGAGGAAGCCTAGCTGGAAAATAGCGTCTTTCTGATTTCTCTCTCTGATCTGGTTCACAAATGCTTTTGCCAAAATACGCGGGAAAACAGGTGTTTGAGTAAGTGGCCAAAAAGCAAGTAATGTGGAAACAAGTTCTTTAATTTATGTGGCATTGTTATTTATTTGTAACCTGTGTTATTGTTACTGTATTGCACTTAAGAGTTTGAAATGGATGTCTGTGAATGTATTTTCACTTGCAGGCCAGGCATTTCTCTTTTTACACTTTTAAATGTTCATCTCCTCCAGAACGAGTGTAATTCTTCTCTCACTTTATCACTGGACCTTGAATAAATTACTCTTACTTAGCTTGTAAGGGACTGTGCTAATGTGTTATATGAGCAGTTATTTTCTCTAATTTTAGCAGTACATAACTGAAGTACACTTTTTATAGGAGGATAGGTGCAGAGAGAGTCATAACACAATGAAATAGTTTACATGTATTGCCAAGTACTTCTGGTAAACTGTGACATATGTGAAATAGGTGATAGACTTTCTAGGTTTTTCTTACTACAGTCATTTGGGTGACCAGTGCATCCATCCCAATATCAAGAGAGGAATCACAGTGTAATATCATGTTCAATTTTATAATATGGTGTTTAAATACCATTAGTCAAAGGTCTTATACAAAGGCCCATACCTTTCTACCTCTGGATGGTGCCTAGTACATTAATAGCATGTAGTGACAGAGATAATGCATCCGTCCCCTCTTTCTTACTTTCTGAAAAACAATAATAGAAATTTTGTTTTATTAAGAACTGAATTTTGCTATTTTGAAGCCAGTTCAAACTGATAATTTTTACAGGTTGCCATTCTGAGTGTGTATTGGACATGTTTTTACGCTGGTCTCTGGAGTTTTACTGACTGTAGCAACTAAATGGCAAATCTAAAAAAACATTTAAGAATGCTAGGAGGCCTGCATGGATGAACCAAGGAACTCCTGGACACACTTCAAGACAAAAAAGAGAATTTACTGAAAGTGGAAGAAAGGACAGGTAGACCGGGAAGAATACAAAGAAGTTGTCCGAGCAGCCAGGGATCAGGTAAAGAAAGCTGAAGCCCAGATAGAATTAAATATGGCCAGGGACATCAAGGGTATCAAGAAAAACTTTTATAGGTATGTCAGTGATAAAAGGAAGACTAGGTAAGCTGTGGGCCCTCTTTGGAAGGAAACAGGAGAACTGGTCACAAGGGGTATGGAGAAGTCTGAGGTTCTCAATGACTTCTTTGCCTCAGCCTTCACCAGCAGGGGCTCTAGCCACACTGTGCAAGTTGTGGAAGCTGAAGAAGGGGACTGGGAGAAGGAAGATCCGCCCACTGTAAGTGAAGATCAGGTTCATGATTACCTAAAGAACCTGAAGGTGTACAAGTCCATGGGATCTGAGGAGATCCATTCTTGGGTCCTGAGAGAACTAGCAGACCAAGTTGCTAGGCCACTTTCCATTATATTTGAGATGTCATGGCAGTCTGGTGAAGTGCCCACTGACCGGAAAAGGGGAAACATAACCCCCATTTTCAAAAAGGGAAAAAAGGAAGACCCAGGCAACTACAGGCCAGTCAGTCTCACCTCTGTGCCTGGCAAGATCATGGAGCAGATCCTCCTGCAGGCTCTGCTATGGCACATGGAAAATGTGGAGGTGATTGGTGACAACCAACATGGCTTCACCAAGGGAAAAACATGCTGATGAATCTGGAGGCCTTTTATGGTGGAGTTACAGCATCAATTGACAAGGGAAGAGCAACTGGTGTCATCTATCTGGACTTGTGCAAAGCCTTCGACACTGTCCTGCACAACATCCTGGTCTCAAATTGGAAAGACGTGGATTTGACGGATGGATCACTCGATGGATAAGAAATTGGCTGGAAGGTGGCACTCAAAGAGTTGCGATCAATGGCTCCATGTCTGAGTGGAGACCAGTGACAAGTGGTGGGACTGATGCTGTTTAACATCTTTGTCGGCAACAGGGACAGTGGGATTGAGTGCATCCTCAGCAAGTTTGCTGATGACACCAAATTGTGTGTTGAGGTCGACACGTTGGAGGGCAGGGATGCCATCTAGAGGGACCTTGACAGGCTGGAGAGGTGGGCCCAGGCCAACCTCATGAAGTTCAACAAGGCCAAGTGCAAGGTCCTGCACCTGGGTCAGGGCAAACCCAAGCATAGATACAGGCTGGGCGATGAGTTGATTGAGAGCAGCCCTGCGGAGAAGGACTTTGGAGTGCTGGTAGATGTTAAGATGAACATGAGCCAACAGTGTGTGTTGCAGCCCAAAAAGCCGACTGTATCCTAGGCTACATCAAAAGAAGCGTGGCCAGCAGGTCAAGAGAGGTGATTCTGCCCCTTTGCTCTGCCCTCGTAAGACCCCACCTGGAATAGTGCGTCCTTCTCTGAGCGCACAACACAAGAAAGACATGGAGCCGCTGGAGCGAGTGCAGAGGAGGGCTACCAAGGTGGTCAGAGAGTTGGAACAACTTTCCTACGAGGACAGGCTGAGAGAGTTGGGCTTGTTCAGCCTGGAAAAGAGAAGGCTCCGGGGAGACCTTCTAGCGGCCTTCCAGTACCTGAGGGGGGCCTACAAGAAGGCGGGGCAGGGACTTTTTACAAGGGCCTGCAGTGATCGGATGAGGGGTAATGGTTGGAGGCTGGGCAAGGGCAGGTTTACACTAGATATGAGGAAGAAGGTCTTCACCCTGAGGGTGGTGAGACACTGGAACAGGTTGCCTAAGGACGCTGGGGATGCTCCATCCCTGGAAGTGTACAAGCAAGTGATCAACCTGGTCTGGTGGGAGGTGTCCCTGCCCATGGCAGGGGGCTTGGAACTAGATCATCTTTGAGGTCCCTTCCAACCCAAACCATTCTATAATTTTGTCTTTGACCTGTCAGCTGATAATAGAAATCCAGTGTAACAGACCGTGGCTTAAGCTTTTTGTGTTCTACAAAAATAAAAAAAAAAAGATAGTTAAGATAAAATGCAGTTCATAGTAGTTGTAGATTTTTTTTTAAACTAGGTTCTTTGGATCGGAGATGTTGGTGATGAATAATGGTTTCTATTCAGCCAGCTTTACAATCCTATTTTACTGTTAAAAATGGAAGACGTCTGAAATAGCATAAACTTACTGAAAGGAGTTCTGCAGCCTAGGCTTCTCTGTGGGAAGTTGTATTTGTCTGCAAGCTTTAATACAAGCTTTCCTTTTCCTGGCAATTAGCTCTTTTGGTGGTGATAAGTTCATCCTCAGTGGATTTGGATGTTGACATAGAGGTTTTTAATTGTCTTTAATCTAATCTGCCAGTGAAACTCTTCTGTTTGTCAAAAGGTTAACTTTTCCTGGTATTGCTCACACATAACTTATTTTCATGGGCATATTATTTGAAGTATTGCTTGTTCTAAAATAGAATTGTAGTTCAGTGAAGCATTCCAACTTTCAGTCTTCAAAGAGCGTTTCTGATCTGAATTTGATTAGTATTTACTAAGACTTCAAAAAGGACTTAAATAGGGGCTTAATAAAGAAAAGGATTGCATAAAGCATTCTGGGGGGTAGGATCACATGTTGAGATAGAACTAAAAATTTTCCAGTATAGAAAATAAACTTTGTTTTAGTCAGCCCTTGCTGAACGATTTTTCTGTCACTGCCAGGTAGAACAATCTGTTTGTAGGGCTTTCAGTATGAAGGTGGTAGGAAGCTATTTGCTGATGTCTACATTTAGCCTGTACCAGAGCTAAACTGTAGCAGTTATTCTATCACCTGATGACCCCTCCCCAGTTGAGAAGGGAAATCAGGAAAAGGAGAGGAAATCCAAAGGTTGAAGCAGGACAGATTTCATGAAACAACAGAACAAATAAAGTGTACAAAGTTATACTCAGCCTAGAATGTCTGGCCCTCTGGAGCAGGAGGAGAAGGCCGAGAGCAGGAGGAACCCCAACAGGAACTCCACAGGAGCTCCCCTTCCTCAGCCAACCTTCCCCCTTTATAATGACTATGACATGATGGTACGGGCTGCCCCTGTAGCTAACTCGGCTCAGCTGCCCTGGCTGACTCAAAGCTGCTAGCAGCCTGCCCAGCATGGCTGTGGATGGTCTAGGATTCTACCCCAGCCAAACCAGGACAGATGAAGATGCCATTTTTCTTGTAATGCATTGAGATTCATGACTATCACATTTGTCTTATTTAGTAAAGGACTGTGAACTTCTCTAGCTTCCCAACATATACATGAGATGTTAAAGTTTAGCTGTCATGCAAAACCATTACAATATAGTGATGTCATTGTTCTCTTTGTGTTCGTGTATCCAAATGAAGAATTACACTGGGGAGCTGCTTGGTGTTTTAAAACAAACTAATGTTTGGACAGATCGTAACCTGTTTTAGACTGGTGACTTGGTTTAAGAATCAAAAGGTTTTATACTGGTGCAAAGTTAGGGGCAAGACAGTAGACTGATGTGAGAAGAGTGTAGAATGACTTTTGAGGGCTGACTTAGAATGACTCTACAACTTAATATTAAGACGTTTGTGTTTGCCTTTCAAAAATGTGGCGGAACTCCAATACTTCTGTGGGTGGAATTGAATGAATGAGGTTTCAGAAATTATTTATTTTAGTAGCTGATTTCTTTTGTGGGATTCAAAGTGAGAAATGAATTCCAGGCAAGACTGGAAAAAATTTTGGAAGTGTTGTAGACATACAGAATGGAAGAAATTAATACTAAAATTAGAATCCTAAATACTAAAATGTCCTAATTAATTTACAGAATAAATTGCTGTCATAAAACTTTAGGAAGTTTTATGTAGATTGCTAGTATAAACATCCATTACATGGAGCATTGCATAAGTATGTGAGAAACCTTTAACCTGGCTTTTTTTTCTAGGTAATTTAGAGTTTTTGAATATATTTTGATTATGATGCCCAAGTTAGTTTTGGTCATCTTATTCTGGTAATAAATTGAGATTGGGAGAGAGAAGTTTTAAACACTGAGCAAAACTGGAAAAAAAAGCAAGATGAGTATATTTCTCAAAGAAAATCTATTGTTGCTCTTGGAGTTTGTGGATGGTATCTTTTGTTTAAATCCAGGAAGAGGATTTGTGGAGAGATAACTTTTGCAAGTCAGACTTAATTACATTTATCTAGTCAGTGGCATCAACCCTAATGTTTAAAGAGAAGGTAGTAAGGAATATATGGTAAAGGTCATATTTTTTATAATTAACTGAGATACAGATCCTTTCTCTAGGTGCAATACTGAAGCTGTCAAGCTTTGATTGTTTTCCTTTTTTTTTTTTTTTTTTTTGTCCAGAAGGGATCGTCTAGTTCATAAATGTATTACAGCTGTGTGCATTATGGTGACAAACTACTGTCTGTTGTCCTGTTCACTTTTCTGAAATTGTTTTGTAAATCTGATTAGTTTAATGGAAAGGGAATCGTTCCAGATGTCAAAATATTATTTGTAGATGTTCCCTGCTATGTAGAGCATAGGATTTGAATCATGAAATAAGAGGAAGAGGAAGAATTAATTTCAGAAGTTAGAATTCAGAAGCATAGGATACTGTGGACTAAATGGCTTAAGTATTCCTATCCAGTAATTAACACAGATAAAAACATCTGAAATATTAATCTTCTGTTGAATCTTTAATGTTTTGTTTTGCATCTCATGCTGTGCTGTGGGAAAAATTGAAACAGATAGTTCAAAGAGTTTTTGCTGTTACTCTCTTTCAGTAGGCACTATTATGTGTATGCAAAATCACACTGCGAACAAAAATCATCAGTCTAAATCTATTGGTTTTTGTAAGACTGCTTATCAGGAGGAACATAACAGCATTGTAAGTGACTAACTAGCTCTGTCATGGAAATTGGAGCACAAACCTGCCTCTTCTGTCCCTGTACAAAACATTTTTGCCTACTGACACTGAGGCTCACCACTCCTTGTCTCTGCAGTGCTGGTAGTGAGAGTTCCCACTATTCTTGCCACGGTTGTGTGTAAGATTTTCATGGTAATCATCTTGGGCTTTAGAAGTGTCTGATACATTCCTTTAGTTCTGGCTGGTGACATCCAGTCTTTATACAATCTGTATGTTCTTGAATGTAGATCATACTGTTTGTTGCACATCTATATTTCATTTATTCTGGGAAACTTCATGGGTTTTGCTAACTAGTATTTGCATTGGTGCTTTATAGTTTTTTTACATTAATACTTTCTAATTGTTTCAGCTATGTGGGGAGGTCTGTAGGGTATCTGCCTACTGAAGTTATTGGTGCTTTCATGGAAAATACATTAAAATTGCCCTTTAAGTTTCAAAATGCCGTAGAGAATTACGTTTCCTCTCTCTCTTTCTCTTTTTGTATATAGCTTCTGTCATTATTACCCTCTGATGTTGGCATCAGCAAACATTGTAGAGTCCAGAAGTAACATAGGGAAAGAAAACGAAGGGGAATTACATTATTTAATACAGATAATGAGAGCATGTCAACTAGGTGAAATGGAACTGCTCAGAATGGAACGTGAGCAGACTGTTGCTTTTTGTGTATCATCTCTCTCAAAATGTTTTGCCCTATTAATACCCTACCCTTAAGCATAATTTTTTTGGCAGTAAGTCATTTTGAGAAGGTGTCTAAGTTGACAGCTTGTAGAGAGAACTTGTGCTATTAAGCATTCTCACTTAAAAATTACGTTACAAAGTTCTCTGTACTACCACAAACAGTTAAAATTAGACTGAACTTGCAAGTAAAAGAACAGTTATTTTGATTTTTTTAAATGAGCATTTTTGTAGGGTCATTTGCAAAGATAAGGACGTATTTGTGATTAGCAAATTGTATTTCTTTGAGCTTCTGACAGTCTTCGTGATCTAATCTTATTGCAGGTAAATAAATTCCTCTGTTATATAAGTTTTATATGAAATCCGTATTTTCATGGAAAAAATATGAAGTAGTAGTGCCAGGTCCAGGGAGATGATGCAGCAAGGCCAGAAACAAAACTGTAGAGCACCCAGTTTCTGGTGATAGAGGATACAGAGAGGGTGGAGTTACTGAATACCTTCTTTGCTTCAGTCTTTACTGCTAATGGGCCCTCAGGAATCCCAGACCATGGAGGTAAGAGAGGAAGTCTGAAGAAAGGAAGACTGTCATTTGGTTGAGGAGGATTGGGTTAGGGATCTTATAGGCAAACTGGACACCCACAAATCCATGGGCCCCGGTGGGATACACACACACGTGCTGAGGGAGCTGGCAGATGTTATTGCTAAGCCACTCTCCATCATCTTTGGAAGGTCATGGAGGATAGGAGAGGTGCCTGAGGACTGGAGGAAAGCCAACATCACTCCAGCCTTCAAAAAGGGCAAGAAAGAGGATCCAAGAAACTACAGGCCAGTGAGCCTCACCTCCATCCCTGGAAATGTATTGGAACAGCTCATTCTGGATGTTGTGTCTAAGCATTTGAAGGTTATCTGGAGTAGTCAACGTGGATTCACCAAGGGGAAATCATGCCTGACAAACCTGACAGCCTTCTGTGATGGCATACTGGCTGGGTGGATGACGGGAGAGCAGTGGATGTTATCTACCTCGATTTCAGCAAGGCTTTTAACACTGTCTCCCACCACATCCTCATAAGTAAACTTAGGAGGTGTGGGATTGTCGCGGTTTGAGCCAACCCAGCTGGCTTCAAAAGCACCATGCAGCTGCTCACTCAGCCCTACCCTGTCCCCTGAGGGATGGGGAAGAGAAAATACAATCAAAAGGGCCTGAGGATCAAGACAAGGACAGGGAGGGCTCACTCACCAGTTATGGTCACGGGCAGAAGACAGGCTCAACTTGGGGACAACAACATACATTTAATAAAACAACCACCACTGTCAAAGATAGGGAGAGATACAACCAGGTCTTAAGTACAACACACCTCCCCCTGCACCCTGCCTTCTTCCCTGGCTCAGCTCTGCTGCCTCTTCCCCCCACCAGCACAGGGGGCAGGGAATGGGGGTCACAGTCTGGCCGGCACAAGGTGTCTGCGCTGCTCCTTCGCCCTCAGGCAGAGGGGCCCTCACAGCCCTCCTCTGCCCCACCGCGGGGTCCCTCTCCCGTTGGGGCGGTGGGTGAAGGGTTGTCTGCCGGGAGAGGGACCTGCAGGCTGCAGGGCAGCCTCTGGGCCATCACTGGGCTCCAGGGGCTGCAGGGGCTCAGCCGCCACCTCCCCACAGGCCGCAGGGGAACCCCTGCTCCGGCACAACTGCCCCTCTCCTGCCTCACTGACCCGGGGGTCTGCAAGGTGTTGTCTCTCTCCCATCCCCCTTCGCTCGTCAACATACACCAAAACAAGAGACAGCAATCAACCCCTTCTTTCGTTAGTTTGCAGAGGTGCCATTGGTCTGGCCTTGCCCAGAGGTGGGTCCAAAATTGGAGCTGGGGGAGCTTCTCAAAGCCTCTTACAGGAGCCACCTCTGGTGCCCAGTGCCAGGACAAGGGGCAACAGGCACAAACTGGAACACAGGGAGTTCTGCCTGAACATAAGGAAAAACCTTACATTAAGGATGGCAGAGCACTGGAACAGGCTGCCCAGGAAGGTTGTGGAGTCTCCTTCCCTGGTGATATTCAAAACTTGCGTGGACGCAATCCTGTGCAACCTGCTGTAAATGAACCTGCTTTAGCTGGGAGGTTGGACTAGATGATCCCCAGAGGTCCCTTCTAACCCTTACCATTCTGTGACTCTCTGGTTCTTTGATACTAGAATTTTTGTGTTATTGGCATATATAACTAAGGTTTTGTTTAGTAGTGTACAACTTGTTTGGGTTTTCTTCTGACTATAAAGTTTTTTTTTAAAAAGAAAAATATGTGCTTTGATCTTGCTTGCCAGTCAACTGTAAAATTCTTTATTAGTCAGAGTTGAAGTAATTATTTTATGTTTCAAGAACAAACACAAGCATATGCACATACATGCTTTCAAAGTCCTGAAATCGCCCACACTGACAGGGCCAGTGCACAAGGT
Source organism: Leptosomus discolor (assembly GCF_034619465.1). NCBI lineage: Eukaryota > Metazoa > Chordata > Aves > Leptosomiformes > Leptosomidae > Leptosomus > Leptosomus discolor. The sequence goes on from NC_141419.1 coordinate 78,206,122, forward strand.
ACAGGAATGAAAGTAGTTTTCAGTTACCAGCAAGAGAATTGATTAGCAGCTGGATGTGTTGCATTTGTGTTGCAAAATTTTATCTCCTTACATATAAGTGCCGTATCTCACTGGGGTGAATGATGAATCAGTGATTCACCAGATTGTAAAGAAGGGTATAAAATAAGTCAAAGGCAGCAGGGCCCTCAGCTCACAATTTAATATAAAATGTATTTGTGAAAGACGTCTTATGGCAGGCTGTCAAGTGTAGGCACTGTTCACTCCTCATCATTATCTTGAACTCTGTTGCATTAACTCCTCTATTGTTTGTCGTTGAAGTTATTTACTGCAGTATATTCCATTCTCGGGTCTTAATAAAATAATTGTGAAATAGTAGTAAGTGATTTTTTTTTTGAGGTTACTTTTTCATCTTGTATGTGAGGAAATTAAATGTTATTTCCATGTGAGAGAAGCTGTCTCTGTCAGACAGTATCAGAATCCTGGTTTTGTGGCTTTCACTTCTGGGTGTTAGTTATGAGGTGATCTTTCTCAAATATTGGATTTCTTACCTTTTCTTGGTTAAAGGTAGTTTCAAAACTGTATTTGCCTAATAGAGTCAATAATAAAAGGTGTCCATATTTCCGTGTGTGGCTGAAATAAAAATTAGTAAAATGGGGAGTGAAGCTTATGTTAAAATCTTGATCTTGTAGTTTAGCGTGATGATAGGTGGTAGCTGCTTTTGGCATGTGATGAAGTGGTATTTCCTATCTGTGCTTCTGTGGACGTTCTTAAGTGAGATAAGTCTCTCTGAAATATTTGCGTAGCTATTTAGTTTGTCGTGTGTTCAACTGATTTACTTGTAACAGAACTTTGTATTTGCTGCGTAGGAAAAGATTTAGCTGTATACATCAGACTTATTTTACTATATGCACTAAATGTCCAGGTGTCATGACCTGATAGTCAGGGGTCTAATATGTGCAAGAATAGTAACTCTGATGAATAATTATGCTTTGAAATGATGTGCGTTAGCTATGCACATGCAGTTTTACCCCATGGTTAAATCAGTATAGTTTACCTACTCAAAGGGCAGTTACAGCCTTACATTTTGGGTTTGTCTCCTTTACTGTGAGACAAGAACATGTATATGGTCAGGTGTCATTGAAGAATTGTCATGCACCTCTTCACCTGTGTTGATTCGTGTGACCATGCCTAATTCATCCTGTGAAATTAAAATATTGTGTTGGAAGCTGAGTAGATAGTAAAGCAATTGGTTTTAACTTCCTCCCTGCATAATCAGAAGTAACGAGTGACACTTTATTTACCATAAAATAGCTATGCTTTTGAGCTGCACTAGTGATGGTTCATCAATATTGTCAGAACTGTCTGCAATAAAAAAAAAAAAAAAAATTGTAGAGTTTCTGGGACTACAAAAGAACATTTACTGTTATACTTCATGTATTTAAAGGCCTACAAATCTTGTGAAGGTTACCAGTGAGGTTAAACGTGCTGTATGGCACTAACTACGGACAAGAGTTTTCTGTGTGCACTTCAGCAAACAATTTGCTTTTGCCTGTTCCTGCACACAGTTTTTTCCTGGATGCTTCTATAAAGCACCATACACCTCCCTCTCCATCCCCAGCAGAGGAAGTATTTTACTGTAAAAACCTGGCTGGATTACAGAACGCCGAAGCTGTTAAAAACAAAAAAAACGTATTACATTCATTCTCCTTTATTCTTTTCAGTTTCCTCCTTCACCTGTTCTTTGAATCTTTTCTCTCACAGTCCAGCTTTGCGTCAACCCCCAGCTTAAAAAGGGAAGTCTGTTCCTGTAATCAACTTCTGCTTTGCTTTTCATTCCTCTTTTTATGTACTCTGTATAATTACTGGCTAGTGTTCTTTTTCTCTAGCTTCCACCGAAGTCTGAATTTGACCCTACACTAGATTAAAATTGTTCTAGCTTGTGTTTCTGGTGGCCACAGACCATTCATATTCATTCTATGTGTTATGAGTATTTGACAGTTAGCCATATTCTTTTTAATTTTTTTTTCTGCTTTCCTTCCTTAGCTCTGTCTAACCATGTTTTTGTCGTCTTCCTGTAATACCTGATTGTAGGAGTATTCCTCCAAGTGTCTCAGAATTCTGAGGAGTCACATTGCCTGATTCTTTCTTCTGACACTGTACTCCTGTGCTCTGCCTCTCTCCTGCAGGCATGTCTCATTTTGTCTGATTTTGTCTGAGAAAATGCCATCTCATCTCTTCAGAGTGTCTTCAGATATTTTCAGTGTCACTCTGAGCATGCCCTGTCTCCATCTGTTCCTGAAGCATCAACTGTGGCAAGCCTGTTGGAGTAAAACTACTGGACTCTAAATCCTGCCTAATCTCCAGTGGTGTTTTTTAGCATTATATATGTATGATTCAAAAACTGATCTTTGTGTAACTTAAATAGGGTTTGGTTTTGGTTTTTTTTTAACCCAGAAGCCTCCATACTTTTTATGGAAATATGACTTTATTTAAATAATTTAATTTGAGAGTTCAAGAGATCCTCCTGTTTTCCCAGAAGTGGTGTTGAAAAAGCGAAGTGTACGCATGAGTTGTTTGTTTCAAAAGTTTAGCAAGCTGTAGTAAAACGTGCCAAGTCTGTATAGCTCCCAGATGGTCAGAAGCATGTCTGAGGAAAGCAGTTTTAATACTTTAGGGGAGCTGTGGGATTTCATACGTTAAAATAAAAATTGGCAAGATCCATCAAGTCTTCTACACTGAAGCCATCTCAGATATATCCAGTTCTCAATAATTTATTCCTTTTTATGGCATTGCAATAAAGAAGAGAAAAAGATAATTAAGTTCTGGTTATAATTGTGTAATTTTTTTGAAGTGAGATGTACTATTTCACTGAAATCACTGTGGGTAGATAAACTAAGTGTACTGTATCTCTGTACTCACATAAATAGTAATTCAATACTTCAAAACATAATAGTCTTAAAGATGCTTTATATTTCTGAGGTTTAGATGCTTAGTTACACTGTGTATACAGATTAAGGCTTTACTTTTGCAGGAAATTCTAATCTGATATTCTATAAAATCAAGATACACCCATTATACTCGGTGGCTTCTTTACTGCTACATTAGATAAATTTTTTTAGTAATCTCAGACATCTAAAAATTAATTGGTCTATTTGTTGCAAGATTATGTTTTGCTTAAAATTTGTTTTCATTTAGCCAAGAGATCATTGTATTTCATCTTAAAACATGTGTTACTAATGTTGCTGATGTCTTAGTATCATATAATCCTAAGGAACCCTAGAAGATTTTATACTTCAACTCCTGCTCAAAGCAAGGTCGACTAGAGCAAGTGGCTTAGGACGTTGTACAGTTGGGTTTCTCCAACAATGGAGATATGTTTAAACATAATTCCCTGTGCTTCTTTTGTGCCTGTTGCTTCTTGTCTTGTCACTGGGCACAACTGAAAAGAGTCTGGTTCCATCTTCTTTACGCCTTGCCTCCCTTCTAAATTGGGTATTTTTACACTTTGATGAGATCCTTCTTGAGCCTTCCCTTCCCCAGGCTGCATAGTCCAATCTTTCTCAGCGTCTACTTATATGACAGATGCTCTAAGCCCTTAATCATCTTTGTGACCCGTTGCTGGACTCTCTCCTGTATTTTCATGTCTCTGTCATACTGGGCAGCTCAGAACTGGACCCAGCACTCCAGATGTGGTCTCACCAGAGCTGAAGTAGATCACTCCTCTGTCTGCTGGTGGTGCTAAGGCATCCCAGGATGCTGTTGAGCTTCTTTGTTGCAGGGGCACGTTGCTGGCTTGTACTCAACTTCTTGTGCCCCAGGACATCCATGTCTTTTATCTGCAAATCTGTTTTGCAGTCAGTAGGCCCCCAGCCGACTGGTGCTTGGGATTAGTCGCCACTTTGATAAATATCAAAGGTTTCTTAAGAAGGTTTATAGCATTACTGGTGGATGAATCTGTGATTTTTGAGTCTTAGTCTTGTTTCTGAGATGTTACTTTTTATACAAGTTATTTTAACTTGTATAAGAAGTGCTAGGTTTCATATCCCATTTTCTGAAGGGACATGAAATTCAAATGCTTGTTACTGTACATCAGCTGTGCCATAGTGTGTGTTCTGAACATACGTGCTCTCTTTCCATATCAGGCATATGGGAAGAAGTTCAGGTAGACCTCAGTGGAACAGCATTAAGCTAAAATTCGTTACTTCACTTTTGCTGGCCATGACATGGCAGTTTTTGCAGCTCAGCTAATGCATACAAGCTTGTTACCTGTTGCTCAACTATATGTGAGCTTATTTATTTGGTAAGGAAAGAAATAGGAATAGCAAATGGAATGCTTTTTAAATTTGTGTTAGTTAAACCCAAAGCAGATGTCATATTTATATTGAAATTTTCCTTTTGAAAACTAGTTTTCCCTGCTTATAATGATAAAGGTTCCATACAGTTCATCTCAAAAAAGATACTGAGAGACAGTAAAATGATAGATTTTTTAAATTATTTCTTTTACAACACTACCTCTGTGTTATGTCACTTCTTATTTCAGCCAAGGTTTATGGTTTTCATGAAACATTTACTGGAACATGGACTTTACAACTGTATCTTATATTCTCTGGCAACTTTTTCAGTAAGGCATTTGATATTTAATACAGTATATAATGTTTTCCTTCAAAAGAATGAGGTAGAAAATTCTTGAATTCATGGACTATCTTTAGAGAAAGGAATTTTTTCCTAAATTTGCATTACTGGAGCAAGCAACATGGCTCACTTTCTCTTACTAAGAACAGTGTCCTTAGTTTTTGCTGGAACAACAATGGAAACATCTTTTTTCCTGAGTATTTGAAAGAATAGAACAGTAATGTTTTATCAGGATTTCTTCTTTAGGAAACATATGCAATGAGAAGATCAATATTCCTCAGCTGTGTGGATATGTCCATGCTGTAAACTGGTAGTCAGCTTTCAGTCTTTTTAAGCAGGCGATTCAGCTTGTACCTGCAGACAAATCTTCCTTTTCCATTCCTCTTCCATTTTGTTCTCAATCCTGGGAAGTGATTCCGGCATTGTCATTTCTCTTCGATCTCGCTTTCTGAGGCTCACAGGTAGACTTGAGTCACTGTTCACACACCAAACACATACAGCACAGCATTTCTGTCAGTGGACAACTTCTTTTCCTTTGCCTGTCTTTATTCTGTTGACAGAGTGTTGACAAATTGGCAGGAAAACCTAACAGGATTTGGGGGAATATTTGCTTATAATTGATGCTCCCTTCAGAGGTAGCATGTTCTTGCTATGACTTTTTATCCCATTCAGATTGACACTTTAAGCAGTGATGTCCCCTCCATAGAAGTAAAAATGAAGATTCCTGAAATATAACTTTTATCTTGTATCTTCCTATTTGCAGAATGCCAATGTTGTTCCTTCCTTTCTGTTCACTGATGTTGTTACGGTATTTGATGTATTTCCCAAAATCATCTTTTCCCAAACTTTTTTTGCTACCTCACAATATTGTGCCTTGCTGCATGGCCAGCACACCACCTAAGTGAGCTGAGGACTTACCTTACTCATGTAGGTTTTATTGTGCGATGTCTCTGCTAGTTCTTGAACAAAACTATAATCTTCCACTCAAAAAGTAGTTCTTGCTAGCTGAATGACAGCTTAAGGCTTCTACTGACAAATGTAGAAAATGTGGTGTTTCCTTTAGTGTGAACACTTGCCCGTGGAGAATGAAGTGAGATCACAAATGCACAGCTGGTGGCTAAACTTTGAGGAAATGTGAAACTTTATTGAAACATCCTTTGCTTAGTGCTCGTCATACTTACAAGTGTCACTTACAAACTAATAATGATACCCGAATCATAATGAGAGTTTGACTTCAGTTGCATTGTTTTTCCAATCTATTCCTCTATTCCAAGACAGTTCAGAACTTTCTGAAGTCTTCATGTGACTGCTGTGGAAAACATGGAGGCATAGTACAAGCCAGAGGACTGAAAAATGGGGCAGGGAAAGGGAAGGAAGAATGGGGAGTAGGGGAAGATAAAAATGAAGAGCATGTGAAAATTACTTTAGTTTTATCTATGCTATATTAAAATTGCAGTGTGCGTATCTATCAGGAGTAACTGTTTTCATACCTTTGCAGTAAAAGGAGTTCCTACACATTTCCATAAAAAAGGTGTCTTTTGAAACAGAGTCAGAGAACATGTGGCACCCCACAGACTCGTTAATGTTAATTCAAGTCTGCCTTTAGGGCTAAAAGACTGCACCCCTGTAACTGTCTTACTGTGCTGTCACAGCTCTTCAGTATGGTTCGAAACTCTAGTATGAATTTGTCCAAGTTTTACCCCTTTGTTCAAGACCTACTTTTTATTAGTTTTGGTGAACTCTTCTGTTTTGTCTTGTTTACTAGGGAAGGGCAACAAATTACGGAGCTACTGTATACCTTCCAAAAATTGAGTGATTTCAGTATAGCTGTTTATGTTCAACTTCCTTCTTATAGTTATGTACCAAAGTTATGCAGATGTCTTCGGTATCTTACAGTACAGAAATGTGGGAGGGCAACTCCTGTGTTTCAGCCTTTTTAGACTGTAAAGAAATTTTGAGTGTAGCAAGGCATATTGGGTTCAGATTGTATTTCTTTATGCCTGACTAAGGATGATTTTGACAATGAGGGGAGTTGGACTCAGTTGAAGATTTCTAGTTTTAAGTCATTGCTTTGCCATAGGTTTCCTATGCTGACTTGTAAATTCACTTGAGGCCAGTTGAACTTAGCATTCATTTGGTAAGAAGAACAAATGGCCAGTTCCTGAAAACAGTTCAGCATGTCCTATAGGGAAGAAAAATCAGTAATACTAATGAGATGTCATGGCACTTTATTTAGGACAATGTCAGGATATGAATAAAAATATATGATGTCTTTAAATATAGTCAGACTGCGATATTGTTTTAACTACAGGTACCGAGAGGCTATTCAGAAGTGGGATGAAGCACTTCAGTTAACTCCAGAGGATGCTACGCTTTATGAGATGAAATCGCAGGTAAAGCATGACAATTCCTTATCATTTCAGAAAACAAAAACATTGTGCTTGTGAACAGATACTGTGCAACATTGTGTAGTTGTTGTGTGCATGAACCACAGCACAATTTAGTTTTAATTTTTCCCAACACAACAATATATGTTTTTATAGGAATTAAAATAATGCTGTTAGCCTAGCCAATCATAATAAACAGCATCTTTGTTAGGACATGAATTAGGATGTTACAGCGTGGAAAATGCAACTGGAATATTTGAGAATTATATTTGGAGGATCAAGGAGAGCTTTACTGTGATAGATCAGAAAATTTGATGGTTAAAAAGGCTGCCTGCTCTTTCTAAAGAGTTGGCTTAATACTGTCAACATTAAACGGGTACCCTGTACGCAAAAGATATGCTCCAGTCTGTTTTCGTATTAAGTATTATGTAGATAAATTAATCTTGAAAAGAGTGTTAAACAGAGTGTACTTATGATGTCAATTCGTCTGAGCCTTTATTTTAAAGCTGCTTGAGGAAAAAGGCTTGCAGCCATCAACAACTCACTAAAGTTGTGAGATCAGCTTGTAATTTCAGTGTGTCTTTGCATAGCTTAGATGGCAAAAGTGCCAGGATCCATTATTTTCTTTGGCTTGGGAAGCTTTTGTCTCCATCTCTGTACAAAGGTACAAAAATTTTTTTTTTTTTTTTCTGTATTAAATAAAAATGCCCTGCAAAAATGATTTTAATTTGGATTGAGGATTAGAACAAGAAATGTATTACTTCTTTCAGCTAGCTGGTCAGATTAGAATGGGAAAAACTATTTTTAGGAAGGTGGCTACTCAAAATATGGCTGAAAAATACATTGTTTAAAGTTAGGAGAAAGGAAAAGAAAGTGGAGTCATGGTACTTCAGTGACTGTGTTGTATAACTTTTAGGAACCTTGCTATATCGTTTAGTTTTAAATTCTTCATTGTTACAGTTTAGTTTTAAATTCTTCAGTATCTTACAGTACAGAAATGTGGGAGGGCAACTCCTGTGTTTCAGCAAAGCTGGTTTACTTAAAGTCAAGAGAAAGCTGTTGAAAAGGACAGTTATGCTGACAAATTAGTCAATAGCTCTCTTGTAACAGTTCTTTATCATGTGAATGCAGGAATTAGGCTAACTCTCCAAGAGTACTCTATTTAATTGAAATTATACTAAAATTAGATATTTTCACAGTGGAAATAACATGAGAACAGGGAATTATGTTAGCTTACCAGGATCCAAACTGTGATGCAGTGACTTATCCAAACAGGTGCTTACTACAATATCCTTCAGTTGGTGCCCCCGCTGCAATACCTAATGCTGATGGGTGGTTACTTACTCGGCGCCCCGGTCACTGTATTTCAGCTAAATGACAAAGGTCAGTTGGAGGAATAAAGCACATGGCTTTCCTGCTGACCAGGAGGAGCTGTGAAAGGAGCTGGGTGGCTGTCATTTGTCTTCTGAAATATCTTTGCCTGTGCAATGAAACCATTGGAGAGTAATGAAAGCTGAAAGAATAAAGGAACTCAGGCCTCTGCTTCCACCATGCCTTTGCTTCCTTTCGTGAAGAGGAGAGCAGTGCTGGGCAGTTGCACTGTTTCTCTTTGTTTCACTTTCTGATATTGCATAACAGTTCTGTTACACTGTAAATGAGAACACCAGGAAAGTTTACATACAAAATATGCATTTATGAAATTATTTCTTGAATCTTATTAACAAGCCCTCTAATTTTAAAATTGGTAACATCTCTTTAGTACACACGAATAATTATTACAGATGTTTTTTGCAGTATGACTTAATGTTTACTGGAAGCTGATTAGTATAATACATAATTTGATACCTTTCTACTTTTAAAGGCCCTAATATGAGCTGTAAAAATCCATTTTTGCCAAAATAGGAGTACATAATTCATTCCAAAAATATTGTGGTCAATATTTAAATGATACTGTCTTAGAGCTGACTATGATATTCCAGTCCAGCATACCAGCACAAATACTGCAGCTGTTACTGTGTAGCTAAATGAGAACGTTTTGGTAGCTCCAGATGTGGAAGAACTGCACACCAACTTCAGCAACGGCTTGACCAGCATTTGGCCTAGGAAAATCTGCCTGTCTTGGTATGCGAGTCACATACTGGAGGCAGTGATTCACTTTAAGAATGACTTTGAGCGATATGCAAAGATTCTTTATGGTCTATACTAATTTTCTTTCAGTGAGGAAAAGTCTTCCCATGAAGTAATTGCTCTTGAGAATTAACATTGGATAGAGTGTTTTTCATGGGCTTGAATATCTGTATATCCTGTTAACATTTATGAAGATAATCTTGTGTTGGATTATATAGCATCTTCCCAGTTCATTAGTATTTCCTTTCTCAGCAGCAAACTTAACATTTTAAATACCCTGTTTGATATGCAGCTCAGATAAATATGCTAATGATACAGTGGGAATCTGTAAATATTTATGGTAAGTTCTTAAAGATCTGTGTATTAACAGATGCAGGACAAATGTCTTTCAGTATTTCTGAAGAGCGGAAATAGTTTTTAAAGTTCCCAGTTGTCAATAACACTTGGAGTAAGTGTGTTTCCAGGAAAACGTATGGGAAATATGGAATTGTTCAACTGCTTCAAAACCCCATAAAAGTTGATGAGTTTTTTTTCCGTTGCTTTCAGCTACTCTTTGAGCCATTTAAAAACAGATTATTGTGGTGTGTGGAGAGGTTGGGGTGCACTTAAACTGTCTTTGCATGCATGATCTTTCAGTGTATATACTTGATGTTCCATTACCAGCCTGCATTGCTCCCCTGTTGCAAGAACAACGAGTGGCAAGTAAATCTTTATGCAAGCAGTTCATGTCTATATTTTTGTTTAAAAGAACACTTTTAAAAAAACCCCCAACAACAACAGCCTAGTGCTGATTCTAGTGTTAGATAAGTAGCATCATAAGTAAATTCAAAGGAGTGTATGAAGACTGCCTATATAAAGGCAGTCACTAAGACTGCTTGAAATTCATTGTGGGCTAAGTTTTATAAACATTGACTGGATTATTTTATTAATGCTTTGAATTACAAGATGGAGGAACAGGCTTTGAGAAATTCTTTGAATTTGGGTCGGAACGTTTGTATACTGGACCATGTGTAACTCTTTCTTGGGTGAAGAGAGTTATCAAAGGACTTATTACATTGTTATCTCTTGCAAATTCTCTTGGGAATCGGGCATTCTATTCTGCATCACTTCTGAGAATTTACCTGGTTCATGTTGCTCATCCACTGATACTTCTACCTCAGATCTCAGATAACGTTGTCAAACACACTGTACAACTATGACAGAGTTCCTAAAGTACACAATGCAATTGTTTATAGATATTTATAGAAGCAAATAAATATACAAATGTAACCAGTCAGGTTTACCTCCATTTAATAAGCTTTTTGGATGTTTGTCATCAGCTGAGAATCTCGTTTCAGTACAACCCTGCATTCTCAATTTGCATTTGTTAAACAGGACTGGGGTTTCAGATGTATGTCTCTTCTTTTGTTGTGTTTGTTTGGTTGGTTGGTTGGTTTTTTAATAGGCCAAAACCGTCATATCCATATCCAAACCATTCGATTTCACAGAATCACAGAATGGTAGGGGTTGGAAGGGACCTCTGGAGATCATCTAGTCCAAACCCCCTGATAAAGCAGATTCACCTACAGCAGGTTACACAGGATCACATCCAGGAGGGTTTTGAATATCTCCAAGGAAAGAGACTTCACAACTTCCCTGAGCAGCCTGTTCCAGTGCTCTGTCATCCTTAATGTGAAGAAGTTTTTCCTTATGTTCAGGTGGAACTCCCTGTGCTCCAGTTTGTGCCTGTTACCCCTTGTCCTGGCACTGGGCACCACTGAAAAGAGCCTGGCCCCATCCTCTTGCCACCTGCTCTTTAGTTACAAGCATTGATAAGGTCCCCTCTCAGTCTTCTCTTCTCCAGGCTAAAGAGCCTCAGTTCTCTCAGCCTTTCCTCATGAGAGAGATGCTCCAGTCCACTCATCACCTTAGTCCACCTCTGCTGGACTCTCTCCAGTAGTTCTCTGTCTCTCTTGTGCTGGGGGACATCTCTCCGAGGAGGAAAGGCTGAGAGACCTGGGGCTCTTTAGCCTGGAGAGGAGAAGACAAGAGGGGACCTTATTTCTTCTCTTCTAAAGGTTTTCTTAGTCTTGAACTCAGTGAAGAAATAATACCAACTTCCATCCATCCCTGTTGCTGCTTAAGGAATGGTGAGGTTCATAAGACATGACTAGACCCACAATCCCAAATTTTGGTTATAATAAATCAGCTTATAATTGCTGACTATTTTTAAATATACTTTATTTTTAAACTGGGATATGGTGAGAACATTGATGTAAACTCCAGAAAGCTAAGTAGCAAAAGACATTGCTGTGTGGTGGAACGGTAGTTGCTTTACAATGTAAACTGCTTATGGGTAGGAAGAATTTTATTAATCAGAGTTTTGAAGTGTTTTTCTGGATGGAAGAAGGAATTGGGTCAATTTCACTGGACTTGGAATGTATCTATATATAGTGATTCAGCTTTAAGTCAGTGAGCTCATCTAAAACCAGGACTTACTCAGATTCATAACACTTCCAAAATACTGTTGGTAGGGCAGAATGGGTCATTCTGCTGCCTGGATTTTTAATGCTTGGTCAGTCTCTTGATGGTAGTTGCTATGTTTAGTTGGGGTTTTTGCCACTGAGTTCTTAACCTCTCATGTATTTTCTTTTGTTTTAAAAGCTTGATCTATTAAACTAAGTCATTGTAGTGACATGGATCTTCTTTGTTTTAATGTGTGTGATCATGGTAAGTCTATGTTGGAATAAAGTGAGTTCTGAAAATCCACCTACTGAACATCTTTATAAGACATTTTCCTCTAGTCATTTTTAATATATATGTGCATTAGAATCTTTAGATGTTTTTTCTGCTTCATAAGATTATTTTTCTGTTTGATTAGTTTTAAATATGTTTTCTAATGAAATGTTATCCCTATAATTGGAAAACAAATCAAATATGCAATGAGATTATTTAACTCTGAAACTTGAGTGTCATCCTGCTAATGATGTTTGCAAAAGAAAATTCATCTAAGAAATTAATTTGAGAGCAACAGGAAAGGAATCTTAGTGTGTCAGCTCTTAAAAGGGTGTTCATAAGCAAATACATGCATCCTTATCTTTACCTTAGGTGATTCTGGCAAAATAGCCCTTTTCTGTCATAACTTCCTTCAAAAAGGATTAAAGACTGATTTTGCTGGTAGGACTGTCTCTTTTATGAAGGTTTTCCCCAGCATATTTTTTGATAAGTAAAAGCTTAATGTCTTCATATTCTCAAATGACAAGGTTATATTTGTGCATTTTCCTGAATCCACCGCCATCTAAAGACCCTTAAGTTGATGCTAAAACATTAAGGAAAGAGATCTAAATGGAGTTTTCAGTGATACATAGTTCCTCGGTGAAGCATCATGCTATTTGTCTGGTCGTTGAAAAACACCCTAATGCAACTGAATTAGTTTCTCTAAAAAGTAAACATCTGTTTGAAAAAAGAGATGTTATGTCTGAGTACTTTATTATAATGGTTTGTGACCTTTTTAGAATAATGCTTGCTGGTTCCTGTGTTTACTAGTAATCTGAATGTTTTTCAGGAAGTAACTAGCAGAGGGTGACAATTACCTCTGCTGTGAAAAATACCCTGCCAAAACCATGGGTGAAATCGGTGTGAATCCCAGAATCACAGGATGGTAGGGGTGGAAGGGACCTCTGGAGATCAGCTAGTCCAACTTCCCCGCCAAAGCAGGTTCACCCAGAGCAGGTTGCACAGGACTGCATCCAGGCAGGTTTTGAATATCTCCAGGGAAGGAGACTCCACAGCCTCCCTGGGCAGCCTGTTCAAGGAATGTAGCTTGTTACAAGGAATGTAACTTGAATCAAAAGAGATTGCATGGTTACTGATGAAGTAATGTTATTGTATGCAGGTCTGGATTGATGCTGATGATGGCTTGCTGTTTAGAGCCAATTGTACCAAAGTAGTCCATAAAGGATTAAAAGGGGGTCAAGTGTATGTTGTATTAAGTAAAATAGAGTTCCCAACAAGAAACACTCCACTCACAGGGGAGTTCACTTTACTCTTTTGAAAGGAATTTAACCGGATCAAAGAACATGTGAATCTTGGAGGGAGCCCTTGGGGGTGTGTTCTATTTATTCCATTTTCTACAGAATAAGTATTTCAAAACAGTTACTGAAGTATCTAAGTGTAAACAAACTTAGAACAAAAATAAATTACTGTGGCAATGAGGTAAAATTGAGCAAAGGTAAGAGTAGCAGCAAACATTCTGCTCAAATCGGGTGTAAAGACTGCTGCTGGCTTCCAGATTCGTGTTTCAGTCACACATCTGAATGAAAAGATAATAGTTTTTTGATCAGCTTAAGTATTCCAAGCATATGGGCTGAAATGAAAGAAGACTTGGGGGGCATCTTTGTAAGAAGGAGAAAAATAGACCATTATGCTCGTGCCATGTTGGAGCCAATAAAATACAAGTAACTTACTCAAAAAGAGGTAAATAAAAGGAAACAAATAATATAGATTCTTAAACTGAGAGGAGGAAATCAAGTTGTATACAGTAGGAAGTGGAAGCTAGACTTTGAACAATGACATTGAGTGTCTAATTTTTTATTAGGTCAAATAGACTTTGGTCCATTAGGTTGTGATATGTAGGGATCAAGGAAACCAACAATAAAGAAACTGTAATCAAGACGATGAGAAGAGTTTTGCAGGTAGCAAACTAACCTTGCTCTTACACAAGGCATAACTGTAGACTAAATTTATATGAAGGAAGAGAAAATTAAAAATGACAGTACTATAGATAAAAGCAAGATGATTTGGGAAGGAGGCAAGGAGTTCAGTTCTAGATATGTTTAAACTAGCAATGAGTTATGCAAGAAGACATGAAATGCAATGAAAGTAGTATTTCAGAGTAGCTGCATTCTTGAAAATAAGTCTCACATCTTGTATTGTCATGCAGAACTCAAGATTATTATATTATTCAAGTAGGTATAAATACTGAAGTTATGTTGTGTATGAATGCTATATATAGAATTGAAAGTATGATTGTGTTTTTGTTAGACTGATATGTTAAGCTAGTTCAGGGTGAGAAATCTGTTTTGATGAAGGCCACCAGTGTAATTCCCATGATGTACATGCTACCTGTTGTCCCCCTTTTTGAACACACGCTGTCTAAGGGGCACATGTGTAAGGGGTGACAATAACCCTTTAGGTACTTACCATATTAGTGAAATGAAGACCACTGGACAGTGTGTTATTGGGGGACGTTGTATATGCACATACATTTGGTGCTTGATGTGGCTGCATGTTGAGCATATGACAGGCACATTGTAAGATAAAAGTGGGATACGGCACACGTGGTTCCTGTCTGGCTTTGCCTTGGCCATGTGACCTGCCCCAGTAAAAGGACTGACTCTTATCAAATCTGTGCAGAAGAAAACTTTATGTTAGCAGTGCTTTTTATTCCTTTTTCAGCATAATATTACAGATGTAGAATAACTGAGTGTTTGCTGGTGCAATTTTCAAGTAGCAGTGTTATTTAGCATGCAGAGGTATTTTATTAAAATGATAATAATATCACAGGCAAAGTAAGCCAAGACAAGGCTGCAGACATTCAGGTTTGCTATCGTATGTTCGTTTTGGTGATCTCTTCACCTGAAAACAAAGCGTTGGAAAATAGTGTGCATTAATAAGTTTATTCTTTCACAATGACTGAGAAGTATAGCTGAGTCATTTTATTAACTGAAAAAAAAACACCTGTGCTGGACAAAATTTGTTTTTGTTTGAATGTACCTTAAGAAGCTGACAGCATAGGAGCACAGTAATAACCACCATAATCTGGAAGACCATTTTTAAAGCATCTGCCTGAATTAGTACACACAAAAGTCACAAATAAATGAAAATCATTAAAAGCTACAAAAGATTTCCTAAATACTTGACATGGAAGTTTTGGAATTGTGTTGCTTTAGTAGGTCCTGGTAGGAAATACTGAATACCCCGGTTGCATAAAAACATCATGGCTTCACTAAGGGCAAATTGTGCCTGACAAAATTGGTGGCCTGTGATTGGGTTACAGCATTGGTGGGTAAGGGAAGAGCAACTGATCTCATCTACCTAGACTTGTGCAAAGCCTTTGACACTGTCCTGCACAACATCCTTGTCTATAAATTGGAGAGACATGGATTTGCTGGATGGATCACTCTGTGGATAAGGAATTGGCTGGAAGGTCTTACTCAAAGAGTTGCAATCAACAGCTCTATGTCTGAGTGGAGACCAGTGATGAGTGGTGTTCCTCAGCAGTCGGTATTGGGACTGGTGCTGTATAACATCTTTGTCGGCGACATGGCCAGTGGGATCGAGTGCACCCTCAGCAAGTTTGCCAATGGCACCAAGCTGTGTGGTGCAGCCAACATGCTGGAGGGCAGGGATGCCATCCAGAGGGACCTGGACAGGCTGGAGAGGTGGGGCTGTGCAAACTTCATGAAGTCCAGCGAGGCCAAGTGCAAGGTCCTGCACCTGGGTCAGGGCAATCCCAAGCACAGATACAGGCTGGGTGATGAGTGAATCACGAGCAGTCCTGGGGAGAAGGACTTGGGGGTGTTGATTGACGAGAAACACCATGTGACCTGGCAATGTGCTTTTTCAGCCCAGAAAGCCAGCCGTATTCTGGGCTGCGTCAGGAGAAGCGCGGCCAGCAAGTCGAAGGAGGTGATTCTGCCTCTCCACTCCGCTTTCATGAGACCCCACCTTGAGTACTGTGTTCAGCTCTGGGGCCCAGCACAAGAAAGACATGGACCTGCTTGAGCGGGTCCAGAGGAGGGCCACATAAATGATCAGGGGGCTGGAGCACCTCCCCTATGAGGACAGGCTGAGAGAGTTGGGGTTGTTCAGCCTGGAAAAGAGAAGGCTCCGGGGAGACCTTCTATCGGCCTTCCGGTACTCAAAGGGGGCTACAGGAAAGGTGGGGAGGGACTTGTGATCAGGGAGTGTAGGGATAGGATGAGGGGTAACAGTTTCAAACTGAAAGAGGGGAGATTGAGATTGGAAGTAAGGAAGAAATTTTTCGCTGCGAGGGTGGTGGGACACTGGAAGAGGTTGCCCAGAGAAGCTGTGGCTGCCCCCTCCCTGGCAGTGTCCAAGGCCAGGCTGGATGGGGCTTTGAGCAACCTGCTCTCATGGAACGTGTCCCTGCCCATGGCAGGTGGGTAAGAACTAGGTGATCTTTAAGGTGCCTTCCAACCCAAACTATTTTGTGATTCTATGTTCAGGTGAGTGTATACTTGGATTTGTTTTCTCTTACAAGAGTAAACACATTCAGAGATTAAAGGCTAGCTGATAGATGCAGAATCACTTAATCTTGGTAGAATGTACACCTCTCCACTAGGAACAGTTTGATTCAATTCACAGATCTGCTGCAGGTAAGAGAAACTGCAAACAGAAATGCAGTTGAACTGAAAGTTTTGGAAAAAATACATAGTATTCATTAAAAACTTTGCTTACAAAGCCCAGTCATTGAGAACTGTTGAGGACAAAAAGGGGAAGTGACATGACATAAAGCTGTGTCTTATTTTTAAAAGATTTTTAGGTACTTCTAAATTCCAGTGTACAGCCTCTTAAATGGAATTAAAGAGAAGCCATAGGACTAGTCTTTAGAAAAACTTTGTCTTACTAAAACAGCAAGAGCATGGATCTGGAGGGTTTATTGGGAGCTATGCTTCCTGTCTTTCTTGTGTATGGGACTATTTTAGTAAAGCTATGTTGTGAGCTGTACACACCCCAGTTCTGTGCTATATTTAATGTATCATAGAACAGTAAGGTTAAATAAATGCATTTTGCACTTCAGCAGTAGTCCTCGTAGATTCTAATATTATTCATTATGCTTGCAGTCAGTTGGGATGAAAGTGACTGCCCACACATGAGTCTTACTCTTGTGGTTGACATTCTCATCATACTATAGGAATGCAGTTGTCATTTGTTTCTTATGCTGGTATCTATCACCATAGCATGTGGGTGTCTGAAATCATGATCTCAGAGTGATGCAGGTCTTCAGGTAATATGCCAATCTCATGGTGGTCTTGGAAAAATAAGGCAAGCTTTGTGCCGTGTTATGTATCATTAACTATGATTTATAGGCTTAGTTACAGAGATTCAATGCAAGGAGCAGGTTACTATGGTAACAGGCTGACACTAACTTGTACTGCTGAGTAAAAGAGATTTCCCCATTTGGAAATTACTTTTTTTTTTTTTTAAATACAGGTGACTTCATGTCTAAGTTAGCATTCTGCAATAGAAAAGCCTTACTCTCCGAATACAACAGCCATTGTTAAAGGTTGTTTCCATGCTGAGTTACAGGGATTGTTTCTCTAATTTTATCATGTGCACTGCAACTGTATTTGGTAGATTCCAGTCTTCCAGTAAAAAGAAAAAATAGAACCCAGGGTTTTTCAACAATACTTGCTTATTTATTGTGTTTATTTTTCAATGGGTTTGTCCTTTAATGTATCCTGTTACGCTTTTACGGAGTGTCAGGTTTGTAGGGAGGAAGGGAGAGGGAGGGACACTTTCAGAAGCAATTAATCTGCTTCTAATGGAGTTGCTTAAATAGTGCAGATGAATCATTTTCTAGCATGTCTGTTTCTCTCCATGGGAATGAGTCTGGATGACTATCTGAGATTAGAAAACTAACTTTTAAACTAGAAAAAGCTAGGTAAGATGAACCTGTCCTTAGTTATTGAAACAATGGTGGTTGTCTGAGTAATCCCAGAAAACTTAAATCTGTTTTCAGTTTCCCTTATTCCTCTTATTTTTCTTTTTCTGTCATAGGTCCTGATGTCTTTACATGAAATGTTCCCAGCAGTGCATGCAGCCGAAATGGCTGTCCAGAGAAACCCACGTTCCTGGGATGCCTGGCAGACTTTGGGACGAGCCCAGCTTGGATTAGGAGAGATAGCACTGGTAGGAAAATTAACATTATTACGCTGAACTTGTAAACCACATCCTCTGAATTGTGTGTGAGAGAATGAAAGTGCAGAAATATCGAGATAGCTGGATACCTTTATTGTTACTTATCTCCAGTATTCCCTCTACTTTGTTGTTTTTCACAAATGCTTCCTCTGTGGTTTTGTTGCTGGGCCTAGCTCAAAGCCTTTTGTGTTATATGCTATATTTATGTGGTGGGTTTATGCAATAGAATAATTATGTTGACATAACTGCTGTACTACATTCTGGGTACTGTACTGCTACAGCACAGCTCACCATAGTTTAAAGATGAAGGTACTGTGAAGTCCCAGTTGATATTCAGGCTCAGTTTTATATATGCCTGCTAATAAAATTCTATTATCTAACAGAATGACGTATAATAAGAGAACAGTTATTCAAAAATGCAGATAATGTTCACTATTTATTTTTGAACATAGCAATTTTTTAAGGAATCTTAAAAGGTTAAGACTGGAGGAGTCTTAAAAGGTGAAATGATTTCATAATTAGTGAACCTGTGGAGGCTTATTGACAAAGTGATCTAAGTCGTAATTATCCTTTTCCCATTAGCCTTTCATTATCATGACTTTCTAATTTTTTACTGCACTATATTTTTAATAAAGAGAAGTTAATAAAGCATAAACATCAGGGCTTTTAAGTAAAGTTTGAGATTTGGGAAGTACTACACTTCTCAAGAGCAGCTTCTTCTGTTTCTTTGTCTCGTTTCTCCCCCACCAATGTCTGTCCTTACTACCCACATCCTGCCAAATGATCTGTTTTAAATGTTTTTATTCCTTCACAGTGAATGATGCACTTTTTCTTAGGAAAAAACAGTTTACTGTATTCCAATTTCAAGTTTCCCAGGTCTAAAATACAGCTTCCAAACAAATCTAATTTATGTTATGAGCTGCATAATGTATTCCTTTTGGTTTGGTTTGGTTTTATCAATCTTGTGACAGAAGTGAGATATATTAGGCTTTTTTTATTTAGCTTTTACAAAAGCTGTTTGCTCTTTTTTCTGGATTTCCTAATAAGGTAATTCAACAGTAATACTTAAATGTGAGCAGGCAGAACTTCATTGCTGTAAAGGCAGAAATACCTTAAATTCTACAAATCAATTTGCAAGAGTAGATCCTAGTAAACTTTGCAACATGAATGTATAAACTGTAGAAATGTAGTCAGGCTTGCAATATTTCTCTGTTTTTACAAATGATATTTACTGTATTGCTGATGGCAACTTAAGCAGTTAATTTCACACTGATATCTTCATTAGAACAGTTCTTCTCATGAGACAGAGTGAGCCCCACACTTTTAATTAAACAAGCAGACAAACCAACCAACCAAAAAACCCAAAAGCAGCACTAAAAAAAAAAGACCAACTGAAAGTGACTGAGTCTCCCACCTTGGAGAAATTCATAAGCCATCTGGACATGGTCATGGGCAACAAGCTCCAGGTGGCCCTACTTGAGGAGGGGGCTGGCCCAGATGACTGTGGAAGGTCACAGCCAACTTCAACCCTTCTGTGATTTTGTGACTTAAGCTTACCCCATTGTGGGCTGGGTCCTCTATGTCAAATCTGGAGTACTGAAGATTACGAAGTAAACTGGGCAGATGTGTAAATCTGAAACAATTGTGCATGCTTTTTGTTTGATGTTTTGAAGGATGTGGTTTGCTGTGTTGTTATTAAGTAGTTAGTGGTTTAGCAGTCTTTAAGTGTGATACTTGTAAAAGTATGATGCCTTTGTGAAAGGCACCAAGCCTTGACAACATGAATCCTCAGATCAGCCCTTTTATTTCTCTTGAGAGAAACAGTTTTAGGTCTTCTACATAATGGTGGGAGTTACGTACTAGCAGAGAGAGGAATTACTGGATTTTATTGAAATCCAGCTAATTAACATAACTAATTCTGAATTTGAGACAATTTTTCAAAATGTTAGTAATGTAAGTGTGTAGGAACATAAAGATTTTGGTAATCAAAAGGAAACCGGTGGTTGGCTTTCCATTGAAAAGCAGACAAATTTGTACTCCAAATTGTGTTCCTGTCAGCTTGAGGGGATAAATAACTCGGCCTTTATTTTTATAGATTTATGTGAGGTTAAATATTTAATTACACTGCTGTGCTAATCTTCCTTCTAAGCACAATAAAATGTGTGGATTATTTTACAGTGATGGAATATTTATCATTACATTAATATAATTGATACTTATTCTTCTTATGTGCTTAAATGAAAAGAAAAAGAGGCAGCAATTTTAAAAATTGCTATATTTTAAATAATTTTGGCCTAGAATTTCTTGATATTCCCTTTACAGTTTTAGTCTCACACTTTAAATGATGCTGCTTTGCTTACCGGGATGTGATAAAAGACATTTCTTTTGAAAATAAAATATGTCACAGGGCATTTTTCTGTCCTGCTGACTCCATTTTGAACTACACTCCAGCCACTTACATATTCTAGTGCATAGTATTTGGAAAGTATTAAGTGAGAGAGAAAAATAAAATGCTTTGTCAGTTAGAGTAGGGTTCTGTTAAATTCTTTTCAATAGCTTTAAACAGTCTACCCAGTTATAGGTAATACCAGGTAATACCCAGTAATACTAGCTTCCCCAGAGGTCCTGTGTTAGTCCTGCAGTCTCCATCTGCTATAGTATGATACTTTTCTTTTTAATCATTGTTGGAAGTCATAAATATATTTTTGATAACCCACCTAATGAATTTTTTAATAAAATAGCTTCTACTGAGAAGGGCAAGCAAGTCTCCGAAACTTTAAATGCCCTTTCTGCTGTATTTCATAGAATCATAGAATGGTTTGGGTTAGAAGGGACCTTAAAGATCACCTAGTTCTAACCCACCTGCTATGGGCAGGGACACGTTCCATGAGAGCAGGTTGCTCAAAGCCCCATCCAGCCTGGCCTTGAACACTGCCAGGGAGGGGGCAGCCACGGCTTCTCTGGGCAACCTCTTCCAGTGTCCTACCACCCTTGCAGTGAAAAATTTCTTCCTAATATCTAATGTGAATCTCCCCTTTTTCAGTTTGAAACTGTTACCCCTTGTCCTATCACTACACTCCTTGATCAAGAGTCCTTACCCCCCTTTCCAGTAGGTCCCCTTTAAGCACTGGAAGGCCGCTATAAGGTCCCCCCGGAGCCTTCTCTTCTCCAGGCTGAACAACCCCAACTCTCTCAGCCTGTCCTCGTAGGGGAGGTGCTCCAGCCCCCTGATCATTTATGTGGCACTCCTCTGGACCCGCTCAAGCAGGTCCATGTCTTTCTTGTGCTGGGCCCCAGAGCTGGATGCAGCACTGCCGATGGGGTCTCATGAGTGGAGGGGCAGATTCACCTCCCTCGACCTGCTGGCCACACTTCTGATGCAGCCCAGGATGTGATTGGCCTTCTGGGCTGCAAAAGCGCACATTGCTGGCTCATATTCAGTTTTTCATCCACCAACACCCCAAGTCCTTCTCATCTGGACTGCTCTTGATCTATTCTCCACCCAGTCTGTATCTGTGCTTGGGATTGTCACACTTGGCCTTGTTGAACTTCATGAGGTTTGCACGGCCCCACCTCTCCAGCCTGTCCAGGTCCCTCTGGATGGCATCTCTGCCCTCCAGCATGTCGACTGCACCACACGGCTTGGTGTCATCTGCAAACTTGCTGAGGGTGCACTTGATCCCACTGTGCATGTCGCTGACAAAGATGCTAAACAGCACCAGTCCCGATACCAACCCCTGAGGAACACCACTCATCACTGGTCTTCACTTGGACATCAAGCCATCGACCACAACTCTGTGTGACCATCCAGCCATTTTCTGGCAGGGGTACTTAGTTCTTGTGAGTGTTCCTCACTGACTTAGCTGGTGCCTCCTGGTAGGTACTTTTGTCAGATGCTCAGAACTTTAGAGATTTTCGCCGTGATGATGAAGTCCATCTTCTCAACATTTAGACCTTGTAATTAAAAGCATTAACTGAAACAGATGCAAAGTATATGACGAACTGGGACTGAGGAGAATGTGTTTTTTACTGTTGTTTTAAAGTTCCCTGTAATGTTAGCGGTATAATTTGGTAAGAGAGAGGTAAATGTTTTCTATCCTCCTGGATTTTCCAATTTACAAGTTAAGAGCACTCATATCCCTTCAGGCATTATTTTCTTGGGCTAAATATATAAATTTCTAGGATGGGACAGATTTCCCTCCCTTGCCACAGATAATCCTGGGTTATGTCCACGCATGTAGTAGAGAAGAGTGTGAAGATCTCTATGGTAGAGGCAGCCTGAAACAGTGACTTCTGCAGAGTGTGCTGCAATGTCTTGCGGATGCTGACTGCAGTGTAAAGGCAGACAGGCAGTAAGCATTGTGAAGAAAGAGGGCTGAGAAAAAGCAAGTTGGTGCAAATGTGATCTGGGAAATGGGAGTATATCACCGAAGCAAAAGAAAGTACAAGAAGAGGACAGAAACTTCTTCAAAAGAAGAGGAAGAAGGAAGCTGTCAAAGGGAGGAAGATGCACCTTGAAGCAAAACTTGAAGTAGACACAGTGCTGATGGGAAATTTTCTGAAACTCTGATCTCTACAGAGATGTGTGCCTGGGGCCAGAGAAACTGAGATCTTTTTCTATCAGTTACTGCAGTTTCTGTTCTCTTCTTGTACCTCTGGGCTCAGGCATATGTCCTCTGGCCTCTCATGCCAGCCCTCAGGCACTGCACCCCAAGGAGTACGTGTGCTGAGTCACCGCTGGCGGTGGTGCGTCTTCATCCGCACTGCATGAGTTCTCTGCAGTGGAGAACCATCAGCACAGAAGTAAGCTAGCATCATCTCACAGATGTCTACAAAAGACTTTTGTGGGTTTATAACTTGACCGAATTCCGATAGGTGTAAGGTAAAAATAGTCTTGGTGGAAGCGGTTACAGTGGCAACATGAAATTTTATGTGGATGACCTGTTTTTCAGTATTGCATTACTGCTTTAAAATTAATCCCTCTGATCTTTTGCAGCACTTAAAATTTATTTTAGTATTTTATTATCATTATTTATTTATAAAAATATCACACAATCTTTTTTTTCTAATAGATTTACAAACATGGTTGGTTTATGCTGTATTGTGTGAATCATCAAGGCAGCTTCTATGCTTATCAAATGTTACCTTATGTTTGATTACTGTGTTTAGTATTGTTCATTGTGCATAAACGTAACTATATAGACAGGTTTTAATTAGGCGGCCTCTTTCATGAAAAGTTTAAAAGCAGATGGTGTTTGTATTTTCTTTTCAGTAGAAGTAAAAAACAAGAGTATTTAGTGTTTACTTGTAGCCCATCTATGCCTGGAAATTAAAAGCTAACAAAGTTGAGTAAAATTACACTGTTCTGCAAGAAACTGCGCTCCTCCTTCTGTTGAAGGTTGAGCATGCTCCTACACTTCAGAGCTGGCTGTGGACCAATAATAAAGGGTTTGGGTTCGTTTTTTTTCCTGGAACTGAAAGGCTGCCTATTACAACAGCAGTAATGCTGATAGCATAATCAGCATTTGTTAACTCTGATTTATATCTCTTGTCTGCTGAGTTCACGTCATACAGAATTTGTATATTAATCTGTGCCAGCAGAAGGGTGAATTGGCAGTTTCTGTCAATGCAGATGAAAAGTTGTGATTTTTAAAATTAATTTCCATGCTTTAAGTATTTATAAATTACAACAGGATGTGGAATTCGATGGTTGTTCATATGTCTTGAAAGTCTTTATATGCTAGTTGCTAGAACTCTTCCCAAATATAATCCAAATCTTTATCATCAGTGTTTTCCCAACCCAAAGGGAGGCTTCTGTACATTGTCAAGTTTGGTCAGTCAGGTGGCCGTTTCCATAAGGGACCATACAGTCATAAATGTGAAATACACATGTGCCTGTGTGTAGACACACACAAGTCTGAGTAGGTAAGATCAGTCTTGACCTTTTAACTGTTAATATAACTATAAATACAATACAGTTGGTCCAGCATTTTTCCAGTATTGTAGCAGTCTCTTCTTACTGCTGAATATCACATCTACTGGATTAGATGGTCATGTTTTGTTGTATTTAACAGCTTCTGTGTTATTTGTAATTGTGAGACTTTTCCTAATTGAGCTGATGGACAGGAGAAACAGTATCAGCTATACTTAATTCTATTAATATTGCATGGTTTGTAAGATTATAGGAGTTCTTCCTTAGAGCAACTCTCCCAATTGGGAGTTTATTTGTCTACTTTTGCCTCTTTAGGTAAGTGTGTTTGCATCCACAAACCTGTTACAGAAACTAGTTATTGCAGGGCTAGGATTACTGTAGTGTTAGGTCTGTATGTGAAATGACTACATGTTAATATAAAAGCAGGAACATCAGTGATATTTCAAATTGCAGTCATCCCTTTTCTGTATTTCTTTAAACTGTATCTCTCTACTTTTGCCTTCCCATACATCTGGTGATAGCAGAAAGTGGCATACAAAACAATCAAAACAAAAATTATTTTTGCTTTTACCTTTTTAATTACAATATTATTTTTGACATGTGAGCTTTTATTTGTGCCCGTTTTGTCTGGTACCTGATTTGTTCATGCATTCTTGATACTTTCAGACACTTTTGCGTGCGGTTGTTTGGGGATAATGCTGCTGTTGAACTTACAGCTAAGGGAGGGTTGTTCCACTAAAGACAGACTGGAGTAAAATCAATTTTTTCTTTACCTGAATGATGTACGTAATATTTGTTGTTGTCTGTGATGAAATACCTAGGCTTGAAAATTTCTATGATGAAATATCTAGAGCTGACAATTTCTGTGATGAAATATGTAAAACTTAGAGCTGAGGGAGGATTGTGTCACAAAAGACAGACTGGAGTAAAATCACTTTTTTCTTTGCTTGAATGATGCACGTAATATTTGTCATTGTTGTTAATTTCTGTGATGAAATATGTAGGCTTTAAAACTGTCCAATCCTTGTTTCTTCCCTATTCTGTTTATAGGCAATCCGAAGTTTCCAGATATCCTTACACATCTTTCCAATGAACCCTGAAGTATGGAAAGAGGACCTTTCCTGGGCAAGAAAACTACATGAACAGCAGAAGGCAACAAAGACTGAGGCAGTGCAAGCACTGGCAAAAGAAAAAGGGCTTGCACAAGAGTCAATCCCAGACTATGACTTTGAAAGTGATGAAATTGTGGCAGTCTGTGCTGCCATTGCAGAGAAGGAGAAAGCTCTTTCAGCAGCTAAAACGGTAGTGATTGTGTCTGCTTCAGGCAGGGTAGAGACTGTTACTGAGAATGAGAATTGTCCTACAACTCCTGATGAAACCCTTTTCATCAGAGCCCGATAGGGTAGCCTTATGGGTTGCCACGCTGTTTTAAGAACTAGTGTTATTTATTGTACTGGGCTTGCTTTGTTTTTTGGTTTTTTGTTTTGGTTTTTTTTTAAGCAATGGCAGAGCCTATGGAAGTTAAAGAGTTGAAGTTATTTTTCTTTTGTAAATAGAAAAAGCAATGACCCGAGTTGTTGTTCCATCCATGTTTTTAGAGAAGAAAGCCAAGAGTTGATTCTAAAAATCTTATGAACAAATGCAATGTTAAAATGTTAACAGTTCTAACATTTTTCTAAATGTTAGAATTTCTAAATTCTAACAACTGCTTTCATCTTTATGTATTTCATAATTTTATGCATTAATGTCTACATTTGCCCAGTAATTAATAAGCTTTTATTTAAACTGTAAAAGAAAAAAGGATTTTTTAAAAAAAATCTATTTCAATCCGTACTCATTATTTTTCTTCCAGTTAAAGTGTGAACTGTTCTCTGTTACCAGAAGTCTTTATTTTCGTTAAGATTACTTTTTCTATGAGGAAGTTTCCTGTGAAGCAGACTTGAATTATTATTTTGCTTGTGTTTGTGTGTGTGATAGACCTGGCAGTCAAATGAAACCAGTGAAAACCTTTATGTTGCTTTCATAGGTGAATGGATTAAAGACTTTGTGATTAGAAGAAGGGAAATGCTGTACCAAAAAGGTCCCTGAATGTTTAGTTATTACAGAAGAAAGAGTATTCAGCTGACTGAAACTGTACTTCCCTTATCTTCAGTGCTGTGCTACAAACATCACTGAAAGTGAATGGTGGAAGTTGGAAATAGGCACATCTGAAGTGTATTATATTTAGTCTGTTGTTTCCTAGTGGGGCTGATCTGATAAAGGGAGTCAGCTTGTTTTTCCTAATTCTTATGACCTGCCATTTAAAGTATGTTCTTAATGAACCAGTTTTTCGGGACAGCATTGCCTGAGTCTCCCTTTTTATCCTTTTTGGCTTTTGGATGCTGTGGTGGGTATTCATGTGGTCTTAGCTTAGGCACAATGTAGGAGATTTGTTTAATGTTAATCTTTCCTTAGAGGAGGGTGGCTGTTGGTTCCTCACATGGGCAGTTCAGAGAAACAAAGTCAGCCTGTTTCTTTGATGTGCTTTGTGCTGAGACTGCTTTCTTTTTGTTGTCTGGGAGACATCATAGACATGGTCTCCTCCTAATTGGACTGGAAAAAAATCGTCAACAGAGGAATTCCTGGTGAATTCAGGATTGGAAACACATCATTTCTACTTGATTTTTATAACTTTTTGAATGACAAAAACATTTGAGTAACAGCTTTGTAGATAAGTAAAACGTTTTGAAATCAGTAATCTTTGCATTTTTCATATCTGATTTCTATTTTCAAAATAACACATTTTAAGAAGAAATAATGTTACTCAAGAAGCACAGTGGTTTTTGCAATAGAAAATGTGTTGTAGAAAAATTATTTATCTCGGATCATGCTTTCAGTTGAATAACTTTACTTAACAGGGCACTTACAGTCTTTGTGAAATTAATTGTCCCTTTCAAAGTCTTAATTGCTATGGTGTACTTAGTAAGTTTTCATAATTTTTGCAAGATTCCTCCTGAATATATTTTTGTATGTATGTGCATTTTTAGATCTGTGCTTGCACACACACAAAATTTACACTTGTTAACATCTCCTGAGTATTCAAAAGAATTGTAATTAAAGCGACTAAAATATGTTAAATGTAAAACAACATCATGCTGCATTTTTATTTGTTCATTCAATTCAGAAATAGCTCTTAAATTCTTTCTGAATAGACATTTGATTTCAATATGGTTCCATAGATGGTTTAAACTGCCCCGGTGGAAAAATTTCTTAATCTTATTTGTCCTAACAACTTAAATAATACAATCTGTTCAGCCATAGGAAGAGTTATTATGAGAGGGATTTGGATAGATTTCTTCAAAAAAGATACATTCTCTGGCTAGAAAAGGAAATGTGCGAGAATTTGTCAGGTATGTTCTCGTTTTGAAGGAGCTCAGTTATAATCAAACAAGTCTTTTCTTTCTTTGCGCTTTATACTTGCGTCAGCATTATGTATTTACTCATACAGGAAGGACTGCCTGCCTCCATTCAGAGCTCCATGTTATCACAGAATCTGTTTCCACTGAAATGATTCACAAAATTCCTATTGACTTCAGCACTGCTGGGCCAAACTACTGCAGGGGTGTGCATCTACACCATCAGGCAGAACAGCCATGCTGGGTTCAAGGGGTGATTGTTTCCATCCCCTGTACTAAATGTGTTTTCCTTCTGATTAGATTAGGTTATGAACTCTAGGTATTGTCAGGACCCATAGTGTTTTGTAGAGCACTGTAAAGCAGATAAGTTCTCGTGACACTGTTATTCTCAAACTGGAAAGAAGTTCAAAAATTTATGATTTCAACATTGTTTTTTGTACAGCATGCCATGTTTTGCATGTATGGGATTTGTTTTTAATTTGTTTTAATAAAATACTGACTTCTCTGCTGCTTAGTGATGCCTGTTTATTCTTTTGGTTATAACAAGAATAAGGGTTACCATTGACCATTTTGCAATGTTACTCATTTAATCAGTTGGCTTCTTCCGTCTCTGCTGAGCATGTTACTGGGTTACAGTAGAAAGAAAAAAAAAGACATCTGAGGAAAAACGTTCAATAAAAGGTAGTGCTCAGTACTTTTAAACCTCTCAGGGGTATCCAAATGAGAGGAACCCAAAGGAGAAAGCCTTTGTTATCAAAAATAGGATATCTGTGAAGCACACTCCCACTTTGCTATCAGGAATTTATTTTTATTGTTCTTCATCATCACTAGTGGCAGTGGCTGCAGTAGCTTCCATGTGTTTGCCTTTCCTATGAGTCCTGTATTAAAATGCTGAAGGGTTGCAACATCGTTAAAGAGGACATCTCAACAACAGCAGTAGGTTAGGTGGATTAATTTTGCTTAATTTAAAATCTGCAATTAAACATTTAAATGTAATTTTTTTCCCTTTGAGTCCCTTTACATCCAGTGGAAGGAAATACACAGCCTCAAGAGGGCTATTCATATGCCTTGCGTTAGATAAGTATCTTAGAATGAGTTGAATCAGCCTCCCAAGGTGCCTAATTATTTCCATTGACTGCAAAGGAAGCTGATGGTGACTGGCTGGCAGTTAATTTCAAATGCTGGAACAGGGCAGATGAATTCCACTCTTACAGATGGAGGTAACTATCTTTAAAAAACTTAAACATAGATTATACTGAGCGAGAATAAATCCTTTGTGACAATACTAGAAGGTAAAAAAGTATGGATCAGATAATACAACAGTGACTCTAATTTGATAATACCGTAAGAGACTGGATTTTAAAAGTAGTTATGGAGGGGAAGAAAGCAAATATTAGTTTCCTCTGCTCTTCTAGTTCCTGAAAGTTGTCAGAGTTATCTGTTGGTGTTGAGGATCAAGATTAGAGAGGTAGCATTGGAAACTTACCTGGCCATACACGGTAAATGTCCCCCAGATCCTAAAACCAAGGAAGGGAGATAAAAACTAGTGTTGAGGGCAGGTGCTCTCCTAATTTATTTTGAGGTCATGTAGTAACTATAAAAACTATAGTAAGTGTGGCTAGGACTGGGGCACAGGACAGCAGAAGCATGTGGGCTTGGTTTATTGGCAGGTTGCAGATGCTGTGTGTTTATTGTAGGTTGGTATCATGTTCACATCACGTTCTTGAATGGATTGGAGTCCTTGGCCTGTGGTATCTCCAGAATTTTAGTTTAGAAGCAAGAGAAGCTTATGAGCATGGGTCATTGCTGGATCCTGCGAGATGCACTGGCGTGGTTTTGAGGGCTGACTTTCTAAGAGCTGTAGCTCTAGGAGCATAAAGAGGACAAAACGTGAAAGGGAAACATTAGAGGTGGGGAATGAGTTGACTATTTGGGTTCAGAAAGCAGGTGATTTGTACTCCCGTTGTTTCCAGATCCAGTAAAGCTGGCAGGTCTGGGACAAGGCCTAGGAGTGCAAAGGTCTGGTGATATTTAGTAGCTTTAATAGTAAATCTGCCTGAAGTGGAATAGGTTTGCAGTGTGTCTAGGAGCAGAATTAAAAACTTTTTGGAAGGGTTCTTGGTTAGGATGATGGCTGGTGCCATTTGAAGCTGGGGGATTACATTGGTTTTGTTAGTGCTCTAGCATTGCACCTATAGCACCGGTTTGGGTTAGGCAGCACTAGTGTTGCAGACAGCAGAGGTATATATAAATCTTAATGCTAACTTATATTGCTGATCAGAGATTCAAATTAATCTACACATTTTCATAGAAACCACTGTCTTATACAGATACTGGCTGTCATCCTGCTTCTGGTGAGTAGCTCCTCCAAGATGTGCGACAGGACAGGGGCTTAGATTCAGTTAGGGCTGGGGTTTGGGGCGTGGCATGAGGCTGGGAGGTCTGTATGGATGTACCTCTGGATAGAAAGGGTTCTGTGGTGTTCTGGGACGTGTGGGCAGGGCAGGCTGCTGGAAGTGAGGGAGCGGGGCTGCCATTTGCAGGACTAGCAGGATGGAGTCAGAGAGAGAAAATTTTTGAGTGGCAAATTAGTGCATTTCTGTGAATACAGAGGACTGGGGAAGGTAAATAGAGATGTGGAAGACAGGCTGTTTTGGGGGTATATGGATCTCTGGGGACTGGGAGTGGAAGGGAGCTATTACATGTGAGAAGGGAAGCCCTTTTGGATGTATGGAAACCACTCGTAATACCTAGCAGGAAAATAACCTTTGAACTTCCATGTGACAAATTAGTCTCTACAAAGACTGTAGCTTTATTTTACAAGACTTGTTATGCTCAGGGAAACTAAGGAAGATAATTCAGTAATGTGTTTGTGGTCAGCATAGAGGACAGTGCCAAAGCTGAGCAGGGACTGTTGGGCAGGTGAGGGAGTTGTAATAGTCTGTCACCCTAAAAAAAAAGGCACCCTTGCCCCATCCTTTTAGCCAGGCTACTTCTGAATGCCCATCTGTGTTTGCAGCTAGGTGGGAGAGGTACTCCCATTTTTATTTTGTGCACTGCCGTTGAGTTGAGGCAGGCAATTCCAGTACTGCTCAGGAGACTTTGTAATCTGTAGGCTGTTGGGAATCCTTGAGTTCACTACTGAGGGTGTTACTGTTGATGGTGTGGGCTGTGAGTCCAGTCCACTACTGACACACCAGCAATGATGTGGGCAGGAGGAACACCTCAGGCTTATCACACATGTTTGCTAAGGGAAGCTCGAAGGTCAGCTACTTAAGATGGTCTATTCTTGCTTGAAGCTCTTCCAGACCACATGTATTTTTCATCAGTAATGATAAGAAATAATAATTTTTTAAAAAATAAACAAAATAAAAACCCAACAAAAATAATAGTAAGCCCTTGCTTATTTAAATACTTATTATAAACTGTTGATAGTTAATTGTCATTGCATGCAGTACCAGCAACATTGGTGTCCTGCTTCAGGCCAGCTGCGAAGGTGTGGTCCAGTATTGGTACAGGTGGTGGATCTGCGGGTGGCAGTCCCACCCTCCCGCTTTCCTGACTCAGGAAGTGCGATGGGTGTATTCTATTTGTTGGTCACTAGTGAGCAACATACCATAGTTAAGTGGTTTAATTCCAAAGAATTCAGGCGAATCTTTATGCGTAGCTGCAGTAGGAACTTGAGTAATACTGTTCTCCATCTTAACTGGTAGAAAAGTGGATTCTGCTGCAAACATTTGTGTCTAGGTTTAACTTCACTTTCTACATGTATCAAGGCAAATAAGTTCAACTGCTCCCCTACTAAAGGAAAATGTCTTTAATTTTTTGTTTGTTTGTTTGCATAAAGAATTTTCATGGCTCTGTGTTGGTGCTGGTGGGGACATTTTTGAAGATGGCTGCCCCTTGCCGATGGTGACCATGCTGTGGTGTTTCGGAAACTCACAGGACAAAGTATGTTTTGACAGTAGCTCAGCACAAAGCTTTCCAAGATGGGAGGCTCGTTAAGGTGAGGAGTTGTCACTGAATGGAAGACTCATATGAACACTTGAAATCAAGCAGAACATTTCCATTTAATTGTGATCTCCAAAATCACTTTGGTCAGTACAACTGCTTAAACATATCAACATAAGGCTCAAGATTTTCATGACAATAAAGCATTCACATGAAAACACTTTAAGCAGCGTAACATGCTTAGTATTTGACAAAACATCCTCCAAATATTTGTACAGAATTATTTTTATAAACAATGTTTCTGGAACAAGATCTAACCCTTGCAACATGAAACACAAAACTCCTTCTTGTCAGTGGTTAACAGCTGGTTTTGGTAACACATTTGCCATTAAAACTCTAGGAACAAATTACTTTCAAGGGGTCCAAGACCAGGATATGGTTCTATATAACCTATACTTTTAAATGAAGATTCTGCTTCCATGGTTTTGTACATTTATTTGACAGAGTATCAGATTACACAGTCATAAAATTCTATTTACTATTTAAAGTAAATTGATAAATGTTATGAAAAAATACCTTTATTACATCAGTGATTCTTTAACTAAAGTGAGTATTAAGACTATTAACCAGGGGTTGAAAGTTTTAGGCCCTGATATTGAAAGCACTTCTATATGTCCTTAACTTTACACGTAAGGAGTCTCCCTGGCAGCAGAGGGACTACTCTGTTGGGCAATGTTAACTGTGTGCCTCTAAGTGTGTGCAGACTCCAGGCCATAGTACTCAGAGAGGCGCATATGTGTTATACAGAGAAACATTCTCAGCACATAAATAAAATCTGGCTTTTTAGTATGTACATACACTGCAGAGCAATATTCTTAACTGAAAAGATGTGCTTTCTTTCTCTCTCTTAATAGCGCAAATATTCCCATTTCACTCAGAAAGTGCTTATCTGTTTTCAGCTAGACAACTACCTCATCAGCTGTGAATCTAGCATGGACAACAAACCTAAAACAAGAATGTCTTATCAGCAGGAAATACTGGGGAAGAGAAGGCTGGCAATCATTTCTATATACCTTGTATTAATAAAAAACCTTCTCATAGAGAAGAATAGTCTTAAATATTTTCAATCCTGATATATATACAATGATAAAAATTCACATTTTCATGCTTTAGTGAGACACTTTAAAACCCTGCCCCAGGCAGCTCTCAGAGTTGCTGTGTCCAGTTCCTAGCAGCTGCCTCACATTCAGCTCTAGTACTAGAAGCTTAAACTCTTGATAGCTGAGCAACCATGGGGAGAGAAAACACAGTTCTACCAGATTTGGAAAGGGAATGAAGGAAAAAAAAGGAAGTGATGGGTCTTTCTATTTCCAGAGGCCCAGTAGCTCTCCTGCATCCCAGAACAAGACAAGGCAGTTCGTGTTTCCAGTCCCATTAGATCTGCCTTGTAGAACTTCTGACAGCAGGGCCCAAGTGCAGTGTCTGTTCCACACAGTCCTCAGTAGTCTAAACGAAATGTACCCATCACATGGCAAGAGAAAAATAGCCCTTTGGAGCACAGCTGAATCCCTCTCCCCTCGAAAAGGCAGAACACCTATCTATTGCACCAGTTTTTCCAATATATCAGGAAGTATCCCCAGGGTTGATGCCTTTCACGGCTATCTATATACACTTTTCTGATAAATTCAATGTCTCTGTAGGGAAGGTGACCTGCAGAGGGCTGCCCTTGGACGTAGAGCTGGCCCCGCCACCAGACCTGATTTCATTCACCAGGAAGACGCTTTCGGAGTCCTGTCCCTGTGAAGAGTCCGAGGTTTCCGAGCTACGCAGCGTTCTTACTGATGTGGTGTCAGACTGAGTCAAGCTGGCGCTGGGGCCGGGAAGCAGCACGCGACCCCCGACGCTGCTCTCGCTTAACTCCGGAGGATAGAGCAGCGTTTGTGAGGTGCTGCTGATCTCCCTCAGCTCACGGGAGATGAAGGAGGGTGACTGACTTGACATGGCAGAGGAGGTCCTGCGACCATCCACACAGTTGAAATTGCCCCCCGAGTGCTGCCTCCGAGCCCCTCCAATGCGGCAGAAGAGGCATTTGATCTTCTCAATGGCTTTGCTGAGCACAGTCTTGCGGAGGAGGATGTAGACCCATGGGTCCAAAATGGGGTTCACTGAGGCAATGCGGATGGCTTGCAGATCAGGGTTTTGCCTCACATCCTTCACTGATTCCGGCTGGTACAGCTGGTTCACAAAGACACGGACCTACCCAAGGAAATGGGGGAAGAGAAAGACACAATTATGCCATTATATCAGGAAACCAAAGTTTACATTTCAAAGCAGAGATCTAGATTTGCTGCTGCAAGCTATGACAAGAGAAGAGGCTGACAAAGCCAGGCATCTCAGATTGGCAGCTGTGAGTTTATTTTTGGAAATAGCAAAAAAATTCAGGGAGATTAATCTGCTGTAAATTGGCCTTCTTTGTTGCAGGTAGGAAAGGAGTGGCTCTTTCTCTTCCCTTCCCTTCATAATTAATCCTTGAACGTCCAACTTTTGGCTGTTTCTAAAATGTCTTTTTTCCTGATAGAACTTGGAAGCAAAGAGGTAGACCTGTATCCCACTTCCTTGGTGCATCTTGAGTCTTACACTACCTGCAGACAGAGACCTGACTGAGGAGACCTGGAAAATCAGTTCCTCTAGCAAAGGTCTAATAACTGTTTGTTTAGAAACACACTGAAATACAGAGTATAATCCAAGTACACTAGGCGCTGGAAACAAGTTCAGAGCTGTCAATTCCCAAGTTTAGAAATGCTATTTGCTGGCACCTGTCCTTACTGGAATTGTTCGTATACCCTCAACTGTTTGCTTGCTGCAGCATGGTTTGGAAAAAAGAAATGTAAAAAAAACCCAAAAGTAAAAGAAAAAAAGGAAAGGTTCCCCAGCTAGGAGATTTTTCATAGGTCAAGATGATGAGAGGATTACAGCACTGGACTGGAGTGCCCTGCTCTCCTACATGAGACAGCATTTTGGTTCTACTTACACAAGTATAAAAATACTGATGGAGTGGTTAAGAATTTAAGATGTTGAAGCTGCTGCATGAAGTGACTATTCCCTCTATTCACTTTGCAATTTTAGTTTGTCATGCACAAAATTTAAGACTAAAGGATCCTGTCTCCTACACAGAAATTTCTTCTTCAGTTTCTTTCTTTGAATCCAAGAAAAAAAACAGTAACCTAGTCCCTCTCCTGCTTTAGAAGCTGCTTTTGTAAATGCTACTGTAAGTAAGGCACAGTCCCATTCTTTGATATCAATTGTTCTTTCCAGTGTCACTAAGGCAGATGGCATCATATGAGTTCGTTATATTGATCAGTCTCAAATAGCTGTTCTCGATTTTAGCAAGACCTACGCGGTGTCCAACTACAGGAAGGCCTAGGAAAGCCACTGAAAAGAACTGATAATGGAAGACACTGTTTTCTTCAGAATCCTTACGGTACATCAAAATAAATGCCTTCGTTATCTTCTTATCTGATACAGTAAAAATCTAGTAGCCAAATAATTATGAGGTTTTTAAAATCTCATCCTTGACTCCTGAAATGAATCAAGTCTTGCCTACCTAGGAGGTTACAGACAAGGAGGCAGACAAGCACTTAAATGAACATGCCAAACTAGAACAGCCCTCTTAAGTAATTTTTATTAGAAGTTCTGCATGTGAAGCCATCCAAGCTGGGGAAAAAGTTTCACCGTTCTGTTTGGAGAAATTTTCCTGCAGCAGGGCAATGTGGTGGCATGCAGCTAGTGAGAATTCAGAGGCTGAGTGACTTTCAATGCTAGCAACAAAGTACGGCTAAAACAACGCAAAGTCCCTCCTCAGAGGTCCAATGCATACAGTCTCTTTCACACTGACTGTCAAAGCAGTGGTGGCCTATGTTTTCTTTCTCAGTGCTTTTCTCTAGGTTTATGGGTAACAAAACCTGCCCATGGAATTCAAACTATGGGAAAATCTTGAATTTGCACAGCAATGTGATGATCCGAGTTTTATCCTCAGTTACTTTCCTAATGATTTCCAGCACTGCAAATATCTTTTTGACAACTAATTTACTGACCTTATTTTTCTGTTAAACCAAACATGGAATTGAAATACTTTGAAGAGTATTCCTACGCTTATTGAGCTTGTCTTTATGGGGTCTTTTTCTTTTATTAAGCTTTACTTGCTTCGATTTTTTTCACTATTTATTTGACATTAGCCGGCTCTCCGGTGTCCAGCACCGCACAACGCCACGCAGCGCTGGCTGAGAGAAGACCGTCCCCCCCGGAGGCCCAGGTTTTTCAGCGCCCACGGCCTGGCCGGTGTTCGCCGACGGTTCCCTCACAGCGCCCTCGATTCAAGCCTCCCGCCATTTGCCGGGGGAGCGGCGCAGGGAAGCCGGCCCCTCCCTTGCCCCGGGAGCGCCGCTAGGTGGCGCGGCCGCCCCGCGGTGACACCGACCCGCGCCCGCCGCCGCGCAGCTTGTCCTGCCGGGGCGGGGCGCGGGGGGCGCTGTGGCCCCACAGGTGGGCCCGCCCGCGGAGGCGGCTGCGAGCGGCCGCGGGTCCGAGCCCGGCCGGCAGGAGCCGGCAGCCCTGGGGCCGGAGGGCCGAGAGCCGCGCTGACGCGGCGTGGCCTGGCACCGGCGGAAACCTGTCCGTGAAACACCGACCCGGCCGTTTGCCTGAGGTTTCCTCCCCCTCCCAACCGGGAGGAGGTCACGCGTACGAATACACAGCGGTGACGTGTCCCCGGGGGACGTAACACGTGCCGTAACAACGTTCCTTTCCAAGCGCTCCTTTCCGTCCTCCGCGCTGCGGTTTCGGGGGAACGCACCCCGAGAGCGCGTAGGCGCTGGCCTCGGTACCGGCCCGGCCGCTCCCCGCCCAGGGGGTGCCCGAGCGCTGGGAGCCCCAAGGACGGCGCGGAGGGAGCGGAGGCCCTTCGAGCGGCTCCCGCCACCACCTGCCGTCAGGGCTGGGGAGATCGGGGGTGTGACAGGGAGGGAGGGCGGGGTCCTTGCTGATAAATCCATCCGGATCGCAGAAGCGCACTTTGGAGCTAGCTGAAGAAGTACACAGTCCAACTCGGGAGACCCGCCTTTTTTTTTTTTTTTTTTTCTTTTTAAACTCGCAGCTGTAGTTACACATCAGTGGTTTAACAGTGGGATTGTTCTCCTGATAAGCAGCATATGAAATTGAGGTACCCATTTCACCTTTGTCTACCTGGCAGGCTTTATGGAAAGACAAAAACGTCTTTAAGCGCTGACTCTGTGGCTGAAAAGGACAATCACTAATTGCACGGCACAGCTTGCTTTATGATACCTCTGTATGCTTTATTTTCTTTTGACAGATACGCAGCATGTATAGGTGAAAGATTCACAACACAGACCTATTTAGTGAAAACTTTGGACTGTACAAAACAGTTTCTACTTCCCAAAAAGGTCACATATCTTTTTTTTAGAAGGCCCCACACACACACACCTTATCAATCAGACCTATTGCTGCAATTACATCGTAATCACAAGGTAAAAATTAATCAGTGTTGGAATGTCAGTTTTATCATTTCTTTACATACTGGTGAGGCAGCATTTACTAACATATCATGTACAAGAACAGTAAGAGGTGTATGAGAACAGCAAGAGATGTGTCCTGTTTTGGCTGCAAGTCTTCTGCTGCAGGAGGTAGCATGATAAAGGATACTGCCTTCCACATCCTAAGTAAAGGCCGAGTAAGTGGAATCCACTACTAAGTTAGCTAATCTGATGCTTGAAATTGTGCAATTTGAAAGCCTAAGGAAAGTGAGAAGCAAACCAGAACAATTCAAATCTCAAAAGAATGAGTATACAGCTTTGTAGCTGTAGAATTCAGGCAATATATCTTGTAATTATTTGTTTGCAATTGTGTTAAGAAGCACATAGCTCCGAGGTGTGTTGAGTTTATGCTCAAGTGATAGGTACTTGTAGGATTAGAGTCCGTGAACTGTTTGCTGTTTCTCCTTTTTACTAACTACAGATGCAAATCATGATTTCTAATCCTAGGATGTACTATAAAGTGACTTGTATAGTTACCGTCATGCTGGTAATTGTCTTCATAGCTTCTGCCTGCCCTCAAAATCTCCCCACATACTGATAGGATAAATTTAAAAACCGTACTGTAGTAAGCAGGAACGAGTTTTTCAGCTCTACAAGCCAGTAACTTTTGCCCTTCAAGGGCTTAGCAGCTGCTCGTGTTCTACTCCATTGCTCAAAAATCGTGTCTGCCGCCTTGCTGTTGGCTGCGGACAGGCCCTGATACTGAAAGTTGAAACCAACCAAGCCAAAAGAAAATCCAAACTTTTAGAACAATTAAACTAGAAAGTTTAAAATTAGAAACTCCTGAGTATTTCATACAATGAACCAGGTGTACACCATGAACATTGTATTTTATTTTCCACTTCACTGTAATGTAACACCAATGTTCAGCGGTCAGGGTCAGAAAAAGACCACGCACTTAAAAAACTTAAAAGAGTATCTGACAGACTGCTGGAGTGAATTACAGGCTTTGAGTAGTGTGTGCCTATTGAAAGAGTTTGGCTTTTTTTTTTTAAAGGCCAGATAATAATTTCTACTCTATTCTTGACAAAATCCCTCCTAATATAGCTTATTCTCTACTTTTGACTCTATCCGATTCTATTTTCTAAAATCTCACAATATTTTAAAAGATGAGATAACCTGTGTGGAGTGCAGACAAGAGTCCGTACACGATTTATGTATTTTCCTTATTTTATTTTTACACTACTGTCAAATCCTTCACGTCTTTCACGTCACTTTCTGTGCACTGAGAACACATCAGGTTACATCAAAAGTTTCCTTTCACTAATGTTTCTCGTTCAACTTTTCTTTCCTTGATAAATTTGATCTGCCTTCAGTTGTCAAGTTCATTCAGCGTTTTGCACAATTCCCCATACTTTTGTTACAGCACTTCTTGTCACTATAAAATTTTGCTGATTTTATAAATAAATCATTGAGACTCTAAACAGCCTTACTTGTAAACTGAGTGCTGGAGCACCTCTTTATTAAAAACTGCTGTTCTCTGTGACTCAACTTGCTGTTCTTTATCCACTTTTTAAATCAAGACAAGACTTTGCTCATTATTTCAGGGCTATTTAATATTTTAAGACTTGAAATTTTGTCAAACCCTAATAAATGTAGCCTGCTGGATCGCCTCTGCTACTTTATTATGGTGTGAACGTGTTAATTCTGAAATGTTAGAGGTTTATGTCTCTCTTTCAGAAGCTGCTTTGCTTTGACTTAAGTGATGGTTTATTCAGCTGAAATCATCAGTAGGAAGTCAGCTCATCAGAAAACTTCAGTCACAAAGCACCCTCTGAGCCTGCTTGGTGTATCTGAATCATGCTGCTGCCACCACCTTACCACTCACATGTTCTTGGTGACTGCCAGGCTGTCCTGTTATAGATGAGCCTCTCGTTGGTGAGGGCTCCCTAAAACTCCTCCGAGTCATGAAAATGTACGTCTGTGTTAGTGATCACCTATCTCTGCTAGTGACTCTTTCTAGGGGATTTACAGCATAAAGGTGTCACTTCTCTGAGTTTGTATCTGAATTCTTAACCTCGGCCTATCTGCAATCAGAGAACTTAATACAGCGGCACACACCGCAGTGCGTCACGGCACAAAGCAGCATAGATGGCTATAGCTTGTTCCCACAGGGGGAGGCACATGACTTAAAGCTACTTAACAATGAAGAAATTTAACCACACTGGACACTGTGATGATGTGTATATATGTGGCTGTTTTGTGTATTTTTTTTAAAGAAAGCTTCCTTTTTTTCTTAGTCATCCATCTAAGTGAAATGACAGTCTTTTACCTCATTTTAGATACAGAAAAGGTGTGCTGCTTTAGCAGGAAAAGCTAACTTACGTGAACGCTCCCAAGGTAACACTGTGCCTTCGCAAGTAGTGAAGTCAAGGTCTGAGAGAGCTACGCAACTTCATCACCTGCACCTTCACATACCTTCTGCTACGTACAAATTTTTCGCTAGCTACTGTTTAAATAATAAACCTTTTGTCCCACCCAGGTTTATTAATTTTAACTGTCAACAATCCAGTTCCCTTTCTGCTAACACCTCCCTCTTGATTTTCCCCTTCTTTTGTTTTTTAACATTGTCTAAAAAAACTGCCTAGGTCCAAATGGATATGAACAATTTCATTTTGCATATTACGTTCAGACTTCTCAGCTTTCCTCTAGCTGCTCCTCCACGGGATAAGGTTTGGCTTTTTACTGAGCCTGCTGAAGTC
Source organism: Leptosomus discolor (assembly GCF_034619465.1). Classification (NCBI taxonomy): domain Eukaryota; kingdom Metazoa; phylum Chordata; class Aves; order Leptosomiformes; family Leptosomidae; genus Leptosomus; species Leptosomus discolor. The sequence goes on from NC_141419.1 coordinate 78,245,782, forward strand.
CATCAGCTGATACCCTGTATCACGTTACAACACTGCATTTAATTCTCGGAACCTACTCTCTGCATTCACTGGCATCTCTTTTGAAAACGCAATATTGTTCTTTTGTGAGGTAGTCGTTTTAATACTAGATTGATCAAATGAAGTACTGTCAACCCACAGTACTGTCGGGGTTTTGGCCATTCCATGACCTGGTGCTTCCCCGGTACAGCAAGTCTGCTCACCCCTGCAGCTTCTGGAGCTGGACTACAGGGCTGGTTGTGTGCGGTTCCTCCACCTAAGGCATGTGCAATTCCCAGAGACACCCTCCGCGCAGCTCAGACAGCACCTCTCGACTCCCTTCAGATGTCAAGCAATGAACGCACGGCACTGTGCTCGGTCACGCCACAGCGCAACGCAAAGTGACAACACCGAAGGACAGGAGACAGCCTTGAGCGACAGCTGGGGCACTGGTGCTCCAGCACAGCCACACTTCACTGGCTCCACTTTATGTCAGTAATGTGGCAAAACTGGCCCGACCCTCGTGATTACAGTTCCTCGGAAGCAGGGGGACAGACTCACTGACCTCTCGAGTCCTGTTCACATGTAATTCTCTAAACTTTATTAGCATGGTATACACCATGTGTTTTGCATCCCCAGCTGGCCAGCTGTGTTTCACACACATTGTACTCCTCCTATGACAGAAGGATCATCCTACCGACAATAAACTCCCTTAAAACAATCCTTCTAAAAACACTTTCTGTCTGACAACCACTGCTTGGCTCCCTACGCTCTGTTTTGGAAGGTGGTGAATAACGCAAGCCAGCTGTTTGTTTAATGTCTCTGAGCCAGAGGAGGAGAGGAGTTCGCCAAGCTTTATTATGGTGGGTGGCAAGCAAGAACTGAGCCTCCAGCTGGTGGGGTTTTTTTTTTTTGTCTTCCTTGGAGATAAGGTGGAGGAATAGTAATAAGTAGATCCTGCATGTTCAATTTAATGACACTAATTGTATCAGCCATTTCAGAAAATTAGCAAATGGTTAGTGGTAATGTTGTTTGACATTTCGGTATGATCTCTAGGGTTATGTAGGCTAGATTCCTCCAACTCTCATTTAACTGAGCATTACACTGGCAGGTGGTTCCACCAAGTTCAGCCCTCCCACAGTGGGGAGCTGCAGGAGAGATGTCTGCGTGGGATCTACCCCAGTGATGGTGGGTGAATCCCTCAGGAGGGGAAGCTTGGCTCAGGTTTTGGGTGTGAAGCACTCTGCATGTTGCTGGTGCCAAGTGAACAGAACTCTGTCCTCCTTCTCCACGTCAAGGACTGCTCTACCCTTCAGGAACAGTGTGCAGATTTTTAAAACACAATAAACATCCAGAAATGCAGGCCAGACCAAAACCTCACTCATCACAAATTAGTTTTAGAAGTGAACTTTAAAGTGCCTTTCGCTTTCAGTAAGATTTTTGCTGTGTGGATTCCAGTTGAACAGTGGAAAAATTACTCAGAATTTTTGCTGCTGTATTTTAACCAATCAAAGGAGCCCAGGATTTGGGATAAGTGCGTTTCTTTTCTTATAAATATAAATCAACACAACTTTCTCTCACCATGCATGTATGCTGACAGCCTTTAAGTTATTGTAAGTTTGCAGCACCAGCTAAATAGGATCTGTCCTGCAAGCACAGATTAGGAGGAGAAAAGACTCAGTGGTGCGGGTGATGGAAAAGAAGGGTTGCACAACGTTACTCACCACTAGAGGAATGGAGCAGATGACCACCACCAGGGAAGTGGCAATGAGCAGAATAACCATCTGGATCTCTGCTCCAGCCATCCGACGGAAGCTCCGGCGTCTGCGAAAGTCAGATAAACGGCTGGAGGTGGTGTCTGTCCCCAAGGACGTGCGTCGCATGAACTGGCGGTGCATGCGAATGAGGGCCACACACACCAGGATGTTGCAGATCACAGTGACCATGATTAGGAAGGAGCTGAAGCCGGCGTACATGTAGGAATACGCCGCATGGGTGGCCTCCTTTGCTCGCCAGTCTATGAAACACCAAGTGTAAGGGTACTGCAAGGTAGATTTGCCGAGCCCCATGCTGGGGAGGGCGCAGAACAGCACGTTGGAAGCATAGATGGCAAAGAGTGTGAGCCCCGCCAGTTTCTTGTCTACATAATGGTTGTAGAAATAGGCATGGTTGATGGCCAGGTACCTCTCTATAGACATGGCACAGATAATGCTGAGGCCAGACAGTCCAAAGAAGAGGAGGATGAAGGAGCTGTACTCACACAGCGCCGGTCCTCCTGGCCAGCGGTTCTGCAGGTAAGTGGCAATAGTGACCGGACTCACCAGGCAGGTCCCCAGGAGATCAGTGACCGCCAGCCCACAGACCAGTGTGTAGAAAGTGGTCTCCTTCTGCTCCTTCCTGGACTTGCAGAGCACCACGATGGCTATGAGGTTGCCCACCACGCCGAAGATGAACATGATGGTGGGGATGGTGGGGGGCTTCCCACCCTCAGCCCCGCTGGCAGTCCCGTTGGCGGAGGCGTTCGCAGGTGGCATGATGGTGGGGTTGAAGGACATGATGCCCACGCTGCCACTGGGGAGTCCAGTAAAGGCAAGAGCTGGTCCGAAAAAGAAAGGCAGAGTAAGGAGGAAGGGGAGGGGGTAGTCTAGCGTGAAAATAAAAATTCAAATGAGGGAGAAGTAAAAAAAAAAAAAAAAAAAAAAAAAAAGTGGTGTGTTTTAGTTAAAAAAAGTCCTAAAAAGGCGCGGAAGCGGGGTGCCGTCCGGCAGCGACCGACTGCAGCCGGGGGAGCCGAGGCTGCCTCTCCCTGCCGCTGCTCTCCCCGCGCAGACCGCAGCGCTCCGCCGCCCAGCCCGGAGGGGGACCGGGGCGGCCCGAGCGCGGAGCCGAGCGGAGCGGAGCCGCCTCACCGCCTCTCGCACCGACGCCAGGGAGAGCTCAGCGCGGCGCTGGGGCGGCCCTGGGCGGTCGGTCGGCAGCTCCAGGTGCCCCCGGGGGCGGCGCGGGAAGGTGCCGGAGCGCAGTGGCCGCCGCTCATCCCCTCCCGCCGGCCGGCGCGGCGGTGCGGTGCGTCGTGAGGCGCGGGCGCCGTCTAACTCCCCGCGGAGCTCCCGCCGGGTTTCGCCGCGGAGGGCGGGGGCGGCGAGGGCAGCTCCCGCCGCTCCTCCCCGCCCTCTCGCGCCATTGGCCGGGCCGGGGAGGGCAGGTTGCGCGGGGCCGGGCGCGGGCACCTCCGCCCGGGGCTGCCTGCGGGGCGAGGCGGGGCGAGGCGGGGGGAGGCGGGCGGCCGCCCGCTGATGGCGGGCCGGGGCGGGGGGCTGTCTGCGCGCGTGTGCGCGTGGGGACGGCGAGCAGCGGCCGGGCCGGGGGCACCTGCCCGCGCAGCGCCCCCTTGGCCGACTCCCCTCCCGCAGCCGAGAGGCCTCATGTGCCGTCTCGGTTCGCCCCCCGCTTGTAACAGATGGGAGCGAGGGCGCCTCGCACCTTGCCCTAAAGGGCAGCGCTGCTGGGCGGGCGCCCGGAGGGAGCCGTGTTTGCCGAGGAGCTGGCTTGGTGCAGGTCCGGCCCGCCATATTGCAGCGTGGAGCCCTGGACGAGGGCCCGGGCCCTGCCGGACACGGCCTCCTGCGGGGAGCGAACAGGTGTCACCCCGGTGTCCCGGGGAAGGAAGGGGATGGTGCCCCGGGGCAGTTTCACCGGGTGCTGATTCACGAGTGGTGGCTGGGAGAGGCCGAGGCCAGGCCGTTTATCAGGACGATAAGTGCAGGTGCAGCAAGGTGATGCCACAGAGCACGATGGCTGGCAGCAGGTGCTTCTGCATCAGGTGAGCATGACCGGTGTCTCCCGCTGCCAAATAAAAGATCTCTTGAGTACTGCCTGTATCTGGCCGCTGTTAGTGAGGTTACTAAACACAGGAAGGGGGTGTGTACGTTCAAGGGAAGTGTTTATATGTTTGTTTCAAGAACTTGTTTTGTCTTGACCGTGAGAGGATCATACATGAGTTGGAGATAGGGTAACACTCACCAGCAAAGCCTCACAATTATAGTTCAGTCTTCAGCTGGGCTGATGGAGGGACAGCTGTCACTTTTACGGGATGCCTGTGCAGCGGCTTTCACCTAAATGGTGGTGGTGGTTGAGTCCCTAGTCCAGAAATGTCCATGAAAACCTGTAACTGCAGCACATAACACACATGGGCGTTTCTGCCAGAGGGGAAAGTACTAGTGACCGGTGCTCATGCTGTTGGGTCAGGGATGAGGCTTCACAGCATTGTGCTGGATCGAACACCTGGATCCAGCTGGTCTAATGCCTTTTCTTGCACATTAGGTGACATCAGTTGCTATAAAGGACACAAAACCCGTGCCCCAAAGGATGACATGTATATCCTTACAAGAACCTCTTCTCTGACATAAAGGTAAAATGTACTGTAAAAGTTTGATCTTTTTTCAGTCTTACTATCCTCCCTGCTCTTTTATTTTAAGCCTGTGAAAGTGATACCTGGGGCCTTACTAGCATTCGGTAAAGTCATGACATACTGACAGCAGAAGTACCGACAGAACAAAATATATGAGAAGGACAAAGTGTGTACTGTGGGAAGGAGAGCAAAGAGTTTCAGTTTTCAATGCTGTATGAACAGGCATGAAGACAAAAGCGATCTTCTATTTGATCAGCTTTTCAGTGTTGTTACCTAACTGCTTTGAAAATTAAAATCCAGTTTTAGAAAAAATAGTTGGTTTTGGAATAACACATATGGAGATAAAGAAACAATAGCAGTGGTGGCGGCCTGGTCTGCTCAGACAAAATAAACAGAACGTGTTTTTTTAATGTTTTGCTAGTATTGACAGCTACCTTTTAGTGGTTGCTCAGTTAGGTTTCCCTAATTGTCAGAAGCAAGTTATGAGCACTTCAAAATACTTTCGAAAGAAAGCACAGCACAAAGGGTGTTTTTTTTCCTTATCTTTTAAAATGTTTTCCAGCTGTTCCAGGAAAGCTGACCCAGGTACAGAGCAAGCTCTGAATTCAGGCGGTGTACTTGCACATGCTTTCTCAAGAGTTCTTCTTTCCTACAGAAAGACTTTGGTGCTCTGGTATTAGAGGCCATAATGTGGGATTAAGTTAACACAGGCACAGCAGTCATTACTAGTACGGGAAAAGAACTACCTTGCTTCCCTGAAGTGGTGCAAAGGTTTTTGATGACTAAGGGCAGAGGAAGTTTCTCATGTTTCTTTGTTGCTGCCTTTTATCCACTTTTTTTTCTTATCTGCAGATCAAGTCTTAAGAGGTGTTTTGACCATCTCATAACAGACTGTGCATCTTCAGAAGCCTCAGTCTGTAGTACAGCGTGCTCAGGTCCTTATGTGGGTACACATACACATGTGGGCGTGTGGAGAAGTGAATACTCTTTTTCATTCTATAAGGTCTGTCTCACAATGGATACATCTGAAGAACTACTGAAAGATGCAAGGAAGCAAGGAAAATCAATGAAGAAACAACAAAAGCATAGTTTTGAGTGCAAGGGTAGTGAGATCAGTTTTGTGAAATAGTGTTAGTTCTTTAATCAGAGAATATGATAGAAATCAGTCACAAAATTTTGGGACAGGTTGCTTGCCAACTTGCTGTGTGTACCCACTGTGTAGAACTTTTAGAGTTGTTAGAAAAATTAACTTCTGGGAGTTTCCCTTTGCACTAACGGTTCTGGTATTTAGAACTCCTAGTCAAGATGAAAAGCATAATTGCACAAAAACCTTAGTCTTCAGAGCAAAGAGGAGACTTAAAGTGGAACTGAAAAACTGAAGAAACTCCACTTGCAACATGAGCAGTCATGCTGTCATAGCAGAAATGTCACCCACTGTAACATTGATTAACCACCAAAGAACAACTGTTTCTACAGAAACCACTTGGGAGAAAAGTCAAAACATCACAAAGGAAAAATGAAAGCTTTGGATTAATAATCGTGTACGGGAAAAAACCCAGTTCATTTAAAATATACCAAATTAGAAAACATGGACACTGAGAATTATTAGGACAGACTTTTACTTGCCTCAGAGTAAACTTTTTCTGATTTTACTGTTGTTACAATTTTAGGAGATTAATTCTGAAATGCATGAGCCAACTCCTATAGCTTGATTAGTTGAGCTGTATAACTAACTGTGGTTATATTTCTGGCTGAAAGATTTAAATTAAAATACTTGGCTTTTTTTTTTTTCTTCTTCCGTGGTGTGGTAGGATATTTATTCAACATGTCTCAGCTGCCATGTGATATCCCTTAGAAAGCTCTTTTATAAAGCCAGCTGATGGTTCCAAAACCTTAGCTGTGTTGCTCAGGGGCAGCTGGAATATAGACAAGTAAACTATGCAAAGGTCTCCTTGCTGTAGGTAACTGTGATTTTAACACCAAAATACCTGGGTAGGCATGTGATTTGGTGGGTGTTTTCTGGAGGTGCTTCTATGAGCTCCAATTCTAGAGGAGCTATGTGTTCAGCGGGCAGTAAAAGTGGATATACAGCCAATTTTGGAAACTTTGGGCTGCTCTTAACATGCTGCAGGCCTGAAAAACTTTTTACGTGTTAAACTCCCATTAAATATCTGAAGTTCAGTAACATTCTTGACTTTCTCGACAGTTCATCAACCTTTCTCTTTTGGTGGGAAATTTGACTATGGGAAAACTTTCTTGGTTTTTTTGCTTAATTTTTGTTCAGCTGTCGTGCTCTTGACACATAAAGTTTTTCAGGAAAAAAACAACCGTTAGTCTGAACTCCGCCTGTGTGACAAAATAAAATCATTATTAGTAGACAATGGAAATAGACTGAACCAAATATTACATAATTGTCTTTCTTTAACTAATCATTACAAAAGAAAAAATATAGAAGGAATAAGTTGGAAAAATGTTTGAAAGGAAGTGGGGAATTCTGTAATGTAATTTGAATAGAAATAACATTGTAAGTAGATAAAAAATGTATATTTTAAAGCATATAATATTTTCCTACTCACATATTTTCTTATAAAATCATCACAGACTGTAACAGTATTAAATTTATTTTAGGCTGTTACGAATGTGACTAGCAATATTACTAGCACTTCTGGAACATTTCCATTGTACCTGATAAAACATCTTGATGAATGGGGGATTTCCCTGGGCGGGGGAATTCTCTGCGGAGTGAGAGCAGCGTGACCCCTTCCCCCCAAGCTCTTCTTGCTGCATGACTGTCTAAGAGAGAGCTGCAAGCTGCCATTGCCAGGGGATCTGGTGGTGTGCTGGCATGCAAGGCACCTCTGCGCTCCAGTAGGTCATTATCATGCCAAAAAACACAGCTCTATAATTTACTCCGCAGTCATGGGTTCCGTATTAGTCAATCGTGCTACTGAAGTTTGGGGTTTTTTTTCCTGTCTAAACGGTGCTGTTAATCTTTATAATACACTGAATGACTTTTTCCTCTGTAATAACATCTGTCACTGCAGCAGTACATAGTTCTATTTCAGCAGTTATGAAGTCTGCATTAACAGTTAAAATACTTTTAAAGTTATTTTTTTCAATCCTTTTCTTTGGAGCAGTATAAATTAAATTAACTTCTTCCTCAACTGTTGCATATGCTGTTTTTTCTGATTTTTTTTTTTTTGAAATTTGGCAATTTTTTCTTGCCTTTCAGAGGCCAACAGCATAAAAGGGAGGTTCGTAGAAGAGCACTAATAATTAGCTGTCAACAAATCTTCTTGTTTTAGAGCCCTTAAAATAGTTTTGGATATTGCAGGTCTTACCTGCTGAAGCACAAGTAGACAGCTAAGTCAGACCCTGTGCAGAAAGAAACGTTATGAATTAAATTCCTCTTGGGCACAAACTATGGCAGCTTCACTGAAGTGAACTAATCTTTTTAGAACATATGCTGGATTTGTTTTGCAGGGAACTTTAGAATATACTTTATAAATAATAGTAATTGGGATTTTTGGTATTGTTTTACCTTTCTGCAGTTGGCTGTGTGTGGTGGTTCATTTTGTTGTGACGAGAGATGGAAATTGACAGCTGTGGTGGAAGAAGAAGCAACCCAGCATTGCACAGGAAGTAGTTATCTGTCAGGTCCTTGATTTTCCATGAGAGATCTAAAGACTAAAGAATTTCCATTGTAACTCTGTGATGATATCTGTGTGCCAGAAATTTCAACAAAGTGGCAGGCTTTCTTCTGTTTCTTTTTTTTTCCTTGAGGTGTGATAATGGGACCTGGGAGTGTGTTAAACATCTGTATTCTGTAGCTTTGAAGAAAGAACTGAAGCAGTGTATTTCTGTTTGAAAGTACAAACTTTTATCAAGTGTTAAGAGCTGTGTACCAAAGGCACCTGTGATGAAATCAGTGGACCTGTGATTTTTGCAGCCAGATTAACAGTCATGGAAGTGGCTTAACTCATATGGTTTTTGAAGCATTCCTTTCTTTGTTGTCATACTTGGCTTTTGTTTTTCAACACCTCCTTGTAAAATAAACTAAAATTTCTCTGCAAAATATCCTACCTTTGTAGAAATTGTGTTCTCTGTTTCCATCCTGGTGAAGCACTCCAGGAAGCTTGTCAGTGATTTTGAGGTGAAATTTGTTTTTTTCTGTTAAGATACCTGAACCATCTTTGGGAAGAGGGCAGAATCCTTTATAGTATATGCTGAGGCTCTATGCTACCTCCGCAGCATGAAGGCTGGCTTGGGCATGTGATTTGAGGCTAGATGTGAGTTACGATCAGCTGAAAATTTAATAGAAGTTTCTTCTTGTACCATCCTGCCCACTGTGGGGCTGGGTTTGAAAGTGTTTCCAGCTGTCAGGATGGATTAATAGTGCAATGCAATGGTTCTATCCTTGCCTGGTAGAAGAATTCTCCTAATAAATGCTGAGACTGGGCTCTTTGAGAAAGGTTTTCCTTTTTACAAATGCTTGCCATTGCAATTATTCAGAAAGTTTTTGTACACTATGTAACAACTGTATGTAATCAAATCCTGCACAAGGTGAATTATACCACACTAAGCTTTGAATTCTGAAGGATTCCAGGACCAAGAAAAATAATACAAACCAACAAGCTATTGGATACTATCTGTAAATCAGCAGCTTGGTTCTTAGAAAAATCTACTTAAGTGCATTGAAAAAACGCTAATTTTGTGTGAGTGATTCATGTATTTGGTGAGTCAGTTATCTTTCACTAAGAGGGCACTGGCTGCAGAATAGTTGGAATAAACCCTAGCTTTAGTAAGTCTGCAGCAGGTGACAAACTATATTTGCAGCTGAATGCTTTTAAGGTCTGCAAGTTTTTAAGGGTTTTCTTGCCTGTAAATTCTCTGTTATTCCAGCAGAGGGTAGTTTATCCTCTAGGAAGCTAGGTGTGTTGAAGGAATGGTCAGGAAAGGTAACTTAATGATTCCGTTTCCTTTTATTTCAGATAGGGCAATAAAAATTAACTTCAACATACTGACCTCATCAGATTAGCAAATGCTGAAACATACTGTTAGGCTACGGTGTGTTCTTAGGCTGGAACTGGAAAAGGCAGCCAAATTCAACAGTAGTCCCATTTCTGCCCTGCTACCAAACATTTCATTTGCACTTCAAGAATTACTGCAGTTTGCTTATGCTGGGAAGAGTTGCGTTATCAGCCTGATGCTTAAGAGTTACTTGACGTCCGTTTGTCGGCTAGTAGATACAGTATGAAACATTTTTTATGCCATATGCATGGAATCACTCTAGTTGAAGGGTATTCAGCTTGTTTATAGTTGCTTAAACACTCTTTGATGTCTGGACTGATGCAATTGTGCCTGGTTTTAGCAGTTTTCTCTCGGGCAAGGGTATTTGAGCTGTGGTGGTGAGACACACACCACTTAAAGCCTGGTACAAAGTTGAGAGTGGTTCTGCTAGTGGTGGTATCTATCACCTTTCTTTCTGCCACTGTACCTACCCACCGTTACAGCGGCTGATGTTAAGGAGAACTTATGTTTGTTGATTGTCGTAATAGTACTACTTGCATCTCCTCTCTGCTATACTGATAGTGTATGGTCACTCTCCGATGCTCTCTCTGAGTTCTCCTTTTCTCTGATACTTTATTTTAAATCAGTTGTCAGGGAACAATCCTGCCAGTAAGCTTCTATGGCTGTCAGTCCTGAAGTGTAGCAGAAGCTCTTCTGATCTGGGAGCATGAGGGAGTGCAGTGACCACCGAAATGTTGAAGAGGATGACAGAAGGGATGTGCAGATCCACAGCTGTGCTGTTGCCATGGTTCAGTGAAGCCCTGTTGCACAGAATTTGTTTCCATTCAAAGCAGCGTTTCAGCTCCTTGTGGATGTTAGCCTTTTTACCTGCTTTCTAGAAAGAGTATTTTGATCCACTGATTGTGGAAAGAGAAAGCAAGGTATGCTCTGAGAGCCCCATGAAGAAAACAAACTATGGGTCTGTACTTCAGGCTGATTTGGGCGTTTGTGGATCTTGCAGCTGGCATGTGAAATTTTTGATGCAGCCACTGATAAACCACCTAACTGAATAGTAATAACATAACAGCAACTAATATTTATCATTTTATTCATTTTAGTCAGAAGTCTAATATAAGCAGTACTATTCTGCATATTTCAGTTTTGAACATCTGTATCATTTGCTCTGATGAAAATAAAAGCAGTACTCCTTTAAGAAACCTGTGAGTGTGGTCAGTGTCAATCATGTCCATGGAAATGCTTCCATGGCTAGTTTGATCTCGGTGTTACTATCATTTGGAGTTTTCCTGGTGTATGGCACTTTTTTTTTTTTTTTTTCGATTTAAATATATGTATGAGTCAGCCAGGCCTGTAAGTCAAATCTGGCTGTATCCCTCTATAGTATAGCCTTTCCCCCCCTCTTCTAGTTTTGAATTTGATTTCAGAAATGACACGTTATTATTTTCTATTTATTGGAAAATAACCCAGATTATATCAGGGTTGAATAATGTATCTAAATTCTTTATTTTGGAGCAGTCCATGTATAACCAATTACCTTGATTCCATTTTTAAACCCATATTCTACATGACCAAATGAATACAGAAAAGCTTTTATATGGATCAGCAGAAGATTTATGTCATGCTCTCCACCGATTATACAAGAAGCCTAGGCAATTAATCTCTTAGGGCAGGCACTTTGGTTAGGTATTTTACTAACGTGGGATAATTCCAGGCCTGAGTACTGATCCAAGATCACTGTTGTCTAAACACCAGACAGACAGAAGAAGGTGGAGGAACCCGGTACAGCTTGTCCAAAGTCACACAAAGGGTTAGTGCCACAATCGTTACTTGCCCGTCCCTTACAATCTCATCTGACTCTGTTGCTTTTCAAGGTGGAAATAGCTTTGTCTGGAGGAGGCAGAGCCATTTATAGTTGATTTAGTGTATTTAGTTTGAACTTTATACTGTTTCATGGTAAGCAGTTTGCAAAGGGCTGGTTAACTGAGTCTGTAAGGTTGTCACAGATGGAGAATGTATGTGTTAGCAATTAATGCACTTTAAATAGACATAAATAAACTTTGAACCACTGCATTCTATAATGGACACTTTACCATTTATTACTGGTATGTATTAGCTTAGTGATATTTTTGAGCCATGTAGAAGTGAATCTTCATACTTACATCTGGTATTTATATATCCCATCAATTATTACAGCATCTGGCTGTTTTAGAGTAGCAGATTGGAACCAAAGTGAACTCCAGTCTCTTTAGAAATTTAGATAGATAATAGTTTTAAATAACAAGCAAATTGAATTCCTGATACTGTTTTCTTCACCAGCTGCAAAGCGTCTCTACTGTCGGAAAGGCATTCAGTGTATTTGACATTAAGGGTGGGGGAATGTTTGTGTAATTATAAATATTAGACTTGCAAACACGCCTTTTGATTGCAACAGCCTGAACTTCCACATGTCAACAGGAATCGTAACTTTTCACAAGATAAACCCTGGTTTATGTTCCTTGACATTGTTGCTTCTCTTTTCTATATAATTTAAGTATGTGTATCGTGAAATTGTAGCTGAATTTTACATGTGTGCGTGTTTCAGATGAGACGTTGAGATAATGTAAGTATTCTTGACTAAACATTCAGTTGCTACAGCTACTGTATGCAGCCATAACAGTTTTGGTATTGTGATGAAAGCTCAAATTGCACTGAGTATGAGTAATTACCTGTGATCATACAGGCTTGTGATATCTTGTGCAGTGCTGCTGAGCCTAGTATTAATTTTAGAAAGGTTGTTAGTTGCTGAGGTCTGAACATTTTCAAGGAACTCAACGCGATTCTTTCCTAGTTATGTAGTACGAAAAAACTTAAGCTCTCTCCAGTGTCACTACAGTGCTTCACAGGTGAGGGGTTTTTTGTTTGTTGTTGTCGTTGTTGTGTTTTTTAAATTAGTTTCAGTTGGAAGAATTATTTAAGAACTGGAGGATGGATTTAGGAAGTGGAGTGGCTGCAGTTCTTATCTAATCTGAGGAGGAAGAAAGAAGATTGAAGCAGCCACCATGTCATGTGAAGGATTGCACTTTAGGACTGCTTGTCTTAGTACAGTAAATGAAGTGTCTGTGTGCTTCCCATCCTTTCATAGGCAAACTGACTTCCATGTGCGTGTCATGTGTTGTCTAATCATGGAAATGATTGGGCAGTTCTCAGAAAAGTGATAGTTCAGGATGTATTAAGTTTTGTACCAAGTATTTCTATGCTGTGGGGGACTCCTTGAGACACGCTGACAAGAAAGAAAAAGGAAAACAATGCAAAGGAACAGTGTTTCTTCTTGGATGATCATGGCCTATGGAAATCTCAAAGGTTTATGCCATCTAATTTGTAATTTCTTCCTGCATGTATATCTGTAATATGCTATTGCAGTAGTGCTTTAACCGCACCTACCTGAACAGGTGCAAGTATAGCAGTGTTGTGGGACACCCTCTCTGACATCTCAGATCTGGAAGGAGTGTGTGTGATGTATCACTCAGTTCATGGACATCTATGCCATGTGGAAAGCATTCCTGCATAATGTCCTGATGCATATTAATTAGACAAGTGAGATACTCATGTGATGTAAATCAGATAGTTTCTTGGAAATGTACTGATTCATATCATAACTGAGAATCTAGCCCAGTGTCCCTAATTAGGGGAAATTACAATCTGTGTTACAAATAATCTAAAATAATTTTATATGTGTTCAGGGAGAGAGAATGTTTTATTTTAACGATTAAAGGTTAATAATGTTAATTTTATAGTGTGATGAGAGAAGGGATATTATCTGTAAGGCTGTGGAATGATGGTAGCTTTCCGTAAGACAGCTGGTATGGTGTACAAATTGTGGAAGGTTTGGTGATAAGGCTGGAAATGATGGAAGAGAGGAGCTCAATGGGAGCATGTGGAGAAGTAGAGTTGGAGAAGACTTGTTTTGTAGGTCATCTTTTCCTCTGAACTTCACTGTTTATGTATCCAAAAGGTTTTCTTCATTCCATTTCCTTGTGACTTTCTGTCGAATTACAGTAAGTGCTTTCAGTCTAGGCTGCTTGCTTTTAAACTATTGCCTAGTGTCCACCCAGAATTATGCTGCCGCCCAAGTCGTCAACATATTTCACCACTCTGGTAGCAATACCTTGCTTCTTGATCTCTTCTCTAACTCGCTGGGCAGCACACTCACAAAGAAAAGCACAAGTTGCTGCAGCTTTGAGCTTTGCAATTCCTAGGTGCTCCGTGTTAGTGACTGAACATCATTAAGGTTAGCTGCTTAGGCAGCCCTTATGAAAAGGAGAGTTATGTGACAAATCCCAACTAGCTGAATGGAGAGCTGCTTGGCAGAGATCTTAAAAAGATCTTTAGGTGGGGGAGTGCCTTAAGCAGTGCCATTGTCTGGGACTGGCTTACCCTTGTCTCCTTCAACACAGGATCCCTTTCCTGGAGTTAGCCGTATAGCCTTTTTTGTTCAAAACCTCTTACTCTTCTGTTCCTTGCCTGCCACTCCCAACGCATGCTATGCACTAGCTCAGCAGTTAAAAGGCAGCAGGCTTGCATTTGGTTCCTTCCTCTGCCTGAGGGAGCTCTAATCAGCGTCTCCTATCTTCCAGGAAAGTATCCTGGCTATAAAATACTCTGAGGTGAGATGGTTGAAGTGCCTCCTTTTGAAGGTGTTTTGCTTTGCGTGGAATAATTAAATATTAATTGGGAGTGCAAAAGAAGATCAGTTTACGGATTAGCTCACTCAACTGGGAGTAGGGAGACATGGGTTTTAAGCCCTAGCTCCAGGGAACACTTGTCATTAGTCTTGCTGTCTTCAGCCTGGTTTTCTGAGGATGTCCTTGATTAGGGTGTCACGGCTGAGAGAAGCAGAGGAATGTGGAACTATCAATAGATATGAACAGAAGTTAAACTGATTAAAATTCAGATGGTACTAGAGATGTCAGCTGTCTTGAGCAATAGCAGCTGAGTGTGCTGATGATATTCAGGGTTAAGTAGCAGTGATGATGCAGAGTATGTAATTTTGGAACTTAAGCACCAAATCACAGACCTAAATCCTACCTGTAGTATACTTATACAGATCTAACCATACATGTCAATGCTGAAAATGTGAGGTATTTTTAAAGTCCCATGTAATCTCTTGTGCTACTATCACTGCTTTGATCCTTGTTGAGTTGTGTGTGTCTCTCAAACCTCCTCTTTGTGTCTCCTGTTTTCATGGCTTCCCGTTTCCATATTGTTGCCACTTATTCTTGCAAGAATCTCTCAGGTTTTTTTTGCTAAATTCCACGTCTAAAGTTACTCCTTCAAATACGCTACATCATGTATCTGTTCAAAGCTGATTATCTTACCAAGAGTTTCTGTAGTTGTATTTAGCTTTCATCACTTCCTTATTTGAGTGCTTTCTGATACTATGTTAACCAACTGAGTAATGTATGACAACGATAGTATCAGTGTTATTTCTGCTTTTTGTTTCCCACAGGAGCTAATCAATCTTTTATCTGAATTATTAACCTAGTTTTTGATTATTATTTTACTGGATAGTCATTGGTAGTCACCTTTTGAGAGAATAATGGCTCATCCAGTATCTTATACAAATGTATAAAGATTTAAGTAGTAGAAACAATCTATACCAATCACATTTTTGTCAGTGATCTGAACTCTTCCAACATTTGGGAACTATGCAGATATAGGACTTTCTTCTATTTCTTTAATAATAATCATGACCATCAAGAAAATAATACTTTTTTTTTTTTTTTTTTCAGTTTTACTGCTGATTCAGAAGGAACTGTGATGGTAACTGAATTGTATTTTCAAGCAGTAATTTGATAAGATTTTAGCTGTAATGTACTAAGCATATAGTAATGAATTTAATCTTAAAAATTGTGGTGGGTGCTAAAGTTAGCACTTTGCTGCAAACTACATTTTTTTTGGTAGAGTCCGGGAATAGTCAAGAAGGCTAAACTGGTTATGGTAGTTTGCTTTCACTGTTGTGAGGCTTTGCTAATAATAGATAGTAAGTCTTGCTTGGTAAGACTCTCCCAGTAGCTAAGAAAGCCCCACATAAAAAATTCTATAATAAAATATGTGACTTTTATGTATGTCTAGTGCCTAGAAATTAATACAAGAGCTGATGTATTCAGGAAACTTAAATGCCAGAGGCATCTGTAGTGAACAGTATCTTGAAAAAGTGTGCCTGTTATTGTAGGACCTTACTGGAAGTTCTAAGCATTGTGTTTTGTCTGGGAATAAGAAGAGAATGTGTTGGAGCAATACATAATCTTTTATAAACTATAAAACCCAGTGTAAAGTCCATTATAATAGTAACCAGAAACCTGTTTAGATGTCTGAAATATTGCAGTGTGGCAGATTAATGATTATTTTACTGATATGGAAAACTTCAGCATCTGTTTTAGCAGACCAGCATGAACTTTTCAAAATACTAGTTGTTTTATCTGAAGTACAGACAGATATTAATATCAGTCCATTTTAAAGAAAAGATCATCATGACATTCAAGAGCACCAGTAGAGGTAGTTTTGACTATATGCCTTCCCACTGATTTAAGAGTGTAATGCATTTTCATTCAGCCACAACATACATTATCTAGCCTTTTTGTCTGTGCAGAGACAGAGTAAGATGCTCTTATTCTTTTAATAGTTTTGTTAAATGTTTGCAGTGTTATTTGATTTGTTTCCTCTGTGCTGCATTAAGCCAACAATAGTAAGTATAATGTATGGTTTTTATTCAGACTGATTTACTCAGTTACTGTACTCAAGGTGTTTAACCTTGCAATGATTCTGATATCATAATTCAATACTGAATTAATGGCTTACTTTTTACTCTCCAGCTTCCAAGTTATTTAGTATTAATGAGAAAATTTGATTCCCTTTGTGAACTTACCAATATGATGTAAAATAGTTGTGATGCTGGCCTTAGGGGAAAAAGTATGCAGATATGCTTGGAATTGCCAGTTACTAACTTCTCTCTAATTTCACCCATAACCGGGAAGAAGTCAGAGAGATTTTGACAGCTAGCCAAGAAAGTTGCATCATAAATGTTTTAAAATTACAAATAAAATTCCATTAATTGTGCCCTGTTTCTATGAAACTGTAGCGATGCACCTAAGTCAAAACGCATTGAAATCATGCTGTGTTGTTCCTGCTTGGGTTTTTCAGGATAATTAGGTTATCAGAATATTTGCTGACTGCAGTTGAATTGAAGGTACGTTGAAAATGTCATCAGCCGTTGTCATGATAAGATGCGCAGACGGGCTAAAAGTTTTGTTATTTCTTTGTCAGATGTTCCTTCACTGACAAACTGTATCTTAGGGATTTGAATTTTTTTCTTTTTTAACCTTAAAACTCTGTGTGTGCGCTTCATTTCATTCTTCACTTCTATTTTTTTCAAGCAGCCTCAAATTTGATTTGAACTGTCTGATTTGTGCAGTTGTGTTCATGTCTAGAGACATGAATGGTGAGTAAACCTAATATAAAGTAATGTTGGATAACAACTAGTATAAAGTAATTGGATAACAACTACAAGCCCTGACTCAGAGTTTCTTGTTTCATTTTAAAGATTGACTTTTTTTTCACCCTTTTTCTTATGTTGGGTGTGTGTTTATAAGCTGTGAAACTGCCACTTTAGATTGTTCCTGGAAATAATGTGGATGCAATTCGTATAGGGAACAGGGGAGTTAAAACTAATCTGGATCTTGTCTCCTGTTTTCAGATTACCAGCATTAATGCCATTTCTGAACTCCAGTGGGGCATGTGGTTTTGAGGAAGATTTCAGAGGAGCATAAAGGAACTGCATCCTAAATTTATGCTTCATTTCCTCCATGTGCTTGAATTTGGTCTCCAGAAGTTTGTTTAGCAGAATGCTTAGAAGAGGCAACAGAACTCTTGAGCACTAATGAAGTACAGAAAGATAAATACACTTCATAATAAATTAATGTTACTATCCACTCAGAACAATTTTTAAGGAGGCAAATGAAAATTAAATATTTATAAATAAAATGAACTGAATTGCAAAACAAATTTCAGTCTTTAAGAGGAAGGGGAAGCCTTCTGAAAGCTAAAATTACTGTTACAGTAACTGGAAGGCTCAAGTATTGCACAAGAGGTTTAGACTGACAGCAGATGAACGGTTTAGGGAAATGAAGAATTGAGCAGCTCTATTTCCAGTAGATATAATAGACTCAGCAGACTGCTTGTGGAGTTTATATCCTCAGAATTGGAGGGCTACTAAGGTGTGTAATTTTTTGCCAGTTTTAAGCCTTAATGAGCTAGATTTTAAAAAGCACACTGAAAGATGCTGCTGCTAGATTAAGAAAGGAGCTCATACCTTAGTAGAATTTGTATTCTCAGGAGGAGTATATCCTTCTACCCTTGCTTTTTGCTTTTTTGACTTGCCATTTGATCTTCAACTTATTCCTGAGCTTTTCCCATTATGGCTGGATGCTTTCTTTTTGCTAAAAATAACTTGCAGTTTAAGAAAAAATTAACAAAGAACATACTTGATGTCCCGCTGAAAGCTGCATTTCAGAAACGTTCGTCTGGTTGATTTACACTGATAACTTAAGCCTTTCAGCTTTAGCTTGTTGAAAGGCAGACCTTTGTCTTCATACAGATTACATTGCAAAAAACCGACCCAACTAATGACTGTGCAGATCTTTACAGATCTATACTTGTTGATCTGTACTGTAGGGATCAATAACAATGATAATGTACTTTGTATGATATTTAGATCAGGGTGAGAGGCTGAAGAAGTATCTGAGAGGAAATCCATCGCTTCCTTTCAGTATGTCCTTTCAATGATGTAATGAAAGAAAGACACATTTTGAAATAACTCCTCTATTAGGTAGCCTCAGTTTTGCTTTCCAAGAATTTTTCTCTGCTAAGTCTAGCATTTCCCTCTTTCTCTCTTGAGTCAGAGGACTAACCATGTCACCAATTCCTTGGTAATTATAAGGTCCTCCCGTGAGTTTCTCTGTCCTTTTGCTTCTGAGTAATGCCTTCTCTTTAACTCTTTTTATTTTTCTTTGTGTGTGTGTGTGTGAACATATCTTCATTTGTCAGAGGCGTCTGTGGACACTGATTCCTCTTGGGTTTGCCTTATGTCTCTGGTATCCCTGATGTTCTGGATCTCCATTCTCCTGGACACTGTAAATCAGGAAAGATACCTGTTTGTTTTTCCATTTCCAGGTTTGCAAATACAGATCTGCTCCTATTGCTGCACTACTTGGTAATGTAAATATTTTGTATGTATACATTGCTTATAGTAGCTTTTGTTTGAAAAACAGTGTTGCTGTGGTTTTTTACAAAGTTAAATCTTCCTGAATGAGACTTGAACAGATGAAAAAGGTGGATTGCTAAGATATCTTTTGTGCCATGAGTTAATTTCTGGCATTAAAATTGTGAGACAGGTACTCCCAACAGAACTGGAGAACATACAGTTCTGAACACTCAGTAGTCATATTTATTGGATAAGATGTTTCTTTAAAATCCAGTATAGTTAGCAGATTAGGTATGTCACTTGTTTGTAATCAGGACAACATCCTGGAACAGAAGTGAAAGCAAACAAATTGACTAAGGTGGGATTGTCATTTTAATTGCATAATATTGAACATACATCAGCAGGAGAGACAAGAAGAAGAAGAGGGACATCAGAGGCTCACAAATGGGTGTTAGCGTATAAACATGTGGGCTATGTCAGGGTCTATATTATTTTGAGCATGTGAATTGCGACTAATTCAACTGGGAAAGAGCACAGCTATCTAAAACAGCATACTGAGACCCAGGAACAAAAATAGGTTTCAGGTATATGTTTTAACAAATAATATTATATGTTTTCTAGCAGCTAGAGACTGTTTGGGCTGGAGAATGGACAGTGAGGGTAGAGGACAGAGGCTGAAGTCTGCCTATAAAGGGTTTCAGGAACCTTCTGCCAGGATCAGACTTAATTCAGTGTGGTCTCATGGTTGACAAATGTGCCTGAAGGCCTAAATTTTATACTTTGTCCTCTGGAAAATCTGCCTATATGTCCTTGGCATTAGCAAGACCTTATATAGCACGTTTTATGTATTTTCTGAGCCATCATCACACCGATTTACTCAAATAGACTGTGATTTTATGGTTCTTGGGAGTTTCTTGATCTTTGCCTGTCTTCAAAGAGCAAGGAGACCAGGAGCATATTGTGAATCTGTTTGGTAGCACCAGGAGTTAGCATGGTGCAAGCTCAGGAAGACGCATTCTGTAAGCTCTAGGACACAGAAGCAATTTGGTCTTTGTGTTACTAGACCAGGTGGTGGGAATAGGTTTCAAAATGTGAGATATGTGCTGGAGAGGCAAGAAAATAGCTCAGCGTGCAGCTATAACCACATGAACGAGGGTCTTGTGGCAGTGAGCCACATACCAGTTTATCAGATACATTCATGTAAGGAACTGTGTCTTGTGTGTAACTTGGTTTGTACCAAGGCACACTGACCATTTATAAGAAATATCTGGAAGGTCTGATGCTGTCTTCTCAAGCTTTATAAACAGCCTGGGAAATATTGCAAAAATCCTAAGTGATACAGAAAATATGGAAATTGAAAATTATAAAATAAAGTTTTATTCTACGTCTATTTATCTTCAGTCTTAAAAAAGCAAAGTCTACTCTTTCACCTGAAATATGACAAATTTGGTCTTTTTATAAAGAAGATTTTTTTTCCTAGGGAAACCGTGTTATTAGGTAGTATTAAGCAGAAGAAGAAGCCATGCTTCAATTTTGTTTTAAAGTGAAAAGTTTAACTTTTAAGAAGTCTTACATTACCTGGAATATCAAATCTCAAAAGATGTAGCATAGGAATTGCAACAATGTATGTAGCGGATTATTTGCACATGTGATAATATTACTTTCTGTTGTATGATTTTTTTGTCTGTTTCAAAGGTATGGAGTTACTTGCTAAAAATAATCCACTGAGATTGTCTCATTGTGCTTAGAAACTCTGCAGGATCAGCTTTCAGTGTTTTCAAATTTATGAACTAAAAATAAAATAAAGTTGTAACAAAAAAAAAATGTCCTGGAACAATTCAGCAGGGATTTAGAAATTCTATACAGTAGTCACTTAAGTGCTTTTTCCTGCAGCTCTCAGGTTCCATAGCTATCAATTCTGCAGAAGTGATCTAAAGTCTTAAATTATTACCAGAAACCTACTAAGGGGGAACTCAGTTGCACGTGAAGTTTTTTCTGTAGGTGTTTGTCGACTCACATTGGATTTTATGTTTCTGAAAGATGGTTGCCTGGAGTGCTTTCACCTGAATTTGGAGGTTAATTTTCACTTTAATCTGTTTCCTGATCTCATTGAATGTGAATATACAAAGGCCTGTAGGAATGTGCAGCTGAGGGAGGACGGGGTTGTTACTTTCAGCAGCAACCTGAGTTTGAGAGTATTTCAGATGCCATAGAGACCTCCCCTGAGGGCCATGTAGGATTGTCCTCTGAGATTGCCTGTCTGTGTCCTCTGACCAGAACAGGGATCCCGATAACTTCCTGGAACAAGAGGCTTTATTCTTAAATGGTGAAATCAAGTGTGATCAATCCTGTTCCCAAATTCTGTGTTTTAATGCATGGTATTATGTAAGAGAGACCTTGTGGTAGGATGTGGGCAGATACCTATAAGAAAACAGCATTAATTTAAAAATCAATTTCCGTTACATTTTCTAAACTTGCTGATGTTATGTGAAACACAAGACGTCAAAAAAAACTATATAGAAAAAATACTTTTATTCCCTTTTTTGTGTGGTCGGATTTCTTTATATTTGGAGTTCATTGTGATGGGTCAGTTGTCATGTTTCTGTTTTACAGTCAGTTATACAGTAATTCTGCCAGTCTCTCTTGGCTGAAAAGTACTATTCACAGTACAAAGAAGTCATAAGGAATGTACCTGGACTTGAGCAAAATAAGAATCTGCTTTTACTGTCCCAGATACTGATGAATATCACTCGTTGCTTGCAGCTTCAGTCTGTAAAACTAACCATACTGATTTCACTTAGTTGCAACAATAAACTCAACTGAATCAATTGAAAGCACTATATTTATGGAAATCTGTTTAATTAATTTCATTGTTTATCATATGTAATTTGGTTTATCTTTTAAAAAATCATGTTGCACAAAAAAAATTATGATTTTATTGTAATTTACGTTTCCTTCCAATGAAGCTGTGGAGGATGTATTTGATTCTGCGGACTGCTACGCTTGTGAATAACAGCATGAAATGAACAACTAGAAAATTTGTGTCAGACTTCATCGTGAGCACATAGTCTGTGTCTTTAAAGTATTAATATTGAATCCAGTGCCTCCAGTATTACTGTCTTGGGGTTTAACGGGAAAAACACTACACTAAGTTAGTTCTTGTTCTTCCCGCTGAATTTGGTTTAATTTTCCAGCTACATATTTTTTCTCTTGACTTTTCCCTAGCAGCTTTCAGAAATCTGCAAAATATGTGAAGAAAATAGAAAGAAAAGTTGAAGTTTTGTTTTCTGCGATGTCTTTTTTCCCAGAATTTGTGAACATTGATCTTTTTTCAATGGAAAAAATACTTTCTTGATCATCTTAGGAAGGTGACAGTGCCCCGGTCACTGTGAATAAAACAGCATTATATGGTATTCTTTTACAAGAAAACCTGGCTTTTTTTGTACTGTAAGCACTATAAAGATATTACTAATTAATCAGTGACTGGGACTGATTTAGCTTGCAAGCTTACTCCAAGGAACAGAAAAGGAATAGACTTTCATATGGGCATGTCGTCTGGCCGGATGTTTTTTTTTCACCATGAAGGTAAACTCTCTCTGTGTGCTTTGGCTCTTGTTTTTAACTGCTCATTCTGGAGAAACAAAATAAAGTATAAAAAGAGGCTTAAAGAAGCATGCATTTGACCTGAAGGCAGCTACTATAGAGCTTCCATTTTTTACCATACTAAAGAACAAAGAGACTTCATTGAAGCACTGGGTAATAAAGTTAAATAATGGAAAATGTATCTGTGAGGTTAAAATAATTGTAGTGATACAATAGTGTGAGGACCATGCCAAGGCATAAAGGGATGATTTATTCTTAGTTTTTGTTTCCAGTGTCCTCTGTTATTAAACACATCTCACCAAAACATTATCTTAATATCAAAGGACAACATTTTTAATGTCTGTCCTGCAAGTGGTAATGCTGATTCAAATCTTTCTTGTCCAAACTCTTTACAAACTTATACTGGCCCTGCAAAAAACACATGTTCAGCAACTTATCTGCAAAAGCTGAATTCTTGTTCATCTTCTTCAATATTTGCTGGTGTAAACTCTTTGAGGCAATGTACCATTCCCATTTCAGCTGAATTGCTTCATGCATGTGAAGTGGCATTAATTCAGATGGGACAAAAATATGTGTGACTGTTCTGTGGAAGAAAGAAGGAATTTTTTTAGCTTTTTCTTTGATTGCATAAAATCTATCAGCTTTATTCTATGCCTTTTAAGAGGGTAAGTTCATTAAATCCCAGAGTGTATTACTGTTTTGCGTCTTATAACATTTGTATGTGTGGTCTTGAAAAGTAAGATAGTTTTTATAGCAACTGATATTTTTGTCTCAAGGTGCAAAAAAGTTTATAGTTAAGGGGATTTTTTTCTGCCTGCTTATATCTGTGAAGCTAAACCTACATTTTCAAAGTCTTAGTTTTTGAAACTTTTATCTTCTTGTCTCTATGATGTCTTAGCAGCCATTGCCAGTGTTATCTTTCTATTTCTGACGACAGGTAGAAATACCTTTACAAAAAACTGTTTGAAAGCCTGGTTTTACTGAAGTCAACAGCAACTACAACTGTTAACTGTAGTGGGACCAAGATTTTGTCATCAGCATCCTCTTGGAAGAGGATTCCCACTTAGAACAAAACCATCTTAAAATTCTTTTTCAGAATGAATTTTACTAGGGATCAACATGAAAGCTTAAGTGGAACATAAAGATAACAGTTTATTCTGGCTCTGGACCTGAACATTCCAGAGATATATTTCATCCTCTTTAAGTTGTGTGGCAGCATTCTTGATACATACTTCTCTTGTTTATGAACTGTTCTAGCACATGATAAGTATGGAAAATACTGCATAAAATAAACTATTTTTGTTATTGTTTTTGAAATGAACTATTTACATTCACCTCTAGCTTAAATTATATGATTCATTTCCTTGATTGCCTTTGATGAGCTCAGTTATGATTAAGGTATTGGTCATCAATCTCCTATACTGGGTAAATACCGTTTGTGGCTGGCAGCATTATTAGCGATCTCAGAAGTACAGAAGTGTGCAAATCATTGAACATGTTTATATCTAGGAGGGCAGTTGGGTTTTTTTTTGTTTCATTTTTAGTGTGCTATTTTGGGTAAAGTTGTATTAGTAGGTTATTGTTTCCCTTTACAGCTGTGTTGCTTTGTTTTTTCTCTTTTACTGTCTTGGACTGAGGATGAGTGTCTCCATACTAAAAGACTTCGATGAATGCAATAAGGAAGGATTTAGTTTGGCTTAAGTAATATGAATGAATTTTGATGGTCCCACTTATTTGGACAGCTGATTTTTATTAGCATTGTTTCATTGGTATTTCATTTTGGAGAACTCCTATGGAAAGAAGATTACCAAATAAAGCCTGTGCAAGCATCATGTATACAAACTTTGCACTTGACTCAGGCAAGTTTGCTGTTTGTTCCATTTTCCCTTTATAGCAAATGTTTCTTGTGAACAAACTAAATGACAGTCTTCATTTGTAGGGTTTGATTCAACAAACAGCTGGTATTTGCATCCTTGAAGTCACTTGAATCACTTATTATCTTGAAGTTAGCACATATGGGTGCTGCTAGGTTGAAGCTATGGAAAAACATCTGAATTTTCCGTCCATCCCTTCCACACCTTCATTTATACATTGGAGCATTGGATCACACAATTTCTGTAGTTCTACGTTTTAGGAGGTGCACTGTAGCCTTGGATCTTTGTTCTGGTCCCCTCACCCTCAGCAAGAAGTCTTTGCATCAGTCTTACTGCAAATGTAGTTGAATTTGTTCATGCACTGAGGGAAATGTGATCATGGAAATGGAAAACAATGTATAGAGGCACTAGACTAATTAATTTGTGGCATAAGATTTTCTTAGAAATTGGAAAGAAAAAAATAACATCAGAAAGGGTTTTGTTTTTTAATTAATGACTGGCAGAAAGGTGGACTAAGAATTTTTAATGTCTGTAGAAACCTGTATTATGGTGTAAGAAGAAAATTCCCTCCTCCTTAGAGAATGTACCTAAGACGTTTGGATTGTTAAAGAATGATTTTTGACCCAGAAGCTGGATTGTTTTTGAATATCAGCCTTTAACTTAATGTTCCCCAAATAGCAGAATCTTACACAGGAAATTAATTAAAAATATCTCTTACAATATGAAGATTTGGAGAGTCATCTTGGAGTGGATAGATTTCTTGTGGTCATTTACATACTAACTGCAATAAAATAAGCACTTTTGTTTTCTGTTTATGAAATTAAAGATAGTGCAATTGTGTTTCTATGAGTAAGATTTATGGTTAAATGTAAAATGTAATAAAAAGTGCAGACCAAACTAAGTCATAGCATTCCTTACAGTGAACCGTACCATAATGTGTGGGTAGTACTATTGTCATGAATGGGACTATTCAGTCTCAGGAAGTGTTGTACAGATGGGCTTTGTAATAGTCAGATGGGTTGGAATTTGTTCAATGGGCATATTTTAACATTAATTTCTGGCAAAATTAAACTCTCCCACACTGAGGGGTATATCATGTAAATTAAATTTTTTACTGTGCAGCTTGATGTGCTCTCCTGTTGATGTCAGGAATTCTCTGTGTAGGTATTGATAATTTCATCAGAATACATTTGGTATCTATATGTTCACTCAGAGTCTTACATGAATAATACAATAGTCACTCAAACAGCCTTAAAACTGAAACAGGTTTCTGCATGATCTTTCTCCCTTTTTTCTGGGTGAGTTCAGACATAATTTCTTGTGTAATGGATCACAATGATCTGTTGTTGCATTGGAATACTTTAAATGATGTGTGTAACTCCCGAATATGAATATTAATCAGTCACCAGCTGATAAGTATGAATCCATACAGTCTGTATTGAAGAGCAAACTGTACAGTCGCTCTGGAATGGGATATTATGATTTTTGCATACTTTTGGAACTGATCTGTTCAGATCCTTTAGCTTAACAATGTTGTGACATATGAATTAACAGTACTTGCTATTTTCTTTTCAAGAAAGCAGTGCGACATCACTTGTAATCCAGGGTCAAATATTGTTACAACAGAAGTTGATGGTAAGGTTTACATGGATGCTTATGGGGCAGGATTGGGCCCTGAACCATCAGAATGTGGTTGTCATTGCACTGAGCAAATCTTTCACCTGTGGTGTCGACTTTGAACTCATGCCATGCAGACCTCCAGTAACTGAGTTGGCTGATGTTGCTTATGCCTCACCTTGTTCACTTTACAGGGGACCCACTCACACAAAACTAGAAGGAGGATTTGAACTAGATATGAGATGTTCTCCTAGATGGGAGCTTTGTCTCTTAAACACGTACCCAGCTGTTTTTTGAATCTGATAGTAATCTGTGTGGTTGCATATTTTCCAGCCTTTGCTATTCCAAAACAATAATAAAAAAATGAGGACAGTAACGTGGACAGATGAAACAAGTGATATGTATTAAAATATGTAATAAGTATACACATGTGAACTAGGGGGATTGACACACTTGCAGAATCCTGAACAAGTAAATATTGTTCTTACTAACCTTTATGGCAAATTTCATGTTGATTCATTAGGGCCAGGAATTTACCTTGAAACAGAAGTTGAGGTTGAGGTTAACTGATGGTAGCTGTACTTGTCAGCAGTGAAAGTGTAAATGGATTTTCTAATGCACAGTATTATCTGGAATATATGGTATGCTGTGGTAGCACACTGTGTGCCATATGCCTCACCCTTCCATGTTACTCCCCCTCGTTTTTAATGACTCGTTCTGTATATTAAGTGTGGAAACTATTCCAACAGTGAGACTGGCACATTCTTTACACAGCTGAATTGACACGTCTGAAGCTGCCTCTGGCTACTGCTTATAGACTGCCTTGCCTTTCTTTCATGGAGAATATTTTTTGCCTAATTTTAGTCATGCAAATCCCACAGTATAATGTTGTCATAAGTCTTTGTGCAGTAGAAGATCGCGGTGTGCCTCCTTGTCCATATATGGCTTTTATGTTTTTGCCATGTACTGGCTCTGATGTCACTTGAATGTCACATGCGTTTCATTTTGTGTGAACTAGGTGCATCAGAGGGGAAGAACAAGGTTTTCTGCAAGACAGAAAACTGTCTATCCACTTGGGACTTCTGTAATGACAGTAATGAAAAATAATAATAATTAATTGTATTTTATTTGATGTCCCCCCTGCTGTAAAGAATAAATACCATCAACATTTTTTAAGAAAACACAGTTCAGATGCTAGTAATCAGGGGCAGGAGTCCAGGAGCTGCTTTATGCTAGGAAGCAGTACTAGGGCATCTGCCTGGCACTAGAACTTGGTCTTCTCTGCTGCTGCGTCACCAGAAGAGCTGCTGCTGTGCCCTGGCCCAGGCGAGGTCCCCCTCTCCCAGGGAATCCCTGGGCAGGGCTTGGGCATTGGCATTGCGCAACATCCATTTCTTGGTGCTGCCTTCTCGGTTTTGCAGTCCGAGGCACTTTAGTAGTAGACACCCAATCAGTTCATTGCTGGTTGGCCTCAGTGTCAGAGAGCTGTCCTCGCCACATTTACTTTGCCTATATATACATATATATGTATGCATAAACAAACAAACATACATATGTATAGCCAAGGAATCTTCATTCTATCAAGAGGGGACTTGCAAAGCTGCATATGCAATTAGCAATTTATTCTGAATATCAGTGGGACCTGAAAGTGTTACACGGTTAGTGCCCCTCAAAGTTGTGTCTAAAACTCTTTCAGTCCATCAGATGCACACTCTGAAGTACAAGTTAGCTTCCTAAGTGCCTTTGTGGAGCCTCAATCTACAGTCACTCTTGGAGTCACTTTCTGGACTGAGTTCCTGTTTTCCCAGCTGTTTATAACACATTAACTCAGTTTTAAAGCTTTTAAGTGTGCCTTTTCTGATGCCTGTGCCAGCACACCTTTGCTGTCATGCAGATATATTCCATTTTAAACAAAGCATAATTTATTGCATTTTCACCTTTTAGTTAGCACTATGAAAGGCCTAGAATGAGCTTCCTTACCTAAGCTTGACCTCTGTCAGTTGCGTATTTGCTTCTCTGCCTTAGTAAAGCTACTTTTCTTCCCTTTTAATCTAGATTTTGTAGTTGTGTTCAGGGCATCCTTGTCCTTCTGTGGTCAGTAACTTTAGTTTAGCATTCCTGTCATGCTTAAATTCAACTTCGATGAATGGATTTTGATAATCTCTTATAAACTGCTTTTCACTGTTTCTTTCCAGTGGTGGGGTGCCATGTCGTAAGAGCTTCTCTCTTAGCTGTTTTCATTGCTGATGTACAACGCATGTGACTCCTTCATCTCTCAGAGATGCAAGGAATGGGCTGGACTAAAATCGGTTTAGTTCAGCAAGCTGCAGTCAACTCTGGCCATTGCCAGGTAGCTGAGGAAGTACAAGAAATTACTTGTAAAACAGGGTAATCTGCCTCATAGGTTTGGCTTACTCCTTATCCCTAATTGGTTTACTGTTCTGTCCAAATTTTGTTAGCACTCTGTAGTTCTTGGTTTATTTTTTTTTGATTGCTTCACAACATATAGAAGGAAAATGACTGAATATAAGTACTTGGCTTTAATCACCTATATGCTTTATATAGATTAATTATGTGTTAGATGTGAAGTATCTCCTTTTTTGTTTCCAAATTTGTAATTTTTTCATGTCAATCAATGACCTTGTTATTGTGTCACGAGACAGGGAGAAGGAAAGCCTTCGTTTGCTTTCTCCGTACTTCATCATAGTGCACATTTGTTATTGACAGTCTGTTCCTTTCAGAAGCTTAAGTAATTTTTTTTCATCGTTTCTCATGGTATATGAGGTTTCAGCACTTTGATCATTTGCATTGCTTTTCTCTGAATCCTGCCTAGTTCTGCAGTATCCTTTCTGAGACTGGGTAATCAGAAGCACATACAGCATTCCAGATGAGACTCCACCGCTGATTTATATCATGGCATTACAATACTTTCTGTATTATTCACCATCCTATTTCTTATCCTTCAAAACATCATGTCTGCTTTTTTACCACAGCTCAGCATTGAGCTGAGGTCTCTAATGAGTTTTCTAGTGATACCAGACTATTTTCCCAAGTTCACACAGTTAATTTAGGATGATGAAAGTATGCTCTTCCTTTTTTCTTCTGTCCAATGTGGGTTATTTTGTATGTACTAGCATTGAGTTTCATTTGCCATTTTGGCGATTACTTTGGTTTCTCTTGTAAACTTCTCACAGTCCTGTCTGGACTTGACCACCCTAAATAACTTTGAAGCACCTGCAGTTTTTTCTTACTTACTACTCAGCCTTTGTTCCAGTTTTGTTTCAGTTATACTTAAAAAGAAACAAACAGCTTGCCTTATACCGATCAACTTACTTTTTGGTAAAGGAAACTGACCACTTATTACAGCTCCTTTATTTTTGTGTCTTATCCGATTTTTATTTATGACAATACTTTGTAGCTCACATATTTAATATACTGTTTCTGTGATGACATTTTGAAAGGGACTTCGTTGGAGTCTGATTTTTTTTTTTTTTTTAATTAAGGTGACAACCGGCTCCTGCATACTGCACTCTATTGATTTGTTAACACATGAACTCCTGGCTTACCAGAGTGTTGCTGAATAAATCTACTTCTCTACCTGTCACGCCTTTCTCATATTTTTCAATGGTGAAAAGAGGTCTTGAGTTCTTGCAGCTTAGCAGCAGAGTGACAATCATAGGAGACAGGGCAAAGGATGGTCAATAATGTGTCATTCACATTGTTTAACCTATTTTTAAAGACCTCTGATCATGCCTCTCAAGCTATTTGTCTCACACCTGAACCTCTCCTTACTGTCACAAAGTTTTCCTGAACATTTGGAGGCTTTCCTGTTGTTTAAACCTAATCACTGCTCCAGAAGCTTAAGACAATAGCTCTTTTGCCTGTCCATCAAACACATGGAGGACAGATTATTCCCTCTTTTTTTTTTTGCATTATCAGAACATCTGTAGTTTGTTTTTAGATTTTTCACAGATCATGCTGTCTAGGTTTCTAATTATTGTTGTTCCATGCTGTACTGTTTCCAGTTCATAGACAACTTCTGTAAAATGCGATTCCACAGATTGGACACAGCTGACACTCCTCCAATGCTGAGCAGGGCCATAAGAGGTAGTCACATAAAGCTTGTCTCAGGAAGGCAGTTTCAGACATCAGAAAGCAAAACTGTGGTGAGTGTCAAAAAGCAGGAAACCCCTAAATCTGCTGTTCCACTGACACTTCCAGTGTTGATGTTCCTGGATACCTGTCATCAGCTGACAGCTTTGAAACTCAGTTTGTCTCCTGGGACCTTGCTGATAAGAAATGAAAATTGTGCTTGCTGGGTAGAGGTGGCATGGCTAGCATCAGCAAGTTTGGCTTTTGTTTACTTTTATTTGTCATTTATATTATGATTTTGTTAAACATCCCAGCTGCTGTTTTCATTGTAGAAGTACTGCTACACTATCATTCTAAACAGTGTTAAAGAGTCCATGAGAAGCCTTTGCTAACTGTGTTGTTTTTTTAACAGCTTTCAAGGATGAGATTATGAAAAAGTAAGAGTCTGTTTCTATTTTTTCAGTGGGAAGATTCTTTGTCTTCTTTGGGGGGCGATGAGGGTAGAGAAGAAAAATCTTGGGCCCATACCTTCGCTTGTGCCAATTATCTCCTTAAACAGTTTTCAAATTTTTCATAAATAACTAGACTACAGTTATTGACACTCCTGCTGTATTTTTGTATAGTAATGTCGGAAATATATGAAAAATACAACAATTACTTTAGAGATCCCACATAATTAAGTTTGCCTTTGAAGAGAAGTGGGCAAACTGTGGTACGGAAAGCTGTTTTTACATAGTACAGATCAGAAGGAAGGGGATTAGATTGTGATGTGGTTTTGGCTTTGTAATTTTAAATAAATGTCAGAATTTGCAGAACCCTTGGAAATTTACTGTATTTGTTTGAACCAAACAAGCTAAAGCAGTCCTATAAATCAAGTGGGCAGTCTGTAAGTATGAATACTATGTTGTCTGTGGAGTACATTGTGACAAAGGAGGAATGGCACAGCAAAGAGGCAGAGTTTGTAGAGTGGTGTCGGAGCGGAGCCCACAAGAAAAAATTACATGAATGAAGCAAAGAAAGAATGATACTGTGATCCTGAATGACAGGCCAACGTGTGCACTATTTAGTTGTCCAAAGGTGTTCTGAGTTCTGCAGATGACTGTCAGCTCTTGCCCAGCCAAAGCTGTCAGTTGTCCCACACGGTAAAGATGAAACTAAAAGAATAAAGCTTTGTTGAACTTTCTCTGTAGATTTTTGAAGAAATGTAAATAGAACTGAACAGTGTCTTGCAGGTGAGAGTGCAATGCTGCTAGGATTTTACAATATTTCTTAACTAGATGATCATTGGTGAATGACAGTTAACTGTGAACCAAGAAATAGTTAGATTAGGCCATCTTTGCTTTGAATGGCACAGTCCTAGATTTTATCTGTTGCTTTCCATTTGCCTAGCTTTGTAAAGATCCTCTGATACTTCTCACAGCATTTAAACTTGATTATCTACAATACTGTTGTGTCATCTGCAGATTTTGCTATTGTATTACTTGTTAATTTTGTCGAATTACTCGTTTTAGTTTGGAAGATTGGATGTCCCACCTTCAATTTACTGATCTATTGTTCTTTTTCTATGTGATTTTCTTTCAGATTCTATCTGTACCATGCCAGTGTTTTATCAGCTGCTCAGCCTGTATGAAAGCTTCTTCTGTTGACTTGTATAAAGTTTTTCTTAAATGTTTACTTACTCACAGAATTAGTATTTTGCCACCATTCAGATCTTTACAAGAATTTTAGGATTGCCAGATGTTGATTGGCCTAGAGTCTAAAGTGTCACCGGTTGCTTTTAAGGCTTTCTTGCGGGGAGGAGGAAGTATCTGTGTTGAAGTCTTAGATATGACAGCAATTCACACCAACATGCCCAACCTGAATTAAGTAGTTCTGATGGTGATAACCGCATAACTGTGGTAGTGTGGAGCTGAGCATGCAATGCAATGTATGTCTGGAAAACTACAGAAACCTCAAATGATCGGCCAGTGTGATGTAGTTCCCTACCCCAGTTAGTGTTCTATCTATTTCCGAACCAGCTAGTTTCTATACATAAGCTCTTATCAGTCTTTTAAATGCAGTCTAAATACCATGATGTGTTTCAAAAGCACCATCAGAGGATTTCGATTAGGGCAATATGGTCAAATTTATCTTGTTTGTTTTTTTTTAAAACTATGTAGTTATTTTTGGGAAGTCTGTACTGTAGTTCTGCCATCTGTTCCTGGTCTTGTGCAGTATGCACAAACTTGGCTAGCTAGCTACTGATTTCCTGCATTTCAACTGCAATTGACATGCACATATCTCTGCTTACACCACTTAGATATGAAAAGTCTAAGAACTGTACTACACCCAAAGTATACCTGTTATAGCATGGAAAATACAGGTTACATATCCTTTGCGCATGCTACGCAGCACATATTTGTTCATTATGAAGTGCTGTTTATAAGCCCATTTGTATTAACATTTACCATCTGTTTTGCTCCTTGCATAGTCAGGTGATGTTTCTGTCCAAGAATCAGTGTATTATTTTACCTGGCAGGTTCACCGTCCTTGGTTTTCTGTGGCTAAATCTCCACTCCTTTTCTAAACATATCCTGCCAGTCTTGTTAACTCTAGAATTGATTTTTATCACCTGTCAGCTCCTACTAAACATGCATAGATGCCTTTTCAAAGATAAAATTCTCCCACTTCTCACCAGTCTGAACATCTGTGAATTTTGTCTGTCTGTATTTATTTCTCACCATTAGGACAATGTTTTCTGAAATGGGACATTAATGCCTAAGGAACATACTTATACAACACAGTTTGGCAGTTACACAGGTGATTACTATAATTAAGGAGGGTCCAGTGCATAATGCACAAGTAAACACATTCACAAGTAACTGCTCAACTGTGGATTTAGTCGTGTGACCATGTCCCAGCCGCTAACATTTTGCATAGCTCTGAGATTTCAGTGGCTTTATGCCAAGACGTGACCCAAAGTGTTCACATCTTACTTTTCAGGAGATGACTGATTTATGGAGTCTGCTGGTCTCCTTCTTTTTTTCTTTACTACAACTAGCTTTAAGCAGCTAGCCTTGTCAGACTGTGGTCTAAAAACTAACCCCTGTGTACTAAGAAGCCTCTGTAATTATGGCACAAGAAGATGCTGTGCAAAGGTACTTTAAGCTACATCTAAGGACATTAGCTAGGAAGTCATTAGCATAGCAATGCCCATGATTACCAGTTTGGTATGAATTAGAACGTTGCCTTGAAGAGCACCGTGCTAGTGCAGTACTCTGCTTCCAGTACTGGAGTTAGCTCCTGTGGAGATACTTAATTTTTCTCTGCATGTCACTGCTTTGTCTGTATGAGCACAGTTTTTGTACCTCTCTGCTAACCTAGCTTTTAATCCCTGGCTCAGTCTGTGGTTTCCAACTGTTATTACTACTTGTTTCTCTGCCTCTCCTGGGAAAGATCATCCTTTCAAATCTTGTGGATATGTGAAAGAGAGTTTATGCTGTCATGTGTAACAGCTGTGTCATTCTGTTCAGGCAAAACACATTCATGTGTTAGTATTTTTTAACCAACATATTCCAAGATAGATCTTACTGCAGATACTTAAGATGTGGATGCTATGAAGTTCAGATGTAAGGTGCAGGAGCAAACTCAAATACAAAAACCATCTCATTACAAAAGTACTCAGAGATAAGAAATATCCATTTAAAACAATTGTATGCTTGAGCAATTACTGTTTCAGCTTCGTGCCTTTTGCCATGATGTGTTCCATGATGATGCCAAATGAAAATACCCTTGGTTTTTTAGGTTTGATGAGTTTGATGAGTACAGCTTATTCAACATCAGTTGAACTCTTGGGCCTATTCCTTTTCTATTGCGCTATTATGCTTGCGTGTCATCAGTCTGAGTGGATGCTTTTTCTTTTGTTTTATTCTCATTAAGCCAGATGTCCATATTTATAAAACTAATTTGGAAGTCTCTTAAACAAATGGATCCATCTGTTCAGAAAGTGGAATGACAAGGTCTGGGGCTAAGGATGAGCCAACAGTTTGTTCTCAGGCAGGAAAATTAATCCTTCTTCCTTACGGAAAAAAATTCTGATCTGCTCATTGGTATCTGTGCTGACATCCGTTGTGATGCTAGACTACTGGTCATGAGGTGGCAACCAACAAATCCAGGTAACAGATAATTCAGATTACATGCTAATAAATACAGTAGTAACGGGGAACAATGTGGAAATAGGGTAGAGAACATATCTGAAGATGAACTTGCCAAACTGGAAGAAGCAGCCCCTGTGGTGCTGTTCAGGTTTGTGAAGAACCAGAAAGGGCAATTTCTGAAATATTGCACTAATGCTACAGTGTACAAGTAGAAGTGCCACCAGTGGTGAATGCAGAAGGAAATGAGTGAGGGAAGTTTGTTGAACATTATTGACATGTGCATGACTTCACGTTTTTTAGGACACTAGGACCTTCAAGAGGGCTCAGGTACGGTAGTTTTACAGAGTGGCAAAGGGGATGGTAGTCCCATTTTTTGGTCCGTAAGTCATCTTATTTTAGCTTACATTACTGCCAGGTTCATATCTCCTCCTTGTTCCTGAGATGCTAGTATAAGCTGAATATTCAGTAGTAAAATAGGCTTCTGTAAAACCAATTTAAAATGAATGGGAGAAATATGAGTGGAGCTTGATGTCACATACTTTATGCAAACGGTCTTTCTCCCAGAATGCTGACAGGCTTCTGATATATCCATGGCAAATAAAAACAAGCCTGTAGAGGAATTCAACCTCTCAGCTCATTCCTTAGGTAGGCATCACTCAGATTTAAATACATACATGCATAATGAGTATCTATTTGGGTTCTGTAGCTAGGTTGTATCTTGCCAGTGTCATTCGTGTTTGGTTCTAGCTGTACTGAAACAAGGAAAACCAGTGAGCTGATGCCATTTAAGTGGGTCAAGCGTAGAGTACGGTTTAGCTATGTAAGTATGTCTAGTTTCCTGTACATTAGTTGAAGGAAGTATAAGTATTTTGAACACCTGCCAAAATATGAGACTAAGTTACTTAATTAAATTAATAAAAGACAAACAGTGAAAATTTAAAATACAAATTTTTTATATATATAAAAGCTCATGAGTACATACACCCACATATCTCCAGAATCCACCTACATTAGAGTGTGTAGGAGGCCTCACAGATATGTTTACTCTCTTTATCAGAATCAAGTGGTTGTTTTCCATACTGAAAGACAGCTGAGATCTGAAGGGAGTGTAGATGGCCAGAGTCTACATAAATAGAGTGAATCTCCTTTTATATCTACCAACTTTCACATTAATTTAATTCTAATCATTTCAGTAGCTGTGCTTCTACCCAGGCAAGAGGAACATAAACCTTTAAAATTTTTACAACGGTAAACAGGAGTAAGGAGGTGATTGTCCTCTGTACTCGGCACTGGTGAGGCCACACCTTGAGAACTGTGTTCAGTTTTGGGCACCTCAATACAAGACAGACATTGAGGTGCTGGAGGGAGCGCAGAGAAGGGCAACAAAGCTGGTGAAAGGCCTAGAGAGTAAGTCTTATGAAGAGCGGCTGAGGGAACTGGGGCTGTTTAGTCTTAAGAAAAGGAGGCTGAGGGGAGACCTTATTGCTTTCTACATCTACCTGAGAGGGCATTGTAGTGAGGTAGGTGCTGGTCTCTTCTCACAGATAATTAGTAGTAGAATGAGAGGGAACAGACTCAAGCTGCACTAGGGTGGATTTAGGCTTGACATTAGGAAAAAAAATTTCACTGAAAGGGTTGTCAGGCATTGGAATAGGCTGCCCAGAGAGGTGTTTAAAGGTCATTTAGATGTGGTGCTTGGTGATATGGTTGAGGGGTGTACTTGGTAGAGTAGTGTTGATGGTTGGACTTGATGATCTCAAAGGTCTTTTCCAACCTGAATGATTCTATGGTCCTGTGATTCTAAGTCCCACTTGAGACAACCTATGAAGGTAAGTGGTTTGAACAGCAGTTGGCAATAACAGATTTCTGGATAATACATAAAAGGAAATAAATTTGAAATTATCCATCTTGCAGGTTTTTAACCTCCTGCTGTTCTATTACAGTACTGTCAACTTCTTGTTTCCCTCACCTTCATTTATCTCAAGTTTTTAAAGACTCGCTGCTTCTGTCATATTTAAACTTAGGCTGTATTTATTTTGTGAAGGAAATGCAACTTCTGGGCTTGTAGTCTGCTAGTTAAGGCTATGGATTCTCTAAAATTAATATCATAATATTAGTTATCTGTAGAGATAAGCATTTTTATTAAAATACAATGCTTTGGTCCATTCATATACTCTCATTTGCTGTGAGTAAAAACTAATTTCACCATTTTTTTTCTACAAAGAACTACTTACATAGAAGAACTAGCGAGCAGGGTTACTCCTCTGTCTTACTGTGACATTAATACTACTGTGTATTGGAAGGATTCATCATCAGGCTAAGCCCACTTGTTAAAGAAGTGGAAATCAAATATGTACAAAAATTTTGTTCTGTTTCTGCAAACATGTGTTGCTAGAGTACAACTTATACTGAGTGTTGATTACTAAGGCAAATATAATAGGATGTGGATTCCTGAATTAAGTATGAGAGAGTTCCAGTTTTGCATTAAGAGGCACACAGGCCACATTGTCTGCTGTTGTGAAATGCTACTGAAATCAAAGGATTTATCAATCTACATACATTGACTCCCACAGATGATCAATGCAGAAGCTCTTTATTTAGGCATCTGTTTTCCCAGAGGTTTATAATACCATTGTTGCTGTTTTGGGACAAATTCTGGACAAGCAGGATCATTTAAAATCAGATAATTTTTTAGGACTGACAACAAATTAGACAAGCAAATTTTTTCTTTGTTTTGGTTTTGTTTGTTTGTTTGTTTCCAAATATATAGTCTCATTGTTAATAATGCAGTTTAGTGTTGTTCCAGTGAAGTCAGCATAAGACCTCCTTCTAATTTTAAGAGAGGAAAAGTTCCATCTTTGTAAAATGTAATTTATGTAAAATCCTTGAAAAGTCAGAGGGAGCCATCAGAGGTTTTCTTTGGAATATTTGAGAACAAGCCAGAGTCCAAATACAACTGGAACATGCATTTATTAACAGGTGCAGCAATTGAGATATTTCCTGTAGCATAAATTCATGGCTATCCTAGTTTTTGTCATCAGAGTTTGCAGAGGTATTAACCTGACAGTAAAAAGTCTTACAATGGTGTTTGTGAACTCTGCTTCTTGGGTGGGAGAAAGATCAGAAGGAATTATTTCCATTAATAGTGCCAGACTGTATTTAACTAGGTAAGAAAAGGTGTGGAGTTTTAAAAATATTTTTTGTGACTTTTTAAAACTATTTATGTTATTATTTTTGATCAGAAATTTTTGTGGTGACCCACAACAGACCATTGTAAATATGTCTGCTCTTGTATTAGTGTGTTACAATATGCAGTTCCTAGATAGTGTTACTGCAGAAACCTAACTGGCTGAGGGAATACTTTTTTCATCTGCGTGGGTGATCTACTTACTGTGTATTTGCTGGTGGACCAGGCTTTAATAGAGATTAGAGCTCAATCTTATAAGACGTACTTGGTTATTAATCTGTGGAAGGTAGGGAGGACTGCAGCGGAATGTATAGTAAAACAAAACACAAATCTGGAGGAAACAGGATTCATTGATTCCACTGCTCAAGGGACTACTTGTGCATTCATATTTCAGTGTTTGCAAGCTTTGTGATTTCTGCTGCAGTATTTTGCATTTGGACAAGACTTATTTTTTGTTTTTCTATACTTCTTAAAATTACCAGGAAAATAATAATAAAAACTGTTACCTACTCAGGAGCTGTTGTGTTGTGGGTTTTCGTGAAAGTAACAACTGGTTCCATTTTTTTTTGCTGCTGCTGCTGCAAACACTCTGCTTCTACTGGAGATAAAATTGGTTTCTCACATACAGTGTCTCTTTATAACAGATTTTACCACAAATTTCAGTATATATTCTGCTGCTTAGCAATTTATATACCTAACAGTGTAAATCCATTTAGTCAAAATGAGAGTAATGATAAACGTACTAACTTTGAGCTGCTGGGAGTCGTATTGTCTTAATCAACTGGTTTGTATGATTTATTCTTTAAAAGGTGATAGAGGCATTCTAAACTTAAAGAAGATAAAAAATAATATCAGCTGCTGTAATATGGCAGTTCTTTTTTCCCAACAGTGGATATTGATCAGAAAATCACTGTTTTGAAACTTTTAAGCATATTAATTTAGTATTTGTGAAGAACTGCTCTAAATCATTTTGACAGGGCTCTGCAAAATGTATTATGTAATTTTTCTACCCATGACATTAACAAATTGTACACTGGATGTTTCCAGGTACTAGTTGATTATGATAGAAGAACCGATGCATCCAGAGGCTAAAAAATTTAAGGTCAATTTAAATTCGTGACCTGTGCGGCCACAGGGTATAAATGGTATCTAGACAGATGTATAATTTAATATTTGTTAAGAAAATGCACAGGTGAGCACCAAATGGAGTGTCAGTAAACTTGCTGGAAAAAATAGCACAAATAGAAAATGTTCAGAATAAACTTTGTCAGATGCTTGTTCAGCAAAGCTTTTAAAAGATGTGGTATAGTGATATTTGGAAAACTATTCAAAGTTTTTGAACACTATTAAGGGAAGGGTCTTATTTCAATGCTTTACTTGCTCAGGGTTTCGGTCTTTAATTCTTGTGTGAGTCAGTTCAAGCAAACGTCTAAGTGACTACTTGCATGGACTTCACTGGGACTGCTTAGATGCTTTAAGTTATTCCTATGTTAGTAAAATGATCTAGATGGAAATCTAAGCCCTAAGGTCTAAGCTGTTAGCTGGAGCCTTAGGGCTCTAAGGCTAAGAGGAAGCTTAGAAGCTCATGGTTGTTAATGAACATCGTTCCATTGGCCTTAATGGGTAATGCATTATAGCCTTGCCACCTGGGCAAAGCTTATGCATTGTCCAAACAATGAAATACCATAGTTTCTAGATACTTGCCCAGGACTCCATACAGCGTAGAAAGGAGATTCCTTCATGAAATCTCCTGGACATTCAGAAAACTTCAATAACTCTCACTTTCCTATCTCATGGCCATAATCTTCAATTACGTTTTAAATTAGAAATAATCTAATACTTCCTGAATTACAGAGTGAAAAGAGATCCCTTACAGTGGGATATTCTGTAAGTACTAGTAATATGTCATAGCAGGTCTGTCTCTTTTCATCCTGCTCTATGTGTGGTCCATTCTTTTTGTTTTCTTCATGTGTTCCAGGTACTTCCCAGTACACAGTCTGAGATCCTTATGGAGTTGGACTGCATCCTGCGTATCCATATACCAAGTGTTCCTTATACAGCTGGGTTATCATTTCCTCACTGAAATTCTATTCTGCCAGGCCTCTTGCAATTATGTGTTTGGTGTCCTTTTGCCCAAGAACACTTTTAGGTCTGGGCTTCCACAAGGAGGAAGTCCCCCAGGGGTCAGTACTGGGACCAGTACTACTCAATATATTCATCAATGACCTGGATGAGGGAACAGAGCGCACTGTCAGCAATTTCACTGATGTCACACAACTGGGAGGAGTGGCTGACACACCAGAAGGCTGTGCTGCCAGTCAGCAAGACATGGACAGGCTGGAGAGCTGGGCAGGGAGAAATTTAATGAAATACAGCAAGGACAAGTGTAGAGTCTTGCATCTGGGAAAGAACAACCCCGTGTACCAGTATAGGCTGGGGACTGAGCTGTTAGAGAGTAGCGCAGGGGAAAGGGACCTGATGATCCTGGTGGACAGCAGGGTGGCCATGAGCCAGCAAGGTGCCCTCGTGGCCAAGAAGGCCAATGGCTTCCTGGGGTGTATGAGAAGGGGTGTGGTCAGTAGGTCGAGAGAGGTTCTCCTCCCCCTCTACTCTGCCCTGGTGAGACCCCATCTGGAACAGTGTGTGCAGTTCTGGGCCCCTCAGGTCAAGAAGGACAGGGAACTGCTTGAAAGAGTCCAGCGCAGAACCACAGAGATGGTTAAGGGGGTGGAACATCTCCCTTGTGACGAAAGGCTGAGGGAGCTGGGGCTCTTTAGCTTGGGGAAGAGAAGACTGAGGGGTGACCTCATCAATGTTTATAAATACGTAAAGGGCGAGTGTCAGGAGGATGGAGCCGGGCTCTTCTCAGTGATGGCCAATGACATGACAAGGGGCAACGGGTGCAAGCTGGAGCATAGGAGGTTCCACATTAACATAAGGAAAAACTTTTTCACTGTGAGGGTGACAGAGCACTGGAACAGGCTGCCCAGAGAGGTTGTGGAGTTTCCTTCTCTGGAGACATTCAAAACCCACTTGGACGTGCTCCTGTGTGATCTGTTCTAGGTGGTCCTGCTCTGGCAGGGGGGTTAGACCAGATGATCTTTCAAGGTCCCTTCCAACCCCTAACATTCTGTGATTCTGTGATTCCGTGAAGCTATCTGATAATTAGATATTTTGGCTTAGGTAAAAGCAGTTTGGCTAGATTGCGAGGCCAAGTAGAATGCCAATTTTCTGCCTCCAGCCCTTCAAGTATTAGGAAATAATTTGAAATAATCTTAATTTTGTATGCTTACCTTCATAAAGGACTTTTCTTTTTGCTGCCTATGGAGTGCTTTGAAAACTTGCATTGACAGGTAGGGTAGATTTCAGAGGTAAAAGCCAAGGCTGTCAGTCTACACAGACAGTGAGAGACACTATGTATTTGTTTTGATTAACTGAGTGCTTACCAGCTTTATTTCAGTGCCTCAGATCACAGGTCATGGAAATGTGGTTGGACCTTTGAAGGTTTCCTGGTCAACTTCGTACTCAAAGGAAGATTATCATTAACATTAGGTCAGCCATGGCTTTGTCTGGCCAAGTCCGAAAAACCTGCAGGGATGGAGATTCCACAACTTCTTTGGTTGACTGCTCCAGTACTACTCTGCTGTCACACATAAAGGGCCTTTTTAGAGCAAATAAAATTCACAGCTGTAGTTTAACTACTATCAAGTTCAAAAATATTTCTCAGAATAGAAAACAGATACTGTAAATTCATGAACATTTTAGTCTGGCATAAGCCAGTGGTGCTGCTTAAGAAAGTCCCATCCTCTACCAGTTCTTCTGTGTTCATTCTTGCTCAGCAAAAATTAAAAGTGACTTTTCATTTAGATCAATTCTTCAGTCTCTGGTTGTGGTGATGTTCAAACACTGGTGCTGTAATGAAGCTGCATAGGTAGCATGCAGCTTGAAAGGAGTAGGTGGCAGAAGGACCAGGTCAGTTTATTTTGGGAGCATGACCAAATTATGCCAGTATAAAGGGCTTGTGGAGTACAGTCTAATAAAACAGTGAGAGCATGTGTTCTAATGTGGTGATGGGAGATTAGCGCAGTCTGATTATCCATTTCAGTTCTAAATTTTGACAAATAGTTAAGAAACTTTACATCCCGTGAAATAATCTTCGATTTACAACTGGCAATATCAAACTGCCATTTCTTAAATAAATTGAGTGGAGGTGGAAAACATGCATTTCAAAAGTGTAAAAGATTTTGGGTACCAGAAGGAGATGTATTTTTATTCCAACACCAGCATGTATTACAATTAACACAAAATGCCAGGTTTGTCCTGCCTTTTAGCAATGCCACAACAGAAATAATTGATTCAGAAACTTGTTGCAGTTTTGTGCCTGTAATACAATTTTTTGAAAAAGATCACATGCAGCTTAATATGTATGTCTCTGGAAAATTTTTGTATCCTGCAGGAGAGAATATCTCCCTGTAACCTTGACAAATTTATGAACAAGGAATACAAATTGTAGTATGAAAAATGCTGTTCCTGTATGCATACTGCCTTGTCATGGGTAGCTGTGTTCATATCTTTTGTTCTTAAATTTATTATAATTCACAGTTTATCTGAATTCCGGGAGTAATATTCAGACTGGAAAAACTGTCAACCCTTTTCTAGGTGTCATTTGATGCCTCAGAGAGAAATGGAGTAAAGTGTTTTAAAGAACATTTTTAAAGAGTGCAAGTATTACAAGCCAAAAACTAGAAGCTTTGGTGATGAGATAATCACTATTTTCATATCTATTTGTGGTGCAGGAGTCACTGTGCCCTCTGCATTTTGTTCCTGGAAGAAATGATAACAATGTCCCACAATTCATCAAGGAAATGTGTGTGTGTTTTTCCTCCCTGTGAAGGAACAGAGTCTTTCTTATTGGCTGTATCTATAGTGCTACCCCTTCTTGTTATTATTCAAGATTATGGACTCCAGTTTCTGTAATTTATTATCTTTAAGGATGTGATCCAACCCTCATTGAAGCCAAGGGAGAAATGTGATTGGTTAAAAGGGGTTTATTGCTATAAATGAACTACATGAGTGTATGTGTTTCCCAGGATAAAGCCTAGTTGAGAGTCCACTTTGAGGGTGGAATTCTAAAGGCCTTAACTGAAATTCTTAATTGTGTGACTAAGCGGACTGCATACTGCAGCGGAGAACATTTGTTGTGTTAAAACAAGATTATAATCCACTGTAAGATATACAGATTTTAATATTTAAAACAGTAACAAATGAAGCGTATCCTTCACCCTAAGGTAGGGTAGCTGTGTTAGCACAGTAGACTGTGTTCATCATTGAGGAAAATATAAGGATACTGATATTTTACAGTAATAAACTGGCAATATTTAGGTTTTCAAGCTGTACAAAATCAATTCCACAGTTAGTTATTTATCATTATATTGAAAATTGCTTGACATCTGCTGTGTATTACAGAATTTAGTGTTTACATTTGCTTTCCACAGCTTGATGTTCAGCTAATGCTGTTCTCCCATGAGTATTTTTAATCAGACTGAAATGCTACCAAACCAGCTGAGGCTGTGTTAGTTCTAGACAGTATTATGTCCAGGAGCTGTGAAGTTAGGTATCTCTTAATTTTAGCAAGATAAAACTAGACTTTTCAGAAGCATTATATTTAGGTTTTTAGTAAAAGAGGTATCACTGCATTTTAAAATTAAATCTTCATTAAGGAACAGGCATGTATGAGACTTGCACTATCTTTATTATCTTTATGGAATGTATTCTGTCATCATTTATGAACTCAAGATTTATACTAAAACCAGTATAGCTGGGAAGTTTCCTGACATAGCGATTGTCTC
This sequence comes from Leptosomus discolor, assembly GCF_034619465.1. Lineage (NCBI taxonomy): Eukaryota > Metazoa > Chordata > Aves > Leptosomiformes > Leptosomidae > Leptosomus > Leptosomus discolor. Next base: position 78,288,814 of record NC_141419.1, read on the forward strand.
TGCATTAGTAGCTGGTGGAGAGTACCAAAAGGTAAAAATGTAGTCCATATATAATAACAATGGTATGTAAAGATTAATACATTTTTAATAACATAAGTGCTTAAATTTATCTCCCTACTACCTTCTTACATGGAGAATGTCCTATACACATGATGCAGTTGACGAAAGTCCAAGTTCAGTCCCAGCACAAGAGAGAAACTTGACTTCAGTGAGTACAAAAAATGTCACTGACAAAAGCTTAATGCATTAGCAGCCTTAATGCATAAGCTGGATCTAGGCAGAAAGGACCATGACCCTTTGATTTTTTTTTGTGCTTACAGATAACAAAGGTAATTAGTATATAGTTTCATCTCTTTAACTGACAGATGCAACAGTGGCACTTCACTTACAATAGCTTTAAATGAGAACAGAAAATAGGAGAAAGGAAATATTTTTCTTTCTTTTTTTCTTGGCTTCATAACTTGAGAGAACTAACTACCTTAGAAGTTTGAACTGGTGGGAGAGCAGCATTGTAAGATGAGAGAAATAGAGAGAGAAAGCCAAGCCACAATAACTGCAATATTGTGATCCCTTAAGCCCCACAGTTAAGAAAGGGAAAAAAAATCTCCTTCCTGAGAATTCAGAGAGAACAGAGGAAATGAAATGGGTGAACCGCAAGATGGAAAACCGGTTCCAGACTATGATGTTCTAGTGACGCAAGCTGAAAAAGGTGCTGCGGCACAACTACGCTCTCCTGAGACTCGGCAATAGTCATTTCTATAGGAGAGAAACCACATGAAGACAGTGAGTAAGGGAAATTTTAATACTAAACTAGACTGGAAGAGACTGCAAATGCAAACTGTTTTTGGAAAGCAATTCTTGTCTGAGTAGAAAACAATGAGACCTTATCCACAACTGAAATGATGATGGAGCATGTACTGGGCATTCTGCTAAACAGCTGAAAGTCGAAAGGGAAAAAATGTGGAGGGGAAAAGATAAATAATCCTGTAAAAGGTAAAAATGCAGAGTGCTTCGGTGACACCAAATGGTAGTAGGGGAAGTTTAAGCAGTATGTTAACAGAGGATGTGGGTAAATGGAAGATGGGGCTGTTTCTCATAATGAAGAATGGATCAATTCCTGGATCAGTTAGCTATATATCTATCCAAACTGATGTAAAAACAGAGGTCCCAGATCCTCTGTCAGCCTTTGTGAAGGATTAACCTGTACTAAATGATTTCTAATTTATTCAAAGAAGGTAAATTTTTGCTTTTCTTGATCAAGAGACATGCCTTGTTTAAGTTAGACAGTCTGAATCACAGAGAATAATAAGAGATGTGGGAGCCATCTTTTTTTTCCATTTGTCTTTATAGAAGACATTTTCCATAAATGTTGAATATGATTCTTGAATAGGATTATTGTAGGAGAAGGCTGGTTAATAAGTCATCCCTGTGTGTAGATGGCAATAAGGAATTTACCATGTGGTTACTTTGAATGTTTTTTACCTTGATAACAGTGACAGGAGGGGAATTGAAGACTCTCTGGACCAGATTCCCAAGGTGTCAGTTTGTTCTGAGATTCTAACCTCAAAGCCATAAAAACAAAGTATTTATTAAAACCTATATGGCTCCCTTATTTGAAAGGCACTGCCCTGTAACTTCTCTCCTCTCTTTCTGTTCCTTTCTTGATTACCTGAGATTTTCTTTTTGGTTCTGAAGGCTAGAACTCACAACAAAAGCTAAATCATTAAATTCTTCATGAAGAATTACCTTCTGCCCTGAGATGGCAAACTTACACAGATTGGAGTATGACTTAATTGAATATTTTCATGTTTATATCCTATAACGCTGGAGCACTACTGTGAGTGTTTGTGATTTTCCATATTAATGAAATGAAAGGACTGTGCATGGCACCAAGGAATACTCCTGTGCTTATTGCTTAACATTTAGATAAGTTCTTGGAACCAAGTTAGGATGCACACGAAGAACAAACAGAATCTGAAGAGAAAGAAAGTGTTAAGAAGACTCAGGTCTAAAATAAGAGATAAATTAATTTGCCACAGTGCTAATGAAATATAAATTTTAATGAACGAAGTTGAAATCGATGATATATTGTTCAAAACTAAGTAGAAACTTTATGTAAAGATTCCAGATTTGATTCCAGAAACCTTTCTATGGTTGAACAACAGGCAGACACTTACCTAAACCAATAGAGAGTTTTTCACTGCCAGTTTTCTTTACAAGTGCATAAAAACCATAGTACTTTCAGTTTCAGATTGGTCCTAATGCAGTGATATATTAAAAAATTTTTCACCTTTACAATTCTTCTATGTGAGCAAGCGATTTCCTCTTATCCTCTCAAATAACCTTGGGACGTCGTGACAAACTCCAAGTAGGTCTTTCCTTGATTCTGCAGTTTTCTATACCCTTCAGCCGTTTGTACTGTTGCTGCCGTGGAGAGGTAGTGTGCTCTCTGTCCCTTGATCAGGAAACAAACCGTGAAGATTGCACACACTGGAGGCTGGAGTTTGGCATCTGAGGATCACTGGCATCTCGGTCTTAAAAGCCCCCCCTATGATTCCTTCTTGATTGGTGCACTAACCTCAAACAGGTTGAACAGAACAACTGCAGCTTCTTTTTATATATCAGTATGGAAGTAAAACAACTATTTCTGCTGTACTATTCAGATTAAGGGAAGCCTTAGAATACCATGGCTACATCACTATATGTCTAAGTGTGAGATTTATCCCTTGGTACCAGACAGACCTAGGTCCAAATCTTGGGCCATGCTTCCATCAAAGCTGGGTAGCTATATTCACCATCTACGGACAGACCATGTAAATGTCCCTGTATCTCTGCGGAGGAACTCTCCTAAACTTCTCCCTTTCTGATCAATTCATAACCTTTGGCATTTCTTCATGTAATCCAAATCTCTCCATGGAAGTGATTGGAGTCTTCTACTGGGAAGCCCCCACATATCAAGAAGAGACAAGCTGATCATCCTAGGTGAAAGAGGAATGCTCGTGTCTTATGAAGAGGACTTCATATAGCAATATACGCTAAACAAATTGGAATGGTCAAAAATCCTACCAGGAGCTGGTGTCCGTTCCCGTGTCATTCATGCACTTTTTAAAGGAGATACACTGCTTACAGGAGTATGTATGTGTTAGAGGTTATTGATGTAATGTCAAGCAAAATAAACGTTTTCCCTGTAAAATATATATATTATTCTGTATACAATTAAAGTGCTTAAAGCTAAACAAAGCTCATCTCACATTTGTTCAGTATGTGGTAGGAAAGTGTTTCATTTTATTCAACTCATAGTAAACCAGTTTAGTTAAATCAATAATTAACACACTATACAAAGAAACAGAATCAATAATATTTTCATCATTTTAATTATAATTAAGTTTTTTATGTCAATGTTTTTACTTTGACACATTTAATCTTGGTAAGGATAAAAGGAGCCCATTTTTCAACCATTAATTTGCATTTCCCTCATCTGAAATGAATGGAAAAGCAAATATTTGGCAGAAATCAATATCAGGGAGAATTATGGGAAGTTTAAATCACTTGACATTTTACCTATTTATCATTCTGTACCCTGACAGACAAAGACACTTTAATTTTGAGAAACTCAAAAAGGAGAAGATATGTGCTAGTACAGGGTCTTAACTGACATTCATTCCCATTGTAGTGGAGGGCACAGAGAGTGAGAAAAAAGTAATCAGTCACTAATTTAAAATCATAATAGATCAAATAGATCTACACAGTAAATATGAGGAGTAGCTATTAAAACATTTCTTGGAGTAGTATAGGAAGGAAATCTTTCATGCCTAGTGCATGAGGAATCCAAATACTTTGGGGTTTACAAAGGAGGGCAGCCAAAGAGTTCTATGGAAAGCAAGCAAGGCCAGTATTAAATAAGTGCTTGCTGATGACAATGAAACTTGTAGAACTGCATAGAAAGAGCAATGTATAATTTTCATCTACATAAAGATGCTGAATAAGTATAAAAGCACTTAAGAGCAATTTAGTTGAATGCAACAGAAAGAGTCCTGCTGACCTCTGTATACTTTGGATTAAATATAACACTCCTGAAGAAAAGTTTCCATTTGATAGTGTTCACTTTTTCATAGCTTTAGATAGTGTGACTCACTATTGGCATAATATAAAAAATAATTGGCAAGCAGGGATTTCCAACTTGTTTAACAGTAAAATTAGTTTAATAAATAGTATAGTTAACCAAGAAAGTTCATTTTAATAGTTAAGAACATAAAAAGTATTTAATTATGAGTAGTCATTTGCAATTGTGTTAAATATTTTAATAACACGTAAAACTTGTCAGCACATGTTAAATAGCAGGCAGTTTATTTTAAATCCTCTTGCCTCATGGCTTTTAGGATGAAGTCACATATACAGATAGTTATACTGTAGAGATGGTCTATGTCTTTTGATTTCCAGTGTTTTGAGTTCTAAAGGTCTCTTGCAACAACTCCTGTAAGAAACTTCATGCGCACGTCTATTGTATGCATCAGCCTGTTGGTATTAAGGAAACATATCCCTTGATGTTACAGAGTGCAGGGGCAATATGAGGACAGGAGGAGCTCATATAAGATGGAATTCAACAAGGTAGAGTAAATGCTGGTGAGGTGAATTGACTGAAAATATCTCTCTGGTTATGTAGTACACTTACTGCTTGAGTCCCAGTCCTGTGGATGTTACTTTATGTTACACCCCATAAAATTCCAAACAGAAATGTACAATTTTCTCTCCATCCATCCAAATATGTACATGCATAGATGCTTATGTAAGTAGTTTTGAAAAATTTCATAAACTTAAAAGTGAAATATTACCAGAGATGCTAACAATGATAATAATTTAAATTATTCAGTTAATTCCTGAAGTAGTTTGAGAAGAATATCAGGAATTTAGGAAGCTGTTCAATCTCAGACAACTCAGGCAAACTTCAGGCACTGTACATGATTTTTATGTCTGTCCTGATTTTCTTAGTAAATGAACTTTTTACATAAGGGAAGAGAAACTTTAATGAGAAAAGCAAACTCCTTATTATTCCAGAACTCTATGCTTATTGTGCATTCTTTTCTTTCATTCTTCCATTTTCACTACACCTGGAGAAAACTTACCATGATCTTGAACTTTTTTTTCTAGCAGTGAAATCTCCTCAGAAATCAACCTTGCTACTGTTATTTAGGCTTGAATTTTATTTTGTATCATCATCTCATTTTTTTTCACTATATTGTTGTCAAAAATAAATCAATTGAAATGTTCCTTGACTGAAGTTTAATTCTTTATGTTCTGACTCTCATCTTATAGGTTCTTGGTATCAGTTCGCAAGAATTATTAAGTATTTCCTTCACAAGTCGGCTTTCTAGTAGTTCAGTTAATGTTTTAAATCACATTATAACTGCAGTTGCATAAAATAGCTCTAAATAGACATTCTTAAATTGGTGCATATTTCCTAGGCCTGTGAGATTAAATGTTATGTTTTATATGTGCTTATTTCTCAGATCCCTATAGTAATTCAAAAAGTATTTTTCCTTTCAATATTTTAATACTCTTATTGTCAGAAACCGGTGCTCTCATTTCTGTATCCTAGCTGCTGGGGCATTGTCTGTCTTTATCTCGGCATGGCACTCTTGCTGTGTTACAGCTCCGCTTACGATGTTTCATTGGCTGAGAATGTAGAACATGTGGTTTTTGGCTGGAATCATTCTTCAACTAGCTAAGACACTGTTGCATAAAGCTCCAGTATTATTCTGCTGTATCATCCACTGACCTCAGAGATATGAGTACTGAACCAGTTCTCCTGTACAAGTGGTAATGGAAGTGTTATGGTTTTGCTTGGCTGGAAAACTCTTTGGGCACATCACGATTTTGTCCTGGCAGAACAAAGCATGAAGTGTAACAGGGAGCTTGGATAACTTCTAGTCTTTGTGTGCATGTGCTTTTTTTTTCCCTAAAGAAACAAATGGAAGACAAGAAGATGCTTTACACTTCATTGCAACTGTTCCTGAACTAGAGCTGATTCAAAATCCACTGAAGTCAGCTTTAGGTCTCTGCCTGACTGACGGGATGAGCACTAGAATACCCTCAGAATCTGAATAGCTAATAGTGCTCTTGTTCCTGAGCTTCAGTACAGGAGGAGGCAGAATTCAAATCTGGCTGCCAAGTGTTTTGAACAGCCCATTCCATTTGTCTTCTTCTACCTACTTCATTTTTCCTTCATTGTCCTAATACAAGGAAAAGAAGAACTGGAATAAATATTATTAAATACTATCTTTCAAGTTATTTCTTACAGTGGCTTGTTTCCCATCTGCTTGCTTTATTTGTAATGTTACTGATTTATGAGTTGAAAATTCAATCATGATGTTTTTCAATAACCGTTGAAATTCTTTTATAGTCTCCAGTGGCACACTGAAATAGTTTCTGAATGCTGCATAATGCCTTGTCAGTTGCCTTGTGGTAAAATACTATTTAGTAATTCTGCTGTCTGCTTGAGGGCTTTAAAGAAACAATCATATTTGCTACTTAAATCACGATGATGTGGATCTTGCACAGGTAGTAACAATGAGAGAGCATATTAATTCATTTATACCCGTCATGGTCTGTCCTGTCAGCAAACAAAATTGAAGGTAATATGTCTGTATACTGTTTAATGTTTATACTGTCCAAGTTTATGTGAACTTTATTTAGAAGTTTAGTCCTTGCTTCTAGCCTTAAAACTGTACTGTATTGCAAATACGTGGTTGATATGAATAAGTTTGTGGTTGCACAAGTGTTTATGAGTACATTACAGTGCTAGGACTGTTCTTTAGCACTAGCTTATGTGAAGAAGCCCAGACAGTGACAGTATAGGCAAGTGAATCCTTCCTGGAATTGTTCACTGGAGCTGTTTAATTTATGAGCATACATGTTGACCGTATGATCAAGCTCTTGTTTAACACCTGAATTCCACTCTGAGCTATTTAAAAATTGTTCCATTAGGAATGGATTCTGGCATTTGACCTAGTCCTATCAGCACTGGAGACTTACCAGAAAAGTAATTATTAACTTATGTTAAACACCATTATGGGCAAGCTAAATTTCCCTCAACAGCAACAAAGAAAACTACAGAAGGTAGACTTGGATAAGCTTAAAAAGGCACAAAATAGGGAATCTATCCCTCTTAGGAAAGAGGTTGAAGAAGAAAAAGCAGTAATGATTTTCCCAGCCAAAGTCTGAGTCACAGAGTCAGCCAAAGAACAATGAATCAATACAATATATCATGTTCTGCACAACGTAAGAAAAGGAACTTTCACAAATGACGTCAATCAGGATTTTGACATTACAGTGATTTAAATCCCTATTCGGCACATTCTTAACTTAAAGTCTGTGTGTCAGTCAAGTGAATGAGATTAAAATTAAGCAGATTCTGAAGAAAACTGGTCAAAAGCACCATTTCTTTTCCTATTAATTAATTCAATTTTAATTTCCTCTCTCTCCCTTATTTAAAATGCAAAAACGTTCCAGTTGATTGTGGCTAATAAATGTGCACTTTTTCAATATAAAGTTTATGTCTTCATACACCCTTATGCACCATATATATATCCTTGTGCACTGTATATACATCCTTATGCTTATATAACATATATAGAAGATATATAATATACATACATCAAGGGTATATATGCATGTTGCATTTTTTTTCTGATAATGAAATATAAAGCCCTTATGTTTTCAAGCTGTCTTAAACAAGACTTTCTCTGTCATGCCGGCTCTGTGCTCTGTAAGGCTGGGAGGGTTGAGATTTAGAAGGGAAGCTCTACTAAGAAGCAGGTGGTCATCTGGAACCAGGTGGCTTCAAATGCATGTGTTCTACAGTGCATCCAGCACAATGTGTGCAAAATTTATGTGGTCTTTGGCTATTGTCTTCAATCACAGCTGGGATTTGCTTCAGAGCAGGAAGGGCAGAAAGTTTGACATAAGCAAAATGCTGCTTGTGCCTCAAACTTCTCTGTAGTCTCTCATAGGCTGCAGAGCCTTAACACAGGTCTGATTCAGAAACTGTAACTTCTTTGTCACTAGCAAATCAACCATAAGGAGGAGTGACCTTGTGAAACTCATTTCTAATGGCAGCCATACTACTAGTGTGGAGCAGTAACTCTCATAATCTATTTGGAATGTTTTTATTTTAATTTTTACTTTTACTTTTGTTATTGAGCCTATTGAAGCTACTGTATGAAATAGATCTTCTGCTTTGTGTAGCAGGTAGTCCTGCTGAGCACTGTGTTTGAGTCATTGCTTCTTTGCTCGTTTCAGATGGAAGATGTTCCTTGTGTATCTCATAATGACCTGCCCTGCTGACTCATTTGATTCAATCTTTCAAAAAGAACAGCGTTGCTCTCTCCTGTTAGTAAATCAGACTGTGTTGGGCTGAGGGCTATAGCCACTAGCTTTGTAAACAAATGCTCCTGGGCTTGGATTTTTATCTGCTTTTAAAACCAGTTCTATGTCTTTAAATATGGGATGCACTGATTTGTGTCCAATTATTACCTATTAGGTATTGTGTGCAAATGACCTTGTGTGACTGTGTCTAAAGATGAGCCTTCTGGTCATTGCTGGAGCAATGACCGATAAGCAGGACAGAGGGCAAATAAAATGGTTTTGTCCCTAGGAAAATGCTGTGAAACACAGCAAGGTGCAGGAAGGGAGTTCTCAGCTGCAGCACGTGCCTCAAAACTTATGACTAGTCACCACTGGAGATCCAGCTCCTGCTGGGAGTGTACAACTGACTGAATTCACTCAGAGAGAGCCCAATATCTAGGTTTCCTATGGCACAGACAATGTCCAATACTATATAGCAATGTAGCTGTATGCAGTAGTACAGAAAGATAGTTTGGATGTGCTTGTGATCGAGTGCTGTCTAAGCAGCAGCAAAGTTCTCTGCAGAGGAGTTCTTTTTGTGTAGTTGGTCCAGTTATCTCCAGTTTTGAAAACAATACCTTCCTATGGAAGCTGTTAAAATAAAGCTAAAACTCGAGGAGACTCCAGCTTCCTTTATTATCCCTGAAATTGTCACTGATTCAAAGAAAAACCCAAAGCATTCTGGAATATTTTTCCCCCATGGTTTTGGCAGTGTAATACTATTGCTGAAGCTCTCAGTCTGTTAAATGTCTGGAAGACCATGTAGATATTACACATAATTAGGGCAGCGACTTCACTTTGTGTCTGATCCAGCAACCCAGTATGATTTGTGCAATCTAGTATGGCAAGAATTAACATGAGACATCTGAGAAAACGTGAGACCAATCTCACGGCTAATAAAACAGAAGATTGTTGATCAAATAAAAACATCTGCAGATGTTATTTTTTCTTGTCTTTGATTAAGCATGACACAGATTAAGGCTAAGCTTGTAAGGTCTAGACAGTGCCAGCATTTAAAAAGATGCTCGATGTTGGCGGGAGGATATAATTAGCTCCTTTCATCCACTCAGTTTTGCCAGTGGAAGGACCAGGCCAACTACACTGTGTGCTGCCTCCTTCCTTTCAGCCCACAGTTTTTCAGAGCAGAAGTGGATAGAATGAGGGCTCTGTGGGTGAAGGCCATGCACCAGAGTGCCAAAGTTGCACCTTTTCCACCTAGACAAACTTTAAAGTTACTCCTTTACCTAGCTGAAAGCTCAAGGAGGCACTTTGCAGAACACTTCCTGCCCCACTCTTAGTCCTGGGGACCTTCTAATTCCAGGCTTTAACTATTAAGCTTCGTTACATGTAAGGCAACAGCAAATCAGACCTGAGTCATTGGAGTAAAAGGGATCTCTTTTTCACCATGTATCATTTTTTTCCTTTCTAGGAAAGGGAAGTAACTGATTTCTGCTCTGTGCATGGTAGGGATGATCTCTGCTGCACACCTGCTATTAAGTGGTTATGGGAGGAAAGAGGTAGAAGGCAACATGCTGGGCTTCCAGGAAGTGTGCTATGGTTTGGCTTCTCACTGGTGCTTTAGGATGACGACTTTTTTTAAAAAAACTGTTAAAGCTGTTTGCTACAGGCTAGAAGTCATGCTTGTACAGAGTGTGGGAGATGCTGTAACTTTTTCTTCTGCTGAGGAAGACTTAAACCCATGGTTCTTTCTTACCCCTCAGCAGTGTGTAATAACCTACCAGCTCACCTGGAGCTGCTTTACAACCTGTCAAAAAAATCAAGATTCAGTGACTAAAAGGATATTTTTTTTTTGTAGCCAAGTGGCCATGTGTCACTTGGCTACAAAGGAAGATAAATAACTTGGATTTTGAGCCCTTTCCCCAGGAATTATTCTGTATTTTGCGGAGAGTTAAGGAAAATAAGTTGATAGGAAATCTGAAGGAGACAGATTATCTAGTTTTTGTGACAGAAATGTGTATAGTCTATTTTTAAAAGCTGCCAGCAGCAAAAACTTCACTATCTTTTTCTGCAGCTTATTCCAATACTTCATTGTATCCAGTATTAGAAATACTTTCCCAGTATTTAGCCTGAATCGCTTTTCCAACAAATTATTTCTTGTTTTATCTATTGTGACCATGGAAACATATTATACCTTTTCTTTTTGCAGCAAATTGGTGTGTATTTAAAGATTATTCTCACCTGGAGATGTTACAGGTTAACCAATCCTAATTCTGTCCTTTCTCATAGTTACTGTTTCTATAGCTCTGATAATATTAATTCCTTTCTTGTGGAACCTATGCAGTTAGTCCACAGGTTTTTGAAGAGCAGTTCTGAGGACTGAACACACTGTTTCATCAAAGGCCTGACTAGTGATCACTGAAGCAGAAAGCAATACATGTGGGTAAATCTCTTGAGTATGGTGTTTGTCTGGTTTTTTGCAAGAGCATTACTTTGTTGACTCATATTCGGCTAGTGATTCACTATAATCTGTTTTTGGACAAAACACATAAACAAGGTTTATCCTTAAGGATAATCTTATATGAGACAGTCCTATATATTGAGTTTTTCACTTAAAGGCTTAGAAAGCTTCTGATTCATGGGAAATCTTGATGGTATTTAGTTTTCATGGAATCATAGAACAGTTTGAGTTGGAAGGGATTTTTAAAGGTCATCTACTCCAAACCCCCTGCAGTGAGCTAGATCTTTAGCTAGATCAGGTTGCTCAGAGCCCCATCCAGCCTGGCCTTGAACACTTCCAGGGATAAGGCTTCTACCACCTCTCTGGGCAACCTGTTCCAGTGATCCACCACCCTCACTGTAAAAAATTTCTTCCTTATATCTAGGCTAAATCTACCTCCTTTTAGTTTAAAACCATTACTCCTTGTCCTATTTCAACAAGCCCTACTAAAAAGTTTGCCCCCATCTTTCTTATAGGCCCTCTTTAAGTACTGAAAGGGCACAAAAAGGTCTTGGAGCCTTCTTTTCTCCAGGCTGAACAACCCCAACTCTCTCAGCCGTTCCTCACATGAAAGGTGCTCCAGCTGTCTGATAATTTCTATGGCCCTCCTCTGGACTGTCTCCAACAGCTCCATGTCTTTCTTGTGCTGAGGACTCCAGAGCTGGACGCAGCACTGCAGGTGGGATCTACTAGAGCAGAGTAGAGGGGCAGAATCACCTCCCTTGACCTGCTGGCCACACTTCTTTTGATGCAGCCCAGGATATGTTTGGCTTTGTGGCTGTAAGCGCACATTGCTGGCTCATGTCCAGCTTTTCATCCACCAGCACCCCCAGGTCCCTCTTCCCAGGATTGCTCTCAATCCCTTCATCCCCCAGCCTGTGTTCATAGTGGGGGTTGCCCCGACCCAGGTGCAGCACCTTGCACTTGGCCTTGTTGAACCTCATGAAATTCACATGGACCCACTTCTCAAGCTTGTCCAAGTCCCTCTGGATGGCATCCTGTCCCTCAGGCATGTCGACCACGCTGTTCAGCTTGGTGTCGTGTGCAAGCTGTCTTATGTCCTTGATGAAGATACTAAACAGCACTGGTCCCAGTATGGATCCCTGAGGGATGCCACTTGTCACCAGTCTCCATCTGGACGTTGAACATTGACCACTACCCTCTGGATGTGACCATACAACCGATGCCTCAACCACCGAACAGTCCATCCATCAAATCCATCTCTCTACAGTTTAGAGAGAAGGATGTTGTAGGGGACAAAGGCCTTACAGAAGTCCAGATAGATGACATCCGTAGCTCTTCCCTTGTCCACTGAGGTAGTCACTGCATCAAAGAAGGCGACTAGGTTGGTCAGGCAGGACTTGCCCTTGATGAAGCCATTCTGACTCTCTCAAATCACCTCCCAGTCCTCCATGTTCCTTAACATAGCTTCTAGAAGATCTGTTCCATGTTCTTCCCAGGCACAGAGAGGAGGCTGACAGGTCGGTAGTTCCCAGAGGCCTCCTTTCTACCCTTTGTAAAAACGAGTGCAATGTTTCCCTTTTTCCAGTCTCCATGGACTTCACCTGACTGCCAGGACTTTGCAAACATCGTGGAGAGTGGCTTGGCAACTGCATCAGCCAATTCCCTCAGGACTCTGGGGTGCACCTCGTTCTTTTACAGTGGGAGGGACTTTACTCCCCCAGTCCCTACCTTGAAGTCCATGCACTTGAGAGGTGTGGGAAGGGAGATTGCCAGTGAAGACTGAAGAAAAATGTTGTTGAGTACCTCAGCCTTCTCCTCGTGTGTTTTTACCAGTGTGCCAAGTCTTGCTTATCAGGGGGAGTACACTTTCTTTAACCTTCCTTTTTGTGGTTGACATACCTGTTCAGGTACAGGAGTCAAATGTCTGTAGCATTACTTAGTCTTTCTATGCTAAATCACCACAAGCATTATTTTTTCTTTATATAAGAGTGATAAGTTATTGAACTGGATGCCACCTTGCCTGATGAAGGCGCTGTGCTGGTAACGGGGCCAAGTTTGGCAGCTGATCATCTTTTTTTCATCCTTTCTTTTTCCTGAAAGCATGGGAAGACAGTGGTCTATGGAAAACATGCACATGTTTTTAGTCTAAACTTAGCATGTAGAGTTGCTGCAGAACTCACTCTTTCTTCATATTAAGCAAGAAAAATGCAGGCCTAGGACCTTCTGCTTGCCGCAATGGCACACACTGAGGTTCATGGCAATATGGGCTCAAGATTTGACAACAGCAAAATGTACTGTGGCAAAGCTGATCTTGGTGAGCCCAGGTGGCAGTGGAATGTACATCTGTCATTCCTCTGTAAGGCTGCTCTTTGTGCTCAGGCTCAGTAGTCACTCAGAGCTAGCAGACTTAGATGTTGCAATGCTGGATGTTGCAGCATCACACTCTCTAGGGGAATCCACAGCTGTAGTTACAGTGCACAACAGGATTTTAATGACTAATGAAAGAGGCAAAATAAGAGATCTTGTAAATCCTGGTGTCTCAGTTGCCTGCTTCAGTAAAAGCTTATTAAATACTCATTGCAACAGGGAGTGGAACTAAATTTTACTGGACCAATGAATATTTAATTCAATCTTAGAAGGCAGAAAAAATTCAAATGGGATTAAAGAAGCTACACGTGAGAACACCTTTACATCATCATGCTTAGAGCATTTATGTTGGTGGGGAAAATTCGTTCCCCTTAGGCACAGAAGGAAATTGAACCTGGTTTGACTGTGCAGAAGATGAGTGCTTTAGTCCATGATAAAGGAGGAAATGTTGTCACTACTTCCAGCTGCACTTACTAAGTGTATGGATACTCCAAAAATATTTCTTAATTATTTCTGAGAAGTGAGACAGAAAAGTTTCAACTGTGAATGAGGTGCCTCCTCACTTAGTGTATGCTGTGTCCTGGTAGTGGCCACAAGTTAAGTATAGGACAGAAAAGTATAAGAATGAGGTAGGTAGACTTAATATCATTTCTCACCATTCCATTGTCCACCACATGTTTTCAGCTTGGAGACTTCATGAGCTATAATTTACTATAGAAATTATAGTAATTTCTATATAGTAATCTTTATTAGCTTTCTATAAGCCTGCCTGGTGACTCTTAAATACATTTAAACTTTCAGCATCCTAAACATCCTTTGGCAAGCAAATCCATGGCTCAGTTACTTGTTTTGTGAGGAATCACAAGCTTTGTTTATTTTGACCCTGGTTCTTGCTAGGTTCATTTTATGCTAGTATTAGTCTGAACTTAGGCAGGTCTCTGTATGCGTGACAGCAGTCACCTCTGGGACTGTTCTGACAGAGGACCCACGACTGGAGCTCAGAGTCTGAAAATTTATGGTTTGCAATTTAGGAAGTTTTTGTGACAATCAGGTGGTTTAGTTGGCTAAATCCTTCTGTGTATCTAGACCATGGCCCTCAAATAAATGTGTTGAAGTTAACAGGGCTATTGCAGGTCTATTTGTGTTAGTCACAGTGAGACTTACAGAATTTCACCCTGTGTAAATTAAATTGGGTTTGTTTTGTCTTATGTCAACAAGTTGGGGAAATCTGTAACATCTAGTAAATGCATAAAGGTAAATATGCAGCAAATATAACAGGTTTATAAAAGTACTTGGCATGCAGGATGGATTTTCAAGGGTTCACCAGTAAATTAATGCTGTCCCTTCAAGGAAGTCATCATAAATGATTCTGAGAACACTGTATGATTTAGCAGCATAAACTGTAGACAAAACTAGGCAAGTTTTGAAAATGTGTCCATTTTGATTTTTACATTTTTCTGTATTTTCCATCAGAGAATCTAGACTTAAGTATAAGAGCCGAGTATTTGGAAATGTTAGCAATGATCTCTGCGAAATCACAGAATCACAGAATGTTAGGGGTTGGAAGGGACCTCGAAAGATCGTCTAGCCCAATCCCCCTGCCAGAACAGGACCACCTAGAGTAGGTCACACAGGAACGCCTCCAGGAGGGTTTTGAATGTCTCCAGAGAAGGCGACTCCACAACCTCCCTGGGCAGCCTGTTCCAGGGCTCTGTCACCCTCACAGTGAAAAAGTTTTTCCTCATGTTAATGCGGAACCTCCTATGCTCCAGCTTGCACCCGTTGCCCCTTGTCATGTCATTGGACATCACCAGTTCCATCCTCCTGTCACTTGCCCTTTATGTATTTCTAAACATTAATGAGGTCACCCCTCAGTCTCCTCTTCCCCAAGCTAAAGAGCCCCAGCTCCCTCAGCCTTTCATCACAAGGGAGATGTTCCACCCCCTTAACCATCTCTGTGGTTCTGCGCTGGACTCTTTCAAGCAGTTCCCTGTCCTTCTTGACCTGAGGGGCCCAGAACTGCACACACTGTTCCAGATGGGGTCTCACCAGGGCAGAGTAGAGGGGGAGGAGAACCTTTCCTGACCTACTGACCACACCCCTTCTAATATACCCCAGGAAGCCACTGGCATTCTTGGTCACGAGGGCACATTGCTGGCTCATGAGCATCCTGCTGTTCAGCAGGACCCCAGGTCCCTTTCCCCTACGCTACTCTCTAACAGCTCAGTCCCCAGCCTATACTGGTACACGGGGTTGTTCTTTCCCATGTATTTCACTAAATTTCTGTCCGCCCAGCTCTCCAGCCTGTCCAGGTCTCACTGAGTGGCAGCACAGCCTTCTGGTATGTCAGGCAGTCCTCCCAGTTGTGTGATGTCAGCAAACTTGCTGACAGAGCACTGTTCCCTCATCCAGGTCATTGATGAATATACTGAATGGTACTGGTCTCAGTACCGACCCCTGAGGGACTCCACTAGATCCAAATTACCTGATTCCTCAGGTACAGCACTGAAGGCAATCAGAGCAGTTAAAAGGCCCCCAGCTGTTTCTTTATCTTTTTTTTTTTTTTCTTGCTTTCTTAGAGAACATACTAAGTATCATTACAGCATTATCTCCAGGTTTGAAGATTAAAACCCAAAATGTTTAGAACGTTAATCTCCAGAGTTGGTGAGGGCTTGGAGCTGTACCAGTCCTAATGAGGAATGCTGGGAGAGCTCTGTACTCATGGCACCCAAGTTCTCTTCTATGAAGAGTCTCAGAATTTAATTTCCCTTTTCAATCTTTCCACAATTAAGCGAGCTAAGGAAGTTTGAAATATATTTCTTATACACATAGAGATTTTTCCAGATTTGTGCTCACTTTGCATTGAATATTAACAAGAACAAGAAAAAGCAATGAAAATATTTTATTTTATGATCTCCAGGTGCTGTTACCTTCAGTTCATTAGACAGGGTGGCTGGGGACAGCACTGGAACTATTAACAGGAATCAAAGAATCATGGAATCGTTCAGGTTGGAAAAGACCTTTGAGAGCACCAAATCCAACCATCAACCCAAGCACACCCCTAAACCCTATCTCCAAGCACCACATCTAAACGACCTTTAAACACATTAAGGAATGGTGACTCAACCACCTCCCTGGGCAGCCTATTCCAATGTTTGACAACCCTTTCAGTGAAAATTTTTTTCCTGATGTCAAGCCTAAACCTGCTCTAGTGCAGCTTGAGTCCATTCCCTCTTCTTCTATCATTAGTTACCTGTGAGAAGAGACCAGCACCTACCTCTGTACAGTGCCCTCTTAGGTAGTTGTAGAGAGCAATAAGGTCTCCTCTCAGCGTCCTTTTCTTAAGAGTAAATAGCTCTAGGCCTTTCACCAGCTTTGTTGCCCTTCTCTGCGCTCTCTCCAGCACCTCAATGTCTTTCTTGTACTGAGGAGCCCAAAACTGTACTTGAGGTGTGGCCTCACCAATGCCAAGTACAGGGGCACAATCACCTCCCTGCTCCTGCTGGCCACGCTATTCCTAATACAAGCCAGAATGCCATTGGCTTTTTGGGCCACCTGGGCCCACTGCTGGCTCATGTTCAGCCGGCCATCAACCAGCACCCCCAGGTCCTTTTCTGCCGGGCAGCTTTCCAGCCACTCCTCCCCAAGCCCGTAGCGCTGCTTGGGGTTGTTGTGACCCAAGTGCAGGGCCCAGCACTTCACCTTGTTGAACCTCATAGCATTGGCCTCAGCCCATCGATCCAGCCTGCCCAGGTCCCTCTGCAGAGCCTTCCTGCCCTCAAGCAGATCAACACTCCCACCCAACTTGGTGTCATCTGCAAACTTACTAAGGGTGCATTCTAAGCCTTCGTCGAGGTCATTGATAAATACGTTAAACAGGAGTGGCCCTGGTACTGACCCCTGCAGAACACCTCTTGTGACCGGCTGCCAGCTGGGTTTAACTCCACTGGTCACCACTCTCTGCGCCCAGCCGTCCAGCCAGTGTTTTACCCAGCAGAGCGTGAGCTCATCCAAGCCATGAGCAGCCAGTTTCTTCACTAGAATTCCGTGGGAAACAGTGTCGAAGGCTTTATGGAGGTCAAGGTAAACACCATCCACAGCCTTTCCCTCATCCATCAAGCGGATGATCTTGTCATAGAAGGAGATCAGGTTCATTAAGCAGGACCTGCCTTTCATGAACCCACGCTGACTGGGCCCGATCACCTGATTGTTCTGTAAATGACTCATGATGGCACTTGAGATGATCTGCTCCATGACCTTTCTTTTTCTGTGTTTACTTGATCATAAATTTATTGAATACTCTTGGCATTGTAAAACAAGTACAGTCTCAACTTATCACACAGACATAGAATTCTGATACAAGACCTTAATCTTGAATGATGGTCATAACAGTGGGGACATTCTTCTGAAATGTTTGAAGCCTGTATGTATTATTAGTTTTGCTTTGTTAAGTTCTCCTTGTCAGCTAATTCAACAGTTGGTCGGTTCACACTGATAATTGGCTACTAAAAATAACTTCTTTAAATCTGGATACTACATCCTGCTTTTTTTCAAGAATCAGCAGGTTCACAGGCTGTAATAATTTACTCAGCCATCTAAAACAACACAGTAGATTTGAGTGGTTATTATACTTAACTTTAGGCACTACAGATATAACATTTTCGATCCAAAAAATGATAGTAAACTTGGAAAAGAGTCCAGAATTTCTGCTTGAACATACTAATTTTATTGGCAATAATTTAAAGTATATAGAAAGTACAGAGATACCAATATATAGAAAGTACAGAAACAGTCAGTTGTGATTGTTTAAGCTAGCAAAATGGTTTTTGTTCAGCTAATTTTTCCAGACTTTCCTGACTGGAGGGTGGCATAAGCTTTAACTATTGTATTGATTATTTGCATTTATATAAAGTTAAAGGAATATCTGGAAATGGAGAATGATCTGAGGTAATTTGAGATAGATAATGCTATTATCAAAGTAATAGCAAGACCAATTTTTAATTAAGAGTTTAAAATTACAGCTTCATATCTCGAATGGTGAAAGTAGATTTTTTATGATGGGTAGAGAATTTATCTGTGATCATATTCTTCCCAAGGGACTGTGGTTTTCTCATAAGCTAGGAGAGGAAGTTTGTCTAGTCAAACTTGTTTGGCAAATATATAATCAAAATGAGCTCTGCAGAAAAAGCTCACAAATCCTTCAAATCCAGTCTTACTTCAATTCAGAGAGGGTTTTTTTTTCTGTTTTAAATTGAAAATCCCAGAAAAAGTCGTAGCTTGGTAATCTGACACAAAAAGAATTCCTAGTGGACAAAAGTACATCTTTTCAGATCAACCCATCATCTAAGCTGTTTAGTCTGTTTCTTCTTATTTTGCTTGTTTTCCTGGCAAACCACAACTAGGAAACAATATACTATTTGGCAACTCAAATAAAATGAAAGAATCCAGGAAGCAATAGTGGGGAATAGGAAGACATTGTGTGACAAGCTGTGCTGTTAGTTATGGATTCTAATTAATTTTTTGATCTCAGATGCAAAACATATATTTGTACATTGATTAGGCTTGCATGCTTTCTTCTTACTCCTTAAAAATGTGCATTATATTTTCTTCCTGCTGTAGAGATATATGCAATTGTAAGTACTGTTTGTATTAAAATAGTATGCAGAGATAAGTTCTCCATTTATTTACTATGATATGAACCTAGACAAACTTTAACACATTCACTAGAATACTCCTGTTTACAGAAGCAATAGAATTTTGCACCCAGATTAAAATTTTAATTGAATATATGAGAGGGGAAAACATTGGTAAATCACAGGAAAATTGCCAGCCATCATGAGAATATTTTTATCAGATAGTTTTCTAGCATGCTGACCTCACTGGTGGAAAATAGCTGGGAAGATTTCCCACACATTTGTTGTAGCAGATAGGTCAGAGTATCTAAGTGAGTTTGAGGTAAGTGTAAAGGAAGTATTAGACAAAGTAGGTAAGTTGGGAGTCAGGACCAGATGTCATTCTCCTGACTGCACTGAAGGAACTCTGATATGAAATTGCTGAATGGCTGGCCAAGGCCATTGCAAACAGCTGCACCGCCAGAGCAGGGTGCAACATAGCGTGTTGCAAAACAGGCTATGGAGGAGTCCAGGGAGCTACAGACCAGTGGATCTTATTCCCATATCTGATTAAATGCTGAAGTTTATAATAAAGAGCATGAGCAGAGTGTGGATGAATGAGTGTGGCCTGCTGGGAAGGAGTCAGCATGGCTTCTGCAAAGAGAATTCTTGTCTCACTGGCCTGCTGTAGCTCTCTGAGGACACCTATAAGCACAAAGATAAAAGGAAGCCAGGGATGCACTTTGTTTGGATTGATGCCATAGATTATTAAAGAAGTTGAGTTGCCAGAAGGTTGGATGACAGGTTCTTTCATGGGCTGAAAGATGGTTACAAGCTAGAAAGCAAAGAGACGGTTAACTGTAATCTCTACTTAAATCCTTCAGCCATTATTGTTTCATGTATTTTATACTTTAGGGACAGTTAATTATTTATTAATTAAGTTAAGTATTTACAGACTTTCAAAAAATGACAATGACTTTGGATGCTAATTGTTTTTCTGTCTTATTAATTGGAGCCCTTTCAAAATGTCTTGAGATGTCTATGCAGATATCACAAGATGCTCATGATAAGTAACAGCCTGTGAACAACATGGTCACAAGTCTTCTTAGAAGTGTTTATTTGGATGTAGCTTGGTAAAATTATTAAAACATATAGTGCTTATAGTGCATATTAAAACATAAGTGCTTCAACACTAAAAAGAGGTGTTCATCTCTCCATTGTATAGTTAAACAGGAGTATTTGTATATGAAAGTTTTTTAATGAAATATCCTCAGTTGAACCTACAGTGTAAAATGTTTTATACATCTTACTGCTTTTCCATGAAGTCTCCTGTACTGCAAAACACGGAGGATGATGATGTGAGTTGATGTTTTATGAGGCCCAGCTAAGTTTTCCCAAGGTTTTCAATAGCTACATCCTTCAATTTCAGTGTAATTTGGATGAGGGTAGCAGAGAACAAATAATATTCTGTATTGTCTGTAACAATGTGTGTGCCTTGTACACAGGTTAGAAGGCAATATGTACAGAAGCACTATTTAGAAAAGCCATAAAAAAGATCTTCCAGAACTGGGCTAGTTTTCTGCAATAATTAATACATTATTAATAGTCAAATATCAATAATGCATGACCTTTTCCTATAACAAGTTTCTTGGAGCTTTTGGTCAGGGGAAGTGAGGCCTTTTCCTATAGCCCGAGGAAAAAACTAATTTACTTGACAATTCTTAAGACAAGAATATTGAGTTGGTGTTGTAGCAATTAAAAGCTTGTATGTAATACACAGACTTGAAGTTACCAGCTGACATAGTTTCATGCCACCACAACTGGTTTTTTCCACCTGGTAACATTTTTCAGTAAAAATAATAGGGCAATAACAGGAGCTTGTGCCTGTCAAGAGCTGAAGGCAGTCAGCTGTGTCTTGCATTCCATAACACTGTCTGGGCAAGGCTTTGAAAAAGTTTGGGGTCATTTGGCTTCCAGCTTATTTAGGTTTCTGGTGCAGCAGCTGACTCTAATGATCAAGCTGTGTCTGGGAGAAACAGCAGGACTTTGAGGACAAGTATTTTACAGTGATAAAAATGTCACATGTTTAGGCATAAATTTAAAGTGTGGGTTTTTTTGATTTTTTTTTTAATGTTTTGTTTTGTTTTGTTTTTGTTTCCACTGCAATTTGTTGCAATTTAAGAAGTCCTCTGAGGTAGCCATTATTAATATCTAGGCACTGGGTTTTACCCAATCCAGGAACAGTGTAAGTGTTTCGATACTGTGTCCAGTTCTGGGCCCCTCAGTTCAAGAAAGACAGGGAACTGCTTGAAAGAGTCCAGTGCAGAGCCACAGAGTTGATGAAGGGGTGGAACATCTCCCTTCTGATGAAAGGCTGAGGGAGCTGAGGCTTTTCAGCTTGGAGAAGAGGAGACTGAGGGGTGACCTCGTTAATGTTTATAAATACGCAAAGAGTGAGTGTCAGGAGGATGGAGCTGGGCTCTTCTCGGTGATGTCCAATGATGGGACAAGGGGCAACGTGTGCAAGCTGGAGCATAAGAGGTTCCACATGAACATGAGGAGAAATGTTTTCACTGTGAGGGTGACAGAGCACTGGAACAGGCTGCCCAGGGAGGTTGTGGAGTCTCCTCCTCTGGAGACGTTCAAAACCCTCCTGGACGCATTCCTGTGTGACCTATTGTAGGTGGTCCTGCTCTGGCAGGGGGGGTTGGACTAGATGATCTTCATTATTAGCTAAACCATGGTATCTTTATAGGTGTATAAAGTCTGCCTTTATGTTGTTAAAATATTACTTCTCCAGCATTGAGTTGGAATCACTTACATAAATACTGGCCAGAACAAACAGAGGATTCAAAGCCAGTAGTAACAAGCTGAGGTTACATCTGTTGTCATTAATAAAATGTTCCCTTGATTGCTTTCTGGCATTAGGGTTCCGCCAACACACAGAGACCATGTTCATGGCATTAAACTCTTTTCAAAACACATTGACAATATGCAGCATGCCTCTTGTAGATGGCTTGTACTAACTCCTGATCTATGTTTGGGGTTATTAGGGAGAGATGGATTGTGCAGTGTGGTTGACACGCTGGAGGGAAGGGATGCCATCCAGAGGGACCTGGACCCGCGGACCTGTGCAGACCTCGTGAGGTTCAATATGAGGTGCAAGTTCCTGCACCTGGGTCAGAGCAATTCCAAGCACAAATACAGGCTGGGGAGAGAATGATTGAGAGCAGCTCAGACAAGAAGGACTTGGGGATGTTTGTTGACAAGAAGCTCAACATGAGCTGGCAATGTGAGCTCACAGCCCAGAAAGCCAACTGTATCCTGGGCTGCATCAAGAGGTGTGGCCAGCAGGTCGAGGGAGGTGAGTCTCCCACTCTACTCCACTCTGGTGAGACCCTAGCTACAGTACTGGGTCCAGCTCTGGGGCCACCAACATAATAAGGACATGGACCTGTTGGAATGAGCCCAGAGAAGGGCTGTGAAGGTGAATCAAGGGGCTGGAGCACCTCCCCGATGAGGGCAGGCTGAGAGAGTTGGGGTTGTTCAGCCTGGAGAAGAGAAGGCTCTGGGCAGACGTATAGCGGCCTTCCAGCACTTAAAGGGGGCCTACAGGAAAGGTGAGGAGGGACTTCATCAGGGAGGGTAGTGATAGGGCAAGGATTAATGGCTTTAAACTGAAAAAGGGTAGATTTAGATTAGATGTAAGGAAGAAATTCCTCATTATGAGTGTGGTGAGGCACTGAAACAGGTTGCCTAGGGAAGCTGTGGCTGCCCCTCCCTGGCAGTGTTCAAGGCCAGGCTGGATGGGGCTTTGAGCAACACGGTCTGGTAGAAGGTGTCCCTACCCATGGCAGGGGGGCTGGAACTAGGTGATCTTTAAGGTCCCTTCCAACCCAAGCCATTCTATGATTCAATGATTATATTGAGTGACTGATCTCAGGGCTTCCCGAACAATAGCTGAGATTGAGTCCTACTGCCCAGTACATACATAGGTAACTGTAACACTGAGAATAGCAGCTGAGGCCAGGTTGCATTTTTGTGCCAGATAAAACATCCCAAAGCCTGGGGATTATCAAAACTAAATTAGAAACTTTAAACTAATAAACTTTAAATTACAGTTAAAAATTAAACTGCAGAGAGTAGTGAAGGTTTTAGATTCAGTGTGAATCTTCATAGCTTCAAAATTACCCATTGACTTTAAAAGTGTTCACGTGACTTCAAGTTAGAGTATCTCATTCAGGTAATCCACATAAAGATAACAGTAAGAAGATTTGCTCTTTTAATTTTCTTCTCTGTTTCACAGAGACAATTTTTTTTTACTTCCCCTGATGATTGTGCATAACTTCCCTGAGTTATCTGGCAAACCATGTAGTGAAACTTATTTGAAGATACTGATTGACACTAATTGGCACTTAATTTGAGCATTGCAAACAGTGCAGCTGTAGCTCATAATTGCCATGTTAATTGCAAATATTGAAGTATTTCACTCTTCAGGATAGCAGGAGATCACAGACAGTAGTAGTCATAGAATCATAGAACAGTTTTGGTTGGAAGAGACCTCCAAGGTCATCGAGTCCAACCTTTGTCCTAGCTCTACCAACACCACTGAACCATGTCCCTAAGTACAACATCTACCTGTGTCTTAAACACCTCCAGGTTAGTCCTTCATACATGAACCTCCTCTTCTGATAGAAAGTAGGTCCATAAGCATCCATGTCTATAGGAAATCTACTGTTGTATGCACAAAAGACCACATGTACTCAAATCTGTAACCTTTGACATTTCTGTGATAGAAGTTACTGATTGATGCTAGGGGATGACCAAACCCTTGAAATTTCTGGAACAGAGGCTACTAATGTATGCTAAGGGATGACCAAACCTTTTTCTCAATGCATGTATGTCTCCTGAAATTCTCTAATGATTTTGTTTCCATATCCCAATGCAATAATACTTCTGCAGAATATATTTAGAGCTGCAGAACAGGTTATTTCACACATTAGTAATTAACATCCATAAATTGTTTAAGAAAAAATCATGACATTCGGATTCTGGTATCTCATGAATAAGTATGTAATTCTTTAGTTTTTTACATAGAAATAAGACACAGATTGTATAAAATGGACAAACAGAATCAAAACTGTAATTGACAACTAATAAACAAAGTTTACAGAAAAAAAGTAGTTTTCTAACACATTTGGCAGCAATTAAGTGTATATTGTGGCAATAACTCCCCTTGCTTAGCAACTCTAAAATGAGATGTTCTGGATATTTTCTCAAGTGATCTGAGTGCATTTCCGTTATTTGGAAGTTGATAACTGTATCAAAACATCACTGTGTTTACTCTAGCTTTTTAAAATGCAGTTCCTTTAATCTTTTTGTTTTAGCTTTTAATCCTGAATTTGTTCCCACTGAAATCAAACAAAAAAAAACCAAACCAAAACAAAATATGTGCTTTCATTTGGGGTATACTAAATGTTGCACAACAATATTTATTTTGTATTTGGGGTTACAGAGAGGATAACCAATTGTAATGTTGGGCCCTGATCCTGTAAATCCTTATCCATGTCCACAGAACTACTGACATCAGTGGCTTACTCAAGTAAGTAAGGGCTGCTCATAATCACAAAAGTTTGCAGGATAAATTTCTAAATGGCTGTAAACTGAATAATGCAGAATTTACAGCTCTAGAGAGTTTTCAAGCAACTCTGTTGCAACTCTCTGCAGCTACTGTTCCTATCAATTTTATACCACTCATAAAATTAAGAAATGTGTTTAGAAACTTTAACACTTTTATTTCTTTTACATAAGAGTCCTATCTGGCTTATGTTGAAATCACAAGAAGAATATGCATTCATCTAAACCCCTCAAGGAGTGTCTTCTGATGTAGAGAAGCACAGAAAATGATACTACACTTTAAGCCATCAGTGACTTGCTCCACAGTATCCTCCCTTAATAAAAACAAAACCAGCAAACCCCCAAACTAAATCACTAAGTTAAATGATCTAAAAACTTTATTTAGCTAGCAGCTGAGCACTTTCTGCAATATCTGGATTTTCCAAAGTCTTGCTGCAGTTTATAATCTCACAGGATGCTCAGATTTCTCAAGGTGCTAAGTTACGCAGCTCAACTAAGCGTTTACTGATTAATTTTAAGATGGGTTGAGCACTTTCACATGGGATGGCTTCTGAAGGAAGGTTGATTTTTGATTAATTACTTCTTTCATATAAACTCCATGCATTTACGGAAATTACGGATTTTTGTCCAGTAATACTTCTGATCCTTATTTTAGTGGAGAATTCTTAAATGAAAAAAAAAAAAAAAGTAAAAATTGTCTTTGAAAATAATTTATAAAAGCTTTTGTACTGTTTTTTGGAGAGGAAAATGGAAAAAACTGTTTTACATTATGGCACAATAGAGTTTTGAATAAAAACAGTATTTTGGAATCACTGTTGAATTGTTGTTAAATAGAAAATAAAAAACCTTGAATCCTAAGAACAGGATTTAAAACAAAGAGAGAACTGGTATGAAGTGATTTGATTTTTTGCAATAATATTGATTTAAAGGTGCCATGGAAATCATAGATTCTGGTAAGTAAAACTCTTACAAAATTTCTCCATTCTGAGTTTACATGGTTGAGAGGTACTATTTGTCCATGTTGTTTATGGTTAATTTGTCTTGTTTTCATCAAAGTATATGTCCGTTTCTTCTGTCTTTTGAATCTTGTATAATGTGACTCTCATTGTTGTAGATCTTTTCCAGAAAGTTATGTGATACTGCCTAGTTCTGGAAGTTATTCTGTTGGCCTGTCCATATTTGTTTCCATCTTCAACTCCCATGTTTACTTTTTTTGTAGCTGTGGTCACTTAAATTATAGATTTAAAATACAATTTGGAAGTATTTTACAAATAGAGCTAATGACAATCATGTTAAGAATTCTGTAACTCTGACAAAGAAAA
The DNA here is from genome assembly GCF_034619465.1 of Leptosomus discolor. Lineage (NCBI taxonomy): Eukaryota > Metazoa > Chordata > Aves > Leptosomiformes > Leptosomidae > Leptosomus > Leptosomus discolor. The sequence continues at coordinate 78,314,577 of NC_141419.1, forward strand.
TGTCTCACATGTAGATATCCTTGCAATGCTGGTAGTTGAAAGAAAACTTTCATCACTACAGCCTTTGACTCTGTTATTAGAGTTGCTTGCCAATCTTTGTAGCATGACAGAACAAAATCAGATACATGTTGTATCTGTTGATTTAAGACTTTTATAACTTTCACAAAAAAAAAAAAAAAAAGTAAATTTTTCTCATGGAAAGAATGTTGTTAATCAGAAACATCAGTCGTGACCAATCCTTACCAGGAAAGGGTTTAGGTGGAACCACAGTGCAGTATTTTTTCATTTTGAGAAAAAAGTTAAAAAAAAAGAAGGCAAGAAAAAAGAAGTTCTTGTTTTAATTCTCTATTGTTGATATAATTTTGAATGTGGGGAAAATGCCATGGAAAATGTAAACATTTCAAGAATCCAGAAATTGGAATACAGTTTACGTGGAGCTGGTATAACATTGCTTCATAACTCTGAATCTGTCTGTTCAGAGATTAGTTCAAAACTTTGAATGCAGCTGACCAATAATCTTGAAAGATTACTTGAAGGAAATGCAATAGTGAGAGAAGGAATTACCTTCAGGAAGGCAGGCAGAGCGATTTCCCTGTTTGGACAGCACTTCACCTTCTGTGGAGTTTCTGCTCAGATGGCTTTGCTGTAAACCGCTTTCCCTGTTTCTTAGAATCACTGAACTAAATGGCAAACACTAAATTATGATGTTTAATGTACTTTGTGTACTTTATGTACACATAGTATACAAACACAGATTATAATTTCCTATGAGCAGTATGTCGTTTAATATTTGTTGACAGAAAGATAGAGAAATTAAATATAGCAGTTATGAAAAGTAAGTGTTAAATGGGGAGTGGTATTCTTTCCTTGTTAATGCACCAGGCTGCTATTCTGGAGATGTGGCTCTACTTGTAGTTCTTCCAGTAACTTTTAGAAGTTTGGACAAGTCTTTTCATGCTTTCCCGACTCTTCTTTGCCTTACCTTTTGACACAGTCTTGAGAGCATATGTACAAGCAAAAGTGCTTTAGCCTCTTTGGTGCTTTTGGAAGCTGTTTTAACAGACATGAACAGTGCTTGCACTTCATTCCTGTCTCCAATCGCTTCATCTTCTCTCAAAAGCATGTGTCCAGGTTCTAAATAGAAAAATAAGTATGGTGCTAGTTTCTTTACTTATATTAATTAATTAAATAATGAAATTTAATTTAAAAATAAATAGAAGACTTTTAATATACCTTTGTTCTAGCATCCCAAACAAGATACTGAGGAATTATTTAGCTGTCTGTCTGAAAAGAGCGTCAGATCTTCCTGTTTCTCACCCTCAGAGGGCTATGCATTTAGGGTTGGCTCCTACTAAACACAGCTGAGAGCAAATGTGTCTAGTTCCTTTGGTGGTGTTTATAACAGGTACATATGTGGCAGAGCAGATGGAGAAGCATGAGCATGAGCATTGAAGTTTTTGCAGCTGATCTTCAGAGCTTTGCAGTTAATATCAAGCATCACTGCTTAGTCTCGACTATATTAAATGTATTTAGTGCTTTCAGCTTTAGTATTGCTTCCTAAGGAAAAGGAAGTGGGTATTAGGTTCTTGTGAGACAGGAAAAGAACTTGTGTATCCTTTGCTGCATGACAAGGTGGTGCAAACCGTTGTACCTGCAGACTACTGAGCAGACAGATTGCCTGTCACTCTTGGCCAGGAATTTGGGCAGAGAGCGCTCGTAGTTTACACTAGCTGGGATTCTGCTGTGAAGATTTAATTCCAGGGAGATACCACCTCCTCACAGCAAGATTTCAGGGAAGAACATCAAGCTAGCAGCAGCTTACTGTGCCTGTCCAAAGAATGTCCAATAATGAGGCCCTCTGGGAGACTTGTGACTATTTCCTTTTTCCATTTTCAGTCTATCTCTCAGTACAAATGATGCCATTTGACAAATAAAAGACATAATTGATGACTCAGATTGGAAAAACAATTTAAAATGTACTATATTGTAGGAGGTGAGAAGAAATGATTACATCACTCAGGATCTTGGGGCACTTTTCTCTTAGATTGCATTTCATTTGCCATGACAGCTTTCCAATGCCCGCTTAATCTTGCAGCCCTGCTGTGGGAACTGATATCCTGTAAACTTAGAGTGACTTAATGGAGTAGGAGGCACAATGTGAAGTCTTTAATTTAAAACAGTGTGTACTTTTCCTTTCAAATTACAGACTTGTTTCACAGATGTTTTGGTGGTATTTGAATAAGAATTTGCTACCAGCCTTATTTCTTCTCTCTCCAGCAATTTTCCTTTAAAAAGTATTGTACAATATGAAAAATGCATTTATTTTTGCAAAAGCACGTGAGGACCTGGAGAATGCGTCTAGTTTGGATGCAAATGAAGAGAGAGAAAGAGGGGGAGTATGCCTTGCTAAGGGAAGTGTCATTAATTGGACTCACTAGATCAGTTTGTTTCAGAATATGTGGTTTGCACACTGTAAGTTTTGAAGTAAGGCTAGAGGATGAAATCCTTGCTGATGATTCAGAGCATCTGGAAGTAGAGAGAAGCTTAGCAGGTCCTTGACATTTGTGCAGCAAAGTCCATTCCAGCACTGCCCTTCAGCTCTGAGTCTGCACTGTCTCCACAGTGCCTTCCTATGCATAGGTGGGTTCCTGCACATTTTGCTGACTTCAGGTGGTTCTCTGCCCCATATGCTTTCTAGTTTGAATCCATTCAGCAGTGTTTAAGCAAGAGAGGCATGCTCATCTGTCTGCTAGCTGTTCAGACAGTCTGAGGTAGTTATTTTTCTGAGTTAGGATGTACTTAGGCAAGATTAAGAGTCAGGTATCTGAAAATCAAACACCTAATAATAAGTTCTTAAATAAATTTAGTTCTCAACAATGTACCTCTTCAGGTTTCCAATTCTGACCAAACATTGAGTTAGAGTTTGGAAGACAGCTGGTGTCTAACAGTTGCTTTCCAGTGCTTGCTAAAAGACTGGTTATCTCAATGTCATGTGCTGCTTTCGCACTTGTTTTTCCAGTACCTCTGTTAAACTGGGTCAGTACACACATGTAAAGGATGTAAGCCAACATATACAGTTACGTTACCAGTCTCTTTATTCAGTACTCATAAATGTGTTACATATTTTGAATGTCTTACCGGGCAGTTGTGTGTTCACTGCAAAGCCTTACACTGCCTTTGCAACTGAAACAGAGGGATCATGATAATAATTGTAGCAAAACGTATGTTGTGTAGCAGGCACAGATTGTCTTATGATATCAAGACTCATGTATTTTTCAGTAGATCTTGGTTTTGAATTGTGTCATTTTAGAATCTCAGGTCTCATTTCATAAAAGGACATTTTTAGCTCTCAAGAGTGTGAAAGCAGAAAGAGAGGAGGCAAAACTCTTAATATTGTCTGAGGGTGATCAGCTTTGAATTATCAGCTTTTGGCAATACTGAAAGTAACTTGTCACCGGACAAGGACAGGGAAACATGAATTTTGTATGGTGTCTGAGATCCTCCCCTGATCTCAGTGTTAGTGTGAATAAGGCATAATAAAGATTTCAGATTTGCTATGCAGCTGAAGTGCAATGAACTAGGCCTTTGCAGAGCGGCAGTGTAATACTGTTGATAACTGTGTGATTTGCACTAACGGCAACATGTTGTCTTTTCTCAGAGTGTTCTAGTTTGCTAGATTGTGAGGCACATTAATCATCTCATCTCAGTTTTTAGTAATTGCAGATGTATCTGTTTCTCTGGATACTGTTAGATTAATGACGACTGGATAGCTTCTAGCAGGGGACTGAATGGTGAGAGGAATACAGGCAGATATATTTCCCTGGAACTGTCAAAACTCTTTTAACTTTGGTCTCATGGAGGCTCACAAGTTGCTTATAAGGGAAAAAAAAACCACATTATAGTGGGCTTGTAGGTCTACTACTAGTTGAACTCTCATTATCTTCCTGTCAGCTGCTGTAGGTCCTGTCTTTCAATCTGAATAAGAAATATTTTGGGGTTTTTTTATATGCAAACCTAAACATTATCAATTGGACCATGGGCACTTGCCAGATCAGTCCTTGATGAAAAGAGTTATGGCAGCTTTGTTTCACCACAGCTATGGGGGTGCTGGGCTTCAGCTGACTCTTCTTTCCACAGTCTGATCCTGCTGCTGGCCCTCTCTCTACCCGCTTTCCCCTAATCCATGCTTCCACCAACACCTCTTTCTCCTCTTCCATTGCATTTGCCAAGCAGCTACTTAGGAAATCCCAGTAGAATTCAGGATCTGGCCCAGATTTTCAGCTAGTTGATGTATTTCAGCTGTAGGGAAAATGGTAAGTCAGAGCCTAAGAAGCAAGGAAGTGGGGAACCGAGCTCAGTCTTTATGAGCAAACCTTGTCAACATAACTTACTTGCCAGATGGTGTTGTTTAGAGGGTTGCGTTTGCTCTGAAAGTGGGATAGCAAGGCTGCTTAGTATTTAAAGATACAGAGCATTGCCTTCCAGTTTCATTCTTATATGTCTGCAGTTTTGCATGATTTTGTTAGTTGCTGGGACTGGAAGGCAGCCTAGGTTTAAATAATGATGCAAACCTTGCACTTAGAACTGGGGGAACCGATGAGTCTTCCTGCTTCCACTGAATTATACATCTTTCCTTCCTGACCAGTGATGAAATGAGGAGAAAATTGGTTTATCCTATGTAACTCACACAGCTGAGCTGGGGTTGTATAGAAAGTGCATCTTGAATAGCAGCAACTGCAGTTGGTAAGATATCCTCATACAAGAAAACCAGGAAAATCAGAAAAAAAAATCTAAAAGCAGTACCTCAATATGTGGAAAATGTATGTTTCCATGGATAGAGATCAAAATGGAACCAGAGCTGATGACAGTTAATACTGGTGGGTCAGCCACTTTGCATACCTCATGGTTACTGAAGTCATTAATAGGCTGCTCAGAAAATAACATTATGTTGATAACCTAGCAGTCACTTTTTCTTGTATTTATACATTTAAAATAAGGTTATGTGTTTTGATTTATTGCTTTTTTTTATCAGTAGTTTTTACATGTAGTTGTTTTTATACTTTTAATGTTGGCTGTGTGAATGAACTGCAAGAAATTAATGCTTATTTACCTAAACCTATAGCTTTTTAACCTATAAAATTATAATTTTACTTAAAAAAGTCTAAATCTTTTCAAACTTGTTCTAGAATTAATCAACAAATAAAACCTGGATACTGTATTCCACTGCCTTGCTTTTTACCCTGATCAAAACCAAGAAGAATAAAGGAATTTTCATTCTTTGTAGCAGTAACCGATGAGGCTGGTGAATTTGGATAAATTTGATCTGCTGACATATATTCTGTAAAGTAATAGTTCATTAAAGAAACAACAACAACAAAACAACACCCCCTTCTAAGCTTCTCAGCCTCTATTTTATATGATCAGAAACGGGAGTGCAAATGAGCTTTTAATTAGATTTGGTGTGCTTTTTTTAAACATTGCTCTCTTGATTTGTAGTTTATTTTCCTTTAGTGTGTTGACTTCTATTGTAAAGAGTGTCAGAGGTCTAATTAACTAAGCAAATACTTTCATAATTAAAATGTTTTCATGAGACTAAAATGTAGTAAAACAAAAATCTCTCCACATTACAGAAAATAAGTGGTCTACAGTAAGATTGGAAAGTCCCTCTCTGAAACCACATTATCTCAGCTATGTCATCTTTGCTGCACAGTGGGATTTCCACCCCCCCCCCCTCCAATATTTTAGCCTCCTGTGAAACCTGTTGGATGCATATAAGGACACTGCATGGTTGATACAATGTGTCTAAACTAGCTTACAGTTTAGTCATTTTTCTGAGAAGCAAGTTTTTAATACCTCTTCATGAGGGAGAAAGCCAAGACACACAAATTCTCCTGACTCAAAATACCTATTTCAAAAAAGGCTTTAAGTTCTACTGTGTTTGTTCAAATGACTTTACTATGTCTTTCATCTTGCAGGCTATCACCTATTTGAGTTCCTGCCTAGGAGTAACAGATAAACTGTAAAGATTAACTTCACTATTTAAAGTTACCGTGATGCTAAGAAATACTGTTGATAGCACTGGAATTGAAAAAGAACGTTTGTCTTGCTCACACTAAGGAATATAAACCACGACGCAATCCTCTGGCAAATATGCTTCTGAAGATTTTAACCTAAAATCAACCATATTTGTAAACTATTACAAGCAAATTTATCATATTAAACTACCAGTTGAATACTAACCACTCTAACAGAAGCACTAATTTAGATAAAATTGCTTATATAACATATTAAAATCCAAACAAATTATATGGAATATGTTAAAAGTATGAAGAAATCTTTCCATTTATCTTTCTCATAAACTGATACACTAATTTGTAGTTCCTATGTAGTGATCATGTTGAGAGACATGGCAGTTTTGTATAAGATGACTACGATGTAGATGAATATCTATGTTTGTTATAAGAAATACCTTGGCTGTCAAATTTAAGGCTACTGAGGAGTTAAATTTATTTTATCATTCAAGAAAATTGCAGATTCTAAATTACCCTTGCTGTATAATGTATACAGTAAAAGATTTTGGACTGCCTTAAACAGAACATATCTCTGGAACTCTGGCTAGAAGTAGGACCATACAAATGTAATTTATCCTAGAGATTACGAAGGCTGACAATGATTTGAAGAAGACACTACTTCTGTATACTAGGTGTCTTGTCAGAAATGCTTACTAGATGAGGACTATGGCCAAAGATTGGATTTTAAAAGAGAGTGGACATGGCTGAAATGAGAGTTTTTTTCTCCAAAAGTGGAAAAACTCTTCAAAAGCCTTGGCTAAGAGGCTGACTATCACATCTTAAGCCTTGCCATTCAGAAAAATTTTAAACTAAAAGAGAGTCTTTGAAGATTTGCCTTGTATATATCTGAGCGTAGCTTGATCTGGTTCCCCTCTGTGGCCTTCTGAAATAAAGAAACTGAAAAGCACCACAAAATTTCACTCTGAGCGGTGTTAATGGCACTCTGAGCAGTGTAGTTCAAAGGGCAGCAGTGAATTCATCACAAGCTAGAGAAATTCCAGTCACTTTACTTTAAAAACATCTGACTTTAAGGGCTATTAATATTTACTATTCACTATTCATACTGAGTCATATTGTGGATCTTTTGGTAAATCCTGTATCATTATACAAACACATCTTGAACTGGACATCAGGGTATCACAGTATCTGCAACTTTCCTTTATTTTTCATGGAATCTTTTTCACCAAGGTGCAAAGTGGTGGTTGTGGCATTGTCAGACCTTGTTAAATTTCAAGTTTTCAGCACCAGCCTTTACTAGACAAAAAGTTTACAATTAATTTTATACTAATAAGCTACAAACTGACACAAAGAAGAGGATGTTTTCAGCCTGAAGATGAAAGTTTCAGAAGATAAACCAGAGGTTACAGTGGAAGTTATTTCATTACAGCTTTAACTATTGCCAGCAAGATCAGCATCCACTGCATTAAATTAAGAATCAACAGATTAGTCACAGTAATATGATACAAAATTAACTTGTTCTGCTGTAAAGACAATATCTTACAAAGCTGGAGACCAGTCTTTTATCAATGTTTGAATTACCTTTGAGTTAGATGAAGAGAAATTAACAGTAACAAAATACAGTTATAAAAACACATTTTCAAAACAGTCCAGCTTGCATCCCTCATTTCACTAAAATCCATGGAAATACTTATCTGGGTATGGATTACTCACATATCGTATCATATTAATCATATCATATCATATCATATCATAAGAATGGTTTGGGTTGGAAGGGACCTCAAAGATCCCCTAGTTCCAACCCGCCTGCCACGGGCAGGGACACCTTCCACTAGACCGGGTTGCTCAAGGTTCCATCCAGCCTGGCATTGAACACTGCCAGGGATGCAGTGTCCACAACATCCTTAGATAACCTGTTCCAGTGTCTCACCACCCTCAGGGTGAAGACCTTCTTCCTCATATCTGGTGTAAACCTGCCCTCCACATGAGCAAGGACTTTGCTGGAAATTATCTTAAGAGTATTGTAATAAGAGAAGAATTAAGAGTTACTGTCAAACAAGAAGAAAAATGTTATTGAAGAAGTTATAGACAGACAAGTTAAAATACCCTGAGATTTCAAATTGATCAGAAAAGCAATAAAAATGTAGATAAGAATGTTTCTCAAGTTGATATCAGCTGCAGAGAAGCAGAGTTTTAGTCTAAGTGTGGAGAGATTATGGAGAAGCAGACAGGAAGATAATACAAAGTACTTGAAAAGGAGTAGCATGAAAGAATAATTCCTTGATGGATTCTGGAGAAAGACTAGAAACAGTTTCTAAAACATTAAAGAAGTTTTAAAATTAGCATATCATAAATCAAATAATGTCTCCTTATGTTTCTTCTACTCTTTTGGATTTCTAAGTAACAGTTTTGTTGTTCTTTTTTAATAATCACATCAAAACTGTGGCTTCTTGTTCTACCAGTTACATACATAGAATGGGATTCATCTTGGTCACCAGCAAGTTAATCATCTAGTCCAAAATTTGTTGTTTAGTTTATCTCTATAGTCTGTGGCAGAAGAGGGCAATCCATACCTTTGTAAGATAGGTTATCTAGCGTAAGTAGGATCTGTTGTTGGGAAATTTCTCCCCTGTTAACTACCATAGTAGTTTATCCTGGATGTTTACCTTTCATATGGCTAACATTTGGTGACGTGAGTCTGACCCACAGATGGGAAGGCAGCCCTTTTGACACGCTACTTAGGATCTAAGTTATTATAAGTAAATAAAGAAGAGATGAGGGATAACTATGGTTAACTCTAATAAAGGTATGTTTATTTAGCATGTAAAACTTGAAGTTGTGTCATTAAAATGAAGATGTATTTGCCTGTGCAATGTTTATGTGTGTGTTTCATTCCATAATCATAAAAGATTTTGGTACAAAAATAGTTATCTCTTCATGCACATTTTTCTAGAAAGGCTGACGATTTTCTTCTATGAAAGCCCGTAAGCTTTGCTAGATTTTCCCAGGCAATGCTGTTTTCTGAAACCCTGATGTTATGACATGCTGATGAAAGCCAATGTCATTCAGTAGAAGAACTTGTTCACAGAAACAGAGTCTCCTAAACAAGTTAGCTATTTAATTGCAGGTCTGGGAACAGCTTGCTTCTGCATGTATTCAAATTTTAATTGTCTGCTGAGTACAGATCTTTGTAGTATTTCTGAAATTCAGGAGCTGTATCATAATTGTACTTAGTCAAGCAGCCTACTGGAGTTCTGAGGCGAGTGCATCTGCATGGATGTAGATGATAATAGCATTTAGAATAGTGCTATGCGATTGAAGTAGTGAGCAAGATAAACTCTCCAAATGTTTTGGAGAAACACAAGTCCATAGGAGCAGGAGTCCATTTAACAGCATATTTTTCCCAAACGACTTCCACTTACTTTTGTCTTCAACTCCTGGATCAGGACATTTAATCCTCACATTTAATAATCCCTACTTCTACTTTAGTCTAGGAATTTCTGCAATCAGACATTTCCTTGGTCATGTCTCTGAAACACCAGTGTTCTGAGTTCCTTCTGGGTAGGCAGGCTTTTCCCTCACAAGCACCTCTTCTGGCTCTTAGTCATCTTTTACCATAGGGACTCTTCCTTTTTGTTTGTTGGATCTATCTCTGGACTCTGATTTTACATGAGTTGACTTCTTCTAGGCAGAGTTGCCTTGAGATGTCTCAGCCGTGTGGACACAACTGAACTTTGCCACACAAAGGATGGCAAGCCATGGTCAGGCTTCTCCCACAGTTATCATGGAGGGAATAAAGCCAAGATAGGGAGTGAATGAAATCTGCTTTTGTTTTGCTACTCCTGTGGCTGCAGGTGCAGTCAAGAGAGAAAAGTGAACTTGCTTTCAGAAAAGGTCTCTGTGTTTCTCATCAAATCTTGATTCTGAGTTGTTGGTGGTAGCAGGACCAGTAAATTTGCCTTTCCAGTGCACTGTGAGTCTGTCTGCTTTGCCACCCTCTGCAGAAAGCTGCCCTAGGTGACTGTCCTTGTCTTTGTCTAGAGCTAGACCTAGTCCTCCATGTGAGAAATGCCCTGCACATACAACGCCTGAATTCGCTTTATTTTTGTACAAACGAAACAACTTTATCCTGGGAGATTTAGCTCACACAGCTCACACAAGGGAGGTCAGAGTATCTTTCTCCAACACAGTCAGTACAGAGACTTGCCAAATTAACTTTCTTCATGGAAGTCCCTCAGAAAAGCTTGTTTATATTGAGCAAAAAACTTTCAGGGGAGGAAAAAGAGAACAATCAGTTATTCATGCAACAGCATTGGTTTGGCTAGAGGAAATGTTCCTAAACTCTTACAATTGCTTTTGAAAGCCAGCCAGTGTGAAACACAGAAGTAATGTTAAGTTAAATGGAATTTCAAGTAGCTAGTAAAGAAGGAGCTTACAAAAGACAGATATCTCCAAGTTCTTGGAGTACCAGACAGACAAAAGGAAGGTGACTTTTGTCAGACACGGCACTATGAGCTAAAACTTTGTCATCATATTACAGGCACAATAAAAATGAAATCCACAATATTTAGCCTACTTAACAATTTTCAGAGTAATTTTAACCTGAGGCATATTTAGGATGATTCCTTCTATCTGATTTCTTTTATCTGATGTGTCTTTACCTGTCCTTATCTAACACGATTGCTTTTAATTAAGGCAACCTGTATGTGGACTTGGCGTCTGTTGCAGTGAAGTAAATCACAATCAAGTTCTTGAGTGCAGAGCTGCAGAGGGAAAAGAGGCGTCAGGGTGCTGATTTACAAACGATGCATATCCTTCTGCATTTCCATGTTAGAGCTGAGTGTGTTGTCAGCTTCTCCTGTTATAGCGCACGGGCCTGGATTAATCCCATCTGAACTGCGGCACTTAATCTGAGGCATCCAAACTAGGTTCTTACTCAATGTTGCCTTCGTGTCTAATTGGAGAGAAGCGAGCACCTCTGGAAGGTAATTCAGCCCACTTGGGATCTAGCTGATCTACCTGCAGGTGCCCTTAGCTGACTCCTTTGGCTGTGCAGAAGGTGGAGAGCAACTTGGGTGCCTTAGGTAGGTGTCTACATGTCTAGATGGGGCAATTTAGGCCACCATACTCTGCTGCCTTGTATTGTAACCCTCAGTTGGTGAGGCTTTGGATATATTGAATGGAGAGAGGTAAATACATAAAGATGAAATCCGTAACAGCCAGCATGCTCTGCAGAGAATTGCCTCAGCCAAGGAGAGCAGTGTGCATCAAGGTCACAGTGCTGTTGATATCTTACATAGCACAAAACCTACAGCTATAAATCAAGGCATGTTGCTTTGCCTATGCCTTGCACATCTAAAGATGGACAATGTGTACAGTTTCCTACCATTAATAGGAGGACAGACAATATCTTCACGTCCACTTATCTTCTTCAAGCGCAGAAAAAAGATCTGTGTATGACTCTGAAACAGTGAAAATGTGCCAGGATTTCTTCTGTTTGTGAAAGTTCAGACTGTTCTCCCAGGGAGAAGGTTTTTATGTATTTGTCAAACAAGCAATTTGGTCAGTGTTTCTGAATGCATTACCAACATACTTCTCTAGGCTTGAGGAATTGTATAGCAGATTAGAGCTACATCCAAATGGGAATTTAAGTGTTGCAATGCTGACGCTTGCAGTGCTAGGTGTTTAGGCACGTAATCTCTGCAGCGAAATCCAAAGCTAAAAGTGGCCCTTGGTTTGCTCTGTAATGCACAAGGACCAACAGGTTCCTCAATGTCAGGTTCAGAACACAGCAGCATATTTAGCAGGGACCCACACACATCATAAGCAGGAAAGTCTGGGGACCACAGTGTGTCTGCAGTCATTTGCTGTTGAATGTTAAAACAACAATAATAAATATCCTAACAATTCAGAGTCCAGCAAAGGGTTAATTTTGGTTCTGAAATGGAAGCAGACAGAGTAGTCTGCGTACTCATGGCACTAGTGAGGCTGCGGGTTGAATGCTGCCCCTTTATTAACAGGAACTTTAAGTCTTATGTACTACTTAAGTACTTTAGCAGCAAGGGAAAGCTAAGGGGGTTCTTCCCAGAAAAAAATAAGCAAATGAGATGTTGTTGGAAATAAGGCATGAGAAAACAGAAGCCATGTTTTGTTTGTGTGAAGGTGCCATTTCAATGGCTGTTCAATTCCCATAGCAGTCTTTCAGTGCCAGGAAGAGTGAGTGGGCAGCAGTTTGGACGGGGGTGCTCACACAATGATCACAGGAGAAATGCTGGCAGGAGTTCCCCTCCTTTTGTTTGGGGTTGTGACACAAAGTGGATGTGGTGGGATCAGTATTCAGGAGGGAGTATACAAATAATCCCTTGACTGAAAATAGTTCCACCAAGATGTTAGTCATCTGGGGTAGGACCCAAACCACAGCACGCTGATCGAAGAAATCTTGGGGCCTTGCCTAATCCAAAAAATGTGAAACAGGAATAAGAACCAAGGTCTGTCTGCTCTACTGCTGTGCACTGTGTGTTCTGTAGCATATGTCTAGATTTGCTGTGGTTTATGTCCACATAGACAATGTCACCTACAAATGGAAGAAAATTTTCTGTATTTATTGCACAGCTTCACAATATGGCCTACTGTGTTTCATCATGGCAAACAGAAGTGTTTTTTTCAAAGTATTTCTGTTATTTTAGTTAACAATTTAGATAAAAGTGAATCTGCCAAGATCCAGGAGAAATTGTCTTTGGTTAGAAGTAGCAAAACAAAACCTGAACCTTTAGTTGGAGGTAGAATCCCCTTCTACAATGCTAATGGGGAAAAAACCCCAAACCCATAGTAAACCAAAAAATTCATTAAAGCCCAAGCTTAAGGACTTTTGAGAGTCTGCTTGACTCACAAGGATAACACAACAGTGGGTTGCTTTTCATATGGACTTTTTATTATGCTGCTGTCAAGAGACCCAAAACTGAATACAAGTGTCCGTGCAAAGGCTGTGCAGCAATTTCCCTTCTTCCTGAAAGGAAACGTGACCTTGTTTTGCATGCATGAATTCATAATCTACTTGTCCAAGTACAGAAACTGATTTTGCTATCAGATAAGTTTGGAATTTAAGTCTGGAAGAAGTACCTCACACATACCAAACCTATATCCCCCAAAACAGGCAACAGAAAGCTACTAATCTATATTGTGAGGCAGAAATCAGGTTCAAAGTCTTTCTTTTCTGTCTTTAACTGGTCTGATGGATGAAGGATAAGCAGGGCATGCTATGTAGTCTGATTTTGATGTTATCCATATTTGTTTTCCCTTAAGCAAACTGGGGACATACAATGTAGTTGAAATTAGCATATGCATGTGCTCAGCATTTTGGTGGTGTTTATCAATGTGTTGCTGTCAAACCGGAAGCCTATTTCAAATCAGTCCCAAGGTGTCTCTTCTGGACTGAATAAATCCATCATTTCCATTCTAAAGTGGTAATGTCCATTCTTCACGGTCCAGTAAACAAACAGGCAAAAAAGCACAATATCAACTTCTTGGAGCCCTCATTACCTGTGTTGTCAGAGCTGTAATGCATGGTTGCAAATTTCTCTTAAAACCTTGATGACATCCTGAGTGTCTGCAGCGTGCGACAAAGTCTACAAATCAAACACAAAGAAAGTTCAGTTACAAAACCAGGAACACAAACTATAGAACCAATGCAAATACGAATAGTCTTGCTTTGATTTTTGAGATTTGTGTAAATCTGTTTGACATTTTGTTATAAAGCTCTTGTTTGGGACTTGAAGGATAGTGCTCTTCAAGAATTCATTTAATAATGGAAAGGGGTTGAATGTTATTTAATTATTCTTAGAAAAAGCACCAATTTATTTTTTTTTTCATAAGACCAAAAAAAACCCAACAAAATGGCTGTTGATTAAATGATTTTTTTTTTTATTTTGAATGTTTCAGAAATCTGCACTAGTCCCAGGCTTTGGAAACACACTTACATTTTTAACAGGAATTAACAAGCATCAAGAGTGGGATTCTTGACTTGGCTTTCACTTTTATTTCAGTCTGGGGAAAGGTGATTTCAATTGCTTCTTTGTCTTTCAAATATTTTCTGACTTTTATTGATGTAAAAGAGAAAAGATTTTAACCTTTTATGAGCAGTCCATATGGTTTTTAGTTCTGAAGGAACAACATAGAAAATGTGATATTTCACAATGCTTTTCACTCAATTGTTCCTTTTTCTAAACATTGATTTCTGTGACAATTAAATGGAATGACTACTCTTAAAACTTAATGAACATGCTATTGTTTCAGACAGGGGTAATAGTCAACATTTCATAAAAAAAATCCCAAATCAGTGATAAGTGGGACATGTTAAGCTGCCAGCTGACATTGATTGCGCTCAAACATGTTTCAGGCTCTTGTTGCTTGAGTTCTGCTTAGTGCGTTTTGTTGTGATTTGTTTTGTTTTGTTTTGTTTTGTTTTGTTTTGTTTTGTTTTAAAACAAGTAAACTTAAAATTGAGGTATGTGACTGACAACTCAGTCTTCTACACATGAGTTTATAGATGTCTACAAATGTACTATACATCATTGTAATGCTGTCAGACACTGGGACTATAATATACTATTTAAAAAACATTTGAATAAATCTGTATACTTCTAAAAAAATGTTTAGATAAATCAGTATAAATCATGGTTTGATCAGGTTGGTGCAGCTTTCTTTTCTGGAAACATTCGCGTTAACTTAGCTTACACCCACGTAAGTAATACTTCTAGTGATCCAAGAAGGTTGTTTTTATACTGAGGCAGCTCCATCAGGGTTATCTCAGCATGAATCATATTCTCCTGCTGTTCAGCTGAAGGATATATTTTAGTCATGTGGATGTTGGAAAAAAGTGCTGGTGTCAAAATGGACTTTGTTGTATTTGCAGCACTGACATGAAAGGGATACAGTTGGGTTTTGCATCAACTATCTGTGATTTAACCAAGCCTAGATTGTTTTACTACCAAAAAGTTCACTATTCAACATTATAATGGAAATGAAATACTTATTTTATTAAAAATTATATAGTAGAAAGAATTATGTAGTTCAGGAATTCAACAAAGGGTTATAGAGACTCAAAGTGGATATATGGATGGCTTAACATGACCGTGAATCACGTACATCTAATGTCTATTCTGGGCTGTATGAAATGAATAGATGTTCTCCAGTTTTTGCCACTATTAAATTCAGTGAGTGTTACTGAGCAAAGAAATGGATTGATAGTGGATGAAAAATATTTTTCTACTAAATTAAGAAGGATTTAAATTAAAAAAGGGAGAAACTATTTATTATTAACATCTAAAAATAGCTAAGAGAAGTGTTATATTTGAACACTCCAAATAAATGTGGGTAATTCTTCTACCCACAACACCCATCTCTTGTGGGTAATTAACATATCATCTGGAATAATTTCCAAATATCTTTTCCATAAATATCTTAACTCTGTAGTGAAGGTAGTCTCACAAATACTAGCTCTGTCTTGCAGACAATTCTTTGGAAAACTACTAATTTTTGTCTTTCTCAAAGGAGGATTTCTTTATACTGTTTGAAAAATCTATGAAGTATATTCAATCATTATGCTATATGGGGTTAAACTAAGTTTGATTTGGCAGACTGATTACAGTAATATATTATCAAAAAGATTCTCACATTAATAAGGCTGTAACAGCAGCTGATAGATGTGGAGCTGTGCTTATGCAATGGATAGGTAAATTAGATGAATAATTTGTATAAAGAAACTTCTACACAGCTCCATAAGCTAGAGATTTAGCATTAAAATTTACTTGCTCTATGCTGTCCTTATGCTTGCAATTTTATCATTATCAAATATATGCATATCATGCAAGACTTTTAAAATACATGTCGATGCATATTATTTAAGTAGAACAAGCCTGATCATAGCTGTTATCATTCCATTAGTCCTGAATTTATGATACATGGTTTCAAAGTTAATATACCTGAAAGCAGAATCAGACCTTATGAGAGCATTTATAGTATTATAAAATTCCTTGATTAAATTAAGGGTCATGCTGTCCCAGCCTTTTGTTTTGATTCACCAGAGAGAGTTATTTGATCTTAAGATATGTACCTTACCACTCTCCAAAACACGATACCATATGAAAATAAGGGTTCACAAATATGAGACTGGTGCCTGAAGGGACTCCTGTCTATTTAGACTGTAAACACTCTGAGGATTGTATCTTAATGTATGTTTTTATGTTGATATTTCATATTTATATTAATAGGTGTTTGCTTTAACCATCAGAGTCATGAGTCAGTCCTTCCTGACCTCTATTTTTTTCAAGTACCCTCATTGTCTGCGTAATTCTGCACTCTGTATTGATTAGGATTAGATCGGAGGCAAAAGTAGCCCAGGGCACTTGATGGCAGAAAATATTATCCAAAAAATTATATGTTTTTTCTGGAGAAAGAAACCCTTTTATAGAATGTCCCATTTCTGGAAATTTTGAAAACATATGTTTTTAACTTAAATTGGAATAAAACCTATCTCAAGATATTTTAATTTTGAAGTTTTACACAGTTCTGCTGCTGCTACTTTGTGACTGCAGACTCAAATGCTGAAAATAGGTCTGGATCGGACCACTGTTATCAGAAAAGAAAATGCATGTTGATGTTCAACTTTGCTGTGCATGTTAAAAAAAATCCACTGTACTAACATATTTAGGCTTCCAAATACCACATGGTAATGACACTTATGAAAGAATATTCAGAACAATAAACACATCATCATTTTTTCCTGAAAGTTTGGGGTTTTTTTTCTGTGTAAGACACAAGCAAGGCAGACCATAATAGATAAAATTAATAACAGAGACAGGTATGATGTTTTTTGAATGCTGAGAGAAGAGATAAAAGCAAGACTGAAACCTGCAAAATAAGCAATTTGGACAACAGAAAAATGTTATAGTGAAGAACAGATCTGTTCCTTCTTACCAGTTCTGAAAGACCTTTCCATTCTAAGAAATTAATAATCTTGCAAATGCTTTTGTATAGATGCATTATTTACAGATTGATAGAATCACAGCTTGAAACTTCTTAGATTTAAAAAAAAAATGCTCTGGGTAACTTGCTTGAAAAGAATCACAGTCCTTGTGTGTTGCTTGCACAGTGGTATAATTGAAGTTCATTTTAGGTCTCAAACAGAAACATGAATGTTTTAAAAAGTCAGGAAATGTGACAAGGCAGCCACGAAAAACTTGAGTAGTATTCTGCTAAGAGTCATGCAATACCTGGATAAATGGTTGGTTATAGAATAAAATAAGAACATTGGATTTTGAGAGGTTGGAAATTTTTAATTTGTAACCTGTCATTTTTAATCTGATCTGCTGATAGTGATCAGGATCATGTGGACTTCTTACGAGGAACATCTGGTTGAACATGACTTTCCTTGGTGAAGAAAAACAATGGCATGCTCAGTTTTCTGGCAGTTTCTTTTAGTCTTTTCCTTACTTTTGGGGGAGAGGCTGATGTGTGCTCTGCTGTCTGTGTCCCAGGCTGAGAACTGCACTTGAAAGTGTGGGGCAACCTTCAGGGAATGCCATGGTTCTTTCTGTGTGCTTAGGTGAGAGTGTGGGTGTGTTTGCGTCTGTCTCTGTAGCGTGACACAACTGTAATGCATTTGTGACATGTATTTCTGTGGGAAAGAAGGTTAAAAATCAGACTTCAGAGTGATTCAAGTGAAATGCTGGTTATTTGCTTCTCCAATTAAAAGGAGTCCTTTGCAGGCATATAGAAGCAAGCTAGTCTCCAGTCAGGCTATCAAATATTGAATGCTGTTTCAGTTGTATTAATATATTTAGATTTTCATTCTCCTGTTTCACAAAGCTGTAAGATTGCTTGTTTTTGAAGTACTTTCTCATAAAATGATAATTTTAAAGGTCTTTTCATTTTCCCTGAACTCAGTAGAGTCAGGAGGTGCCTCAGTAGGTGCAATGACAGTGACTTCAGAAGAGGTTATAAATACCACATTGCAAGACGGTGATTCTCACCGTGCAAGCAGAAGTAACTCACAACCTCAGTTAGTGACAGAGAGAACATGTTTCTGAATGAAAGACAATGCATCTATGCAGCACAATATGTCCAGTACAGCTCAGTACAATATAGAATGTTCCAAGATTATCTAAATGACAGAGTTGTCCCATTTGCCTTCCAAGTCACCTGTTCTGCCAGGGACATGCAGGGGCTTCTACATGAACTGAATCATAGCACCATGTGTCGGCTTGTGACACACAGAGAACCACTAAAATAGAAAGCAAACACTGCTCACACCCTGTTTCCTGGAGTGTTTGCGATGAGCTGTGCTTAGTTTCTGTTTATCTTGGGGTAACTCATCTAAGTATTGCTGACCAACAGCTATTCTGAATCCTGTCATGCTCAATAAGAGATGAATCTATAGAAAAGGAACAGTTTCTAATGTCTAAAATCTCTTTCTGCAATTGAAAGCTCCATAGGAATTTCATGTTGGAAACAGTGTTATGAGTTCTGTAAAAACCTTCTCAACTGCCTGAAGTTCCTATTGCACTGTACTAGATGCAGTAAGGATAGCTTTAATCAAGTGATACGTATAATTATGACATAAGTCCTATTGCCGTAACACAACTGCCCTTTGTATCCTTTCTGTATCCTAGGGGTAGCTTGGATATGGCAAGTCCTTTTGCTTTGCTAAGCTCAGCACTATGACATACCATTTTGAGCAGAGCCTTCAAAGTACGTTTCAATAATATGTATGCACATCAAGTCAGGTTTTCTACAGGGTCTCTAAAATGGAACTTGAGAAGATGGCAATGAGACTGAGGATGGAAACCTTGTAGGAAGTTCTAGAACCAGTTAACAGAAGAATCTCCTTTGCTGAAGTTTCCCCCTGACTGTGGAGGGGTGGATTTCCCAGATATATCAGCCGTTTACATTGGCTTGAGCACATAACAAGATCATCATCCTCTACTTTGGTTACAGCTAGTGTTGGTTGCTTCTGTCTTGCCCTCAGCATGTTCCTTAGGTTATGCATTTTAAGTGAGGAGGCAGAGAAGCTGTGTTTAGGGAAGCAGTGCAGAGCTCAGAAACTCCCTTTAAACACTGCAGGCTACACAGAAGCCAGATTACAGCCATTTGTGTGTTTTACGCACTCTGCTTCAAATAGGCTGGTCATTTTCCTAAGTAGGACAAAGGCAAATGTACAAATAAGATCTTAATTTACGACCTAGAAAACCAAGATGATTAATAACACAATCTTTGAAGCTATTGTGTACGTGTTAACTGGGTCACATAAGTTTGTGGTATGACAGCTCATACAAGTTATAAATAGATGGCAGGAGGAAGTAACATAAGAAGTGACAAATAGAGGGTAATGCAGACAGAAAGGTGACCTTTGATTCTATTCTTCCCTTTTTTCAACATTTTGTAAAAAAAGACTTCCAAATCCCAGACCTCGATTTCATTAATGGTGAAAATGCAGTGACCCTGTGATGTTCACATCTCTCCTTATAGCAGATTCAGTTCAGCCATGTGAAACTTAGCAAGGATAGGGAGATTCCAACTCATTGGTGGGAAGAGTGGTTCAGGGAGTTCAATGAGAGCAGCCCTTCCCCATTCAATAAAAATGTAACCTTTGGCATATGGGTGCAGCAGTTCTGTGCTAGCACTACATTTGCAGGGCTGGAGACAGGGAATGTGAGATGTGCTAAGATCCTGAATGTTCCTGGCTGCTGTAAGTGGCTGGCAAAGAATAGAATTGAGTATATGACCCTGTATCTTCTCTAATCTTCAGGGAATGCTAAAGCCGTAGGGATGTTTATTCCTATACACCTAAAGACAAAAATTGGGATTTTGAGGTGTACTCATATTGTTTGTGGTGCTATAGAAGGGGCTGATTTTAAAATAGGATAAATACACCAGAGCCTCTGGCTCTTAAGTAATTTCTGCCTTAACTAGTGGTGTTAACTACTTTACAGCCAACAAATTGCTAATTGACTTCCAGCCTCAGTGATAAAGGGTATTTACTTCTTTTTTTTGTAAGGAACTACCAACTTGTATTCCTGATAGTTTTGTCCCAGAGGTGGTTGCTTGTTTTCAGTGACTACTAAGACTTTTTTGACAAAGCATTCCAACATTCATTGGGTGCATTGGCATTCATTTGCGTAAAAGATGCTCTGTAATCTAGATATGGTTTTAATCATCTTGTAAAACCACACCAACCAGCGAGACTATCTTCTGCCACAGCATTTTACAGTAGGTTTATGTAAGAGATCTTAGGTTTCACAAAAACAAGATGCTCAGCATTAGGCAGGAATGAATTAGGAGTTCCAAGTTCCCTAAACTTCTGAAAATTTACATACAAATGTAGACCTTTCAGGTTTTAAACTTTTTTTTTTAGAAGTAGCATTGCAAATACTTTATTTCAGAATGAGCAACAGAGAAGGAAATAGAGCCCAGATTTCTCATGCTGATTGAGTTTAAATGTGATATCTGAAAATATGCTGAGTTATTCATGGTTTCACTCAATTTTCCTTTGGAGATGAAGCTCGCTTTGGTGCACAGACCCAGTATAAGGACAGATATTACTTAGTCGCTGTTTATGTGCATGCATTTACAGTGGCCTGTTGCAAATTTGACTTCTCTCCCCACTCTGAGACTTCTATTAGCTTTCTGTCACTGGCTTTCCGGTGATAGAACCCAAAGTCATCTCTAATCCTCTTCATCTTGTTCTTCCAATACTTCAGGAGTTGCTTTTCTTGAGTCTCTTGAAGGTTTCATTTTACACTCGGTCCAAAGCTCCATGTAACTCAGAGCCTATCCCTACTGTGCCACGCAGCACGTTGCATGCATGCCTGAATTAATGGAGCCCTGGAATCTGGAGGAGGATGGCCGTGTCAGCACAGTGATGCCAAGCTCATTACTTGGGTGCGGTATCACACTGATGCTGCTGTCCTGCTTCCAAGACACGAGCTGGTAACCTGGCACTCTATTATGCCATGTAGACAGACCAGTTTGGGTATGTGCTAGCTCAGGATCTCTGCTTTACACACTCTTACACAACGCAGACGTGCTTTCTGACTCTGTTCAAAGGGCTATGCCCATCCCTAGCTCTACACAGGCTTTATTGCTAACATCACACTGATGTTAACTTTTGCTAATTATCCCATTGTTTGATTGAGTGCAAATACGTCTTCACTGGAACACAAGGTGTTGTTTTTACTTGCACACGTTCTCGGTGGAGCACAACACACTGAGGCGTCCTGGACATTCAGCTGTCACAGCGTTCCTGGCTTAGCTGCACCTCGTAAAAACATTTATATAACACAACTACAAAAAGAGAGATTATTACTAGTTTACACACTGAAGTGATTCAGCTCAGGTGCAGAATTTTGTGCAAAAGCCAAGCCAATCGTGTTATGACATAATTCCTTATATGCAGAAATATTTACATGTTACTACACATCTTGTTACAGCAGTGACAAT
Organism: Leptosomus discolor; assembly: GCF_034619465.1. NCBI lineage: Eukaryota > Metazoa > Chordata > Aves > Leptosomiformes > Leptosomidae > Leptosomus > Leptosomus discolor. The sequence continues at coordinate 78,336,101 of NC_141419.1, forward strand.
TATCCTGGCCAGTCTATCCAGGCTATTTGCTACACTGCGGTGCTGAGTAGAGAGCTTTATCAAGGACTTGTGTTTCATATGAAATGTGTTGCCCTTAGATAAAGAATCTGTGTTATTGTTTCCTGTATTAACCAAAAGCAAGTAAGGTGGGAAAGTCCTTTTTCAGAAACAGCAAAAAGTCATCTTGACAGCCCCTACAGCGTCAATCTTGTGCGCTGAAGACACTTAGCATCTCCTGGCATCCAACACTTGCCCTTGCTTACTTTAAATACAACAAGCATGTCTGATGGGACAGACCGGGTGGTATAAATGTAGAGATAAATCCACAGACTGACAAATTTGCTGCTTCAGACTGCTCAATCATGTACCTGAGTGATGTACTCTCTACTTTCATACATGAAACAGAGTGACCCTTGTGTCCTCCTTGTCTAGTTCAACTGGAATCACAGAGAGAGGAAGGAAAGAGTTCAGTGGTACATGAAGCATGTCCAGTGGTACAAGTGAGGAAAAATCACTTGAAATTGAAGAACTTAATCCACAGCTGGGACAATCACGGCAGTGAAGTGTGTTTTGATGTCTGAATTGTAGGGAACTACTGCTTTTTCAGTGTGACTCAGTGATCTAAATTTATGTGTTTTACTGATATCGTTAACCCCAAGTAGTATAGCTTTCTCCTCTTTCTTTTTCCTTTTGATATTTTCCCTTCTCTCTTCACCACACAGCTAAAGCAGCTCTGAAGAGCTTGTGCTATAGACTGGAACATAGTTTAGAATTCACTTTAAAGATGCTCACGTGAACAGTATAACACATACCTTTTTACAGGAGCACAAGCTTAGATACAGGCTAATTTCCCTGCAAAGAAGGAGAAAAGCAAAGAACGAGTTTATGGTGTGCTCTGCCAGTTTTCTTCAGATATAAGAGTCAAGTATTTTAACCCTAGCACATCTAGCCCTAAGGCAAACCCCTTGAGCATAATGATTATAACTGATGAAGTGGATATCAGTCACTCCTTATGTATAGTAAAAGATATTGCTAGGCATACCACATCTCTCTAAAGGTCGTTTGTGACCTGATCCTATGATGTAAGTCTAAAGGTGGAATAAAACAGTCTTAAAGCTAGCCCCAGAGAAGTCTGACTGTACGCTGTCCCAGAAAGCCGGTGGTCAGAGTGCAGAGTCATCAGCACAAGTCTGGGGACTTCCCCACCCAGAAGGCAAATGTTGCAGGAGAAATGACTTTCACTTCTTAAAGCAGCATGCACATAAGAACAAACAGATGACTAGATGTCATGTGGTCATTTTACACTGACAGGGGAAAAATTTGACCTCTCACTAAAGTGGACATTAATGTACGAAGTGTTTTATTTTTCTGATTATTTCTTCCCAAATCCTTTTTTATGAAGCTAGGTTGCTTCACGATTTTGAAAACGTGAGCAGATTTTGATTGTTTTCTGTTTCTGGCAGTGTAGGGAAGGTGAAAATTAGCCCTTAGTTGAGCCCTTGTGCCAGCCATGACTCTCAAGAAACATTACAGTAAAGCCAGAATTGCTTTGGCGATTGCGGACTCTACATTTCACTGCATAAAACTGATAAAGACACAGTCATTGTTTAGATTTAAATGATGGTGTTAAATAATAGAGAGGAAAAGACTTGCTATAAATACACCTGGCAATGTTCTTTTAACAGAAATTAGGATTCAAGGTCTATTGAATTTAATGGAAAGACTCCGTTTGACGTCCAAAAGCTCTAGACGATATTTGGACTGGTTCTATAGCCAGTGTTAATCTCTTCTGGCTTTAACTGTGCTAAGCCGTTTTACTGCATCTGAGAATTTTGGGTTAGATCCAGTACCCACAGGTTTGATGCCAAAGTAGCAAACTTCTTCAGCATCTGGCTCCCACAGTAATATTCTGGATGGAGAGGTGCTTATGCACTCAAGCTTCCTGCACAGTATGTGGGAACAGCCAGATGCCTGAGGATAATATCCCCAAACCCCATAAGCTACTGAAAGATAGTCAAAAGAAAGTGTTAAGCATGAGGACATGCTCTGTGTGTGTGTGGGGGGGGGGGTCCAAGTGTTGTTGGATTGTAAATCTGGAGTTACAATCCAGTTGAATCTTCAGTTCTTCCCCAGTTTTTCTTTTCGCATTGAAGCCTTTCACTGTACATTGTGTGTGACTTGTTGTTTATTGTGCATCTACCATATTAAGCCTAAATGAATTATAAATGTTTGGAGGCCATCTTTTATTTAAAAGAAAAGCCCTGTTCGTAGTACAGCAACACTTAAGAATAAAGTATTATGAAGAATTGGATCCAGGCATTTTTCAAAAAAAGTAAATACTCTCTTTTACCTGAGAGTCTCAGAATGATGGACAACTCTGAATGAACATGTTAGGTGGTGACTCAGTGCTTTTGGGATTTTTGTTTGTTTCATTTTTATTAGTACTTGGTCTTCCATTGTGACACCATCTGCAGCATTAGCCCACACCCTAGAATAGCATGCACACTTGCAGACATGTATGTATAATGGCAGAATTATGTCAGTTTGGCATAATAGGTACTGACACTGTGCCTGGCTCAGGCCATTATTAACATTTAATTGGTGCTAAAAATTTTTTTTGGTCTCCTGACAGCATGCTGTGTGATATGGATGTGGCATGTAGGAAGAACAACTAGCAGCATTGTGAACAAAGATATGGGAGTGTGTACCAGAACCGGATTCATGGAGTCATAGGGTCCCTGTCCTTAGTGCTCTTACTTTATAAGGTGATCGTGGGAAGGTTCACACATGAACCTTATAATGGTCACATCCTTACTTACCTGTTGGCAGCCTCTCTGAGGACATCAAGGTTACTGCAGCAGAGGCCTTGCCTGAGAGAGAAGAGGATACTTTGGCGATGTGAACTCTACAATACAACCCTGTGCATGGACCTACAAGCCAGCAGGAGAAGGAACCAGTCCAACAACTGGAAAGTATAGCCAAGACTACATCATGCTGGATTCAAACTAATTAGCTTTACTGGAAAAAGGGCTATTTGGCAATATGGCAAAATAGCTTTCAGGGCCTATGGTGGATTTTCTGCATGGAACTGCAGCAATGCAGGCTTCATTGCGATGCCCTTGAGTTCTCCTGTGTGTTCTACTCTTATCTATATGGCAAAATATTTTCTGATTGCTTCTTAAACTTGGAAAGCTGGCTGAATGCCTCTTGTTTCAGACCTCCTGCAGTAGCCTTATACAAAAGTATGGTTTTCCAGTGAATCTGCGCTCCCTGAAATCTGGCTATAGTCTCTCACCTCTCCTGCAAAATCCTATTATGTGATGGTAGCAACATATGCCCCCAGAGATTCCTGGGAAGAGCACATTTTGGAATTTAGAAGGGATTTGTGTGGCTGAGTCATGTCATATCAAACGATTCACAGTGGGTCCGTTGTAATGCTGCATAACTGTCAGAACAACAGGAGACCTAGAGATCATGGCTACAGAAAAAACAAAAAAGATATTAGAAGACCATCTCCTTCTGATGCTCAGTGTAAGCACTGCAAGACTGAAAGAGTAGACAATGTTTATAAGGAAGGCTATGCACATTAGCACTTGCCTCGGATGCCTTTGAAGGGTGGTCTGTAGACACTGACTAGTTAAAGCTGCCAATTAAAACCTAAGTTCAGGAGTAATTCTACGTGTCATCTTGTCTTTGGAGCTATAGTGTTGAAACCAGAATTAATTTTGAGGCCTTCCCATCTACTCAGGATCTTGAGCACGGAGGGTGTTTTGTCTGGGTTTTTTTGAAGGTTGGCAATACATGGATTTTGCTCCAGTCACAAGGCTCTATAAAAACCTTTTTAGCTCTTCCCTGTCTGGATCATTGCTCATAAATTTAGGAGAGCGTTAGACACCCAGCCCCAAGAAAGAGAATGCTTCTCACCATGCATTAGTCCTTCATTTTGCTGCCTACTGAGCTAGAAATGCTTCCAGTTGCTGCTGGGAAGGATGGTGCCTGGATTCTTTCTTGGAAGTCCATGCACAAATGCTGCCTGAAGGAACACTTGGGCAGTTGTAGGTAGGTCTGATCTTGCCTATTCAGTATGTAAGGCGGGATCCTAGATGAGATTACTGTGATCAAGATGCATAAGCTGCAAGGTCTGGCTTTTAGTTTTCTGTGCCTGAGTGGGAAATCTCAAGCTCAAAGGAGGGCACTCGGTCTCCTTTGGCACAGGCAAGGAAAGGTAGTTGAAAAAGGTAGCAAGCTGCTGCTGGTTCATCCTGCTTCATTGCTGGACTGGACAGTCCAGCAGAAGAACAGCTGCAGACTGCGTGTTGCTAGGAATATTGCCAGACTGTTACCACCTGCCTGCCCCACCACAGGATCACTACATTCCTGTGCAGTCCTTACCTACCCTGTTTGGTGTGGGACAGTTCCACCAGAGGTTTTCTGCAAGGAAAATGGTGCACTAATGCATAAGCTGCATACACCAATTTATGCTGTTGTTTCGTGTGAACAGGGGTTTTACTGGGACTGCAATAGCATGAAGGTACCAGAGTTCCACCTCTATCACACTGACATTTTCTTCCTTGTTGGTTTTGTATATAGCACCTGTGTCTTTTCTGCCTGGAGCATGCATGTAAATCTCATTACCATTATTTTTCATCACTAGCCTTTCCCAAGGTGTGGAAGGTTTGCTGGAAGACCTCTGAGCATCATTCCCTAAATGCCTGAGTTGGAAGGCCCGTATTAAAGCAAATACATGAAATCCTTCAGTTTGACCTTTGAAAACCAGAGTAGCAGGCTTCATTGCTTGAGGCTACAGGAGATACTACTATGTAGGTTAGAGGGTAGCTTTTGTTAATGTTACAAGATAAATATAACTGCAAAGCAAAACAGTTCAGATAGTTTTCCTTCCTTCACAAGCTTGTTTGTAAGTTCAGAGAATCTCTGGACAAGCAAGAAAATAGAAATGCAATAGGAAAACACCCACCCAAAATATGACTCTGAGCTTTTGTTATTTTTCTTAATATGTAAGTATAAAACATCCTGTAAAATTACAAATTACCTTAGGTTAAGCAAAATATTATCCCAGTTATGTTTATTAAATAAAAGCATCTTTAATTCCTCCCTTGGAAAATGCAGATTTCAGATATAATTTTAGTTTTCCAAACATTTCAAAACCCAAGGTGCTGGCTTTCTTGCCCTGGCTTTCAGCCTTGAACTACTTTACCTTCATGTCTATAACCAGAGCAAAGTACAAATGAAATGCCCATGAACTGTCATATTCCTGGTTTGCCTCCTGCACCACTCCTCTTTATTCCCCATGGCTTTCTTCCTAGTCATTCTATGAACACACATATCTCCTAAACTCCCTCATTTGATAAGGTAGTTGTCTGATGTGTGAAAGACCAGATTTTCAGTATGTCTAACAGTCACAACTAGACCCAAATTTTCAGGAGATCAAAGCACCCAGAGGGTCTTCAAACCTAAAAAAGGAACTGAATTGTTAGATTGCTGCAACCCTTCCTGAGTCTAAGGGACAGGGAAAGATGCAAGCTCCTCTAAAGATATGGCCTCGATGGGACTTACCCACATTCTTATGATACAAATATACAATTTGTGGTTGCTGGATAACCATGTCAACAAACAGTAAGTCAATGAAATGATTCAGGCTGACTGACACTGTAAAAATCAAGGTGTTGCAACAGGTTCTGCTATAACCTCCATAACTTTGGCCAAGTCACCTATGCTCATGCTTTTGTGGACAGGTGGGTGTTATACACAGATATGCATTTACAAAGAAAGGTATTTATCATTAAGTTCTAGGGGCTAAAAATATTTAGATAGACTTTCCCTTTAACCTGCAGTAATAATTTCTCCTTTCTCCCCAGCCTTTGTCTGTTAGTTTGACATGTCCTCAAGGTGGGAACTGTGCCTTGTTCTCTGGTTGAATTGCCAACGAATGCAAAGGGATTTCATCTGATGCGTCTAGGCTTTTTGGTAATTTAAAATGTTACAAATCATAGCAGAGAGATACAAACTGCTGATGGAAAGGTATGGGGCTTTGTTGCTGCAGGGATCCCTTGACAGTATTTTTCATTCCTATCTTTGAAGAAATGACTGCTTAGCTTTTCAGAGAAGTGCAAATAGGACGTTGTCAATAGTAATATCAATGATATTTTATTGCTTGAAATTTTCACTGGTATTTTATTGCTCTACCCTTTAAAGAAAAGCAACAATTCCTATCAGTAGCTACTGACAAGTCAGTAAATACATTACTTTCCATACGCTTTTCTTCAAAAAACCTTTTAAACTTTTAGGGAAGCTTTTGGGTGTTAATTGTTACTTGATTCCTTGGGTGTTTATGTTCGATTTACTCTTAGGATGGCTTCAATGTTGGCAATGTGTATTCCTGCGAATGATAAAACTGCTCACTGTCAGACTGTGAAGGCAGCGCTGGCAGAAAAGGATAAAAAGCAGAAAGGCTCTTGGCGTGGCACAACCCTTAAGGAACTTAATGATATTCAAGATGGACAAGATAAGTCACCAGTGAAGTGTTGACAACCCTGAAATATTTAGGGTTATTAAGTCAAGTCTAGAAAGCATAGGCCTTGAAAAACTTTTGTAAGCGGAGGGAGCCAGGTGAGACAAAGAATTACATGCAATATTGTTCTTTTATTGTATTCGAGCATTTTGAAATGTCTCCTTGCTTTAATTTTTGTAAAATGTGAAATTTGACTAAAAGATAGCTCCAAGGCATAACAAAAGAAATTAAGATTTTTAAAAGTTTTATTTTATTTTTTAAATTGTAACTAATTGTCATGAAACAAAGAACAAGAGCAGGTTTTGCTTGCGGATACTAACAAGGTGAAATTAGTGGCTTCTATGTCACAATCCTAGAAAAGTTTTCGAAAGACTTTTGGTGTTAGTCTATTTTAGGACTGTGGAGTGAGGTTAGAGAAAGATTAACTAGCTAAACCTCAAATTAACCCCAATATAGACACAGGTTATTGCTATTTACCTTGACTTAGTAACAGGCAGGGTTTGCTGTCGATTATGACTGACCTCACAGTGACTTCATATTGTAATCAAGTTTGTTTGTAGCAACTTGTAGGATTTCAGTAAAACTGCTTTTATAGCAGATGAATATCCTGTCTTCTGCCAATTGCTGTGAAAGCTGACATACTGTGCTGCTGTCTCCTTGAGATTCCTGTGAAGTTTGACAAATGGGTTCTTACAGTTACTGAGGGTAAAACAATAAACAAATTTTTCTGTAATGTTTTCATTACAAGCTGGTGGAAGTTGATCTGACACCGATTCTGAGCTGCAAAATGACAGAGTTTTAAAGGGGGCAGGAACATGCTATTCACTTGGGTATTGTTTACCTTCATGAGGATCTCAGATGTATATGCGAAGTCGTAGCTTTAACTCAAAAGACAAGGACCTCTTTTAAATTGCTTTGCACATGACGTTGTTTAAAAAGGAAGGTTTTTAACATGCCATTCAAAATTTACTTGTGGATGTCTGGCTGTTTATGTACTTCTGACATAGGTGCGGCTGCTGCCTCAAGCCATCTACCAGAAATGCTGTGTGTAATCCAAGCAATGGAGAAAAATACCTCTTTGCACAGAGCCTTGAAACACCATTTTTCAATTCAAATAACAACTGTATATCAGGAAGAATTAGTTTTAACCTGTCTTTCCCTCCTCTCCCAATAATTTGAGTGAAGTTGCTCTTCTATTATATCTAGTTCTTCTGTTCTAGAAGTGCTGTAACCTGTGAATTTCATTTAAAAGCCCCCATTAATCTTCTTTGGAGGCAAAAAAGGGATTTCTTGTGTTTTTATGTGAAGACCTTTTCACAGAGTTATTGTTTATAACTCAGATTTCCACTTTTGCAGGGTGCTGATCTAAGCTTCTAGAAAAGTAGTTAAAACCTGAGTGCTTGCATTTTTAACAATGGCTTTGAAATGTTGTACGTGGAAAACCTTATGTCTTCCTCTGTGCATACTTCTCTTTTCCTGTGGCAAGAAGCTGTGAACCACCACGCACGTAGATTTCCATCACTTGTCTCCTCTGCTCTTCTCAATGCGGACGATGAATAAGAGTCGATGTGGATTAAGCACAGGGAAATGCAACCCACGTAGTAGAATGTCACAGTTTGAGGCTGGGCCGGCCACTAACAAATGACAGATGCTCTCTATTAACCCCTCTCCCCTCCCAAAAAGGGAAAAGGAGAGAGAACAAGGGAGAGAGACTTTACAGTTTGGAAAAGAAAACTAAAACAGCTTTAATGAAACAATAACAATAAAAGAAAAGATAATAATAAGAATAAGGAAATAATGAAATATATACAATATGTACAAATATATACAACACCAATATCGAACCCAACTCCCCCCACCCTGATCACATCACCACCACACTGCAGGGCTGGCACTGGGGCAGTCCCGGGCTGGCACTGGGGCATTCCCAGGCTGGACTGGGCAGCACACAGGGACGGGTTGCAGCAGCTGGACTCAGGCACTGGATTCAGGGATGCACGGGTCGGGATCAACAACAGAAGAACAGACAGAGTCCTCCTCAGATGTCAGCCATCGAAGAAGAGAGCGAGACCCTCGTGATCCCTCAGCTTTATACTGAATATGACGTGTATGGGATGGAACACTCTGTGGGTCAGGTTTGGGTCCCCTGTCCAGTTCGCTCCTCCCTGCAGGTGCGACCCTTTTCACTCCCGGCTCCCCAACACGGAGTACAAGATTTAGCAGTGACCTTGGTCGCCATAAGAACAAGTATAAGCAAGGGCCTCTCTGCACACCGTTCCTTGGTACGAACTATAAACACCAGGCCTTATCACTGCTGGGAGCAGTCACTGTCTGGAAATATGTGCTGCTGTTTCAGAAAGTGCCATTAGTTAGAAGAGACTTAACTGAAAAATTAAAGCACTAAAGCAGAATTAGTTCTGATTTAGCCCAAACCAGGACAGAGAATCAAAAGGAAAATTTACTCCTCTTCTGGCATCACTTTCCTGACCCTCAGGTTTCCCCAACTTTATGAGTATGATGATGGCGTTTGGAAAGTTCCTTAAGATTTCCAAATCCAAAGGCCTAGTTAACTGTCACACCACTCAGAAGAAAAAAACCATGCATTTCATTGATGTACCATTACCAGATACAGTGGCGGTGGTAACAATTTTTCTGATACAAGAGGGAAAGTTGCTTTTTCTTGAAGACATTCTGTGACAAACATACTAATGATGTCAGCTAAGATCAAAGACTATCCTGGGAATTCACGGGCATGTTCCTGTTTTATATCTTTCAACTTTGAGATACCTTTCTACTAAATTTGTTTACAGCTTAACCTTGTGAAAATCCCAGATTTCCTGGTTTATGTGCTTTCATTTAGAGTGGGTTGCACTTGATCCATCCGTTTGAGGGATTGTTGTGCTTTTCTCTTACTAGTAATAAAAATTCTGTGGATAGAACATTGTATGTTGTTCTGGCAGTTGCAGGAAACACTATCACTAACTTCTGAACAATAGGTTTTTCTATTAACTGCGTAAATTGTTCTTTGCAGAGCAAGACAACGGAGATTTCAGATAGTCATAAACTCCAAATAAAAAGGGATATTTGGAGTCAAAGGGCAAAGAAGATGACTCAGATTTCTTTTCATCATAGTTGAGAAAAGGTACACAAACTGCAGATCCAAATCACTGGTGTTGCTTTCAGAGCAAGTATGCCATTTTCTGAAGTGTGCTGTCTTCTAGGGACTGCAGACCTCAGAGCATGCCTCTGCCTCCTCCAGCCATTGGCAACTTGTCTACATAGCCAAAGGGCCTTGCATTGAAAAGCTAACTTATTTCAACTAACAAGACATTAACACTAGTCAGCATTTAGTGCAGACAAGAACAAGCCTTTGTTTAACAGTGTCCTGGTTGGAATAGTAACATCAAACCAACAGCGAAAGAGTTCATGCCTTGCATGCAGACATTGGAAAAGTTCCTTGTGTGTCACAGCCTTTTGCAGCCCCTTATTCACAAAATGTTTTCTGAAGCCTTTTAACAAGTCAAGACCTTTAGTACTAACCTCCAAAAGGCACAGCAAAGCAATTTGCCGAAGGAGGAGAGCAGGGAAGATAACTGCCAAGCAAGTGTTCCTGGTCCTGCAAGAGCAAAGAGTTTGTTAGATGAAAATGCCCACAGAGGAGCCTAGGAAATGGATGAGTCCACTTGTGCAGAATGATGCATCACTGCCTTCTCCACTCTACGAGCTGGACTTGGAGGAATACTGCCTCCAGGTTTAGCAGCAAGAATATGAAAAAGCTCTCCAACTAGACATGTGAGAAACTTTCAAAAGGTTTGGGTTTCCTTTTCAACAGAGTGTTTTTCTGCTTTAGCAAATACCTCTCTCTGTCTGTGACCAGTCTCTTATGCTTCAGATCAAAGTGGAAATAACACCTTCAAATCTCCTTCACCAGAATCTAAGCTATCTATCAAAAGAACAGAAATTCATAATGTCCTTCTGGCTGATCCACATAAGTGCTAAAGCATAGTAAAAGATAAGAATTTTGAAATACACATCCTTAACACAATTCTTCTAAGATTACTCAGGTTTAGGTATCTGTCGTTCTGCATGAACATTGATCCTCACACTAATGAAAATCACACTGGACATCCTAATAAAAATTTTCTTAACCGTACTACTGTTTTCAGTGCATGATAATAATTAGTCTTTGGAGCCACAATAATAACTGATATCAAGACTAAAACTTCCAGAAGACATTTACAAGGAGTCTTGTTGGCTTGCATTTTACTGTAAAACAATAGTGTGCTAAAAGTACAGTGAAGATTTGTCAAAAAAGTTTCCTTTGACCATGATACTGCAAATTCCATATATAAGGAGTGGGAAACCACATAATGGAGCTCAGTCTAAGGAGGAGCATCTTTTCTAGATGTTTCTGATGCATCTTGTTTCAAGGCCAGCCTGCCTTGGAAAGCATCTATCCATGCAGAAATATCCTTTGGGAAGCCAAATTGCATTAAAAGCGTTTCTATTATCTTCTTGAGAACTTTTCTGAGTGAGGTAATTGTTCAGCACATTGTGCTGTTTTTAGGATGTGATGCATGGGAAAAAGATGAAGATTGTTTTGAGAAAGCTGGAGAAAGCAGTTTTTCTTCCTATGAGAAAACATATAAAAGACACAAACATATATATACAAGTAGATCTAAAGTCCACATTATTTTTACCATTTCAAAACACATTTACTCTTTGCAAGTATTTGAGCTGAGTTTATAAAATATGATGGGATGAGGTGAATTCTCTTGAGAAGGAACCTCCCAACGCTGCGTTAGCCAAGGAACTCCCAAGAAGGACTTTCTAGTGCATCTCTGCCAGGGAGGTTTGGACAAATCCTAGCCTGTCTCTTTCCAGAGCTAGTGGAAAATTCAACTTCTTTCCCCCAAAACTTATTACCAAAGACTTTAAGTGAAAACTGGAAGAGAAGGAGACACATTGAGTTAGGGAATGAGGGAGAAACACCGTCCAAATTTTAGGGCTTGACTGCGAAGAAGGTAATACTAGAACTGATTTTGAGTCTATTTTACTCCTTTAAAAATATTTCCTTTGGTGCTGAGATACTGATCAGTATGCTACAAATACCACAGATAGTGCTGATATTTCTGACAGTGGTAGATCTAGGGAGACCCAGAGGTTTACAACATGCCATACCAGTGACAGAGCTCTATGGGGAAACTTTGTCATTTTTTCCTCATGCCTCCCTTTTGGCTGTGGATTTTTCCATAACAGTTAGAGTTTCCAAAAGAAATAAGAGCACAAGCAAATAAATGAATGGACTGTGGTTAGAAAAGGAAATGTTTATTCAAACACAAGAATAATGCCAGTTGTAAAAGTCTGGATGCTTCCTGTATGTTACTGTTTCTGAGGACATCCAAATGGATAATATTTACTAATGGTAAGCAGTATACAAGAAGTCATCAGTTTTATACCAGATTCATCTATCTATTCTTAATGTGCTATTGGCTCTTGCTGAAAATGTATTGCTATTTAGGTTTGACCTATACATGGCTATTTGCATTCTAGTTTTTCAGATAGAATATTTCTTTGTTATTAGGAATCAATACAGCACACATACTTTATTTTCTGTGTCTACTAGTACTCTTTAGTGCATAAGAAGTATAACATATTGCAGAACCATGTAGGAATGAAGAAGAAATTAATATACTTCTTTTAAGTACATATATGTACAGTGTGTGACATTAAAAATGCGGTATCTTATGGCAGATTATGTGAATTTTGCATATGGAAAATCAGTCTGCTTTGAGCTAAATGTGCTGTAAGGAACTTCTGTTTTGTACATTTGAAAGTAGTCAACAGCAATTTGATTTTCAAAGAATAACTGGAGATCATCTTGGAAGAAAACAGCAGTTAGGGTTTTTTTAACAGAAAAAATTATTTTTCTTTCCCTAAACTAACACTATTCTTGCCAATTTCTGTCACTTAGATTGGCCTGAGAAGTCATGAGATTGGCGTACACAGCCCAAAATTAAAAGTAAAAATAACAATGCTGATAATAATAACATATATTGGGACTTGAGAACCACTCACACCTTAATTCATGTACAGTTGGTTTAGGTTCAAAATTCTGCTCAGAACATGAACACAAAAATATTGCTTTTCCTGTTAACCGATTTAAAAGAATTCCATTTTCCCATACTTTGAGATGAGTTTAGAGCAATTTGTAACAATGTTGTGTCCAAATGAACCCTATATTAATTTCTCCTTTTATTTCTTTTCCATTCTTTACCACAGCTCAGTTGGAAAAATTTTGCTGTAAAAAATTGCTATGTAATTTCCATGGTCTTATCTGGTGATGGAAAGGAAAATGGTTTCAGATCTTCCTCATCTACAGGGCTCTCCTAACGTGTGGTTTGAAATCCTGTGTGTGAAACCGCCTGATCTGGATGAGGCTGAAAAGATCTCTGGTCTGGGCCTTCCAGTATTGCAGACAGTGTCTGAGCCATCAGAGCACTTTCCCCTCTGCTAAAGTTTTTTAAACATTCAGACTTATGTGGATGAAAAAAATGCTTTGAAATCTCAGCTACTCTTGCTAAGTAGAAAGCTAATGGGTTAAGCTGAAGTTTGGTTGACAATGTTTCTAGCTTTCACTCCTTATAATTAACATCTTTTTCTCTAATTCTTATTATCCATAAAGCAGATGAGGTAGCTTTTTTTAATTATTGTTGGGGGTTTTTGTTTGGTTTGGTTTGTTTGTTTTTGCATGACTCTTTATTCTTTTTAGGCATTAATTAAACAACAGCAAGTTCTGTGTCAGGCCCATGGAAGATAGTGAATCATAATAGTTATTTTAGATAATGATAAACATTTACATCAGCCAGAAATAAAAAACAAATCACAAAATTGACAACACCATTTTCAGACCATTTTATTCTACTTTCTTTGTAAGTATGGCAATACAGTGCAATATATTTTCAACATATAACATGGTAAGAATCCTGTTTCAATATTAAAATGGAGAAAACAGATGTGATCATATATTCTGCTGTGTAGCCTAGTAAATTAGGGTTTTGTAGCACGGCAGGAGAAGTCAACAGTCTTGTTTCTTTAACAATAAACATCTAAACTTTTATATGTAAATTTTTGTCTGGAAGCACTTTAAGCAATGTAGCCAAAATTATATAAAAGGATGTTTCAGTTAGGTTCTTAAATCTATATTTAGGCATCTGTTTCACTTCCAGCTGTCAACAGCCAGCATTGTCTTCACGACCCTGAAAAATCTCATTGCCAGAATGGGATGGATTTATGTCACTTTTTTTAACCGAAAATCATTAAAAACTATGGGATAAGGAATGCAACAGGTTGAATCTCGAACTCACAAGGTGTTCTCACTGAAGTACACTGGAGTACATGGATTTGTGATGTTGACTCATGCTAATCTAGAAAAAGGCATCAGATCCAAAAACTCCACATTGCATGCTGGCCATCCCCAAATAGCGAGGATGTTAGCTCAGCACTTCAACTTTGCTCTGTTAGTTCATGAGACTCTGTCTGTGGTTTTAAAGTAAAATGGATCATTTTGTTTTGAGATTTTGAGTTCCTCTGAGTTTGAAATTTAGGACTGGAATGAAGAAGAGCAAGAATAGCCAAATACCATGTGGGTGTCTCACACTCTCTGAGATTGGTTCCCAAGTACATGCCTCAGTCAGGTTAATATTAACTCTTCCACTCCCAGATCTTCGTGCCAGCACAGTGAGTGGCAAGATGTAGCTCTCCAGAAATCACCACCGTTGTTTATTGATGACTCAAAGAGCTGCAAACTCCTTGGATCCCTCAGGGAGCAGGGAAAGTGTGACTGAGCAAACCCAGGAAAAGGAACAAGAATTACAAGTTCTATGAACCTGCACAGAAACTTGTCACACTGGTTGGGCCCATTTTAATACCAGAGGGGTAGTTTTTAATACTGAAACCAGGTTATTAAAAGGATGACAAAAGCTCTTAAGCTGTTCTTAGGCCAACTCTTCATATTAGGAAACATCAGTCAGTAGAAGTAACAGCAGCTACATCTTTAAATAGTTCTGTAGAGTCCCTCAGTAAGACATGATATTCAGATTTATTTTATAATGAAATCATGTATGCAGAATAAGTCCACCAGGATCTCTGAGTGGGTGGTAGTATAGAAGAGGATATTCTGGTTGACAAATGATGGTGAAGAACTGAAGTTAAGGTGGAAGGTTAAAGTAAAAGGATTTGAAGGCTTGTCTTGCAGCACAACAGAGAAAATACATAAATGTGCCTGTTAGTGTAGCTGAACAGTTAGAAGAAGAAATTAATGTTCAAATTGGTGTAAAAATGTAGTTTCTCCCCTGAGAATGCTCCCATGATCTGGCAAAGCACAGGGGCCAAGTGCTCTGATGCAGGCTTTCCTTAGGAGAGGGAAGGGAAGAAGGGAAGATCCTGGCAGTCCAGGATTCATTGCTGTGCTCTTGCACGATCCCTGATCAAAGCAGGGAGCAAGACCCAGGATTCCCCTCTTCGTGGAGAAAGCACTGATTGCTGGACTACAAGGCTGCACATCCCCCTGCATGGTCCCTTCTACCTTATTCATTCTTTCTTACTTTACAGAGGCACAGCTTTGCAGTTGGGGAAGAGGCTCCTCCAACATAGCAGGGCTACTAGCTCATGCTGAACCCCTCTGAGCTGGTGCCTCTCCCCTGGTATTTCACAAGCAGGCGCCTGGCAGGTGATCATGCCTTTAACCATAAAAGGGAGTTTCTGACCAGGCATGCAGTTGTGTTGCCTCATCCAAAAAGGGCTCCCTCTGCATCCGCCCATTTTCCATGGCTATATTTGCATATAGATCTGACATAGTTAAGAAAGAACTGCAGTTTAGGTGGAAAAAAATTCCCTCTGATAAATAATCGCTTCCCTGAAAGCAGATGCATGGAGACAAGAAGGTCTCACAGTGCTGACAGGTCCTTGCTATGCTGGTAAAGAACTGCATGCTCCCACATACTTTTATCTTTTTTTTTTTTCCAGGATCAAATGTCAAAGGAAAATGTAAAGTTTCTGCAAATCCCAAGAATTTTGGTAAACTATGTCTGATTCCAGATATTTTGGGAAGAAATGTTATACCCACATAAAAAGCATTGCCTCCATAGGTGGACATAGTTGCAAGAACAGCTACATGATCCTTCCCGAACTGCACAAACATTTATAGATTTTTGGGTGTAAAATGGCACTTAAGGTAGAAACAAGGGATGCTTACAAATTCCAAATTTCCCAAGTCAGGACCTTCAATAAAAACAGGCTTTCACACCTACATAGTATACTGCAACTATGAGCATTTCCATTCAACTGCTCCCAGCTTTATCTATTTTAAAAAGCTTTAGGAGAAAGCTTGCCTTCTTTTTGATGTGCTGACACTCAAGAAAGGCATGTGATCTTCTAAAACTGTGGCAGCCCTTGCAAGTTTGTAGTAAATTGTAAACTGATTTAATTTTTACTATTTTTAGCTGTCATACGGTAAAGCAATCCTTGCAATAGGTATTGCATGAAGTCAGCGGGAAAGATCAGGTAAAAAGATTGCTGTGCAGTCCACATGGCCTTGCCCTGGGATTGACGTCAGTGCTATCCATCGTTTGGAAATGTACATTCAGTGTATGCACGAGTTGATATCTGTAGACTTTGTCTACTGTTTAGAGAGTTGGGAGATGGACTTTACTCTCATTTGTGATTGAGAACTTGGATTCTGTTAAGCTGAAAGATCAATAATGCAGTACAGAAATTTCCAAAGAACTGAATGACAAAAGTCTTCTTCAAAGTCACATGTTACAGCCTATTAAGGAAAAAAATCCCTCAACTGTCTGCTAAAATGGCACATATAAATCTACAGGCTTCTACATTTATAGTAGGATGCCAATTGTTAATATGCCTGAGGCAACATTGATTCACCTTTCTTGTACAATATCTATAGTCATTAAAATACACTATTATCAATTAGTAACATACTGAGAAATTTGTTTTAGATAAAAGAATAACATTAACATAAAGAGCAACGTTAATACTCTTTAACATTACCAGAGTAAAAGCAACAGTATCTGAGAAATTAGATTTACAGTCCCTCACTGGCCATCTGCATCAATACTTTTAGTTAAGCCATCAGCTGTTAATTACTAATGTCTTTATGTTACCATCTGTGTATTGTCCTTTATGACTTATACTGTATTTTATGATGCAGGCTGTACTCTATCTACTGGGTGGAGGTACTGAATATCTACCTTTTACCCTTCTCCCTTGAAAAGTGGGGATTGCAATGTCAAACTTTTGGTCAGGGAGAACAACAACCAGAATTACATTAGGAGAGGGTACTGCTCCCCGTGTCCTTACAGCACTCCTGTGGAGTCTTCATCTCTTTGGCTTTGGTGCGGGAGCAGTGAAATGTGGAGGGCATGTATGGGAACAAGTGGAAGGGAAAAGCACTGCGGAAGGACTGAGCACTTGCTGAAGGCTTTGCAGAAGCCCGATCAGAACACTTCTAAACAATTTATCTCTGGGTTTTTATTTTTATTACTGCTGCACCTTACCTCTCAGTTACACTGGAATAAATCTGCAATCACTCCATTGAAGTTATATTATTGTAAATTGTCTTTAAGGGAAACATAGAATCATTTTGTTTGGAAAAGAACTTTAAGGCCATCAGGTCCAACCATTAAGCTAACACTGCCAAGCCCACCACTAAACCTTGTCCCTAAACACCACATCTATACGTCTTTTGAACACCAACGGGGATGGTGACTCCATCACCTCCCTGGGCAGCCTGCTCCAACATCTAACCACTCTTTCAGTAAAAGCCAATATCTTTTCTTTGTTATAGGATTAGACTAGTTCTCTTTATTATGGATTCTGAATATGAATAATAAAGTACAAGCCTTAGATACTTGTTTTGTATGTTAAACTCTATGTACTTAAATTTAAATGTGCTTAAAATGAAGAAAACACTTCACTGCTTTAGTGAGGAAGGGCTTTGCAGCTGAAGTTTTTAATCTAAAGTTCATTATCTAAATCCCAGTAAATTAAGTGGCTTGTTTCCACAATTACTTAGTACCAAAATATGCTCACTGACTTCACACAAAGATGAAGCAGGTTATTAAAGTGTATACATATCTAGTGCCCAAATTCAAACTGTTAATCCCATTTATAACAACTGTAAATACATTTATTATTTTCATTTTATTGACTTCTGATCTGTTGATGTCATAAGATTGATCTTATGATTAAAGAAAAATATCAACACTCTGTAAACAGCAAAGAAGCAAAAATATTGAAGGCTTGAATGTACTGTTAATGATATTGAGGGAAAAAATTACTTTGTTAACCCTACTCTATAATATGGTTCATGAAGTTAACATGTTCTGGGGTAACCAAAACCAGTTTCTTTATGGGCTTCTGTTTGCTTTTATTATGATGGTAAAATCACAGCTTCATTTTCAATGATAAATTTCCAGCTTCATTTTTTATGATAAAAATCTTTTTAATTCAGTAGCAATGGCTTCTTAGCAAAAGAAGCAAAGTAAGACACAGGCAGATCTTAATGGAGACAGACTGTAGACCTGTGTAACTTTGCTTTGTACCAGAAAGTTCTGTGGGATATAACAGTGAGTTCTAAGTAAAAGACTAATTTCAGCTGCAGAATGCTGCGTGCTGTGAAGTGAAGGCTTTCAAAGTCTAAACACTTCCTGTATTTTTGTAGCACCAACCTCGTCACATAGGCACCTCAGGAAGTGAGACTACAAGGGAAATTTCCTTTTTAAAATAGTACAGCATTACTCCACCCTGCTGAAATGCACAGAATTGCATGTTTTTTCTACAGACCCCAAAAGTTTGATCTGATGCACCTCATGCAACTCTATCTTGCAAAATATTTTGCAGCCAGGCCTTATTTTGCCTGGATATCTGCCAGTGTGCTTAGATGGTAAGCTTTTGGGACTTCAATTGCTTTCTCCCACTGTTTTTGTATGCTCACAAGCAGTGTAGATGTGACAACAGTCTGGGACTCTTTTTAATTACTGTGAAGCAGAAATCTTTGAGAAGTTTCTGATGATAAAACTCATGAATGAAGATGTGGGATATTGTAGCAGTTGGGAGGCAAAAGTAATAGAGATGTGTTGAGATTTTTGATAAGATGCAAATACATGTGTTACAATGGTACAGAATCACTGGGACATTTGAATAGCAAATAGTATTTGGCTATTTAGATTTCTTGTGCAACTTGTGTTTTCTTGCATCTTTACACCGCAGAAATAGAAAAGCCTTTTGGTTCTTCTGTGAAGGTCAAGGCAAGGAAGAAAAACCCTCTTAATTACCAGAAACTCAAGGTGGTAGGCTAGCACGTAGAAGAAAGGTAGCTACATGGTGGTGAAAAAAGCAGATAACCACTGGTATTCCCTTTTACAGATAACCTGAGCTCAAATTATGTCTCAGAAAGGTGGGATAGTTAGCAAATGATCAGCTAATACACTCCTTCATTGGCTAAACTCTTACTGTGCTGTAAGTCTCAGATATGGGAGTCACACAACTCCAGTGAGAGGCTTGGCTTAGTTAAACCAAGTGACCAGCTGGTTGAGCATGTTCCCTTCCCCCAGTGTACATTTCTCACCTTATTTATTGCATTTTCTTATGTTCTTACTCTCTCCTTCTTGTCCTATTTCACCTTTTTGCCTCAATCTTACAAGCTCAGTTCTACAAACCCTTCTTGTGTCTCTGGCAATTGCCAGTTTGAGTATTTTGTTGTGGACATAGAAGAAAAGCCCTCTGAGAAAAACTTCAGAGCCAGGCAATGAACAGTATTAATTGTCCTTCTTTTCACAGAATAAACAACCATAAATATGAGGAAAAGGAGACAGAAAAGTTGCCTGAGACTGAATCAGCTCAGATGCATTGACTGCAGAGACAGAGTAGTATGCCAACCAAACTGGGATGAGGAATGGATTAGAAACCTCCTAAGTAGTTTAATAAAAAGCCCACAAAGAAATGGCAATGCAAATGTCACTCAGGAGCATATTTTAGAAAGATCAAATGCTTATGCCCAGAGTTGTTGAGCAATGCTGGATAATCTAATGAAAATATTTTCTTTCTTTGTGTTTCTCAGGGAGAAGATGCAGTTTTAAAGTATCAAGATCTTACTGAGCCATTGGAGCATGAGGAGGGTCAGGCCCTGGCTCAGCTGGGGGAAAAACAGACAAAGCAGAAAGAGCTAGAGTTTTCTTTGGGTGGTTGTATATTGTCTCAGAAGAAAGAAGGGGACACATACTGACTTCTGTTTTACCTGCTTGAGATTTAAGGAGAGGTTAACATCCACTGTGCTAAAACTAAGGCTAGGATTACTTGCTGTGATCTCTGAATCTAATCTTTTGAATGAAAACAGGAACTGCTATGGAATACACAGCACTCTTTTCCAGTCTACTTCCCACAGGACAGTTGTAGGAGTTCCAACCCCTTGAACAGTCTCAGACAGCTCCTGCAACTCACGTCAGTCTGTCTTTCCTGCCAGAATTACGATGCCTCAGGTCTAGGATGTGCAAAATTCAGCTCTGGATCAGCAGCAGTTCTGGTAGATCTTGGCTTGTGTGTGAGGTGTGTGAGACAGGACCTGGAAACGTGCTTTCCTTCCAGGAAGGCACAAGATAAATTTCAACTGTGTGTGGCAGAGTTCTTGATGATGGTCTTTTTGGTGAACTGCTTTTATACCTTTATTTTTCTTCTGAAGCCTTTTTCTGAAGTCCCTCTACAGGACACTTATTATTGTGATATCTTGCTTTACTTACTGGAGAAGTAAAAGTATAATATTGTATAAGATGTTTATAATATTGTTGTAAGAATTCTGTCATGGCTCATCTCTAAGGTATGTGAGTGAGTATGCTTGTAGTTTTACTAAGCATTGCATTTGTAGGTGGCTTTTCCTGTCACTGTGGTTTAATTAAACAGAATTTTCTCACAATGTGCATCAGCTTTTGTTGTGTCGGTTAGAAAGGAAAAAACACTGAGAAATGACGTTCAATTGACATCGTAAGCCAGACACGCATATCTCAAGTAGATGCTGATTTGAGGAATGGGAGGTTGTTGACTTCAGGGCTGTAGAATATGTTCTTGTTTTCTTTCGTTTGATGTAGAATCCCAGTAAACAAAATAACAATGATGCAAAGGAAATATGCTGTAAATATTACTTCCATGCTCATAGTGGCTGTAGAGGTTCACTGTGTTCTCTCTCTCAGTGTCATTTGAGGTCTCAAAAGATCAAGAAAGTTAGCCAATCAAAAGATGGATTTAAATTATGCTCTTCATCATTATGCTGGCAGAATTATCTACACAGTGTAGCTGTGGATATCCTGTCAAATAAAATGAATGCACAAAGGCTTTGTAGCAGCATTGCAGATGTGTATGGACACTTGCCCAACCAGTTAATCTTCAGACAACTCCACTCTGGGCCTGTGAGTTTGCCTGGTATAAAAAAAAATATTATCAGGTATTAGAGATCCACCCAAAATGTCACATATTTCAGAAGTTTAGGTATTTGTGACCCTTCAGTGTAATATGAGAGCTTTGTTCATTCCTTACCCAAAAGAAGTGAGGGCCTACCCAAACATCCAGTACTAAATGTCCACATTGTACTAGGTAATAATTTGCCCAATGCTTATAAACATTGAGCTTTGAAACATTTAAGGTGATGTCTAGGCATCAGCTATGCTGTCATAGCTAGGAAATTCTTGAATGAAGAAAAGTGGAGCAAAAGTGTTGAAAACTTGAGACCAGATTTTTAGCTGCATTGCACTTCTATTGTGCCATTAGGCTCAGCAGAGCTGGAAAGCAAGTTAGGCTGGCTGCTGGGTTATTGGAGCAACCCACATGTGGACAGGCCAGGCATGACTCACTGTCAAGTTTCCCTTTGCCTTAGGTGTAAAGTGCATAGCTGAAAGAAGTCTAGGGTGTCTGATAACCCCAGATACTGGACAGGCTGTCATGTAAACCAAAAAGAGCTAAGGTGGGAGCAATTATTAATTAAAGTGGGGCTGTTCAGCCTGGAGAAGAGAAGACTCCAGGTAGACTTTATTGCAGCCTTTCAGTACTTAAGGGGGCCTATAAGAAAGATGGGAACAGACTTTTTAGCAGGGTCTGCCTGTTGTGACAGGACAAGGGGTAATGGTTTTAAACTAAAAGAGGGTAAATTTAGACTAGATATAAGGAAGAAATTTTTTACAATGAGGGTGGCTGAACAATGGAATGGGTTTCCCAGAGAGGTGGTAGAAACCCCATCCCTGGAAACATTCAAGGTCAGGTGGGACGGGGGGCTGAGCAACCTGATCTAGCTAAAGATGTCCTTGCTCACAGGTTAGACTAGATGACCTTTAAAAGTCCCTTCCAACCCAAACTATTCTATAACTCTATGAATTATACCCCAGGGACTGCTGACTAGGCCTCTAGCTTTTATTCTTGCATGAACAGATGGGTGAAATACAAGGTTTGCATGAACTTGCAGGAAAAGAACAGGTAGACAGATGAACTTGTCTGTACTGACTTGTCTCATTTCTCCTTGCCATCAGAGCAGAATTTGATTGCCAAGCTAATTTGTCTCTTTAACTCATTTTAAGAGGTCATAAATGAACTCATTGCCGAGGATACAGCCATTCTAGAGGAACCAGTGCCAGGATCTTTTTATCTATCCGTTGACTGCGTGCTGCTGGAATAGCTGTCCAGGCCTTGCGCCAGGTCTGCCAGTGTGTGGGTGTGTGAATAAGCAAGTTATTGCTTCAGTGGTTGGCGCAGGAGAGTTGGCCTCTGCCTCCCACCTAGCTTAAAGGTGTTCACCTTGAAGCACTCAGTTACTGGAAATTGCACACACATGCACACACACCCACAAACCCTCTCCAACTCCCTCTTTTGTTAGATTTCTATATGAAGAGGTTTATATATAAATGGATTTTTGGATTATATAAGGGATTTTTTTTTCAGAAAGTGTTAACCCTCTATGAAAAGCTCATGGTCTTCCAGTGATCTTACATCCGCTGTACGATCCGTTGTCTTATGTGCTAATCTGGCTATAAGTAAATGAATAAGGTCTTTTTTAAAAGAAGAATGTAATTTAATAATGTATAATGTAATAGAGGATGTATAATGTAATCTAATCTTGAACCAAATGTCAACAGAAAGATTTGATTTGTTTGATATGTTCAGAAACCCTAGATAAAGTCCCTAAATAGCTGTATGACTAGCACCATTTTTATTTTTAGGTACTACTAAACAAAGGATATCAGAAGTTTTTGCCTTGCTTTGTCCTTAGAGGTCTGTTTTCTGTAAATAAATTCACAGAAGGGCAGAAGGACAAAAATCCACAGGACAAGAACACAGCCCTAGGTGACAAAGTATCATGTCGAAAAGTTAGTGTATATGCTGTTCAACATGAAGAATAATACCCTGAAAGTATACTGTATAATAGTGCAATAAATCCTGTTATCTGTAGGCTACCGTGATTTCACATTTACAAGTAGAAAAATACTCTTATCCTAATACCTTATCATTATCCTAACATCATACTTTGAACATCATTATTTTGCACCGAGATCTGAAAATTATTAATCTTGTAAAAAACACCAGAAACAAACATCTCCTGTATAAATCTGTTCTAACTGCAGTGTATGTCTGGTAGAAATGATTTGAATTCAGTCAGTGGTGCACGGAAGAAACATCTTCATCTTAGCATTCCTTGTCTTGTCTCCTTTAACCCATACAACACAGTGTCAAGGTTCTAGTTTGTAAACTGAACAAGGAAGTGAAAAATAATGGTGTTGGTCACTAATCATTGGTACAGCTATGTAAGAGTGGGTCTGTTGAGCAAGAAGCTTGCCTTTCAACATGTTTTCTAATTTCAACAATCAAAATATGTTCTATAAATCTAATTTTTCAAAATGCATATTGATGGATGGAGCCTTTGTAAAAATTAACCTAATGAGGCAGTCAGCTTTCCATGCCTCTTGATTCTTCCTCACAAAAAAGATTCTTTTCAAGCAGACTCCCATTTACTTCCCACGCAAGTAGATACGTCAGTCCCTTCCATCCAATGTGTACACTTAATCAGGGTCCAGACAGAATTACTGTCTCTGTGATTTTCGAGAGAAGGGAAATAGAAATAAACTTATATTTTGAATAAACATCTGAAATTCCCCCTACACTTCAAAATGGCAGCAGCTATTTTCCACAAAAATAATAAAACCATGATTTGATTCCTACAAACCATTCCATGAAAATTTTCAGCTGCTATCGTACATCATGATGGGATACACTGCTTGATGAGTAAGAGGAATATGTATTCAGAGGTGAAAATGTTATATATGTATGCACTATTAATACTATGAAGCTGATTTAGCTGTTCTGTGTTAAAGGTTATAATAATTTCATAATTTATCATACTTTCCTTTAAAGTGTCCTAACACTAGAAAGCATGCATATAGGGAAAATTCCATGACAACCCATGCAGAGTTCACAGCGTTCATCTGTCTTACTTCTCATAGTGCACAGGTTGTCTTGCAATGAATGCAGAAGAGATGCTGTCGAGTGATTTACCCCCCAAAATTTACATATATCTCCAAGGATGCTCTAAATTGTTCATGGGAGACATCACCTCTCTCCTTTGACTGTAGTGGGAGCTTCAGAAGCTGCCCAGACTAGCTGATGGGTCTCTCTACTGATGCTGAGCCAGCACCAAGTAAGGTGAACCTCACCTTGAATGACCAGAATTGAACGAGAGTGGCCACCTCTTACACAAACTGATTACTAGGAAAACACTAAGGTGAAAGAGGGAGACAACTCCATGTGTCATGTGTGTGTAAAACAATAAGGTTTTAAACTTAATATACATTCCACTGGTGGAAAACATTAATCAATATAACTGTGGAAGAGGAAAGGGAAAAATTAAATTTAACACTAGTCCTTTCAGACGTGAAACAATTTCAGGGACATTTTAAAAGCAGAAGGCTCCATGCAACATGCCTGGTTTCTGTGGATCTCCTGTTGACTGCAGAGCGAATGCCACAGAGTTGGTGCCTGTGTACAGAGATGCTGAGACATAATTAATGTGCTAATTATAAAGGCCTGGTGTGTCTTTCTGCTTTAATGCATATTCTCCTTTGCAGTGTTTCTTACTATTTTGCCTATGGGGGAAATTTTGTCATAATCGTGTGGAAGCAAAAGTGGAGCGTTTGGAAAATCGGAGCAAGTACACTGCATGAACCTGTAGTGTTTTATGAACTGGGAGGCAAACAGCATGTTGCTAAATAACTTAGCAAAGTTGGAAACAATTGCCTGCTAGGCAGCACAGACTAACAGTTAAAGACAGAATTTTTTGGGATGGTACTCTATGGATACAAAAGTACCTACTTTTCCCGTCTGATCTCCAGATTCCGTTTTTTGCAACAAAAAGCTCTCATGTTTTGGAGAGTCATGCAGGTTCTGTGAAACTGTAATGGGATCCTATATACAAAATTTTAAGTACATTTTCCAGAAAAAAAGCTTCTCCAGTTTCCTTGCTTTTTACAGCTGCTACCTCTGTACTTGTAACTGAAATTATTTGAAGAACAGATTTTTGAAGAATGAACTCCCACTTAGACCTTGGATTTGGTTTTATAGTCACAGTCAATAACTGTAGGAGTAGTTGTTGCTATTACCAGAACTTGTCCATTATTTTTATTTTAAAGATGAGGAATATAATTTTATTTTAAAGATAAGCAATTAAGGCTAGGATTTTCAAAGTACAAAAGTTGGACTATTCCTGTGTGATTTGCAGTAAGTCTCTTTCATAAAAAACTTGACGCATCTTATTATAATTGAGTGTTTGAATCTCTGGGTTCAGTTGATGACTGTTGTAACTTTCAACCAGCTAAACATCCACAATGACTTACATATTTTCACACCAGCTCAGTACCTCTAAAATTGTACTCAGAGCAGTTGCATGATAGAGATCTAAATATTAAGTTTCTCCAAATCACAATGCTTCTAAAATAGATTTGGTTGAGTCACTTGAAATCAGACAATGGAAGAAATCAGGTGTCTCTGTTGTTCAGTCTAGTAGTAAACCCACTGGCCTGTTTCTTCAGAAGTCCAGTACAGATTTCTGTTTGATGGTACACTGAAATGGTGATTTTTCATTTGCCACTTAGCTAAGCAGCAACTGTCAAAGCATAAGAACACATTTCTCTATATTGGTTTAGAAAACAGTGCCAGATTATGAATGGAGTAATCATGTTTTATCCAGTTGCCTTGTTCAACGAACATCCTGTAACTAGTGAACCAAGCTTAATTTAGCAAATATTTGTTCTACATTTAGCTTTTCCCCAACACATCAGCTCTTTATCATCAAGAAGCTTGGACATTCTTTTGGTTCATTTTCACTACAGACAATGTTGTACCTAGCTATCCAACTTGTACTTTCTGTTCTATGCCATACAACACAATTCAAATCTGGGACAAAAATTAAAGTAAAGTAAAGTAAAGCTCATGGAGTTTTTAATTGCAGTGGTGGTAAATTCTGTTTCCAAGATTAATACAATACCCCCTTAATACAATATTGGGTTTTATTCATTCTCTGTCTGCTTAAGGATTTTCTCACAAGCTCCTGAAGAGCAGTGAGAAGCAGTCAAATCACAAGTTGACAGGATGACAATGCAAATTGAACATGAAAAAATGGAGACGTAGTTATAAAAATCAGGACACAAATCTGTGAGTACAAATGCAAAACTTACATTTATACAGTCAATTGCACAAATAAAGGATGAGGCCAGCTATTGAGATTTCATTTCTTATGTGTGGGGGTTTTAGTGGATCCTGAGCTAAACAAGAACATCAATATCAGGTTGCTGTGAAAAGATAAACACCAGACTTGGCTGCATAATGCAAGGCATGAGTTGTGCTTGTGCTCTACCCAGCATGGTTAAGGCCTCAGCTGGATTACTAGCTGTCATGGGTAAGGAAGATTCAGACTTACTGAAAGCATTTTGAAGGACAGCAACGAGAATGATCGGGGATGTACAAGGTACAACTAAACAAACAGCGAGGTTTAACTTCAGGAAGAGATGATGGGGGCTGTGGGGAGAAAGAAGAATGTAGAATGGCACCATGTGCGAAATGGAGATGGAAAGATGAGCAACATAAACTTTTTCCCTCTTCCCATGGCACAGATCCTTTCCATGTCTGATTTTCTGACAGTCTCTGGTTATGGGATATTTAACTGTGAAATTGCCAGAGCATTGTTAGTGGCTGTCTGACTTGTCTCCTTACTGACCCTTCTTCTTGACAGTTGCCTCCAAAGAATATGATGTCTGGGGGGCATAAGTGTGTGGGTTTTTTTCTGACTGTGTTAGAGAACACTGTGACTCAGGCCTAAAGAATTAAAACCTTTCTTTAGTTGCTGAATAGACATAGAAAAGCAGCAGCATATATTTTTCTGTTATAGGAATGAGACATTATATTCCTGTGTGTTTAACCTCTGACATTGCTCCTGACATCATCAACATGTCAGATGCATGGGGACAGCCTAAAACTACCAAGCTCATATTTACAGATTTTAAAGGGAAAATAATGGATCTGCTACCCCAGTTTTCTTCCTAAATGTGCCCAGAAATACTGCATGACTTCACTGACTGAACAGTCATGGCTCAGCATAAATAAGCACTGAGCCCATTTTGAACCAGGGATTTAGAGTGAGAATTTCTCTTGTTCCCATAATCATCCTAACTTTCTCTGAATTATTTAATTGCTGTGTTCAAGTCTAATTGGTGTGAGTAAACATTAGATTATTCTTCCTGAATGAAGTAACGTAGAACTATCCACAGTATTTTCTGTTGTGAATGGTTTCATATAAAACAATGATTTCAGTGCCGATAATCAGTAAACTTCAGTCTTCCGTGTCAATACAGGTTAAAGGAAAGTGCATTTTCCAATAGAAAACACTGCTGTGCAAAATTGTGTGACACAGCTATGGGAACTCATGAGATTCCTGGGTCAAAATCCTCAGGGACAGTTAAAACACTGTCATACACTGTTAACATAACAGGGAGATAGTCTTCAGAGGAAGATGGATTGCAGCAGCTCAGGAGATAGTATCTCACTTTCTGAGGGAAATCCGTTTGTTTGTGTTGTGCTGCTCCTATTTCTACTTCCAATGACTATTTATCCATTTGACAGGTTCAACCACGTCTGACAGAGATGAGATTTAAAACCCCTGGTATCCAGCCTTGTGCAGCCCACAGAGCTGTCCTAGCTGTGCAGGGGCAATGTGTCCTGCTTGGCTCCAAGCCTGTGTCTTGCACTAGGAGGCAAAATGAATGTAAATACAGGCTATGGAGAAGAGCTGGAGTCAGGGCATTACCAAGCAACCCTGGGAAACAAAGCTATAGGGAATCAAGTTTCATATGTGCTGCTGCTGCTCATAGAACTGTTTGTTTTTCAGAGATCAGTCAGTGTGCCACAAAGGTCACAGATAGCTTTTTTGTGGGCAATCTTTATCTTTCCGTTCTGGAGGCTTTGGTTTCTATTCAAATCAAGAAAAGAGAAACAGATTTGTATAACAACTGGCTGATGCACATCTGCACTTCAGCTTCAAGGCTGCAGATATTTATTCTGACATTGTCTAGAGCCAAACAAATGGGACTAATTCTCCTTCCCATCCTGGCCAAGACCAAACTGCTGAGCTTGGTGCCAGAGGGCGCCTGAGGGAGACAGTCTTAGCTTCCCCGTGGTCACAGAGGGTCTTTGTCTAGGGCATGGTATGGTCCTGAGTCTGTCACAGCCTTTCCTGCCTCTGTGCTCTTTCTATGAGGGGAAAAATAGTGGATAGTCCATGCAGCAGCAGAGCCATGCCCTCTGGTTTCCCCCAGCTGGTCTGCTCTCCATCTATAAACTCTCTGAGTTATTATTCTTCAACCATTTGACTGGTCATGAGGCTCTGTGAGGATATTTAGGAAAGGACTGGTTTTTTTAGGACTGGTTGCTCAGGTGTAAACAAGCCCATCATGGTGAGAAGGCTGAGGAGAGTGCAGAAGCTGTGCTGCTGCCAGTACTCTGTTAACACTAGGGGTAAGGATGATCTTGTGGTTATGATGTGTAAATGGAAACAAGTGACCAAGAGGATGGAGATTCTATTCAGGTATCAGTAGTCTGTCTGTTTCAGTGTTTCTGACCATGCAGCTGGCATGGTGGCACATCCCTACCACTCACATCTTTGGTGAAGAGTAATTCATTGGGATAAGAGGGCATGGCATGCAGATGAGTGTTTCTAGATGAACCAAACAAGTAGGAACACATCTCCATTTATTTTTTGTCTTCATTATTAGAGGCTGGAGTGATCTGAGCACCTCACTGAGCTCACAATTGGGCCCTGATTTGGTCTACTATTGTACATACCACGAGAAACAGAGCAACTTTTATGGCACTTCCTTCCAGCATGAATGCTGTCCCCTGATAATCAATTGATCTGGTTTTAATTTGTTGTGAGCAAATCTCACATTTTTCTGTGGCTGATTTGCATCCTGCAGGGACTGTTTCTCCCCCCCCTCAAACTGATGTTGCAACTGGAATAATGCTTAGAACATTTATAGTGCCTTTTTTTTTTTTTTTTCATGCTCTCATAAACAGTCTGTGAACTGCTTTTCCTTTTCCAGTTTCACTGTGTATATTTCCAGGCCACCCAAAGGGACTCTTGCTCTTAGTAAGGGCTATTTAGCTTCCTTTGAAACATGACAGTGAGCTAAGCTTGAATTTTTTTTCAAATACATCTAATTTTTTTGAAGGAAATAGAATCATAGAACAGTTTGGGCTGGAAGGGACCTTTAAAGATTGTCTAATTCAACCCCCCTGCAGTGAGCAGGGACATCTTTAGCTGGATCAGGTTGCACAGAGCCCCATCCAGCCTGACCTTGGTTGTTTCCAGGGATGGGGCTTCTACCGCCTCTCCGGGAAACCTGTTCCAGTGTTCCAACCAGCCACCCTCATTTTAAAAAATTTCTTCCTTATCTATTCTATGATCCTATGATTCTATGAATTCCTCACCCACCAAACAGTCCACCCATCAAATCGAATTCGAAGAGAAGGATGTTGTGGGGGACCGTGTCAAAGGCCTTGCAGAAGTCCAGATAGATGGCATCCATAGCTCTTCCCTTGTCCACTGAGGTAGTCACTGCATCATAGGCAGCCACTAGGTTGTTCAGGCAGGGCTTGCCCTTGGTGAAGCCATGCTGGCTGTCTCAAATCACCTCCCTGTCCTCCATGCGTCTTTATACAGCTTCTAGAAGATCTGTTCCACAATCTTCCCAGGCACAGAGGGGAGGCTGACAGGTTGGTAGTTCCCAGTGTTCTCCTTTCTATCCTTTGAAAAAATAGTTGCAACAATTCCCTTTTTCCAGTCTCCAGGGACTTCACCTGACTGCCAGAACTTTGCAAACATCATGGAAAGTGGCTTGGCAACTACATCAGCCAACTCCCTCAGGACTCTGGGATGCACCTCGTCAGGTCCCATAGGCTGCTGTATGTTCATGTTCCTCAGGTGTTCACAAACCTGACCATCTCTTACAGTGGGAGGGATTTTGCTCCCTTAGTCCTCATCATGCGGCCCCTCCTCATGAGAGGTGTGGAAAGAGAGGTTGCCAGTGAAGACTGAGGCAAAAATGCTCGAGTTCCTCAGCCTTCTCCTTGTCCATTGTTTGTTACCAGTTTGCCAAATCTTTCTCATCAGGGGGTATGTTTTCTTTAACATTTCTTTTCTGGCTGACATGCCTACAGAGGCCCTTATTATTATTCCTCGCAACCCTTGCCAAGCTCAGCTCCAGCAGCGCCTTGGCCTTCCTGACCCCATCCCTACAGAGCCAGGCAGTGTCCCTGTACTCTTCCCAGGGTACCTGTCCCTGCTTCCACTACCTGTGCATTTCCTTCTTGCCCTTTTGTCTGATCAGCAGGTCTTGACTCAGCCATGCCAGTTTCTTGCTTTGCCTTCCCGATTTCTTACACCTGGGGATTGGGAGCTCTTACACTCTGTGGAAAGTGTCCTTAAAGGTCTGCCAGCTCTGTTCTGTGCCCTTGTCCCTGAGGGCAGTTTCCCAGGGTGTCCCGTTGCCTGACTCCTTGAACAGCTGGAAGTTTGCTTTCCTAAAACTCAGGGTCTTGACTTTACTTTTCACCTGTCCCATATCCCTCAGGACTGTGGACTCTGCCAGTGCACGATCACTGCAGCCCAGGCTGACTCCAATCTTGACATCACCAATTAGCTCACTTGCCTTGGTGACCATCAGGTGCAGTACTGCATCACCTCTCGTATAGCTGTTTATTACCTGGCTTACGTAGTTCTTCTTGCACTCCAGGAGTCTCCCGGATTGCCTACAGCTCTCCATGATAATTTTCCAGCAGATGTCGGGGTGGTGCAAGTCCCCCAGCAGGACAAGAGCCTGTCAGCGTGAAGCTTCCTTGTGCCTGGAATAAGACCTCATCAATAGACTCCCCTTGATTGGGTGGCCTGTAGTTGACTCCAACCACAAGGTTGCCTTTATTGCCTCAGTCTCTAATTCTCACCTGTAAGCAGCTTTCAACCTGCTTGTGGCTATTCTTCAAAGACAGCTCTTCACGCTCTATCCATTTCTTGACATAGAGGGCAACGCCTCTGCCCCTCTTTCCTCTCCTGTCTCTTCTGAGTGCTCTGTAGCCATCGATAGCCACACTCCACTGCTCTGCATATTGGTTCAAAAACAGGCTGTATGAACCAAAGATGTAAATCCTGTTCAGTGGGACTGCTATCAGTGCAAAACTCAATTCACCGTCTTCTATCTAGCCCAAACTAACTCCGAGATAAAAGGCTTCCAAAGACTTTATATCGACTTCAAGGTAGGGCAGGATCTGGCCCTTTATCTTTTGTTTATTTTAGGTGGTTTGATATTATTGCAGATGAACTTGGAGAGCTTCTCCTCCCGCAAGAACATACTTAAGCACAGAAAGTTACCTTAAGCTGCAGCATGTTTATTGTTTAATTAGATATAAAATATCAGTCTTCAGTGGGAGCAAAAATGCTTATTTAATGTCACATATTTTTGATTTTGCAGGTCTCACTGCTACCCTCTGATAGTGTCACTGCGAAGACATACACCATTATTCTATCAATAAGCTTGCAAAATACTGTGGCCAGACTCCTCATGGAGGTGTTGTACAGATAACAGCCTTAATGACTATGTACATATAAGTTTTTTTAAATGGTGAAATAGTGTTCAAAAGCCTCATAAATTGTCTTAAATCAAACAGAATCGAAAAATAGCATGAGATGTTGTTTTTGTTGAATAGACTCTAACCAGTCCCATGGTTTTGGTGTTGAATTTATTTAAGAGATTGCCCGTTTCTAGACTTTGCTGTTGTAAAAGGGTAGGTGTAAAGGGGCTTTAAATAACAACACTCACAAAAGAAATAAAGGTGATAGTTGTCAGCAACTCTGTTCCCAACCAGGAATCAAGTTTCACAATACAGCAAAAAGTTAGACGAGAAATAATTCTCTAGAATGAAGGAAAGAGTTGGAAAATATTGTGAGATTAACTGTAATCATGATATACCATTAGATGATTTTGTAAGTTTTTCGTGTTAATTTTCTGTGATCTCTGATTATTTTTTTCTTGGTGTGACTATATGAAGGAAATATATTTTAGTCTGATATGACTACTTACTAGGAGATTATTTTAAATGTTGAATTGGCTTGCCAATTGTGTTGGTTGGTTCAATAAATTAGACAGACCTTGAGAAAATTAATGCTATACAGCTGTGTAACAGAATGAAATCTGCTTGCAACTTGACTGGGGGTGTGTGTGTATATATATATGTACAAACATGTATATATTCACCTGCAAATCGAGTATACACATGTGTGAATTCTCTCTCCTACACACATAAGCACAGACACAGATTTAACAGCCTTAATTTTCTTCTTTTCAGCTGCATCTGCCCTGACAGCTCTCAGATATCTCACCCGTAAAAGGGTATTTTACATCATTACTAGTCATTGGAAAAGATATTCACTGAGATGGATAAAATCTTTTCTTGAGATACAAACCACTTTTCCCAACTCATACTCTGGGTTACTCTGAGTGAAACTTCATGAGAAAATAAAGGGACTTCTCTAGCTTATGCACGGTTGCCTGTAGAATATAGAAAATATTTTGCAAATAATTTAATTGCTTTTTAAAAACAGCACAAAAAATCTTGTCTAATGGAAAATGTCAGGCAGCTGAAACCTATGAGTTTGCACGCACTCTCCAGTAACAAAATAGTCTGAATGACAAATAGAACAATAGTAAATAATCATTCAAATGCTTACCTTGCATGATGGTGAGTCACTGCACAGACACTTTCAACATGCATCTTTTCTCTGAAGCTGACCGATTTACCTACACATTGTTTCCCAAGTGTCTTGGATATGCATGGCTGTGAGGGATCTTGAAAGATCCACTGAAGACATCCTCTTGCTTGGAAGAGGATCGACTACATTGAGACCATCTATAACGATGTCTGTCTTAAAACCCTCTAGCGAAGGTCTTTCTCCAACAATTGTAGGTAGTTTTTTCCAGTGCTAGACTCACTTTATTGTTAAAAAATTATTCTTGAAAGCAGCATTTTTTTAAAGAACAGATTAAATTGAATTCTTTTCCTGCCCTCAGTGGACACGAAGAACAATTGAATGCCGTCATCACAGTGTTAGGATTTCTTCTTTTTACTCTGCGCTTTATTAACCTAAACACTGCAAGTGTTTCAAGCTACTCATCTTACCCTGAGGAAAGTCCTTGGAAAGGGAACCAGATTTGCTTTCTTAGTCATTGTCCAGTTGCTGGTATGGTGGGTGTTAAGCCTGAAGCTGTTTTTACAACAGAAAGAAATTAGAAGAGCACAACTGCAGGAATATCTTGCAGAGCTAGCTTCATCACACATTGACGTAAAACACACACATATTTTCATAGCATATGAGTCTCTGTCTAGCTATTTCATCACAGTGAACTTTGGGGTCTTCAAATTGACTTCTTGTATCCTGTTTCTTTCCACTGTACAGAAATTATACAAAGACTATCATTGATGAATTTTGTCAGTCACATGAAACATTGTCCTGACCTTAAACAAGTTAGTTTAATCAACAAATGGAGTTCTTCAGTTACCTCAGCTCCTCAGTAGTCTGCGGAGTCCTCACTTTCCAACATTTCATGGATGTAACAAGGAACCTCTGTTTAGTGACTGCTGTTTAAGACGTTACTGTGAATTTTCTTAGTTTTTGTGCAATTTCAATTAATATGTGTTTTGAAAAGTATCTGAAAGAAAAGATTCCAGGAGATAAATACCCTTACAGGTCTGACACCCATTATTTTCTTTCCAGCTGTGCCTGAAAAAATCAGTGGCAAATAAGCCACGAGGTATACCGCCTTAAAAAGAAGTTAAGGTTATATTTTACTCTAGCTGATGTGGAGGACAAACTCCTATCAACTTCTGTAGTATTGGTTTAGGGCTTTAGTGAATGTATACTCATATCAGCTAACATGGGCCAATAACCACATAAACCTAATATTCCTTCTAGAAACATACTTATTGCTGTATTTGAATTCAAGTCAGACTTCACTCTTGCACTGCGGAGTCCATGGAACCAGCCCGTATCTTGGTGCAGGACAATGTGTGCCTGGTCCCTCTTGCCCTAGAGCAGAGGTTGCAGGGGCTGGGCATCAGAGAAGCCTCATGACTGCTACGGGTGGTCTGAGCTTCTCCAGTTCCTATCCTGCTGTGGTCTCAACCCAAGTGTGGAAGCAGTGGGAAGGCTATAGCATAAAACAGTAATGGGATCTCTTAAATGCATTAATTTCCTGTCCTTTTGCCATATCCTTTCTTTCTCTCTAAGAACTTTGCACGTAGTCAATTCCTTTCAAATGATTCAGATAAACACAAATAGACTATATGGAAAAAGGATTGTGTTAGAATTATTCACTTCAGGACATCCAAAACCTACTATCAACTATTCCGAACATTAGCTTTGGGTCAGCACAGTGTGTTGAAATGGTTTGCATCTATGGGAGACTGGCTGTGTACTGTCCAGTTTGCTAATTCCCAGGCATGTCTTTATCTAACAAAATATGTCCTCTTCCTCTGCAGAAGAGACATTACAAATAAGCATTTAAATCAGGAATTTCCAATATTTAAAAGTGTTTTATGATGTGTCTTCTGAGGTTGCAGTTGAAGTAAGAAACTTGTACTTGAAGCCAAACAGCTGCTAGAAATAGGGCAAATGTATTTAATTTGAACAATGCTGCAAGTTTCCAGTTTTAATATAAAACTGTAACTTGTGCAAGACTTAGAAATCCCACCCTCGTCAAATCAGGAAATTCAGACTGCAAGATCAACAGCTTCACATTGATTTCATTAATCTTTTAAAAATGTATACCCTTTTGAGTGTAATGTGTAGTTGTCAGCCACCTTCCTTTTAGCTCATAATTTATCAACACAGATATAATGAACGTAAATATAATGCGTCTGTTAGCTGATTTATTTTTACGGTGTGTAAACTGCATTATTTTTTATCCTAAACATCGATTTCTATTTGTAAAGCGTGAAATAAACTATTAGTTTTATTTGTCTCAATCTCCATAATAACATCTATGCCGTGCTTGCCAAAAGCCCCATTAAAGACATATGTGTTTTGACTCAGTAGTTCCAGTGACAGAATGTGTACCAGTTCTTAGCAGCTGGAGTTAAACTGGTTACTGAAAATCAAACTAAACAGTCTGAGAGCTACTTGTGAAAAGTGTTTTTGGTAGTCTAACTAGAGTTTTACAAAGTAAAGTTTCAAGCTTGAGCTTAAAAATAACTGTCCCTAAGTCCCATTTCCAATCAGATAGCACCCACAGCTTGCTAATTTGTTCATGAAGGATGACACATTATTTGAACGAGGATTGTATTGGTGATTATGTGCTTACTTGATTCTCTCAGTAATATATAATAATTGCAAATGATATTTATCTTGAAGCAAGCTATTCTTGGAGGAGTGTATGATGTGATTCATGAATGGAAATGAGAAGAGAGGAGCACTTGTTCTTTTTCCCAGGAGCAGCCTCACTACTTTATTTGCCCTTCAGCGTGGGGTTGGGAGACTGGATTTTTGATCTGATGAAAAAACTCTGGCCTTGTATTTAACATCTGTATTTTTCATTTGAGAAAGTGATTTGGCAAGCAAGCTGATGGAGACTGCTAATTAAAAATCACTTTGATTTACACCAAAAATTTCAATGTGTCTAGTAAAATTCTTCAAAAGTGTAGGAGAACCTTTGGAAAGATGAGATGAAACTAACAGGAATTTGCTTCATGAAGAATCTGGATCACAGTTTACTGAGGGTAAAGAAAACTGGCTTCAATGAGCTATAAGTAAGAACCAAATCCACTGCTTTGCTCTGAGGGCAACCCTGGTAATATCACAGGGGATAAAACCAAAATCAGAAATAAAGAATACTTCAGAAGCATAGAGCTAGCAATGAGCATATTTTGCTGAGATGGTCAAGAAATTTGCAAAACACATGATCGATCATCAGAGAGAGGAAAGAAATAAAAGTCGATACAGCAAACTCATAAAATATCTGCTAAAATTTAGTCATACATATAAAATGCTTACTTAATTGTCATCTTGAAAAATATTGTGATAAAGGAAATAAACCAGCAGAGAAATACCTGCAAATATCAGAGGAAGTTCACAAGAATTAGGAACTTATATTCCATAGAACCAATTAATAGCGAGGTGTCTAGCTCCTTTAGCATCGTTTCCCTGTGATCATATGTATGCAATGCTGCGTTCATCAGTGAACTCCAGCTATTCATAAACCTGAGAGGATGACTGCCTTAGCAGGGTACGATTTTCACAAACCGCAGCACTAATGAAAACAAAATTATACGCTGCAGAGAATACTTGGTGATCAGAGGAGTGTTTGTTCCTGGTTTTGTGCTCTGGAAGATAAGCAGTGGAGTTCAGGCTGGTTGTTGTTTTACCTGGACACGTTCATCTATATAAATACTCTATTAACTTTTTTTCAGAACATAGGAACAAAATTTACATTTACAAAGTAAAGAAGAAGAGTGTACATGTACGCACCCAGGAAAATCTAGTTGAAATTTCTTGTTATCTGTAGTTTGATAAAAGATAAAATCTGTATTTCTCTTCCTTTTCTTGAAAATCCTATGTGCCCACATCACATAAAGAGAAAGTGCTGCGGAAATAAACCTTGTCGGTTAGTGAAAAAGGGAATGTGCATCCTGCCTCCAGCTGCTCAGTGAAGTGGAAATGCTAAGAGAATGGTTCCCTGTCATTCCCCATGGAAGAATGGGGTTGCAGCTACATGACCTGCATTGTGTTTTCCAAATGGCCAAAAATAAAGATGGGATGTAGTCAGTATGAACAGGGAACAAGAAAAGAGATGGCTTGTTGCTCCAGAGAATTGTCTTGGCTTGCTTTGTCTACTATCCGAAATGTAAAGACTCAAATGCTATCTCACCAAAAATTTCTACATTTTCTTCTTAAAGGTGCGGTTGAGTAAATTAAACTTTTTTGCAGAACACTTATTTGCAGTTATTTTCTTCAGAAAAGTCAACTTTATTTTTCTGTTTTGTTGTTTTGAAAGAGTGTGATAGTGACTCACACAACATCTGGGTACATTTTATAACCCAAGATACTGTTGTAGATGGATCATTGTAAAATGGCATTTTGTTATGATATCTAGCCCAGGAAAACTTGAGACAAAGGGACGTTGTTTAGCAGAACACTAGTGGGAACTACATACTTCTAACAAAAAACTTTTTCTTTAGAACATTTTTTTTGAGGGGAAAATACATGATAGTTGTAGTTGAATTGCTGCTTTCTATAGATGCTCTCCATCCTGTTTCAGATGTTATAGCACTGAGAAATCCCTCTGAA
This sequence comes from Leptosomus discolor, assembly GCF_034619465.1. NCBI lineage: Eukaryota > Metazoa > Chordata > Aves > Leptosomiformes > Leptosomidae > Leptosomus > Leptosomus discolor. Next base: position 78,373,615 of record NC_141419.1, read on the forward strand.
ATGGAAAATTAGCAGCCTTTGCTCCAATTCAGACTTCTTTGTGATTTCTCCTCCAGAAACTAAATACAAAAATGGTCTCTTTATGATCTATAAGGTATAAAAGAGCAAACATCTCCTGTCTGGATGTGCTAACCAGAGGTCTGGCTCTGAGAAGCATTTCCAGTGCAATAATTTAAAAGCAGCTGATGAGTCTTGGACACAGTTCAGGGCAGGAGAAGCCTTCCTAGATGCTAGCTGCTGGTAACAGCTGACAGGCCAAGGTAGCAGTCAGCATTGCTGACACACAAGCAAGATCGTGCCGTGCTCCTGTATCTGGTGCTGACCTTTTCAGCACCTTCAACCAGGTTCATGAAAATAAACATGTTTTTGTCACATCCTTTAAGGAACAGATCAACTGCATTTGCTTCCGGTCTAAACCAATGGTAAGAGCTACAGGCTGTGCTGACTTAATTTCAGCTTCCTTTCATTGACCATGTTGAAGCCTGGTGCGATTCATGAGGAGCTCAGATATCTTCAGGCATAGCACCATCTCTCAGCGGGGCAAGGCAAATGGCAGGACCAAAAGCAGATTCATCTGCTTGATGTTTATTTATTTCTGTGTGTCCACCTGACCCCAAAGGCCACTTGAAACAGTGTGAGCTCATTGAAGGGCTCTAGCCTGACCTAAAATCACAAAATCTTTTTATTTTCGTGAGATACTGTGGATGCAGCACAGTGTGGAGTAATAGAAAAATGCAAACAAGTCACTTCTGACTTTTGCTGCCATCTCTGTCAAGTGGCTGGCCTCAATTAAAATTTGTCTCTTACACAAGCAAAGCTATGTTACAAAAGCAGCACTGACAGGATTGTTAATATGAGCAAAACAATGTATTTTTTCTTTGTCTTATGCTTGGAAATGATTGAGTCATATTGGCTAAATTTTCACAAGAATTTTTCACTAGAAGCAGATATGCAGATGAGAAAGTTCATTGCAGAAATTTTGTGCTTCACAGCACAATAAGTGTTTTTTAAAGCAGGCATCAGGTGCTGTAGGCTGCCGGGTATCAGAGAGGGATCTTCATCTGTAATATAAAAATAAGAAAACAAAATATTACTTAAATCTGATAATGATGCAAGGGAACTGATTTTTTTTTTCATATGCCTATTTTACAGAAGAGATCTGGGGTTCCTTGCTCTGGAACTAACACTTGGAAGGGCTGCTTGCACCTGGAAGACAGTTCGATGTGGTTCATGAGAGCTGACAGAAGATGCAACCTAAATTCACAGTTTAGCTCTGAGAGTTTATGCCTGGATTCTTACATGTCCATCACCTTACTTTCAGCATGATGTACCCTCACTGCATGGTATCATTTGCCCATTCAGTGCATGTCATCAGGTGGATTTTAGCTTACTTCCTAGAAGAAGACATTGAAACTGGCTACAGTGACTCTCTGACAGAGCTGAGGTGTGAATCATGCCAGAGTCAGAAGTCTGGAGGTGGCTCCTTCTCTGAGACAAGATATTCTCTACAGTCAGATTTCTATGTGAACTATTCATTACTCCCCCAATTTTTCCAACTTCTACTTTCCAGTGAATGTTCTAGGAAAATAACTTTTCATCAGGGATAGTTTCAAGACCCAGTTTTAAACAGACAAGAGGATGGGATGATGGTGGTAGATAAGAGAAGTACTGAAATTGCACAACATTTTCTGCGCTTAACAGATCACTTATGGCAATAGCTATTAGAGACCACTGGAAGGTAAGGAAAGAGTGGACCTCAAAATGTGAACACATTGCCTCTGTGTCTCTCCTAATCCTTACAGATGTTTGCCTAATCTCTTCCTAAGGGCTGGTAATGGTGATGACTCTTCAGTGTGCGCAAGCCCTGTGTTCTAGTGCTTCACTGTTTTTGGGATTAGACAGTGTTTCTTTATGTTTTATCTGAGTTTACATGGCATGAAATCACGGTACCTTTTTTGTCCTGTTTGCTGAATGGAAAGAGGGCTGTTATCCCCTTCTTTTCCTGAGAGTCTTTTCTGTTCCTGAAGGGACGTATGTGCCAGATCTCAGGCTTCTCTTCAATATCCCAACCAACCTCATTTCCTTGAGCTTGTTCACACAAGTCATGTTTTCTGGTTCTTTGAGCATCTGACCACTCTCCTCTGCACTTCTTTCATTCACACAAAGCCAGTCCAGCACCCCAGATGGGGCCCTGCCAGAGCTAAGGAGAGCAGAAAGACTGCTTCTCATCTGGTGGGCCATGTTCCTCCAGCTGGAGATTCTTTACAGTATCATGATGGTGACCCTTGTTCTACCTGTAATTCATAATGATATTTAGATTCTTCTCTTCAGCACCGCTGCCCAAACTGGTTGTTCCTGTCTCCATGCAGTTGACACTTCTTGTCTGCAGATGGTATCCTGCAATTCTCTGATTTGTCACAAGTGTTTTGATTTCTCATTGTCTGCTCCAACATGGTGGTGATAACTGTCAGTTTGTGTCACTGCACCTGTAATAAACCTGTTGTCTGTTATCCTGACCAGTCATCTAGCGGGAATACTCAACAGTACTGGACCTTGGACAACTATCTATTGCTCATCTTGCTGTTATATTCATTAGGAATATATGTAACTCGAGATACAAACTAGAGCACAGGAAGTTCTGCCTCAACATGATGAAAAACTGCTTTGCCTTAAGGGTGGCAGAGCACTGGAACAGGCTGCCCAGGGAGGTTGTGGAATCTCCTTCCTTGGAGATACTCAAAACCCACCTGGATGCAGTCCTGTGCAACCTGCTCGAGGTGAACCTGCTTTGGCAGGGGGGTTGGACCAGTTGATCTCCAGAGGTCCCTTCCAACCCCTGCCATTCTGTGATTCTGTGGTAAAAATCCAGTAACTGAAATTAAATTGGGTGATCTGCAATGGCTTCATTCTAACTTTTATAAAAAAGCCCAGTATTGCCCTTTTTCAATGTTTTGGTCCAAGAATTTTCAGAGTTAATCACTCACCAATTCCGAGATTGCGTTGAACAGTTATTTTTTGCATCCTAGTTTGTCAGGATCCCATGATTTTAAAAATAAATTCTGTTGAAGAACATGATCTGGTCTCTATTTTGCTGTTAACGGTTCTAGTCTGAAATATTACCCTTTTTTGTCACTGCTGTTACACAGATGTTTCTAGTGGATCTTTTTAGTGAATATCAATACAAACAAGACATTGAGAGCTTTGGCTTTCTTAGCATCATTTGGCAATAACCTTCCGTGCTGCTGAATATTCAACCAGTGCTCCCCTCAGTCTTCTTTCTACTTCCAGAACAAATCTCTTCAGGTCTCTTGTTAGCTGTATCTCCTTTAGTGTCTTGCCCTTTTTGCTTTTTACCATGCGTACTTATTTATTCTTGCCCTTAGCAATCTGTCCTAGTTTCCCCTTCCTGCATGTTTCCTTTTTCTGTTTGACTCTGGTGGAATGCCCCTCTGCACCTGCGTCCTTCCTGTGTAATGGGGGCTTTAATTCTGCTCCCAGTTCCTCAGCAGACTAATAGCTCTTCATAACTTCTTTATCCCTTTCCACTTGTTTCTTTACCCTTAGTCTCTGGGCTTTTTAACCTCTGTTTTCTTGGAGGCCATTGCTTTTCTTTTGCTATTCCTGTTTCTTTTTATTTTCCTAAAATTAGTATTTTATTTCTTTTCACTCTGTCTTGCCCCAGTTTTATACTACTCCTCTGTTAAGATAAAATCCAAAAAAGTCTCTGAAACAGCTACTGATTTTGTCATCTATGATAAAATGCTCACACATGTTCTAAGTACTCTTTGGGTGGTTCATGTTTTACTGTATTTTTCTGACAAATGTTCTTTTCAGATGTCTCGTACTACAATTAACACCTGTATGACAGTGTGCCAAAGAAAGTATTGAGGTTACAAGAGGGAACATCTGTTACATTTGGCATCCATGACATACAGTGGAAATTGGACTAATTTCTTATGAATGGTGTTACAAATTCAGGCAAATTGGCTGGAAGTATCAACCCTCTTTAAGCAAATATTGCAGAATAATACTGGACAGAGCAATATAAATTCCAAATTGAGACACAGTCTGAACTGAGGGGGAATAGAGTCAAACACGTTGTTCTTTGTAACAATTCATGGTCAGCACATTTTAGAATAAGCTTTCTGACTCCCTGAAATATAGGGCATAGGAAAAGGGAAACAAGGTGGTAATTTTGCACATGTACACTCAGTGGTTATGGGGAAGTTTTGAAGAGAGGGCATGAATTTGTCTGATGTCAAATACATGCTATTAAATCCTAGTGTAACAGGACGCTAAAAATAGAAAAGAACGTGATTTTGCAATGTTTCACATGTTTGTTACCATATGTTGACTGACATAATAGCCTGGTGGTTAATGATGTGTGACAGCTGCTGCTTTCTAATCTTACAGCTAATTGTATTGAGGCGGTACCACTGGATTCAGTTCATAAAACCTCTGCACCTCAAATGCTTTGCTTTTAAGATTTAAATTCCATAAAACCTAAATGTAGAGAGGAATTATTCTTTTTATTAACAGTTAATTTGTTGAAAAACGACATAAATTGGAGGGGGGTGTGTGGGGGTGAGTATGAAGTAATACTCTTCAAAACTTTCTATTAAAATTGGGAACAAATTTTAGATGCATTGAAATATTGATTACTCTTTTTGTACTCAGTCACATCTAATCTGAATGCAGAAAGTATTGAGCATTAATCACAACCACATAGTTTTGCTTAGCAGTTACTGGAAAGTACAAAGTTGGATAGACTTATGCACACATCCATCCCCTAAGATGCCTGAATATTTTTTTGATTTTTAGCTCTAAATTTTCTTTTTCTTTTTTACTTTGTGTTGGAGAGAATAGTTTAATCTAGGAGGGGATTCAAAATAGTGCTAAAGTTACTAAGATATACTCAGCCTTCACTCTAGCTTTTCAAAACATTTTGGGAGAGTGGGAGGAAATAAAATGTAATTCATAAATTATGTGTGGGGCACTTTCAATGTTCCTAGAGAAGGAGAGAGATTCTGAAGGGGAGGGCCTGACGTCTCATATTCCAAAAGCCAGCCTACAAACTTTCCACTACTCTATTTATCCTAACTTGTGTTGGGCACCAACATACTATCTGCTCAGAAAATTATTTTTATATGCTCATTCCAGAGCAGCCTAACTCGCTTTTAGCAAGTGTCTTTAGTTACATTCCCTGTTTAGCAGCCTATATTTGTATTTATTTATTTCCTTTCACTTTAATATAGCAAAAGGCTAGGATTGTTTTTAAAGGTGATAAGACCTCGAGTATTTAAGTGTTAACAGTTGTCTCCTTATGGGCCAAAGTATAAAAAAATAGCTATCTGACATACCTTTAAATTAAATTACATAAATCACAGTATAAGGCACTGGAAAAGTATTTGCTATTATCTCCTCAGTTACATTTAAATATTTATGCAGAATCATCTGTTTAAGTGGAACCTGTCAGCAATGTCAGTGGTAGTTTTCCACAGCCAGTGCAGAGGTACAATTCTTTTATGGGAAGTACATACGAAGAAAAATTACATCACTTTAAAGGGGATTTTCAGAAGTACTTCATAACAAACAGTAACACAATATTTGTACATAAATCCTGAGAAACTTTTCCTTACTATAGCTAGCTGAGGCCACCACAATCTCTAATGTGTTTTTTTTTTTACCCACATTAATGTTTTAATGAGTTAGGAACTGTAATTTCAATCAAAAATAGGGACCTGAGATAAAGAGTGGATCAGTGTTGCTTTTATTTTATTACGATGTTTTGCAGTATCTGGTACTTTGCTGGAAAAGTCCCAGGTCCTGGAAAGAACATTAAAAGGGTTCTAAATAAGAACTTGATCATGCAGTGTGATGCAAAAAAAAAAAAAAAACCAAAACCAAAACCACCGACAAAAAACCAGAGGACAAACAACAAATAATGTTTATTTTTTTCATTTCCTGTTTGTTTGTGTTTTTTTTTTTCAGGGGAAGATGAAATCATGCTAATGAGTTTTGAATGTTTTGTGGAGGCACATCTTGTGATTGAGAAGAAAGATCAATAAGAAAGAGTCCTAACTTCAAGATTTCAAAGTTTTTTTTCTTCAAGTTTCTTGAGGCCTTGAAATAACATTGTTTATTACAATTATATATATATATATTGCAGTTACATATGCATATATATAAAACATTATTTATACAATCCTAGTTTCTGACAAAAACATGGCATCAGAGTAACTTAGGCTAGTAGGGACTTCTGGAGGTCTTTAATCCAATTGTCTGCTCAAAGCAAGACCATCTTCAAAGTTAGCTAAAGTTGTCTCAGGGCCTTGTCCAAGTGAATATTGAATATTGTCAAGGATGGAGATTGCACAGCCTCCTGGGCAACCTGCTCATGCCTAGTAATCTTCACTGTAAAAATTGCCTTGGTTTTCCTTCTTGCAAGTTGTGACTTCTCCTCCTGTGTGCCCTTTTGCCTCCCCTGTGCACCTTTAAGAAGAAACTGTAACCACCTTCCTTGTCCCTCTTCAATTTGGGTGAAGAAAGCCCAGCTCCCTTGGCTTTTCCTGGCGTGATTCCAGTGTAGCGGCTCTTCATGGTGGTCACAGTGGTTTCTCATTGTCTTTCTTGCACTGGGGTAGAAATAGACAGTGCTGTAGGGGGGCTGAAAAGCTAAGCTAATGGGAATAATTGCTTCTACCTATTTACAAGCTATACGCTCTCTAATACTATCCTACATGCAGTTTTCCTTCAAGAGACAGCTTGTTAAGGGGAGGGTGTGGGGGTTACAATGCAAAACTCAGACCAAGTCCTTTGAAGCTTGTGAATATCTATTTGTGTTTGGAACAAAGATGTTGTTTGCAGAGCTCTGTTTTCTCCATAGGATCTAAGCAAAATTTTACAGTCTTCACTTGATTTGGCAAAAACAAAAACAAACAAACAAACAAAAGCCCCTAATAGGTTAAGTTTTATAGCTTCACTTCTGTGCTTATTTGCTTCCCTGGGTGAACTTTGACCAGGAATATTCAGCTGGTTTGAATCTATGAGAGCTGAAAAAGATGCTGGTTTTAGTACAGCTGTGTTCTTACAGGCGATATCTAAAAATCAACCCAAACTGAAACCTCAGATTCCCCTGTTCACATAAAACAGGACTCAATCATCCATGACATCTGAAAGATATTCAGTTTTTTATTGAATTGTAACCTCTCAGCCACTGCTGATCATCTTGTCAACAGGTGACTGTTCGTCTATCCTAATGCAGGTTCAATCATGAACACTGTAGTCTACAGATGGGAAAACTGGTGATACATTAAAGAAAATCAGTATAAAAATGTCTGGACAAGATAAGATCACCTAGTCCTCTAGATGTTCTCTGGATGTTTTAAAAGATGATGCCAAAGTTTTACATTGGATAGATGGAAATAAAGCTTATTGAAGTCAGCATAATAGTTCAGGTCAAATAATTAATGTTACACCATTAATGATCCACTGAGCTGAATCAAAATTTATCCCTTCCTGTAGTTAGGTCTTCAACATGCATGACATTTTAGGTGTCATTTCTTCGTGATATTTTGATATATTTCTGATTTAGCAGGAAACACTGAAAATGTTGCAAGAGATTCAAGTGTCTCATGAAAATTTCCAAGCTGGCTGACCGAAAAGCTGAGATGATTACGCAATCTGAACCACTAAATAGAGTGTGTTTATCACTCGTAGTTATTAACAAATCGCTCTCTCATTAAACTATCATTGACTCATTTAGTTAACACAGCTAGCGATTTTAAATGGTGCTTGTTGTGGCAAATGCACCTGCATGGTTACGAAATTGTTTGTGACTTGCTTACCTTGGCTATTTGTTGTTCATTATGTGAGCTGGGTGATTTGTTACCAGACTTGCGTTGGTACGGTTTGCTTCTTTTGGCTAAATGACTGAAAAACTTCAAGATTTCTGAACAACAATTTGACTTGCAATATATGATATCAGATGAACAGTAGCCTATCCTAAAAACTTATGAAAGTTCTTGAATATACTAAAACTCTGATTGCGACTTTGTAAATACCAGGCACGTAAGCTCTGTGGTTAGAGACCTTCCAGTTCTGATATTCCAGAGAGTCTTTGCAGGTTTTAGTTTTCTTGGTGCTTGTATTGGGTTTACATAGCAAGGTTCTGGTTGCAGGGGGGCTGCAGGAATGAGGTCTGTGAGAGGAGACATGGGGCTGTACCCAGTTTGGACAGAGCCAGTTCCAGGCAGCTTCAAGATGGATCTGCTGCTGGCCAAAGCTGAGCCCATCAATGATGCTGCTTATACCTCTGTGATAACATATTTAAGAAAGCATGAAAAAGTGCTCTGCAGCAGATTTGTGGGAGAGGAGTGAGAAAATGTGAGAGAAACAACTATGCAGACACCAAGGCCAGTCAAGAAGGACAGTAGGAAGTGCTCCAGGCACTGAGCAGAGATTCCCCTATAGCCCCCTGGGAAGACCATGATGGTGCAAGCTGTCCCCCTGCAGCCCAAGGAGGATCGTGTCATAGCAGAAATTCAAACTCAGGCCAATGGAGGACCTCATGCTGGAGCACATGGACATGTCTTGGTGGAAGCTGCAGCCCATGGAGAGCCTGTTCAGGTGCTCCTAGCAGGAGCTGTGGCCCATGGAGAGGAGCCCATGCAGGAGTAGGATTTCTGGCAGTTCCTGTGAGGGGCCTCTGATGGAGCAGTCCATTCTTGAAGGACTATACCCCTTGGAAGGGACCCATGCTGGAGCTGTCTGTGAAGAACTGCAGCCCATGTTGGAGAGGTTCATGAAGGACTATATCCTGTGGGAGTGACTCCAAGCTGGAACAAGGGAATGGTGTGAGCGGAAAGGGGCAACAAAGTGTTGTGGACTGACCGCAACCCCCATTCCCTAACCCACTGTACTGCTCAGGGAGTGGAGGAGGCATTAAAAGAGTTAGGACTGAAGTTGAGCCTGGAAAGAAAGGAGGAGGGTGAGAGGAAGGTGGTTTTATTTTTTTATTATTTCTTGCTATTTTACTCTGTTGTTAATTGATGATAAATTCAATTAATCTTCCTCAAGTCAAGTCTGTTTTGCCTGTGATGGTAGCTGGTGAGGGATCTCCCTGTCCTTACCTCGACCCATGAGTTTTTCATCATATATTCTCCCCCTGTCCTGTCGAGGAGGGGGAGAGACTGGCTGGGTGAGCACCTGCTATCCAGCCAAGATCAATGCACCACAACGCTCTTTCTCTACTCTTATAATTCATTCTGACTTATTAGGATGAGCAAAATCACAATAGAAAAAGAAAAAATGCAATAATTTGTTCTCAACTTTCACACAGCAACTGAGATAAAGACAAATATACAAATACCTAAGTGTGATGATGCAATCTATATACCTGAAGCCCCATATTTACCTCTATACTGGTAAAGCAAACATGCCTGAGATGATCTTGGTTACTTGCTGGAGTCTCTGTTCACTTTATTAGCAGTAGGTAGTGAGTTCATTTAGCTGGTATAGCCCAAGCAATTTTCCTGACACCACGAGGACCAGAACTGCTCCTCCAATCTTCAAAGCCCGTGCCATAGAAATTAACTTCCAAAAGCACCTCTACAACTTAATGGAAGTAATATGTACCTCGTTTTAGCTATCCTGGAGAAAGGTATTGGAGTACTTCACTCTGCAGGACTGAGACAGCACCAGATGCAAAGTTCCGTGTGTCTGTGTGGGTGGTGTGCTTTGATGTTTGCCAGATGCTTTGAAATTGTCTTTACTCCTGGCCAGGTTAGGGTAAAGGCAAGTAAAAGCATTTTGTTTACAAAATCCAAACATAGCCATCATGGTTATAGAACTTATAAACAAGGATGACTAGAAATAAAAGTAAACTGTGCATGTATCTACTTCTCCGGGGCTTTCCTCGCTCTCTGGTAGCTGCTTGCAAGCTGTTTAGCCGCTCACCAAACCCATGGCATGCATTACAATCTTTCAATCCTAACCTTCAATCAGTGAAGAAAACTGAAGTTTCAAGAGGGGACAGGACATTTTCTACCTAGTCCTTTTGTGGCTTAATCAAGGATTCATTCACACTCATATCCTTCACTCTTCCAAACCTTTTCCTTTTTGAGTAAAAACGTACTCTTTTTCTTAACTGGGAGGCAGGTATGACATACATATGCCATGATTCTTAACTATCCTTATGCTTAGTTAAACAGTAAATAAACCACCTACCCTTATAATCCATCAACTTTTCTTCGAAGCTAGGGGATATTCATAAGCTATTCACAACGTTTCACACATAGTACTTCATGCAGAATATATAACTTAACAACTACACTTACATGCAACCATCCAAGTAGATTTAATGTCTGTACCTCATTGCAGGCCCTTATTTGTGGTGGGACCTGCCAATAATCAATTGTACTAGGATGATAATTCCAGGTGCCTGACCCTCCAGGGTCTTCTCTATGCCTACTTCAGCTAGGCCTGGTTTCACCATGGTTGCCACTTCTTCTGTCTCTGTTATAAACTAGACAGTTCCTTCTTGAGGTTAAGCCTTCTTGGAGGAAATTACTACCTCCTGTGGTACCAGAAGCAGCTCAGCAACCTGATAGAGCTGCCCACAAGCTTAGAAAGTGAGGCTTTGCTCAAGGAATCTCGTGAATAATGAAGTTAAGGCAGTGGTATCCAGAGGCAGGCAGTAGCTGATAAATTGGAGTGCTCCACACCACCATCACCAGTGGTGTGGCAACAGCACAGGGATGTTCATTATCACAATTCACTCAGGACTGCTGCAGTTCATGAAGTGCAAACACAAGAAATCTAGTGGGTTTTTACTCTATGTTCTCCTGAATTCAGTATGAAAGGAATACAAATAATAAAATGTGTCCCTTGTCATTTATGCATTTCTTTTTTGGTTATGGCAAGGACTAGCTAATGAAGCCAAATTATTGTGGGTTTTTTACTATCTTCATTACTCAATCATCTGCACTCCAGCTATCCTTGTGAAATTGTATGGAGGGTTTTTTTTTTGCAGACTACGTACTTAAGGGACCTTAAGCAAACTGCTGCCTTTCATAATGCCCCTCCTGTCAGCATATAAAATGCAGTGATTCATCTGATGGACCATTTAAATTGACTTAAATAGAGACTTCCAGCAAAAAATGGAACTGGAAACGGCAAAGCTTAAGCAGCAGCCTAGAGTTTTCCAAAAAGGAAGAATACATTTTTATGTGCTTTCACCTGTAGGATAGCACCTCTTGGAAATATCAGGAGATGCAACAGCAGAAAAGTTGCAGATCGTATCTTCCTCCTAAATTTCTCATAGATAACTGTTACATCATCACAATTTAGAGTCAAAATATGACTGAGAAGTGAACTTGCCTGGTCAGTTGACCACTGGCTTTCCTATATGAAAGTGAAAGATTTATTTCAAAATTCTGGTTTTGGCTTGCTTTCGTTTTTTTTTTCTTTTCTTTTTAAAATTTATCTAACTATAAATGGCTGTGCCCTCATGCATTGAGTTTATAATTTTGAACACCAGGAAGACCATTAAATTGTGATTTCCATTTTGCTGTTGCATGTTAAAACCTCCAGCTCACTTCAAACTTGAGTTTTGAGCTTTGGTGCTGCTCAAATGACAGGACACAAACCTGCCATTCATCACAAGCATCCTCCTCACAAATGGACACAGAAAGTGTCCAGGATTCATCTCTTGAAAAAGAACATCTTAGGCCACCATATCATGTGATAGTCCAATCAAGAAGTCAGCCCTTGCTCTGCCAATCTGTCATGCACCATCAGAGATGATGAATATACCTGATTTTGGTCCCAAATATTTTGTTAATTCTGCTGGTTCTTCAGTTCATCCATCTCTAGTGTTAAACCTTTGGACAACTTCTAATTTACTTATTCAAAGCATGACCTAAGAATGCAAAGGTATCTACTCTGAAACTTTCTCGCTCAACTCATTACTCATTTACTTTACACTGGCATGTAAATATACAGGGGGCGACCAGGGGAACTGGCACCTAGCTGCCTTTACAGATTCCAGCGTGGCTGCCTGCTGATGCGCATGCGCTGCTCTCTGGCTGATGTTCATTGTCAGTGATCTCTGAGTATGAAGTGTGAATATAAGCTAACCTTTATAACTGAGAGTGGAAGGCGTGTTTTACAGAAATTCAGTCAAAAAGTCCTCAGAAACATTCTGTTGATTCTTTTGGTTCCTTGTGAAACAGTGGTTGGAGAAGTCTGGGTTTAGTATCACTCTGAGCATGTCAGATGATAGATGTAAAAATGGACTGGCTCCACGTGCAATACCTGCATTGCTTTACATTTTGTGTACTTGAAAATGGAAAGCCTGCTATGGAAAGAACACTACAGCGTATTCATGTAGGCATTGACCAAGCCTCTTATCACATATTGCTGCATTAGTTTTGAGGTATGTTCTCAGTACTTTGCTCTGTTCTCTGCAGTCAAGCACATTTTCATCTACTAGGTTTAGTCTTACTTAGGTAGCAGTAGAAAAACAATGAAAGAAACTTTTTTTTTTAGTCGTATCAAATGAATATAGAGGGCCAAATTATCAGCAAGGAAAAGACCAGCAAAGACAATTAGGCTAAGAGTTTGATCCAATACACCTAATAGAAACTTGATCCTGGGAAGCGGATAATGTTGATACTGCTTAATGGGAGGAAATTAATAATTTGAATCATATTTTCTCCAAAAATAATGTGGTTCAATAAAGAAAAAAAGCTTATTTTATTAGATCAACTGAATTATTTGGAAAGAAGTTAACTGAATAGTATATTACAGTTCAGTTTCAGTTGATTTCAGGGTTTGTCAGGCTATGTTTCCATACAGTCTTTCACACAGCCCAGCCTGTGTTTTTTGATAAACACAATGTGCGTTATTTCTGGTTAGCTGAGTTTTAGCTATTGGTCTCTCTTTTCCCTCACCTATGGGAAGCAGCTGTGCACCTTAGTGGGAACTGCTATCTAGACATACAGACAAACCATCTCTTTCCAGCATAGGTCTGGGGTGGGATTTGTCCCCCAGCTTCAGCATGCCACCAACAGGGCTTCTCTGCCTCTGTGCCATGGCATTTTGCAGACTCGTGGATTCATTCCACACTGTCTGCATCTCCTCAGCTGCTGCAATGAGTATAGCCAGTACCAGCCCAATGAGCAACTGGTAGAGAAATGCTCTGCCCTGCTTCCTACAAAAGAGGAATGAGATAGGAAGGTGTGAGGTGACAACTCCTTTTCTCTTCACACATTTGTTCAAGGTTGTCTCACCTCAGTGTTCTTCATTTCCTATCTTAGGATGTATGTACAGCCACCAGGAAATGCATTGCTTCTTCTTCTTTCCAGTTCTGAGAAAGATGCAAATTGAAGGGTCAAGCATGTGGAGTATTTTAAAAGGAAATGTTTGAGAAAAGTTTGAACTGAATGTGCTGTGTGGCTCTTCCAGGGAAGTTTTTCACAAACCAACATGATGAAATGTAGAAAGCAGATGCCTCAAAGATTTTAAAAACTAATATATTTGGACTTTACATTCTATGGAAAATTACAAATCTGGGGATATTGTCATGATTCAGTATGAAATCACCGCTTCCATTTTTCATCTATCACTAGTTATATCTACTCAATCTGAAAAAAACCTGTCATCCTCATGCCTCTCTGAAAGTGGAATGGAGCTGAGCAAGAAAAACAGGATTTATACATACTGTTATAAGGACAAGCAGAAATATCAATACTCAGTAGACCGCAGAGAGGAAAATACAAAGCTGAAAATATTAGGGTTTGGCAAAGGAGACTTTATGATATTCTTCATAGATAGTTCTATGTTGTAGTAGGGAAGGAAGACAAAATGAAAAAGTAGGACAAAAAAGAATACACAATTAGTTTAATTATGTGAGTCATTTACTTCTGTAGTGCAGCTATAAGTACAAAAGAACTTGCACTTGTATTCTACCTTCAAAAGCAACATTTCAGCTATCAAAGGCACAGGTAGCTGTTAAGATTTTCTTAGAAGACAACTCTCATGAGAGAAATGCAAGCAGTTTAAAAAGCTACAGAAAAAAAAGAGACTAGACAAAGCTGTCTAAATTTTCATATCTAATTTCGAATCTTTTCCATTTGATAAATAAATCCTAGAAAACTGTGAATAGAGATTTTCTTGACTTCCAGAACTAAAATGAAATGAAGACATAAACAAAATGAAAAAAACCCAAAAATGTAGGACCCTTCCTAGGGCACCAAACAAAATCATATATTCACAGACATAAAACACAGAATGATGGTAAATTTGAGCCTTCATCATTACAGTTATAAGCACTTCAAAATATTTGTAGAGATGTTGTTATTTCCGTAGTTAAATCCATAAAAAAGTATATCCCGTGCACTTTGGGTGGCACTTGCCATAACACATAAATACCTTGAGAAATAGAACATAGCCTCCCGTCAAAATGGGAAATTTGCTTTTAAATTATACAGTTAGTTTTAAAATTTTCTTCCCTTAAGGAGGAAGACAAAACTTAAATAACGTTAGATTGAACAGAAATTTCATGTTGACTCAGTTGTCCATTTTTTCCCATGACAGAGAGGGACAGAAATCTTTTTGAGACTCCACCAGGAGTACAGCTTTGTACACCCACAAAAATAGGTGGCAATCAAGTTAAGTTAACAAAAATGAAATCACTCATGCATATGTACATGCACACATACACACACAAATATCTTTTATACCACAAATTGTCAGCCTGTGGAGTTCTGCTGGAATAGATAAGTCTCTGTCCTCATGACTGGATATATGAGGACAGGTAAGTAGTCCACTATATGTGTATATTTATTCTTAAAATACATGAATCCTGAAAAAGAACTTTCAGTAGACTTTGCAATGGGATATGATGCTGGTAAAAAAAGTGGAAGAGGTGGTATTGATGAGGAAAAAGTGAGCAAGGAATGTACACTTATCAGCATACAGCTTTATGTTTTTTAACACCTATTGGCCTTTCTTGGATGCTGGGTGGCTTCATATTGAAAAATTACGATCATATGCCTTTCTAGATTTTTTAGATCTGTTGGTATCACCACCTTGGTAATGAATAATTTGTGATCAGACCAGACAAAGTAGTTGTGGTAGTTCTTTATAGATTTTTAAAAATATTTTTATATTTTTATACACTATTTTTCCATTTTTGAAAAAGGTATGGTTTTCATCACTTATGATGAAATATAAGCAATGAAATTAAAAGTTTCACCTATACTGTCTTCTAGAATATTAAACACCGTTTCTTAATCATGTTTAGAAACACAGTTTGGGAGACAGGATCTGCAGCAGAGTATTTCAAAAGTGGACTTGAAGAGGACTTTAAAAATGTAATTTTTTGCCAGTTTATGAACACTGACGAGTATTCTATTTAATGTTTTACTTTGGAAATACAAGGATTGTTAGGTCTTTTCCTACCTGATATCAGTTTATTATTCTAGCATAAATGGATTCCTGTTCAGTTAGATAAATTTAAAAATGTTATATATTGAAGTGAATCTATGGCCTTGTGAATCATTCTGACACTTAATTTTATTGTCCCTTCTTTACGCTGGGAGAAATTCTAAAGAGTTTTTAGGAATTTTACTGTGACCTCATGCCTTAGTTGAAATGGCAAAAATATCAGTCACTGTACTGGAGTGGTTAAACAGTCAAAAACAAAGGATTGTTCACAGTCCAACCAAAAGTCAGGTTTCCTGTCAAATTGCTCAATTGTATTCTCTTTAGTCTATCATGACATCATCGTTCAGCAGTTCCCCTGTCATCACACAGTCTTGGAAGAAAGACAAAACCTGAATTTATATTGCAAAAAACAAGCCAAGTAAAAGGAAGATTTGCGTTTGTTTGGGGGAAAAAAAAAAAAAAAAAAAAAAAAAAAAAGAAAACAAACATGTTTCAGAACAGCTTTATGTGTTGCAAAGAAACAAAAGGCTGCCTAGGCCAAATTCTTACTTTTTTCTACAGCTGGAGAATTCCAAATGGTATGAAGTTTTCCCTATACAAAGTGGTCTAACTGTGGAA
Organism: Leptosomus discolor; assembly: GCF_034619465.1. NCBI lineage: Eukaryota > Metazoa > Chordata > Aves > Leptosomiformes > Leptosomidae > Leptosomus > Leptosomus discolor. Next base: position 78,389,683 of record NC_141419.1, read on the forward strand.
GGAAAGCAATGTATCATGCATGGGCAGAGATGCAGCGAAGTCAGCGAGCCTCTGTGTGGGTGTACAATATATCACAGCCCAGAGAACTGTATTTCAGAGGCTGTTCAGGGATTATGTTGCAATGGGGCCATAAGTCTGGGGATAAGGTTGTGCTGGATGCTTCCTGCCTTTGATCACTGCAGATTGGCAGTGGCTGCCAAGCCTGAACAAAGAGGCAGAGTTGATCTAGACCAAAGCCTCAGAGGCCAGCTGCAAACAGAGACCAGAATTATGAGAATTTGGGGAATTTTGATTCTTTTTTTTCTCTAAGCATAGGAACTAGGCAAATAAAATTAGTAGCTAATGTGACAGCAGAAGATGGCCAGAGAAAAGAGGATGCAAATGAAAAAAGTGGCTACCGAATCTGGGCTGCAGGGATTCCTGATGGAAATTATCTAAGTATGAAAAGTAAGGGATAACTCCCACAGAAGAAAACACTTGAAAACTAGGAATGTAGGCTGTGTGAGTTTTGAATGGAGGTTTGAAGACATGATGGAGATGAAAAGGGAAAATTCCACAAAGACACTATAAAATTACACTATCTGTTGATATAAAGCATCTAAGGGCATCTCTTCAATGGTGTCATATATTTTAATAAATTTTAAAATGTTTAGCCCACTGCTTCTGGTAGAACTTTTTTTACACATCATCAATTTTGTCTTCATAGTTTTTAGCCAAAATGTCTACATGACTGGTTTAAGTACTTGGCATTTGTGCCAATATCGTCCTGTAACATAAGTAGCCCCTTACTCTCCCAGTTTCCCCATCATTAGAAATTTATAAACAGCAGGCATACTCTTAATGTTAATTCAGTTTTCATTTTCCTAGATTAGTCAAGGCATTTTAGTGTCTTCAGCTGAGAATCGAAGTCCTCTGACCACCTTAGTGGCCAGTCTTTGTATTTGATCTATTTTGAATTTTTATTGCATATGGATGACTGGAGCATAAAATATACAAATTATATCAATATCTTGCACGATAAAGAAATGTTTCTCTATGGGCAAACCCTGGGAATGTTTTTGCATTATATTATAAACGCGTTACTTTGAAATTTCATTGTTATCATGTGGTCAACTCGTATCTGTGAGTTTCTCTCCTCTTGAGATATTCCCAGCTGATCACAAGCCTCTCTTCTTTGGTCATGTACTTTATTCCCAGGCCTTGCATGTCCTGGAAATAATTAATTTCCTCCCATCTGTTACTCAAGCAAAGAATGTCATTTGTTCCTATGTCCTCTCCTACCTTTTGAGTTGAGTTTGTTAATGCAAATATTTAACAACCTGAGTCATGTGGCTAAGCATGAGAAACTCCACTAGCATTCAGCCTGATATCTTCTCTTTGTGATGTACCAGCTGTCATTTCCTCTTTAATAGTCCCAGTTCTATATGCCTGCTAAAAAATATAGCGTCCAGCTCCTTTCTGCTCTCATCTGTACTCCTGCCTTCTGCTGCAAAGTCAACTCTTCTCTAGCAGCACTGTTGTTTTGCTTTGATTTCCTCACCAAATATCCTTGTTGTCCTGCCCTTATTCTATCCAGAAGCCTAAATCGACTCTTCCAGTTGTTTCACCCTCTCATGTGACTTCATGGTAGTTGATTGTGTTGCATGGCAATCCTTTCCTGTCCCTCTTTTTATAATTCCTATGTTACGGAGCACCTGCTGTCTGCATCACCCAGCCTTCTCAGCTCTCTGCACGCATCCAAAAAACCTGAAATCTGTTTTTGAATGACTTTCAGTCCATCCATCACCCAGTTCTCTCATCATGTTGACAGTTTCAAAGATGACAAATTATGATATGGCCCATCAGATGAGCCATATCTATCCATGAACAAGCTGGCCATTCACAACCTTATCCTCCCCCCTATCTCCAGACTGATGTTTCTCATCGGCTCTGTTCCTCTAGTCCATCTGCTTCTGCAGTGACCTAACGCCATCCCTTTCTCTCATCTCAGGCATGTTGTTTTCCATTTGCAGAAAAGTTAAAATCAGAGAAGTTTTTTTTTGCTGATCTGAAAGAATGCTGCTCTCTTCTGAATTTTTTTTTATGTTCACACTTCTTCTCTCCTCTCCTTTAGCCTGTTTTAGGATGGCCCTTCAAGCAGAAATCACAATATACCTTCCTGTTCCCCACCAACCTGAAGGCCCTTTTCAAGAGTTTTGAAACACAGAACCTATGATTTTAGAAAATGCTGTGGCTGAGGATTAAGCCTATTCTCAGCACAGTCCTGCTAGCCTAGGATGTCTGACTCAGAGTGTAGCAGCTCTTGGAGCAAATTATCTTCTGTGACCAGGGTAGTTCAAAGACAAGACATTTAACCAGTTCTTCCCCAATCAGCAGGACTGGGCACAGGAGCAGCAACGTTGTGCCACTGGTTTCTGAGATCCAGGAAGCATGGGAAGTAGAATCTGGGAGCAGAAAAACCTAACACCACCATGCAAGCGGGTATGTTGCCTGATCACATGTGCCAAGCTGGCATGCCTTCCGCTTGCTTGCTGCTATAGAATGGTCATAAAAATGGCTTCCCACAGACAAGTTCAGGACTGAAAACACATTTTGTACTTCTGTTAAAAAAAAAAAAAAAAAAGGAAAATGTGATCTTTATGCTTGTGATTCCCTGTAGTTTTCTGACATTTGATCTTAATGTTACTTGCATCATGAAGAGCCAGGATAAACCTTCTGTCATGGCCACAGACCTTTTTTGTTTTTCTCTTCTCCTCAGTAAATTTGTATTATGTGTATTTGTTATGAGTCAGTGGACTGCTTAGCAGTCCAGTGACTGCTAATGGTTTATCTTTGCTTTGTCCTTATGACTTCAGAAAAGCAGCATAGTCGATCACACTGAGAATAGTTACAACACTCTAATAAGCTCAGAGTAAGTCTTAAAGGTACATTTAAAATGAATGCAAATAAATCTCTACTTCTACATTTTCAAAGGTTAGATCAATTTGTTTTCACAGCTCATTATCATTATCACCTTTTTAAGAATGGCTCCACAGCAGTCTGGACTGATATGAGTTTCTGTGGGACTCCTCAGCATTGTCAGGGTTCAGAAAAAGTCACCACCTGAGCAAAAGTAGTCCAAAAAGTCTGAGGTTAGGCTCTCATTATCAGGGTGAACGTCTCCATCATTACTTCTGTAAGTGAGTAAAATATGAATCCAAGTATTGTCTCCAGACTACTGAGAGAGAAGTCTCAGTCGTAACATCCCAGTGGGAAAATAAGAAACTTATGAAGCTGTAAATATGTACTTCTGAAGAACATGTGACTCAGAGCTGATGCAAAGATTTCTAATTTCCTGGGTGAATAGGCAGTTTGGTTTCAGCAGCATTCCTTCTGGATCCACTTAAAGTTTAAGGCTCTCTGAATAGAAATGTTACTGGGAGATAAATAATCCAGTCATATGCAGTAAAACACACATGTAAGTGCACCTGTCAGAAAAGGATTGACTTTTTCATGCAATGTGGTAAATTACTCCATTATGTTGAATAGTTTTGACTTGTTCTTCTTTCTCTGCCATGCTGTCATCTTTTATGTCACTCTGGAGAGTATGACTTTAAAATCCAGCGTGTGTTTAATGTAATTAAAACAAGGCATGATTACTTGAGAAATATCTGTCTAAGGAATAACTATTTAGAAAGAGAAAATGTCCTGTTTTATCCCTTTAGTAATATTTCATCTCAGTCTAGAAGTCTTGATGCTGAAGCCGTGAAAAACATCCAGATAATTACAAACTGTTTGAGACAGTGACTCAGCTGGCAAAGTTTCAAAAAGACATGGACTATGATATCCCCAGACAAAAAAAAAAATCAATCTAAATTAAATATTAAATAAAATAGTATTTAAAAAGAAAAAAGTAACCCTGACTTTCATTATTTCTTAGGTAAAATTTCTGACCAATTTGAGACTGTAAACTTCTGGGTTTGAACATGATCAAGGCTGCTCATGCCTTTAAAAAGTAGTTACGTACCTCATTCAGATAACTCAAAAAAACTGTTAGGTATGTCTCTTAAGACACCTAAATATCTTTGTGAATTTGTTCCTAGATGCCTAAATGTTTTTGGTCTTTTTTTTAAAGAAAATTATTAATTTAGAAAGAATCTAGGGGAAATTCACATAGATTTGACTCCACTGGCTAAAAAGCTGAATAGACAAACACTAAAATACATTGATTATTATCTGCATTGCTGCAGATGTTCCTTTAAAAAAATAATGCAAAAGAAGGAAAAGCAAGTGGTATGTTCAAGTATAGGCTGATAGGAAACCAGGTACAAGTAGCTTTATCTTGAAGATAAAGACTGTTCTTCAAACAGAACAGACACCAGGGACCTAGTTTTCAAAGTTACAGTTGAAGACACAATAGCTTATTCTTTTCAAAATGCAACCTACATCCCTTAAATAGATGCCACATCTAGGTGAGACAGCCCATGTTGGAGTGAGACCATGAGGAACTGAACAGACCCTGCACAGTTCTCCCAACAGGGACAAACACTTCTTCCATTTGTATCCCAGGACAAGCTGGAGGACTTAGTTTTTGCAGAAGGGAATAAGCTTTCATTTTCAGCCTGATAGCTGAAATTGTGGCCTGTGCAGGCCATCCACCTTTTCATGCACGGTAAGGGCACTAGGAAGGACTTTACAAAAAGGCACAGTAAATTAGTTTAAAATACAGGATACATTGCCACAGTGACCTGTAAACTGCACTTTTGAGAGCATAGTGAGCTATCTCTACTTGCTATAAGAATAGCTCTACCAGGAAAGTTTACTGTGTTCACAAAATAGACAAAAGACAGAGCTGAGAAAGAGCCTGGGCCTCTCCACTGTGTCATGTGCATGGCATAGACATCCCTGTGCCACCTCTTTTCTTCACCTAACCCGTGTACTGGTATCATTCAGAACTTCATGCCTTATTGAAATTGAAATTGGTTTTGTGAACTCGACTATCACTGGCAAAAGAAACACCTGAAATTTCTAACTTACGGAGTTGCTGATACTGACCTCAATCCTGTGTTAGGCAAAATCAGACTGAAGCAAATTTCACTTTTGCTGTGGTGTGCATCCTGAAAACCTTATCTTTCTCTCTTCTGGAGAAAATTATTATATTAAAAAGAATCTATTTGAAAGAAAAAACATTGATTCTTTCACTGGCTCTGGTATTTGAAAAGGACGTTTTTTGACAGAAAGTATGTTTCTGTGAAAGATACACAAATGTGGCTATTTAACAGGTCAGCATTTGTTGGACCATGGAAATGCAAGGACACCTCCTTTATGCCTTTCCTTACCAACACAAGGAAGAATGTGTTTGAACATACTGCTTGGAAACGGTGATTTGTGCTAAGGTCTTCAGCTCACATTGGCTGTCACAGATGTAGGCAGCCTCCCTGACTCCTGCCACTCACACATGTAAACAGAGGTGAAAGAAAAAGTGTAACCAGCAAGAAATTATAAAAAAAAGTAAAGGAAAAACACTCAAAACAAAAGACAGCCTCTGTGAAATGTCCCAAAGGTCACCATTGTTAATACAATAGAGGAGAGAAATCCCAGAGTTAATTTGGTTTTTAATCTTTGGCCCTCACTGCAAATTGATTCTAGATACATCTGTTCCTTGAACTGTGAAAAAATCTATTTTGAGTGTTTTGGAAGCTATTATTAAGCTATAGTCAAACACAGCATATCGAGGTATTCCTAATTTCTTATCTTTGACAGCTCTACAGAGGTCCTGCTGTTCAAAAAATAAATGTCCTCTGTTTTCTCTTTATTGTTTCTTGGGCTAAGGGTGAGCATTGCAGTTGCTTCTTTAATAGAACTCAAATGTTAAACCAATAAATAATTATTTTATTCATGCTAAATGATCCTTTTAAGCTTTGTCAAATGCTTTAAAATGCTCCAGGCATTATTTCTAGTTTGTGTGGAGGAAGCAGGTTGCCTTTTTTTTTCCGTGTGATGCAGACACAGAGAGTGGGTGGTGGTTGAGGGGTTGCAGTCAGTGATGTGTACTTGGTACAGTGTGGCTAAAGCCCCGTTCTCACTTCAGTAACAGATCTCAGACATGCTGGCATTGAACTTCGGGATCTGTCCAAAGATCTTGGGGAAACTAAACAGAACAAGTAACAGAAGTCCAGGACAATATAATAAATATTCATGTAAACGCAACTACCCTGCTGCTGTATCTGAGTGCAGTCATTTAGAGCCAGTTCATATATTTCTGCCCAACTCCATGTCTTGCCATGTGGGTGACTCAAGCTACCTCTGAAGCAAAGCTTTAGGATATGGGTGTCGCTTAAACAGGATGATGAAAACACCGGGCTACAGACAGAGTTGAGATGTTTCAGATGTTGGCAGTGCTGGGAAACAACCTCATCTTCTCTTTGTCATTCAGGATAGAGGTGGCTGGAGGCCTCAGCCTGCAGAGACTGGTGGACGTGTAGTTTCCTTCTTTTTAATTAAAGATGTTTTAAGAGACCATGGTAGCTGAATTTATACTTTGAAATCACTAGATTTAAATTACACAAAGGACATCTCTGTCAGGAAAAATCTAGTCAATAAAATAGCATCCAGAGGGCTTTTGACTGCAAGCGGTAGTGGGTCTGGATTAGAGTCTACAAACCAGAAATGACTGGGAGGTTCTTTTTCTTGTCCTGGTAAATAACCTTAGGAATTCTACAGGCTGGTGTGAAGACATGGAAATAGAGTACATCAGAAAATGATCCCTCCAGGTCTGTCTAGGCAAAAGGCCTTGCAAGTTCTTCTATTCAGAGCAGAAGTTGGCCAGAAAGAGGGGAAGCACAGTGCTGGAAACTGCACCTAAACCATGCAGCTTTTCCCACAGGGACCTTGCTCAGTGAGACACATCTGAGCTAGGGAAGAGAGGAGACAGATTGCTCCATGCTTCATCTGTCAGGAGCCAGACAATATCCTGGGGAAGGTTCAATCAGCCAACTATCTTTCCAGGGCTTAGCCAGATAAGCCAAGCAAGCAGGGACTGGCCCTGTTCCAATAATTAGGTGTTACAGAGAACAGCAGCAACATTGCACTCACAGTTTACCACCACTTTCCCACCCCATACTTATGGAGTCCAGCTCAGAGCTTGTGTGAGCTCAGACAAAGTCCATCCTGTCCAGTTCTCAATTCTGTCCACTGTACAAAATCAGCCCAGCTTTCAAATCCCTATGCAGGCAATAAATGTGAAAGCAGTCACTTACACTATTATGGCAAGTCTCCTTCTCTAATGAAGGAAGGAAGGAAAAGAATTCAATGATACCTATGCTTGGGTACCAGAGGGTATCAGCCAGAACGTATCCTGGTTTTAAGTGCTGGAACGCAGCCTTCTGAAACCTAATGCCCAGCAAACGGCATCACCATGTGAAACTCCAGCAGATAGCTCTTTGGTGGGTGCTTTGAACTTTCATTTGCTATGTGAGCATTAAGAGAAAAACAAAATCAGTTAAAGCTATTTTCTTGGCTTTCCTCCAACTATGTTAACCTTTACGCTGAGTCACATATTGTCAATGTTTCTTTAACCAGAATGGCACCAAAATAACCTTCTGTTCCCTGCTGCCACAGCAGTGTGCTTTCAAAGGCCAGATTTAAACCATCTATTCCCAGGACGATTATCTGAGGACAGTTTCAGTGGCAGTGTGGTGGAAGGGAGCTGATGCTCTCCACGAAACTGTCAGTGAGATTCCCATTCCCCACTTCCAAGAAGAGTCAGGACTGATTCCATGTCAGATCGTAGTGCTTAGAAAGTACCATCAGCCGCACCCAGCTTCTTGGCTTATGTTCTTGCTGTGCAGACTAACTTCAGCTGTTTAAGCTGTATTTTGTGGCATTTATCCAAATCCAAGCACATTTGCATTTAACCATCCAGATATTTACCCACTAAGAACATTGCCTTTAAACCTGCTGTATTTACCAAATTCCAAGGTAACTCTGCTTCTAGCACAAGCTTATAAATTATCAAGGTTGATTTAAGAAAACAACCTTAAATCTGTTTCTACTACAAACCAAAGCACACAACATCAATATATGCAGCAAAAGAAAGAAATCCCAAAGGGAAGTACTGCAACAAATGGCACTGATTTCTTCAGTGTGGAGCTCTTTACTCTGATACCCAACACGACACATTCCTGGAAAGGTGCTGTTTCATAGTGATGTAAGATATCCAGAGTGTATTTACTCTTTTGAAAAAAGAAGCCTTTTGTACATCCCCAGTTGTTTCTTTAGCTTCCATAAATATTCTTGATTCTTTTTTCTTTCCAAATAGATTTACGTGTCTACACAAATATCTTTCCAACAAGATTGAAACCATAATAATAGTATTTTTTGGAAATAGAATTTAAATTCGTGAAAAAATATTCATATCCATACATGAAGAAAAAAAGAAAATGCGTCATGGTATTGAGACAGAAACAAGCTCAGGTTAAGCTCCACGTCAAGTTAATGTCACAGCATGAGGCATAGGATAGTGTCTGTGTGTCTTAATATGTATTGCTTTTAGATACCGTATACTTCTTTCTCTCTGTTTTCTTTTTTTTTTTTTTTTGTAATTTTTAAACAGATTTCTTACTGAGCAGTGGGGGCAAAGCCTGCAGGGCCTGTCTGGCATGTGCTGAGGAGCAAACCATGCTCATTGCCATAGAAGGAAGGAGATGGAAAAAAAAGCAAAAATAGGAGACAGAAAAGCAGCGTAGAAGAGGAGTAGGAAACAAAAAACCAAAAGAGTAATGGAAAAAGGGATTGGCCAGCACCCCACATTCCCTTATCTTTGCAACAAGCAGTTCGTAAACACATGTACGCACTTTACACGAACAAAGAGAGATCTGAAATAGAGATGCGGTAAACAGTAAAAGCAACATCCCACTCATGATGCTCTCGGGGACAGATGCCGTAAGAGCAGTTTCCAGTGACTTCAGGGGCATTTGCTTGCACACAGCTGATGTGGACTCAGGGCCCCTCAAAGTTTAAGAAGGGGAAATGTGGCAGGCAGAAAGGAAAGTATCAGCCATAATTTATCCAATTATGCATCAAAAGTCTATCCGAAACCATGACAGGCTCCCTAGAAACCCTCCCTGCCACTCCCCCCGTTCCTGTACTAGCCCACAGCATCATCAACATCCCATCGGGCTTCCTCAGGGGCAGGACCCCCCAGAAACAGGCCTTACTCAAAACCAGCTGTTTTTTGATATGCAGTGCAGCTTTTTTAAAGGGAAATGCTGCAATTCAGGAAAGGAATAATCTGACCTGTCCAGTCTTCCAGGCATGGCCTTACGAAGGGGTCAGACCTTCATTCTGTTGGGATGCTAGTACCAGTACCAGGTCTTCATCCCTTCAACTGCTCCTGGCCAAGACTGAAGGCCATGCCATTGTAGTGCTGCTCATTAAACTTCTCCTCTCTTCAGTTCCCTTTTTGAAAGCTTAGCTCATCTGTTTTGCTCATTTACCAAATTAAAGGGTAAAATAAAATGCAACTGAAAGAAAAGTCAATGCTAACGGCCCTTCAGTGCTAGCTACCCATGTCTTGACTGATTTACATTATCATTCGTTGCGGGGAAAAAAGACCCCTGCTGTGGCTGGTAGTTTTGCGTTCAGTGTACACAGGGAAAGAGCGATATTGCCCTAAGAATTACATCAGCTGTTCCACTCCTTCATCTTACCAAAAAAAAAAAAAAAGTAAACAATTTTATTTCTTTTTTTTGTTTGTTTAAAATAATGATGAAAAATTTTTTTTTCTTTTTCTTTTTTCTTTCTCTTTTTCTTTTTCTTTTTCTTTTTCTTTTTCTTTTTCTTTTTCTTTTTCTTTTTCTTTTTCTTTTTCTTTTTCTTTTTCTTTTTCTTTTTCTTTTTCTTTTTTTCTTTTTCTTTTTCTCTTTTTCTCTTTTTCTCTTTTTCTTTTTCTTTTCTTTTTCCTTTTCCCTTATTGTTTCCTTTTTCTTTTGCTTTTCCTTTTGCTTTTCCTTTTGTTTTTCCTTTTTTTTTTTTTTTTTTTTAAATTAGGATAATATTTCTGTCCTGGGTCCTTTATGCAGGAGCAGGAACACTGATTAGTTTGCCCAGCTTCAAGAAGTTATGGAGGAGCCCTGCAAGTAGGTTTCATTCAGAAGAAAGGTTGATGTTGCTCCACAGTTCTGCTCAGGGCAGCAGTGAGAGTTCAGATATGGTATATTGACTTGTGAAGCTCAGCAGAAAGGAGATGCTGGATTGACATGTGTGAGAGCGCAGTGGGGGAGGAAGACACCTTGGTAATATATTCAGAGTGCAAAAAATCCTTTTTGCTACAGAGTCATTGCCATAAGCAAAACCCAGCTCATTTATTCACCGTAGGTTTTGACTGTTCGTGTCTTGTTTCACTGGCAAACCAACACCAGACCTGTGTTGGTTTGCAACACACACAGGACCAGACTGTGTTTATATACTTACCTCTTAAGACAAGATTCAACCTTGGAAACCAGAGTCACTACTCAAGAAGATGTTTTGGTCTTTTCAGAGCCTCTCACAGAGGGCAGATGCTCTGATGCTTTCAGAAACACATTCACCCTTTACACGTTCCTGCAGGACCTTGTTTGTGTGTAACGGATCTTTCAGTGATAAATGACTCGTATTGCTCTGAACTGAAAGTAACTTGTCTTTCCTCTGTGCAGCTCCTGAAAAAGTGCCAAAGAACTTCACTGCTCCACTTTACATAGCTTGACTATATTTAGTATGTGCTATACCACAAACTGTAATACAGCCTGTGAATGTTGCCTTTTGTTCAAGAGATGCAGTGATGGCAGGCTATGGTCTCAATCAGAGGCATGTTTAACATGCTTTCAGGTCTCCTTGTAGTCCAACTTCATCTCTTTTTTCCTAAACTTTCAGCACTGTGTCCTGCATAAGAGCAAGGTCACTAGTTCATGCACTGTATGGGAATAAGAAAACTCTAGTAAGACTTTTTTTTAAAAGACGTATTTCATACAATAAGCACTTTGGCAGACTGCTTCACCACAGTTTTCTCATTTTATTCAGTGGAGATAAGTGCGCGGTTAAAATGTGAATTAGTTTCTTCGTTGAACTGGGATAGTTTTGGGGGGCAATCACTACGTGCTGGTTTACCACTTGTGCTGTTTTGTGGTCTTTCATATAAAAGAGATTTCGTTTTTGAAAGATGAAGCAAAATATGTGCTTGAAAAAATGAAAATTGGGGGATTTTTCACCTGCATGCTTTTATTTTCAATTACAGTTGAAGTATTTTGTGGGAGTGTGTTCAGACTCTGATGGAACTCCCATGGAAAGCAAGCAATCTTTCTATTTATTTAAACATCTGAACTTGACTTTTTTCTTGACATATTTTGGAAATCTTGGAGTGGCCATGCTGCTGCTAAGCACTGCCAGGTTCTCTTGTTTTTAGCTGGGTTGTCCCAGAGCCCAGTAATAGCAAGTTCATGACTCAGCATTTCAGCGTTCTTGTGGACCTGGTCTAGGAATTTGCAGGCTCTTGTGCTTTAGTCCTTAGAAGCTTTGAACCTTTCAAAAAGATGGAAATGACATATAATTGTAATTTCTAGAATCTGGGAATTTTGAAATGGCAGTTCAATAAAGATAATTTGCATGACCTTGAGTAGGACAGTTCCTGCTGGAGTCTGAACTGTCCTTCCACGCTGGAAAGCCAACTTCCAGCTGACTCCGATTAAAACATCACACTACTTTGCAGATTCTCAGACTGAACAATAAAGGTCTATGGGTTACAACCCACATTTTTCGAAACTGGTCTCTAAATTCGTCATTTAACTGCTCCATTTAAGAAGAATAGATATTTAGAAAACAGTTGAAGATTTAGGAGAATCTGTCATATCTATAGCAGTTTTGAACAGGTATATTCAATTAAAGTGGCAAACTGAGGGACCTGACTTCAGAAAGTGTGATATTATGTAACTCTTTACGGTCATATATTAGGCATGAGCAAGAGAAGTCTTGAAAGGGTGGACTATATGGTGCAATAATTTGTGACATGCCTTGCTGTTTTTTTGTAGAAAGGGGAAAAGCTTGTAAAGTGCTTACCTCAGCACACTTTGGGGCCTTTTACAATTTTCGCTGTTTGTACCTGGAATTTATGAAAGACCTTCCCAGAAACAGGTTCACGGAAACAGATTCCCAAAGTGGCGTATTTGGAAAACACCTTGAAAATAATTACTGTGACAATTTTTGAAGCTCTGCTAAGAAATTAGCAGCATATTTCAGTGGCTGACATTGTCTTCTGATATATTAGATGTTCAAAACCTTAAAATTATGCTCACAGCGGGAAGCTGATCTCTACCAGTCACTCCCATCATCTCTTGCTGAAGCATGACCATTAAAAGGGCTGAAGCAGTTTCAGCACATCTGTGCTTACGATTTTAACACCAAAGTTTCTCTATTCTAATTTTATCTTTAGTCTCTGAAGAAATGCGCAAATAGAAGCAGATGCCTTTTGGGAAAAAGTAATAGCAGAAACTTAGGAACTGGTCCAGATTCTTCAGGAATCCATATTTTCTTCCTTGAGTTTGAAATGTCCTGCTTTTTGCACAATTCTTTCAAAGGGAAATCACAATTTCTTTTCAACCAGAAAATGTTAACATATTTGGAGCCAATCCAGAAATGATGCTGCAGTCAGGAGACACACGTTCCTCTTTTGAAAATGAGATCTTGTCAGTCTCCGGGAGAAGGCAGTGGCAGCTTGCTGCCGCCTGGGAAAGGGACAGCTTTGACCTGCCCCGCAGCCACCCTTCTGGGTGACTCAGGAATTTCAATGATGGGTTTGGGATCAAGCCATGTTCATTTCTTGGCTGGTAGGAGAGCCAGCATGATGCATGAAACTGCTGAAGATGGAGAAGATGAAATGGAAAAAGCAAGGGCGTTTAAAAGAGGCTACAAATAAAACTGTTCCTGTAATAATCAAGTAACTGTAAAGTGTCAGAAATTCCAGAAGTTTAGAGAGACATTAAAGATGGCACTACTTGATGAAGAATGACAGACTGTTTCCAAAATATTTGCTTTCTTGGCGTGTGTGGAGCTGGGCATGCATAATCCCTCCCACTCTGTTTCGCCTCTTTCTTCCTTTTCTGACTGTATGTAAAAAACATTAAAAAGATATGAATTAATGGAAATTACAGGAGAATGAATTAATGGAAAAGCTCTCTCTGTGGACTTCTATTGTTACACACCCATGGATCTTAGTGATACATGAGTTATTCTGATTTACAATCTTCATCTTACTAATCAGAATGAGTCATGTAAATATAAGTGTTTGTAAATGAATATTGAGTCTTTCTGTACACGGGGCAGCGACTCATGAGAGAAACACAGTTTTCGAAACAACTCAGTAACCAGTGAGAATATGGAAAGGGAGGAACTTTGCAGACTAAAGATTTATTGTTAAGTTGATATTTCAATGTACTTGTATTACTATATTTGATAGAAATATTATTTTTAATATGGGGGTGTATGCGTTACTGTGCTTATGTAGATTGCCAGGTTTGTCCTTCATTCCTTGTTTCAATTTAATTTGTAAAGAACTTTATGCAAGATCCTAGTGATCTTTCTAGTCTCCTTTATTCACAATGATAGGGTGCTTAAAGAGGTTAAATAAAATTCCTTTTTTAGTGCTATATCATAATGAAATACAGATGTTTTGTCTTCTTCATTTTTATCAGCGGCTGCATTTCAGAAAGTTTCATCTACCAGCAGAGCTCTTAAAAGTATAACTGTATTCCCAAGGGTAGCCACTTCCAAGTGCATTTGGTGTTAAACAATGTTTGTTTCCATTATTTGCCCACAAGAAAGCACACAGTTGAAAGGCTGATCATATTTGTGTTGTGTGATCATTTGACCTTTCCCTCCCCATGCTTAACTAAACTATCATTTTTAAATTAAAAACATTTTTGCCGCATGTTACCAATTCCAGATGCTGTGAATAAAACAATAACATATCATCCCACTGTAAGATTTTCATTGTAATGCCCTCCTAGATAACTATTTTGGTGGATGCTACCAATTAGAGGAAATGAAGAGCAATTCTTAGATTTTCTAATTGAAAAAGAAAAAAGAAGATAATTTGGATGTTTGAGCATTTCTAATATTTTTTTTTTCTCTTTTTCTTCCAGTGAATTATCATTGAACCCCTGAAAAAAATCAAGATCTCTCTTTAAGGTCCTGAGAACAGAATATTCAGCTTTAATTGACCTCAATGAGTGGTTAAATGCTCATCTTAAAGTCAAGTTAAATGATGGTTAGGCATCTGTTGCTAGTCCCATAAAGCTGATGAGCATTTTACAACTGACAGGAAGAAGAGTAGGACCAGATTGATCTGATAAAGGACTTGCTTTTATAAAATGATGTTTAATAGCAATTCAGTTCGTAAGAGGAAGGACTCGCACTCAGACGTATACCTACACATCAGCGGTGTCACAGTCATGTCCACATGCACCCTCCTTCCCTGTGGCAATGCACAGGAATTTACATGAGCTTGTCGTTCTTTTCACTGAGGCTCAGCTCATTTGAGTTACTTCATCTCAGCCTGGGGCAGAGAAGCATCCACAAGCACAATTACTCCAGTTCAGCCAGCAAACTGTAGCTTGCTAAAGAGTGACAGTGAAATCTGATTGCTGATTTCTGTGTTTCTATGCATAGCCACAACTTGACCAAAACTTGCTTCCACTCTGAGATTTTACTTCAGAGTTGGACCATTGGAAAGAGAAGACAATGTCTGGCACAGGAACTTGACCAGACCTGAACAACAGAATACCTTATAATGAGGTTACAGTGATGGCTTTAGTCTGGGCTGCAGTGTCCCCATATACAATAATTTCCTTTTATCAAATAGGATTTTACTTATGTACCAAAAAGGCACTTTTTCTTGAGACAGCACTTATCTGACATGTCAAAGCTCCATCCAAGGCTTGATAAGCCCATGGCAACAGTTAAGGTGCAGCTTAACCTACGCCTGGTGATGTACAACAAAACAGCTGAGTCAGGATCAAGGTGTTCCTGATGTCCCTACAATGTTTCTGTGTGGAGATGGGTTGAGTGGAGGCACACATGCGCCTTATAATCCTTCAGTCCCTGGAGCACTTTCCTTCTCTGGGCTTGCTGCCCTCATGCTTTTGGCAGAGTGCTCCCCAGCCTCCTGTCTGATGGTGTGGGGTGCTTGCAGAGTCCTGGGGGCACGAAAGCACTGTGCTGCTGCTGCTCCTCTGGACACTGCACCATTACTGGGGAGCAGCAGTGCAAGAGGCACTGCCAGAAAAGCACGGTTACTACAGTCCATGAAAAATATGAACCTCACACTCCTGACACAAAAAGTGCAATTTTCAGAGGCATGTGCAGGATGAAAGTGTTACTTTCATTTATACGTTTTAAGAGGCTTTTAAGTCATAAGACTGACCTGCAGAGCCACAGTGTGTTAGCAAAGACAGCAGCTGATTAGTTTCATAACAAATCTGTTACAGATAAAACACAAAACAAATCAAAGTGACTTGTTATGTAAACCTGGGATTTTTCATGCTTCTTGTTGTCCTGCTGTTACCCGGCTACTGCCTGGTGAGAGAAACAATCACAGGTGAGTGTGATTTCATCTAGCACCTTAATTCACAGTGCATATAATAAATATCACTCTTCACTTAGATTCTGGGAAGTTGGTATTGTAATTGAAAGCTCATGGTATTTTCCTGTCACCCATACCTAGATACATATGATCCAATCCAAATCTGTATACTGCTTTAGCAAGCTACTTGTCTTAAAAATAATTCCTTCCATAGCATGCATCTGATTGTGCTGTCTTTCTGCTTACATCTACCAAATAACTGATGACGCAGACTTGCTCTGGAAAGTGAGCCATACATTGTTCCCTAATGTCCTTCTTGTCGCAGTGGCTAGGGGTAGGGAGCTATGCCACGTACACACCAGGAGCTGTGAGTTCACTGATGTTTAACTAATTTAGCTTCATTTGACTGTTGCCTAGGATTTCTTTTCTCTGTTGATTTTCCATATTTCCTTGAAGTTGTGGTATTGTTAATCTTGCCAATATTAGGAACGGTTGGTACTGGAAAGGCTGGAGATAAAAACTCAATAATCTACAGAAAGACAAATACCTCTGAAGGCATGCAGAAATCTTCAGGTAATTTTCAGATTTCCAAAATGCAAATCAACATAAATCGATAAGAATTTTCCAGCATGAGATGAAGCAAAACGTAAGGAGGACTCATGATGTGGTTTTTTTAGTAATAAGAATTTGTTCTACGTATTGAGTTACTATGTCAAATATGTTGACCAAGTTTAATACTCTGTATGTTACTAGGTATAGATTTTCATTAGGTTACATTTCCTCTCCTGTTTTTTCTTCCTCACTTCACAGTCTCTTCTAATTTAAGACTCTGGTTTCTCTCAGTTCAGCCAAGTCAGAAGAGTTAGTGCAGCTTTTCATCTGTCACTAGTAGACAAAACACAGCCTAAAATGTGTATTACACAGCAGAGCTATGTAAAATAGTCTCACATGCATGACAGCATGCTTGGATTTTTCACTAAAATTCTGTTTGCTAAGAACTAGATCAATTTGTTTCCTGGACCAAAATTTAGCAAAAAAAAAAAAAAAAATCTATATTGAAGTTTAACGGAATTGTAACTTTGCAGAATTCCCACTTTGAAAGGCATGCTGGAAAATGTGTGGGACTGCCACAGAGAGAAACCCAAGAATACTGCCTGTGATCTGCACAAAATGTTTTCTTTTTGTAAGAGAAAGTAAGAGGCAGTGCACTGTTAGGCACTTGAGAAGTGGTATAATGGCTTGGTAATGCAAACCTCAGAGTGCCTTAATAGAGTTATAAAATGGATCTGTGTAGCTATAAAAAGAATAAGAAAAAAGGATAAAACCTCTTTGAATAATTTCCAAGTCTGCATCACAATCAGCTTATGTCATTCCCTATAATTACAAAGCCATAATCAAAGGTTAATGATTCACCACCAGGCCATCAGATTTCTTGAGTTCACAGGGCAGTTAGAAAAAAGGATAAAGGAATTTAGGAACTGCCCCACAAGGAAAAAATATCCTCCTTCTTATTTAGAGTTTTGGGTCATGGAGTACATGGTGCATGATACTTCAAAAGTCTCACAGTACACAGCTATACACAGGGTTAAAAAAAAAATATAATTCTAAGCAATTTTATTCTGACTCAGGAAGTTTTATAGCTGAGTAAAACACTAGTCATCTCATTTTTGATGTTATTTTCTTCAGCAGTAAATGTCTTCCAGAAAATGTTGCATGTTGAGAGCTGCTGGCTAGTGTTGTGTTGCATGAAAATTTATGAGTGTTCTGTTCAGCTTTTACTGCATTGTTGGTATACCATCTCTTAATCTTGTCATCCCTTTTAGAACTAATACTGCACCTGAAAAATCTCCCTGTTATGTGTTTCTTGTTTTCTCTCAGGTTTTTCTCAAGGCTTCCTGAGGCTTTTTGTCTTCTTGAGACAAACTTCCCACTTATTTCCAGTGAATGAACATTACCACTCCACTCATGTGATTTGTTTGATGTATTTGAGGAACATACTTGCTCCTGAGACTGCATTGTTCAAACCCTCTCACTGCCTGTTTGATTTAACTGCAAATAACTCCTGTAATGCATGGAATACAATTTTACTAGGTTTCCCGAAGGCATACATAGTTTGAATCCCAGACTGAGATATTTGGTGCCAAAATCTTTCTCTAGACACCTTAATCACAACTGGTTCAAGTTTGAACTTAATTGAAGTGATAACAATGCAGTCTTTTCAAAGTAGAAATTTCGTTGCAGTAATGGCTGCAGATAATTCGTATGAAAACATACATTCCTATTTTGCCAAATGTCACATTTACTTATGTATGGTAACATCATGGCTGTACTTCACAATGTGATTTATTAGTTACTTTTCTGGAATGTGACTTCTACCGTTACAAGGAAGTCCTGAGCTATGAGTCTTCTTTCAGGGAACCAGACATCTTACATTATCAGTCACTTATCGAGAAGTAGAGGGAAGAATTTCAAGACTTTTCTTCCTCTTAAGTTAGTGCTGCCCATTCACATACTGGTTTCACAGCCCCCAGGTTGAAACCCCATTATCTGTTCCTTTAATGTTTCTAATAGTGTGTTGTCCTCAAAGAGGTCAGTTGAAGCCTGCAAAATAACTGGACACAATTCTTACATTTTTCAGTGTCATGATCTGTTAACAAAAAAGACAGTTGGCCATTATAATTTTATCTTCCTTCTGAGAGAAGCCATCATGTCAGGAACCAGGGCTGATGTCACTGTAAACCTTTCTGAGTGGGCAGTCAACTTTTCTTCCACTTAATGCAGTGTCTGGCATTTGGGACTCTCTGTTGGTGTCTATGTCTCTCAAGTGGTGTCATTACACCACGTTTAAATAATGATGGAAGCTGTAAGCAAAGTTAATGCTTTTTTTTGGTAGGAAAGGTGAGGATGCTGCTTGTGTGGAGGGGGATTAATGTGATATGAGTGACCCCAAAATGGGGATGGGACATAAAGAAGGCGTGCATCCTTATCTGCTGACCAGTCCTCTCTGACTGGGAGCACTGGAAGGAAGCTGGTGTCATGCAGCACCTGGGACTGCGGCTCCACATGCCTCAGGAGGAAGAAGTGAAATGCAAGCCACAAGGACCTCTGGTGTAGTTGTGCTGAAAGAATACACTCAGGAGCATGTGTAGCTACTTACATATAAGCAGATTTCTGGAAATTTTATAATGGAATTTGTAAATAAAAGGGATGAAAGAAAATTACTTATTTATGTATATGTCTGTGGGCATAAGAAAATGTGGTACCTACATGTGATACACTGATCATTCCCAAAAATTTCCCAGTTGCCTTGAGAAAGGGAATACTGCTACCTCAGTACTTCTAGTGTTAATAGCAGTAATATCTTCTAACCAATGTGACAGCCATGAGCAGAAGATGAAAGGAAAATACATTAAGAAATCAAGAGTTGACTGCAGGAGGTAGAATACTGAGTCAACCATATGGGAAATTAAGGTCATGAAATGCTTGCCTGCCTCTTGCTCAGGGAGTTGCCTGGAAGGTTAGCAATGAAATCTGAAACTGTATGAAACTGGCTTGGTTTTATACTGCATTACAACTCTGAAAATCACAGCAGATTTCTCAAACAGGCCGCAAAAGGCCTGCAGGAAAGCCGTGTGATGCCATGACTCTTTCAGCCAGCAGAGACCAGAGCTGTACGACCAATGACTCAATGCAAGCACAGCCTGGCTCTGCTTGCTGGGGGCTGGCCACCACACAGCTGCGTTTGCAAAGCCTGAGCTGGGAGGCCCTGCTGATAGACCACAGTGCTGTGTGCTCATATCTAAAGAAGTCTTGAAACAGGACCCTGCAACTAGACAAAAATACAGAGTAATTAAATACTTGCATAAGTTTGGATGTGAGGCAATAAGACAACCTCAATAGTTTTTTTGTTCATTGGGTCCTACACCAGCATCTTCCAGGAACCTGCATCTGCTGGCTTCCAGTTTCTGGCACGACTTTTTGGCAGGCTCATTTTCCCTTTCACTCATGAGGGATGTTTGCTTTCTGTTGAGACCAAAAGACTCTACCATTGACGGGGTACTGAAAATTGAAATAAAATAAACTACTTCTCTTCCATGGTCAGAACAGTCCTTAAAACTTTTCCTTTTCATCTTCCTATTGTTACTGTTTAAGATCCAAGTCTGTTGCCTTCTTCAAAAGCCCCAATTAGAACTCAGTAAACTCTGGAAAAATGTAGAAGGTAGGGTTCATTTCTCATACATTGGACATTTCTAGCAAAAATATCTACCTCTAAAGCTATTGAAATCAGAGAAACCAGGCACCTGTTTGGAACAATTATTTTCATCACAAAATAGGCAATCTGAAATAGGTCAAATGAATCATAGGCTGGAAGCTTCTATTTCTCTCGGTTGACTACAGAGGGTTGCTCCCTCTTCAACCCAAGATGTATTTGCAAACCAACGTTTTCTCACTCTCTCTGGATGCATCCTTATTACAAGTGGAGAGAAACCTAACCTGTCTCCGTGCAAGCCACCTTTGATTTGAAATAGTATAGATACAATCTTGGGACTCTGCACCTGTTCTTTGAAGTCTTACTAATCTCCCCCCCTCCCTGCCACCCTCAGTGTGTTAGGTTAGGCACAGAAGTGCACAAATTGGCTTTGTTGCAGGTGTACATAAACTGGGCTTTTGTACTACTCTGGGAAGATTTACTTGCACGGATTGGCAGTAACTTAAGAAATCTCTGCCTAGCACTTCACCTGTAAGACATAAACCTAAATAACCTCTTATTCCCTTCCTTGATTGTCCCTTCTCTGAAGATGGGTTAGAAGGAATGTATCATAACAGCCTTTAATTCTCCTGAACCAACTTTTCTGATCAGGAGCAGCAGTCATTTGCACTGAGCTCAGGAGTATGTCAAGGCCAGATTTTTAGCTTTTCACAGTTGTCAGCTCTTTTTGCAACAGAGGACAGTTCTGAGTTTTCCTTGGCCATGGTTACATTATGGTTTTTATTCTTAAGCAGATTTTTTGTCTGAGAATTTTCTTGTTAGAAGAATTAATATCTTTGTAAATAACATGTAGAGAACCTGCTGGCAATGAATTCCTGAAGGCTCTGCTGAATGAGCCATAGCCTCCTATTATACGCAGACTTCCTGCAGATTTGGGCTTTTTTTTTTTGGTATGTCAGCTTATCCATTTCCTTTTTCATCTGTGCTAATAGTCTGGGAAAACAAAATCTCAGAGCTCAGTAGTTAGTTGCATTAGGTGTCCTATTAGTCTCTTGCCTGGGCTTGTCACAAGGGTAGTTGTGCAGGAAAAAGATTTCAACTGTCCCAATACCTTCAACCACATGCTCTTTGCACTGCTCAACTCACACCCTCATGATGTTCCTGGCCCAAGCAAACGGTCTCTCCTTTCCAGACACATGCCAGGGAGTAGCTCTAACCCTGGAGGGCTGCTGTGACGCTCCAGCTTTTGCTGTTCTCCTGGATAAAGAGAGCTCTGTAAGCATGGGTATGGCATGTGGGACACAGGCTAGACCTTGCCCCACCAGACCTCCCACACTGTCTGCGTGGAGGTGGGTAGGGTATGTGGTGCCTTGTTCAGATATTTCACTTCTAAAAAGTAGCCCCTAAGCAATGAGATATAATTTCTTTTCCTTCTTGGCTGAAAGCATTGCTTATTTTATGTCTTACTTCATTGAATATATTTTTATATATACTCTCACATTGACTCACAAAAGGAAAACTCCCGACGTACTCATGTGAATCCAGATGCACCTGTAAATATCTTAAAATAGTACCTTTATGTGTAGATCAGTCTCTCTCTGAACAGCAGCATTAGAGACTTGAGTTATCAGTACTGACACTTACGGTACTTTCTGCAGAAATTGAATGTACAAATATAGTCGCTGTGTGAAAGTTCAAAATGTTTAATACCAACATTAAAGACAGTCACTCAAAACACCCTCTAGTATTCCCTAGTATAAGAAAGACAGTGTAACACAGCTTAAAAATCTTCATCCTTTCTGAGTTTATAATGTCTTTATTGTGACTTCAAGAAGAGTTCAGAATCTGATTCCCAGTACTAACTCAGCATTCCTTGTTCTCTTGCAAACCACATAAAGAAAATAAAAGTGCCTGCCAATAGCACTCATCTACTTCAACTCTTCATCTACTAATACTATCAAGAAGTAGCACTTCAGATTATGCACACAACTGCATTTACCTCCTGTCACTAGAATAGAAGCTTTCTGCAATAGCTGTTGATGGCTATCTGACTAGTGTTTACACATAACGGCCTTTCTTGTATGTATGAATTCCTATAACAGCTCACGTAAAGAAGAGGAAAAGACATAAGCACACTCCCCACTGGTAATCAGCTGCTAAGACATGCAAAAAACCTTTCAGTAACAATTCAACTTCACTGATGATAAATTTTTGGTTCAAATATTCTGGGTTTTGGTGTTTCTTCAGTTGCAGAAGGACCTTATGCCTCTTCCACTCTCCTTCGTGTTCACTCTTTTTCAGATATATATGATTCTTAAGTGCATTTTAAATAATTTTTTGCCTGTAAGTTTAGCCAATCAAACTTCTTAGACACAAAAATTCTTCAGAGTTTTGCCCTTTGTTCACGTGTACAGCTGCAAAGAAGGCTTTGATGCCAATAACAGGAAGCATGAGATCATATGATGTTTATAGACCAGAATGGCATCAAATGTAGGAAATTGCCTAGTTATTTCCTTTAAGAAGTACAAAACATTATATTTATTAGTCATTTAATTATGATTTCAGAAATGAATTTGAAAAGATGGAGGGAGGACAATATTAGTCAATAATTAGGAAATGAGAAACCTGTATTTATTCAAATAAGTCCAGCCCTTCTGTTTCCTGCATGACAAACATTAAGGAAATACGATTTCATAAGGTACGTTATCTTATTTTGGAAATATAGGAATAAATTGTCCAACAGGACATGAAAAAATTTGGTGTTTCAATGGCATTACATTATTATGTTTACAGAAATTCTGCATCCTGAAAAGCGCAAGCATTTTGACCGTGAGTATACATTTATATTTTCACCTGCATACATATAGGTAGCACATTACAGACAACATGAAACAAACGGAATATCAAACGCAACTGCACATTTCATAGAATTTGGCTCTTTGAACAGATGGTGAATAGTATACATTTTCCCATAAAATTTAACGATGCATTAGAATAATGCAATTTCACTTATTGAGAATGCTTACAGTTAATATTTTATATGGAATACATGCTATTGTATTTTAAAATGCTTTCTTAAACCATAAATTTTCAATTAAACATTATTTACATTGTTTTGATATATTACTATTATGAATTATACTAGTGCAGTTACTTTTTTAATTGATTCTTGTACTTAATGTTCACGAGACAAATTTTATTTCTCTTTAATCCCTGTTGGTCTAAAGTTCTCATCGTTTGTCATTCTTTATTCTACAAAAGTCATGCTTATCACAATTCCTGATTAAAGTTAACAAGAAAACAAATTTAAAATTTTCTTGCTGGTATTGTCATTATTTGAATAGGATGATAAAAATGATGTTACAGGTAACTAAATGTGCCGCTTATCTTCACAAAGTCCTCTCTCTAATACGAGTATGGAAGTGAGCTATAGTTGTCTGCCAATATACATCTAGAAAAGTCTATATAACCAAATCCATTCACTGGCAATCATAAGAAAGATTCCAAGCTAAGCAGTCTCAAGAGCTTCATTATTTCTACACTGAATAGAGAAACAGGAAATGAAGGGGCTGGTTATATAAATGAGTGTAATACTTTGGGCAGAATGAAATTCACACGATTAGGCCAAACATTATACAAGTAGATCTACTGACTTCATAAATGGCATGCAGACGTAATTAGGATTTCCCAATCCTTGTTTATTAAACTGTCCCCAAACTAGAGATCTGTAAACCAAAACCCCAAATGGTGAGATACAGTTTGGTAATTTGTATGTGCAGTTTATATGCATGTAGAAAAAGTCATGATTAAATTTAGATTTTAAAAGGGACTTTTTTAAAGATTCTAGAGGCATTAAAAAAGTTTTTTAAACTTACACGTTATGATTTTACATGTGTATGCTTATCTCACCTACATGCATGTTTTAATTAGGTTTTATAACGTATTACCACCATGCTAAAAGGTTTATACACAAACAGATAGAATAGTGTGTGAAGCAAATTCTAATTAAACACTGTCATTGTTGAACTATTTTCTTTCTCAGGTACGTTTTTTGAACCGTGGGAATTTTTTGAAAACTCCAAAACTGTACTTTCGTAATCTAATCCACAGAGGGATTACTCCCATCTATGAACTCCACAGAAAATATCTATAAAGAAACATATATTCAAAAGGGTACTCAGATTTTCTGTCATCTCTGACTTGGGAACAAACAGTACAAAGCGCTTATTACTTGGACACGAGGATTCAATAAAAAAGTGGAGTTGGCCAGCGGGCGGCAGTTCCAGTACATAACAAAATGTTGAAGTTTCAAAATTTGTTTTTATTCTGGGTTAGAATGAAAAAAGAAACCATGCAAGCATTTTGGAAGGAAATTCTGTCGAAACACTTCTTTTTAAATTGAAAAGGTCTGTTTTCTTAATTTCTCTTTATTTTTCATTGAAAATAACCCTTGGATGCTATTGAAAACTGTAGTGACCCAGTGACACCTCTGCAAAATGTGGGCCTTGGCAATCATTATAATTCAATAAAAATAAAATAAAAAGTAAAAGTATATCATCAAGTTTTCTAGTGGCCTCTAGGACAAAGTAACCAGCAAAATCTCAGAGATTATGCTTATACAATGGCAATCGTTAAGAGTCACAGTATCTTGGGTTAGGACTTTAAATTAATGACCTAAAAATTATAAATTTAGAATCCTTTTCTACTTCAAAGAAATGGTGGACACATCTGCGTAGCACAAACATAATTTCCATTCAATTATTTGGCCAAGATGTGAATGCTTTTATCTTCAACTTTTTGCACATAAGGATGATACTGCTCAAATGTAATGACAATGTTATGAGAAGCAGCTTATTTTATTACTTTCTTTAGCATTGCTGAAGTCCTTATTCCTTCTAATAGATCAGAAGCCATTAACTATGTTAAGTTAGCCAATGAAATCTGCTCACCATTAGATACACCCACTCAGCACCCTCCTTGAAGAAGAAAGCTTTCCACTAATATGTTCCAACAGTTTGAATGCTCTTCATGATGTCAAACAGCTTTAGTCAGGCAACATATGTAATTTTTCATATTTCTGATCACCTTTAAGCAACAACCTGAGAAGCACGGTGTCCGTATGTGTGGATTCAGCTGTAAGACCCACAATCTGGTGTAGCCTTTAGTGGTGGCAAAGGCCTGTGGTGTTTGCTGTCTATGATAGTACTCAGGGGTCTCATGCTGGAGTCCAGCTGTCACCATGTAAACAGGAGGTCCATAGCACTGTACTGACGCTCTAGCTCAATATCATCATGTGCAGAACAACCAGGGGATCAGGCCCAGCCAGCGTGGGTTCATGAAAGGCCGGTCCTGCTTGACAAACCTGATCTTCTATGACAAGGTGATCCACCTAGTCAATGAAGGAAAGGCTGTGGATGTCGTCTACCTGACTTTAGTAAAGCCTTTGACACCATCTCCTACAGCATTCTCCTGAAGAAAACGGCGGCTCATGGCTTAGACAGGTGTATGCTTCGCTGTGTAAAAAACTGGCAGGATGGCCAAACACAGAGAGTTGTCGTGAATGGAGTTCAATCCAAACGGTCACAAGTGGTGTCCTCCACGGCCTAGTTGTGGGGCCGATCTTGTTTAACATCCTTATTGATGATCTGGGTGAGGGCATTGAGTGCTCCCTCAGTAAGTTTGCAGATGACACTAAATTGGGTGGGAGTGTTAATCTGCTCAAGGGCAAGAAGGCTTTGCAGAGGGACCTGGGCAGGCTGGATCGATGGGCTGAGGCCAATGCTATGAGGTTCAACAAGGCCAAGTACTGGGTCTTGCACTTGGGTCACAACAGCCCCAGGCAGCGCTACAGACTTGGGGATGAGTGGCTGGAAAGCCGCCTGGGGAAAAGGACCAAGGACCTGTATCAGAAGTGGTGTGGCCAGCAGGAGCAGGGAGGTGATCGTGCCCCTGTACTCGGCACTGGTGAGGCCGCACCTCGAATGCTGTGTGCAGTTTTGGGCCCCTCACTACAAGAAGGACATTGAGGTGCTGGAGCGTGTCCAGAGAAGGGCAACGAAGCTGGTGAAGGGTCTGGAGAACAGGTCTTATGAGGAGCGGCTGAGGGACCTGGGGTGGTTTAGCCTGGAGAAGAGGAGGCTGAGGGGAGACCTTATCGCTCTTTACATCTACCTGAAAGAAGGTTGTAGTGAGGTGTGTGTTGGTCTCTTCTCCCAAGTAACAAGTGATAGGACAAGGGGAAATGGCCTCAAGTTGGACCAGGGGAGGTTTAGGTTGGATATCAGAAGAAAATTTCTTCACTGAAAGGGTTATCAAGCACTGGAACAGGCTTCCCAGGGAGGTGGTGGAGTTACCATCCCTGGAAGTGTTCAAAAAATGTGTAGATGTGGCACTTAGGGACGTGGTTTAGTGGGCATGGTGGTGTCGGATTGATGGCTGGACTTGATGATCTCAGAGGTCCTTTCCAACCTTAATGATTCTATGATTCTATGATCTCATGGTGAGTATGTTGCTGTCCCCAGGTGCACCTTGGTGCCCCCTGGGCAGAGGAGCCCTCTAGCCACAGGGGATCCAGGAAGCTGGGGAGACTGCCTCCTAACTTGGGAGTCTAAATTAGGTGTCTATACCTAATTAGTGAGACTATTGCCCTGTGTAATTCCTAGCACATTAAAAAACAAATAAACAAACAAAGAAGAAGGCTGCATACTTCCTTTCTTGTACCTTTTCCTTGGCAGCTGTTGTTGGCCTCTCACTGAAACAGCAGAAAGAAAAGTAAGCCCTTGGCTGACGGCCTGCAACCATTCCTTCGTGCTCTTTGCTGGTGGACATCTCCTTTGGTTTCAAACCAAGGCCACAAGATATCAATACTTGATCTGCATGGAGAACCAAGAAATTCTTCATCTTGTCTCTGCATGTATCTGCTACTAAATGCTTCAGAAGTACAAGGCTTCCTGTCACCGCACAAAATTTCTCCTAGCCTTTATAATCAAAGGTGGCCTTACGCTCTCCAGTGTGGGGTGTAACAGTTTTTTAAACTATTTTTTTTGAATGAATCCCCTCAACTGAGGTTGATGGTGTTCACATATAAATCATGGTTTTTGAATCCTGTCGTCATTTTGACCTCAGTCACACTACCAAAGGAAGATCTATATAAAGGAACACAGGTTTCAGTGTGATCACAGCTACAGCTCACAGCCTCAAGCAGCAGCTTTGCTGAGCATTTTACAAGAATGAGAACTTCAGAATCATTTCCTTTTCAACCTTTGGTGCAAAGACATTAAAGGAATCAAACCTCAGCTATTCTTTCTAACCACATACTCTTGTGGGCTACTTTCAGCATTAATGTTTCCCTTTGAAATTTGTAGCCTTCTTTGTATGCATTTATGTAATTAGTAGCAATGATTAGGCTTCACATTTTTTAAACAAACAATGCTTTGAAATGAACCTCCATCACACATCAGACATATTTTAATGCATTTAGTGGATTGCACAGTCCTTCACAGTGCTTAGCCTGAGAATGGGGAGTGTACGGTGGGTTCTTAGCAGTTGTCTTTCAACATATATGTTGTAGGTGTTGTGCTTGTTTAAACCACTGGAAGTGTTTGATTTCGTCCGTTCTACAGATTAGGAAGATATAATTTCAGTCTGCGTAGAGCTGAGGTGAGCTGCAGTCCATTGCGAGCTAACTGCTACAAGGCAAAGAGATGTATCTTGGTGGCATCTGGCCAGCGGAAATAGGTTTGAGAGGGAGGTTGGAGTTTTTGCTGCTCAGATGAGTTACGGATCACCGTCTGATAAGAGAAAACTACTGAGCAGCACGGCATGAAGCTAATATACTCCTAACATTAAGTTACGCTTGTGGAAATATGCTGGTACCTTGTGGAGTTTGGGCCCTAGAGAATTCCATCACAAGGCTGGATTTAGACTGATTTCTGTATTTGTCTGTGACTGACAACTCCAGTTAGCCATCTTTCCATGACTGACATTGCTACCAGTGTGGTATGTCATCTTGCTGCATTTTTGTTTACATAAAAATACCCTAAGACAGTTCTCACCTGTACTTTATAGTGCATTTTGAAAAAAGCGTGTACCCCAGGCTCAGAGATAACACATCACTAAGAACCAGCTCCCGTATAGTGAAAACGCTCAGGCCCAAGATATGGATTGAAGATACTAATTGACAGTGTTTAAATGGCAGTAGCCACCACCACCAAACCCCAACACCCTGTTCTGAAGAAAGTGTTTTAATGTTTACAGCTATTATAGACAAGCAATATCAACTGTCATAAACAGTGTTAATTTTTTAACACTGTTTATTAAAATTAAGAGTATAATGGCTGTACTAACCCAGGCCAGGCTTGAAAGCCGGGTAGTGCCAAGATACTCCCTGAAAGATGTTTGGGGAGGAGAGAAGACTTCGTGATGTTGAAGGAGAGCTAGGGGAGGACCACAGAGGCCATGGCTCTTCCTGGAAGAAGAAGTAATCTGTCCCTCTCCCTGCCTCATGCTGGAGCATATAGCAGGGAGTGTTGGTGGATTTACCTGGAGCAGGAGGAAAAGAATCCTCAGGAATACATAGAATATAACATACTCACGTATAGAAAGCTTGGATTAAAATTACACATTCTAAATTTGAACTTTATTCTTTGTTTTCCACTGATAGGCCTTTAAATCATTGTCTTCCAAATATCATGTGATTAAGACATTGTTAATATGCTCAGCATTTCTAACCTATTTACCCTATGTAGAATCATCAGCTCAGTAAGAGTTCAGTTTATCCTTCTTACCCAGATGACACCTGATTTAACTTGACTTAATTTCTGGTGGCTCTAAATCAGGAGAGCAAAGAGAAACTTTCAAATCAAAGGACTGACCGTATAATTGCAAATCATTCTCTCATGTCTTTGTTTTATGACTGTTTAATACACTTGGGAAGGGGAGACTGTGCTGAAGCATTAGTAGTGGTTGAAGATGACACAGGTTGGAGGCAGGAGGTGGTCCCAGATCAGCAGCTCTCTGGGTGGTGGCTGTCTTGCTGTGCCAGTTGTGCACCCTGGCTTAGAGGGGTTATGGCTTCTGAGTCACAGGGGACTAGTGAGATATTTGACTATGGTGTTTAAGCCAGGGTTACACCACAAGACAAATGGTAGGTCTGGCATAGGTGCTGCTGAGGAATCAAAACTCTTGGCAGTGGCAGGAGATGATCCCGCCAGATCTGCTGAGGCAAACATAGCTGGGTTAATCTGGGTATGAGCTGTCCTACAGCCCCCACAGCATCCCCTGGCAGAGTGCAGGGCTTGCTGGGAGGTCCTGTCAGCAATATGACTGGCACACCTACTCCTGCGTACACAGAAGGTAAAATTTGTCTTGGGTTCATGACTATCAAGGCGTGGTTGGTAGGGCCATGGCTTCCGTTTGGGTGTATGGGACTCCATGTAATGCTCGAACAAGAGAGTAAATTTTCCTCAGGAACTACCTAAATGTTATGCAGACTTTTAGAAACAATACCATTCTTTTGCAATTACCAATTCAGAATTTGTGGTATATTACGTCTGCTTACTGCAGTATGTGACTAAATGATGTCGTAGGCACGAGCTACATAAATTGTAAAAGGTCTACCACATTATCAATGTTCTAATATATAAGGTATAGAAATTACACATTTGTGCATATTTATGAATATAAACCATACAGAAAATGTGTATATATGAAAAGAACAAAAAAAGAAATCATACACAGTCTTTTCTGCATCCACCTAAAGGTCAGGAATATCACACAGCACTAGGTGTGGAGAAGATAGAAACTATATAAATGATTTTCATAGCTTAGCTTGCAATGATTTTGTAATCAGTGAACAAAGAGCTAATTATAATGATGTTAATAGACACATAAATGTCTGTTTAAGCCTGTAGTTATTGCAATCTTTTAGATAATCATCTTAATCCATGATCATTGCAAATGGAACTTGAAATGTGGTTAGATCCTAATAAGGTTATAGATTCAGCTTCCTATCTGGAAGCAAAACCAACATGTTGCTCTCTTGAAGGCATTTGATTGAGCAAGGCTTCTGGTTTGCTGCTTATGCATACTGCTAAGCTTCCCCTGACCCTGCTTGGTATGTATATTCTTTAAATCCCAAAAGAAATTATTTAAAGTACTTTCTATGTGAATGTTAAATCTTTTTCCAAAGAATTTGAATGTCACTTTTAAAGCACTTTTTCCATTCAGTTTCCGTGATCAAATTAACTTGGATATTAAAATACACAGTGCCAAAAAAGACATAGATTCCCAAAGCAGAATTAGATGCCTACATATGGCATCATGGTCTGGAAACTCTTTATTTGATTGCCATCTGAAGTAAAATGTTTTTAACTCTGTAGTTACCTTAATTTTGACCTTAACATTCTCCAGATGCCTAGAATTGCAGCTCTGTTCATCCCTAAAACTTCAGTTGTGTCGACAGCACTAGGAACTTAATTAACATCCAAGCTTAATGGGCATCCCTAAGTGAAGCATTTCTCCTCTTTGAGGCCTTGAACGGATTTATCCAGTAGGCGTTTGGACAGCAACAGAACTGGATAGCTGACAAAGATATCTGAGATTGTCACTGTAAGATCTCACTGTGTTTTAAATTCAGGTCTTCTGTTCTTGACTGAATGTTCTGTTAAGCAAAACAGTCCCTCTTGCTATCACATGCATACATGCTCACATACTTTTTCACAATCATGAGTGGTATATCTTTTTTTTTTTTTTTTCCAGATTTGCACAGCCTCACCAGGAACTGTCCTTCTCTCCTACTCAGAAGAAACTGGTATCCTTAGGGGATATTCCTGGACAGTCACATATGAAGAGCTGAAGAGCCCCAGGCTACCCCTAGGCACTTCAGACCCATGTTTCAACTATTACTAGCACGATCAGTAAAGGTGGCAAGGTAGGAGAAACAGTGGACAAACCTCTCTTCTAACAGTTGTAATGCTCTTACAATAAGGCTGATTGTTCAATAATATTCAATGTGTCCAGTTCCACTGTCTGCTTTTCCCTTTGTATTTTACCATTTATTTAGTCCGTGTGGCAATACTGGCAAAATGTAGACAATTTATTGTATTATAAACAAAGGCATATAAGAATTTTTCTGAATGTTGCACTGGGAAACATCAGAATAGAGTAAAAACTTCTTGACTTCTGGAAAAAAGACTAGTGGAACCTACACTGGGAGGGCATCTGGGCTGTGAATTGGGATGGTGCATGGATTGGGACACTTCCCAGAGAATCTGTTGAGAAGCATCTTGACCTCAGCAGTTTTCATCATGTGCTCAATCAGGGTGACTGCCCTCTGTGAATAATATTCAGTATATTGTCTGCTCTGAATGCAAGTTCTAGACATCAATTTTTCTCAGATGTCATACAAGAAAGTAAATGGTTCTGTGTTTCATAAGAGCTTCTCTTTTAAAAATCTCTTTTATTTAAAATTATATTTTTACATTACTTGTTCTTTCTAGTGAGACAAAACTCCTCAGCTTCTTTTGACTTGCAATCACAGAGCCATAAAGTAGTTTGGGTTGGAAAGGACCACTGGAGGTTGTCTGGTGTAATATACTTCTTAAAGCTGTCTTCAAAATTAGATCAAGCTGCCCAGGGCCATCTGCAGTCAAGTTCCGAATATTACCAAGGACTGAGAGACAACAGCCTCTCTGGGAAACCTACTCACCATGAATATTTTTCCCTTGTGTTTAGTTGGCATTTTCCTTGATGCGACTTCTGATGAAAGGTATAGCTCTTGTCCTGTTGCTGTGCACCTTTGAGATATGTCTGGTTTTTCCTTTTTTTTTCCTTTCTGTATGGTTGAAGACAACAATTATATCCTTCCTTAGTCTTTACTTCTCAAGAGAAGAGAGCTAAGCTAAGCTAAGCTAGCTCCCTCAGCCTCTCCCTAAAAGCGTTTCAGCCCCTAATCATCTTAGTAGTCTTTTGCTGGACTTTTCTTGTTTTATCCTTGTCTGTCAGCATCTACTGGGAAAATCAAAGCAGACAGGGTTTTCCAGGTGTGGCCTGAAGAGTGTTACATGTAGTGGAATAATCACTTTGATGTGCTGGCTGGCTCCTTATTAATGCAGTCCAGTATGCACCTGGCCTTCAATCCTCCAACAGCACAACGCTATATCGTCCTCAACTTGCTGACCTTTAGGGTTTCCCAGATTATTTTCTGTGAAGCTGCTTTCCAGCCAGATGGCCCCCAGAGTGCGCTGCTGCATGGGGCTGGTCCATGACAAGGATAGGACTTGACATTTGTTCTTGATGAACATCATGAGCTTTTGGTCTGTCCATTTCTGCAGCCTATTAAGATCCCTCTGACAGGCAGCCCTGCCCTCCTCTGTGTTGATCATGCCATGTATTTTGGTGTCATCAGCATCCTTGCCAAGGGTACATTCTGTCCCTAATTCAAGTGTTTCATAAAGATCTTAAAAGAGTATTGCACTCCCATTAGCCCCTAAGCAAGACCAGTCACAAGTGGTGAGTCACCACCTGGACTTCAAACTACTGATCACTGTACTTTGAGTCTAACGGTTCTTTCTACCCACCTGTAATCCACACATCCAGTCTGTATTACCCCAGTTCGGCTATAAGGACATTACTGAAATACATGTCAAAAGCCTTCCTAAACTCCAGTTAACTGACATCTACTGCTCTCCCCTTATCCACAGAATCTTCTGGCTGAAGGCATTCAGGTTAGTCAGGCATAATTTGTCCTTGGGAAGTCTATGCTGGCTATTCCTGATCACCACCACCTTCTTCTTGCTCTCACTTCAATGAAAGCTGGCTTTGTATTAATTTAATTAATATCTAGAATTTGGGCTGTACCTTGAAGACTTCAGTTAAATATTTCATTGTGATTAGTTTATTTCTCTGTCTAAGGCTCACCTAAGTAGGAATCAGGCCTTCTGTGTGAGAAAATTCGCAGTACATGATTGCACAGGCTGCTTTACCAGAGGAAGGTATGATGTTCATGAAGCTGCTAGGCTTTTTCTGACCAGAATGGGCTTATTTTGTTATGATGTAAGTAAGTATGTAAAGTGAAGGGTATTTGAAAATCTGACCCATAAAGACATTCTCCACTTGAAGTAATACTGAAATAGTAAAAATGGATGAAGAAGCCCTGCTTCATCATCGATATTATGGCAAACAAATCATCATAAGTCCACTGACCATGACACAGGGTCACTACAATTACCTATTCAGATTCATATATATGCAAATTTGCAGTTGCAAAGCAAAGCTTGAAGACCTTTCTGAGGGAAACTCATATGAGCAATAGGACTGGAGCAGACTGAGGAAGCTCAGCTTTTGTTCTGATAACTGCTGTACAAAGTGTTCTTCCAACAGAAGCCAGGCTGCGAACACAGTAAAGATATCAATAAATGTAGACTGCAAATCAAACCATTTAATCGCTCATTACCTTTAGTAAATCACTGAGATATGTGCTAAGTAAATCTGTTGCTAGCAGTAAAAGATTTATTAGGCAGAGGGAAGAAGGTTAATAGGACTAAATCCCCCTTAGTACAACTACCCAGTATAATCTGTCATCGTAGAGTGGAGGAGAAGCTGTACAACTCCTTCCCTAATCAGCACTGAAATCATGCCTAGACCTGTCTGGCACATATCTTTAGGCATCTCTTTTGTCTTTTGTCGTGAAGAAAACAGATTAATTCTGATTATTTTTATTTCTTCATGTAAGTAATTTGTAGTCATTGATCATTTTCTTTCACCCTCACCAATTGAGCCTTACATTAAGAGCAGTACACCCTATATTTTATATAATTCCATTGTCTCCGTCTATTTGATGGACCTGCAATATATCATACTCTAAGTGGAATTCATGACAAAACAGAAATGCTTTGCAAGTGTAAAACTTACAAGATTTGCTGAAGTTAACAGCTGAATGAAATAATGAAGATCTAACTGTTGACCTCCCACAGCTTCACATCCTTTCATCCTTCCTCTAATTTGCTGTTCCATCTGTAGATGAAAAGAGCTAGAAAATGTTGGAGGCGGAGTGACTAATCTGTTTTGACATTTTGCTATGTGATTGCATTTTGCCCCTTGGCAGGTAGAAGACAGAGCACTAGGCTTGTTGGAAAAAAAATGCTGCAGTCTGAGACAAGCTGCACACAGAGACCTGGCAAATACTGCTAAGGAAGATACGAATATGTTTCTTTTTTATTGTTTCTTGTTACTAGGGTATAATTCAGTGTGATAGGACATGTGAAAGTGCTGGATTTTATCTGAATGGGATGTTTTAATTCAATGTGTTTGTCACTACATATCACTATAAAACTCCTTTTGCTGGTATGGTCTAACAAGGTCAGCTTGGGAGGGCCTGAATTTATTAAAATTATTTATACTGCTAACACTCTGGATATATACACTGTCTTTTGATGGACTTGGTTTATCCATGGTTTATCCATATATTTTATTGGCAGAAAATCTGTTAGTTCAAGTGCTGCATCCAATTAAGGATTTACAAACCCAAGACAGGATTTTGGAGGATCTGAAGCATCTAATCAAAATACTAGCCCCTACCCCCCTCTGCTTAGTGGACACTCAACAGTGTCAGGGCCTGAGTTCATACTGTGCTTCCCTGCACAACTTGGCCCTTCCCAAAGTGCCCCCAGTCCTGCCTTTGTGCCTGTGCAGGGCTTTCCCACACTGGGCAGGCTGGTGCCTAAGCCTAATGGGTATTCAAAGAACAGTGTAAGGGCAGTTTTCAAACCTCCCATGGGGGCTGTGCTCCTGTGCAGACTGAGGGGCAAATGCACGAGCCTCTGGGCTGGTAGTTTCAACACACAGCAAGAGGCAAGGAGGTGAGTTTTGCTGCTTCCCAAGGTGGCTCCTGTAATATCCCATGGCTACTGAATGTGGCAGATATGGATGGAGAGGGATGGGGGTGGCTGTGCTGATCAGTTGGACGTGAGATGGATGGACTTAAATATCCCCAGGCCGGGAAGACAATCAGTTCAGGCTTCCCAGTTCCTCAGGTGCTGCGAGGACTCAACTATCATGCAAAGCAGAGGTTATTTCTGACTGTCTGCAAACAAAATAGCACAGCCCATTTAGTCCTTAGAATGAAAGATATCATCGCCAACCTTCACAACAGGAGTCAGGGCTGCAGCCCCTGTGCAGCTGAACATGCAGCCTGGTCACAGTGTCTCAGGCTGAGGGCAGGACGTGGTACTGGACATACCCCTGTGCTCAGCGGTTTTTGCTGCCAGCCCTGGCAGAGTCCCTCTCAGCATGCAGGGCTTTGCATCATGCTTCCAAGGCTTCCAGCTCTGCCCGTGCCCCGCAGCACCTGGGCACCTCACATTGCTGCTGGTCAATGTACTTAAAAGTTACCCCACCTATTTTACTTCTTTTTCTTTTGCTTAACTGGACAGAGCCTTTATGACCTCCGAGAATCTAAATTGCTCCATCCAGTAAATTACTGTTCATGTGAGAACGTTAAGAACTTTTAATTATAAATCGAAATTACCACAGGTTAAGAGAGAGAGATGAGGAAGCTTTGATGATTCTTGTGCCCGTTTCCTATGTAGGGATAATCCTGATTCAGCAGCTGGTGGTGCCGAAGACTCGTTTACATGAACTTCACTATATTAAATATTCATTCTTGTAATTTTTCCAAGGACTATCTGAGCAGCTTGAGAGGTTCAGCTGGTTGTTTTTCTTTTTCTTTTTGTAAAGCCATGTTTGCTGTTTGCCCATTAAGAGGCATGTCCATTTGTTTTGGACATGTCCACACAGAGATACCGACAGCTCTGATTTAAGTGCTAGTCAGTCAAAACCAGAAGTAAAACTTCCTTCATAGAGGACCAGGTGTTATATTACCACATTACCTAGCTTGATGTTACGTTATTTAATATTGTGACTGTAGGTATAAGTGATGAGTAACAATTACTGCAGTTGTATGGCACTCCTTGTAGCATAAATTTTAAATCTGAAAATGCTAAATAATTTATCTTCTGTTACATTTTCCATTGTAATTGTTTGGAACACACAAAGCAGAAGCCTTACAAGTTTTGCAAACAGTCAGTGCTGTTGTGTTATAAAAAAAATGAATTAGGCATTGCAGCTTTTAACTGATGTTACCCCAAATCAGATCTATGGCACTCAAAAAACTTTGACAAATATCAAAAAGAGAAAAAGAGCATTGTTAGGTGTCAAGGAACTGCTTGGTATCACTGTTACATTCCTTCCTGTATTTGGTGGTAAAATACAGTGTATATGGCTGTATATGGATCATTGGATATGCTCCTGTCCCTAACTAATGCAGCTGAAGTTGTCATTGCCATTCTGTCAGCAATAGCACAGCTATGGTAATACATCTCCCAAGACATGAGATGACTTACAGATCGTGAGTTTATTTTTGAAGAATACACTTTTTCTCCCATTACTCTCTTGTTTCTGACCCATGTCATCACAAGATTGGCTCAAGCTGCAGGCAGATATTGTGCTATTTACGGGTAAAATCTGTACAAGTTGACAGCAATAGAGTTTCATATGGAGACAGGGGCCAAGATAAGCAACAATTGAGCTACCTATACCTTATACTAATTTACTTATAAAGACAGCCACAGGCTGTAAATACAGTGATGCTTTTCCTGACCACACACAAAAAATATTACAATTTGGGAAAGATTTTGTTTGGTTTTATCAGTGAAAAGCATCATAGTCCTCCTCCATGGACAGAGGTCAGGAGTCGTCCTTCTGTCTTCCATCTCCTAGGTGGCTTAAGTGAAGGGTGAGCAATAGATGATAAGGGAGATGTGCTCCAACTCCACACTCCCCATAGAAACTGGGAGAAAGGGCCGAGACACCAACATGAATCCTGGATGGGACAGAATGATGCAAAAGGGGAACAAGGAGGGAGACAACAACATTCACTGAGAGACACAGACGCCCATGAGTCTGAACCCAGGATAAATGCTAGGATCACGCAGTTTAAATCAGCAGCAAACTGAGGGTGAGTGAAAGGAAGAAGGCATGATGCACTGTGGATGAAGCCATTTACTGACAGAGGTGTGGATGACTCAGCCAAATAGATGACTCAGGTGCTGGGAACTCTGACATTGACTATTCACCATGATCCTGGGCAAGTCCAAGCTTTTCTTTGGGTCATGTCCGACCTCTGAGTAAGCAGGTTGAGCTCCCACCACAGTCAATGTGGTTGTATTTACATATGCTGGCCTCATATTTCACAGAATGCTTCATTTTATACATCTATAAATGTCTTTTTTCTTTGAAGAGACATGCCAGAATACCAACTTCTATTAAAAATTTTAAGCTGGAAATGCCAAGTCCAGAAGGGAGTGAGAGGGAATCACCCAAATAAATGTCACTATCAGAACTAGCTACAGGACTTTTAATCCTGGTTAAAATCGCTGATTCTGTTTTCAAATCTACTGAGCATCAGTTCTCTACTATGAAGCAAAGTGCCTCAGGCACTCAACACCTCTGTAAATCAGACCACCAGTTCCCCTTCTGGGACATTTACAGATCATTAAACCCCACTATGTAGTCTCAGGTCAGCCAGCTCTTCTGCTTTAATTAGTTAGTTCCCTTGAACACTGAGGATAATTTTCTTTTCTTTCTTTTTTTTTTTTTTTTTTTTTTTTGGGGGGGGGGGTTTGCTAACTTTTCTATCTTCTGATGATAAATCACAAATTTAATTTTTTTTCCCTCCAAATAACACTTTCCCTGGTGAGGATTATTTCACTTACACATATTGCCATTGGACCTCTGAATCTGTCATGTCAAGGCTGTACAGATCCCAGCAGACACCTAAATCTATGCATGACAGAGATCACTAATGGGACAATACACTGAACTGATGGAGAAGTGATAGTGGTGTAACCATTTCTCTATCTCATTCTCCAAAGCCAACATTTATTTGTGCCAGTCAGGGCATTTTTATGTAATGAACTCCTTTTGTAACAGAGACCTAAGAGAGAAACAAAATTCTTGGTCCCTCCAGTTTTTCATGTATGCCATACGGTTTTTGCAGCTTTGTATCTTAAATTTCATTGACAATGTTGGGCAAGGTTCCTGACATAAGGCTGTATCTGCTGTGTGCCTATTCAGGTAGTTGTGGAGCTGCAGAGAGCTGGACTGGATGACATGGGAGTCGTCCAATCCTCCATCCTAAGATCTGTGTTTTTTTAAAAAAAAAAAAAAAATCCATAGTGCATCTTAAATAAGTCAATTTGACAAATTTTGACAAGTAATTCCATTCTTAGCTCTCCAAGCTTAACTGAACTAGATGCAAATACTTCTCAATCCAGGGCAAGATCCCACTGGCATCTGAACTGATCCGTGTTGCATCTATAGGAGTAAACATGTTACTTTGAGAAGAGAGGCTGAATCAAATAAATAAACTAAAAGAAATTAATCAAATTAACTCAAACTGCAACAAGTTAGAGTGCTTTTCACACTTATGTGAACAGCATAGCAAAACGAGTATATTCCCAGAATCTAAGTTCATGTATTTATAAGAACGCCATCACAGAGATGACTAAATGCTATCTCAGTGTGTGAATGCTAAACAATAGTGATTCCCAAACTGACCTTTGGGGAAATAGGATATCAGAAAGAAGGCAACTTGGCAAAATAGGAAAATATATACAGCAGTGAACTGATGTGTTTGAGTCAATGAAACACTGAATACAGCTGACTACCATGCCCAAGGGACTAGCAGGAGTCCAGACTGTTCTGGTGACTCATTCTGCGTATGTAGAGGGTCGACTTAGGTGGAGATTCAAGAATGTTAATGTTTCCTCCTCTTTTTTTGATATTAGGTTTTGCTGGTTTTCATTGTCTGCTGTTTTCCTTTATCACTGTATACATTTTAAGTGCCAAATCCTAAAGACAATAGCTGTTTAGCTTTTACTTCTGTAAAATTTTTCTCCTTCAATACACTTCCCAATTTATATGGATATCAAGATATGCAATGTTAACAAACACTGAAGTGTTGGACTTTCAAAGAATTTGAGGTATCACAAAGTAAAAGAGCTATTGAATTTTTCATAACACTAACTTTCAAAACAAACAAGGGTTGCCTTCTTTCAAGTTTGATACAAACCTGGAATTCAGTCCAGACAGTCTCAGATATGCAATTCTTATCCATTTACAAGGAATAAGTACTACTTCTTGGGAAGCTCCAAATAGAACAGTGTTTCTAAGATTCATAACTAATGCATGAGGAGGTTTTTTTTGCAATCAGCACATGAAACTTACTGGGTTTAGACAGGTTAATCTGAAATCTAGGGAGACTTGGAATTTTTGGCTGACTTTTGAACTGAAATTTCTATTTGTTCAATCAGTTTCATATTCAAATCAATCAGAAAAGCAACTGAACTACTGTGGAAAAGCACTATGTCTACTTGAGAGTTACTTGTGATGTATAATGTGGTGCTGCATGAAATGTCAATGGTAAATTTAATAATTTTTTTTCTTCTAAGACCACCAATAAGGAAAGCAGACTATTTGCTCAGATTATGTGTAAACATTTTCAGGTGACATTTATCACTGCTCACTGACATTTATCACTGCTCACTGCATGCTGAAAATAATTTTGTGCTGCAGAAAACATATTTTTTTTTGACTGACAAGCCAAAACTTACCAATTACTCAGAGAAAGAAACAGGTGAGATTTTCTGAAGTACAGAAATTTCTGCCCTAACTGCTCCACTACAGCCTGCAAAAGCTCACAGACATCCAGGGCCAGAGAAGTAAGCCAATGCTGAACACATTAGGTCTCACCCAGCTTTGCACATTTGTGATTTTGATGCATTGGCAGTACCCCTTGAAGTGATGGAAAGAGTGAAGAAGTTGCCAGTATGTTACAAGTTTATTTGTGTAGATGATTTAAGAAGGTAAGAAATCTTGCTGGCACACAGGGAAATTACTTGGTTTTCTTACCTCATAATGTCACTCCCTAAAAGTGAACTGAAAGTGGTTTTCCTCTGGCAGAACCTGGTTGTTTTGGGGTTTTGTTTGTTTGTGGTTGTTGTTGTTGTTGTTTTTTTTTTTCTGGCAATCATCAAAGACAGTGCTTCACATCTTCCAGCTGCTCTGGTAGTGGTGCTTTTTACAAGTCTTTCTGCTCTCCATATAATTAACTTAGTGGCTCAAACGTAAATTGGAAAAAAAAGGAACAGCAAACTAGCCAACAAAATTAAACCTTTAATGCTTGCCTAATGCAAGCATTTCAGGTAGTTTGGGGGAATTGTTTGAATACCACAGTTTGAAGACAACTCAAGTAATGAGGTTCTTGGATTGAATGCATTAGTCTGAAATAGTCTATGTGCACCTTTTTTTGCTGTGTTTAATGAGAAAGAACTCAGAGAATTAAAAGGGTGACATGTACAGTTGTGGCCTGGAGGCAGAACGCCTTGAATGCATGTTGCCTTGGTCAATGTCAAAGCACTCAGGACACTACAGAGTGCAGCCAGCCTACCAAAATTTGGGGCTAAGTAAGAAAAGATGCAGAGGGAATGACAGTTGTTTTAGGTGTAAAAGAAATCACACAGCCCTGAAAGAGGAGGTGGATGATCATAAAGCAAACTGCAGAAAGGTCTCCAGCAGGTCTCACCTGTAAAGCCCTGTCTCCTCCCAGGACTCCTTATATTCTCCCCTCAAAGCCCCAGCCTGGGCTGGAGTCAGACCCTACCAAGGATCATTTTCTAGCCTTTATCTTCTGTGGCTT
Organism: Leptosomus discolor; assembly: GCF_034619465.1. Lineage (NCBI taxonomy): Eukaryota > Metazoa > Chordata > Aves > Leptosomiformes > Leptosomidae > Leptosomus > Leptosomus discolor. The sequence goes on from NC_141419.1 coordinate 78,430,237, forward strand.
TAGAGACTGATCTTCTTCCTCTGTCTCCTTGGATTGTACCCAGTATTTCCCTGGAGACAAATTGGCTAGGGACGAGGTAACCACAGAAGTCATGGAAGTGATTTAACAGTATGGAGAACACAGGCCAGTGCTTTATGTCACTTTCTGGATTTCTTTAATTTGTTAATATAGATATGCTAGCATGTGACATAGATAGTACAGAGAGATCTCAGAAGGTGTCTGTCAGAATAGTGAAGTGTATCCACACAGCAGAGTTTTTACATGGATAGAGCTCCAAACTATCAGTGCTTCTTAAGCTGGATTAATTCCTGTATTAGTATTAAAGCTCAGTAATAGGGTTTTTTATGTTTAAAATGCAAAACCTTATTGGAGGCTGTCCTGTGCAATATGTTGAATGTCTTAGTCTGTGTTGGGTAATTCTGAAAATTCAGGTACTTAAGAAACAGCTCTTCTGTTCTTTTCCTTCTGAAAACAGCTTATCACCAGGAGAACTGTGCTGAAAATCAGGGAAGTCTTGAACATCTTGGCAAGAAAAGAAGCAAATGGACAAAACACTTCTGCTTCCACTCAGCTGGAAGTGGGTCCAAGCAGAAATATGAAAAAAAAAAAAAAATTAAATCCCGCGTGGAAAAAAAAAAGATAAAGGCTGAAAAGCAGAACCCCCATACATTTACTGAATTGACCAAATAATAACTGAACAGAGGTGAAGAGCTGAAAATGTTTAACATTTCTTAGTTGAAACATTATTATTTCTAAAGTTAGAGGTAAAATCAATTAATTACTGAATAAAAAATTGCAGCTAGAGAGCAGGAACAATCCTTCTCACTGAAAATTAATATCGATGTTATCCAACATTTCAAAAAAATCCAAACTCCAACAACCAATTTACATTCCATGGATTCCAGGGATTGGCAATGTCTTTTTTTCCATGACAGTGAAATCTAATTTTGAGATAATTTACTTGTTTATGTTACATCGAGCACTGCTCCCTCAGCATAATAGGAGCTGTTTTCCTGTAGCTTATTGCTGTAGAAATAGGTCAGAGTAGAAAAATGCAAAGTTACTTGTCACAAGCTCTGTGTAAAATGGTGAATATTATAGCAGCTCTTTGTGTACTTCGACTTTCTTCTTGTCTGGAAAAAGAAGAAAGGGAGAACTAAATTTTGACACTGTATAAATGCTGAAAGTCTGTTCTTATCTTGCTGTTAAGCTCCATATTTCCTCTTGAGGATGTATTGTGAAATTGCAGTCCAGCTTTTAAGTGACAAAGGCCCATTATTTCCTGCGGTCAGGTTAACTCATAGTTCATACCCCATGGATTTTTTTATTCTCTTATTCAGTGTGGTTACGGATGGAAATTGAAGTTGTCCTAATCACACACAAAAAATTTACACGTGCCGAAGTAATTTTAAATCTAGAAGTTTTGAAAGGAAATTGAGAATTAGGGTGAAAGGGTAGAGCACCTGCATTTTTTTTTTTCAGGAAACTTTTTAATAAAAAAGACAAATTCTCTTTTGGCATTTGGTTTTAAACATTTCCTTCCTTCTCCTTTGCTTTTTCTCTTCTTTCCCTTCTTTTTTCCTTCCTCCTCTTCTCTCCTGAAAGAATAGAAAGGATGGAAAAAGATAAGGCCAATAAGAATTGGCATAATTATGAAAGATGTCTACCTGGAACTAGCCAGACCTGTTAACTGAACATTTTCAGTGTATCACTCCAGAGTGTATTTCAGTTCTGGTTAATTTCATAGTGAAAATTTCAGCTTTGTAAAAGGCCTGCATGTTCCTGCGAATGCCCATAAGATACCCTGTCCTTACGTGGTCAGCTTTGGAAAACCATATCACTTGTAGTGTGACAGAGCTTTCCCCTTGCAATGTCTGTTCCTCTTTTTTAATGGGGATTTTTTAGAATATCTGGTTTCCTGGGGGGAAATACATTTCAATTTTCAAAAGCGCAGGTAGTAGTCAGACTCATGCAATCTTTCATTTTGTAACATCTCTTAAAGATCAGGCTCCTTCATGCTAGACAACAGACTGTGAACTTCCTTGTTCTTGATACTGAGCTTTTTTTGGCTTGAGATTATATTGGGGCTATTGATGGTCAATATTCTACCATTTATGGTGCCAGCAAGAGACGTCATTTATTTGTATGATGCTTTGTATTATTCGGCTTGATAATTCATTAGTCAGCTTACTGTAGGCTTCAGTATTATCTAAGTGCCATAAAGTTTAATGTGGTGCCATTTCCTGCACACTTTCTCATGCACGTTTATGAAAGGAAGTTTCATATTTTCATAAGTGCAGAAACATCCCTTGACCACTTAGACACGACATAAAGCTACAGGTAAGCAGACTGTAGACTCAGAAATTTTAATTTGCTACTGTTTTGATACTTATGTGCTTCTATAAATTACTTTGTCTCTTATCTTCCGCTTACATGAAAATGAAAAAGACCATATGGTAACAAAAAAAGGTACTACTTTACAATCGTGACTGTGACATATTATGGTTGCAGTATAAAGCAGGAGCTTCGCTACTGAATTCAGTGGCAGTGGAATAAAACAGCAAAATGGAGGTCCAGGAACATTCATTGACTTGCATGGTGAAAGCTGTGCAAAATCAATGTAAACCAAATTTGATAAAGGATTTGTTAATGGCTAGATGTGCTACCACATGTGGAGCATCAGTCTGTGTTCTTTGAAAACAGCAGCTATTATCAAGGATGCTTTGGATTCTAAATGGAGCAAAACCTGCCTGTGTTATCACTTGAATACATTTGGCTTTCCTGAGATACGTGAGATAGCAGAGAGATCAGGAGCCTCTCAGGTGAGCAGAGAAATTTTCTCTCAAAAATGGCAATAAAATCTGTGCAGGAGAGGCAGTGTGAGCAGTTAGACATGGCTAGATAAGAGTAACTGAGTCAGTGTGTCCACTCTCCACTGTAAATTAACCTCTAAACCAAGAAAAATCCTCATCACATGTTTAACATGTCTGACAGACTGGTGAGTCTGTGCTGCACCCAGCCAGTCAGGCAGGTTTATGGCTTCCTCCACTCCTGATGACACAGTTACACGGCTGTCCATTGCGCTGCTGCCAAAAAAACCCAAATCTAATTTATCTTCTTTGTGGTTAATGGAAATACCTTCTCTTGTTTGGGTTTTGAGAGGTCAACTGTCCAGTGAGAGTGAGTAGTCCTCTTGACCCTGTCACCTCTGGTATGATCCTGATTGCTCCTCCACTGCCATTGTTATTCCCAGTTTCTCAAAGGAGCAATAGCTGACTTGTGAAACAGTTTGTTGTATTCAAGCTTCTTGGGATGAGAAACAGTGTAGAAGCATGTTCACCAGGGCTGCAGAGGACTGCCAAGGAATTCCAGGTATCTCACTGACAGCAGAAAACTACATTCATGGGCAATAAGCCTGTGGCTTAAATAATGTATCAGCCTTTTTCCTGCTAACCATTCTCAGCACTACTTACTTCAGGTCCGAAGAATGATCATTTTACAGTAACACCACATCATTGACTCATTTCTGTGCAATGCTCAGGGGATTCCTCAAGAAAATAACCATTTCACTGTCAGTGTGGGAATCCACTGTGAGTCCTTTGGTCTGGAAGTACACACGTTGCTTAAAACTGACAAAAGTAGCATTGGAAGAAAAAAGTGAATAGTTAAAATTATTAATTGTCATATTCTATTAGGCAGAGAAGACTTATGCTTCAGTGATTCTCACCACTCACGTCTCTTAACCTGGCATGGTGTGTGGGATGAGAAGATACTATGTGCTCAGGTTATGGGAAGTTGCTGAAAGTACTTCTACATGCTTCTAAGTTCGTTCAGCCAGGAAATAAATAGGATTTAGCCTACCGAAGAACGTTTGATAGTTTCTGTCTTGTGTGGGAGTGAAATAAAGATTAATTGTTTTCACTGTATTTTTAAAACAAAAAAAACCCAGCACTCCAGAACGATAAATAATAGATATTGTGTAACATTTTGAAGAATCTCTCCTAATCTCAGTGGTTACTTAATATTTATATGGCTGCGAGTGAGCTGATCTTGTGCTGGAAATAGTCCTGCTTAGAGCAGGAGGTTGGACTAAATGTTCTTCAGAGCTCCCTGCCAACAAACATTTCTACAACTATGATTTTTTTGTTCTCCCAAAGCAGCTCAGAGCTGTGCCTCACTACCACACATCAGCTGTGCCTGCTTTCCTGGCTGTGAAGAGGAAATCAAACATTTACTCCCCTACCCCATAGGGGGATGAAGAGGAGGAGTATATTTACACAGTGGTATGAAAATGTAAACTAGATGTCACAGGACTATTGCTGAGTAACAGACTTTGCATTTTGGAGGGGCTGTGTATGAGGAAAATTATTCATCCCTTCCTTGCTCTGTACAGGGACCTGAGATAAATATGGTTGAATTATTTATTTGTTTGGGCAAAAAGTGGTTTGCAACCTGAGAAGCAGCTCAGGCACTTCTTTCCAGCTGTCCTAAGGCCAATCAGCAGGTTACATGAAGTAAAGTGGAGAGGATCCTACTGTGCAGGGTGAAATACAGGTCTGAGGGTGAAAAGACACCCCATTTTAAAGCAAAGTGTGCAACAGACTCACACACACTGCAGATTTTTGGGGAGCTCCTTCAGGTGTTCTTTCCACATGCGTTAAGTGCAGACTGTGGAATGCAAGGGATAATTAAATAACGTTGACAGTGTGATATGTCTGCAAAGTTTACTCAAGACTACTTAGAGCAAACAGAATTCAAGTGTTTGTGTTCCCACGGGGCCTCCATTAGGAGGGAGTGCGCTGGGTGACTTCAAGGGGACGATGAAAGTCGGAGTCTCACTGCTTGACTGCATTACCTCACTGCACTCAGCTCAGCTCTGACCCACCTGGCTTTTAAGGGTGTGCTGAGACTAGAGCTACGCCGGAAGCCCAAGAATGAGAATATGATGCTGAAAAGTATATTTCCAAGTTTTCCATTTTGAAACCCTGGGCCTTCTTTACAGAGCTCTGAGGAACTCAGTCTGGTTCCCCACATAGTCTTTCAAAGTAACTAAACAGGTATTTGGACTAACATACACTGTTGTCCCATTTGTATTATCATTTACAGATGAATATTTCCCCATGTCCACAACTCCAGTTGAAGGATATGAGGTTTGACTCTGCAGGAGACTTCTAGACAAGACAGTGGGATGAAACAGGTGGTTTCTTTGAGAGCAATTCTCATTGTTTCCAACAAGGAAATGAAATGAACACTCAGTGGAGGAAAGTTTAGTACTAGGTATGAGGAAACACTGTTCTAATAAATTCCAAACTTTAAACCCTCCTTGACTCTGCCGTTTCTCACGATTGTTGTTTATTGCTTTTTAGACAAAAGGGCAAGCTCATGCCATAAATATGTTCCTGGAGTCTTCTCAGCTATAAGCAAGTTTCTCAGCGTAATTTTGTTTTAGTTCTCTCCTAAAGCAAGATCAGCCACAAAGATGATTATTCCTCTGCACTAAGATTTTCTGAGGAAATATCTACATTTCTACCTGGATTGATTTTACTAGAAGGGGAGAACAGCAGCTTCACATACAGAATGACTATAGCAATTTCTTCGTTCATTTCACTCCCCTTATTCTCATTTATTTATATTGCACCAGCACCCACAGGCCTTAACTGGGGAGAAGTCTCCATGGCACTAGACAGCGTACAAACACAGAGGAAGATACTGAAGAGCTTCAATCAAATAAAGGAATATTATGGTGCCTTTTCTTTAGCTACAGGAGAAGAGACTAAGGACCCAATTAGATTAAGATCATGCTTAACCCAAATCTACAAGATTACATTTGCAGTCTCTTCCTGACACTCTATCTCTTAGAGAGCACTTGCGTTAAATAAACCGTATTACGGATTATGAGACAATATCAACTATGTTAACTGAAGTGAAAAAAAAATCAATATGAGAACTAAACAAAACATTGTGTTTGTCTTTGCCTTTTGATAAATCCAGTTATTTGTTTAATCTTTTCTGTGTGTGAAGGTTTTTTTGTCCATCACAGGTTTTCCTTATGTAGGTAGTCTTTTAGAAAAACTAAAATGAACTGGGATCAGCAGAAATTAGGTAGCCCTGTCCTTGGCTCTGATGATGCAGAAGTCATAGTTAATATTTTCAGAGTTATGTGACTACTATTTTGGCTATATATGCATCTGACCTGGTATCAACATCATGAAAGCAATCTTAATGATGCATTTTGAGTGTCTCTCATGATCAGAATAAGTTAATGGGATGCAGGACTGGCTGCTCAGATGTCTATGAAGAAGGCCACACTCTATACTGTAATTCACAGTAAACTTGCCTTTGAAGAAAGTATCATAAAATCAGGGATGTATGGTTTTGGTATACTTTGTCTGTTAAGCATGGCACTGTATAAATAATGATTATTTGCTATGGAGGAAAAAGAATTGGCTATTTTATCCTAGAGGTCCCAATTGCAGCGAAAAACCTGTTCTGTGTAAACCAAGTAGAATATGTGCCATACAGATATTTTTATCATAGTCACCCAGTAAAACTAAAATACTAAAAAAAAAAAAGTAAAGAAAGCTAAGTATTAGCAAAACAGAAAACACCCTGAAGATACAGTTAAATACATTCCCGGTTACCAGCAGGGACTTTATAATCTGTGTTCATAAACAATCAAGGTGTTATAAGCAAAATTTTATATCCATTAGGAAGAAATATCTTAATGGAGATATAAGACACATTCTGAACTTGCTATGTGGCCACTAATAAGGCAATAAAACTGTGTTACAGCAAAAAATTAGGAGAACTGAGAATGAAAAATTCTGCTTTTCCCTAATCCTTCCCAACTGAAACTTGAGGCTTTCAGTTTTCTGCAAAATTGCCAGAACTGGGAATAAGGGAACAGCAATATAAAAGGTCTTTGCTTCATTTGTTGTTAAGAAGTTTAATTAAGCTTTACCTTTTAATTCATTACTTGCACATTTAGAGATGCACCCTGTGCACAACCAGTGATCTCCTTCAGAGGTGATGGAGAGTCAACAGGAACACATCCTGCTCTCCCCTGGCTCTCCTCTGTTCCTATCTGCAGTCTCAACAGCTACTTGTCTATCTATGTCAGATGTTCACCCACTCATGCCACCCTAACCGCCACACTTGTGGTATAGTAGCACAAGCAGAAGAGCCACAGCTGTTAGTCAGGAGAGGAAATACTTTTAATAGCCACATTGAAGAGAACTGTCAACGATGACGCAACCTGTGCGAACAATTGCAACCCTATGAGTAGGACCTTCAAGACCTTCAGACAATTTGTCATTGCTCTTGTGCAAGACGGATAAGATTATCTGCTCCAGCTGGATGCCCATAAGTCTATGGGGACCAATGAGGTTCATTCCAGGGTACAAAAAGAGCTGGCCTATGTCAACACGGGACGTCCCTCCATTGTTTTTCAATAGTCTTGGGGGTCTGGAGAGATCCCGGTTGACTGGAAGCTGGCAAATGCTGTCCAAGTTTTCAAGAAGGGTAGGAAGGAAGACCCTGATAGTTACAGGCCTGTCAGTCTCACTTCAGTGACAGGTAAAATGAAGCAGAAGGTTATTCTGGGAGCTGTCAAAAAAGACTTGAGAGACAACGCAGTCATTGATCACAGCCAACACAGGTTCATGAGGAGAAAGTCCTGCTTAACTAACTTAATTTCCTTTTATGAAAATTTCACCCGTCTAGTTGACCAAGGGAAGCCAGTAGATGTGAAGTTTTTGGATTTTAGCAAAACTTTTGATACTGTCTTTGAGAGTATCCTTCAGGACAAAATGTCCAGCACACAGTCTACAATATATTGGGTGAGCAGTCAGCTGGTGGGTAGGGCTCAAAGAGTTACAGTAAATAGGGCTACATCAGGCTGGTGGCCAGTCACCAGTGGGGTTCACCAGGGCTCAGTTTTAAAGCCAGTGCTCTTTAATGATTTTATGCATGATCTGGTTGCAGGAATAACGTACATTAAGTAAGTTTGCCAATGACACTAAACTAGGAGAAGCTGTGGACCCCCTCGAGGGTAGAGAGGCCTTACAGAGAAGTCTGTGTAGACTATAGAGCCGGGCAATCAACAACCGTGTGAAATTTAACAAAAGCAAGTGCCAGATTCTCCACCTGGAACAGGGTAATCCTGGTTATATGTACAAATTAAGGGATGAGAGGCTGGTGAACAGCCCTGCAGAAAGTGATCTGGGGGTTTGGGTTGATGGCAAGTTGAATATGAGTCCACAGTGTGCCCTGGCAGCCAAGAGGTCCAACCATGTCCTGAGGTGCATCAAACACAGCACAGACAGCCCATCGAGGGAGGTGATTGTCCCACTCTGCGCTGGACTGGTGTGGCCCCACCTCGAGTACTGTGTGCAGATTTGGGTGCCTTTATATAAGGACATTGAACTAATCGAGTGTGTCCAGAGGAGACCGACCAAGATGGTGAAGGGCTTCTAGGGCAAGACTTAGGAGGAGCAGCTGAGGTCACTTGGCTTGTTCTGCTTGGACAAGAGAAGTCTGAGGGTCATCCTCATGGCAATCTACACTTTCCTTAGGGGGGCAGCAGAGGGAGAGGTGCTGATCTTCCCTCTCTGGTGAATGGAAACAAGGAAATGGAATGAAGCTGCATCACGGGAAGTTCAGATTGGACATTATAAAAATGTTCTTTACTGAGAGAGTGGTCAGTCACTTGAATAGGCTCCCCAGAGAAGTGGTCATGGCACCAAGCTTGTCAGATATCAAGAAGCATCTGGATAAGGCTCTTAGTCATATGGTTCAGTTTTAGGTGATCCTGCGAGGAGCAGGGAGTTGGACTCGATGGTCCTCATGTGCCCCTTCCAACTTGAGATATTCTGTGATTCTATGAGTCTGTCTTTCTGTTTTGGAGGCTTGCAGCACAGTGCTGCCTGCAAGAGGTTCTCAGGGGGCAGTGGTGGCCACAAGGCAGATCGGAGGAGAAAATCCCTCCCTGACACGCAGAGAACAGTCTCCTTGCAGTTTCACTCTGAAGGACAAGGGGATGACTGTCTTGGTCTCTGCTGTGTCCTGTCCTCTTCTCCTAAGCCTAGTGCCACCTGGGAGCAGGCTGCTTGCAGACTCTCCTGTGAGCAATTCAGCCAGCAAGAGGTGGGTGAGGAAGGTGGAGGGAGAAGAAGCTTATTCTTGCAAACAAGAGGGAAGAGCAGGACTGATCTAGTGGCAGGATCCTGACAGCCACGCTGGGGAAAGGAAGTATTGTGGGATCTCTACCTTCCCCTAGGCCATAGCTGCAATATCTGGTGGCCTTGAGAGTGTGTGCCCCTGTGTTACCTTGACCCCACATGGTGCTCAGGGCAGGTACCTCTCACACTGCCGCCTTGCTGATGCCCCCTTGAGCTTCCTCCAGCCTTCTGTGGTGTTTGAAGCTGCTATCACTGCTGCCCATACTGGAGAAATACCAGTGACAGAGGGAAGCACAGCTAGGGAGGCAAAGAGGTGATGGTATAACATATGTGGGAATGGGCTGCAGGTCACATTGCTGAAGCAGCAGAACATGGGGCCCAAATACTTTGTTCCTTGGCCAAAGAAATCTCTTGGCTGTGATGAGTTGTCTAGATATGTGCTATGAGGCTGAAGGGGGAAACTAGTTCCCAAAATGCCCTGCTAGACTTGTGCGTGTCCTACTCTTACCATTCTTTCAATGTCTCATTTCCAAATGTCCTGTCTCCATGCCCACAGGGAGAGTGTTGAACTATAATTCACAGAGTTGTCACAGATATCTCCGCCTTTGGATGTTAAGGCTAGGTTTGGAGAAGAGTAGGGTGATGTTACTTCAGGATTCTGGGTGTTCCTATCTAACAGCTGGTTTAGATTTTGTTTTCATGTTGCCCCACACTGGAATTTTTGGAGTGACATGACTTGGCACATATTGAATTTTTTCTTGTGTACCAAATAAATAAAGCAATATCAAGTTTCACCAGGGAGTGAACATTCTGCTACAGTCAGTAGCACCTCTGAATCTGTTCCAGTTTTGTTACTGGCTTCATTTACTAGATAGCTCTTCAAAAAGGTGTACAAGAAAAGACAGGATGATGTTGTCAGTCAGATTGCACCGGTGTCAGAAACAATATTATTCAGTAGATTTTATTTTTTTTAGTGCAATTTTATTCTTCAGTTCAAGATTTGATTTTTTTAACAGAAATTATTTGCACAATCAGGGGAATGTTAACATCCTACATGACCAAAAGTGTTTGGCTGATTTATTGTTGTGGAAAAGTCAGCTCAAAGCTGATCAGTAGGTAACAAGGAATTTCATTCATTTGCAGGAAAATGTCGCAGTAAGCTTTAATGAAACAGGAAGTCAACGAGTAGCTGCTAATTCCCCCACTCCATCTTTTTTTAGTGTTTATCTGCAAACCTGATATTTAGCTGATACATATATTTCACGTCTAAAGAACATATTGTGAATTGTGATGTGAATCACAAAATTAAAGAAAACTTCATGGATAGGATGTGTATTCATCATGTGTGCGTGTACATGTGGTGTGAATTTACAACCAACTGAATGATTAGGTGCAAGATAGTCATTATGATGCTCATCTTCTCTGTGTTGGGCATCCTGACCTAAGACCAATATGGAAACTAGAGGCTGAATCCAAACCAGAACACAAGTAACCTTGGTTTAGGTACAGATTTATTGCTGTACAATCTAAGATCACAGATTCAACACCTGGTGTTTGTAGCAAGAAGTTGCCTCAGGAAAGCAATACAAAAATCTGTGCATTCAGATGGCTAGCAGGAAAGGCTGATGATGGGGCTGTGCCAGATCATGCCACCTTTCTGGTGTTAAACATCAACCTCTGGTATCTAGAGTGAATGTAGAGTCCAAGATCTTCCTCCCTGTGAGATGAAGACTATAGCATTATCTGTGAGGAAATGCCTACAGTTGTTCTTTGAAAGCACTAAAGCAGGCCAGTAGCACCTGCACCCAGGGGGGTATCCATCCTGTTACTGGACCCAAAGGGCTCAAGCTGCTGTCCTGCACCTGAGAAGAATGTTCTACAGCAGTCTGTGAGGCTGCTATGGCCAGGGTATTTTCTATGCACCTGCTGGTGCTTGTTGTGCTGCCAAGCAAACAGCTCATGGTATCTAGAAAGAAATATTAATAAGCAACCCAGCGTTCCTCTGCAGGGATGTGCTGAATCCTACAGGTGCTTAAACTAACTCAGAAAATATTTTGGTTTTAGATAGAAGGCTACAAGTAGGTGCTGGTGCCGATTTTCAGCTACCCCTTATGCATTACAGCTACTGATTTAGACATGCAGAATCCACGTGTAAAAAGCAGCATCTGGGGCTCCCACTTCTCAGATGAGTGCCTCAGGGGTATGACTTACCCGTCATTTGGCTCTTATTTCTGTGACCCATTATCAGTAGCTCTTACCTTATTGAATGTATTGCCTTTTGGGGACCCCATTCTCAGACACTGAATTGTCCTTGCAAACTCCTCTTGGCCCCACAAACCAGTGTACTAGTTTGGAGTTCACCTGGGGAGCAGAGGGAAAACATTTTGCACTGTTTGTGAAAGCAAAATTAAAATATCCTTTTACTTTTGTCTGATTATGCCAAATTTGAGAAAAATTCATTAATAATTCTGCTCTACCCAAACCCACACATTTTCATAAATTAAATGTTCTTTTGACCATGTTCCATTGTTTGTTTTTTCCCTGGCAAACCCCTGGAAATTAATAAGACTGGTTCTGAAGTATGATGCTTACAGCCTAAAGCAGAACGAAACACCCACTGCAACATCTCCTCTAAAGATTTTTGGAAGGGAAGGGAGATGAAATGGGAGGAAGGTGGTGAAGATCCTGTCAACTGGTTGACATGTGACAGAAATGAAGATTAAATGATTAAATCAAGGGGCAAGGTGGTGACATGTTCATTTAACATCCTGATTTGTTATGAGTTTTCTTTTAGTTAAAAAAGAGACATACCATAAGTTGGAGAGATGTTTCTATTCATGGTGAAAACTGGACCAGTAGAGCCATTATATGGTGTATCATCCTAATACAAAGCAATAGCTTTTAGCACAAAAGATGATAGCTTAGAAAGAGAAAAAAATAGACAAGGCTTTGTTCTCTTGTAAAACAAAGTACAAAAGTCTTTTTAGGAGCCTCATGACGGCAAAGATTCAGAAGAATTTACTGATGGTCATCCTGTGTGCAATAAAGTGTCTCAGATCACGATGTTACATTCTTTCTAAGAGCTAAAATAACAGAATCTGTGAGGAAAGCTGGAATGGTTTGTCAGAGCGGCCAGTGGAGCAAAGAGCAGCTGTCGAGAGGGGAGCGTCTACCAGAACAGAGGCAGATTGCGTACTAAAAGTGGCAGCATCAGGATCTGATAAACCTGGAAAAGGATTTCAGGCTAATTCAGAATGACTATAGCTTGGGCTCTTGACTCTGGGCCATCAAATCAAATGCAAACAATTTTTGCTATGTTTGAGACTTAAAAAAAGGGGGAAAATGGTGATTTTTTCAATATAAAAACAAATTTACCTTTCCATATTCAAGTTTATTTACAATTCAAAATGGGTCTGCTGAAAGAGCAGAGATCTGTGAAGGAACCAGGTCTGAGTTTTGCTAAGAAGTTTGTATCCATTAAAGACCTTACAGTGGAAGATTCAACTCCATGTCTCTACTTTTTTTTGTTTACTGAAAGCAAATAAACTTTGATAGTAAAAGTAGTCCAGATGCTAGGAATATTTACTAAATGAATTAATACAAAATGACTCTATTTGAATGGTTGTGGTCATTTTCCTAAACTGCTCTACTGTAGCAACTCTTGTAGATATGGATCATCTTGGTAGATGGGCACAAACTTAATTTAAAAATGCATTTTTAAAAGATGCAAGAGTATCCAGCTATTCAGAAAGTACGGTGAAGCAATGAAAATAACACCAGTATTTGTCAGCTACAGGATTCCTCACTACCATCTTCATCTACTGTTAGTACAAGTGTCAGTAATCTAAGTGGACAAACAACCATAGAGTTAAGTATGTTTCATGGGCTGTTCCCAAGTAAAGATTTTTTCATCCCTCTCTACAAATAGAAATCTGGAAAAGACAACTCAACATGATCACACAGCAGCAAAAATAGGACCAACTCAGCTGAAAAAAGGGAGTAAGTAACACCTGCCCCTTGTATTTACTAGGCTTAAGTGAGTTTCTTACATCAACTCTTAAGCAACTGAGAAATAGGCAAATGCAACAGTCTGCAAATCCAACATATACACAGAGACTTGACTCTAGCTCAGAACATAAGCATGTTTTCTTTGTTTACAATATGTCTGTAGTACCATTTTCCTGACAAGGTCAGTGAGGACTTTGTAAAAGTGTTGACACGATAGGAATGAAGAAAATCCGTTTATCCTGTGTGCAAGGCATAATTTTCCAGAGCCTGAATATTCTGGTGATAATTAAGGAAGTAATCTGACTACTGTTTGTTTTTCTTTAAATAAATCATTTTGAAATTTAGTGCTTTTAAATGACACAGGGACCTTCACCTTGACCTCAGTGGTACGGAGTTACAAAAAAAACAGCTGTTGAGACTCACCGCATGCACAGGTTGGGCATGTCCACCAGAAGAAGAGCGTCAGCTGCCACACCTCTTTTGCAAGGAGAAGGGATTAACCAAGGCCAAGGAGCAGCCTGGGGAATTTTGCACAAAAGACACCACTCTTGCCACCTTTGTAGAAGAGACGACTGAAATTCTTGTGGTCATCAACATATTATCTCTTTCTCAGAAGTTCTGTCTTTCATTGTCATTTATACCCTTCCCTTGATCTAGATTACACCACTCTGGCTTTGCAGCATTCACTCATAGATTCTTCAAATGGAAAATCCGTTATTAACCCCAAAATTATTAAGCCATTTCTTCTCCAGGAACTGAATAATCCTTCTATTATATTTCTAAACCCCTTCAAATCATGTAACTAAATTGTTAACTTTGAGGTATGGCAGCTGAATTTTACGACCACACCGCAAGTTTCAGTACAACAATCCCCAAGTCTTTCGAGAGGGATGTCTGCCCAGTGAAGTCGCTTGAGAGCACTGCCAGAACAAGAACTGAGAGCAGCTTGTGCAAATGTGTCCTTGCTTGTGAAATATCTCCTTTGCCCTTCAGATCCCAGTTCTGCTACATCACACAGAGCTTCAGTGCCTGTCTGGAAACACATTGGGAATCCCACCAGCTAAAAAAAATTGCTTTAGCGTAAAATGAAGGACAATCTGCACCTAGCAGGGCCAGAGATCTTTAACCAGTGTAAAGCATTCAGTGGCTCCATACTGAACTGCCTTCAATCAAAATTTGGCACGTGGTCTTTTTAACTTTCAAGAAAAAGGCCCAATGAAACTCAAAAAATTGTAGACATGTTGAATAATAGTAATAAATGTGAAGGTCAAAGTTGTAAAAGAAGAAAACTAAATTCTAGATATTTGGCCAGTGGTGAATCCCCTTCCTCTCCCTGCCCTCTGCTCCCCACACACAGGCTCAAATACCCTCCTCTCTGCTTTCCCCAGGAGGGGAACAGATTTTGCAACACTTCCCTGCTGTGGTGAGCTCTTACTGACACAAACAGTTCCGCTAGCATCTCACAGATACAAAGAAACTTTATACAATCAAGGGAGCAGGAGCTGCAAATCAGCTGAGCTGAGTAGTTTAGGACCCTTGCATTTCTTTGCACTGAGTGCATGTGGAATCCATCTGCCGACCGATGCTTATTCACCTTGTTTCTGAATGATTTTCTGAATAGGGGTTTAGTGGCTCTATGGACACTCTATCTCCATAGCTGACTCCAAGTGTCCATAGGTAAAATGCCACCTGACAAAACTGATGTGATAACAGTCACTAGACAGTCTGCAGAATGTGGGTTTAAAGCTTTAGGGGTGTTGACCCAGAGACCTGACAAGACTCACCATAGACAAAAAGAGAAAAAATGCCCCTTTTTTCTTCTGATTTACATAGTTACGTGATGTGATGCAACTAAAGACATGCAGTGACCACAAGACCAGAAGAAATATGTCACTTTGGTAAAGAATTTAAGGAAGCCTCCTGGTAAAAAACAACAAGTACGATGCAAATGAAATAGTAAGAGGCATTTCATGGTTTTCTGTTAGCTGGTAACAAGGGATAATGGTTTCAAACTGAAAATTGGAAGATTTAGGTTAGATATTAGGAAGAAATTCTTGACTGTGAGGGTGGTGAGACACTGGCACAGGTTGCCCAGAGAGGTTGTGGATGCCCCCTCCCTGAAAGGCCAGGCTGGATGGGGCTTTGAGCAACCTGAATTAATGGAAGGTGTCCCTGCCCATGGCAGGGGGGATGGAACTAGATGATCTTCTAAGGTCCCTTCCAACCCAGAGCATTCTGTGATTCTATGATTGCCCAGGCCAAATACAGGTATTGCTGTGCAGATGCAGCTTTTGCACCTTTTGCTGGTTCCTCATAGAGAAGCTTATTTGGTATATGACAATGACAAGACTATTCTCTTAAGGCTTAGACATTTTGTAGGTCATAACTACTAGTTAACAGGTTTTTAACTTCTATGGAACAATTCACAACCTTTTGTGACCACCAAGGTAAGATGAAAAACTGTTTCTTCTGTTGTTTCTGTTCCATATAGTCAGCCTAATAGACTGTTTTTATCTCTTTGGAGTGAATGAACTAGAGCAAAAGAACGGGAATTATTTAGATCTGAAAGTTATGAATAAACTCTTTGGTAGAATGACTGGTTCATGTCAGTATTGGACTCTGTCATGGTTTTCTTTGCATTTGCATAATGCAAGTTACGTTAGCATCATGTGACAAAGATGGATGGGGGTGTACCATATCCCCTTCTAATTACATGGCAAGTGGTGAGAAAGGCAATTCATGTCCATAAGGTACTAGATTAGCACCGAAATGAGAAACATAACTTCTGTATCTCTAAAAGAAAAACCCAGGATTGAATCATGCAGCTTTAAAAACGTAACTGTGTGCAAATGTAACAAAAAGAGTTTAATAGTATTTAAAAACAATTATGGAAATCTCTGACTTGAAGAGGATAGAAATTAAGGCTAGAAGGTATTACCTTGGGATAAAACACTGTCGTGTTTGTGTTTTTAATCCCTGGAAAGAACTCCTATCCCCACCACCTACTTTGTGGGTATCATCAAATACATCTTCATCTGCAGAACTAAGGGCATAGCCATATTAGTCTTATAGTGATAAAACAACAAAATAAGTGGAAATGACACCCTGATTTTGAAAGAAATATCTTCACACTTCCAAGCCACTGCATTTCAGGAAGAAGCCAGAAAGTGAAGCTCCTATTCTGTGAAGCATCCAACCGGAGGAGTTGGATTGCGCTGTGTGCTGATTGGCCCTAGCTGCAGCCCACATCTGGCACTGAGCCGTGTACACCAGTCTTTCCCTGTCCTGAGTTTCCTTCATTCAGCTGCAAAGGGACAAAGCAGAGCTCGGCTTTGGCTAAGAGCTTTCCAAAACTTTGGTCCAGTCTTTCACATGAATCTGAACCAAATCTATTTTGAGTTGCAAGGAATGCAAGTATCAAGGTGAATAATTTCCTAAATGATGGAAATGTCACTTTGCTATCTTACGTTTTGTAGTTGTAGCAAGAGCTGGGCATAGACATGGTTGAAAATTCTGATGAAAGCTGTCATGACAATATTTCCAGGCCAGTAAAATACAGGAAATATCAAAAATCTTTGGGGGATTGGGGATGATGAGATTAGCACATTAGTTTTATCTATTTGTAGAATTCAGAGAATTTGGAAAAGACTTCGTTGAGCTTATTGGGGAAAACTGAATCTTTAAACCTCTGGAAATCACACTGTGGGTTCCCATGAGCTGAACTGCCAGGGATTTCTGGCACAAGGGAGTTATTATACATCTGGGAAGAGCAAGTTATAGTTTCCAACTTCCTTCATAACAAAAAAAATCTTTCACTTCACTAAATGATTAAGAAACAAAATAGCTTAGGCTACAAGATTTTTCTTTGCATTGCCTTTCTTATAACAAACTTTGAGTGAGCTTAACTACTAAAAATTTTGAGAAAAATTTTCGAGAAGTCATAGTTATTCATTACACAGCCCCTTCTTAAGCAGGGTACCCTTGGGAAAATGTATTTCCCAGAAGCTGGAGCAAACACATAGAATCATATAATTATAGAATCGTGGAATCATAGAATGATTTGGGTTGGAAGGGACCTTGAAGATCATCTAGTTCCAACGCCCCTGTCATGGGCAGGGACACATCCCACTAGACCAGGTTGCTCAAAGCCCCATCCAGCCTGGCCTTGAACACTGCCAGGGAGGGGACATTCACAACCAGGTCTGGGCAACCTGTTTCCACCTCTCACTGGCCTCAAAGGAAAGAATTTCTTTTGATATCTAATCTAAATCTATCCTCTTTCAGTTTGAAAACATTACCCCTCATCCTATCACTATGCTCCCTGATAAAATCCCTCCCCACCTTTCCTGTAGCCCCCTTTAAGTACTGGAAGGCCACTACAAGGTCTCCCCTGAGCCTTCTCTTCTCCAGGCTGAACAATCCCCAGTAGAGGGGGAGAATCACCTCCCTTGACCTGCTGGATACACTTCTCTTGATGCAGCCCAAGATGTGACTGGCCTTCTGGGCTGTGACCACACACTGCTGGCTCATACTCTGTTTTTCATCCACTAGCACCCCCGAGTCCTTCTTATCTGGGCTGCTCTCAATCCACTCACTGCCCAGCCTGTATCTGTGCTTGGGATTGCCCCACCCCAAGTGCAGGACCTTGCACTTGGCTTTGTGGAACTTCATGATGTTTGCACAGCCCCACCTCTCCAGCCTGTCCAGGTCCCTCTGGATGGCATCCCTGCCCTCCAGCGTGTCAGCTGCATCACACAGCTTGGTGTCATCAGCAAACTTGCTGAGGGTGAACTCCCACTGTCCATGTCACTGACAAAGGTGCTAAACAGCACCAGTCCAAATACCAGCCCATGAGGAAGACCACTTGTCACTGGTCTCCACTCGGACATCGAGCCTTTGACCACAACTCTTTGAGTGTGACCATCCAGCCAATTCCTGATCCACTGAGTGGTCCATCCATCAAATCCATGTCTCTCCAATTTAGAGACAAGCATGTTTCCCTTTCTGAAAAAGGATGTTATGTTTCCCCTTTTCCAGTCAGCAGGAACTTCACTGGACTGCCACAACTTCTCAAATGTGATGGAGAGTGGCTTAGCAACTTCATCCATCAGTGTCCTCAGGACCCTTGGATGCATCTCATCAGGTCCCATGGACTAATGCACCTTCAGATTCCTCAGATGGTCTTGAACCTGACCTTTTCCTACAGTGGGTGGTTCTTCATTCTGTCTTCTTCAAAGGGTGATGTGGGGGTGGTGCGGCTGGAGCACTTGCCGGTGAAGACTGAGGTAAAAAAGTCATTGAGTACCTCAGCTTTCTCCATATACTGTGTAACCAGGTCTCTTGTTTCCTTCAAGAGAGGGTCCACATTATTTCTAGTTTTCCTTTTGTCACAGATGTACCTATAGAATTTTTGCATGTTGCCCTTGATATCCCCAGGCAGGTTTAATTCTACCAGGACCTTGGCTCTCCTAACATCATCCCTGGCTGCTCGGACAACTTCTCTGTATTCCTCCCAGGCCAGCTGTCCTTGCCTTCACCCTCTGTAGGGTTCCTTTTTGTGTTTGAGTTTGTCCAGGATCTCCTTGTTCATCCATGCAGGCCTGCTGGCACTTTTGACTGACTTTCTTGTTGTTGGGATATATTGCTTCTGAGCTTGGAGGAGGTCATCCTTGAATATTAAGCAGCTTTCTTGGGCCTCTCTTCCCTCCAGGGCTGTATCCCACAATACTGTGCCAAGCATTTTCCTGAAGAGGCGAAAGTCTGCTCTCTTGAAGGCCAGAGTACAGAGCTTGCTGTGCGCCCTCCTCGCTGCCCTAAGGATCTTGAACTCCACCATCTCACGGTCACTGCATCCAAGGCTGCTCTTTATGTTCACATTCTCCACCAGCCCCTCCTTGTTGGTGAGAACATGGTCCAGCATAGCTCTTCTCATGGTTGGATGCTCTACCCCTTGGAGAAGGAAGTTATCATCAACACATTCCAAGAACCTCCTGGATTGCTTGTGCCCTGCTGTGTTGTCCCTCTAACAGATATCGGGGTGCATTGAAGTCCCCCACGAGGACCAGGGCTTGTGAACCTGAGGCTGCTCCTATCTGTCTAATGAGGGTCTCATCTGCTCAGTCTTCCTGGTGGGGTGGCCTGTAGCAGACCCCCACTATAATGTCACCTGTCCCTGCCCTCCCTTTAATCCTGACACATAAGCTCTCAGTCGGCTCCTCATCCACTCCCAGGCAGAGCTCCATGCACTCCAGCTGGTCATTGACATAGAGGGCGACACCCCCTCCTCTTCTCCCCTGCCTGCCCTTCCTTAAGAGCCTGTGTCCTTCCATTCCAACACTCCAGTCATAGGAGCCATCCCACTGTGATGCCAATATCACAGCCCTGCAGGTGTGCGCACGTCTCTAACTCCTGTTTATTCCCTGTGCTACGTGCATTTGCATAGAGGCACTTAATTTGGGCCTGTAATGAAGATGACTTAGCGGCTGGAATTCCTTTGTGCTGCCCTTCAGATGCTCTCCTGCTGACCTGAGATCCCTCTCCAGTCTCTGGGCATTTATTGCTGGCATTGGCATCAGGCTGGTAGGAGTGGGGTGGATTGAGGTTCCCCTCCCCTGGCACCTTTAGTTTAAAGCCCTCTTTACTAGTTTGGCAAGCCCATGACAGAAGACGCTCTTCCTTTTCTCTGACAGATGGACCCCATCAGCCCCCAACAGACAAGGTTTCTCAAAGTGAGTGCCATGATCTCGCTGTGGCACTAGTCCAGTAACCAAATGTTGATCTGTGAGATTTGATTTGCCCTTTCAAACACCTTCTCTTTGACAGAGAGAATTGATGAAAAAACCACCTGTGCTGCAGAGTCCTTTCCCACCGCTCCCAGGGCTCTCTAATCCTTCTTAATACTCTCCAGACTGCTTCTGTCTGTATCACTGGTGCCCACATGAAACAGTACATAATAGTCAGTGACTGTACGAGGCTTGGTAGTCCCTTGGTGACACCACTGATACGAGCCCCCAATAAGCAGCACACCTCTCTAGAGAGTGTGACAGGTCGGCCATGAAGGCTTTCTTGAAAAGTTTCACTTAATTCATGTTACATATAGATCCCAGTTGCCCTCAAAGCAAGAAATGCTGATGTTCTTTGTAGATGAAGCCAGAACCACTTCATTGAGTTGCAATGTTATTGAAAGGGTAGATGATACATGTGGAAGTGCTAAAATACTGCTGCAGTCCTTCTAGGACAGTCTGTAATTCCATGTCCATTCATCCTGACCACCCAAGTCAGAGAGCAGCAGTGTCACAGCCAGCCTCATACTCTTCTTCTTCTCTGATATTTTGAACCATCAAATCTTTGCTCATTATGGCACATCCTCAAGGGGAGTGAGAAGTAACAACTACTCCTCCCTGACCAGGGTCCAACATCCCTCCTGGGGACTCAGGCAATGGGTTTCAGCCCCCATAGACCAAGACCAGAGCTGAAGCTGGATCCTCCCTACTGTAAAATGAAGGCTCTAAGGCTTTGCTTTGTTAAAAAATGCTAAAGACACTGCGACTATTTTTTTACATGAACTGTTTTTGGGTTTTAGAGCAGAGATACTGCCCTGGAAGCATATTCCCAGCTCATGATCCTGGGTGATCAGAGCTCCAGACCTGGCCCAGAGCAGGCAGGTGCTCTCAGCAGGCATAGGGCTGCACATTTGATTCCAGACTCTAGGTCTGGGGTTTAGCTTTAGAGAAAAAAGGCCTCAATGTTCAGGCCTGCAACATGTATCTGAAGCTAAGGTTTTTAATTACTGTAGACAAAGATATTCACAATAATTATTTTCATGCAGACTGCACATTGAAATCATTAAATTGCATTCTAACTGATTGTCCCTTCCCATTTCCTATACTTTTTTTCTTTTGATAAAGCAGCTTTTGAAAGCACATTTGGACATTTAACCCTAGAACACGAAAGCGTAATACTGTTTCAGAATACTGGCCGAAGTATCAGTTGATAATCTCTAGTTCCCTTAAATTTGGCCCTGTAAAATTCCAAAGAAAAGTGTAGGGTTTTTTTGTTTGGGATCATTTCATGTGTTTTGCTTTAAAGAATGCCTAAGCCAAGAAACTTCTGCAACAGGAAGCTGAAAACTTCAGGGATGTGCCTCGTTATTCATTGTGATGCTTTACCGTAAATAATTAACATATTTTAATGGCTTAAAAAGAATGCAAAAGCACCAGTTTTCATTCATCTATAATAAAAAAGGAGGAGGAGGAGGAATGAGTTGACAGGAGGATATGAGATAGTATGAATTAAAGTTAATAAATAATGACTGCAGTATTAGTCATCAGTTTTACCTTCCACATCCCATATGCTGCACACTGCAATGTCTTACAACTGTTTTGAAATGGGCTTGTTTTGTGTGGAAAAAACCATGAATCTTATTTAAGCAGATCTTCAGAACAACTCACTTCAGATGGGAATTAAACAGAGGGAAATAAATCTAAACATTATTTTCTCTCAGAGTTTCTTTTTCTATTTTTATTTAATGTGATATGATTCATAAATATTTGATGGGGTATGGCTCAGCAAATGTCATTTTCTTGGCTCTGGGGGAACTTAAACTTTGAGTGTTGATCAAAATGATATATAGTCTCTGGAACAAGTATGACAAGTACTACGTATCTGAAGGTCTATGTCTGTCAAAATACATCGCAAAACCTCCATTATATTCCAAGATTAAAAGGGGAAAGCTGTTGGAGAAATCTAGCTCCAAATTTCAGCAGTGCTGCTATACTAGCAGATCTTTTCTGACTTTTCTTCAACTCTTCTCTTGTTGATAGAACTGTAAGTTTAAGCAATAACTTCTGTAAACTGTAAAGGTGTGTCTTACATGATGAAAAATACTTAATTTGACTATGGCATTTTTCACTGATGTTTTAAAACTTCCTCCTGCTTAAGACACAAATATTTTTTACCCTCTGATCTCAATGATGTGGTGACAATAAACTAGGGCAAGCTTCCTTCCATGGTTTCATTCCTTTCCCTGGACCATGCTTAAAAGGTAAGAAGCAACTCTGACCTGAAAGAGGAGATAGCCATGAACTGCATATGTTTGATCAAGTCCTTTGTGATTTTTGGTAGGCTGTGCAGCAAGCAATGAACAACAGCTGCTGGAATTGAGAGAGTGGAGGCTGATGCAGTCTGTTTCCAGAGTTTTATGGTGAACCATTCCGCCTCTCTGTGGAGTTCACACAGACAACAGAGGAAGATGCAAGAAGATGCATTTGCTGCCTTTTTTGTTGCCTTCTTGTGATAACTTGTAAACCTCATCCCCTCCCTTCCCAAGAGATCCACAAGTACTGTGGCATGGGACAAGCAGATTAATTGGGCAACAAGCAGCTGGGCAGCCTTCTCAAACAGAAATTCTTGGGTTTTGGTAGAAATGTTTTTGACTCAGTTTTCAGTTTCCAAAATAACAGAGCACTGGTGAAGCTTTTTCCCATACAATTGTGGCTGCCTCACTAAGGTAAACAAGACCAGAATTCAGTAAAAGCAGAGGAAGAATAAGAATGTTAGAGGTGTCAGATACCATTCTATACAAATATGGTTTTTCTTTGATGATATTTGTTGGGATTCATTTTATGAGCACTGAGAGCAATCAGCAATGGAAAAGACTTATTTTAAGGCATGTCACCTGGCTCCTTAAGACATGCAGTTGTCCCTACAAATCGATGATTACTACTAAAATATTTTAATTCGTTCTTCCTGGGAACTGAAGCTGACACCCTGGTATCATTGGAAATGCTGAGGCTTCCATTTGCTTCGTATGAAAAGATTATCAAGCCAATTGTAGTGTCATACTTGGAGACGTGAATTTTAACACCTTTGCCCTGAGTAGATGTTGAATCTAGGGCCTTCCACTCCTTCCTACATGAATTCTGCGATTACTAGGCTATTAGCTTAATAAGGACTAAAAGAGAAAGGGACACCATGAGCACTTCTCCTTTTGCAATACCATAAAAAAACCCCCCAATGACTGCTCTCAGTATATTTCCCAGGGAGCCTGATTCCACTGGCACATCTCAGGTGCAAGTCTGTGAAAGCTGCCTGGGTTTGGGCTTATGGGGAGCTCTGCAGGAAGGAGGCCAAGTTTGGGATGTGGCTGTGATTAGGTATGATGGTGGTGCCAGCTACCTCAGCCCTGTCAAGATTCAGGGCGGTTCTGGACGTGCTCAGAGGTGCTACAGATGCTGAGTGGGTTGGCTATAAAATCACAGGTTAGGGCTAAGGCACTTAAGTTTTGCTGAAATGCCAGTTTAGAGCCATGAAGCCTTCTGGGAGTGGTGAGGAAGGAGAAGAAAAGAAAGATTTAACCTTGGTTTTCCGAAGGTTTTGGTTAGCTTTCCAAGTTTTTGGTTAGCCAAAGACTAAACTATCAAAATGTATTGGTTGTTTTGCTTGGCTTTATAAAAAATACCAGTTGTATTGGTACATACCTGCCAAATTCCTTATGAATAGGCGACAACACAAGTTGATTTGGAAAGCTTAGTATTAAAGGAAGATGATTTTTCAAAATTTATTTCCTTATGATGTCCTTACAGTATTTCACATACTTTTCAGTCTAAACCTGCTTATGATCACTTTAATACAATATTTTTAAGCATCTGTTGAGCAGATGAGCATTTGACAGCAGTGCTTTGCATCCAGCCTCTGGGACCAGACAGAGACTGTTTCCATCCACTCTCTTGCCTTTGGCAGCAGACAAATAAGTCAGTATTTCAAAAGAATGTGTCAAGCTCCAGAAATTGCTTTTGTTCAGTCATCAAAGCCTCAGGAGAAAATTTTGTTCCTGGAAGCACAGAGACAGACAGTTGTAACTAAATTAAGGAGGATGTCATTAGTATTGATTAAGTGCATGATATTTATTGCATTGTCTGTTTAGCTTTTGTACAATGGACCTTATATAAGAATGCACTTTCTGATATTGGATGACTGGTGAGCTGAACCATCCTTTTAGCCTTCAATATCTGTTTCATGCTTTATTATCCACAACTGTCCGAAGCAAATTAAATCATCCCTTCTACCTACTTCACCTGGAAATCCCCTGTGGCTGATTTTGTTCTTTTTGGTGAGCTGCGCTCGGAGGTTTGAGTGGCATTAGCAGGTCATGCAGAGCAATTGCAGTCCTCTTACACAACTCTGATGACACCAGCTAGCATTGCCTTTACAGCTATCATCAGTAACGCAGCATGGAGAATGACAGCATTTTCACCAGCCCAGCCTTCTCATACAAGGCAGAAGGATGAGAACAATAGAAGGAGCCCTAAAATCTCACCTCTTACGAGAAGGATATGTTAGTGCAAGCAATATGGAAGGCTGCCATGAGCCACCCTTTCAGTGAAGGCCTTTCAAGCCAGGCAAAGGGTGTGTGCAGTTTATCCTGGGGCCAAGGCATGTCAGAGGCAGGACCTATTAACACAGCACGGCAGAACTCCTAGACTGTCTTCAAGCCTACAAAGGCAATGTAAGAAGACAGCACAGTCCCAGTTAGGGACAGAAAAGATGGTTTAAAGCATGTCAGCTATGCGAAATACATAAAAATCTTTTCCAAAGAAGGACATCAGTGACATAACTAAGAAAACAACAGGGGGTGGAGGGGTGCAGAATACAAGACCCAAATGACTGATGGTAACCTCTCACCTAAGAGAGATTTGGATCACGTCATCAGAAGGTATTACTTGGAAGGGATCATGGAAGTCAATGGTACAGCATAGACTAACATCAGCAGAGAGATTGATTTCACGTGTATACTGTACAAATGCCCTAAGTATGGCCATGAAAGAGGGATGATTTACCCTGCAGCTGCAAAGGGATAATAGCATAAGTATAAGTAATAACTGTGAATTAAGTTATGCTGTGCCTGTGTACCCCAGCATATTTTGCACATTGGCTTTATTTGACTTGTATATGCAAAGGAGTCCCCTCACCTGGCTGTCAGAAGCATGGAAGATTTTTGTTTCTTCTAAGGCCAAAGCCATGATCAAAGAGTATGCTGTACTATTAAAAGAAATTAGCTGAGAAGTATGGTAGAACAACCAAACTGAAGTTCATGCATTTCTGGCAAAAAGGCACCATGAGAGTTGTGGGGTGTTGCCCATCTCCTCTCTGTCAGAGGTAGCAGTTTGAGAGAAGTGGAATTTATGCCAAACTTGCAAGTAAATCATAATGTTAAACTAAGACACAGATATAAGGGCCTTTTTCTGTTTCGCACTTTTCTTGATGTGAAGAAAAAAAAATATTTGTGTTTAAAAAACTTGAGGAGTTATTTTAAGGAGTTGTTGGTCATGGGAAGACACAGGAGAAGGGCTCACAGGAGACTTACCTGGCTGGATGCACTGTCCTGGTTAGTAATCAGCAATGAGTGAAAACGAGAAGCTTTGAGGACCACCTCAGAAAAAGGGAAAGCACAGCAGATCCTTCAGTGCCCCAACTCTGTGTCAGGCATGCCAGTGGAGCAGGTAGCTTGCTCTGTGGCGTATGAGGACACTGTAAGTTTACTGCTTATGAAGAGATACTGGAACAAAATTTCTAGTTCAGACCTGCTTCCAGATTATGTATTCAAGCCTAAAGGTATTATTTAGTTTAATTATATAAATTGTTTTGTAAAACAGGACATGGAAAGTGTTATATACAAATGACTGACAGAACAGAGTATGAATGACCATGTTGTTTTGATGGATTAAGAGAAAAGGAAAGTTTATTTTAGATAACACTTTGAGAAGAGCTATCCTTCATTTTCAGGCAAATAAGTAAGGGTGCAACGGCCTTTTATTTGGGTACTCTTTTAAAAACCAGTCTAAGGTTTACAGAATTAATCCAGATCCCAGGAAAGTTAGCGCTATAATTCCCATCCTTATCCATGTGATTAGGAGAAGTTCCCAGGTCAGTACTACAGAGATTAGTGGAGGAAGATTTGTGCCAAAGATTATTTTCTGATCTCACATAGTAATTTTGCCTAGTGAATTGTCCTGAACTTGTGAGAAGTGCATAATCCCAGCAGAGTTTCTGAATTTCTGTTTCAGAATATGGAGTCTTCTTATAGCTGCTTTATCTTAGTAAATGGTTTTTAAGGGGAGATCTTTAATTCTCCAGGTGCCCCTCTTCAATCATGTTATGTCATTTTCATATCAAGCTTCAAAGGTGCACTGCTTACAAGTTCAGTTTTGGGATTAAAGAAAGCCGTTACTTCCAGCCCTTTTAAAAACAGAATGTTGAAGAGTGGAGGAGTTGATAAAAATAACCGTTTGGGCTGTCTCAATCCTCCCCCAAGAGGCTATGGTTATAGGAAAGGTCTAGGTCCATATTCAAATAAATCATAAATTATGTACTGTATCTAATATTTAGAGAGGGAGAAATGCAGAAAAATGTAACCTCTTGACCCTTCCTTCCCCAAAGAGCTAAAGTTCTCAAGAAAACATGAACTATTATAAATATTAGTAACTCCCCTTAGAGCCTTATTTGCTGCTGAAAATTCTGTTACAGAACTTGCTTTTAATGCATGAAAGAGGTTATATGGCAATACAAAATCAGGACTTGAGGAAACGTATTCATTAATGTGCAAGGCAATTCTTGCTCTAGATGTTCACACTCAGAGGTAGGAGAGATGGCTTAAATTTGAATCTGCATGCTGAATCAAAAAATGGAGTGGGAAGCTGTTATCAGCAGTAAAGTGCGAAGAAAGAATATATCCTCTTCCAAACTCAAGATTTAATTCTGAGTTCATAAAAGCAGTGTGGTGGAAGAGAAGTGGAGGCTGGGATATCAGGTTTGATGCAGTACTGTTTTAAATCAAATTGAACCATGCAGTACAGATTGCATTTATGGCCAAGGTGAAGCCTCAAGTTAGAATTAATATTACTCTTAATAATTGTTCTCACATGTACATAAAAATTGAAAAGAAAATTCACAGCAGGCAGAGAAGGGTACAAGTTCTGGAATGACATCCCTGACAACTTGACCATGATGCTGGCAGTTGGCAACATGCCGCAGGCATGCCCAGACAAATGGGAGAAGATTTCCCCTGCATGGGTGATACTACCACAAGGGCAGCAATCTGAACTGCTGACAATTTGGAGGACGTTTCTCAGAGCACTTGAACTGGCAGCATGTAGGCTGCCTTTCTGTGAACTATGGATCTTATTAATAGGGAGGGACTTGGCTAAATGCAGGACTGGTAGAGTTTCTTCAAACAAAGCTAGCCATGTAGATGCCAAATTATAAACATGTACATATTTCATCCAGATAATTTTACAGCTTAAAAACATATGGTCTCCCTTAACATTCTGCCTTATTTTTGTTCAGACTCTGCATACGCTTACCCCACTGTATTTTCCGTCTATACATTTAGCCTACTTACTTGTCTCTGTATAATCTTGTATTCACTGTCAGCACTAGTATTACACTAGTGAAGTTGACTGTAGCTTTGTTCTTAGCATCTTAGCATCGTGTGAAAGCATTTCCTTCAAATGAATATAAGAATCAAATGAACTGCTTTTCAGATCAGCTCTGACCTGCTTCTGCAGCAAGTTATAGATATAGCACAGAGAGTTGTTATCTGATGCTCACAAACACTCAGATGTTTGGTTTCTCAATGAACCGACCCCTTCAAAAACACACCAAGACACCCCATTAACTAAAGTGTCACATTTCTTGGAAGTAGTAAAGTCATACATATCTTGCAGAAGTGCATTATGTCAGCCTGCTGTCAATTCAGTATTTCCCATATAGTTAAATACATTTTAAACATTCTCAAAAAGAAACTATAGGGAAAAATTATTTAATAAGTGGTCATTCAACACAAATAAAGTGGAAAGCTACTAGTATGCATTTATTAGTGTTTGGAATAACTTAACTTGCCAAAAGAGTTGGCAAAGAGCTTGAGCAGTATTCATCTTTAGGGAGTAATGCATAATAAAGCCATTCCATTCTGCTTGGCTTTTTTTTGTTTTTAATTGGAAATGTTCAAATTTAAACTACTCACAATATTTAGTCCTAACTTTATATTGCTGAGGCTGAGATGCAGGTTGAAACTCCAAAAGATATAGCCAAATAGTACCTGATAAGTGTTATTGAAAATACTTTGATTTTAAACCATTTTGAAGCTGGAAATGATGATTTATGTCTTGTTTGTTGACCCAAAATGAAAACTATAAAAGTGTTTGGATTCAATAGTGGGAAGAAATTATCCCATTGTTTTGCATACCTTTTTCTGTAGATTCCAATGGGCAAGCTTCACATTTCTTCTCCCGGGATGGAAAACCACTGCTTTCAAGTATTAAAATACCAGGTGCATAGATACCATGAATTGCTGAATACAATATGTTTACCCTAATCCTAAGAATGATCCCTAGACATGTGGAAACCAGCACCTAAAGCTTTCAGAGAAAATATCCTGGAGCCATTTTTAACCGATGAATAATAGCACATAGATTAGCAATCTTTTCAGAAAGTAATCCAATCAAATAGGTCTAACTTGCAGGAGCACAGATGGACACAAGCCACAGAGTGAAAAGAAGGAATGAACTTTACAGCTCATGACTAAAAATGAAACACTCAGATCTGAATCCAAACATAGATTTTAACTCCCAAAGCAGAGATTTTTGTTCAGGTACATTTGTAACATAAATATTTTATCTTACTTGATAAGCTTTGACTGGAGGGAGCCTGTTCTTAACTGGTAAGTCACTTTCAGTTGGCTATAGCTGGGCACCTGCAGCTGGACAGCCAGTTTGATGGGACTGGTATGCTGGAATAAATGCGCAGGGGAATGTGTGGTATATACTACTGCACTGTCTGTGGGAAGCCCCTGTAGGAGTTTTCAGTTTAATGCATTTAGTATTTGGGCAATCTCAGGAAACTGAAATTATCCTACAAATTTTTTTAACTTTTTTTTTTTTTTAAATAATCCATTTTAACAGAGTCTAACAAAGTCTCTTAACTTAAAAACATTTTAAATAAAGGGAAGACTTGGCTTGCAAAATGAAGTTCAGCACATTCATCAGAACTGCATATTAAGAATGTAGTAAGGAAAGATCATTACATTAAAAGGCACAGGACAGATTTTTACTCACTACTTCATTCATGATTATCAACAAGGAGATAAACAATTAGTCATGAGGTATTGTCACAACAGTTTAACAAACCTAACCAAGTACTAACAGATGAATAACAGGTTTGTAGTGTTCTCTGATCAAACTCCTGCAGCAAGATGACATAACAAGCTAGTGTGCACACTCAACTCTGCTCCTAGAAATAGTAATAAAAGAGAAAACGCATCTTGTAGCAATAACACAGAGGTACCATAGCCTAAAAATACAGCATGCAGCTGTATCATGCCTGAGGGGTCAGGTCATTGCATTAGACTGGCTGCTTACACTCACACCTGCATATGTTCAGCTGGGCCACCAACACTTGTGGTTGACCACGCCAAATGTCAGTGGAGCAGGTTATAAAAGTAAACAAAAGGGACTCTACAGAACAAGGGAAAGCAGCCAATGTGTTTTAGCTCTTCCAGTGATCAAAGCTTAGAATTATTAAAGCATAAAAAGGCTAGCAAGCTGTTGTTTTTCCACAGATATCCATAGAAAAACACTTTTCTTTGGTTTGTTGTTCAAACACTTACAAAACTGTACAAAATATACTGGTAATAATGTTTTTCTATGTTGGCTTGTCTGCAGCAGCTTTCAGAGGCTATTCACACAAAACACACTGACACACCGAGCACCTTCCCTGATGAGGAGACAAAAGGTCATCCACTCCCATTCCCCAGCCTTTCAAAGGAATGTCTTCACCCATACCCAGGTCACCACAGAGCCAGACTGGAACGATATGCCTGGCATAAGATAACATATGGCATCTTGAATCTAATTCTCCTAATCTGCATTTCTGCTTTCTTTAGGGCGCTCAATCTGTTTTGGAGAAGGAAAGAATGGAATAGCATATGCTGACAAATCTGTAACCTACTCCAGTCTGCTGACAAGCATAACGTTTTTTGCAGTTCTTCGAAAAGGCAACAAGTTCAAGTCCCAGAGACAGGTTTAATTACTGTCTGTAAGCATGCAGCAGCAATTTTATTTATCTAAAAACATATTGGCCAGCTGGCCCATCCACTTCTTTTCTCTCTGGCTGCCACTCCCAACAGAGAGAATATATTTAATTTCTCATCCCTAGTCCATGCAAAACCCTCTAAGGGTGCAGGGCTGCACTCTGCTGCTCTGAATGCAGATAGAGGGACTCAATAGTCAGAACATACTGACTGTACTGGGAATACAAATGTGCTGCAGCACTGCATGTGCATGCACATGCATACTCTGTTTGAGCAGTGTCTATCTAGAAATGAAGTGGATATAAAGGGGAAAACTCACTGGAAATCTAGACGTATACATATTCGTCTGACTCCAAAATTTTTGTGAGTTTATTAGCACAGAGTTGAAAAACATTTTCCACTACAGAATTGCCTACAAAGAAACGTAAGTGTCAGATCATTTTTCCTTAACTGACCCTTTCAGGGGTTAAATTCAAGTCTTTTTTTTTTTTTTTTTTTTTTCATATGGAAGAAGGAAGGGAAATGGAGGTTAGTGGATGCACAAGTTTGGCACTGACAATGAGGACCTGGTAGGATGCGTCACAGGTGCAGGTTCTGTCTAACAGGGCACCCTTGTCCAGCCTACCAGATGCAAAATGTTTTATCTCAGTGGTGAGAGACTGAAGGCCTGAGTACTAAAAGCACTGCTCCACTTCAGCCCATATCTTTATCCATATGTTGGGAGCCTGTGACAGACAATTCCCATGCTTACCTCTATGCTCTGGCATGTACAACTAAACGTGCCACCAGAGTCACGAAGTCTAGGCACCACAATTGCAGATAAGTGTACTAAGTCAAGAAGGGTCACTGACAATCCACCTCACTCAAATCCTGAAGGCAGCAAGCAACAAAATACCTGTCATAATTTTATAGGGAATATATGGAATATTTCAACCCCTCCCCCAAAATTTGTATCAATTCACATAAAAGTCCACACAATCTTGAACCTCTGCAATAGTAGAGAAGAATGCCAAGATGAAATGTGCCCTGACAAACATGTTCTACAGACCATATTT
This sequence comes from Leptosomus discolor, assembly GCF_034619465.1. Classification (NCBI taxonomy): domain Eukaryota; kingdom Metazoa; phylum Chordata; class Aves; order Leptosomiformes; family Leptosomidae; genus Leptosomus; species Leptosomus discolor. Next base: position 78,461,565 of record NC_141419.1, read on the forward strand.
TATATGATAGACAAAGGGGAAACAAGTGGAAACAAGCCCTAAATTCAGTAATCCTTACCTTTTAGACCTGTGGAAAACTTAGGAATTAAGAACAAATCTGACAACTCTTCTAAGCATGATAAGAAAAGAAAACCAACCCAAGTTGCAAGTTATCTCAGCAACATCACTACAAACACAAACATATTTCTCCCACTACCCAGTTTTCCTGCACCTCTGACTGGGGAATACCCCTTCCACTCTCTCTCTGGAGAAACAGATGAAAGGAGTTTCTTCCAAAACCCAGACGGACAATCTCTGCCTATCTGCTTGCCTGTAGTGCTCTTACACATACCTGCAAATGAGAGACGAAAATTTACCTCCCTACAAACTATATCAGAACAATTTTAGGCATTACTAGCTGGAAAAAAACAAACCTCTTTGTGCTGAGTAATTTTTTTATCTTCAATTTGCAAGTATGTCTGTATTTTGGGGTAGTTTACAAGTATTAGCAGAGGTTTGTAAATGAACTCCACAGTAATACTATCTGTGTACACATGACGAGACCTGAGTTTAAGAGGACAATTTATACAGTTAGGTTGTTTTCTTTCATTCAAACAATATCTAACTAAAGTACAGACACAAAAAAGTATCCGTAAGTTAACCTAAATTTAATTAGTTCCTTGTTCCTGTTTAACTAGTTATTGTACTCAGTTATTTATTGGTTACAAAGGACAAACTAAAAATGTTCTTGAACATTTGCATTTTGTTTGCTATGCTATCTACAGTACAGCTATGGTGTTGAGATTTCTCTTCTCCTAATTGTGCATTGAAGTAACTCTGGAGGTTATAATAGAAAAACAAGCAGCATCCAATTAGTCTATCAAAATCAATGTTCCAGATTAAAGTAAACTTTTCATGCCTCAAGTATCACTCACAATTATCTCCAAGAATGTACTGAAACTTCTGTCAGTTTGGATACTTTTCCCGTTCACTCTGAAAATAACAGTAAACAAATGAAACTTCACCTGAGAAACAAACGAAACTGCCAATGAGTTCATGTGAGCACCGGGTTGATTCTTCACTAAAGCAGCTGCTAGCACAGATTTAGAAACACAATGAATTTAATATACATCTTAGACTACATGAAGTTAAATCTGGCCCAGATTAGAAAATAGCTTTCTTAATGCAAATATTTTATTCTTTTTTGCAAAGTGAAAAATTCACACCTGTCTAATTAAGTACCAGGTGAGAGGGCTAATAAGCAGTCACCTGTGAGCAGTGTAAGAAGCAAGGAAAAGAAGGAAAGAACTGGCAAAAGGAATTCATACAGGTTTCTCTCCCTGCAGACAAGACAGTGGGAGAAAACGGTTGCATCTGACATGTAAAATGTTCTGGATATTCCTTTCCTCCAGATGGCACAAAAGAACCTGGTCACAAGCAGGACTCTGAAGAGTGGCAGAACATGACAAGAATTAAGCAGTTAAGTCAACCTTTGTTACTGTCTACTTTAGTTTCTGTGAAGTAAAAGTCCACTTGTTTTCTGGAATGAAGAAATGAAAGTGGAAAACCTGTATTATGTTGTATTAATGGCATGTTTCTTGATTTGTATATAGCCTCCTGAAGTAATCCTGCTTTAGGAGAATCAAAATACTTTATTTTAATACAGGTTCCAGACCAGCTTCTCCAAAGGTATCCATGTGCATGAAACAGCATGGAAGAAAAAAAAAAGAAAGCCAAGTATGCATTTTATTTTAATATTTGCTTATTTCCTTTAGAGCCTGATTCATGTTTTTAGTTATGTGAGTCTTGTCCAACATGTTCCTGTCTCTTGATTACTTTGCAGGTAAAAGGCAGAGGTGGAGAGAAAACAGTTTTCTCTTGGGAAAGAAACCAAAACACAGGTGGGAAAATGTCTCCAGACAGAAACAAAAAATTAGAAACTACAATAAAAAATGGTAGCAGGAAGAATCTGAGAGAGTAAGAAATTAATTTATTGGCCTGCTCCCACACTTTTTGACTCCCTAAACAGCAAAAAAGCCAGAGTACTCATGGATAACTGAGCAACAGAAGGTTAGGCGAGGAAACTGGCCCTTCTGCTAGTTGGCATGAAGTGATGTGTAGACATTAATGTTCTCCAGAGTTTTTTGACAGAAAACAAGCCATTAGAAAATATGACCCACTGTGCTACATAGTGAACACCTTTCTTTATAAGCCTTGAAAACAGACTCAGATGAAAATCAGTTTATTAACTGACAATAAGCAAAATTTAATGGTTCACTGCAGTCTTCAGATGCAAGGCATGTTCAACTCAAGACCCTTTTCAGGGTTTCTTCACTCCAGAATACGTTCTCAATCTGTATGTATACATGCGAGATGTTTGAGTATATACCACTAGCTACATTTCATGTGATTGTTAGAACTCCACGTATGTCATATGGGTAACAATAGTTTTTTCTCAGTAAGATCCAGTGAAACTGAAACAATCCACCACCCAAGCAAATCAACAGGAAATGCTTAGAAGTAGATGATTTGACCACCCAGAGCAGACCAGTTTGCAGAGTATCCTAAACGAATTCCAAGCAAGCTGCCATGTCCTTGAGAAGCAGATCATGTGGAGCAAAGTATGGACATCCTAGCAGGTTTGAATATACCCTGAAGACCTACTGCCTATCCCATAGGTTGTGTGTGGTTCCTTATGCTGCATTACACTGTTTTGTTCTCTTTCCCCACTCTGTAAGCTTCAATGTCCTGACCTCAAGCCCAGAATTAAGCAACCAAGGAAACTCTTTCTCATATAATGGAGAAAAAAGTGGGTAACAGTCCATTTGGGCAATAGGCGATAGTTAGACCTCTACATACGGTGTAGAGATGTAGGTCTACACTCTCCCACTGCCTGGGTTTATCTGCACTAATATCCCCATGAAGACTTTACTTTGCCCCCTACTGTGGCAGAACTCTGGCAAAGTTGTCTTCCTTCCATCTGTCCTGTTGACCCTGATCCCTTTCCCATCTGGAAAAGAAATCTGAATTGAACCAAAATTAAACAGAATGAATATATCACACTTGTAAAGCCATTTGTTTAAAGACAAAAATAAAATGAGTTGAATCTGTAGCAAGAGGAGAGATAAGCAGTAGCTTGCAGCCAGCTATCCCACACCCTGGGGGGCTGGCTAGCTTTCCTGCAGGTAGACGGTCCTCAGCATCAGAGCTCTTCAGCACCTAGGTTTTTAGAAAGAAATTATTTAGAAGAAGAATAAAATATCATCTAAGCAGAAATCACTGAACAGCCCTGCTGTAAAGAGTGGAGGTGAGGAGTTCACCAACACCTGCCAGCTACAATGTGTGGGAGAGATGGAATTGTTCAGCACTCCTTGTCAGCCTCAGAGAATTTGCATCTGGTTTTGGCTAAGAGTGTGGGAGACTACCCACTGTCACCTCTAAGCTTTTTCCAGATGCAGAGCTTTCCAGGATCCTGTTTTCCATGAGATAAGCAAAGCATCAATAACTGTGAAGCCCCGTATTGACTCCTGGGTGTATGATGGATGACACGAGTTGCTGCCTGGTTGTACACCATGCTCAATCTAGTCAAATTTTCTGTAACATACACTGTATTGCATGCTCGTGAAAGTATCTGGGTAAGCCTGAGAGAAAAACTTGGAGTTTTCCCAGCCTTCACATGGTCCTTGGTGCTTCCCAAAGGCCATAGTCTTTATACCCTTTCAAGGTCTCATGGTTACTGAATGGTATTTTCAGAATCTAGAGTTTGGACCTGGGCATCATGGGGCAGGTGGATGCCTTTTGCATAGCCTAGAAACACATGTTTATGAAATGCTGCTTCGTTCAGCCTATAAGTACTTGCATAACCTGAAACGTTCCAGGATAGGCTCCGGTACAAGAACCTGGATAAACAGAGCAGTCCTCTGTCTCTAATGAGCCAACAAATGACAGCACTGGAGATTACAGAACTGCCCTGTTGGTGCCAAACAGAGTGTTGGAGATTCATGCCCAATCTTGTACTGCATTAAATGCATTGATGAATGATTGGTCACAAGGGTAAGAAGAAACCTTACGCTGCCCTTCAGCTGACAAATACTAGTTTAATCTTTCAGAAGTATGTGGTACGTCTAATAGGAACAACATATCCAACAAGATACACCGAAGTGTAAACTATTCTTTCTCATCGGCTCTGGGAGCTCAGCTGTTTCTTGGTACAGACTCTTCTGAATGACTGAAACACTTTCTGTGCATGCCGATACCCTGCGTGTATGCTGTAATTGGGATCAGTGAGGCATTCAGCTGGAGCAGTCCTTTGCTTTGTAACTTTGTTAGATTTTTGCCTATATCTAAACCATTCACTCAGGAAAGCTTTTGGTTCAGTTAAAGCTTAAAATGTAACTTGCTATTTTACAGGCAGGTAGTCAGACATCTCCTTTCCAGCGCCAAAGTGGAACACTCCTTATCTTGATGACTCTCTTCAAACACAAGCGTCAGTGCTTACAGATCTGCTCACAGCAAGGACACTGCCATCAGGGTTCAGATGCCTGGGTAACACCTTCAATGAGATTTGCCTAACTGCTAACACTGTGGTAAAGTCAATAATAGTAAATTAAACAGAAAACCAGAGGAGATTCCCGGGCAGTGGGACTTATTACCCAGACAATGGGTTAAATAATTCTGGCACAGTTCTGGGTAGGATAAAGATTAGCCTCTCAGATGATCTCCAGATACTGGTCAGTAGCTAATAGGGAGTTAGATCCAATACACACACAGTCTGGATGTAGGTACCATGTGCTGGAGTTTAGTGTTACAGACAGAGTCTATGCAATTGGTGTTGTTGGTAGACAGAAGTCCTGCATGTGTTTAATTTATTCATATAAATAAGAAAAAGAAGCCCCAAAGAATATAACACTGTGCTCTGCCTTATCAATTATCGTCAAGATCTCATGAGGCCTAGAGCTATTTGGCCATGTATACAGCCAGGAGGTACTGCCAGCTCATTCAAGGACTGTATTAGAATGCAAAATTATCTTGGTGAATTAGAGTAATATATCCCGAGAAAATAATATCGGATAAAACAAACTTAGCCCAAATACAAGGCTTCCTTTGTCAAGGACAATCAACTGCACCAGTTCAAGGTGGAATACAGGAGTCTAGTGAACGGTTTAGAAGAAAAGGGTCTGGACCTTACAAAAGATCATAAACGGATGTGAATCAACAGTGTCACACTCGTGAAAAAGGCAAACAGTGGCTTTGTGAACAGGAAGAATGTAAGACTCAGGCTTTGTTATTTAACACAGTAAAGCAAGATAAAGTCATTCAAATACAGAGAACAAGTTTTAACCAACGATTTCTGCTAAATCACCAGAGAAGAGATAAACTTGCTGGGTTGTTCAGGCTCTTCACAGATCAGGTTTCAATTTCAGTTTCATGTAAGACACAGGAAGGGTGGAGAATACCTGAAAGATAGAGAAAGAGAGAGAGATCGATAGATATATATAGATATTTCACTAGAACTGGAGAGATAAACTGTCATTTACACACTGACCTGCACAGACTTTGGCTGTTCCTCAGGAGGAAGGTAGTATCTTCCTTGCTCTGGGACTTTGTCAAGCACAGGACCCGTAAGTCACAGAATCATAGAATAGTTTGAGTTGGAAAAGACATTTAAAGGTCATCTAGTCCAATGCCCCTGCAATGAGCAGGACATCTGCTATCTCAGACTGCTCAGAGCTCCATCCAACCTGACCTTGAATATGGGGCTTCTACTACCTCTCTGGGCAACCTGTTCCAGTGTTTCACCACCCTTGTTGTAAAAAACTTCTTCCTTATATCTAGTCTAAATCTACTATCCTTTACTTTGAAACCATTACCCCTTGTTCTATTACAACAGGGCCTGCTAAACACATTGCCCCCATCTTTCATGTGGGCCCTCTTTAAGTACTGAAAGGCCTCAATATGGTCTCCCCAAAGCATTCTCTTCTCCAGGCTGAACAACCCCAACTCTCCCAGCCTGTCCTCATAGAAGAGGTGCTCCAGTACTCTGATAATTTTTGTGGCCCTCCTGTGGACTCACTCGAGCAGGTCCATGTCTTTGTTGTGCTGAGGACTCCAGAGCTGGACACAGCACTGCAGGTATGATCTCACCAGAGCAGAGTAGTGGAGGGAGAAACACCTCCCATGACCTTCTGGCCACATTTCTTTTGATGCAGCCCAGGATACAGTTAGCCTTCTGGGCTGCAAGCATACATTGGTGGCTCATGTCCATATTTTTGTCCACCGGTAGACTCAAGTCCTTCTTGGCAGGGCTGCTCTCAATCCCTTCATCCACCAGACTGTATTCATGCCAGGATTTTCCCTGACCCTGGTGCAGGACCTTGCACTTGGCCTTGTTCAACCTCATCAGGTTCACATGGACCCACTTCTCAAGCTTTCCAGGTCCCTCTGGATGGCATCCTGTCCCTCAGGTGTGTCAACCACACCACTCAGCTTGGTGTCATCTGCAAACTTGCTGAGGGTGCACTTGATCCCACCATCTATGTCACTGATAAAGATATCAAAGAGCACTGGTCCCAGTATGGACCCCTGAGGGTTGCCACTTCTCACTGATCTCCATCTGGAAATCAATCCTTTGACCATTACCGTGTGGCCATCCAACCAATTCCTCACCCACTGTGTAGTCCACCTGTCCAACTTAGAGAGAAGGATGTTGTGGGGGACTGTGTTAAAGGCCTTACAGAAGTCCAGATAGACAGAATCACAGAATGCTAGGGAAGGGACCTCGAAAGATCGTCTAATCCAACCCCCCTGCCAGAGCAGGACCACCTAGATTAGATCACACAGGACAGCATCCAGGCTGGTTTTGAATGTCTCCAGAGAAAGAAACTCCACAGCCTCTCTGGGCAGCCTGTTCCAGGGCTCTGTCACCCTCACAGTGAAAAAGTTTTTCCTGGTGTTAATGTGGAACCTCCTGTGCTCCAGCTTGCACCCGTTGCCCCTCGTCCTATCATTGGACATCACCGAGAAGAGCCCAGCTCCATCCTCCTGACACTCGCCCTTTATGTATTTCTAAATATGAATGAGGTCACCCCTCAGTCTCCTCTTCCTCAAGCTGAAGAGCCCCAGCTCCCTCAGCCTTTCATCACAAGGGAGATGTTCCACCCCCTTCATCATCTCTGTGGCTCTGCGCTGGACTCTTTCAAGCAGTTCCCTGTCCTTGACCTGAGGGGCCCAGAACTGCACACACTATTGCAGATGGGGTCTCACCAGGGCAGAGTAGAGGGGGAGGAGAACCTCTCTTGACCTGCTGACCACACCCCTTCTAATACACCCCAGGATGTCCTTGGCCTTCTTGGCCACAAGGGCACACTGCTGGCTCATGGCCACCCTGCTGTCCACCAGGATCATCAGGTCCCTTTCCCCTGCGCTACTCTCTAACAGCTCGATCCCCAGCCTATACTGGCGCATGGGGTTGTTCTTTCCCAGAGGCAAGACTCTACACTTGCCCTTGCTGTATTTCATTAAACTTCTCCCTGCCCAGCTCTCCAGCCTGTCTAGATCTCTCTGAAATCCATACTATCCAGACAAATCCATAGCTCTTCTCTTCTCCAGTGATGTAGTCACTCCTTCACAGAATACCACTAGGTTGGTCAGGCAGGACTTAGTGAAGCCATGCTGACTCTCTCAAGCCACCTCCATGTCCTCCACGTGCCTTAACACAGCTTCTAGAAGATCTGTTCCATTATCTTCCCAGGCACAGAGGGGAGGCGGACAGGTTGGTAGTTCCCAGGGGCCTCCTTTCTACCCTTTGTAAAAACAGGTGCAATGTTTCCCTTTTTCCAGTCTCCAGGGACTTCACCTGACTGCCAGAACTTTGCAAACATCATGGAGAGTGGCTTGGCAACTGCATCAGCCAATTCCCTCAGGACTCTGGGATGCACCTCTTCAGGTCCCATAGACTGCTCTATGTTCAGGTTCCTCAGGTGGTCACAAACTTGATCATCTCTTACAGTGGGAGGGATTTTGCTCCATTAGTCCTCATCATGCGGCCCCTCCTCATGAGAGGTGTGGGAAGAGAGGTTGCCAGTGAAGACTGAGGCAAAAATGCTCGAGTTCCTCAGCCTTCTCCTTGTCCATTGTTTGTTACCAGTTTGCCAAATCTTTCTCATCAGGGGGTATGTTTTCTTTAACCTTCCTTTTCTGGTTGACATACCTGTAGAAGCCCTTATTATTATTCCTCGCAACCCTTGCCAAGCTCGACTCCAGCTGTGCCTTGGCTTTCCTGACCCCATCCCTACAGAGCCAGGCAGTGTCCCTGTACTCTTCCCAGGGTACCTGTCCCTGCTTCCACTGCCTGTGCATTTCCTTCTTGCCCTTTTTTCTGATCAGCAGGTCTTGTCTCAGCCATGCTAGTTTCTTGCTTTGCCTTCCCTATTTCTTACACCTGGGGATTGGGAGCTCTTGCGCTCTATGGAAAGTGTTCTTAAAGATCTGCCAGCTCTGTTCTGTGCCCTTGTCCCTGAGGGCAGTTTCCCAGGGTGTCCCGTTGACTGACTCCTTGAACAGGTGGAAGCTTGCTTTCCTAAAATGCAGGGTCTTGATCCATATCTCTCAGGACTGTGAACTCAAGACCCTCAAGAGTCTCCTATAACTCCTACAACCTGTCTTTTCTTCCTCATGCAGTGGTTGTGATATCTGAGGTAAGCCTTTCTGACCTTGGTGACACCTCTGGTGTAGGTGGACTGTCATCCATATCATCCATTGGCTGGCCTCCCACATCCAGAGCCTCGTACCTGCTGTGCAGAGGTACCTGGGAGGGCTAGGTGGTCAAGGAGGGGGTTCGTCTGCCGTCCTGAGCATGGACTTGCGTCCATTCACCCCTTCCCTTCAAGCTGCTGCCTTCAGCCTGGCAGGGGGAGGATGCAGGGGCCCCTTGATCTTGTTTTTTTTTCTGGTGGCTTTCCTGTTTCCATCCCGGGGAGGGCAGAGTGTGGCTCCACCTGTCTGTCTCTGTCTCAGCCTCTCTGATGCTCCTCAACATTTCTACTTCCTCCCGTATCTCTGCTACCAGGCTGAGCAAATCATCGCCTGGTCACACCGCATGCAGCTGCTCTCACCGCTGCCACCCATCACCAGTGACGGGCTCTGGCACATCCCGCATCCCAAGGTCTGGAGGTCTGCGTGCTTCCGTGGGAGCTCTGTCTGGGCTGACACATCTGTCCTGGCAAGCACAGAGGACAGAGCCTTCTGCCGGGCGGTCACCGTAGCTAAGCTCCTTCTGGGAGGGTGATGGCCAGCAGTGGAACTCACCTCTTGCGCTGGTAGGGTGACGATGCCCTCCCTGCGCGCCCTCCCGCGCGAACTGTCGTGCAAACGGCCACGCCACAGCCTGGCTGACGCCCCACGGCCTGTTTGCCTGCCCTGGTCACGGCGCTTCCGAGGCCACTTTTTATAGGTGGAGGGGTCACAGCTGCCCTGGCAATGCCCAGGCCTCCTCTGTGTCTCCCACAAAAGCTACCAGCTCCCAGCGGGTCTCTCCACTGCCCCGGTGTCTCCTCACCTCAGGAAAACCCACTGTGTACTGAGGTCTATGGCTCTGCTGTGGGCTGGGCCCTCTCCAGAGCAGCTCCCCTCTGTGACTGAGGGGAGCGACATGTACTAGAGTCTTTCTGTTCTTTATGGAACAATAATATGAAGGAAACCACTGAGAAACAGGTGGACTCCAAATAACAACTTTTACTAACCGTACTGCAGTTGGTCATAGTTGTTACTATTCTGACTGACTGCTGATGGCTTCTAAAAATACACTGTAGGTTTATAAACTAATAAAATTGCAGTCTGCTCTTATACAAGCTAGCTGGCAGGTGTACATCTGACGTGGATCAGCCTCTGGTGCAGGAAACTTATTGCATATCAGATACAGTGGCTCAGTTTGCATTTCCTTGCATTTCAGTGCCCACTCTATGGCATTCCTGATAAATTATTGACCTTTTCCCAAGAGTACTTTTTGCTATTATAAACTATTCCAAGTTCTTCTGCACTGAGGAAGAGTAGAATGATTGATTTGTGTCAAAGCACTCAGGATTGATAGAAAGGCTCTCAGAGCCTGCTTTTTGATCACTTTCAGCTATGCTGTGTGGGTTCGGCTAGAACATGTGATCTGTGATATCTGTAAACCAGGAATAATACTAAATTGTACTGCCAAAGTAGATTTGTGGGGATAAATTTCTTATCATGATAAAGTTCTGAGACACTACAGAGCTCACAGAATTATAAATATCTAGACAGAAATTTTTAAGCTTTCCAATTCCTCGTGTAAACCTATTCTTGTATGAACTAAAGGGTGGAGCCATCTTTTTTGTTTGCCATACAAACGATGTTTTTTTGTCAAGCAGCAACAAAGTTTAAAGTTTTTGCTAACTTCTGTTTCTTCCTTTATTCTCCCTGGTTTTTAAGTCAGCCAAAAATTTTATCCACCTTTCTTGGACTTGCTTTCCGCAACTTTTTCTTGAGATTTTCTAGGGAAGATGTAGAAAGCATTTTGAGCAAACCAAAAATGTTCCTCTGTAACAGTGCTGCTTATTAGCTTAAAATAGCAGCCTTGGTGTTCAGTCAGAAAGGAACTGTTCTCAACAAAACCCACAAATCTCAGAAAATAACATTTCTTTTACGTTAGCGTGCCTGATTCTGATATAATCTTGATCAAAAAGGACAGACATGGCAAACCACAGAAAAGCTTTTAAGTCATCTATCTTCTTTGTTTTATAAGTAGGCTCAGAATAAGAAAGAAAATTTATACCTTGTCTCATTATCATCGTATCACCACTACTTTTTCTGATACCTTCTCCCAACAGGAGTCTCATGCACCACTTCCTTTTACCTCCTTCAATACGTTCATGCAAAATGAGCAGGTATCAATCTATGCCCCAGGTGATGACCTTCTCAAAAGCAGCTTGCGCACAGTTGGCAGTAGAGGAGGCTGGATTGACATGAGAAATGCAATCTCAAGTTGGTTCCACTAAGTGCTAAATGGGACAAAGGGAGTTTTTGACAAAAGCCTTACAGGAAAGGGATGAAGATCACCAAGGTCACCTCATAGGAGTCATTGCACAATCCTTACATAGTAGCTACTTCAATATCCTTAATGTAATAGGAGAACATCAGACATCCAAGACTCTGATAAACAGACCTCACCACATCCTGATTTGCATCCAAACTCTAGAATTAAGCTCTATTCATTGCTTTTTGCTGTGGTTCCTTTATACAGTTCTTGGAGGAAAAAAATGTTCAACTGACCTGGTATTTTGCAAGTCAAGTTCCCAAATTACAAGAAGTTGCGTAATATTTTGGCAGTTTTTAACATTTTGTTTCCTTCTTTCTTGCATTTATCTTTGGCCAAAACAGATGTTCTCCATGATTCCCTTGTCTGCACAAACTACTGTTTGCTGAAGGAGTCTTCACCTTCTTTTAAACTCTCTTGAACTTTGCAGCTTGTTTTTTGTTTAGTTCTCTCATCTAGCCAATGTTTTCTCTATTTTTGTTCAATGATTTTTTGCCATCTTTCTGGAGCTATTTTTCCTGGGTTTTTTTGTTTTGTTTTTTTTTTTTCCTCGAGACCTGTAACAGATTTTTTTTTTTTAATTATTTCTTGTCCTTAAAGTGTCTCCTAAGACTTTTAATTTTACAAATAAATGTGTGTTAATAAGAAGACAAACAAGTGTAGATAAGACACTCCTAACAAAAACCAGAAACTAGATTCCATTTTTTCATGCAAACAATCTGCGTTTCTGTGTAGTTCTGAGAGTGCAAGAGTTGATTTCCATATCCACCATCCTTTAAGAATTACATCAGTGAACATCAATCTGAATTCCTCTGAAACCCTGTGGGAGCAATGCAGGTAGAGGCAGGAGAAGGAATATCACAGTTATTCTGATCCTGGCCAGTACAAGCTGAAATGCTTTGAGGTGAATTCATGCCACAGAAAATGAAAGTCATTCAGTGACTCCTGAGTATAAAGAACAGACCTACACATTGAGATCTATTTTTCAGCATGTTTGGACAATGTGAGTAATGGCCACTGTTAAAAATGCAGCTTATGAGAAAAGAACACACTCACTTTTCTGAAGTAGCTAATGAGCTCTCTTCCATTTCCGACAGTAAAGAAGCAACATCTGATATGTCATTTGAAACACAAAGCCAGTTAAAAGGCTTGGTAACCAGGTTTGCAGAAATGAAGCAGATATGCTTGTTTTGAGATTAATGTCAAACGAAATGCTGCAGTTCCACAAGAATCATTTGTGCACGCAGATATGCATGTCCGCACACACTTTGAACATGCGTTTCTTCGGTTAGACATCAGGAGTCTGGGCAACAGTGCTCAGAAATTTGCTGGCATTTTGATAGTCTGGCTTCATATCAAACATGCTTAGAAAAAAAATTACCAGGCAGGCTTGGATTGTTTTCTATTATATCAGGCAGACACTTTAACTACTAACATTTAGTTTGGGAAGATCACAAATCTTACAGGTTTTATATATTCCTTATACATACCTTTATCCATAAGATATATGCTGAAATATCTGATCCATTGAATGGAAGCTGTTTAAACCACCATTGTTTCTGCATCACAACAGTCTTTGGTATAATGTAAAAACTTTTGATCAATTATTTCTCTAGATAGCTATTTACCTGTGATGGATCATAGATTATACAGCTATAATTCAATATTTATTCTTCTTCCATGCCTTTATGTAAGTTTTAAAAACAAGTCCATGGCATGAGTAAACTATTCCAAGTGCTCTGATGTTATTTCCCTTTAAAATTCATCTGAATTCGGCTATATGTGCTTTGAATATTCTTTCATCAGAAAATATGAAGTCAAGTATTCTCATTGTTTGTTGAATTTTCCATGGAAGCAACTTCAATAAGCACTTGGAATAACCAGAAGCAGCAATAAAATGAAAATCATATGCTTTGACCTTACTGACACAGTAAGTTTCAGCAATTTTTCAAAAAAAAAGTGTCATGGAAACTTTGTTTCTTTATACTTATTTGAATCAGAGGGGAATTTCTTATTCCAAGATCTGGCTATTTATTATCAACCATATCCTATTAACATCACATAAATATTCAGAAATCCCATATTTCAAAAGCTTGTAGTACATAGCAACTTGGATGACATAATTTAAAGGGAGTTCCATGGCTATTTTACCCTTTGTTTTCTTGAAATCCAGTGCATCTTATGCAAGGACTTCAAAAATGTCACTAGGGTTTTACACCAAATATAAATTTCTGATGGTACATGCTGCAAACCAACATGGTATGTTCTGCCATGTATGGAGTTGTAGAGTCTGAGTTTATAGGCAACAGGACTAGACAGCTACAGAGAAGCCCAAGGAATTTCCTGATTTATGTCTGGAGTAGTGTTCAGTTAACAGGAGATGCTCCACAGAAAGTCTTTCTTACAAAAGCCCATCAACACCCCTTTGCAATTCCCCAGCGCTTGCTATGTTTGCTGAAAGAAAATGACTGCATGTTATTTGTCTCTGAATCTACTAATCACTTGTTAATATTTGTATATGATATTTTAACCTATTATCTATGATATTTTAACCTATTATCTAGTAAATTAACTGAAAATCAAAAACCACTTTACTGTAGGGCATTCTTATCCCTCAGTGGAGGGATGAGAAGGATAATGTATCTGAGAAGTGTCACTGAGGTTCACCCTCATTGTACCACCAGGTGGTACTTATCATCTCTTAATACATTGCCACTCAACAGAAAGCATGACTGTCTTCTTAACCTAACCTTAGTTCTGACACAATGCCATGAAGTCTTCTTTCTAAAGCTCAGAGTCTCTCATGTAACAAAAGTAGCCTTTATCATCGGTACTTGCTGTTCAAACATGTGCAGAGAGAAAAAAAGGAACAGTCTCATAACAAGGGATAAATTCATAGAAGGAAAAGGTGAGTTAGCTTGCTGCTTTCCAGCATGCTGAGCTCTTTTTTTATCTCTGCACTCTGAATCTCACTTCTGCTAGCTCTGTTCCTTGCCAGAGATTGGAAATAAGACACTCAGAGAAATTGTCCAACCTGCATAATGCATTAACTGATTACAGGTCCCTATTTATTTTTTTGTAATGCTTTTGTATGCTTTGCTGCTACCCCTACTTGGAGTTTTGGGGAAACCTTCACCTGGAAGATTGCATATTTTTGCTTTTAGATTGAAAGGCTAATTTTTTCTTCTGTCTCTACACCTTCAGAGCAGTATTTACACTAGCCAGAAGTATCACCACATCATGCTTCCTCACTTTTCACTTTTTCCAAATTAATAGATTGGTTGAAACAACTACCAGTACTTAAGGCAGTCGTATCCAAAGTACAGAGTGGAAAGAAATGATCGTTAACAAGTCCACACAGACCAGGCCTGGATTCTGCATATCCTTACAGCTTCAACACCGCTCAACACACAGTAAGAGTTAACAAGGTCTCATCTGCTGACATTTGTACATAGAAAGGGCAAGAGGCCATGGTTGCAAGTGGCAGCCAGGGAAATTCCACTCAGATATAAGGAAAAAATGTTTCACATTAAAAGTGGTTCAGCACCAGAACCAGCTGCCCACAGAAGCTGCAGAAACTCCATCCCTTGAGATTTTCAAAATAGACAAGGCCCTTAACAGACTGATCTGACTGAAGTGAGCCCTGCTCTGAACAATGTGTTGGATTAGAGCCCTCCACAGCCCTCCTTTCCCACCTGAATTACTCTTTGATCCTGTTATTTCAGAATCAGTCTGCACAGGTGAATATCATGGACTGCAGAGCTAAAGCAAGGGCTGAGTGAGAACAGATGTGCAAGAATAGGGTAGTTATGTACAAAACATGCCAATTGCTACTGTAGGGTGAGACATAGTATTGCAAAAGAGACTCGAGACTGGAAAGAACTTAGGGTGGGGGAAGGTGGAGGGAGAGAAGGGGAAAGCAAATAGACTTCCTATCACTTTGCCTAAGTTTCTGCAGCATCAGACCCCAGCACAACGAAAGTAGGGCAAATGCCAGTAGAGATCAACCTCACTGCAGGAACCAGCATGCATACTAATTAAATGTATAAAACTAGCTCTATCTCAAGACCTCTACAGACAAATAAGAGACTGGTGGTTTTTTGACTAAATTAAAAATGAAAGTGCAAACTACCAATAACAGAGAAAATACAGGAAACATAGCAAGATACCATCTTTCTACCAGAAGTTCAGGATAAAAAATACTACGTAACAACTAGTGCTGATCTGTCAAGAACAATCAAACAAATCTGTGAAAAGAACAGAGGATGTATTTCGATAAATAGTTCAAGCTTGTGGGGCAAAATCAAACACAATAAATTTAAAGGGTGTCACGATTTGAGGCTGGGCCGGCCACTAACAAATGACAGATGCTCTCTGTTAACCCCTCTCCCCTCCCAAAAAGGAAAAGGAGAGACAACAAGGGAGAGAGAGACTTTATGGTTTGGAAAAGAAAACTAAAACAGCTTTAACGAAACAATAACAATAAAAGAACAGATAACAATAAGAATAAGGAAATAATGAAATATACACAATATGTACAAATAGATACAAAACCAATATCGAACCCAGCTCCCCCCACCCTGATGATGATACGTCACCAGCACACTGCAGAACTGGCACTGGGGCAGTCCCAGGCTGGATTCGGCAGCAGACAGGACCGGGATGCAGGAGCTGGACTCTGGCACTGGATTCAGGGATGCACAGATCAGGATCGACGACAGAAGAACAGACAGAGTCCTCCTCAGATGTCGGCCATAGAAGAAGAGAGAGAGACCCTTGTGATCTCTCAGTTTTATACTGAATATGACATGTATGGGATGGAACACTCTGTGGGTCAGGTTTGGGTCCCCTGTCTGATTCGCTCCTCCCTGCAGATGCGACCCTTTTCACTCCCGGCTCCCCAACACGGGGTGCAAGATTTAGCAGTGACCTTGGTCGCCATAAGAATAAGTACAAGCAAGGGCCTCTCTGCACACCGTTCCTTGGTACGAGCTATAAACATCAGGCCTTATCACTGCTGGGAGCAGTCACTGTCTGGAGATACGTGCTGCTGTTTCAGAAAGTGACGTTAGAGGAGAATTAGCTGAAAAGTTACTAAATAGTTTAGTTACTAACTAAACCAGAATTAGTTCTGATTTAGCCCAAACCAGGACATTGGGCAAAGAGGAAATTTCTGTAATCACATTTTTGGTAAGATGAAAGTCAGAAGGGAAAGCTGATAACAGTGAACACCACAAAGACCAGTGTATGTTATGCCTTTGGTAAGAAGACTGACAAGGTAAGAAAGTTGATACAATAAAGATGAGTTTCAAAGGTAGAAAAAGTCAGTCTGTATCAGGAAAAGAATCATAGAATAGAATCATAGAATAGGTTGGAAAAGGTCTTTGAGATCATCAAGTCCGACCATTAACCTAACACTGACAAGTCCACCCCTAAACCATGTCCCAAAACACCACATCTATATATCTTTTAAATACCTCCAGGGATGGTAACTCCACCACCTCCTTGGGAAGCCTGTTCCAATGCTTGATAACCCTTTCAGTGAAGAAATTTTCTTCTGATATCCAACCTAAACCTCCCCTGGTGCAACTTGAGGCCGTTTCCTCTTGTTCTATTGCTTGTTATTTGGGACAAGAAACCAACCCCCACCTCGCTACAACCTCCTTTCAGGTAGTTGTAGAGAGCGATAAGGTCTCCCCTCAGCCTCCTCTTCTTCAGACTAAACAACCCGAGTTCCCTCAGCCACTCCTCACAAGCCCTGTTCTCCAGATCCTTCACCAGCTTCGTTGACCTTCTCTGGACACGCTCCAGCACCTCAATGTCCTTCTTGCAGTGAGGGGCCCAAAACTGCACACAGCATTCGAGGTGCGGCCTCACCAGTGCCCAGTACAGGGGCACGATCACCTCCCTGCTCCTGCTGGCCACACTATTTCTGATACAGGCCAGGATGCTGTTGGCCTTCTTGGCCACCTGGGCACACTGCTGGCTCATGTTCAGCCACTTGTCAAACAGCACTCCCAGGGCCTTTTCTGCCGGGCAGCTTTCCAGCCACTCATCCCCAAGCCTGTAGGGGGTTGTTGTGACCCAAGTGCAAGGACCTGGCACTTGGCCTTATTAAAACTCATACAATTGGCCTCAGCCCATCGATCCAGCCTGTCCAGATCCCTCTGAAGAGCCTTTCTACCTGTTTATAGGGTTTATGTTTGAATTGGGTTGGCTGGGAGTGAAATTGTCCCAGTGCACTCAGGGAAATGTTTATGGCTGGTTGAGGTTCCGGATTATGGAAAAGAGCAAATGAATGGCTGGTTTTGCAAAATGGCATGGGAGCAGCTAGGAGATTGGTGACTGGTGTTTATATAAACAGAAATTCTTTGGAAAATGCTAAAATAAAAAAATAATCTATTAAAAGCATCCCACAGAAATAAATAACAACTACTGCTGATCTGTCAAGAACAATCAAACAAATCTTACTTGTATTGGTGAAAAAATTATATCTTTTGAGAAAAGGAGAGGCACACACCACACTAACTTGGGGAGGAACTATTCTGTCTGCACCACCTACATTAGTGAAAAGCTTAAATTCAGTATTTGTTAGGCAATGGCTGGTGCTAGTTGGAAAGCCCAGAGTGTAGTTATCATGGATTTACTGTCATACTGTGTAGTTATGTGTGAGGTAGGATTTCAAAAGAGTCTGTCTTGGATTTAACACCAGCCAGTGTTTCAGTTATTTTGAGAACCAGGATTCAAATTCAATATGTAGTTGACAAATGGATTTATGTGAGTAACTTACAAAATACTATGCAATACTGTGCTAGAAATAATTGGCAAATGAATGGTAGGGTGCAGGTTTTCAGACAAGATATTAGTTATTAAAACTGATCATAAACTGTGCACAAAGCAGAAAGAAACCCAAACTTACTGACATGTCCAAACGGAAGTTTCATATCTGAGGCAGAGCTGATAATCCTTTCACTTCATTGGCTGCAGGCAAGTTCTCAGTTGTTTCCCAAGAGAAATGCAGATCAAGTGGAGAGAGTGCAGAGGAGACCTACAAACAGGGCAGAGGTCTAGAGAACATGACCCGTGAGGAAAGAACAGTATTTGTTTATTCTTAAGGAGAAGAAAGACTGTGGGGAGACATGATAACAGCTTTCAAATATGCAAAAGGCTGTTGCAAAACAGGAGATAGTAATGTCTGCTGTGGATAGAGCAAAAAATAATGGGCTTGACTTGTCAGCTAGTATGTCTAAGTTAAACACAAAGACATATTCTGCAACAGTGTTAGAAACAGGTTATCTCAGAAGTTTGCAGATCTTCTAAGTCAACAACTGTAAGAACAGAGTGGGGATTTCTGTGACTACATCAGGAATGGTTTAGCAATAGCTGATCCTGCCTCAGGACAGAAAGATAACCTCTTGAAATCTTCCTCAGCCCTCTTTTCACACCTTTGTTTTCTCTTACTCTATGAGATCATGCAACTACTAATAAACATTGTCAACAGACACTTTAATTTGTAAAACAGATGATGACAAGAGGGAACAAGGGCAGCATGATTATTTGTTTGAAACCTGAATCTGTTAAAAAATGAAATTCAAAAGCTTTTACTTGACTAAAATGTTGCGATATCTTTTAGGAATGATCTCTCCTTGAATGACCCTTCAATCTCTTGTAACTATGAGACATCTCATATGTCTGGGTATATGCTACATTTACAAGAAGCTGTCAGATTTTTTATAACCATATAAGTATATGATCATTTATGGAGGACACAGTTGACCCCCTTTATTGTGCTAAGTCAAGCATCAGAAAAGAGATAATCAGGTGGCCAATTTGTCCTTGTACAAGTTGCTTAATTTCTCTGAATGTTTTTACCCACTTGTCAACAGGCATAATTACGCTTGATGTCTCCAAATTTTATGTCATCAGCTGAAACGCAGAAATATTGCTCTCACTTTGATGAGAAGAAATATGACAGTTCTTAGGAGCAGTGTGGTCTTTGGTCAGAGGAAACAGTAAAACCCTAGTCACCTTCCTGCCACAGTAGAAAGTTATCCTGTAGAAACTGTTACGTTGCAAAAAGGTGATTTTAAAAGGAAATACCTTCAGATATACAGATAAACAGTGTGTAACAAATCGTGTCTTTAATGAGTCCACTTAATGGGAGCTTCTCTACCATAGAAAAATATCCTGCATGTCTGTGTTGAACTCTTAAAACTGTAATTTACATTAAATTACCTAACTAGTTGCAGGGTTATTTTTAAGCACAGCATCATGGCTTTTCCTGAGCCCACTTGTGTGCATACAGATAAGCATATCTTGCAAACACTTGCAGAATCATGGCTGATGTAAGGAAATGGGATTGTTAGATGTAGCATAGAGATTATCATGGTTTAAGTGGATGTAATTGATAATAAGTACTTGTTAACACAAAAACCACTGTCAGCTCTGCAAGTATTTTCTGGGCCAGTAATTCATTGCTACTAACTCTGGTCTGTGGTTTTTGCCGATCTTTTTTTTTTTTAACTGTGCAGAGGCCTCATTTTGGAAGCAAGAGAAATGAGGGACATCCTGTTTGTCTCTGTCGGTTTTGAAAGTAGAAGGCAACTCAGCTGAGTTTGTAAGACCTGAAAATATCAATGCCATAGAAATAAAGCCTGTCTTAACGGCAGACTCTGTGGTTTTGCTCTGTTGTAGTGGAGTCATCGCTGACAAGAATAAATTTGTGCCTTTAAACCTCTCCCCCTAATCAGGGCTTTAGTTAGAAACTTTGAATTGCAGTTAGTTTAAGTAGCAGCTGGTCAGAGACCTGAGGAAGGAGAAGCTGGAGCTCTGTCCTGGCCTTCTTCCACAAAGGAAGGCACCTGCAGATAGACAAAAATATGTACCTGTTGGGAGAATAAGCAAAGACAAACAACACGTCTAAGTACCTCCTTCATCTTGTGGCCTTGAGCACACCTACTGCAAAACCTGAGAGGACAGGTGATTCCCCTAAGGGCTGCAGTCTCCATCCTGTTGGAGCCAAAAGGATATCCTTATGGTCATCAAAGATAGAAGGTTGAACCCTATAAATAAACAGACTTCATTGTAATTTTTTTTTTTTCTCATAGAAGTGCTAATGCTTTAGGCAAATGAGATAATTGGGGGGAAGACCTTGTAGGTTCAAGGAATTACCAGATAACTCAGGTCCATACTTCTGAGGAAACTTCCTTAAAGTTTTTAGAAATGAACATGTGTTTTCAAGTTTTCCTTAAAAGAACATTTAATAAAAAATAATTATGTAATTTTTTACTGCTATCTGATATTTTCTTTTGAAGATCTGTTCCTAGATGAGTGGACAGATGGAGGTTTACTGGGAGTGGGAGAGAGGGAAAGAAGGATCCATTTCCCTTTTTAGTAGGGCCATACCAAGATCATACAGCTTTTAGTCCAAGGTTTCACTGAGCCGTAGAGCACTTATCACCAGTCCAGCTTTGTCCCTGTGTTGCTCAACGTGGAACACTATTGCTGCTTCTGGAGTGTTCAAGTCTGCTGGTGGCTTAAGTCTAGAGATTGTACTCCAAACCCCAGCACATTAGCCAAGGTAATGGTTTTTCCATATGAAGAAACCTTCTGATTAATTCCATGTGTAATGCCATGATAGAAGAAGCCTACTACTCATAAGCAATGTGCCACAAGCAAGAGCTATCAGCCCTCCAACTGCTTTGGTTGCTGTCATCATCTCTTCCAAGGGGGGCCCTGAGAATTTGAACACCTCTTTGCAACACAGCTTCAGCAAAGGGAGGTAGAGACCTTCATTTTTTATCCCCTTCATTTCCAAGTCTGTCACCTGTGCTTGAAGAGGGCAACTGGCCCTTTTAACAAGCAAACATTTGTATATGTGATGTTATTTGTCTTTAAAGTAAAACCTTGTTAAACACTGCAGCAACTGTTCTGAAAAATGTTACTCTGTTTAGTTCTAGGGTTCAAATACTTTGCAAGTGGGTGTTTACACACACATGTATTTTATCAAAACCAAAGCAGGCAAAGGATTTTTCCCAAATCATCATCAAATATAGAAATGCTTTGCTCTTCTGAAGTTTCTCCCTTCTGAGTATTTCAGAGCACTTTATAAACAAGCATTAAGATAACTTCAACCCAGCTCCTGTGTTAGTTATGTACTCTCCTTACATTTGTCTGAGTAAGTACATGACTAGAAGAAATAAATATTCTTAACACTGACTGAGTATATACAGTAGAGGTGGAAACTCTCTGCTAAGAGGCTGCTAAGGCACCAAGTTTGTTTCCTTGTCCCGAAAGCATGTGTTCCTCAAATGTACTATAGTTTCTAATTTCAACCTAGCCTGATTTTTCACTCCTCTATCAGTAACACTTCCATTATATGACCTAGTGATAGCTGATAACAAACACTCGATTTTTCGTTTCGTAGATTTCTACTAAAATAATTTGTAGTAGGTGTCATTCTCTGTTCAAGCTTTTTCTGTTGTCAGGAGCTAAATTTCCATATTCTGTCACTGAGCTCTCCTTGAAGAGAATGGTTTTGTGGCCACCTGACTGGGCTATTTCTGCATTATCGTATCAACCAGAATGTCATGGGTAAATAGATGAAAGAACAAACAGTGCAAAGAAAAAGCCGTTTTAGTACAAAAAGGGGGGTGGGTTATTACTGTGATCTGAACAGATTACCAGCACATCATCTGAAACTTCTACTGTTACATATACAATATTGCCCTGTATTTTCAGATCTCCCCTGGAGTCTGTGAAAGAGCTAGACAAGTCAATCATCCTGGCTGGGTTGCATACGTATTCTGCCTACCAGCTACAGTGAGGCAGCAGATGTAAAGACTTGAAAGACAAGCTAATACTGGTTTTATCTTTCTTTCTTAACAGCAAGGATGTTAACAAAATGATCAGACTGCAAAAGGGCCAGACCTCCCCTTTCTGCTGGAAAAGCATCATAGCAGGTTTTGTTCTATGAAATCGTGATTTTCTGTCCTCCCAGCTATCATTTCGAATTCCCTTGGTTTTGGAAACTTCAGTCTAAAGTACACCAGAAGAAATTCTTGGCAATAACTGCCACTAAGAAAACAACACACTAGAACAGCAGCAACTTCAGTTCTTCAGATTTTACAAATTACAAAGTAAAAGGTAAAATAAAAGCCGAAAAGAGTTTCCATTTGAAATACGTATCTTCCGACCGCAGAAATAAAATCGTTTGGAACTGCAATGATAAGAGCTTCCTGTTGTAGGCATAGTGAACACAATTTTCGTTTCATTTAAGAACATCTTGTGCTAAAATAGCAGAAGTTGTTGTGTTGATGATAATAACTCTCCTTTTTCCAGTACCATAGAGAAAGGCAGAAACATTCTGTTTCCTGATTTCAACCACAGGGGCACAAAGGCTACCCTGCTAAGAGAGATTTTTCCCACAAACAACCCTCTTCCTAAGAAACATTTTAATGGCTTGTGGTAAATTAGACTGTTTTGATGATTAGAACATCACTTTTAAACTGATTGCCTCCTACTTGGTTTTCTAGCTTATCACTTCACAGGATTTTTTTTCTTCCGAGGTGAAAAAGTTAACTGCCAGGATAATGCCAGGTTATCTCAAAATTATCATGCTGGAGATCATAACTTGCACCCTATTTGCTCTCTTTTTCTCATGAATCAATCTGTTTCAAAAACGTTGGATCCCCTTTAATTGATTAAGAATAAGAACTTGCCCAGTAGCAAGTTGCTTGTTCAAGTCTTCAGTAAACAAGCACCAGCATTAATACCGGACATGATATAAGGAAACAAATATGTTTTAATGAGGTTTCACATAAGAACATTAGAAACTGGAAGAGCATGAAAAATTCCCCCTTCTGTCCCTTTTTCATGGTTTACCTTGTTCTCTTCTTTCTTTTTTATGTTCACCAGCATTCTCTAATCACAGAATCACAGAATATTAGGGATTGGAAGGGACCTCAAAAGGCCATCTAGTCCAACCCGCTGCCAAAGCAGGACCACCTAGAGTAGGTCACACAGGAACGCATCCAGGTGGGTTTTGAATGTCTCCAGAGAAGGAGTATCCACAACCTCCCTGGGCAGTCTGTTCTTGTTAATGTGGCTTCTAAATTCCTTTTTTAATGTTGCTGTATTTTAAGCAGTTAATTTATGTTTTATATTAAAATATATAACCTGGGAATCTTTACTTCATGTGCTGACTTAAGCACTTGAAACTAGATCTTGTAAGTAAACCTTCAGAATTTTTGGGGAGGTAATAATTTAGTCTGTATTAAAAATGTCGCAAGGGTAAACAAAATGTAAATCAGCTAATTTCTCAAAAAACAGAAGTTTGATATCAGGGCCTGGATCAACAATATTTAATTTCAAATTTTACAGTAGGTAATTTCTTTTTAATGTGAATAAGTACCACTTTCTATCCAGGTAGGCATAACTGTGTTCGTTTTTTAGATCGTCTAATAGAAAACAAAATCAGCTCACCTAAGCTCTAAATCTTGTTGTTGTTGGATGCCAACACACGATATGCTGTGCTGAGAGCCCATATGATATCTGCTGAGCAGGCAGTCCTTGCCTAGCACAGTTTATGGTCCAAGTATACCAAGAGATTCAGTGTCAGGTAAGAAGGGGTACTGGAGTAAGGGGATTGCAATAAAACACCAAGGACAAAATTGTGTGGTCAAAAAAGAAGGAAGTTACTGAAATGCTCTCCTAGGATATTTTCTGGTGACTCTGTTTCTGGCTGTTTCTGACAGATTTTCTTTCAGGAATTGTCAGGCTGAGCATGTATTTGGTCTTTGCACTCGTTGAATAACAGTAATGGAATCTCCTGGACATATATGGACTCAGAAATGCCCTAGGGCAACCAGGAATGCTCCCCAGCACTACAGATGAACTCAAAGTAAACACCATTTGCCACCTCAAAATCTCAGCTAATTAAAGCTATGTGTGTATTTGCCTGCTTGTATGGGAAAGTTTCAGATTTTTTCCTTAAAATAAACTCTGCCTCCTTTTTCTGAGCACTCTGATTCACCTCATCTCCTCTAGCTCCCAGACTATGTGGCATAATGTTTACACTTCATTCAGTCACCTAAATAATCTATGCTCCTTGAACTCACTTGCTTTATATTTCCTCACATATTTCACAAGGTTAATATCTGCTAACAGGAATCTGGCCACCACCAGTCAGACCGTTTATTTGTGCCACCTGGGATCAACTTAGTGCATTATTCTGAAATTGCTACAGTCCATTATGACTAACAAAATATTCTATAATAGACTTATTCTAGAATGACCATAATCAAATATATTTTCTGATAAGCAAAAACTGTATTGAGGTGACTCCATGGAAAGATTTAATCTCTTTATTAAATAGTTCTTCAACAGTGATATAATTTTAAATAAATGATGGGTTATTCTTCATTGCCCAGTCTAACAGGAACATTTGTCAAAAGCTGTACACAGACAGCCTGGTACAACAGATGAGAATTTTGTCTGTAATTCCAAGTAAATATGAATGCTTTCAGAATGAAGTGGTGTGATCCTGATTTCATATATTTTTTCATATCACCAATACACGTTTCTGAAAGTCATGCCTTGCACCGTCAAAGTCCTAGAAGTCCTAGTGGATTTCCCCCTTCACGTCTCCCAAAGAGAATCCACTCCCTGCTGCTCTGGTGGGCTTTATGCAAAGCCTGAAAAGAATCTCAAAATGAGCTTCATGATGGCCATTGTGGGGGTCAAGGAGCCTCCTGAGATCTGTTCAGCTAGCGTATGTTCTGCCCAGGGTCTGCACAGAGGAAAGGCACTGCGTCTTTCCAGGACTTTGGCAAAGCAGGGTATCCCTGCGTTGTGGACCTTTGCCTGAAAATTTATGTCTTGCTTAATTGCTACACATAAATCACTCTCTTCATTGAATTTATATATGACAAAAAAGGTGGTGATTAAAGTAGTCAGTCTAATGAGGCTCTAAGAAAATTTTATTTAACTCTGTACTTTGCAATAATGTGCCTCAAGATGCAGATACAAACTGGACAGAGGCCCCTGCTCCTGCTGCTAAGAACTTTCTCAAAGGATGCACTCCACTGCCAAGCAATGAGAGTTGAGAACTGGGCTTACATATCCATCCACCTGTGAGAGATTAGGACTCTGGCTTCCTGCTTGCTAGGTAAGAGTTTTGACTCAGGGGTTGTTATACTAGATATAGCTAGATACACCACTACTGCCTCTTGAAAAAGGGTGAGTCCAGCCTGGGTCTTTCAAAAGGCACTAGCAAAGATTACTCTCTTGGATGAGTTGAAGGCCAAAATCCTAATGGATGTCATTGCCTCCATTATAGCGATGGCTCAGAGAGCTAGCTCTGAGAAGTGGGAAATGCCCTAGACATGTTTCCTGCTATCTCACTGTAACCAGAAGCCTCCACAGCATTGAATTTCTTATATCACTTTCTTAGGCACTCTTTATAGAGGCAAAACTCCTGCATGTTGAGTTTCTTATTCTGTTTGGAGTCCAGTTTTGTAAAATACATGCACTGCCACCTACAGTTGCGTAAGGACGTGCTACCACCACGCCTTGCAATCAAGTCTGAGCCAGCTCTGTCTAGACTCACAACCAGGTACGTCTCTGTGGCACTGTGTCCAGGAAATGTAGCTTTCTTTAGAAATTAAGTGTATTAACCTGGGAACAGCAGTGCCCTGCCTTTTGGCACCCAGAAAATATCTTTGCTGACTTGGTGGTATGCTGTTTAAATCAACCTTGAACGTTAATCAAAGTTGTGCAAGAGGTAAGATCACAAAGCATGTTCAAAGGACATCTTTAGTGCTGCTTCTCAGCCTCTACGTACAAGAGCTTTTATTTACCATAGGTAAGACTCCTTACCATAGTTTTACTATGGGTGACAGTGCTTACTTCTTCCTACTGCAACCCTTTCCTTCCCAGGGAACATTGAAAGACACACTGTGCCGGCTGCATTCAATAAAAGCATCTGTCTTCTAAGCAGTCTTGCTGGTATTTAGAAACGTAGCTTCTACTTGCTTGAAAATGCCACTATGCTTTTTAGGGAAGACAGATGGGAAAAAATTAATTTGGACTTTTTGTTGTGCTGACCGTATACAAAGGAGGGAGTGATCTGGGGACCCAGTGCTGTGCATCTCACAGGCTGCGTTTCTGCTGTTGTTGAGCTGAGCTCTCCCTGCGTTGTGACTGCAGGGCAAGCAGAGGTGGTAGGATTGGCTTTCCACACCATTCAGGGAAGGGTGACACAAGCTTCTGGTGAACTGGCATAGGCAGGTTGCAGGAGATAATGGCTAGCTTGAAGTCATCACCACTACTCATTACCTCAGGGAAAAATGAAGGCTGGGGTATGGGACAGCAGAGGAGGAGAAAGGCTGGAAGCCTTGGCTGTTCAGTGCTCTAGTTTCCTCTTTTTGGGAGGTGAAACCAAATATACTCATAGGAACATTTGTGTTAGATGGCAACACAGAGGTAGCATCTTCTAAGAAACAGATCATACATATATCAGCAAGATTTCTACGAAACAGTCATCCGATATTCCCATCTGCATGTATTGAGAAAATACTTTGTTTTAAAAACTGTAGTACATTTAAGTACTATCTACATAAATGGTAGTACATTTAAGGACTGTCAAATATATTTAAGGACTGTCATGTTGTGAACTTTTATTTTGAACTTTGGGGCGCACACAGGTTGAGCTCTCAGTGTTCTAACAGCAAGAGCTAGAAACTCTCAAACAAACAAACCTAAATTCTCTCATGATCATCTGACTACAGATGTGTATTAAGAAAAATCTGCATTGAAATATATCTTAAGCTCAGAGCCCTCCATTAATCAAAGCTGACTACCCTGTCACAATGTCTATATATATAGCAGATCTCTCTGCCAAACTTGCACTCTAAACACTTCTTGCAAAATGCAGTGTACTGTAAGCACTGCCCTAGCAGTGCTGTTTCTTCTCTCTGGTTGTTATTCTAGGAGAGCATTTTTGTTTAATTTTGAAAATAAATTAGCTGATTCTCCTGTTCCCTGTTGACTCCCTTGTATGCTAGGACCCACTGAAAGGCAAAAGAGAATTTTTACACAGCTAAAAATGTCTGAATGACAATGATAAAAAAGAGCAAAGAAATCTGCATCCAAAGAGCTCAGTGTAACCTTCTGTGTGACCTATCTGTTTTTGGATCATATTAACCCCTTTTACTTTCTAAGGATTAGGGAATGGGGAAAGTTTCAAACTTAATTTTCTACATTTTGATATATGAACTTAATTACATGAACAGCCTCCAAGAAGTCACTTATCATATCTGACATTTACTGCTTTTCTCCTATTCATTAGTAGTGAAAAGAGAACAATTATCTACTTTCTTTAAATGCACAAAAAGAAATGCATGTAGCATAACAAATATTATGAGACATCCTTTCTCTCGCTAATGAAATCTGAATAAAAAACCACGCATTAAGATGTTTTGGACTGCTTGCCGAGTTATCAACCCAATTGGACAAATACATGCAGCCTCAGAACATTAATAGAAACTTCGTGTGAAATTTTATACTGAAAGACTTCGGATAAAGTGCTTGCAGAACACCTTTCAGACACACCACAGACTGCATAGCAAAACAAAATAGCTGGTTTTTAACTCATTTCCATCTTCCAGCCAGGAGGGAACCTGGAAGTGAATTGTTGTGAACAGAACAAAACCACTGGGAAGGCACTCTGGGACACAACCTGACCCTGAGCCTGACATGACCTTGACCCACCATGGGCAATTAACACCAGGGTATTGTCTGTGTAACTGTTTTTAGTGATTGCTTCCTGAAATAATTACACGAATACAGAATTGGGACATACACTTGCCGACTTAACCGAGAACGTGAGCTGAACATGAAAGGCCTCGCCCTATCCTCTGAATTTGCTTCACCTACTACTGAAATCATCTCATTGTCCACAGAGTAAGTTCACGAGTTCACAATCATTCCAAACAGCACATATCAACTAATCCAAAGGCTATGCATAAGTAGGCAACAGGCAGTTTGGTTTGCAATCCACTTCAATCACTTCTGTAAATATGTCTCAGTCTGTTGATCTATCTAAGGCTATAGGGGGAATACTACAGGAGGCAGTACTAACTCTCCAGGGATCATCTTAAATGAAGTGACTGCAGGCCAGAGCCCATCCACTTCATTCTTCCAGAGTGATGTAAGCCCTCAAATCTCTCTTTTACTGCTTTGGAGGATAGCAGTTTTACCTATAGACACAAACGCATCATTTTTGACACTCTAATATATTGCACGGTTGTCTTTGGGGTTATTCCACATGGACTCATGTAAACCCGATCTGACTAAAGAAAACAGTCTCTGTCACTCACTGCAGACTATCAAGAAACTTGAGAGTGTTTCATTTCTACATCCAAGCTGTCTACTCTTGTTAACTGCACAAAGTCTCAGAAATTCTTCAGTAATGAGTCAGATCTGGGGCTCACATAACTCCCACCTCCCAGCCCCCATCTGAATCAGCATCAGCTTCTCTAAACCAGCTTGGCTCAGTACCAATTGCTATGTGTGTCCTGATGGCTGGGAGGAGATTTCTACATTTCTTCACAGGTCTGCTTTTCCTTCCACAAGCAGCTGAGAGATACAAAGACTGGTGTTTAAGTAGGGATGTATAAACAAGCATTCTTCCAGCTTCAGTGTAATTACCAGTACAAAAATGTAATTGTATCTAAGTGGAAAAGATAGAGCTATCTGCTACTAGTGCATAAAAGAATCATATTTGGTGGCAAATGAGTTGTTGATCTTGATCTGTAGCACTTCAGTTTCATTGTAGCTTAGCTATTTGAGAAACGACTTTGCCTTTTTTTAGGCACCACAGCAACTATGGTTAGTCAGGTTTTATCAGGGTAGAGCCTGTACAGTGAGCTACGTGCAGCCGCGAAGCAAAGGACTGACAGAAGCATTCCTTTAACCTGGGATTCACTGGAGCCAAACTTTGACAGAGACAAAATTTGCTGATACCCCAGTTACAGTGCAAGGCCTGACTATTGGTTCAGGTTTCTGCCAGGGCTGAGTAGGACTCGTTTTTTTCAATACTTGTTTTTAATCTCTCTGCATATTTTATAGTGTGTTTTGAGGGTTCAAAGCAAAAAAAAAGCTAAATGCTTTGCCTTCCCAGAGTCTCTTCCTTCTCCTTACTCTTTCATTAATCGATTGTAGGCTTGCCACAGTAAGGACTGCCTTTGCCTTGCGACTGAAAAAAAGACTTTTCCTTAATGTGGTACAGGAAAGAACACTGAAAATAAATCAGTAAAATAAAAAGGCTAAAATGTCTCAGTATCATTCAGACCACAGCAAAGTGAAAAGCCTAGGATACTGAATAAAAATGTCCTTCTGAAATAGGACTTGGAGAATATATCTTAGGTCTTAGTGTGGGTGTCTCTGTACTTTGAGATTTTATGAGTTAAAAGGAATAGTGCCTTTGTGGAGTCTCTGAAACTCACAAATTCAGAGACTGGCGCCTGTGAAAATCCCTTTGGGACTTAAAAGTGCTTGGAGGTTGCCTTTTTTAAATTTTTTTTTCTATTTTGTCTAAGACATTTTGAAAGTTTTAGGTTTATGTTTTTTGGGGTCAGGGTGGGGAGTAGAGAGTAAGTTTTGGCATTCAGGGGACACCAGCATGCCAAGAAATTTCTTCAGAGTCACATTTGCTTAAAGAGTGGCCTGCCAGTCATATAAGAGCAACATAGGCTTTACCTAGCAGCTTGGTGTCACATCTTTCCTTCTTCTTTCTGCTTGGGGTTAGCATAGCTCAGCAGAATTTTAATCTAGACTAGCAGTTAAGGTGTTGTCAAAAAAGTTAATCTAATCACAGTCTCCAAGAGTTCTGGTCTTGATTCTTGGACCTGTCACGGCCATACACAGTCAGGGAAGTAATATAGGGAGAGGTTTTCTGAAACATACATGGAAATTAATTATTCAAATTTCATCAACTGTCATTGACATTTGGAGACAGCTATTTGTTGCATGTCTGATAATCTGATTCTACCTCTGTTTACTTCTCCATTTTGAAGATAGACGTGATAAGTAATTTGTAATTTCTTTGTCTTTTAACTTAACTTTTAAGTTCTGAGGTAGAATGGCTGCTCTTCCTTTTCAACACTGAAAAACATAATTCTTCCCCTTGCCCTCATCCATTTTCCCTGATATCACCTAGGGCATCTTAATGCTACTGCAAAATAGTTTTCAATTTCTATTGGTGTCTTAGATACGGTGATTTCTCTGAAGATATAATATATGGCACCAAGCTCCCAGATAACATTAGAAAATAGGGGCAGACCACAACACAAAATGAGCTTGTCACCAGGTAGGTATTATTATATAATTTTCACTTGCAATTCAAACTGCTTAGGAGACAATGTCTATGGTGACAGCACTATTACAGCTCACCCTTGCTCTCAGCTGGAAATAAAAGGTAGACTAAAGAAAGAGAAATGGTCAGACATGCCCTATGTCTGTCGTTTAAACAGTGGGCCTGTGCCGGATAAAACTACCTCTCACACTTTAGAAATTACTTCCCATTTTATGTTAATTCATTTAAAGAAGAAAACTGTTAATGGAATTTTCCAGTTAATACATTCGAATTTTTGCTGTAAACTTATGAAGTCATGCTTGACTTGAGGAGTCTGAACAAGAAAGACAGACTTATAAACACAACTTTAACAGGCAAGAGGGCAAAACAAATGCATGCCTTGTAAAAAATTTATTTATTTAAAAGGATTACTGAACTAATGACAGGGAGCACCATGCTGCTTATCAGTTCTGCTCATTGCCTGAAACTTTATTCTCATGTCCCACTGACATCTGCTTGTGGAGATTGGTTTGAACAAAGTACAGAATCTGATCCTTCCTAATTGAGACACATAAGCAAGAGACTCAGAGAACCTGTCCCTCCTGGCATGCCAATTTTCAGTGTCTTAGGCTGGCACGTATCTACTAGCAACTCAGCAATGATGTGGTTGGCCAGCCCTGAGCACTGATACTCGTTGGATGGTACTTTTTTCCCTAACAGACCCTCATTCTGGGAATTCAGTTTGTCAGTCAGATGTTATAGAGAAAACATTCTAAGCCTTCACAATCTGTGAGCTAGACAACTTAATTCTCTGTTAGTACTTGTCTGTACATTTCTAAACTTCCTTGCTGCCTTTCTCCCTTTGTTGTTTTTTTGTTTTGTTTTGTTTTGTTTTGTTTTGTTTTTGTGTGTGTGTGTCAGTTTTACATAATCCACCATGGGAGCTTTGAGGCTTCTGCACCAATTAGAAATTCTGCCTCTCAACTGAATTAAGTACTTCCTAGCAGAGATTTCCTCATTATTTAATTTATAAAAGCCTTGTTATGTTGGCAACTTTTGCCACTCAAGAGTCCATAAAAAATTATACAACCGTTTAAGCATGATTCTCTGCTTATCTCAGATGTAAACATCATGTTTCACTGCTTTTTAGATAAACACCGCTAATTTAAACCGAGTTTCTGTTGGATCCACATATCAAAGCATCATTTAGAACAATAAACAACTACAGCATTACTTTTGTTCATGGTCACTAGCCAGCACAATTTGGCTTTATCATAATTGCCTAGACTTTTTGTGGTTTTCCCTCACTCCCCCAAAATGCAAGTAAGGAGGTTCAAAGAGTCACAATCCATTGCAGTCTTCCTTCATGGGAAGGAAAAAACATTTCTATGCCTTCAACTATACCTTCCCATTTTCAGCCCCGCTTTGGCCTGCTCCCCAGCCCTGCAATTGAAAGAATTGTTAAGTCTTGTCTATCATAAAGACAGGCACTTTTCAATGGTTTGTGTAACAGGGACATTTTTAATTTTGCTGCTCAATAGTATGCTACAGTAAATACGTCAAAGGAAGCACCCAAGTATTTAGAAGTTTACTTTGACTCATCTCTTTGCTAGTCAGCTAAAAGCTAACATTAAACAAGACAGTCTTTTGTTCCACTCCCCATCAGCAATCTTGATAACCTCAAGGGTTGCTTCTGGTCTGTTTTCCAGGTTGTCTCAGGGGTTTCAAAGGAGTCAGTTCTGGTTTGTTTCCATGTAAATAAGATCAGATCAACGCATACATACAATTAACACTGGACACTACTTTGATCCTTTAAAAACTTAAAGTTGATTCAGAAAGATACAAAAAAAAATACTATCTTGTTTACTGAGACATAGAAAATAAAGGCAATGTTACCTACACTAGTGGAAATCCCAAGAACAGAGAGTGTAGTGTAGAGTTTACTATAAAACACTGCCTTGGTGTTTCTTAAGGCAATTTTCCACTGGCTTGTCATAACTGTGTCTCTAATAGGGATAAACTAATCTTCCTGAGTAAAAGTAAAAGCAGGAAGAACTGATCTAATTCTCTGGACAAAAATTAAATTAAGTGGTTTCAAGGTATGAAAATAATTATAGCATCTAAAATTATTGTCAAGTTCAATTTTTACATTCTTTTAATTACAATCAGAAGCACTACTGAATTAGGTTAAACAAGGGTGTTTTCCACTGTTTTTTTTATCCCAGTTTTCAAAGCAAAGTAATCATTTTACCACTAGAATTTCCTAAAACGAGATAAACCAAATGTGCTGATTTTGGCTGGGATAGAGTTAATTTTCTTCATAGGAGCTCGTATGGAATTATCTTTTGGATTTGTGCTGGAAACAGTGTTGATAACACAGGTATATTTTCATTATTGCTGAGCAGCGATTAGACAGAGTCAAGGCTTCTCCCATCACCCTACCAATGAGGGGGCTGGGAGTACACAAGAAGTTGGGAGGGGACACAGCTGGGACAGCTGACCCCAACTGACCAAAAGGATATTCCATACTATATGATGTCATGTTCAGCATATAAATTTGGGGGAAGAAGAAGGAAGAGGGGGATATTCTGAGTGATGGTGTTCGTCTGCCCAGTAATTGTTAGATGTGATGGAGCCCTGCTGTCCTGGAGATGGCTAAATATCTGCCTGCCCATGGGAAGTGGTGAATGAACTCCTTGTTTTGCTTTGCTTGCGTGCGCAGCTATTGCTTTACCTATTATACTGTCTTTATCTCAACCCACATTTTTTCTCACTTTTACTTTTCCAATTCTCTCTCCCATCCCCCTGTCGGGAGATTGAGTGAGTGGCTATGTGGTGCTTAGTTGCCAGCTGGAGTTAAACCACAACAGTCCTTTTTGGTGCCCAACGTGGTGCTTGAAGGTTTCAAGGTAACAGATTTGATTGGAATGTGCTAGGTCGAATTTATAGCTTTTATTGCTGTTTAGCTATTAATAGGCAGGTTTCTACACTTGCCACGGGGCTTGCTTGCCTTACTGTGTGTTAGAGTCTAGTTCTTGTCAGTGGCTGCTTTTTGCTTTCACTGCTTGCTGTACTGTTGTACTGCTTATCATCTTACTCTGCTGTGTCTGGGAACATTTTGATAACGGCAATGGCCATACACCTGGACTGGCAGATGGCCAGGGTATCGCTGCTGTTTCTGTGCTGCGGTACTGGACAGGCTGGAAATCCAGTGTAACCTCGAGTTGAAAAGACTATGACATGTGGAGGAGTCCATGAAGGAGCACGACACCCTGAAGCAACTGTGGCTGTGAATAAATCCACACCAGAGCAAGTACATCTCAAAACATCTGTGGCCATGGTCGTGTCTGTGCTGCAGCAAGTATACCTCTGAAGGGATTGTGGCCCAAGGATAATTCCATGATGGAGACAGTACACCTCAAAACACCTGTGGCTGTGGATAAGTCCATGCTGCAGCAGGTACACCTTAAAGGAGCAGTGGCTGTGCATGAGATCATGCTGGAGCACCTCAAAGAATGTGACCATGGATAAGCTCGTGACAGAGCAAGTGCACCCCTGAAAGGACTGTAGCAATGAGTAAGGCCATGTTGGAGGGCTTTACTTCTGAAGGGACTGTGGCTGTGGGTAGGGCCATGCTGGAGCAGGTATAACTCTGAGCACATTGGCCCATGGATAAACCATGCTGGAACAGATGCACCTCAAAGCAACTACGGCTGTGGATAAGACTATGCCACAGCAGGTATATCTCTGAAGAGACTGTGGCTCATTGATGACGTTTCACTTGGAGCAGGTACATCCCTAAGTGCACCAGTGACCCAACCTGAGCTGGATTTTACGCCCACTAACTCCATGCAACACATCACCTCTCCTGTCTTGAGTGACCCATAACAGATGGAGCACAAAGTCATGGACTAAATTAACTCAATGGAGGTTTTGTGGACATCTATGGACACTTTAGAGGCATTTTACAGGTGTGGCCATAGACTAAGAGAATGATATCTGTATATTGTATATTGTCTTCTCTGCTTGCATAGGCAGCTTTTGCTTTACCAGTTAAACTGTCTTTACCTCAACCCATGAGTTTTCTCACTTTTGCCCTTTTGCCCACTGGAGGGGAGAGTGAGCAAGTGGCTGTGTGGTGTTGACTTGCCAGCTGGCGTTAAACTGCAACACCAAATTAACAGTCTACTGCCAAGAAAAAGTTAAGCCCCTGCTCCTGCCTTTCATCCCTGCTTTCTGGCCAGGAAAACCTCCAGACCAAGTAAAACTTTGGCTTTGGGGTACATAGTATTATATTCAATGTAATATCATGGAAGTACGAGTTTGAAGCTGATTTCCCAAATTGTGCCTGTGAATTTCAGCTGTGCTTAGAGCTCACTGTTCCCTTTGGCCGCAGGAGCATAGGATATGCTCTCAAGAAGGAAGCTTTTCTTCCCCAACCGGAAGAATGCTAGTTGGTCAATGCTGTGGGTAGGGAACCTGACTACGGTTTCAGCTTGTGAGGCATATGGGCTGATGTCCCATATTGCACATATTCTGCCCAGCATGGCTTCTCAACTCTTCCTCTTCATGAACTTTTGCCACTGAAAGGAAAACAAAAGCAGGGAAGGATGGTGTTAGAGAGAATATAAGGCTCATAAAATGTCAATAGAAAGAAAGTAAAACGTTTTATGTGTAAACTGCCTGATGAGTTCAGAGCCTGGGGTGTTTGATGCTGAGCTTGAAGAACAGAAGGAGACACTGGTGAGGAGCTATAACATCTTTGCCTTGCACTCCTAGCTGTTCAGCACAAATTAAGCTGTCTTGACTAAAGTCTGAATACTTCAGAAATAAAAAAACCAATTTTTAATATATTTTCAAACCAGAGAAATTGTAGTTTTGGATAATTTTAGAGATGTTATAGTCTCAGGAATGAGAATATTCTAGTTTGCATTATTCACACTTTCATTTGCACTCTGGAATATAAAGCATTAAATGCAAAGGCCAAATACAAAATGTGAGTTGAGAGTGTTAAAATTCAGTCTGGCTATTATCTGTAATTCTTGGGGAGAGGCTAAGGAGGGGAAAGGTTATTTTCATACTTGCTTGTAAATAAATTGTTTAATAAAAAAAGCCCCTACTTTTAGGTCCATGAATTATCATTAAAGCTATGCCTTCAGCCTGGAGGACTTACCAATTCTCTGAGAGAAAAATCAGATAAATATTCATAGCACTGGTTATGAAATACTTAAAGAAGCAAATTAAGCAGGTTGGCAATTGACTTGCTGTTCTCAGTAATGCACCTGCTCTGGGGAACCGCTGGGCTAATCCAACATTCAATTGATTAACATATTAGTAGCTGCCAAATGTCTTTTCTCAAACCACTGGGACTTTCTATATATGTACTGAGTCTGGAATGGACGTGTGCACAAGCTTAGCATCTCAGCTTCAGTAATGAGAGGAAAACTCTGGGAAAGAAACCAGCTTTGTCTCCTCTGTTCTGAAGATTTAATACCTTCACTTGTGATTTTGAGATTTCACTCATGTGAATTTACCACCTGCAGTAAATACATAGCTACATTTACATGTCTGGAAAAGAACTGGTCTGTGCTTAGAAAACAACTATTAATTTATTGGCACATTGTATGCAGCAGTGATCAAATGGACACACATTTGATATGAAAATGCTATCCCTTGAGGATAAACCTTAGCAAGGTTAGACTGTATCTGTGAAGATAATAAATCAAATCATGCTTTGTACAATAGTCATTCACTTTGTATTCTCATCACAAAATGGGGCTGTTCTCTGCTGATCACAGATTTGAGGAGCAATTAAAAAATTCAGAAAAGAAACATTTTCATAAAACCATTTACCCAGGTCAATGTTCTATTCTACTTACATAACTGAAAAATCTTAGAACAAATGTTAGGTACCATGAAAAGAATAGATTTCATTACTGTGTCCCCTCCTCCTTCCCCCTTTATAGGAATGTTAAAGAATAAGGATAGAGGATTTACTTTCCAAGTTTAATTTTTATTTTAAACAAATCAAAAGCCCAGATAAAAACCTTTCATTTTACCTGGTTGTGGTCCTTCATAAACCACCTCAAACTTTTTAGAAAGTTACTATTTTTAAAAAAATTCCAACCCAGGGAGATTTTTCCTGGCTATGTTCTTCATTGAAAAGAGATCATGTAGTAGAAGGAAAATGGATAAACTTGCATTCCTACGCCATCACCACCTTTTCTCCAATACCAGCTTAAAAATCCCTTCGTATATTTTTAACTTCATTTTTCCTCTCTTTTGGGATCTTTTTCCACCCACTGCACTAGTTAGTTTATGCATTAGAGTTTCTGTGTTATTAGAAAGACTTAAATAACATCTGCACTTTTATTTTTTTTCAACTCTATATTGGAAAGAAGTTGTCTACTGAACTAAATGTTATGTTGCTGAATGCTTACATGACACCTGAATGACCAGTCTGATTTCACTCTCCTCCTGAATACAATGTTTGTAATTATTCCAAAATAACTATCATTAACCATTTGGAAAGAGCAGAGTTAATGTATACACTGCTGCTTTCCCACTCAGAACTCTAACTGCATCTATCTGCAGAGCCCCGCAGTTTGCAGTCTTTAAATATGAAGGCAGCACCAGAAAATACAACACAGTGTGGTGAGACCAAAAGAAACTGTACGCCATATTTCATCCAGGAGTGAACAATTGAATTATTAACACCTTGAAAAGTGTTGACACAAGTTCAACTCTGGTGACAGGAAAACAAAAGAAAGTGAGAAACGCAAAAAATAGTTTTTCTTTTACACAACTTTCTTTGGTAATATTTGATGTTAACTTCATTCTGCAAAGGAACTTTCACCCGTGTTTCCTTTTTGTTATCTTGAATTATGAACTCTTTAACGTATTTGAAAATTAAAACGTCATCTCTCAGCAGAGGAAGACAGAGCAAGTCACTAGCTGGAAGGAACACTGGGCTTAGGTCCATATAAGAAAAGACCTTTTGTCGGGCTGAGTGTAAAAATCCGTCCACAGCTTTACAATCCACACCTGCCCTCTATAGTTTGTAATGGGGTTACACAGTGCAGTAGGCTGAATTGCATCAGATACCAATTTGCCAGCAGGTTTGAATGACTGAAGAGAGACTGTTTTGCCATTTGGGGCAGAAACGTATCACGTGCCAGTCCTCAGTTTCCAAATGAATGCCTGTTGTTATATGAAAATACACATCAACTTTTCAGGCAAGAAGAACTGATGATAAAATTTGACAGATTTATCTGTGATGGTGCATCAGTCACTGTATCTTATTTGCTAAGGATAATGAAGAGAGAAAGTTTTAAGCATCTACAGATAAAATAAGCTTTATAATCTATTCCATGTCTGAGTTTGGTTGAGCTGTGTTGCAAAAACATCATCTGCCTCACTACAAACTGCTTCCTAGAATAATTTGCAGCCAGAAGGATCTATGTGTGTCAGGTAATTTATTCTTAATAAATATGAATAGTTGAGCTTGCTCCCATTCATTTTCACTGTTAGTGGAGGTCTTTTGACTTTCTACGCTCTTTCAGTCTCTGTTGAGTTATTATTTACCATCGGCATATCTGAATGCATCTGTGTGCTTTCTCTAGGTCACTTCTCATTTTTCATGTGGTTACATCATTTTTCAGTGTATGAGTCACTGCAAGGAGTACAGTGTGTGCACTAGAGTCAAATCGGGAAAGGACAGCTGCAGCTGATACGAGAGGAAGATACCAATTCTCATGACACTAAATGAACTAATATGGGGACTGTTCAGTTAATTAAATCAAGATAAACAGAAAACAGTCAACATATGCAAAGATTAAGGCATCAGGCATGCACATCAGTCACCACTCTATCTCACTGAAAACAGGGTTACCGTGGTTCTGTCTGGGATTTCCAGTGCTCACTTGAAGTTGGGGCCTGTTGGGAGGACTCTGCATATGCAAACACATTCAGCACCTGAGCTGCAGAGCCAGCATCTCCTGGACGCACCCAACTCACTCCATTTTTATGTAAGCTGAATTGCCAAACTGATGTGGATATATATGACAACAGCAATATTTAGCAGCTATGGAAAAGTTACTGCTCTGACACAACTACCATGCACTTCAGTAATTAAGTGAAAACTTCAAAGCCTTCCAAGGAAACAGGTCTTGGGAAACTCAGACACGTGACAACACTACTTGGGAAAAGAGTAATCTCATGTGAAGGAAGCGGTGTTATATGGAAGAGTGTACAGAGCACTTTCCCCTTTATCAATACACATGATTATTCTGCTGCAACACAAGACACTTTGGAGATATCTGTTCTGGTCAGTCAAAGGTGATATCAAACACTGAGCCTTGCTTGCCCACACTAACTAGCTGGTGGCCCTTTTTATTCACTCCAATGCAAAGCCCGGAAAGATTTCTGGTAACAGCTCACCCTAACGACTGCTTCCAAGGCTGCCTGGAGACTGTGAGATTGTATCCCTCTACTGCACTATCCACACTTCTTCAACTCTATCTGGGCAGAGTTTGAACACTAAAAGTTCCCGTGTTCCCTTTTGTCGTAGCCCAGAGGTGTACAATATATGTGATCATTCTTTGTGCTGTAACACCAGCACCCTGCTGGCCTGCAACACAGTTCTCTCATTCTCTCAGGCAGCTTGAACTGGAATAGCACACATTAAAAAATGTCTTGGTCTGCAAAGCTATCACACAGGGCCCAGAAGAGTGACAGAGATTGTGTTCCATGGACATGGGTATTGGCTGCAGAACGTTTTACCCCTAAACTGCATGGATACACAGCAGTTGCACCACTTGGCCTTAAGGTCAGGGACTGCTCTCTGGCACCCTTTATTTAGCAGGATCCTTTGAGCAGAAATGTGCACCTTCATACACTTAGAGTTCACCTGCACCAGCAAACTAATTCTGAACAAAACACTGACCAGCTTATGTCTGTATGGCTAAGCTCTCTTCCTGACCCACACATAGGACCCCTTTTCCATTCTGGGAATTGCCTGGGCTTAGGCTGTCCCACGAACAGTATGCCAATATAGTCAGGGACCACCGGTACTAGCTAGTGCCTTCCAGGCAGCACGTTAATGGCAAGAATAACATCACTGCAGTGCTTGTGCTCTGATTCTGTAGAGTTTGCCATGTAGCCTGCAAGGATATTTAACAGGCCAATGCAGGTGTTCTGCTTGGGAGAAGCTAGGAAATCGTATGTGCTTGGTCTTCTTCAAAGCTAGCTAGTAGTTTCTATTCTATTAACTCAGTCAGTCATTGTCAACGTATAAAATATTTGCAGACTTTACAATTGCAAAACCATCTGGGATATGTTGATTTGTAGTTGCTTGTTTCTAAATTTTATTTTGAATGGCTAATATCTAATGTAATCCACGCAGTGCAGTGCCACACAGATTTCACCATGTGACTGCACCAAGCTGTTTTTGACCCTGGGATATTCTCTCAAAGTACAAGAGAAAATAAATATAATCTACCAATTTATCATTTAAAAAGCAGTGTGCAGATTCTGAACACTGGAAAAAAAACTTGAGTCACACTAACCAAATGCAATAGAGAAAATGCAAGAATATAAGAAAGTCAATATCCTGTTTTAATTTTTGCAAGCATCTTGGCATATTTTAAGGGTATTTGAACTGTCATACTAACAAGAAATTAAGCAGTTTTAAAATTTAGGACAGAAAAATACAAAGACATGGGGCACTAAAAGGGCCATAGGAAAACATAAGTGATTTATTTTGTGGTATTTTAAAAGAAAATCATGATCACTTCATAAATCATCTAACCTTCCTACATAATACTGATAAAAATCTTCACCTAATTTATATTTGTATTGGATAGAGAAATACAAACTCTCTCTTCGTCAGTGTACGTGTATCACTAGTAATAATAATAAACGTTAACTTTCAATCTCTAACAGTTACAAATATTGCTATCATGATGATTTACTTAGATGATTTGACTTTGGGCCATCCAGCTGACAGTCATTTCGATATGATCCATAACCTAATAATTTTCAGTATTTCTTCTGCAAATGATGTTTTTATGTATTCTTCCCTATATTTTTCACAGCATAACTGCTACAAGTTTATGCCATTTTATCTCAGAATAAAATTTGTCCTGATCTTGCTATGGTTCTACAAATAGTTATTTCTCAGACAGATATCATCAAGCGCATCCATCTGCTTTTATGTTTTCTCATTTTATAGTGGATTAAGTACAGGT
The DNA here is from genome assembly GCF_034619465.1 of Leptosomus discolor. Taxonomy (NCBI): domain Eukaryota; kingdom Metazoa; phylum Chordata; class Aves; order Leptosomiformes; family Leptosomidae; genus Leptosomus; species Leptosomus discolor. The sequence goes on from NC_141419.1 coordinate 78,502,201, forward strand.
GGTGTTTCTCTAGACGATAGCTAATTAATCTTTCAGGTTATGGATGATGTGCTAGATTTAGGAAATGTCCTGCATATTATCATTATTTACACACACATTTTATAAATAAATTTCATGGCTATTCCTTATAGGAAGGAGTCTGATGCCATTTACTTACCATGTGAGGTTTAATTCTCAGTTAGCTTGCTTTTTAGGATACCATTCCACACTCAAAAGCCTTCAGAAGCAGAAATAATGTACAATCTTGTCTTTTCTTCCATTCTCTTTCCCTGCTCAGTCATATTAATCGACTGGTTTTCTCTGCCATATTCTGAACCAGAAATGCTCCAGTTCAAAATCACACATCTTTTTGGAGCTATCTTTTTGAATACAAATTTCGTTGGTCTGAGATGAATACACAACAGTAGATTTAAATCATTCCTGATTTGGAGTGGAAATGCTGTACCTGCTCTTTACTTTGCTCTAGGGGACACAGGTAAATAAAAAAGATGCTCCCCCTGTCTCTATACACATATTCTTGTCAGCTGGATAATGAGAGACTTGTCTTTAAAAGTTCATGTAATGTTTGAACTAGAGAAACAATTACTGACAACCTTACTCTTCAGCACCTTGTGCAACGGGAACTTTGCTACAGACAGCAGTGGGGACAGGACTTGGCTGGAGGGATGACTCTGTCACTGTTAGCGGGAGGAAGACACTCCAAACCACAGGTCCCCTCCCTCCATGCATGATGACAGAAACGTTGATTACATGACTGGATAAATAAAACAGAAAATCCTTTTATTTTCTAGAATCCATATTTTCTAAATAGCCACCACTGAGAGAGGACTAAAAATGTTGCACCTCTCTGTGTTCAGGATGTTTCCTACTTTGCAGAGGAGCAGCTGTGTTTTCCTAATTCCATGCATGAATCAACAGTTATTTATTTCATGCCCCTTCCCAATTTGGGTTCCTCAGAATTTATCTCTGGTCTTTCATGCAACTTTTACTGCAACATTGGCATTACTATATGCTCTCGCATTTACTTGGTGAATACAGTGTTCCCTAGCACAGAGGCTGCTCTGGTCCAGATCTTGCCTCCACCTGCAGAGGCTCATACCCACTTTTCAGATTTATAGAGTTCAGTCCTTTTCAAAACAGAACTCTTTGTTACTTACCTTGCCTGTCACTACTTGAATTAGGTCTCATCTAGCAGTTAACAAAATCAGTAATTGTTAAAAGAATATCCTCTAAAGCAATCTCATCAGTTGTTACGAAGGACAAGTCACTACTTTTCCTATCACCATCACTGGTCTTTCCTAAGAGGAAAATGCATAGGATTTTGGTTTTGGTTTCATTTTGGGGTTTTTGTTTGTTTGTTTCTTTTCCCCTTAAAAGTTGTACTGCTGCTGAAGTATTCTGTTCTAATTAGGAAATATTTCTTCAGTACATTTTTACTGAAGACAGTGTGTTCCAGAGGCTGTTTTCTGTGTCTTGAAATAACAGCCAGCAGATAACAAAACTGCAATGAAATAAATTAAGAAATAGAAAAATGTTTTAAAAGACATGTATTTTTGCAGAAGAATACTATGCCATCAACCAATCTTTATACTCTATACAAAAGGATACTAAGGTCTACTCTAAACCAGATCAAAAGTTACACATACACTATATAGGTCTGTTTTATTAACCTTTAACTACATGATGCCTATCTATCTTTATATTTTTAGAAGAAAATATTAAAATTCTTTTTCAGCACGCCTGTTGTTTCTGGGTAATATAGATGGACATAAATGACTGTAGATGCAGCCTTGGTGCCAGATGAGTCATGCAGAGAACATTTGTGGAGGAGGTGAAACAGAAGCTTCACCCACTTGGCATCTTCCCAGACTGAGGAGAGCTCTAGCCAGCCTGTGTCTACTTGCATGAGTGCCACAGGGAATAACACCCCAACGGTGTCACAGAGGCATGTTTCTCCTATGGCTTCCTAGAGGCCACCAGAAGCATTTGTGGAAGACAGCGCCTACCAGTGGACCATTAAACATCTAGTGTTGTCCAGAATTACCATCATTTGTCACCAAAGAGGGTTATTAAACTGAAAAAAAAATTCATCCATGAAACGCCCCCTGAAACGCCCCCAAGAAAATCAAACAACAAAACCAAAACCCAGAAGCAAATCATAGCAAATACCTGATTATAGAACTTGATTTTCTCTTCTAGAGCTGAAGAGAAAATTATCATAGGCACCTTCCACTGATATGAAATAAAATCTTTCCTTGAGAAATAACATGTTCTCCTCAAGATGAGGTGTATATCCATCTTAAAACATCTTGATTTGGGATCCATAAAAATGAGGCCAACAGCAACCCATTCTGTGTTCACCACTCTTCTCCTGTATGAATATTCGTCTCATATTGCCCCATCCTTTATCAAACTCTTGGGAAAGCACTGTAGGTGTACCCATTTGAATTATAGAACTGGAGTCTTAACATAACCTGTGGTGTACTCTGGGCTTCTCAATTGCGAGTGAGCCTATGATGGAGCTGCGTCTTCTTGTAAATCCATTGTTATTCCATTTCTAGGGCTATGCAAAACTAAGTAAAAACATTTCAAACACTGTATTTGAATACACAGTGATAATGGGAACAGGGATCAGTCTATCAATAGGAGATATTACAGCTAGTGTTCAGATTTCAGTAAGTTAGAGTTAACTTGCTAAAAGAATATTCAAAGTATGTGGCACCACCAATTCGATTTGAGTATTCTTCCTTCTGAACCAGATGGAACAAGCAAAGTGTTAAAGTATTGACAGAAAGAAAAGAAATGCTGAAGATAGTTATCTCTGAGACAGTCTGTTTCAGTCACCACAATTTCAGGAAGGTTAAGAAGCAAAGAGTGGCATACCTCAGAGCCTTCCCTCATATTTGGGTTATTATACAGCTTTGGCCGACTCTCATTTCTGTTTAGAAGAAAGTCTGAGGTGAAACCTCACTACAAACTCAAATAATATTGAGTTAACAATTTGCAAAGTGGGTCTGTGAGAGGAAAAAAGGAGCAGACAAGGGATAGATAGAAGTGTAGGGGGTAGGGGAAGAGATAAGTGAAGAAGGTGAGAAATGGAAAGGGTGAAAGAAGGGACTGCAGACCCAAAGCCTCACCAATGTCTGGTCTGCAGGTAACAGTCCCTCGTGGAAAACTCTGGCATTGCTGTATGCACAGAAATGGTTCAGGGTGCTTATTTAACTTACTTTCCTGTGTGCCCAACACTATCCAGGTTCTCAGTAGAGCTTACTGCCCCCGGTGCTGTGCCACACTAACCTTGTGACGCTGCTTCTAGATGGAAACTGGCTCATTTTCAATTGCATTACAGAGTGAGCGGTTGAAACTTCAGTATATCTGAATGTGTGACAAACCCATAGCTAACATTCTATTTTTATCCTCTATTTAGTTTAAACTGAATTAGTTCATATTCACTTAGCCCAAGATTCCTAGGACAGGATAAGGTTTTCTTTACATACCTAAACCAAGTATAAGTGAGCAGGTTGTTCCAACGAATACATATGCCAGAGTTACAGTTTTGACATCCCAAAGTGACATTTCCAATCATTGTCTTCCTTCCACGAATCTGAGGAGTATTTTGAGCCATCTGTCTGAGTCCAGAGGCATTTATTCCAGTAGAAATTCTTCTACATCCCTGCTAAAGCAATTCTGACTGTTTTAGTTTTATCTGTTTTTTTCACCATCATAACCCTAGCTGCCAATACTATTCCTCCAGTATGACCACTACTTCCATATCTCCTGAAAAGTGCATCCACTTCAATATCAGTGGTAAGTCATTATTGCTGTTTTGCCAGACAGTCATGGCTCTGCCTGAGCTCGGCTGCATAGTTCAGCAAAAAAAAAAAAAGATAATCAGGCGTTTCTCGCATCAGACATAACACATAACAGCATTTATTATACGGTGTATTTCAAACCAGAGACAGCCAGTCACAGCTGTACAATCTAAAGCCCTCCAGACCACAGCATTTGAAAAATGTCTTGAAAATGTCTTCAAAACTTCTTTGAATTTATTGTCATTCTGGTTTAGGATGAATTTTTCTGGCTGTGTTTCCATTGTACCAAACACAGTGGGTATTTTTTAGTAAGTAATTGAAATTGCAATGCCTAAAGATTTTTTTATCTTTCTAATCTGACTACCTGCTACACAACTGGGTGCAGTGAACATGCAAATGCTGATTAATAATCCTGCAATACAAGCAGTTTCTGAAAACATGTTGGCTGGTTTATTTTCCCCCCAGTATCTTCTTTTTCATTTTCAGACATGCTCAGCAGCAGAAAACAGGTCATAAAAACTCTTCAACATCAGAAACCTAATTCTGGAGGTGACTGCCCAACTTGAATGGAGCACTGTGGTGGAATATTTTAGTCAATAGAGAAATGGGAAAACAGGAAAAATGCAGTCCAGCATACCACAGAGAGACATATCTCATAGAATGAAAGGATTCTAGAAACCTGGTGGTTGTCTGTTTTTACTTGAAACTCAGCAGATCTTTCTCAAGTCCTTCTCAGGTCAGGTGGCATCATCCCATTAACAAACTGTCCCACAATGAACAGCCACAGCTGATTAATGAGTGGATTAATCAATTCAGCTGAAAAAACACAAACTTTAGATTGAGGGAGACAAAACTGCATCGTTGTTGTTCCCTCAGACTCAAGCTAACTTACAGACCTTTGCCCAGGTGTAGATTTAGACTGCTTCACCTTGATTTCTCCCATGATTATTTATCAGTTAATTTTACACAGACACACATTTTCAAATGCATGAAACGAAGGACTCACTTAGATACAAATTCTAACTAGTGAGACATTGTATTACAGTTCAAAATTGCACAGCAGTCTGGCTACAGCTCCTAGTTTGATTATGTCAGTGAATATGACCATCAGAAAAACTCAATTCATGGAGAAATATTATGAAAAGTGCCATTACCCTGTCCAATTTAACAGAAAAAGAATTTTTTTTTTAATTATTTTTCTTTCAACAGCTTTGAGATCTCTGTGTATTCGTATAGAAGTCGCCTTCTCAAGGGATGTTTTTCCATCTGAATCATTATCCAATTTGAAAAAACACACAGTGCTTTTAATGTATAATTTCTGCCAACTCTACCAAACTCTTCAATGTTTTATTTTTTATAATTGAACCATATTTAATGTAAGGATCGATAATGTGGCTCATCCACACCAAATGGTAGAGAAAATGTGGCTTCAGCTGCACCTCTACTACCCAAATTGAGTAGTGCCCTGTTCAAGACAGAAGCAGCAAGTCAAATCAGTGCGGGTGCTGCTAAGTAAACCTTATGATATGTCCTGAAATCAGCCTCTGTGTTTGGTTACCTCCATTTTTCATTTTATGCTTGGAAAGACCTAAGGAGACTGTATTGGGCTCATGAGGTGATGCTAGGTGTTCAGTTTCCAAATTTCTGTTTAGTTCCTTCTGGGTCTTTAAGAAATTCTATGCTCTGCTTTTTGAGAAATATTTGAGAAAACAAAGCACGTTTGCCCCAGAAGATTGTTGATTGATATAAATGTACCAGGATAAACTCACCTCTTTTAGATCATTCTGAAGTGATTAGTCAACAGGCAACTATGTCGCAACTTTAGGGTTGGAGTGCTTGAGATTCTGTCCTGTCAAAGTCCTTCTTAGATGTCATTTCTGGAGGACAAGACTGATAATTTTCTAGCTTGGCATATTTACACTGGCAACCAGAATGCCTTGCCGCTCAAGACAAAACAAGGAAAAAGGGGTAAAATTCACTAAAGCTCCATTTGGCTTTGATAGGGCTGTGATTTTACTACAGATTGTGGTTCTGGCTTTGCCATTTCATCTCTCTGCCATTGTGTTAGGCATCTAGTGTAAATGATTCGTAGCTGAATAGGTGGCAGCTTAGTAAACATAAAGTTTTCTCTCTCCACCTTTAAAGTATGTGCATTTCCATAGCAGAACTCTGAAAACAGAATAAGAAATAGGACTTCATTATGCACAAGATAAATTCAGTCTGTGATCTACAAAGCATGTCTGTTGACTGAGGTTTTAAACGTTAGGTGTTACTGTTTGTACAACACTGCCACAAAGTAGAATGGCTTACAAGCCCTACTTTGACACTTCATTTCAATGTAATAATCCCAGCTGTAAATTTCAGTTATAAATTAGTGATGTTCTACATAAATCGAGGTAATTTAGAGAAGTGTACTTATTGTATACAGGAAAAAATATCTCTGTGATATTTTCTACTTTGAAAGAAAAAAACATTCATATTTTAAAGATGAATGCTACTCTGCTTATTGAATCATAAAACAGTATCAATAGCTATAATAAATTTTATTTTAAAAAGTGAAGTCTCTGATGCAAGCCACAATGTTTTATATAATGACTTTTCCACAGAAAATTATGACTTCACAAGAATATTAATACACGTTTTTATCTTATTTGGGCTTATTTCATCAAGATAGTGAACTGAGAAAAAGAAGGCCTGTCATGACTGAATGATTCATGTATTCTGTCTTCACATAAACAAAGCAAAAACATGAATGAATAGATCAGAACCAGGAAATTGATTGGTAAAACTGATCTGTGCATGGCTGTCTGGCATCAAAACCTGATCCAGGTTTCATGCATGACTCCAACCTCAACAATGTATTGTGGAATATGAACCAAAATCTCCAATCTGTCAAACAATAAATACTGGGGGTTTAAAACCAGATCCAAATTCATCAGGCCAATTTCTATTTGATTCACGGTAATTTTAATATGCTAATGAAATTAATTTACTGAGGGAATGTAGTTCATTTGATGTATTTCCTTCGCTTCTGATATCTTGTCTGTGTGCCTATTCTTTCCACAGCATAGCCATCAGGGAATTCAAGGTAAACACTCATTATTACAGCAAAGTGCCAAGACAAACTGAGAAAATAATTAGTACCAGGCAAAACACAGACAATCTTCAGGCCTTGTACATTCAAAGAACAGCCTCCAGCTTTTTACGAATTATTTCAGGATTAAAGCAGATACTTGTTCCAATAGAAATAAAGGACACAAGAAGGAATGAGGTTACAAGTCCCTACAGAGAACCAGCACCTGCTCCTAACTGCTGGAGTGCAAGAAACAGGAAAATGATGTTTATTTAAATCACTGTGATGAGACTGAATTGTGGCTAGGCTTCTAGATGTTATTCTAATGATTTAATAAAATTCTCTTCGTCAGGCTGGCTTGTACAACCAGGAACAATACATTCAGTTATTCTTCCTGCCTTCTGTGAAGGCATTTAAAAACAATGAAAAGGCTGGAATGCAAAGAAACTGGCTTGGCTTAGCTGCGCTGAATGTCAAAATGGACAGATGGTCATCTAGGCCTGCCCTGGTCTCCCTGAAGTACACCAGCCTTTCACTGACCCGTGCTCTGATGTAGCAATTTTTAAAGCCCTTGGTTGCAGTGGCACCTACACGGCTGCACAAACACCTAGAACAACAGTTTTACTGCTTTGAGAGCATAAATTCCAGTCTGTAGGCATTTTTCCTTTATAGGCTATGAATGCTGATCAAGATTTAACTGTTTATGTTAGTGGTGCAAACGATTGTTTACTAACTTAGGAAATATGTCTTAGTATATCTATTTGACAGTCCTAAAATTTTACCTTCCCATTTGCCACCCGATCATTACTTCTGGCATAATTTCCTCCAGAATTAATTCTTTCAGTAATTGCCAAAATACTGGCATAAAGGTCTGGTGTTTTTTGTATGCCTTTTTGGCTTTTCATCTTAATAGAGATATGCACTTCCACTGCGATTTCTGGACCAATAGCCAGCCTTCCTGGAATACAGATTAATGACTCCAGGAATTTTCATCAGTAGCTATTCGGCTGCTTTTATTAGACTGTGGATATTGTAACATAATTATTCTGATTAATAATCGAATCTGGCCTTCCCCAACACGGGACTTCCTTGAATTCAAGAGAGGTTCATTTTCACCATTTGAGCATCTTTACATTCCTATAGTGGTTCTAATTTTTTTTAAAGTGCTTGTCTCTCTAATTACAAAGTACTACATGGAAATTTTTGTCTTATATGATTAATCTAAAGCACTCCTTTTCTCATATTCTCCATAAAATCTTGCATTCTTGTTTAAGGAGATATATTCCAAGTATGGAAAAAAAATCATCTTGCAAGAATGCTTTACAAAGATCATTTTATTCTATGTTACAGGGCTAGCATGTAGCAGAGAAAACAACATGAAACTGAAGTAAAAAAGTAACTTGATTTGCCTAAAATATCAGCCTCCTAAAGCCAATGCTACAACCCATCTCACAGTGAAGTGGTCCAAGATAACAGCAACAACATTTTACAAATTGATTCATGCTAGGAATTTAACAGATGACAAATTTCCTAAACAGAAGTCTTGCTGTCCCCCAAAATCAGGAAAAATACCCTACAACTAATGAAAATTCTGGCTCCAGCACCTGATTTGTAATGGTATGATACAGCAGAGCACATCAAAAGCAGTTGGTAAGGCTGGCCACACACCTGCTTTCCATATACCATGAGCTATTTGGACACAAGCTGGCAAGACACTGTAACCAAGCCCAAAGGGGAGGGGTTGCCATCTGCCCTCTGATTTGGTTTAGAGCCTATTTCGAAGTATGAGCAGCAACAGGAGCTCATGAAAGCTGCAGAAGTACATTGACTGTAACCATGCTCAACTATCAGTCCTGATGTTCCTCCTGCTGCTGCTGCTGTTGAAACATGCAAGTTGACATTATCCTTTCTCAGTCTCACATCTAGCAAGCTTGAGCTTTGATTTTCTGTGCTCTCTCATACTTTCTTTCTTTTTCTTTTATGTGTCATTTAAAACTGATCTCTGCATCAAAATCTGTCTCTGACTGGGCCTTGTCTTGTTTTCTAGGAGACTGAAGAGCTAGACTGAGAACAGAGAAAGAGAAAGGCCTCAGCGCATTGGTCATTTCCAAGGTTAAGAGAAGCCACCTCTATAGTTTGGAATTACAAAATTGTGGATGGAGACAAGGAATGGAAGGGTCCTGCAGAGATTGCCTGGTCCTGTCCATGACTTCTGGCCAGATGTCTGCCCAACCTGTTCTTACAAACCTTCCATCATGGAATCTCTGCAGTTTCCCCACAAAAACCTTTCCTGCGCTTTGCTCTATTCTCCAAAATCTTTTTCCAGAGTGTAATATGAATATCCTTTGTTGCATTTTAGGCCTATCACATCCAGTCTTCTCCCTAAGGCTACTTGGAACAGCATATCTCCTCTCTGCCCCACCCTACCACCACCCTAATCTTCAACATATTTCTGAACTATTCCAATATTTCTCCTAGTCTTCTCTTCTCTAGATTAAAAAAATCCCACTTCCTTCCTTTTTTTACTTATCATTTTTTTTCATAACTGAAATGAAGTGAGGGTGATCTCCTTGGGAGTCTCCACCTTGTTTACATATCTTTTTTAAGAGCAAACCCAAATGGGAGTGCAGCACTCTAGGTGAGGTCCTGAAATGGCTCCCTGTTCTTATTAGCTTTGAGGTGAAAAAAAAAAAAAAAAAAAAGTTCTGTAGGGCTAAAATGCACACTTCTTTAGGACTTCAGGAGATTGGCTATGCTAACACAGCCATTCAGTGTCTTTCCTCCACTGTTTTCTTCTGTTCAAGATGTATTCTTGTTTGTGATCTGCTACATTGAATTGCCATTTATGTATTTCCGGTTTTAAAATAAGATTATTTTAATTTTGAAAGGTCCACTAAGTTTGTATTTTCTAAACTTTCCTGCAGAAGTCCACAACCTTGACCAAGCAACATAATCGGAAGAGTTTCAGCCTAACACAAATGCTAAAAGGTAACAATAAAACAGCTACTAAAAGATGATTAAATGCCTTGCTTTGGAGCGTTGCTCCTTTTGGCCGTGTCTGCAGCTGGGAGCACATGCTAGTGAATGGTCCAGCTGCTTTCTGTTACATACAGATGATCAGAAATTAAGTCAGAGTTTCTGCCCATAGGACAGTGCCATTTCATTGAAAATGAAACATTACACTGTAACGTGCTGATTGATACTTTAAATCTAATCATATCACAGTAATGTTGCTGTTTCAGTAAAGGAAAATATACGTCTGACAATATAAGGATTTCAGGTTGACTATTGATTAATATTTGTATTGCCTTAATATTGATAAAGAACCACAGCATATAATTTAATTCATCTGAACAGTGAACATAAACAGCTTTTATTCTTCTGAAACTTCATTGTTCAGCATCGTCATAGTCATCTGATATTCTCAAGATCAAATGCTCCATGAGTCAGAAATTTTAATGTTTGAAAGGTTTTGCTTCACTGGAAAGCTTTGCTTTCTGTTCCAATTTAAATTGGAACAAACATTTTTGAGTGTCTGAATTATCCACAGAATGGAAATTCTAGTTTCCAACCACTTCAAGTACTGTGCTTTCATTAGAAAATCTTTATGTTGTCTCTTGAATGTTCAGGGTCAGTTATAAGGCATGATATACATTTTTTCTCAATCACTGTGCATTATTAATTTAACTCTATCTTTCTGAAATCCAACTCCATATCTCTGCAGCTGATCAAGATGCTATGGATGCCTGTTATTTTGATCACATATTTGTCACCAAAGCTATTGCTTTTACATAACAGTGTAACCCAAGCTAAGCCTGGGCTGCCATATGGCTGCACCCTCCCTGCATGTTAGCAACAGCATTCATGCAGTTGCAACATAAACCAAGTGAAGGTGCTGATCTGATTCCCTTTTTATTGTTGTTGGGCTACTTTTCAGCCACTTGAACTACCTGAACAAGTTGACTGTGTAGCCACATGGGACTATACCTTGTGTTAGTGTTTGTGTGTTTACTATTCCTATCATACATATCCAGTCTTGCATCTAAGCTCTTCCCCCATGAAACAAACGAGTCAACACCCCAGAAATCAAATGTGTCCTAAATACCAGGGAAGCTAGTCAAGTTTTGTTCTCATTGAAATCTGCAGTAAATTTATTATATGGAAATATAGCTGTAAATATACTTTCTGTTCCCACATGGTCTGTCTGAATGAAAGTAAGATAAAAAGTGAGTTGTTAGCACTCCCTCATCTGTCACAGGAGTGGTTGTCAGTTGGCTTCCTTTCCCATCAGTCTGATCATTTGTATTTTGTCACATATACAGGCATCACGTATTCAGATACAAGGAACTCTATGTTTGCATTACAGTTCCTATTGCATGACTATACCAATAGTTTTCCAGTCCCTGCCCCAACATTTGTCCCTTCTCAGATCAGACCTGTGTTCAGTCCTGCTCTACATGAGCCATATCTCAGCTTATTTTGTGTCCCCGCTTCAGTTTTCTTCATGTTTGTTCCTGCCTTTTTTCATAAGCATTTTATTGAAGATTTAATTTGTCCAAGTTACCTGAGCTCTGTGAGTGCTCTGTCCTGCTCATCAGGATAGCTAAGCTGAAGCTGACAAGCCTACTCCTCAGCTTGATTGTAGACAAGCTCAGAGAGCTCACCATCTCTCAGGGCAACCCCTTTAGCGCTACCATTAATACCTAACACGCCTGTTGCATATTGGTAATTGTGGAGAGGAATAAACAAGGGGGCTTTTTCTTGTAGCCCTCATATACCAAACCTTGCCCTAAAGCCATTGCATGGAATTCAAGCATACAAGGAAGCACAGTACTGTAAGTCTTTGCACCAGTACTGCAAACTGTTTTAACACACATTTGCGATTATCTAACTTTTTTATATAGTGCAACAGAGGAACACAGATATTGGTTCTTTCCCCTATAACCAGAGGGGAAATGATGGCACATTTATTATAGTAATTTATGTCAGTCATGTATGCATTTAAAGCAATAAAATATCCTGCCAAATATTACTCCAAAGCCAAAGCCGTGTTCTTGAGGAGTGATAAAAGATTGCACTAAATACATACATAATACATATTTTTTTAAACAAAGCTTCTGTTGGTATTTCTTTTGATGTTATATAATGCCTGAGTGTTAAATATAATGATACCTAGCTCTGTCAGTGTTTGTTATTAAGCCACTTACTGGAGGCTTCTAACTTGACTGAATTAACATTGGACCAGAGCCTGACACAACATATTACCTCAAATGTAAAGAACTTGTTTGGGTTTGGTGTGGGGGGAGTATTTCTTGAAAACAAAGTTTTTTAAAAGTTGGTTTGGATCAGTATAAATTCACATTTAGATTGTTTGGAACTTTTACTTTCTAAAAGAAAATCAAACAAACATTATGATGCCTATCTCAATTTTCTAACATACTACTTTTAACTCAGAGCTAGTACTTAGTGCCTGCTGTTTCTCAAAACATAGCTGTCATCAGAGAAGTATCACCACTCAAAAGGATGCAAAATAAAATGTTAAAAGTATGTTGACAGATTGAGCATTTCTCCATTAAGAAATATGTCTTACTTTGCCCTAAAATTGTAAAATCTCTTAATCATTGAAGAGACACTTTAGAATACACTGGGCAAAATTCTAGGTGTTTACAATTTTTATTATTTGATTTTCCTATCATTTATGGCACATAAATTAAATTGTTAGAAGTACTATTGTTTTCTGATAGCTTCTCTTTGTTTTGGCAGTTCTTGTTGTGCAGGATCAAAAGAACATCTGTTACAGTGACTCAGTATCTAAGGGCTAAATCCATTCTAACTTGCAAAGTCCAAGTAAACAAGCCCAACACAGGAGAACTTCCCTATAACATAGGGCAAGAAACATATTTCTTCATTGCTTGGATACATGTGAACAATTAATTCAATTCCTATGGAAAGAATCTCACCATTGAGTCTCTTCTCTGAGGTTTCCCTAGTCCCAAAGTCTCCACCATGATTTTGTGATGGTTGCCATCACAAATGAAATCCTAAAAACTGGGCTGGAAATCTCCAGATTTCACAGTACCAGCTGCTTGGATGGAGCCTGAGCTTCAGGAAAGTCTCATCTGTTATTTTTTAGGCATGGAGAGGGACTTTAAAAAGGACTCAGTGGTAGTTTTGCAATTGTAGGTAGTTTATAGACGTTCACTCACCTGCCACTTCTATCAATATTATTTGCCCCTATTTACCCCTACCTGCTTTATCAGAAAAATCCTTACTTGCATAGACAAACTCAGTGATCACTTGTGTGGAAGGCAAGGAGGAGTAGGAGCTTTATAATCTACCATCACCATGAATTATTATTTTTATTAACTTGTGACTGCACCTAGGTAGATATTTTGGTGAACTATGTCATGTTCCCAGGGACTCTGCCCCCTCATCACCTGTACAGGCACCTTTCCAATGCACCCCATACTCCCTCATTTGACGTAGGAGAAAAGGCCGAGAGAAAAGGCTGGTTTTGTTCAGCCCAAGCCAATCTAATTTCTGTCTTCAACTGCCTAATCGGTCATTATAGAGAAGATTGAGTCTTCTCAGATGTGCGTGATGAAAGGACGGGAAACGGACATAAGCTGCAGCATGGGAAATTCGCATTAGTTGTATATGGAAAAGAAACTTGAGATGATTAAATGCTCAAAATCATTATTTTCCAGTAATAATTTGCTGTATGTTTATTGTTAGCATACTCATTTTGTTAGGGTAGAAGATGCTGACAGACTTCATTAAACATGTCTTTGCTTGAGAAGAAGGGGGTAGGTATTTTTCTAGTAACACAAATATAAAAACAACAGAACCTATAATCCATACCTCTGTTTTTGAGAAGAGGAGCTACAAAGTTTCTTGATTAAATGGAGCTTCCTACAGGAAGCTGGAAGATCTTACTGCAGTGCATCACAACTGCTGTAAAGTAACCAAGATGTGATGGAAGCATGAATAAATGAGGAGGGGTCACTTGGAGACAAAATGGGTCCTTGTCTAAACAGGGAAAGATGTTTGTATCACACTGCTCATTAACAGGGTATACAAGGGTTTCATGTCCTGCAATAGTCACAGAGAATTTGTGAACTCTGGGCTGGACAGATCAAGCAGGGACAAGCACTTCCACTGATGAAGATAGCTATATGGCTGTGAATTCTTCTTTATGTTTTCCTTGGCCAATTCACCTATGTACAGCAATTTGCTCAGGCTCAGCTCTCTCAGGTCTTTCCAGTTGTGAATTTTAACAAGGCAATAAAGACAGAGGAGTGCTAAGATGTATAGTGACTGTAATAGCTATATAACAGATTACATAGTTGCCTTTTTATTTTAAATTATGAAACAGGTCCTTAAGAGAGCAAAACTTTCACTGGTTTGTTAGCAAACAACGCATTTGCGTATTTCTCTCAGTGACTATATTGCTTACTTAACGAAAACAGAATCTGGACTTTTGCTTCTAGTCAGGCATGAGTTAGTTGTAAAAATGAGCTTCATGATTCACTTTCAAAATAATAATTTCAACTAAAGACAGTAAATTGCCTTCAAGATTCAGCTTTGTACAAGACCTGGCATTTGGTAACTTGTCCTCCAGTTTTTCTTTGATCATAGTAACTGCCAAGTGGAGAACTCAGAGTGCCTTTAGATAAGCATGCTAACACACTCATGTTTTCTTCCAGATAACTTAAATTGTCCCTTAGGGGACAACCACTTCTGAAAAAAAAATAGTTCTTCTGACATCCAGCAGCTTCTAAATTTATAACAGTAGTTTAAAAACTAAAATAATTCTAATTGGTGCTGTCTTGACAGATGATATACAATAACATCTTACACTACAAGATGGAACACATACTACACAGAGGAATTTGAGCACTAAGCAGACCATGTCTAAAATGCTGTATTCAAAAATTATACATCTCCTGTCCCCTTAGCTTCAGAACTAGCTGTACGCTCTGAAGGCATGCCAGAAGTGATAGAGCATTAGAAAAACGACAGTCACAACAAAAACTCCCAGACCCAAAATCCATCCAAATGGATGGACACCAAGAACCCTGTGAACTACTTAGCTTTAACTTCCTTTTCATGAGTTTGAACTTGGAAGAGATAACCACAAAAGCTGCTTTTGTTGCTCTTTTCTACAGCAAAGAAAACATACCCCAGCTTCACCCTAGAGGATTTCTCTACAACATTTGGAACCGTTGGTCTTACACTCCTGACTTCATCCATGCACCTTAGCTTTGCTTTCCTTGGTTGGTGATGTGAAATATGGAATCATACTCTTCTGCATTCTCCCAGACCAGCAGATACTGTTTTGCACGTTCTGCATCATAATGTCAAGGTTGACTTCACAACTCAAATGTAACCATATATGAGTTCATGAGATGCAAAGACTAAGTATGGAGAATTACACTTCAAACAAGGATATTTTGGAATGCCATCAGCATGCATGTTTTCTGATCATAATTGCAGAAATACCCTTGAAAAGTGATATGAAGAGTACATATTTACTGTTTATCTACTGATATCTTGGATTCTATTCTGGGAACAATATGGAGATATGCAGACTGCCTATGCTTCTCTTAAAGGTTTCCATGACATGTACGAACATATCTAATTAGATTTATTTCTGTCATTTTTCACTTCACTAAAACACACTTTAATGCAGAAGTCTTTCAGGACACTGGCGTAGACACAGCACATGAACTTTTCTGCTGTGCTGGGGAACCCAGTTGTAAACAACAAAGTTTTACCATTCACTGAAAACGAGTTGTATGGTTGGATCTTCCACAAAGTGTTGCATGGGAATGAGGGAATTATGTTGTGAAAATGAAGAGGAGTTCAAGAAATTGAAGGGGCCAGACTCTGCTTTGGAGAGAGAGCAGATGATGATCCTTCTGGAGTGTAATTTGTTCCTGTCCTGCATATTTGTAAAATGAACTCACAATGTTTTGGACTGTATTCAGGCTGTAAACTGTAAGGTCCGTATTGGTAACATTTCTTATGCTCTGGACTATAATACGTGTCCCCCTGCCAGATGATATGAACATAGTCTAGCATCTGTGAAGAGAACCTCCTAGCTTAGACGCCTTCCAGTCTGCTGCCCAGTGACCTCCTTAAAGTATTGTGTGCCATACACAGAGAAAAGTGGTATCATCTATTGTGTACATCAAAAACATCTCTTAAGCTTCTCCACAGCTCATTTCCTTTTCTTACACCCCTCCTACTCCTGCTGTTCTTAGAGTCTCTGTACTGACCCACATATGCCTTGGGAACAACCCACTCAATCTCAAAACGTCCTACTCTACTTAGTAGTACGATCTGTTACTAATGCTGTGAACCAAGGAGACATTTTCTACAATTCTCTTGTACTTGCCTGGAACAGCTGCATTCTTATCTCCTGATCAGAGGTATAAACTGGGCACAGACTCAAAAGAAGACTAGATTTGAAAACTACTCTTAAGCCTTAATTTATGTAGAGTGGTCTGCAAGGTCGTTGTTTCCAAGCCAAAATGCAATTCCCTGATAGAGAGTAATTTATTAGGCTGTTCAAATATAATGAAAGAACTGGTTTCAAAAAGTCAAAGGTCACTTTTAATGCTTTTTTTCTCAGCATGGGCATAGCTAGTTATAAGCCTTACATGTTATAACACTTTATTTTAAAATTTAACATTTGTATGACAGTGGGGAGATGATAGAGGACAAGAAGATTGTAAAAAGATGTGCAAGTGGAAATACTTTGTCCTTTTTTTGTGGTTATTTGTTCCAACTGTGTTAAGCCTGCTGGATTCTACAGATTCAGCCATGCAGAATATTGCCCAAGAGATACATATCAAATTAGTTTGTTCATATTTTGTTTGGAGCTCTAGTTTGAAATGAATGAATATCCTTTGCCACCCCAAAATACCTCCCGTACATCTTTATCAAAATTCTCTAAAGGAATATAAAAAAAAAACCTTGGAAGATTTTAAAACCAGTAATATTCATCAGTGCCCCAACAAACCTTCACTGGGGTAGAGAAGGGGTGTAGATAGCAAGTTTCTTCATACAGAGCCAATGGAAAGTCATTGAACTATCTAGAAGGTAGTTTAGGACAGTTAAGTGGTCAGGACTGCTTAAAGCACCTGACGAAGATCATTTGGATCTGGCACATACTCAGGAAACCAAGGAATCCTCTTCTTAACTTGGTCCTCTAAGTTAGACAGTGTGCATTCCCCTTACTGGCTGTGACTGTGTTTCTTTATTACCTCCCAGCCCCCACGAACATCGGTCTCACACTGCCTCTTTGGTATCTCTTCCCACCACGTGTGCAGAGAATATTTATTCAGAGGGTTGAGGTAAAATATATCTGTGATTTAGCTGGTAGTAGACCACAAACAAGGAAACTGACAGCAGAAAGAGCCACTTTCTATGCCTGGGAGGTTTCATGAATATGGAAATGAGGATATTTGCATATTTCTCCTCCAGGAATTACTATAGGATGGAAAATGAACTGCTGACTCACTAAACTTAGCAAAATGCATTCTCATTTTAAAGTTAGGCCATCATAAGGCAGGAGAAGGTTTTGATTTCTCTTTTCACTACTTGAGGGTTTATTCTGCAGAGCTTAATAGCAAACATGAAATCCCGGGGTATTGCTGCCATTGTTTAACATGCTCATTTGAAAGACATGCATTTGAACAATATTCTCAATGATTAATACAGCCACATTATGCCTCCCTTGTCTTAGAGGATGCTGACATATTTTAATTAGGTTAACATTTTATGAAGGGGCTAGATCTGTAATAAATCATTACATGATACTTGCATTAGGTAGCAGTCAGTTATTTTTAGAGGTTAGAAAAATTTTATAGAGGTTTTTACTACACCAGAAGTTTTCTGAGGGTGAAAGGGAATATAATTCATTCTCCAAGAACACAGTGTAAATTCCATTTTGTTCCAGGCCCCAATACTGTGAGAAAAAATTAGATCCAAAACATTACCTACTGGACTCATACACATGTGACACAGGCAAGAGATTGCAGAGCACAGCTGAATGCTTCTGTCAGCAAAGTAAGTTTATTTCCAAGTACTGCCAAGAGATCAGCTACCTTAAGTTTTCTGTTCGCAGATAGCCAGGACAGGACAACTGCATTTTGGCATGTATGCATTGGTATTCAGAAAGGCAGCTTCCATTTATCTTAGTGCAATCAGGAGTCTCTTGGAATTTTGGATGTGAGTATGCTCACACAAACACCAAAACAGTGATGAGAATGTATATGTCTAACTTTAGAACCCTACATATACAGTTTTGGCCTCCACTTACCAGACAGCTTGCAGCAGTTTTAGATGGTATCACCATTTACATTTCTGTTCCTCCCCTTAAAAAAAAAAGGCCAACGCCTTTTTGAGGTTCATGCCGTGATAAAAAAGCACTAATAAAAAAATCTGTTCAAAATAACACCGCCAACGCAGAAAGATTTCCCTCTATCACGGCAATTTTCATTTCCATATATAAAGCCAAGTTCTGCTATTTTTATTCTGCTGCTGGGAAGCCATACTAGGCTTTAAGCAAGCAAATACCATGGTTCTGTGAGCCAGATTTTTTACACTAGTGTGGATCTGATGTGTCGAAATAACACCAAATCTATTCCTCCAATAGAAATGCCCTTCAGAAACATGGCCCAAGAAAGGCTGCAATTGAGTGTCTGTCTCTGGAAAACCCATCCTGCCTCTTGTGAATGTCATATTATGTTACTTGATTGTAAGAGAAAACAAAATTTATTGAATATTGAGCAACAACCATTTTGCCAAAAATTATTTCGAAGACAATTTAGACCTTGTTAGCATATAGCGCCGAAAAAAATGTGTCTAAAATTCCCTTTCTTATTTTCTGTTTTTTCTATAGTGCTCCTCTGTCATAAGTGACTGATCTCTGAGGACTTATTGGAGTTGAGCTATTTATGAACAACTGAAAGTGGGGAAATAGCATTCACTGAGCATATGCTGCTCTGTTCTAGCACTGTGAATGATGTACAAGAACACAACACCCAAGCTGCTTATGCTGACCCACCTTATTCCGGATTTTTATTTATTTACATGACGCGAAGATCTATCAATTCTTCAGAAAATGTTTGGGATTATAGTTAGGGAAATGCTTTTATGAAAGGATTTCTCTAGGCTCTGGTTCACACTTTGCGTTTTCCAAAGTCATAAAAATCTGAACTAAAGGTATCTGAAAATGCAAAAAATATTTATCACTTTTTAAAGATGCTGTTATAATACCTCTTTATAAAACTAAATTTCACCATAGTGCTCAGCTGTCATTGGTTTGTATTTTTATATAAGAATATCAGTTTAAGAATATTTTCCCAGATATGCCTGGTACGGAGGCTGTCAGACTATATTATGACTGTAAGAGTTTGACTTTCATCCTGTTTCACACTGTAGGACATCATTGTCTTGAAGGCAAAATCTAGTTTCATTGGAGTAAATGTAGAGACCTGAACACAAGGACAAAGATTTCAAAAAGGGCTGCATTCCTGTAATTCTGTAAGCCAGTATGGACAGCCAAAGGGGAAGACTGTGCATGACTATATGTCTGTCTCACTGAACAGATGATTTGCTGTGTTGTGAATCATAATATTAAGAGTTTCAAAAGGCAGTTTGACAGTCACAAATTCTCAAGACACCATGGCCAGGGCTCTGCCTGAGTAAGGTGCACCCCATCACTGTGATATAAACACAACATTTTTGCTCTGTGACTCTTTGGGATCTTGTAGGCATTTTCTGTAATATTCCCATGAATTTTTAACCAATGGAAAGAGGTATCAAGGAAAAAACTTTTTCAGATTGTTTTGTTACCTAGGAAGGTAAATTCATATAGGTTGTGTGATACACACCCAATGTGGATGCCTGTGCTTGTTCTGCAACTGGAATTACTGCAAGTGTACACACCACAACTCCCTTGCCCCTTTCTGTGAAATGTCTAACCCATTCCAGTACCCTCACTCCTTAGCCTTCTTGGGCTGTGGGAGTCAGGACACTTACATGTTGCTAGTGATTCTTCCCATTCTTGATTGGTTTTGTGACTTTGAACAAAACCTCTGTTTCTCTTCTCTCCTCTTCCCCATTTAAAAAAACAAATACAGGATGAGCTTTATTTGCTACCTGCCTGCATGGAATATGTTGGCTTCTGCAGCTAGATGCCCGTGGTTGGAAAATTATATAAGCATAGAATGGTTTAGGCTGGAAGGGATCTTTAAATGTCAGCTACTCCAACCCCCCTGCAATGAGCAGGAACATCTTCAGCTAGATCAGGTTGCTCAAAGCCCCATCCAGCCTGAACTTTAATGTTCAGATATTGGGCATCTACCACCTCTCTGGGCAACCTGTTCCAATGTTTCACCACCCTCATCATAACAAAATTCTTCCTTAAATACAGTCTGAACCTACATTCTTTTAGTTTAAAACCATTACCCCTTGTCCTATTGCTACAAAATCTGTGAATGGAATTTGAATCCTTGAGGTTCTAATACTGAAACTATCAAATTATTTTATATGCAACACCAGTATCCTTAGTTGGTGAAGTCTTAATGTTTAATAGAGTTGAATAGTGTAAATCATACAATTAAATTAAGGCTAGCCAAGGAAAAGTGCTCAACACAGCATCAACTCAGCGGAAGTGGACAGTAGTTTTGAAAAAGTCACTCACCATCAAGAAAACCCTCTTCCACATTCTCCACTTAGCCTTGGCTGATATCACATGAAACTGTGACCTTCACTGAGGTAGTTCCACATTCATGATAGAAAAAAACTGAAACGGCAAGCAAGCTCGAAGGTCATGACTCGTAACACCCACATTCTTTCTACTGTGTATAATCCCTTCTGCAATGATGACAAAAAATATTAAGACCCACTCTTTGGCTCCGTAGCCACTAATTTTGGTATTTTTCTTTGGCATCTGAATTCTCCGTGAGCTTTATTGTGACTGTGCTCAGCCTCACAAAGTTTAAAGGCATTTTCAATTTTTAAAGGAAAAAAAAAATCCAAAACAAATGCAAGTTTCTCGCCAGGCGGATTTTTCCCCACCGAGTTCCCACAGCTCTAATTCTAAATACTGCAATATTTCCCTGAAGAAATGTTATGGATTATTTTATTAAACCACTTCAAAAGTGATGATGAATGTTGCCAGCCATCCTCACCACCCTATAGAGAATTTTGCACTGCCATCATCTATCGCTCTCCTGCAATGACTCTTTGGCTGCAGCGTGCTGTGACAGGGTTCAGATCCCCTAGCTTTTCTCCTTCACTCTGTGCTTGTCATGCAGACTTAGCAGCTTTTCCAACACACACTGTGGATGTGAAACCCTGCTTTTCACCATGTAGGTGGCCCTGGCTTTACAGCAGTCTGTCCCAAACATATGGTCCTAAGCAAATAACTTTGTTACGGCAACAGCACTTTTTGAAACTGAAACTGATGGCCTAAATGTCTTGGCTTGAGTCTAATGAACATGCTAACCCTCTTGTACACTCCAAAACTAAAGAGTTTATTTGTCCAAGCACTATGGAGGTCAAAGGTAAAATTAACTAATCCTTGGAGAACTAACCCTTAAAAGACTTCTATTGCTTGTTCTGTAAACTTCTCCTCCCCCACTCCAGAAAAACCCACAAGTATTCTGTCTTCATTAGGACAGCCATATAAAATGCTCACTATCCTAGAAGGCACTGGGTGAATTCTCAAAAACTAAGGGAGATGAATATTTGTGTGCTATTGCAGCAGCCTCACAGAGCAGTGGCTTCTTCAAGCAAAAGAAAACAACTTCAGTTGCAGTGAACGTAAGGCTAGGCCATGGGAATCTTTAACTGCCTGGAAAGCAGAAAAACTAAACTGTTTGAAGCCAACCAAATTCCTGCTAAAAATTAAAAAAAAAAAAAATCTATGCTATAAAAACAACTCTTGAAAGTCTGGGAAGTACAGTAAAGGCAGTAGTCCCCCCTTCCCACTCCTGGGGCTCTCCTGCAATGCCCTGGTTTCCCAGTTAGAGCCCCCATGTCTCCAGATATTGACAGCCTCCGAAAACCTGTCTCGTAGGTCTGCATGAGTGTATCTAATACTATCTGGGTTTTGCAATGTTCAACTGAGCCTTTGGGCCTCTATTAAAGTGCAGTGGTAAGCATCAGATTCAAATACTCTGTCAAGGAGTTTTTACCTGCTTCTGCTTTGGCATATTCTGCCCACAATTCCCAAACAGATTCAAACGTCAATGTTCCCTGAATGCAACAGTGGACAGCAAACCAGGAATACACATGCTCCTTTTAAACAGCGGGTCCTGAAGAAAGCTCCTTCCTGCCCATCTCTCCCCACTAAGAACACAGAGAGAGCACAGATCTGCTGTGAGAACGAGGTGTGAGCATAATTTCTGTCACCGTTCTCCAAAGAACTGATCACATTTTCTGTCTGGCTGCCTATTGAGGGCTGGAGACTCCTATTTCCCTGTCAGAGAATCAAACGTTTCCTTCTTAGGTGAAAAATATCAGAAGGTATGACTCTAAATGGCATCATCTCAAAGGAAAATTGCAGAATAGCAGAGGTAAATCGGTATACCTGTACTCTCAAGAGAGTGATAAACGTTGTTATCCATGATGGAAGCTTCTTGTCGCCCCAGCAATGAAAAATAGGATCTTTTTTCTATTAACAGACTATTTACCCGTGCTTGACCTTTAATTTATTAATTAATTTATTAACTAATCATTATCCCATCTTCGAAGATCATGATAATATGCTTTGACCCCAAAAGTGGAAATAATACTAACTTCCTGAAGGAGCTTCTTATACTGTATACATATTATATTTGTATGAACATGCATATATATAGAATACAGAATCCAAGTCCCACCCTTCTATCATAAACCTGAAGTGGAGTGAAACTGAGGTTTTGAAAATTAACTGGGAAAAGTTAGAGTTACTGTTAGCAGAGAAAATCATAATGGAGTTTATGTAGTCAAAGGCAATCTGGATTCTTAATACTAGAGAAAAAAAGCTGTAAAAGCTATTGGACACAAATGCTATGACACACAAACCAGAGGCTTTGCAAAAAACTGTGGAGATATGTTCAGCCTGTATTTTTTTCAGCCCCTCAGGATTGTGTCTAACCATCTTATTTTTAAATGTTTAGACAAAAACCATTATACAGACACAGGACAGTCTGTCTGCTTGAAGGAGTTTCAACTGTGTCAGAAGGTGGCACCTCATACTCAGAAACCTTATGATACCTCTGCCATGTTTCCAAGACAGTTATGGGTAAGGATCATCAGCAAAACCAATCACTTTCTTCAGTCCTTTGGAACCTTTTTCATCTTTAATTTGGAGACGGATTGAATTTTCAACTCAGATATCTTAAACAAGCCACTAGCAAAGGTATACACCCTTGTCTTAGATGATGCAGGCAGAGTGGGTGGAAACCTGGTATGTAACATAAATATAACCCTAATTTCTTGATCAAGACAGTAGTGTGTTATGTTCACCGCAAACGTTTCTTCACCTTTATTAGTAGCTAAGCAGGCAGTTTGACCGACCACCATATTGAAATGTGTTACTGATCTCACAGAAAGGTCCATGAAGTTTGGAATTACACCATCCATTCATATAACTTTGATTAGCTTCCTGATACTGAATATAATGCAGTTTCAGAATGATATGAGCGCTTTGAAAATGTTCAAATTGTGTTATGCAACATAAAACATGATTCTGCAGTTGGCTGTGCATGTTCCTTGTCGAATTTTTTCTATATCTCATGGGTACCACATAAGGTCAATCATTTCTATGGCTCGACTGATGTTGTGGAAAAGATGAATGTATACTTTTGTCCACATTTTATGTCTGCTCTCTGGTTAAGTGCAGACAGAAGGTAACACTAGATCATCATTTGAAAACCACTACTGTGGAGTGATTGATCCAATCCCACAACGCTGGCAGTTATTGCGAATGGGGTTTTCTGTATAAGGCACACATAGAATTTCTAAATAGTTCCTTGTTACCACTGTTCTGCATGGTATTGGAAAGCAAGAATTCATTATAAAAAGGGAGAGAAGGAAATAACTCATACTTTGGAGAAATCTGGTTTTAAACAGATTAGGCCTCTAACCCATTTTCCTCCCTTCATTCTGTAGCTCCTTATCCCATTACCATTCTCATATTTCAGCACTCCTCACCCTTCACATCACCTGTCTCACAGATCCATCCTTCACCAGTTTGCCACTTGGAGGAGCCTGCCTACTTCTGCACTCAGGTTTACATTTTCAGACCTGCCCATTGCAGTGGTTTGGTTGCTAGCCCTAGCACTGTCTAGTGATCTAGCAGCTTTTTAGAAATTTGAAGGTTCAAACGCCAACATGTAAACAGAGAGCATCCCTCTAGTGCTTATGCTGTGAAGCTCAGTGAGGCCCATGTCAGTCATGCTGTCTGCAACACAGATCTCACTTACTCACATATCAATCAGCTGTTTTGGAACAGCAAAGAGACCGTTTTGGAGAGGACCTATCAACAAAACTGACTGGAAGAGCCGATAAAAAGAGATGGAAAATTCCACATGAGTTTTTGTTGAAATTTCATTTTCAGCTAATCTTTCAAAATGTAGTAAAAAAGTAATTGCGCAAGCACAGTATGTACAAACTTTTCAGCCAGTTCTAAACAGGTTCTCACAGGACAGGTATTTGCCTTATACCTGCAGGAAATATTTCTGTTCTAAGTGTGTTTCTATCTACTTTGCCGATGGTGTAGAACTAAAAATAGTTATCAAAGTTTGTTAAGGTAAAATGAATTGCTTCAGCCTTACCCTTGAGAGCTCACATGCAGCAGAATTAACCACTTTTTGTTCTTTTCCCAGTAGAAGTCATTCAGTTACCTCTCCACTGTTCATTCACTAGACAATTCCATACAAAAAACCCCACCTTTGTAAAGAGACCTCACTTACACTATCTTGATCTTTGAGGTGAAGTCTTACAACAACATGAAGAAGCTGAAGAGACCCATTTATACAAAAGCATACGTAATTTTAAACTAAACTCTTAAACTATTATTCTGTCTGAAAACTGAGGCTACATCTTAACCATTGACAGCAGCATTGTCTGGAGTCACCAAAGCCAATGTTAAAAATGATACTAGAGATAGCAAAAGCAGCCTAATTTCAAGACCAGTTTCATTTGGACCAAGGTTATAAATGAGTCAGCACTGAACATCATATTCTTGCCATGAACATGCTTGGTTCACAAGTATCTGTCAAAGAACATTTTACATACAATACAGTGTAATTAGCTGAGATTATCTTAATGTAAACAATTTTGATGTGACCATGATTTCCTCTCATGTCACTCCGTTTTTTCCTCTGCCTTGGTTTTCAGCCTTGACACAGAATCAGAGCAAGAAACATTCTCACTGGTGTAAATGTATAGTCAGTGGCACTTCAGACCACTGTAATTTTCTGCTTTCAAGAGCCTCACATTTCAAGACCTCTATTTTCTAATGGAAGATCTCCAAACACTTTCCCATTCAATAAAACATGCTTCAACAAAGAATGGAGCACAGTCTGAGCCAGCTTTCAATCATTTTTGCTTGTAATTGTTTAAGAAATTATCATGTGGTAAACATTAAGCATCCACTTTTGCTCTTAAAATCAAACCAAATCATCTTGAAGACATTTTCTTGGCTCAAGAAAGTTTAGGCCACCAAGTGTGTTCTGGGTTAGAAGCACAGACTATAAAATGACCTTTAATTTGGCAGGGTTGGTAAAGGCCAACACCATTAAAAAATACAGCCCATCAAGCATTTTTCTTGTATTAATTCTCTGGCAAAAGAATAACTGTATTACTCAGAACTGAACTAATCTCGTGTTTATTAGATTTGATTTCAGACTCAAGTATACATTAATAGTGAAACTTCATTGAAGAACTTAATCTTGGAGAGACATTTAAGGATATACTATCTGAAATAAATGAAAAAATACCAAGGAATCATACATTTAGAAAAAAGTCTGAATTCAATAGTCCTAAAACTGTCTGCAATATTGCAAAATATTTTTCTTGGGAAAATGGAAGCACACTCCTACACCTTGAGCTCTTAGAAGGTGAGACATAGGTTCAAATGATTCAACTGAGAACAGAACAGGGAAGGGAGTCCCAGCTTCAACTTGTCAAAATTAAAAGAGCTCTTGAGTTCATTCACTTTTGCATTGAAAGTTGGGTCTTTTCCATTCAAATCAAATCTTTTTTCCTAATAATGTTTAAATGAGATTATATGGTTTGTCAGCTTTATAATTCTTGTAGCTTTCTTGCTAATCTCTAAAATATTTGAAAGATTTCTGTGATAGTGCGAAGGACTTTAAAAAAGGAGGGCTGCTACAGTAGCCAAATATGGATCCAAGACAAATGGCGGGGCAATGTGATTAAACACAGTATGATTCGCAAACACTTTTATGGAATAATAATAATGGAAGTGATCTCTCTATGGGACTTTAAAAATATTTATCTGGTATCTGAGTTTCACATGTGGGCAATGAGCTATTGCAAATTTGCCGCAGCCTCAACACGGACAACATTGCCAGAAGACCCTTCCCTCCATAATTTCATATGGAAATGAATTTAAGAATATTAATTTTTCAAATCCTTTTCGAACTTTCTCGGTTCAGGAAATAAATTCTTACAGATAAACATTTGCAAAGTATCTTATTAAGACAGGGAAACTGAGAGATCAAATAAAAATGTGCACCCTCCTACAAAGTAATTGCCACAGCCTGATTTTTAAGTTTCTATCCCATACAGCCAACTACAGTCTTGGTTCAATTCCTATCATAAGAAACATCTTATTGTGTCAGATCAATGATCCACTTACATCCAATATTCTCCCTCTGACAGTGACAATAGGACATGCCATTTAGAAAGAATATATGAGCCTAATTGCTGCCAGTGGTCCATTCTCTCATACTTCCTCAGTAGTATGACTAGGGATATTACAGGGAACTTCCTTTCAGACCTATTGTCCAGGATTTTCTCTTATCTCTTTATAGACCTTAAAAAAAAAAAAAATCTCTTCTAGGTCAGGCTTTATAATGCATGTGTCATTACAGACCTGTTTTTAGACAACCTTACATACATATATATGTATGCATATTTTTATATACATACGTACAATTGTGTGTGTAGTACAGTCTGAAGAGGCCTCAACAGTATCTGCATCTCTAAGAATGAGATATCAGAAAAACAAACAATTTGTTCTTTCACCATTTTCCATTTTAAGTACCATACTATTTAAAGCAGAGACAGCAGGAATTGTTTAAAAGATGTATTCACAGATACTGTTGCCTCCAGCAAGATATCAATCACTTTTAGGATAATAAAAGGGAATGTGTCACAACTGGCAGTTCTTCATCTGAACGTCTTTGAAATGAGATCTGAAACTGTGTTGCTGCTTTAGTGGTTGCAACTCCCAACTTGACAAGGCAGCTGAAAATAAAAGCTGAAAGAGCAGTGATTAGTGCATGCTCTCCTTTTATCAATGTATTTTCAAGGTCACTGAAATGTTTACAAGTGTGCCTTTCTTATTTCTTGAACTGAAAAGTCCATCTCCAAAGCTATCCCACACACTTAGAGGTTTGTCACTGAGGAAAAATATAGAGAGGAAATAAAATGTTAAGTGGCGAACTAAGAGAGATACAGAGTTTCCATATCTAACAGAATTTTTGCCTGGGAACATGTAAAATCTATTGCAAATTTTCTTCTACTTCGCATGAATAGTCTTGTTTCAAAATGAAAAGATGTCTTGGCACTGCAAGATGTTTCCTTAGACTTCCCTATTTAGTACTCAAAATTTTTTTTTATTTTTTTTTTTTTTCAGCAGAACTGTGTTTTGATGGGAGGAAACACTAATAGCCCTACAGCAAGTTTCTCTTGCAATAAATAGCCCTACAGCAAGTTTCTCTTGCAATAGTTTTACTAACTATATAGCTACCTTGAAAGCTGTACTTAGAAAGGGCACTAGAAAAGAAAACCAGCCTCACTACAGAGAAACTGGTCAGGAGCTCCACAAGAAGGTTTGCTGAGGAATACACATGAACAGGCAGAAAAAACATTAGAAGTCTCATTAAAAAAGGAGAAGATTCAGGAGTTAGAAAAAACCCAGAGCCCCAAATTACCAACATCCTTATTCCCAGAAAGCATCAAGAGTTTATTAATCTTACTACTCTGTTCAAGGCAGGTGACCTTTGCTTCTCAAGGTGAAGTTAGCTATTACAACTGAATCAAATGGCTTTCCACCACCAAAACCAGAAAACTCCTTTTGTCACCACTTTACTGCCTAGTTCAAACCAAATGTTCCTGCTCCTTCCCTGGCATGCACTGTTGCACATGTGAGCTTTTATGATGAGTCAGTTCAGCTTGCTAACATGTCAGAAAGTTAATCCAATGCAAAGAGAGTGAAGTGTTTTCTGCTGTGCAAGCTAGGTGAGTTTACAGTGTGGCCAACCATATGCCAAGATCTGTGCAAAGACAAGGATAGTGAGGAGTGAGGGGAATGGGAAACAGGGAAGGACATTTGCATCTTCACAGCAAGGAGCCATGAAGTTGGGCCAGCTGTAACACCTAATCACCTCCCCGGTTACTTTGACTCTGGAGTTATGTATTTTGGTAAGGCCAGACCAAAGTGTATAAAAGTCATACATCACTTCCTCTACAGTGACCTAAAATTACAATCTAGGCTAAAAAATAAAGAGATTTTAAAATAATGCATTCTTTTATTTGCCTTCTGTGAATGTGCGTTTCATTCTACAGGGTTTTTTTGTTTGTTTTTTTTTTTTTCTACCACTACGAAATGAGCTAATAAAAACACAAAACAAAACACAGGCAATATTTTCACAAGCCTTAAGAAACCAGAGATTTTGTTGAATTCTTTTTGTTTTTTAGGATCAGACGAGTTTCATGAGACTTATGATAAAATACATAGTTTACGAGAATGCTCTTTCTGCTCTACACTGTTTTCCGTCAGAAGAAGCATTCTAAATTTTTTTTAATGCCCTTACCCAATTACATCAGGCTGAAGAAAGTTTTACCTCCTGTTATCATTTGGCCAGAACAGATGCTTTTACAGAAAGCAGTTCAAAAGAGTGGGGATAAGGGCTTGGGTTTTTCTCTCTTTCTTACTTTTCATTTTCCCTCTCTTCTGCACAGCAAGCCTCATAAAAGTCGTAGAATCATGGAATACCAGGTTGGAAGGGACCTCAAGGATCTTCTGGTCCAACCTAAGTCACATTAGTATACAAGCATACATTAATATACAGTTATGATGAATATAGAATAGAATTGCTCCTGATTTATAGTAAACAAATGAAAATGAAGGCTATATATTTCAGTGGAAATCAAATACAAGTATGTTTTTCTTTTTAGATTATCTTTTTTTATAGCCTAGCCTCCATATGGTGAACAATTGTTTGCTAGGCTAAACTGATATTAGAGAACAGCACTAGTTTTTAATTACATCTTTGAACACAGTGTATTGAAGTGGAGGAAATGAGTTAAAACTAAAAATTACTTATTGGATGAAGCATTTAGTACGAGACTGCAGACAATTACAAGAATGTCTGCTTCTGTACTGAATTGCTCCATTATCTCAGTGGCAGAGAGATGGTCTGAGGAGAGAGACAGCAGCAGTTGTGTCTCACAGCACACTTTCCTCTTTAATTAGTGAGATATCAAGCACAATTGAGGCGTGCTTTTTCAGTGACTTTACCCTAACTGAACCCTTGGTACTAGCAGTTAAGAATCTTTACCACTGAACACAACATATTTTGCATTGTAATTTACTAAATGGAAAATGTATTTTAGAGCCAAGGGTTTAATAACCTTGGAGTTTCTAGATTAAGTTTCATGTAGACACTCAGATGGATAATGAAACTGAAGCTTAATTGTATTTTTATTGTTTTCTGCATGTAAAATCTAGCTTTTAAAGTGTTTATTTTCAAATCCATAGATTTGAATTTCTGTATTTGTAATTACTTGAACACCTCTAGCTCTCAAAATCTGAGGCTGATTCAACAGTTAAGTTAAAGAATATAAGATAGGATCTGTGTAGCTGCAGACAGTAATACCGTACTATCTTGTTCATACAGTTGTTAAAGCTCCATTTCAAAATTGGAAAATAAATTATCCCCACTCCTTCTGTAGAAGGCTATTTTAGAAACAATGTCTAAAATCACTTTTATTTCCTGGCCACATTTATTCACATCCAGTTCTTAAGTCACATAATTTCAGATTAAATTTGATTTCCTAATTCCATTTCATAAGTAGTGAAGACACACGAGCACATACACAAAGTAAATTTCAATAGCGCTAGAGACAAAAGCTTAAACAACCAGGAACATCCCTTAAAGAACAAAACATACATTTAAAGAATCAATACACACAGCAAATATAGGACATGAAGACAAGCAGTCAACAATTCAATAATTTCATTTTTCTTCCAGCTATTCATAGTAATTTTAGGAATGACCGAGTGAAACTAATCTTAGTCACCAGATGAAACTCTTTAAATTAACGTAAAAGTGAGAAAATTCTCTTTGTTACAGAAAAATACAGTTTTGAAAACATTTCCTGCTATATTTTAGACATATGGCTGGTAGACACATGTGTGTAGAGGGATGTCTGAAGCAGAGATGTTATTCAAACCCTTTTGAATGTCACAGGGAGCAGGATGGGTCTGGATTATAGGTTTTCTTCCTCCTCAAGTGGCCTCACACAGCACATCCTTTCCCCTGCTTGACACAGGTAAGGTGCTTTATCCAACCCAGGGAAAAAGCATTTATATCGCTGGGAATAAGACCAAGCTTCTCCCAGTTGTCTTCTGTTTCAGAATAGGTCAGGAAAGAGAAGATTAAGAAATTGTTTATCATAATGAACTGGAAGCAGTATATCACTCCCTCCTCCAGGAGTGATTAATGGGCTCTGCTGACCTTGCCATGCACACACGGAGGCACAACTGATCTCATCAGCCCTGCGGCACACACTCCCAGGGCATTGCGCAGGCAAGCATGACAGGGTCATTGCTCTCCTCCTTCCCCAAGGCCTGAGTTGTTGACCCTTCCTGTGGTTTGTTTTTTGGTTTTTTGTTTGTTTGTTTTTTTTTTTTTTAACATTAGACAGTCTTTCTCTGCTTTCCAGTGGCTCAGGGAAGGAGAAATCCCCTTTTTCAATAGTTCCTGACATCCTAAGCAACCTGGGCTCAAAGTCAGGGTGGACAAGGTTTCACCACTTCATTTTTCCTCTCTTAGTAAGACACTGAGATGAGGACTAGTTCCCAGCATGCCTTCTTCAGGGAGGCTCAAGGGTTACAGCTCTGCTTTCTGCTCATTGTACATTTGAGAGAAGGAGAGTAGCTGATAAGCAGGGATGCAGACCTTTACATGGTGCTATAAAAGAAATAAGCAAGCTAAAAATCACACTAACTAAAAAAATTGTGAAAGTTTTTCCTTTTTTTTTTTTCCATTTCTTATACACTGACTCAGTTTGCCCAGCTCTGCTCATGTCCTTCCCTTTTAGAGATTATTTGTAGAGTTAAGGAAATTAAAAGGAGGTAGAGATGGAATTTCCCTTTCTTAAAAGATCATAATTTGGCTAATTATAGAAGCTACCATTTGGGCAAAGGAACGCCACCTTCCAGAGAGATTTTATAATACATATCTATTCCAAACATCAACTTTAAGCTGCCATTGAAACAAAACAAAATAAAACCCAACAAAACCAAACAACTTCATTACTTTTTAAATTATGTTTTTTCTGATCAGATATCTTTCTAATACCTGCAAGCTGGTGAGAAATCCGGTGGGAAAAAACCATGCAGCAGCAGCAACAGTTCTGCTGAGCAGGGAAGTGTATTACAGCAATATAAAGCAAAGAAAGTACTTAACCAACATTACCCAATGCTAGGGGCTTGCCAGGGTACCGTTTCACGTACTGCTGCTTGTAGGCCTACTCTTCTACTCTGGATAACTCCAGGGTTGGAAATTTGACCCAAATCTGTTAATTGTTCTCTGGAAACCAGAGAGAGCCCTTAAGCAGTAGCCAGCACTTCTACATATCAATGTAACAAACATGATTGGAGCTCTAACTAGAACAAGCGATAATTTTATTTCCATACAATACATCCCTAATAGATTTGAGGATTACTTTCTCATAGCTGTTGCTGTACCAGTAAATCTGCCAAACACTGAAAAAAATAATATTTCGTATCCCAAAGAATCACAAGGTCATTGCTATATATTAGTAACAGTACAATTTGGAAACTTTTTATTTGCCATCTCTTCGTGCCATGCAAATATGATTCCAAGTTTTATTTTAAAATCATAAAGGCTAATATTTCCCTCATTAAAAGTAAATGCTGAGTTCCTCACACAACAAATCCCATGACTCTGGAAACCAATGGGGCTTTAAGGAAATCCACATTGAACATCAACAGAATAGTGAGTGTGGGACACACTGCTAAAGTGACTCACAGGAGAAATATTGCTGAGGTCAGTTTTGTCTCTCATCTTGGCTTTGTCCTGACAAGCTCCAATTCACTTCTCTACCTCAGTTTATCTGACTGGAGAAGATAGTCTGAGACTCTGATAAAAACTAATGCGGACAATGCAAAATGTCGGCAATGAACTTGGCACATCCCAGAGAAATAAAACAATATGAAACCTCCTCAAAGTCAAAACATTCTATCAACATACAGAGAACTCAGTAAACACCAGATACAATGCAGGAACCGTACAGTGGCATAGTTTTTAATGATCTCAGAAAAAAATAATTAAGGAAGAGCATGGTACATGACCTAGGATTATTAAAAATAATTGAAAATACAGCAAAAACTGCTTCTTCCTATTCCAGGCCTCACTGTGTGTGTCATTCTCCAACTTCAGCCAGGAAGCTGTGTAATAGGTTGGAGTGTCTGCAACCAGCCCTGTCGACATGCCTGTAGATATCATGACTGTAACTAGGTGAAATGGGGATAGAACGCAGTTTTTTCCATTCTACTCAGTTTTCACATAAAACTAAAAAGTAGACTGGATTTTGTCCATACAGATTAAACTAGAATAACTCTGAGATCATTTCATTCCCTGGTGTCATATTAAAAAAAAAAAAAAAAATCCTCTTGCATACACTTCTAAGAAAACTTTGACCTTGCTTCGGTGTGTTTCTTATTGGTATCTGGGTAAACTTTCCTGTGACAGATATAAATGTGGTTAATGAGATTTTAAAACATGGGTTTGGGTAGTTCGTTTAATTACATTACACTGGCTTAAAGTGACCTTTAAAGGTCGCTCCCTACTTACTCGTTCCTTTGCAACTACTTGAGAGCTATCCACCATTTTAAAAAAGAAAAAACCTGAATAATAATGAGGAAATAATGGTCCTTGTCCCTTGCCTAATGAGCATCACAATAGGATTTCAGACTTTAGTATCCCTTACTGAAGGAGTAAAACTGACAGGTAAGGAGAGAGAGGCTTTACTAGAGGTCTCCATTAAGAAAGAACAAAAAGTTTTACTCATCAATATCTGCAGCCAGATTTGGTGGGTTTTCTTCTCATTAACATTTAGAAACATCTTTGCTCTCAGTGTTAGAGCCCAGAAGGTTAAAAATTACTGATCAGGCAGGCCTAACTACTTGCTTAATTAACTTTATTTATTTTTGCTATTTAATCTGTCTTCAAGAGCGCGAAAAAAGTTAAAGCCTGGCTTTCACTGGAGCACTCAGCAGTTCTCAGGCATGAGGGGTGACAGTTCTGCTGTACTTTCTCATCCTTTTCAACAGCCCTGGTATCCAGACTCATGCAGATTACAATGGGTCCCCTGTCACCCTGAGATATACGGAATATAGGGGAAAACACATAAGAAATAATGACAACAGCAGTAAGACATTTTTGTGGTCTTTCCTTTTGTATGGTTAGAAAGGTTCATGCGGGTTGCCCCGAACACCAGGCTAGGTATACTCCTACACAAGAGAGGATCAAGGAACAAGCTCGAGTACTGTATTCATGAAGGTGCATCCTGCTGCTTATCATAGTAATTAACAGGATTTTGGCCCATGCTATCAGTCACCAAGGAAACGCCCAGGAAAGGTTCGGAGGACAGCATCCAAACAGGGGCTGGACAGGGATAATTTCCAATAAATGGTATGGACAGGACTGAAAGAGGTTTTTCTTCTCTAAAACAGTCCTGC
This sequence comes from Leptosomus discolor, assembly GCF_034619465.1. Classification (NCBI taxonomy): domain Eukaryota; kingdom Metazoa; phylum Chordata; class Aves; order Leptosomiformes; family Leptosomidae; genus Leptosomus; species Leptosomus discolor. Next base: position 78,536,336 of record NC_141419.1, read on the forward strand.
AACATTATCTGAGCCCCAGGGAGCATTGCAGTGAATCACAGGATGGTAATTTTCCTCATTGATTTGCCTTGCCCTGGACTGCAATAAAGGTATATAGCAGTCTGGGCACCTTTGACTCTGAGTCAGACAAATTGTTAATTGAAGAGTGCATAACCTTTAAAAATAATCTACTTCAAGTGATGAAGTAATTCACGGGGAGTTATTTTTCTCTCCAGAACATCAGTCATCCTAAATACAATTAGGGGCAATGCTTCATCACTTCCTTCCTACCATTTTTCTCCACATCTTTCATCATCTGAGCTTGAGACTGGTAGACTAATGGACAGTGCATGTGTAGGAGAACAGTCAATCTGTCTGAGCCACTGAGCTACAGATTGGGTTATTTGCTTTTCTTCTCTTAAAAGCAGATGAACAGATTCCACCTTTTTTATGACAGCAACTCCCATTAGCCTTAGTGGTATTTAGATCCATTTGCATCAGGACTGAATTTAATATGCAAAGATATATCATCTGCGTTTGATTAGCTGTTGATGATTTGTTGACTCCACTGAGTACCCTTGCTGGGTTTATTCTTTCCTGCTGTGTTTTCTGGATGCCTTTCACTTAGCAATTGCATAAACATGCTTTACTGAACAATTTGTATAGATCATCATTATCCAAATTTACTGCAAGTGGGATATCGTAAGTGGCTAATAGAATCAAATCTTTCATAGATGTTTCATTCAGCCTCATAGACTTCACTTCATTAAAAATAGCAGACATGAGCAAATACAAAAGTTTATGTCCTCACAAAAATGCATGATAACATAAAAACATGGAGACTATTAGGCTGAATGAACTGATCAGAAGAGGATCCTTCATTAGGATTGTAATAAAAAATAAATGTGACAGTACTTCCCTTGCCAGAGAAAAGCTGTTACCCCTCAGCCAAGCCAATGAAATAGATCGTGCCATTGCTCATCTACCATAGGGAAAAGTTGCACTTAAATAATTTCTCTTAGTCTGGACTTTTCCTGCTTTTCTGGCTATATTGCATGTTCTGTACCAGAGGTCTCACATGTCTCCTCATCTCAACATTCTCTGATTCTTTGCTCTTACACTTTGTAATTAGTACCTATCACTTGGTGTTCCACATGGCACTTGCAACAGTTACAGGTTGCACCCCTGTCTTTGGTAAGAGGGAACATTTTTGAGGAATAAGTTAGGAGGCTTCTTTTAAATACTTATTCTTCATTAATAATTAATTTTTATACGTAATTACTGACAAGGCCTCTCATTCTTAAAAAGTTTTTTGTTCATAGCCTGTGATACATCTGACATAAAATGCCAAAATCAAGGCATTTATCAATAATCAATTTATGCTACTTCAGCAAAGGATCAAAGCTTCTTTTTTTATGCCTTAAAACTAATTAACCAGTTCTAATCCAATGTCAAAAAAGAGATACTGTAAATACAGAAAGAGCTTTGCAGCAAGCCAGCGTTTTATGGAAATGGCCACCTATTTTGCAATAAATTATACTATTTCTAATATAATATATATATTATATATAACTGTCATTTCTGCAGTGCAAGAGCCTAATTTACCTGGAGGTAAATGTAAATTAATTTTCTTTTCCTGGAAAACATTTTGGATTTCTATCATGTATGTCCTGTGCTATCTTTTCTTCTGCATGATGAAATTAAGACATTTGGAAGCTTTTCATGAACATGACAGAAGCAGTGCATCCAGCCAAAGGAGGCAAGTTCTTTTGGACAATAACCTAGCCATGAATACCCTCATCTGGCAGACAGAGAATGAAGCCAAGATATGGCTTTGTCTGATCCTATGGGCCAAATTTCTGAAGAAAATCCCAAAGTGGACCACAGTAGGCCAGCTGTGCCTACCAGAGCTGTTCATTAACTAACCACTGAGAGAAAGAATGATTCAATATGCCAAAGGTAGATTTTCCTGCAACAGAGTGACCAGATCTCTGCTTCAAGAGATGCCTCATAATTCAAATGCAGAAAAGAACAAAGAAATTGCTCTTACAATCCTGTACCTTAGTGTAGTAATCTCCATCCTAGAAAGATGATGACTGTAGTTTCTATGCCAGATAAACAAGCAGCTTCAACTTCTATCACTTGCAGCCTGAATTAATGTTATAAGTACTGATCTGCCTAGCCATGGTAATGGACACAGCAGTTTAGACCAGAGATGCCTCCAGAGCACTGAGAGATTTCAGATAAATGGTTAATTGCCATTTCAAAGCTTTGTCATCTTCTGAAATACAAGCATAGAATCACAGAATGGTTTGGGTTGCAAGGGACCTTAAAGACTATCTGGTTCCAACCCCACTGCCATGGGCAGGGACACCTCCCACAAGACCAGGTTGCTCAAAGCCCCATCCAGCCTGGCCTTGAACACTGCCAGGGAGGGGGCAGCCACGGCTTCTCTGGGCAGCCTGCGCCAGTGCCTCACCACTCTCACAGTGAAGAACTTCTTCCTAATATCTACTCTAAAAGTACCTTCTTTACCCCCTGTCCTATCACTACCTGCCCCCTTAAACAATCCCTCCCCACCTTTCCTGTAGTCCCCCTTTAAGTACTGGAAGGCCGCTATAAGGTTTCCCCAGAGCCTTCTCTTCCCCAGGCTGAACAACCCCAACTCTCTCAGCCTGACAGAGTTGCATTTTATCACAAAATTACCAACCAGCTCAGGAGTTTTAGCTAGAGTTCCTGCTTCTAACAGGTGCTCCACTTGGAGAATTAGGAAGGCGACAACTTGTCAGGCTTGACTGAGCTGCAGAAGTGGGGCAGCCACAAAGTTTATCATCTGAAAGGATCATTCACCCAGACTGTGTGAAGTGCGGGTCTGCTAGGGCAGATGCATGTGCAGCCAGATACAGCCTCTACAGCCAGTGTTTGGTGGCTAGTACACTGCCATTCAGACCTGGAAGGCTGTCCCCAGTTAGTCCTTGGGCTGACAGGCAGAGCTCCCGCTGCTCCTGGATGCTTTGAAGTCAGGTCATGGACGTGTCTTTACTGATGCTTAAATTAAAAACTTCTCCACATCAATTTCAACATGACAAGTTCTTTCAACGTGAAAACAATTCAAATTCAAATGTATGATGATCTGCATGGTCTCCCCAGTACAATGAATCTCAGCTCTGACGTGTCTCTGCACTAGTAGTTGCAATTTAACTCAGTTATTTTTAATTAACTGCTGTGCATGAAGTGTGTCAAGTTTAGAACATCTTTTCCTATTATGCTCATCACTGCAGGACGTGCTTCTGTGACACAAATAGGAGTACATATCCTTCCTGCTAGATTAAACATCTTTGTGCAGATGTTCAAGCTAGTTGTCAGTTGAACAAGACTTTATTTTCATATCAGTTCCCTTCCATCAGGAAATACATTCAGTATTTTTGTTTTTGTTTCCCCCTCCCTCCTCCCCACTTCTCTGCATTGTAAACAGTATACTTTCACTCAGTTCATATATTTCAGTAGTACATCTATTTCTTTGACAGTTTGAGAGCTCTGTGTGTATTATCTTTCTTACTGTTGGCAGGTTATCTGCACATTTGTTTCATGAGAACTCTTTTTAATATTGCAATAACCCATAACAAGAGAGGAACAGAAAATACAGCAACAGCAGATCTTTCTTAAGCCTGGGAAAAAAAGTTATCCCCCTAGTAGTACCAAAGATCCTACCTTGATCTACGACAATTGTCACTACAAAGCATTTACCCAAGTCAGTACAGCATAAGTCTTCACAAACAAGCATCTTCATCCTTGTTCAGCCACAAACAAAATGGTTTTTTACAGTCTAAACTCTGGCCAAATACAAATGTAGTGTTGGGAGTGTATTTCCAAATGCATCGTATTTCTTTGGAAAAATGGGTACATGGAAATTCGGAGTATCTTTAGTACTGGAGGTGCAGGAGGGCTGCCAGGTCTGCAGGTCACCTGTGTCAGCCTGCCTGCTTGCCTGCCTGCCTGTCTGCCACTAAGCTGGACAGCCAAGGAGAAGCTCTGCCAGCCCCCGGTTTCCCAGACACCCAGACCTGCACAGTACTCTAGCTCTGGGGCTCTGCAGCCTACCCTTCCTAAACAGACAAACCGAAATTTCATTGGCATCTGTAGAGCAAACTGAATTTTGCTTTCTTTTCAAGAACTGCATTGAAGACCATTTTCACTGGGAAAATCAAGCTTCTCTCAAACATCAGATTTACTCTGACGTCACGCTATTGGCAAGCAAGAGGTTATTCTGTATTTAGGATTGATATAATGGGAACATCTGGCATAGCCAGACTGAGAAGTGAAGGTGGGAATATATTTAAACTAAGATAAGGTAAATGTTACAGAGTAGATGGGACAATCTATCCCCCTTCCTTTACCTATCCATGCACATACTTACTGCTTTAATCTACCTAAAGGAGCTGATTCGCAGAAGAGACAGGACTTGGTTGTGTTCTCAACATAAATTCTCAAAGAGGGAACGGGACAACCACCAAAGCCATCACATTGTGCCATATTTGGTGATTATATATCTGCTACCTTAGAATAAACATTCCCCAAATACTGCCCATAATACAATTTACTCTGTGAAAAAAACATCTAAGCTTCTGCCAAAAATAATTCACAAGGCTATCAGTCAGCTCCTAACATCTCCCTGAGATCTCTCCCTAACAGGCTTTTACGCCAGGACCTGGGACTAAGGCAAAATTTACCGATGTATTTCAGAGTTTCTTTCCTGGGCAGTTCATAACATGCAATACAGTCATAAAATCCATTGCTGGAGAAAAAACACCTTGAAAGTTTTATTACAATCTTGTGTAAAGAAAGGTGGTTCCCCAGCTCACCACACATCCTTAAGCTTCCGCAGTATCACATTATAAATTAAATGAATGTTAATGTTGATACTAATATATTTCCTACTTTTACTTTTAGAGTCAACACAGAGCATGAAAAGTGCAAAAAATAACGCTGCAAAGAAAGCATCACAACTATTAAAAGACTCAGAGATGACAGTCTCTTGGACTAGGTAGAAATGGAGTCATGCATAGCCTGTTTGACTTCTCCTAAGATTTGATACTATTGATGAATTTTAAAATAACTCTGTTCTGCTTCAAATTAAAAAAAAAAAAAAAAAAAGAAAGAAAAAGAAAAAGAAAAAGAAAAAGAAAAAGAAAAAGAAAAAGAAAAAGAAAAAGAAAAAGAAAAAGAAAAAGAAAAAGAAAAAGAAAAAGAAAAAGAAAAACAAAAACAAAAACAAAAACAAAAACAAAAACAAAAAGAAAAAGAAAAAGAAAAAGAAAAACAAAAAGAAAAACAAAGACAAAAACAAAAAAAAAAAAGGAAAAAAGAAAAACAAAAACAAATAAATGGAAATATCCTGAAATGGTTTTGGCCGTGTCCTTCAGATTTGAATCATCTGATCCCCTACTAAAAACTTAAGTTTGATTATGTTTGCTCTGTATGAAGCCATTGAAAGAGTGGACAAGAAGTGACTAAATATAGCAAAATTGTAGATCTGCAAGTTGTGGAGATTTAACTGCACCTTGAAATACTCCACAGAAAGGCAGGGAGGGAAAACGTGGTTTCTCCTTCTTTAGTCTCTGTACTGGGACTTTTTCTTTTGGGCAGGCATGATCTGGTGCTCACCAGTATAAGGGTCTGCTTTTAAAATGTGAAGTTCTACACCTTCAATAAAAACTTTTACAAAATCATAGGGATCATCACTATGTCACTGAGAACTGCAGATGCCACCAGGTAGGTTTAAGCAGAAAAGCCAGCAAGCTCTGAAGCTGTGAGAAGGCAATAAAATAGCCACCCAAATAGCCAAGGGAACAATACAAAACCCGTGTCAGAATGGCCTTGCAGCTGAGCCACTCATCTCCACCTCTCATCTGGGTTAATTAGCTCAGAGGTGCCATAGCACCTCTCCAAACTGCTTCCCATTCCCGGCTTGGGCTATTTCCACTTCTCGTATATCTCTGTTGAGTTGTGGAGAGGCCCTCAGTGCTGCTTCAGTGGGGAAAGCTGAGAGGACAGGGAAATATCCCATATGCAACCAAGGGTCAAATTCTTCCTGAATTGTTTACAGTCAGCTAATATCAGGGATACATCTGTCCCTCTTTCCATCCAAACTGTTTTTTATAATGTTGCTGACAAGCACGTCTAGCTGTTACATAATGAATGGTCTTTTCCACCATTAAAAAGCAAATTTAAAAAACACAGTGAAGTTCCTTTCTGAATATACTGTTACACAAGCACGCAATTTGTTTTTAGAAAGCTGAGAGATAAACTAGATCACTTCCAACTTTTTTTTTTTTTTTAAGTCACAGTTTTATCAACATAAGACTGGTCAAAAGAAAGAAAAGAAGTTTGTAATACTTTGTAAAAGTGCACAGTGTGCTGGTGAGGCAGGTAGTTTCTTATGCATGTTTGCCAAAGCACAGGCTGCAGTTACCAGAGAAGACAAAACAAACTCCAAACAGAAAAGCATATCTAGTTAGCAAAATGCATTATTAATAGGAACAGCACCAGAATAGCAAGCAAAACTCCATGCATAATGGAGGCTGTCGCTTGGGAAGTCGCAGCAGTTCCCACCAGCGTGGTCTTCTGTTTTAAAGTATTACACCAGCACAGGAGTTAAATGCAGTTTTGTAAAGAATTAGGATGAACCAAATTTAGAAAATTATTTGTTTGCACAGCAGGGTAACCAGACAAATGGAGACAGGCTTAAGTCTATTTTCCCATGTTCCAAATGGCTAGCTGTGGTCCAGGTCTGGTCCAGATGATGTACAACCACATTAGCAAAAACCCTTCTCCTTTGCACTTTGCTTATAAACTCCAAGGTAGATCTTTTGAAGTAGATTTTCACTCACCTGGACTGGGAGCATTTACTTTCAAGTATTCCCCTTGCTTGGGATACATGCTCTTGATAGTTTTTGTGCCTTTGACTTAGAGTGATTACAATTACCTTTTACATTCACACCTTAGAAGTCCTCAGTATAGTCAGTGTAAACTAGACCCTTCTGAAATCAAGAACTTGAAGATTTTTCTGTTTTTTCCCAATAATCTACTCATAATCCAAAATACTACTCTCTAGCTTGATGTTCTAGCCTATCACTATTCACTTGAAGCAATTTAACTGCATTTCTTTAATGATGAGGCTATCAGTTAAGAGCAGGAACATGGCTGTAAACATTCTTGCTGGTGAACAGATGTCATAATATGTAGTGGCACTTTTTCCTTCTCCAAAACTACCCCATCATCTTTCTGTATTTCCTGGTCAGTACTATTGAAGGTTGTTTTTTCAACTATAATAGGTGTTTCACTAGGCTATCATGTCTTTGGTGCATTTACAGAGTTAATGCACTATTTTTCAGTTAATTCAAATTCCTTCCTTTTTCCCTTCTCCTTGAACTAGTAATATTTCAGTTCTTACTGACTACACCCAATTTTCTATTCTGAATCGATACACATATTTTTTAACCGCAGCATTTTCCGAGACATGTGATATTAGCACTTCGTTTTGTTTACTATGCACTCTGCTGTCCCTCAATATTCCTCTACCTCATGCCAAATCCTCCTTTACTCAGTCTTCCCCTTCCTGTGTTTAATGCCATCAGTGAATTTTTACAGAAGCAGTCTGCTTGCTTCCACCATTTCTTTCACAACTTTCCTTCTCTGTTCCAGACTTAGTCCATGATGACTGGTTTCTGGGCAGCATCCTTCACTGACTCCTTGATTTTTTACCATATGCCAGGAGTTTTGTCTGACAGCATGAATTCCTGGAGGAATTCTGGTTAACTGGAATAAAACAACCGTGGAGATACAGAGCTGAATGGTAAACTATTCTGTGTGGAAGGAAGAAGATTGAAACATTGTGAAGATCCCAGTTTAGGATTAGATATGAACGCTGATTCAGTATTTTCTTAGGGTACAGTGACAGAGAAAGGTGAGGAAAGTTTTTGTCCACAATATAAATTCTGCCAAGATAATATCATGGCACTGGACAATACAGATCTATATGATGTGACCATTCTTCCTCTTTCTTTGATCAGAAGTAAAATACTTGCATTTCAGCCACCACAATTAGGCTTTAATGTCGGCATCACAACATAAGCAGAGTGAAAAATATTTGCTTTTTTTCTTTCTGTTATTTTGGACTATCTACAGAGGTGAATGTATACTTAATTTTTAGGTCATATTCTGAATATCCTCACAATACAGATGAAAGGTGATTTCCCAGCCATTCCACATTCCGAGCGAAATACTCCATATAACGGATGTCACGGACCCGTCTCTGCGGACCAACTAAATCATTCTCTGTCTGTACAAACGTGATTCACTTTTTCTTCTGTTTTCTCAGCGCACAAGTATTCTGATCCCCACACTGTGCAGAGATCAGGCAGAGCTCACTCTGGCTCTTGCGCAAAAGGAACTGGCTACAAGGGGACAGCTCATGACTGATTGTGGAGGGGAGTCACCGCTGGGGACGTGATATGTGAAGAAGGAAGGGGACTCACCACAGTGTGGCCAAGAGAATGACAAACCTTTCTGCCAGGACTATTATTCCTGATTACTGGAACAAATCTTTGGGGCTTTGTTAGTGAAACTAAGTTTAAGTAATATTTGAGCAATTTTTTTTTAATTGGAAATTGGACCCTTTCCCAGCCCATATTCATAAACCAGGGGTTAAAAAGACATGCCAAAGGTTTGCTTACTGATCCCAGTAGTGCCAGACACAGATTAGGTAAAGCACAGGATGTTTTAACTGTGTGGTTATATAGCAGGCTTTCAAATGCACGTCTGTTTAAATATTTGCCATATAGCACGACCTGATTCCTGTACCCAGAGACAATGAATATGCAGCTTAGATCATTAACAGCAAAATCCATCTTGCAGCTGAAAGGCAATTAGGTATTTCAGAATCATTCCAGTCTTTAATTTTGCCAAGATAAACACAGTGCAGTGGGAAAATCCATACATTATTTGCACTGCATAGAACACATTCTTTGGCTGAGCAAGACCACTGGAAAGGTATGATTGTCACGGTAGAGCTATTTAAAATGAATAGACTAGTATGATATTTTCATTCTTTTCATCTTTTTGTATCTATCATATCAAGTATCCAGCATCTCTACTCTCAGCAAGGCAGTGTGGCATAATTAAAAAAGAATTTTTCACTTTTATGGTTATAGTTTTATGTACTAAGAGAAATTCAAATAGGACCATTAGTGAAAATGTTTCTTCTTTTTAAGCACACTTTGTTTAATCGAACTCTTTGACATTAAGTCCTCTTTTGTAAAGTAGTGGTATTCGTATAAGCTTAACACTATCACTGTAAAAAGTAAATGTAGTCATACATCAGTGTTGTCTCTTTTTTTCTGTTGATGTGTCACCCTAAATCAAGTAGACAGAAAACACTGAAATTTTTTTCCTTCCCACTCACAATTAGCTAAATTAGTACAGCAAAGTGTCAATACTGATGCACCACAAAAATTTTAGATTGAGCAAATCCTTGTGAAGTTAAAAGTGCACAGCTCTGCCACTGGGGTATAATTACTCTGTGTGTTGGTGAAGGCTGGGAAGTGATGGACTGAGTAGCAGCTCCACTCAAAACAAAATGGGGAATGTGCAAAGCCCTAAGCAGCCCGTGACTTTTCTATAGAAAAGTAAGTAAAATATTTGCCGGCCATGTAACCTCAGTGAGGTCTCTGTGCTTTTTGTGCAGATGTGAGAAATTACAATAAGTGTTTACACAACTTTTTTTTTCACAGTCTCACTTCTAACAGTAGTTACATGGAATTTCTATATTTTTTAGGTTCCTTGTGCTTAACAAGGTTTTAGTATCAATCTCTATGACAGAAAGACTAAATTTTTACTTAATTTATTAGTAGTTTGTCAGGTTTGCCAGGGGTCTCAACTTTTTTCAATGCAATGTATTAGTAATTCTACTTATTTCTGTGATTAATGCTTATCTTTCACAGACATTTCAATATTCTAATCTCATATCATTAAAAGATGACAAAGCTTAGCAAATGTTTCTTTTCTGTACTTCTGACTCAGTTAAAATATTTCTTATAGCCAAACATCTAGCGTGACTGGAATGATAATATCTCTGTACTTGACAGGTTTTTGTTATTACTTTGAAGTATTTCTGTTATGACAGAAAGTAAAGTAGAATTCCATTACCGCAAACCAAATCCTCAGGTTCCTTTCTTAATTGTTGTTTGACAATGAGTGTGATTAACTGTGAATTGATAAAAAGTCTCAGGAATTTAAAAGTTATACTTATTTAAATAACAGAGTGTAAGTTATTGCATAAGTTATTGTTAATTTACAGCACTGTAATTTATCTGTGCTTGCATTTTGTCTCTGGATGATATGCATGTAACAATGGGGCAAAAGCTCAGGGTCATGTGATTATATTTGTTACTGCTGTTACTTAGTGATAAAAATGGTGCAAAGAATACACTGTTAGTGTTTTGCAAATCTGTAAATAATAAAATGGAATTTAGTTCTCATTGATTCTATCTTATGATATGCACACATTTTTTTCCTTGTGGCTAATGTTTTACCTGGTTCAAAGCAGGGAATATGCTGAAAATAGTACTTTCTTAACCTTTCTTTAAACAAAAGGTGATATGGAGACTGAAATATAACTAATAGCTGCTATGCATTTGAGACAGGGACTGTTGAGAGAGAGTTAACGATCCTCAGTGTATAACAGAGAACTGCATGGTGTTTTATCTTTCCATTTCTTCTTTCTGTGAATATGTATTGCTGTACATACAAACTATGTCCAGTAAACAGTAAGAAATACAGTTAGACCTACAAATCCAGGAACAATACAGCAAAAACATATCAGTATCTTACATGCACAGATCTCCCTTTGATCTCCAGAGCACTTTGGCAACATCACCTGTCCTGCACTGAAATATCTATTACATCGGTCCCAGGCTATAGTCCAAGAGTTGTGCTAGGACACACCATGAATGATGGATCAGATATGCAGAATTAGAAGCTATCCCAACTTTGTTTCTCCACAAAATATCTGGAAACTTATTCCACTTCACACATCTAAATTTGACCAGTGTTCTTACTTTTACACTTGTTGACTTAATACACAAAGGATTGAGCCCTGGCTGTATGAGTTTGAGGAACATTACCTATACAGCTTTTTCAGGTTTGGAGGAAATGTGTTGGCATATCACATTTCTCTGCCTTGGGTATATCTTGAAATAACCCCCCATATGACAGTTTAGTGGAATCCAAGTCCACATGATGTGATTTCTTAGGGGGTCCCCTCTACCACAGTACCTCCAGCTACTGGTCCAAATACTGAAGTCAAAGGTGCTTTAGCAATAAAACCACTGGCTTACGAAAGAGCTTGTGTTCAGTGGTGGCTCATTTGACATATCCATGCAAGCTATGGTATTTACCCAGTTTCCAGCATCACAGAATCCACAGTCGTAGATGTAGCACCCCCAATGGACTGATAGGGATTCAAATGCAGACAGTAGCCTTAAAGGAAATCATTTATTGAAAAAAAAAAACAAAAAAAAACAAAAAAAAACAACGGTAGTTTGCACAGTTGTTTTCCCAACTGTGGCCCAGGCCAGCTACTTGCTAGCTTCACGTAATAATCCTTCTCACACTGTAGAAAACACCCGCAGTGCACACAGCTCAGGAGCACCCAGAGAAGCACAGGGTAGCTCAGTCACAAAGCTGAGGAAATACCCTCTGGTGGGAAGACAGCAGCCAGCAGTGGAACTGTTTAGACACGCTGCTTCATACCAGTTACCGGAGAGCATTGACATTAAAGATTCCCACTTTGATGTCAGTCCCAAGGTGTTTGGAGGCAAGCCGAAAGGAAAAAGCATCTGAAAACAACATGCTATCCAGGCTTAGCTGAATATGGCAGCCAGTGGGTGAATTCTGCTCTCTACTGACAATGGTGAAACCCTCTTTTCCTCCACAAACAGTCCTCTTTGCTGAGTTAGTATGGGTTTTATAGCTATTATGCAAGTGTAAAGCTTTATGTACTTTCCTGAAACGACATTTATAGCTGGGAGCAGCTGCAGTACTTGCCACTCCTAAAATATTGCATATGTTCTGCAACTGCTGCTCTTCCCTTAATGCTCTTTGGTCCACCTGAAAGTAAAAATATCCAGAAACCTGCACCACACGTAGGTTTACTCAGTCCAAGCACAGGCAAAAAAGGGGAAAATAGTACTCAACATAGTACATCAGCTTCTGAGTGCCCCAAGGTAAGGCTGGAAGAAACAGCATACCGAGAGAGGCATATCTGAGAGAAGCAACAGCTCCTGAATCCCAAATACAATGGGGCTTTCAAGATGCTGTTCTCCAAAAGGAAAGCTATCATGGATAGTATAATCACCTGGATTCTTTGCCATGTTGCCTCTCCCAGCCCCTTCTAACTTCTAATCACGTTTCACACTGAAGTTATGAAAGATAAACATAACCTAGCAGCCACATGAGAAGATTGCCTGCATTGGCCTGGTGGCGCATGCATTGCCTTCATTATGCAGTACACCAACATCTTTCAGAACTGCAAACCTCATAACACTTCCAGATACATAAACAAAATATTTTGGTGATGTTTATGCTTGCCTTTTTAGGGAAAGTGGTTAAGATGACGGGGCCTTTTGTTTTGTTTTTGTTGTTGTTGTTGTATTTTTTGTTTTGTTTTAATTAGTTCATTAAAATATAATTTGTGGCAGAGACCTTCAGAAATGCTTTTTTGAAGGTCAGATGCATGTATTTGGATTTCAGGTGCCTTCAACTACTCATTTTTGTAATCTCTAAAAAAGCCAGAAACTCCCTGAAAACTCCACTGTCTTTATTTTTTGAATAAATCAGCAAGAGCCTAGGAAAACCACAGATTCATCATGCCCATATTTAAAAATAAAAATCACTAGCCCCAAGCAAGTTTAATTAAACTTACAGAAGAGTTTACAATGCAAGAGAAATAGGTCAGGAAGGAATAATATAAAACAAAATTACTTCTTGAAAATAGTCCAGGAAAAGCAAGGCAAGTCTGAACCCAGTCATTAATGATATCAGGGAAGAGATGTGACTGTGAAGGGTAAAAAAGTCATGGGAAAAACATGGACATCTATTATCCAAACATAGCTGCAGAGCATTCCTGTTGGCTATTTTGTGAGGAACGTTATTTTTCCACATGTGGTTTGTGGTACAAAGAAGAGGTTAGGCTCTAGTCTTGCCTTTTTGCACATACTACTATTTAGCCAGTAACTCTCTGAATAATGCAAATTATCAATGCACTCTTTAAAAAGCTTGGCTTTCTGGCACTGGAAGCAGAAGTTCTGACATAGCTGTTTTGCAGTGTTGCATAACACAGAGGTATGAGTTGCAATGACTTATGAGGGTTAGTGTCTAGAATTTTGTATTGATTGTTAGTTTGGATAACATCTGTAGGGTCCTTCTGTAACCAAGATCCATAAAATCAAGAGGGTACACCTTCTCCAGTTCCTCCCTGTCTTTTGGTGATATTTCAAGAACTGCAGTTACATCAGAGTAAACTTTCAGTAAGGAGCGATTCCTTCTGGTCTCAGCCCCCAAATGCAGGCTCTAGCGTGTCTTTCCATCTCAGGTAGCAAAACATGGTTCTTACAATCAAATTACTTTTCCTGTGATGTTGGTTCTTGAGTGCAATAATCTTCAAACAAAGATTCAAGAATTCTGGGGCAATAAAATAATTCCCAAACTCTGCAAAGAATACTTGTTAAAAAAAACTTCAAGTGACTTCAGGAAAAAATCTGCTCTACCTTGGAGAAGAGTCATTCAATCACACAGGACATATTGCTAAGTGCTTTCGTCAGTTCTTTGAACTTACGTGTCAATTATTTCACCTTCTCTTGGGTTCTGTGCTACTGAACGTTTTCCATTCAAGTGATGTTGTAAACCTTCTCCCTATGCAGCTAAACTTCCACGTTTTAGGTGTGTTGAAAACTATTCTTCACTATATGCATGAGTTCTGCTTTCGGCTTCCTGTTGTTTCCATCACTGCTGGGTACTGTGAAACCTTTTCTGCTACTTATAGCTCCTTCCCCATTGGTTTGAATATGGCTTTCTGTTGTTATTATTAAACCACTAATGACACAGCTGTCAAATTATGAATAGGTATCTTGATTTCCTTTTACTCTTTGAACCTTTCCCATACTGTCTCATTTTCCTTCCTGAATTGTTTAAGCATGATATGATGGTTATTTACAAAACAGGCCCACTCATATTTGCGTGCACAGATTCAGGGCTCTGCTGCATATCTGGATCTGTGTCAGCCTGAATCCAACGTCAGAGCAGATGCTGGAAACAAGCCCTTGTGGCCACCACAGACCTGCCAAAGACAGATCCATCTTTCCTGTGGCTCTTCAGCAACAGGAGATGACAACTGCGGGAATTTGAACATTTGAAGCAAAGCCTTGTAAGCAGCATAGAGGCATCTCCTTCTCCTCCACAGAGATAAATAAGACATTGTCAGGAGAAATGTGAAATCCCAGTGTAGGACAGCATTTAATGAGGATGAATTGCAGGCAGATGGGTACAGTGCAGATAGTGTGAGGGCAGTCTGTAAAGACCAAATAATCCAACTTACTACCAGAAGAATGAAGATTAAAAAAGTCTATAGATGGCAGCTTGGGGAAGCCACAAGGCAGCCAGACTGGACTGGAACATGTCTGTCAGCCCTTGGGACAGTGGAGAGTTTTCTCACACTGGAACAGCTGACCTGAAGGATCTGGACTCTTCCCACTACCTTAGGTAAAACAGAAATAACACTGCTGATATTTTTATTTCCTGTGTGTTTCATAATTATAGTTGTCACAAAATTAACTCTTTTATAGCAGAATGATGGGCAGTTTTATGAAATCCAAGCAACAATTTAGACTCATAACTTGAGGCAGACTGTGTTAGCCCAATACTCCCAAGAAAGCATGTCCGTGGCTATTTGAGGCAGGGGACACTCATGGCTGAAAACAGTACTACCTCATACATCAGCATATCTTCTGATGGCTGATGTCTTTCCAGGAAAATGCCAGTTGTTTCAGTTCTGAGCTATTCTCACAGAGGAGGATATGCCTATCATGGCCTGCCATGCTGCAACCCTGAAAGATATTTTAGGGAGAAATCTTGTCCTACTACGGGTTTGAATCTCCTCTCCAGGATTCAGGAACAAGCACGAAACAGCAGGAAATCCTTCCCTGCCACTGCCCTGTACCCTGGCCTCTGCAGAGAATTTGGGTTCCCCAGACAAACTTCAAATCAAACAAATGGGCTGTGCTTCCTTTAGTTCAACACTATTGATGTTATTGCTGCCAGGGAGAATAAGTATCTGTTGCATTTACAGAGAATTACATAATGGTTGAAATTGGAAGGGAGCTCTGGATGTTATTTTGTCCAAACTCCCTGCTCAAGTAGGGCTGCCCAGAGCAGGTTGCTCAGGACCATGTCCAGATAGTTTTTAAATATTGCCTCTTGTCCTGTCACTGGGCATCACTGGAAAAAGCCTGACTCTGTTGCCTTTGTAACCTCCCTTCAGGTATTCATTCTTGTTGATGAGATCTCCCTTGAGTGCAAGGGCTGCCTGCAGATAGTTGCCTCCTCTACCAAAACGTCACCAGGTATTGAGAACAGTCTGTCCTAACAGCAGACCATTTTTTTCCCCTTCATGTGTTTTCCTCTCAACTTCACTCAAGGGAGTTTGAGGGACTACGTATTCCAGCTTTGTTTGCTTATCCCTCTAGCCTCATTTAATAACTTAATAAGAAGACCGTTCTATCAGCACTGGCTTCTTCAGGGAATAAACTGGCCTTATCGTGGGCCAGAGGCATGTTTTTGGAGATGCCAGTC
Source organism: Leptosomus discolor (assembly GCF_034619465.1). Lineage (NCBI taxonomy): Eukaryota > Metazoa > Chordata > Aves > Leptosomiformes > Leptosomidae > Leptosomus > Leptosomus discolor. The sequence continues at coordinate 78,552,221 of NC_141419.1, forward strand.
TAAGTAGCTGCCAGAACTAAACCCAGAGGCATACGGTTGGCCACATATCACACAGATGCTTAGAAAAAGGATATACCAGACATCAAATACTTAAGCTGTGGGAGCTGCATTGGAGTACCAGTACAGACAGCTTTTAAAGTGTCTGAATACAGCAGCTTTTCTTCTGAATGTGGTCGTATTTGCTTTCTTAAGAGGGTAGGATAATTGAGATGAATCTCTATAAAAAGATAGGATATCTTAAGTGCCGTTAGAGATTTTTACCTTCAGCTAACCAAATCATATGTCCAGGACCTGTTTCCACTCTTTCAAGACTTGCCACAGTCTGCATATCAAGGGTGATGGTGACAGGATTTGCTGACAAGGCAATGCAAGTCTTGAACTTATTGGAGGAGAGAATATGGACTTTAATGATAGAGGCCTTGGGATGCAATACCATTTCTCTTCTGAGTTACCATGCTGTGTATAATCAGTCCTGCTAGTTCAGCCTATCTTGGGAATAAATCAGCTTTCTAACTTCTCTGGAACTGTTGAGTGCTTTCTTGGTTTTGGATCAGGTTTGAATATTTGGATCTACTTATCTATTTATCTAATTATTTTCCTTATGCTCTTCCCAGAATACACACTGCTTCTGGGAGTGTTGAAAGACTGATGACAGAAGGGATAAGGTGTTACATCCTAGCAACTAAAATATATCCTAGAGTTTGCATAGGAAAGAATATGTTCTTGCTCTACCCTGTCTTTCAAACATTTACATACAATTTTTGCTAGCTGACTAGAGAAATAATGTATATAGGAAACAGCTGGCAACAGAAAAGCAGCTTTGTTAGCTGTTCTTAAACTATGCCCTAAAATACTCTTTCATTTAGAATGGGCTGTTTATAGTAATTGAGGAAATGAGCTTTTTCACTTCTTCCTTTGGACCCTACTTCTCTAGGTTACATCATGATGTTCAAGATACACAAACATATCTACTGACTTCAGGATGTCTTCCCTTGCATTTAAGGGTTTACCAGTTCTTGGTATGTGAGAAATGGTGTTTTAAGTGGAATGAACCCTTGGAAAGACAAGTCTACAGGAACAGTATATAATCTACAACAGAAAGGTGTATTGATCCCGATTTAGTGTTGTACATAGTACAAGTCATTTTATAGATTATTCTTGTATGATTATACAACAATAACAGAAAAATGAGATCAGATGAGAACACTGTCTAAATCTGATCTCTTGCACAGTACGCATCTTAAATTTAATCAAACTTTTAGAGCTGTTTCACCCCACAAAAAAGACATCTAATCTTGATTGCCAAAGATATGCCAACAGCATTAGCAAGTCTTCCAACGATACTTAATCTTTCAGTCAAAAATATTTTATTTTCCTCTGTAAATGTCAAGATACAATTTACAGCTCTTTGATTTTGTGTCTAATAGATTGAAGAGCCCTCTATTACCAAATTTACATTCCAGAATCAAATACTTATTAATACACACTAATCGATTATTCATTATTTAACCTTTTTTAAAAGATAAAGGGCAGAGCTTCCTGAGCATTTCAGTAGGAGATGTCTTTTCTGATTCCATCATTATTATGATGGCTTTTCTCTGTTGATTGATAGGCACCTTAAACTGATGCTAAAACCGGACACAAATTCACAAGCTATATGTTGCAACTGACAAATACAGAAAGAATATATATGACATTCGAGGTTTCTGTTCACATGTTTCAGGATCATATTTTTCCATCTGATCACACCTTATAATTGGGAGGTCACATTCACCTGAATAGCTGCTAGAACACTCAAGTTCTTTTCATGTGTCACAGCTTTCCAAAATCAGACTCTTCATCTTTTATGTATAGTCTACATCCCTTCCACTTAATTCCACAGTTTGAAACCTAAGATACATAGAGCTAGGAAACTAGTCTTATTCAAACTAGATTACAGTTACCTTGTACAAATAATCCTTAATTTAATGTTTTATTCTAGTTCAGTACTCCAGGTCATAAAAATTTTAGTAGTTATTCCATGTATATGTGTATTGTGGTGAGTCCTTCCACCTACACATCAACCTACTAATTCCCACTCACTCAAACACTCTCAGGAGTCTGTATCGAACATTGAGTTTATCCTGGACACCAGAACAGTCAGAAGCAGATTATGGTAAAACATGAATAAAAGCAAGTTAACTTAATGAGACAGAAAACTTTTTAATGCCACTCCAGAACTAATTTTAGATCAGTAAGTGCACAATTTTCTTAAGCTAGTGTTAATTATCAAAGCATTTGCAAAAAACAAAACCAAAACCCAACATAGAAATAAGAAATTAATAAAGTTTCTCCTTTTATTTGGTAAATTGTCATACTTTGTACTCAAACAAATGATACTTAGGAAATCATTTTGATTCTTACAGAAAAAAATTATTTACTAAATAGAATTGGTCTTGTGCATAACTGTGTAAATAGCTTTTAATAGTGCAAGACAGACAAAGTGTTTGCAGGACAAGGAATTAAAGAACAGCTAGGTCAAGCTTAGTTTATTCTCATATGAAATTCTTTCTGCCATGCATCTCTTGCTTGCTATGTGTTCCTTGAGATTTATGCTTCTGCCTCCCATCCATCTGTTCTAGGACCAGGGTCTATAATGTCATCTTGCTTAGAATCCAGCAAAAAAGTGAAGATGCTGATTCAGTAACAAAGTCTTCTTTGTAAGCAGAACTCAGCTGCTACTGAAAGTGTAAGTTTGAAGCAGAAATCATGGGAATATCCATGTTGAGACACAAAGAAGTCTCAATCCTGATCAGACACCAAAGAACTGCTGTATGTTAATTAAAAAATTAGTAACGTTGTAATGGCATAGCTTCTATGTGATTTCTATAACCTCCTTTCCAGATTCCCTCCTCCTTTTCTCTTACCTGCCTGATCTTTTCTTTTTACCTAGTTCTACCCATGCCTCAATACCCAGTCTTGGCTATCTAGCACATAAATTAAATGTTTACTGCTGGTGTTTATAATGCTTCTAGCTGTCTGGAAAAACAACAGTGTTAATGAATCAGAGATCAAATGTTAGTCAGCAAATTCTCCTGCTATTTGTAGAACAATATTGGTCTAAAGTCTAACTTGCTCATTTCCTGTCTGGAAGTAATGAAGAATCTGAACCTTGGATGAACGTAGGCTCAACTCCAAAGGGCCATTTGGAGAAATACCATCTTCCTCTGTACATTAGAAATTCACAGGCTGAAATAAGTTAAAAATAAATCTTTTGGAACCATGTATTCTCAAAACATATTGAAAACGCGTAATTTTCCTTGGAGTATTTCAGAGACAGGTACAATAAATACAATTTAGATACCGTTTATAAAGTATATCTGTTCCATAAAAATAGAGGTTTTTGTTTAGTTGTTGGTAACTGACAGAAATCATGCTTCTAAACCACAGCTTGAGGAGTCAATGTCATCTTTCTTTTTCTTACAGAACACAAAGCTCACAAAATAACAGTTTGATTCACTGGGATTGCATAAGGCAAACATACATGTTATGAATACAGCAACCAAAAATTCAAAAAAATCAAAACTTTGTGCTTCTACTACAAAAGCCACTTCATAACTATATGGTAGTGAAATGGCTCAATAAAGTACAAGAGCAACACTAGTCTATGACTTTCATGCACACTATGTAACTTCTTTTCTGTGATATTATTTCAAAACACATTACCTCATAAGAAAAAGAAGCTGCTACAAATGTGTTCAACAAATATTGCTGGCAAGGCTTTTTAGTAGGATTATATTGAAGGAAATATTATTTCACACCTGTCTGAGATTTAGATATTTAGCTATACTTTCTTTGAAATGAAAATTAAAAATCTAAAAATACTCTACAAATAAAGACATTTTGGTTTAGAAATTTCAGGCTGCTACAGAAAAGAAATCTCAAGGATTTTTGAAATTCTTCATTATAGTATTAATTAAAAAAAAAAAAATCTGTCAAAACTATCACAAAAGAAACCTAAAATATTTTATTCCGAAAACAAGTAATTTTTTTTCTTCCCTCAACACAGGCTAAATAACATGATAAACTTTACTGCATTTCAGCAAATATTTTTATTTAAGCTGAAATGTATGATGACATACTACATAGCTTACAAAACTTCTCTGACCCACTGCAATTTCATCTTTCCTTACGGATTATCTGTTCCAAACATGTTAGAGGAACTTTCTGCTTTCTTCTGCAGCTTGTCCTTCGTTTCTATATACCTAACTACAGGCACTATATGCTTAGCTAGAAATATTTGTATTTAGGGTTTGAAAAAAATCACAGTGTCTTTGCTTACGGCTAGTTAACATTGCTGATTGCCACAGAAGACCACAGACTATCTTCTTTACAGCCATCTACAATAATACAGCTCAGCTAGGGTAGTGACTGTAATGCTACACTTCAAAGATAAATTTCAAACCAGATGTTACTAAATTATTCAATATTTTGATAAGAGGATATAGAGAAACAAGTGATTATGTAGCAAAGTCTTTGGTGTTGTAAAGTTCAAAGGAAATGAAAATACCTTAGCTTTCCAGATAACTGATCATAAGCAAAGCAAATCAAAATAGTATGCTAGGTGGAAAGATGGTCTGAATAGGAAGACAATGTTGTTGAACTGGCAGGGACATCTGAAGTGAGAATGCAGCAAAGCTGAGTTGCTTTGATGCAAGGGTAAGAAGCCATGTAGTCTGACAGATCATACAGCAGTTTAGAAACCACTCACTGTCTGGTTTCATCTCTGCTATTTTAGGTAAATTTTGATTTTGTTTGCATGTGTTTCCCAAGCTGTTGTCCTCAAAATTATTTGTTGAAAGGGAACTTAGCCATCTAAGGAGATTTGGAGATAAGAGATTAACACATTAAGTTTCACACACTAGTAACGACAATCATCAATCAAAAATATCAAAACTAGTAATAAAATAGTCTTAGTGTAGGCAAATCACCAAGATAGGGTGTCTATTTTGGATAGAAATAGAGAAAAAAGCTTATAAAGTAATCGATGGTTGTGTTACCTATCTTTTTATCACATTTATGACCTATGCTTCATTATAGAAAAATACTGCAAGGAAATTCAGCCACTATAACTGTAAAATATTTAACAGTTATAAAAGCTTAATAAAGCCTCTCTTTGTATATAAAATGAATAAACATATCTTCCAGGAAACAGCCAAATCCCTGGCTGTCATGTTGTGCAGCACTGTTGCTCCAGATGTCTTTTGCCAGTTTGACATGACAACAAGCTATTTCCTCTCCTAGAGAAACAATAGAACAAATGTATGTGTTTGTCAAATTCATGTTCCTTGTGTGAAGGGAGAAGGTAGTGAGCACAGCACTTCTTTGCTTAGTCTGTTCTCTGGATGCTTTAAAACATTATTTTAAAATTGCATTTATAATTTATTCTTCTTTAGAAAAACAAACAAACAAAAAAAAAAATCCTTATTTCATCCAATTTAAATACAGCACAGGAAAGAAACAACCCAGTAGTCTTCAAATTTGTACACATGGAAATCCAAGGCATATTTACCACAAACCATGAGACAGGGTCAATTAAAGAAGTGCTAGGAGGAGAATGCTACAGTTCCAGACAACTGCATGAAACAAAGCATGGACCAGCTTGAAAGCAGCTGTGAAGCAAGTTTTCACGCTTTTAACCGTATTTTGTAACACCGAGAGAAGTGGCTGCTACACCAGAGAGTCACGCTGCTGTCCAGAAAGACCTCAACAGACTGGAGAAATGGGCTGATGGAAGCCCCACAAAATTCAACAAAGGGAAGTGCAAAGTCCTTCAGCGGTACTCCAGGCACAGACAGAAAACAAGAGCTGATGTTCTGGAAAGCAGCTTTGCAGAAAAACAGCTGGGCGTCCAGGTGTACACCAAGGTGAACATGAGCCAGCACTCTGCCCTCAAGGCTATTAGTATCCTGGGCTGCATTTGAAGGGGTGCTGCCAAGAGGCTGAGGAAGGTGATATTTTCCCTCTGCTCAGCACTGGTGAGGCCACATCTGGAGTATTGTGTCCAGTTCTGGGCCCTCCAGCACAACAGAGAAAAGGAAATAGTGGAAATAGTGGAGAGACTCCAGAGAACAAAGGCTCATCCAGAATATGAGGAAACACTTTTTCAATGTGAGAGTGACATAGCCCTGGCACAGGTTGCCCAGAGAGGTGGTGGAGCCTCCACCCTTGGAGGTCCTCAAGAGTTGTTTGGATGAGGTCCTGGGCAACTGCCTCTTGTTGACCAGCTTGAGCAGCGGTGGTGGCGAAGATGACCTACACGGGCCCCTTCCAACTTCAACCAGCCTTCTCCTCTGACAGCCCTTGGAGAAGCAGGGTCAGGGTGTATTGTTGGCACTGAAGGGGCCACCAGGATTCTCCCACCTGCATTTATTTGCTACCTATTGCTGGGCCTTTGTGCCTAGGGGCACCAGCCTCTCATCACAGGACCTGACAAGCCTGAGGCCTTCCCCCACTTCAAGACCACATAAAGATGGTCAACGTCCGGTGAAGCAGGGGCTCTCTCCCTTTGGGCTGTTTGATGTTCTTGCTGTGCATCACTTGTGGGGGCTGTTCCCGAGGCACTTGTGACACATGGAGCAGCTGCAGGGTCTGTCCTGGCACGTTTTGCCCAGGGCTCCTGCAGGCATGCACGCATAGTGTGCAGGCTTGAGAAGGACAGTGTGCTTGAGACTTTGCTTTGAGGACAGCAGTCCACTGAGCACAGAGCTAAAGCTGCTACTTCTGTTGCTCCCCTAACTGCTTGGCTGTGGGGTCCTGCACAGTGTTTGTCCTGGAGCTGTATGCCTCACTGAAGACTTCTGGTGAGTTCCTCTGTCTTCCCTCACCATGTCCTGCTTCAGCTACCCTCTACTAGCTCAAGCTATGTTAGTGTCTGGGAGTTAATGCTGGGATCTGGGGGCCTGGGACCAGTGTGTAGCATGCTTTGCAGAGAGCTGAGGGGGCAGGTGTGGAGGGTAGACCATGGATCTGTCTACCCCACAGGGCAGCTGCTGCTTTTCAGCCCTTCCCAAAGAGACCCTTTGTGAGACCCTCTCCCACCGCTTGCTTGGGATTTCTTTGCTTTCCTCTTCCTAGCACAAGGAAAGCTCAGGCACGTTGCACATCTTTCTCTGCAGGACATGTTTTCGGCTGCTGGGACATTGGTTGCTGTGGATTCTGGAGGAAAGCAGCTCTATTTTGACTGTCAGTGGGAGGTAGCTGCATCAGGCAAGGCAGTCAGAGGCATCTGAAGATGATCACCCATACTCCATATACCTGTGAGAAATCAACTACACAGCCTATGTGTTCTTGTGCTTCCATTGCTTCTGCTTTAGCTGCATCCAGCGGTGGGCCATGATGAGGACTATGTGCCCACTCTGCAGGTGGCCTTTTGATCATGTCCTGCTCTTACTGCCAGCAGATGATGAGGAGGAAGTGTTGGCTTTCCTGCCTGCCACCAGAGGAATGCGGCCAGGCAGAGGTCCCAAAGCAGATTCCTGTGTTAGCACTATGCCCCTGGCCAGATATACCATGAACAATGGGAGCCCAGCTGGGAGAAGGAGGCTGGTGGGGAGCAACCAAGCGTCAAAGGGTGACAGAGCTCCAGTGCCCCCAAACACCACTCTGCTATCAGTCTTCAGAGCTGGAGCAGACTGTCCCTGTGGCAGTCAGCGGAGCCGTGGAGCCAGCGCTGAGGGGTTTGTTTTCTCAATCCAGGCTGCATGTGGGGAGTGGTGCAACCCCCTCCATTGATCCAGCATCCCTTGTGATGGAAGCGGTGCCAGGTGAGGGCAGAGCTGCAGCCACCGTGGGAGATTTAAACACCTCAGGAGCAAATGGCACTGAGCAAACTTGAGAAAAAGGGAGGTGGTGAGTCACCTGAGAGCAAGGGGTCATTGTGAGCAGTTGCTTGTACCAGCAGCACCAACCATGGTTGCAATCCGGACGAAAACTGTTGTCAAAAGGAACATGGTGACCCAGACAGAGGTCCCACGCAAACATGAGGGTGTCCAGGTCTCCGGCTGCAGAGAGTGCCAGAGCCAGGCACTTTTAGTGAAGGGAGACCAAGGCAATACCTGTGTCCAATGTGACCAGGTGAATGATCTGCTCGGCCTGGTAGCTGAGCTGAAGGAAGAAGTTGAAAGACTGAGGACTATAAGGGAGTGAGAGAGAGAGAGAGACTGGTGGAGCCAGGCACTACCACCTCTAGGGCAGAGGAAACAGGCGGAGGCTCCATGAGAAGCAAAGGATCCCCTACCCTCTTTTCACCAGGTAAAAGCAAAGGACCTAAGAGATGGGGGGGAATGGAAGCAGGTTCCTTCTTGGAGAGGCAGGCAAATCCACTCCTCCCCCTCCCAACATCCTTCACCCTCCCGGTTGCCCTTGCACAACAGGTTTACAGCTCTGAGGACCATCAATCAGGATGGAGATGAAGGTCCATCTGGGGAATTGACCGGGGTGAATCAGTCACGCCCACAATTTAGGACTAGTTCAATAAAGAAAAAAGGAGGGAAGTAGTAGTAAGTGATTCTGTTCTGTGGGGAACTGAGGGCCCTATATGCAGACCAGATCCATCTCACAGGGAAGTCTGCTGCCTCCGTGAGGCCTGGGTTAGGAATATTATAAGGAAACTCCCAGGTCTGGTAAAGCCTTCAGATTATCACCCACTTCTGGTAATGGCAGATTGGTAATGAAGAGATCAAGGTAAGACAACCAAAGGCAATCAAAAGGGACTTCAGGACACTGGGGTGGATGCTACAAGGATCAGGTGTGCAGGTTGTGTTTGCCTCAACCCCCTCAACAGTAAGGAAAAATACTGAGAAGTTTAGAAAAACACAACAGATGAACACCTGGCTTGAAGGGTGGTGCCGACAGTTCAATTTTGGGTTTTTCAACCATGGGGAGGTCTACACAGCACCTGGCCTATTAAGATCACATGGGGTTCAGGTGACTGCAAGGGGAAAAAGGATCCTGGGACACAATCTGGTGGAGCTCATTGAGTGAGCTTTAAACTAGATATGAAGGGGATAAAACCAGATCGAATCAAGATGTCCCTGGGAATGGCACAGCAGCGTTGGGAGCGACACCACTAGCCCAGCTGAAGTGAAACTGTATTTCATCAGGGACTCCAGGTACTTCATCAGGGGCCCAGCTCAAATGCGTCTATGTGAATACACGCAGCATGGGCAATAAACAAGAGGAACTGGAGGTGATTGTATGCCTCCAGCGCTATGATCTGATTGGCATCATGGAGACGTGGTGGAACGACTCTTGTGATTGGTGTGTTAGGTTAGAAGGGTATAAGTTCTTCAGGAAAGACAGGCAGGACAGCCGAGGAGGGGGTGTTGCCCTCTATGTCAATGAATAGCTAGAATGCATGGAGCTCCACTGAGTGAGTGAAGACAACAGGACGAGTGCCTATGGGCCAGGGTGAAACGAAGGGAAGGAGACATAACAGTGGGGGCCTGCTACAGACCACCTGAACAGGAGGACCAAGTGGACAAAGCCCTTCATAGACAAATACGAATCGCTGTGTGCTCACAAGCCCTGGTCCTCATGGGGGACTTTAACCACCCCGATATCAGTTGGAGAGACAATACCGCAAGGCATAAGCAATCCAGGAGATTCTGGGAATGCATTGATGATAACTTTCTCCTCCAAGTGATAGAGGAATCAATGAGGAGAGGTGCCATACTAGACCTTGTCCTCACCAACAGGGAGGGGCTGGTGGGCAATGTCAAGCTCATGGGAAGCCTTAGTTGCAGTGTCCATGACGTGGTGGAGTTTAAGATCCTAAGGGCATTGAAGAAGGGGGCTTTCAGCAAGCTCGAAACCCTCGACTTCAGAAGAGCTGACTTTGCCCTCTTCAGGAACCTCCTTGATAGCATGCCATGGGGCAAAGTCCTGGAGGGATTTAGAGCCCAGGAAAGCTGGTTGACTTCCAAGGATCATCTTCTCCAGGCTCAAAGGCCCAGCATCCCTACAAAGAAGAAATCAGGCAAAAATGCCAGGGGACTTATATGGATGAACAAGGAACTCTTGGCCAAAATCAAACACAAAAGAAAAATACACAAAGGGTGGAAGCAAGGACAGGTAACCTAGGATGATTACAAAGAGACTGTTCATGAAATCAGAAACCAGGTTAGAAAAGCTAAAGGCCAGACGGAATCAGATCTGTCCAGGGACATTAAAAATAACAAAAAAGGATTCTACAGGTATATTGGAGAAAAAAGAAAAATGAGGGAGACTGTGGGACCTCTCCGGAGGGATATGGGCGAGCTGGTTACTGAGGATAAGGAGAAGGCTGAAGTACTCAATGACTTTTTTATTTAAGACTTCACTGGTAACCACTTAAGCCACACCACCCAAGTCACAGAGAGTACTGTCTGGGCCTGGGAGAGTGAAGAACCACCCAGGGTAGGAGCAGATCAGGTCTGGGAACACTTAGAGAACCTGAAGGTGCACAAGTCCATGGGACCTGATGAGATACATCCACAGATCCTGAAGGAACTGGTGGCTGAAGTTGCTAGGTCACTAGCCATCATATTTGAGAAGTCGTGGCAGTCCAGTGAAGTTCCCACAGATTTGAAAAGGAGAAACATAATCCCCATTTTTAAAAAGTGAAGCAAAGAAAACTCAGGGAACTACAGGCCAGTCAGCCTCACCTCTGTGCCAGGTAAAATCACAGAACAGATCCTCCTGGCACCTGTACTAAGGCTCATAAAAAATAATGAAGTGATTGGTGGCAGCCAACGCAGCTTCACTAAGGGCAAATCATGGTTGACTAATTTGGTGATCTTCTATGAAGCTCTGGTACATACGGGAAGGGCAACTGACATCATCTACCTAGACTTGTGCAAGGCATTTGACATGGTCCCACATGACATCCGCCTCTAAGATGGAGAGGAATGGACTTGATGCGTGGCGACACTTGGTGGATAAGTAACTGGCTAGAAGGTCTCACTCAAAGCGTTGTGATCAATGGTGCCAAGTCCACGTGGAGAGCAGTGACAAGTGGGGTTCCTCAGGGGTCTGTTCTGGGCCCAGTGCTGTTTAACATCTTTGTCGGCGACATGGACAGTGGCATTGACTGCACATTCAGCAAGTCTGCTGATGACACTAAGCTGTGTGGCGTGGTGAACTTGCTTCAGGGAAGGGAGGCCATCCAGATGGACCTTGACAGGTTTGAGCAATGGGCCAATGAAAATTGTATGAGTTTCGACAAGTCAAAGTGCAAGGTCCTGCATCTGGGTCAGGCCAATCCCAGGCACAAGTACAAAGTGGGTAGAGAGTGGATTGAGAATAGCCCTGAAGAGAAGAACTTGAGGATGTTGATTGATAAGAGGCTCAACATGAGCCAGCAGTGCACTCATCCAGCCCTGAAGGCCAACCATATCCTGGGATGCATCAAGAGGAGTGTGACCAGCAGATCAAGAGAGGCGATTCTCCCCCTTTACTCTGCTCTTGTGAGACCCCACCTCAAATACTGCATCCAATTCTGGTGTCCCCACCATAATAGGGACATAGATCTGTTGAAATGAGTCCGGAGGAGGGCCACAAAGATGATCCAGGGGCTGGAGCATCTCTGCTATGAGGATAGGCCGAGGGCACTGGGATTGTTCAGTCTGGAGAAAAGAAGACCCTGGGGGGACCTTACAGCTGCCTTCCAACACCTGAAGGGAACCTACAGGAAGGCTGGTGAGGGACTTTTTACAAGACTGTCCAGTGACAGGACAAGAGGAAATGGTTTCAAACTAAAGGAGAGTAGATTTAGACTAGATCTTAGGAAGAAGTTATTCAGTACAAGGGTGGTGAGACTCTGGAACAGATTTCCCAGAGAGGTTGTGGATGCCCCATCCCTGGAGGTGTTCAAGGCCAGGTTAGATGAGGCTTTGAGCAACCTAGTCTAGCTGACAGGTGCCCCTGCCCATGGCAGGGAGGTTGAATTAGATGATTTCTAGGGTCCCTTCCAATCTAAGCCATTCTACGATTCTATGATTCCATGACAAATGGAGGAAACAATGCAATGTACTACTTTTAAGATGTCATCCAGATAGAAGTATCCCTGGCTAATGTGTTAGTCTGCCTTCTCCCTCTGCTATGAAAAGATGTGATTGAGGTAATGAGTTTTTGCTGAACTGTTCATTTAAAAGTAAAAAAGCTTTATCCAAATTCCAAAGAGACTCTGAAGAGGAGTTCCCACTAATGTCAGCAAAGGATAAATCTAGCTGTGAACTTGGCAACTAGTTTCACATGACACCCTGTAAATGCTTCAGAGCTTCCTTTTCCCCTTACCTTTCATGAGAGAAATCGAATTGAAATAGAGTGAACTGTCAGAGAGAAATGTATTGGGCCAGGTTCATATGTCCTGCAAGTCTGGAGTTTATGACTGCACTACATTCAGGATGAGCTATACGTTTAGGAGATTTGATGAAATGCTTACTGTTAATGAACAAATAAGAAAATTCATATTCTTTACATTAGCTTGAAGAACTTTATTTTTGTGCAACATAAATGCAACTATGCTATCACAGCCTTCATCTCTGCTTGAGAATTTCCAGTATTTTACAACTGAGAAGATATAAATCAGCTTCACTCTAGATTAGTTGTTCTGCCTAGTACCAATGACATGTTTATTTACCCACAGCTTTTTAACCTTGACATGACAGATATAGTTTAAAATAAGATCACACAAGAAACCTCACTGTTCACTTGAGAACTTAGAGAAAACAGCAATCAGTAGAAAGATGACCTGAGGTAATGACATTTAGTTGGAAATGTCTTTCTGGATACAGATAAAGTAAGAATTTGAGCCATTTATCAGAGTTGTGATTGCATTGACAGCCCAAAATGCAGGAATCTCCCACAGAAGTTCCTTGGGTTACTCCTACCTCCTCTCCCACACTCTACTCATGCCTCACACAAAGAAGCAAGTCTATAGGAAGCATCATGCTCTTCCTGATATCATCACATTCTACACAGAAGACAAGTACTTCCGAAAACTTCTGCTTTAAGATTAAGTAACTTTCTCAGGACAACTGCATCCCAGAGAAGAATTCGAAGTTTTTACATTCAAACAGTTTTACTAGGAAAACCAGTGGCCTTTCAATAACTTCGTTTTCAGAGCCACTGCACTTTTCATGGTTAGACACCTAAGGAGGCAATGTCTTTACAGAGACCTCCAGGATTCCCAAAACAGCCAGCACACAACATGTACAAGCAGCTAAAGATGTTTTCACAGATTCACAGGTCATGCTTTAAGATCACTAAACAACACTCTTGATATTAAAAGGAGTCCACAAAAGACAGATTCACAGTTATATGCCATCTGTAGTTTCATGGCCTCCCTGTTGACTCTTAACTCTAGGTGATAGGGCTGTGTTCCCTCCATTGTCCTTTGGGTGAATGCTCCAAGCAACAGATGAACAGATGGGAATGTGAAAAGAAGGAACTGCCGGCAATGAAATATTGCTGGAGGTGCCACCCATCTATGATGTCAAGGTCAGTTATTGCGTGTGATGCATCCAACAGGGATGGATATTGAGGGCAGAATACCTTCCTTATAAAATACAGGAAGAGTAGATATAAGTTAGGTGCTGGACTGTACAGCACTGTCAAGATTTGAACCATTTTGTCCTGCTCAGAGCACGAAGCCTTTAGAAAACTTTTAACAGAAAAAATATAAGCATCTTGGGGCTCCAGTTGCCTCCTGGGCTAGATTCGAGTTGCGAGTAGTTTGGAAGAGCTGGAATTTGGGCTTTGGTGTGCCCAGGTCTCACATATTAAGTGTCCAAGATTTTTACTCATATTAAATGGTTTTAGTATTAAGTGTGTCTGGCTATCTGGTCTCACTGATGAACGCAAGCTGACCTTGAAAGAGATACTTACTGGAATTTTTTCTTTTTTTGCGTGACTGAAAATTTGGAATGCAACTCTTTACAATACACTTGCAGCAAGTTTAGACAGTCTAAAGCTCCTACAGCTGAACTCATGATTTCCCAAAAACAACAAAAAGAACAAGAACAACATTAAGGAAGGTATTAGCCTTATTTTGACAAAACAGTTTGTTGTAAAAGAGAACACTGGGTTTACATTATGTATCAAGTGATATCCTTATTTCTTCATCCTCTGAGCTCTTGTTCCACTAAGGAATATTAAGCAAACCATTTCCTCTGGGAAGTGGTTTATCATCATTAGTTACTATATACTTGAATATTAATAATGAAGTTAAAAAAATTAAATCCAAAATTACATTTATTTAGTACACAAAAGTCCTGTCATTCTATTAACAAAACAAAGGACAAAGTCAAAAGAGTTAAAAAACCACACAAATATTCAAGTTACCTTGAACGTACAAAACAATTTTCACATCCTTCAACTAAATTACAGCTGACCTGGAAAAGTGTACTCAAAGCTTTCTAAATCCATATATTATGTTCACATCTAAATTATCTGTTGGTTTTGTTGTTATTTTCTTTGGTCAGGCATGCTAATGTTGCATTGCAGTCATGATACCTTGTCTTCGCAGATTTAACAAGTACACAACTTCCAAAAGCCATAGACTACTGAAAAGTAAAAACTTGCATTGTTGGTTTGTACATTTGTTGATTTAACCTGCTACAGAAATCTGTCATGTTGTCTTCCAAGGATCCATTAAAAAAAATAAACATCCCTTTGTACTTAGAACTTGTTTCACAAAATTCAGTGGTAGAAAATTTCTCAACTTCTACAAGAACAAATCTAGGGAAAAAAAAACAAAATAAAACAAAACCAAACCAAAAAACAGGGAAAGAAGCAGCCTCTCCTGTTTGCTTTAGATTATATTTTCTCAGTTTACAGACAATACTATAACCTCTATGTTCTTATCACTCAGTATAGCAGAGTTATCCTGGCTTTGGAATCATTGTTGCTATCTTGACACAGATAAAATAGTGTCATATAGAACTGTGTTTGCTTTGGTTACCATTAAAAATAAAAGAAAAAAAAGTTAGATTTTTGCCTATATTCACCATGATAGAAAAAGCAGCAGTGAGATAAACAAAAAAACCCCAAACCATAATAATCTGGGAAACTTTCTAACAGCAAAGAGAATGAAGCTTTGGAACAGATTGTGCAGGAGCTTACAGAGTCTGTGTTTGGAGGTCTTTGAGGACAACTCTCAGTAATAATTCAGTACAGTTGATCCTGCCTTGTGGCAGAGAGATAATTAAATGAAGTCCTGATGTCCCCTCTAGCCATGTTTCCTGTCATTAGCAGTTTTTTCCCTACAAATTCCTATTTCAAGGACCACATCATACTATTGTGCGACACTATCCAGAGAATAATTTTTGTAGCATGGCCCTTTTATACAGATTTTATGATAAATATAAGAATACTGCAGGCTATTAGCGATGATTTGATAGCAGAAAAAAGATGATAGTTTTTTGGACATGATTTCCTCTCAACTATTCGATAAGCCTAAATTTACTTCTATAAGATAGGGCTTGTAATAGTTTGGGTTGGCTCTTAGTAGTTTGGGTTCAAATTGTAATAAACCCATTTTTAATAAAACTGAAGACTATCCTTAATGCCTAACAAGATTTTTAATTAGGTGTCATAATTTAGTCAGTTACTTATCAGATCACCAGTCTTACCAAATCTCAATTTCAAGGAAAACTGTCACTTCAAATCACATGTAGCAGACCAGAAATTCTCTATACAAGAATCTATTTACTTTTTATTTAGCACTTTTGAGGATGTTGTTAAAAGTTTTGTGCCAGTTTTCGAGAGTGGGAAACCTGTCAAAACTAACCTGGGAACCAACTGCAAGTAATATGCTCCCCAAGGGTAGAGTTTCTCAGTTTGACCCCAGTTTTTGAGCAACTAACAGTTGCGTCTTCCACCAAGAAATGAAAAATAGCCATGCATTTATTGAAGTTCTTTATTTCACATCAACTTCTATTTTTACTTAGAACGAACATCAGCCTGACCTTGGGATATGCTTCAAATAGCGTACATTCCCATCCACATTTACAATGATTCAGTTGCAAGTCTGCTACCACTGCTTAACAACAACCTATTTTCCCAATGTTAGAAAATCAGAAAGGACTCATTGCCTGCAGAAATGAATTATAGTTTAGCAAATGAAAGTATTTTAAAATACTTGATTTCACTTTCAGCTATGCTGCCCTGGCCTGGAATCTTGCTGAAACTTGACTAAGAATAAACGTTAGTGCCATGAGCAAACGTTTTTGAAAAAAATGTACAAAGTTAATATTTATAGTAAGCAACTTAGTCTGCAGATGCTAGTGGACCATCATTGAAGACATCAGTAAAATTTCAAGCCCAGACATGCCATTTGGTTCTACAATAGACAGAGGACATTTAAAACTGAAAAGTTGAGTCTTCTAAAATCGGGTCTCTAAAGAACACCTTGCAAATCGACTAAGAGGAGGATATGTTTGTGAAATATTGATGTGTGCACATATACACAGAAATTCAAATAAACTTTGAGAGGCTTCATATTCTTCATTTTAAAGAATCTTAATTTTAAAGGATAGGAAACATCCCAATCAAGACAATATTTTTTTTTGTTTAGAGGCTGAGACTACTCTGTGCAGTCCTTAAATGTTTGTATCTGGATCTCTGGGTGGTTTTGGATCCTTCTGTTCCCAACCCATAATCGATTTATCAGAAGTTACTTGTCTTTGGCTGTCCAGTTTTCTGCAAATCCAGTCCTCTCCAATGGACATTCAGGTTTTTGTAAGTTACCAACCTTAGCCTGCTTTCTCTAATCCCATTTAGAGAAGTTCAAGCCTGAACAGACACACTCCTTATTAATACGTGGGTTTTGGGGTAGAGATACAAGTCAGTTTTCTTAAAGCGCTCTTCCTTTCACTGCTGTTGCATAATTCTCTTCTTTCACAGGTGAAAGTAAACAGGGGAAAGGTAAACAGTTGTTTCCATGTTTAGGAGAAAAATAAAGAGCTATTCATCTCCAAACCTCATCCAAGGGAAATTGCTACAAACTGAGCTGTCATCTCAGTAGTCTCTCATATTACCTTCCATTTCACTTAACCAGAAAAAGTAAAAGGGCACCAGCCACGACTAACTTCATGTGGCCACTTTATATATTTTCCACCTTACTGCCTGGCCTTTTCCTATGACTGACTCCGCAGTACATTTTTATGACCATTTCCTGCTGAGGGACAACACCAGGTTCTCCCTTTCCTCCCTAGCTGGATCCTGAGCAGTCAGTATATGGAATTTAACTTAACTGAATGAAGATGAAGAAAATAATATCTTGCAAATTTATTCTTCTACATCCCCTTCCACATTCAAGGCTCCATACCACCCACTGAGTTCAGCAGAAGTTAAGTATTTAAATAACTTTGACATTCTGGCCTTACATATGTCAAAAATCTAGAAGATGTAAAGCAGAAGCTTACAGATGTACACACAGAATCATAGAAATGTTGGCTGGAAGGGACCCCTGGAAGCCATCCAGGACAAGCTGCTTGAAGTCAGTCTGTGAAAAACACCAGACTGGAGGTTTTTGAGACTTGGCTACACAAAACCACAACAGACCCAAGAATGGAATTTCCACGGCCCTGTGCAAAACTCATTCCAGAGCTGCACCACCTCCCGTTTTTCTAATGGCCATCCTCCTAAACAGCAATGTGTGGTTACTGTCCTTTGTTATTTTGCCTGCCCCTTCTCGGAAGAGTCCAGATCCATTATCTTTATAACACTTCCTCAATTGCTGTTGACTGCTCTAAGAATGCCCCTTAGCCTCCTACTTTCCAAATTAAAACCAAGCCCAGCTCTCCCAAACTGTCCTCATAGGTGATGTTCTTTAGGCCACTCAAGAAAAAACTTCAAAATTTGTTCCTAAGTTCCTCAACCAAACTAGAATCTGTATTAAAAAAGCCATTTCTGCAATCAAGAACATCAGGATTCCATTTCTTATTTGTATTTTCAGATATTTCGTGTAAGCACAATGAACAGTTGCATTTGAGTATTCATTATCAGTGTTCAGACAGTGTTTACCTCAAGTGATTTTCTAGATGAGTATGGGTTGATATAGGAAAAAGTCAAGCTACACCTGTAGCTTGACAATAAAAGGTAACTGTAAAAGAGCAGAAACTAAAATTTGCACCAAATCCAGATACTCACAACTGGCTCTTACTAATATAAATCTGCTACACAAGCAGAAAGGCAGTGTAAAGTCTTTTCTCTTTTCCTGGGACTTTGTCTTCCATGTAAACAAACATTAGTGCTTCTTCCTTTTTACTTAATTGTGTACAGAACCTTCAATTTTTAAGCGATTTGTAACTTAATTTCACATAGCGAGCAAAAACAATTAAGGTTGAAGAGTTCAGCACCCAAAATTTGAAGTGACGTAGGTAAATGCCTTTGTAAATTACCAAAACATTTGTTTTACTGAGCCAGTAAGTGCTTTATACTAGAAATGACAGGGAGGGAACTACCAGCAGTCCTGGGAGACAGTGATGGACAGCGTTTACAAGCGAAGAGCCTAGGATGATTTAAGTGAAAGGGAACATATAATGAAAACAGGGCTTAAGTGGAGTCACCTCAAACTTTTGCATGTAAGAAAGGAAATGCCTGCAAGGCACCATTATGGGGATACTCACAGACATTTTTCAGGAAACCAGCATGCTTGGGTGTCTCTCTGAAGTAACTGTACACTAATGCATTCACCCTGGAGAATAAACCCAAGGAATTAAAGATCTGTGTGCTATTGCAGACATGGTGGCATGACTCACATGACCTGAGTGCTGCAGTGGTGAGATCTAGGCTTTAGGATGGACAGGCTGGGAAGGTGAGGCAGGAAAGTCGCTCTCTATGTAAGAGAGCAGCAGGAGCGCATGGAGCCGTGGGTGGGGATGGGTAACCCAACTGAGAGCTTATGGGTAAGGATTAAAGAGCAGGCAAATATGTGTGATACTGCACTCGGTGTCTGCTATAGGCTGCCTGATCACGAAGAGCATGTGGATGAGGCGTTCTGCAGACAGCTAGAAGTAGCCTTACATTCACAGGCCCTGGTCCTCATGGGGGACTTCAACATCACCAATATCTGCTGCAGACAACACAGCAAGGCATAAGTAGCCCAGGAGGGCCCTGGAAATCAACTATTAGAGCTTCCTGACCCTAGTAGTAGAGAAACCAATAAGGAGAAGGACTCTGCTGGACCTCATACAAGGAAAGGCTGGTTACGGTGCATGAAGACTGAAGTGACCATGAGATGGTCAAGGGGATGAAGCAAGTCAAAAAAGTAGGACCACAGACCTGGACTTCAGGAGAGCAGACTTTGGCCCCTTTGAAGATCAAGGTCATCAAAAGGGTCGCATGGGGTAAGGCCCTAGAGGGAAGAGGGTCCCAGGAAAGCTAGATAATAATCAAGGATCACTTTCTTCAAGTTCAAGAACAGTCCATCCCAATGAGCAAGTAGTCAAGTAAAAAAAGCCAGGAGGCCTGCACATATGAACAAGGAGCTCCTGGAAAAACTCAAACACAAAAAGTATACAGAAAGTGGAAGCAGGGACAGGTAATCTGGAAGGAATATCGAGACATGAGCATGCAGATACAGTTAAGAAAGCCAAAAGGAATCTGGAGTTGAATCTGGCAAGAGATGTCAAGGACAAGAAGGGTTTCTATAAGTACTTAGGTAGCAAAAGGAAGACTAGGAGAAATGTGAATAGAGCAGTGCCGCTTGGTAACACAGAACATGGAAAAGGCTAAGGTACTGACTGCCTTCTTCACCTCAGTCTTTACTAATAAGACCAGCTTCCAGAAACCTAAAGCCCTGGAGACCAGGGAAAATCTAAAGCAAGGAAGACTTCCTCTTGGTGGAAGAGGATCAGGTTAGGGAATACTTAAGCAACCTAGACATACGTAAGTCCATGGGCCTTGACAGGATGCACCGGTAAGTGCTGAGGGAGCTGACTAAAGTCACTGTGAGAACGCTTTTATTATTTTTGGGTGAACTCTTTTATTATCTTTGAGTGATCACTGCATTTGGGGGAGGTATCTGAAGACTAGAGGAAAGCAAGTGCCACTCATATCTTCAAAAGGAGCAGAAAGGAGGACCCAGGAATCTACAGGCTAGTCAGCCTCACCTCAGACCCTGGGAAAGGGATGGAGCAGCTAATTGTGGGAATCACGTCCAGGCACATGGAGGACAAGAAAGTGATAGGGAGTAGTCAGCATGGATTCAGGACCACTAGGATGATGAAAGGGATGAATCATCTGCCATAGGAGGAAAGACTCAGAGAGCTGTGATAGTTTAGCCTGGAGAAGAGAAAGCGCAAGAGGGATCTCATCAATGTGTACAGGGAAGCCATAAAAAAGGCAGAACCACGCTCTGTCCAGTGGTGCCCAGTGACAGGACAATAAGGACAAACTGAAACACAGGAGGTACCTGCTGAATGTAAGGAAACACTTTTTTTTTTTCTATTTTGATATTTCAAAACATGGGAATAGGTTGCCTAGAGGCATGGTGAAATCTCCACCCTTGGAAATCTTCAAAAGACGTCTGGATATGGTCCAGGGCAATGTGCTCCAAGTGACCTGCTTGAGCAGGGGCGCTTGGCTGAGATGACCTCCAGAATTGCCTTCCAACTTCAACTATTCTGTGATTAAATCACACACTGAACTCACCTTGGCTAGTGGAGAACTAATGAAATAGAACTCTGTAACTTCCAATGAAAATAAGTAAACCTGAATGGATTGTAGTCCTCTCAGAAATGGTACGCAGATTCAGAAACTGATGCTAAGATAAAAACTTGCCTTGAAGGTGGCAAATGCATGAGTGCAAGATGTTTCAAATTAATCACTTTTGCACTCAGACTTGCAGTTCATGAGGAAAACATTTTGTTGGAGAGTCTTTCAAGCATTCTTCCTTTGCGTTCTCTCCTAGCCTTTAACACACAGTTTTTGTCTCCACGCATTGTCTCTTCCACAAATTACCTTAAAGATCATTATCTTTAACTTGTTTCCATCTTGGTTTTGTCCACCTTGTTTCAACAGTTTCTCTTCAGTCTTTGTGTCCTTTTCCACTCTGAAAAGTTATCTTCCCCTTTGTTCACTTTGTACCAGCCATCACATACAAGAAACAGTAGAGGTGAAATTTTTCTGTGTGGACATATAGTTTCTAGGTATACAGAGCAATCCTGTGAAACATTGCATGCCTAGAGCATGTATGCAGTCAAAGCCATGACAGACTATCATTTAAGCCAATTTTAGCTGTCCAGCTCCAAGAAGCCAAACTTCTTCACATGTAGTTTCAGAGTTTCCAGAACATTATGTCAAAATTTTTCATGGGGACAGGAAGAAGCACTTTCCTGACAGAAAGGCCACACCACTCTGACCAAATTTCAACTCCTTGCTCCAAAGCATGGACAGTATGCAGTTAGTCAAGGAAAAAGTTGCCAGGATTGTTTTAACATTGCAACACAACGTATTTTCTCCAGCGTTTTCTTGGAAACGGCAAAACTGTTTTGGCTGAAACTTTCTGGAAAAAAAAAATTAAGTGAGCCCGATATCATCTAATGGTAAATTTTACCTTAAAAGGTTAACATTTCACCAAGTTGCAAGTAAGCTGAGATGAAAGTATTGTGGCAAAGAGATTCGATAAATCTCAATAATAGTCAATGCTGCCAATACCAGCAAAACACAGTCCCATATGAAGGCCAGGGAACTAATGGTCACCAGCAACACTGAGGAACTCCAGCCAAGACGCCAAGTTGAGCAGTAATGGAAACAGACACGAAACCTTAAATTTGAAACAGGCCAGAGAGCTGGTCAGTTTTAAGCATCTTTCCTGCCCTTGCACTACGCTATATAATCCATTGTCTGCACTATTATATATACATATAGGTACAAACATTAAGTTGTCAGCTAACACTTATTTCCAATAGATGCAGGTATTTCAGTCTTGATGCACCAATCACCAAACTGAACTCAATTAAGTAAAAATCCAGATTCAGAAATCATGAGATGTGAATTAATGTAGCAGAAATATTGCTGGAGTTTGCATTTGTAATTACAGAAGATTATTCAATACCCATGCATTAAAAACTTTGCCCAAAGTCATATTGTATTAGACTAACAAATGCCTAACTTTATGAAAAAGGAACAAAGAAACAAAAAGCACCATGCAAGTGTAAGTTTTGGTGCAGCAAGTCATTAACTCTGCTGAGTTAAGAGGGAAATTACAGTGAAGAAAAATATGTATTTTATTTTAAAAAGAAAACCACAAAATATCTTTTTGGGAGTAGTAAATTGTGAAAACCTGGACTAAAGAAATTTATGGGTTGCTGTGTTTATCATGTTTGCACGACAAGGTTTTGGTAGCGAGGGGGCTACAGGGATGGCTTCCGTGAGAAGCTGCTAGAAGCTGCTGTGATGTCTGAGAGAGCAAATGCCAGCCAGGTCCCAGACAGACCTGCCATTGGACAAGGCCAAGCCCATCAGTGATGGTAGCAGCGCCTCTGGGATAAGATATTTAAGAAGGAGAAATAGCTACTGGGCAGGAGTAACTGTAGCCAGACAAAGGTGTGAGAATATGTGAGAGAAACAACTCTGCAGACACTAAGGTCAGTGAAGAAGGAAAGGGAGGACGTGCTCCAGGCACCAGAGCAGAGATTCTCCTGCGGCCTGTGCTGAAGAACGCGGTGAGGCAGGCTGTCCCCCTGCAGCCCATGGGCAGTGGAGCAGATATCCACCTGCAGCCTGTGGAGGACCCCCACACCAGAGTAGGTGGGTGCCGGAAGGCGGCTGTCATCCCGTAGGAAGCCTGCACCAGAGCATGCTCCTGGCAGGACTTGTGGACTCATGGAGAGAAGAGCCCATGCTGGAGCAGGTTTGCTGGCAGGACTTGTGATCCCTTGCGGGGGGATCCATGCTGGAGCAGTCAGTTCCTGAAGGATTATACCCCATGAAGGAGACCCACGCTGGAGCAGTTCATGAAGAATTGTAGCCTGTGGGAAGGACTCACACTGGAGAAGTCATGCAGGACTGTTTCTCATGAAAGGGACCCCACGATGGAGCAGGGGAAGCATTGAGCATTGAGGGGTCCTCACCCTGAGGAGGAAGGAGTGGCAGAAACAACACGTGATGAACTGACCACAACTCCCATTCCCTGTCCCGCTGCGCCGCTCGCAGGGAGGAGTTAGAGAAATTGAGACAGTTAAGCCCAGGAAGAAGGGAGGGGTGGGGTAAGGTGTTTTAAGATTTGGTTTTATTCATTATTACTCCTCTCTGAGTTGATTGGTAATAAATTACGTTTTTCCCCATGTTGAGTCTGTTTTGTCCATGACAGTAATTGCTGAGTGATCTCCCTGTCCTTATCCTGACCCTTGAGCCTTTCATTATATTTTCTCTCTCCTGTCCAGCTGAGGAGGAGAGTGATAGAGTGGCTTTGGTGGCACCAGGCATCCAGCCAGGGTCAACCCACCACACTGTGGTGCAGGTTTCTCAAGCAATCATACCTCATCTAAATTCCTCAACTCATGATAAATAAGACTATTAATATGAACTTAGTTAGAACTAAAATAAAATCATAAATCTGGAATTAATCATTAATTCTTAGTCATTTGTTTTATGGAAATCATAGGTAAATTAATGTATAATTTGGGGTCTGAGCCATCAGCATCTGAGTATATGATTCCACCCCCACCAAAGTCTACACTTAAATTTCATATATTAGGGACTGAGAGAATGACTGGATGGTAGTATAATGCTTTTGTTATGCAAGCGGCCAGTTTACTAGAGCTAATGGACCTTTCTAGCCACGGGATCTATTTCATTAGAGATTTAACAGGGAGAGAGCACAATTTATAAGGCTATATCCCAGGTGTGGAGTTCAAAGAGAGACTCACAGGTGGCACAGAAGGTAAATGTCAGGAATACTGTGCCTGCTACACACAAGCAATGCAACTTTTCAGGCACTGCTCCAGATTTATGTAACCACAAGGCATTCAGTCTGCAGCTGGCTCACGTTGGACCATCAGCAGAGAAGTCCTTCTTCAGAGATCACTGTGTCATAAGCAGTGTTCCTACATAGGCACAGCACTCTTAGACAGCCAACTGTTCAGTGCATATCAAGACTCTACACTGGGTACAGCACCCACCATCCAAGTGCAATAAGAAAGACTCTGCATCATACATGCAGTAAGAGTGGAGATGCTTTGCAGATTGTCCTATTTTAAGCAGTAAATCCAGTTTGTTGGACCTGTGCATAGCTGAATGCTGTTGCCAGGACCTTGCTGCCTCTAAATCAAAAGCAGCCCTGATGATACTGGAAGAGGTAAAGAATAGCGCAGAGCTGGCCTTCATTTTCAAATGCTGAATAGTCAAAAAACCTAGTCTGGGAAGGCTAGATATATGGCTGAACTTCGGTGCCCAAATACCTATTTGAATGCCTATGACCAGCATTTGCTTATGCACAGCAGGCTCAAAACCCACCTGACTTCATAGATACAAATTTCCTTAGTAAAAATCCTGGAATAATTCAGGCAGAAAGGGAGGCTTGGGATCATCTCATCCAACGGCCTTCTCAAACTATGCTCAGCTTTAAAGTTAGATGAGGTTGCTCTAAGTCCTGCTGCATTTTAAAAATCTCTGAAGGTGCACATCCCACAACCTCTGTGGGAATTTGTTCAGGGCTTAGCCACCCTCAAGAGAAGGATTTTGCCTATAGCCATACGGGGTGCCCTTGCTTCATTTTGTGACTGTTACTTCTTGTCCTATAACTGTGCACCTCTGAGCAGATTTTTGCTCCATATTCTCTATAAGCTCCATCAGGCAGTGAGCAGAGCAGTTCACTCCATTTCCCTGACCAAGCCCTCACTCTTCCAGGCTAAGCAAAGCTTGTTCCCCGAGCTTCTCAAAGTACATCATGCTTCAAATCCTGATGACCAACTGCTAGATTTTCTCCAGACTGTCAACAACTTTCTCATACTGGAGGCTCAAAACTGGACATAGTACTCCAAATGTGGCCTCAGGACTGTTAAAGGTGAATAATCACCCCTGCCAACCTGCTAGCTACACTCTCACTAACACACTCAAATATGCAATTAGCCTTCATAGCTGAAAAGGCACATTGGCAAGCCACTTTCCCCCCCATTCTGCCGCTGTCTGGTGCGTACACTGTGAAGTACGAAAAAGTCCTGGTATCTAGGTGGTTATCTAGCTTATACCCAAATTTTGACACAATTAGAGAAAAACAGGAATTCATCTGCTTAGCTTGCTCTCGAAGAGTTGATCTGGCAGACTTGTTTAATGTGACACAACATAAAACACCTGGATAAGAGGAATTCCTCTCCTTGTATATACAATACCCTAGTAGTTAGGTGACTCACGCACATGTGTTTTGGAGACCCACGTTCATCTCTCTCATGTATATCAGGGGTTTTGAACTTAGGGGAAAGGGATCTCACTTCTTGCCTGTCCCAGGCTAGGATCTTAACAGGGGACAAGAATTAAATAATTTTCCTTAAACGAGATCTTTAATGAAATAGGAAATGAAAGAAAGATCTCATGCTAGGCAACCTCTGATCCCTGGCCTCTATAGTTGCTCCCATTTTCTCACTCAAATGAAAACACAATTGAGCAGCGAGAAGTCTCCACCAGAATTTGCTGGGAGGTAAGAGAGGTTACAAGTCCCCCACCTCTCCAAGATCTGGCTTGAAAGTTTATAACATAGGTCTCCTGTGTTTAAAGTGATTACACTTGTCATCAGTTTAAGAATACCATACCCAACCCCGACTTGGGACCGGAGTTAGGGGGAAGGTGGTGAGTGAATAAAACCCTAAAAACTCTAGCATAGCTTTAGTTCATAGGGTAAAAAGTGTGTGTGGAAGAGAGAGTTCCTGGAGATGTTTCCAGGTAACGAGACTTTGGAGGATACAGGTAATTCAGTCTGAATCTGAAGAAATATTAAATATATACTTTGAAAACTAAGTTATTATTTGAGAAAAGCAAAAAAAGTAAAGTAAATTTTCGTCCTTTAAAAAATTTTGCTCATCAAATATGTAAGAAAAGCTAATAAATTAACTGGGAAAGTGGTTGTATAATATTCCTCTAACTCCTCATTTACTTTTTTTTTAAAACATTCTGACCAGAGTCCCAACACTGACTACAATGTGATTAATACAAGTGGGATTTGAGTGAAAGGTTGTGTTCAAAGAAACAAAGAAAAAGTCTTTCATATATTCTGCTAACTCTTCAGTTCATTTCAGTGGAAAATTACCAAGAGAAGTTTAAAGTATGCAAACAAAGAGGATATAAGGGAAAGAATTGAAGTATGGATTAGAATACAGGAAAGGAAGGGCAGCAAAGAAAGTAGAAGAAAGTGTTTAACTTTCTGTAGATGTAGATTACTCAGAAAATGCCCTGAAAATTCAGCTGTGCACCAGTTCCTCCTATGGAATCTAATCCAAACTAATGAGGATCATAGATATTTATCTTTGTAGCACATGCCCCTTGACATTAGGTCCGACTTTGGTGATAATTATTTGATAGTGCTAGAGGAGGGCTCCCACACCTGCTAAGCCCTTGCAACCTCAGCTGAAGTCAGCAGACGCTTGCAGAGGTGTTCTTAATCTAACCCAGTCCTCTCAGCTACCTGTAGGCAGAGGAAAGGACTCCCTCCAAACTATTTGCACTTCCATTCTTAGCCTGCAAAACAAATGACAGACAGCAGCAACACATCTATTTGAATATCACTTTCCAGTCATGTGCTGTGCATATTAATGTAAAGGCTTCTAAGAACTATAGCTATAAAACTGGTCTCTATATGCTGAATAGCTAGTACTATTAGTATCAGTACTAACAATAGCTATGCAACTGATGTGAAAAAGATTATGACTTATGTATGGTAATCCTAACTGAGGAGGTACAAAAAGCTTCGAAAATCCACCAGTAAGATTTCCCAGGCATTTCTGGAACTCCCTATTTCTCATTCTGGGATTTTCAGTGCAGTGAGGGAAAGCTACTCTGTTGGACTCACATTCCATAAAATTTGACTTCGTATTTTCCCCACCCTCCCAACAGTTTGCTACCAGTGCCATGTTTATAAAACTCACCAAGATTTCAGAAGATTTAAATCTTAGTAACTCCTCCAGCCCTGCCCCATAATTTTCAGGAAATTGTCTAAATACTAGGCCCTCTAAATACTGACCACTCACAGCAACACCCTAAATATTAAGCTGCAACCCTATGGCCTTGGTCATCTGGGCTAATGACAAGTATTCCATTCAAAAAGGACAGTGCTTCAGCAAGAAGATTTAAGAAAATGCCAGAATATCAAACAGGCCGATGCTCAGAGCTCCATGGTAGGAAGCTCAGACAAAAGGGCAGCTGCCACCTCCAGGGAGACATTCCAGCTGCTTAGCTATCAGATGAAGGGAGTTACTGGCTTTGGAGGAGTTAACATCTTTCCTGCACACCAGAGTAAAGGCACAAGTTCCCCTGAAGCTAAGCACCAAGCTGGTTCAGCATTTTGTACATACCTCATTTAAGTAGCTCCCTATTCAACAAATAGATCCTAAAGAGTTAATTCCTTCCCATGCGCTGAAGATGAACAGAACAAAGTTCACCCTGTGGGCTCCTTAGGTAGCAGGAAATGTGAAAAGTGAACCAAGTCCTTTTTTTGTATGTCCTCTCCAGCTCTCTACTTGGGACAAGAAGCTGCCAATGGCAACTCTGCTCATCATGAACAATAAAACCGTCAAAGACAATAGTGGTCTCATGAGAGAGGATCGTCTCTGCATTTGGCCTGGCCAACAGAAAATCTCCCACTAAGAGACGATTAACAGTGAATTTGGCAGCCACTGTGACATGATGAAAGACATGGAAAAAGAATTATCTACACTAACAGACTATGGTGAGAGACACAGATTAAAAAAAAAAAAAAAAAAGAATAGTCACCATGCTCCAAAGGAGCAAGAAACAATTGGCAAATTGTGCTAGCTTTATGCATTTCCTACACACACAGGTTCTACGGTAACTAGTGTAACATAAATGTATTGGATATACTAACCTTCAAACTGGGGTCAGATGGTACAGCTCTGATCTAAATGTGAAAAGGGTACTATGTTACAAGTTCATAGCTGCAAGGGCCGATGCGTCCCACTGTGCATTGCAATGGATATTGCTATGGAGAGACAGGCAGTTAAAGCCCTGGATAAATCCATAGCTGTCTGTATCTGGGAACTCAAAAGTTGCCAAGATGATCTTGTAGGCTCTTACGTCTGGGCCCTAATACATCATGATTTATGGTTCAACTTGAAGGCAGATGCATTTCCATTTCTGGACTACGTCTGACATGCTGAACGTGCTCATCTAGAAACAGTATTCTTAGGAAGAAATTGTTCCAGACATTTGGAAGAAGGCCTTTCTGCCCATTTTCAATAGCTCGGTAGCGGGTGTCCAAGCTTTTGCAATGGAACAGACAGTCACATCACTAAAGCATGTCCCAGAATTTGCCCTGCTTCAGGACTTTTTATTTACTAGAATCCCATTCTTACCCTGGGCAATCAACATTTTTAGAGTGCCAGATGCTATTGACTAAATTAATCTGAGGCAAATAATTTGAGCCTGCAGATGTATTTGCCTGCTGTAGTCAAACCCAGATGATGGACTTGGAAGGGTGAAGGAATTTTTTAGGGTTTCTGGGTGTGCAGGCAGTGCAGGGATCATCTGTGTTAGTTTGCCAGGCCAAGGGGACAACATCCACTAACGTATTAACTTAGCTGGTCCAGAGAGACCATTTATAAGAACAAGTGATAAATTCAGATTCCTGATCTTTCTGTTTAAAGGACAGAACTAGTTGATATCTGCAAGTCTGCAGGACACTGAAAGGAGGACAACAGAAATGATCTGGCAGAAAACAAAGCAAACTGCATCCAAATTGAAAAATAGATCTGAGAAAGAGGGTACAGGGGAAGAAGTAAAATACTAGTAGGTACAAAGCAAGCAGTCTATGAGCATATTAAAAACAATGATCAGTGAAAAAACTAAGAGACTGAGTTTCCAGCAGAGGTGTTTTCAGTACTTTAGTTGAGACTGAACTTCTGAAATTGAACAGGAATCTTTTGCTATTCAAGGTCATACAGCACTCTTCTTCCTGAACCAGTTACCAGGTGTACAAGAGCTTTTGAACAAAAAGGGGGGGGGGGGGGGAGGGGGCGGGGGGAGGAAATCTACAGTGATTACTGCATTTGAGGTTTTTTTTACTCATTATTATCACTATACCTTGAAACAAATTAGGATTTTGAATTCGTTCTGACTTTCATAACAAAATGCAAGTTTTTGTGACTACGGAAAAAACCAGCAATGATGCAACTGGTTAATTTCAAATTTACAAGAAGAAACTAACCTATCTTAAAACTTCTCAAGTTGTGGCCCCTGCATGGGAAGTCGTAGAGTTTCTTACCTCCCTGAAGTATTTGCCAAAAGACTTTTCACACACAATTCAAGTTTTCTAAAATTAGCTTTTAGAAAGCTATTTTTGTTCCCACAGCTATGTCTCCATGAAAACTCAGTCTTGTATCATAAACAAAGGAATGCAATTCATGCAGATAAGCCATGTCAGAAATGAAGTTTGTAAAGCAAAAAATAAGACAAGATTTCTAAAACAATTCCTGGGAAGACTGACAGTCTCAAGTACCTGTGTATCATACCAGCCTTCAATTCTATCTTGCCCTTTTAGCTTGCCCAGTTTGTTGGGCAAGAGCAGAAACCCCTCAGAGAACTGTGTACAGCGCAAGCTAAATAAGAAATCAATCACATGATTTGGATTTTTTTTTTTAATAAGACATCTTTCTGCTTTTTTTTTGTCAGAGAGTACTACTAATTTGTAGAGACTACTACTAATTGGTTTAAGTCTCTCAAACACAATAAGACAGTTTTAGCCACCAGCACACCTACATCAAATCCAGGATCTTTGCCAGGGATTGCAGTGATTCACTTTGTGACACCAGGTCTTTGTTCAGATCTCCCAATTCAGCCTGCTGAATTCAATCCTTCAGCTGCGTGTGAATATCTCTCCTGTCCCTGGAGGCCAGCAGAACCTACCACCCCTGTACCCAGCTGGGGGAAGGGAGAGGAAGGTTTGTTTTGTTGTTGTTCTATGAAAGAAAATAAACTGTGAGAACAGTGTGGTATGAAGTTATCAGCTCAGATCAGCTTTACAGAAATCTAACATGGCTAAAGGTTCACCACTCCCTCATAAACCATTTACATAAGAGCTGTTTATGACTTCTCGGCATTGCACATAACCACTTCAAGCCACAGCTCAGCCATTAGACTTTACCTCAGCTCAGCAGGTCTGGCTGAAAAAGCACTTGGCAATGGGTGTCTGGGGAAAATGGGGCCTCTGTAAGACATGGTGGTAATTTGGTGGCTTCCTCTCTCAAGGTTAGTGCTGACTTCCTTCTAGAGGACAGCACAAAAGGGTGCTGTGTTAATTCAGGTGCTCAGATAGGAAATAAAAAACACACCTCAAACACAGCAGTGCACTTCCATCCAGCACAGCAAAGGGGCTGCTTCCAAAAACCAAGCAGCATTTCCTTTTTTAAACTTCTGTTTTCCTGGAGCATATATGTGTGTGTGCACACACACTTCTCTCCATCACGGCAGCCTATGTCCCAAAGCACAGCAGCAAACCACTAATATTAGTAAACTTTGTCAAACATAGACTAAAGAGACTGGTACCTGCAGACAGCAAATACTACCACCAAATCCATGACAAGCAAGTTCTGCAATGTCGACCAGACAGGGATGATGGTACCTCTAGCAGCTCAGGACAGGAAGCAGAAAGCAAGAGTCAGGAAGGAAGGATCAGATCCAGCAGGATGATCTCATTCCCCAAGCAGAGCATGAGATTCAGAATAAACTTTCTGCAAGTCTTCTCTGTGGCATGCTGAAGGCATGCTGAAGCCAGGCCTGTGTCTCTCACACTCAGCAGCTCTGTCACAGTGTCTCAATTTTTCTCTGTGCTTAGATGTACACAGTCAGGAGACTGCTATCATCTGCCAGCCCATAGCTCCTGGGACCACAGGGCAGCAAGGCTGTGCTGGTCAGTGCTGTAGGCAGACAGTGCATCACTACAGCCTGTTAACAAAGAGGCATGTTTTCTATTCTCCCATGTAGCAGTTCACACAGCAAGTCCCCGTGGACATGGTTGTAGGAGAACTAACTTACAAGGTCTTGCAGAGAGCTTGTCACCGGTAAGAGGAATGAGAGAGATGGCCCAAGGAAGTCAACACACACCTGGATGAGTGAGAAGATATGCAGCAGTTGCCGCAATATCTCCATCTGGGATGACACCCTGTGTCAGACCATGCCAAGTCCAGACAGGATATAGCATCCAACGTCAGACTCTTTCAAAACCTTTGCAGAAGACCATTCTAAAACATCATGTTGTGCAGTCATTAACCTAGTTTCCTTCAGGATTTATCAGCAACCTTATACATTTCTTACAGAAACTTTTCCAGAAGATACGACTAAACAGGCCCCTAAGTTTGCTAGGGTCTTCCTCTGCATTTGGAGGGCAGAGAATTCGAGTATGTTCACAACAGGGCTCCCAAAGTGCAAGTTCAAGTCTTTGCTTTGGACTTGATCAAAGTGTATACTGAGTCAGGGCTGGCATGACTCTCCAACAGGCTGTTAACCTCAGAGACTAGCAAGCCTTACCTTCGTTGGCTTTTAACATACGAGTTTACCCTAATACACTAAACCTGGCCAGGGTTTAAGGCTCAAGCCCTGACATGCAATTACAGTGTAATTGTTAACACAGTTCTTGACATAGTTTTTGCCTATGCCAGCCGGTATTGTCCCAGCACTTCAGAGAATGGGAGCAGTCTTCCTCTTGTACTGACATGCAGTACATTCAAGGCCCCTGAATTTTTCTGGTGCAATGTGGGTGGACAGGGTCTGCATATACTCATACTCTTATACCCAAGATGGAGTCCTAGACCATTTTAATTTACTGTTGAGGATATAACTGACAGGAAGAGGTAGAGTGACTTGCCCTTGGTCTGCTGCCCTGCTTTCTTCCCTCTAGCTCCCATAACTCCACTTTTTTCTCTTCCTCTTAAAATTTTCTTCCATTTTCAGATTTTCCTTTCTAGTTGGATCAAATCCATCATAATCCACTCCAATAGTTACTCTACATTCACAAGCAGCAAAACAAAAAAGTAAATTTCCTTCTGGGTTTTATCCTTAGCACTGCTTTCCGGACAGTCAGTCACCCAGTATCAGCTGATCCTTTCCATTCTACTGTTAGTTACTAACACCATTAGCCTCACTACCTTATTATGCTAGGGCAAGTAAGTTGTCATTCTTTTCTTTCCCGTGAGCTAGTTGACATTCCTCTCTTACTACTTCCTGGGCTTCAGAGCAGATACAAACTTTCCTGGGACGTAACGCAAGGCCTTCTTTCCTCCTCTGCCAATCCTGTTCTCCTAAACCTGTCTTACAGTTTTACATCAGACTGCAACAATTGCATGCAGTCAACACCTAGAGAGTAGTAAAAGAGCTTTCCTAATGAAACAGCACAAATCTCCTGGCTGATGAGGTAGTCTCTTCTAAGCCACATCTTAAACTACTTCCTTGTATCTACCAGTGGAATGTCCTACCTGCAACTTCTGTTCAGCTGTGTTTCATTTCAGTATAGATGCATTTTTCAGTACTGGCATATATGTACTGTATCTGACATGCAGTGGAACAACAGTGACATCCATTGGCTAAAATAAACCCAAGCTAGAACTGTTCATTACACAAGAATTAACTTTAACGGAAAAAGTGTGTTTAACGTAAGTTATTCTACTACATTTTTATGTGATCTATAATTACCAGTGTTTTAGGAGTGTCATAGAAGTTAAGCTAAGTCTCACATTTTTCCCTCAGGTCTTTCCTGAGAAGTGATCAGTAAGCTTGTCTTGCCTGGGAGAGAAATGTGCACTGACTGCCAGATATCTACGACTTGAGAGACATCTGATTTTCTGGATATTGCAACACTGAAACATCAAAAGCACAAGAAAGTAGTAAAGACAGATGAAAATATTTGTCAGGTGCAGATATAATTTGTAGTCTTCTTAGCTTGACAGTTACTGTCCAAAGGCTAGATCCTAACTCTGTTCTGAACCGAGGAAACCGAGCCTTTGCCTTCTTTTTTTTTCTCCTATCCTCTTTATTTTTTTTCTTTTTTTTTCCTCCTCCCTTCATCAGAAGAAATTTTCTTTAGTGATTTCAGTAGCTTTTCTATGAAACAGCTTTAAGCTGTCTACAGACTGAGAGGCTGTTGGCATCAAAACCGGTCGCAGCATTCCGATCACAGTTGCGGCATGTTCTAAGGACAGAGGTGGTATAAATTTCCCTAATTCTGCTGGCATACTCAAAGACAGCATGAATCATTTGGGATGCAGAGTTGTGCTGGGAACTCATGACTAGGAGATTGCCCACCATGATACTCAACTATTTTTTTCATGCTGCCATTCCAGAAGAGAGAATCCTTATTTTTAAAGAGCATAGTTTAACGTACAGTTTTCAGCAGGCAGTTCATGGCAACCATTCTCCCTCAATACACAAAATTGCAAGCTACTTCATTTACCCAAGTGTAATACTGGTTTGCCTTGAAAGTGACAGGAGCAACTGAGGTTTGTATAGGACACTGTTACTCAATAAAGAGTACAATAGATCTATCTGCAATATGACTGTCAACATGAGACTCGCTGACAAATACAAGCTTGGTAAAAAAATTTGGCTGTAGTTTATACAAGTATACAGAACACTTTTATTCTTAATACAGGATTTAAAAATTTTGGTGTTGTGTTGGATTCTAATGATATGCTACCAGTTTCAAGCAAGCAATTAATCAAAGATTTCCTGCAAAATCCTGTCAGCTGCTCACATGGGGTCAGCAAGTTCAGTTGAGTGCAGAAAAATGGAAAGCATGCTGTGTGAAATGCTCCATTACGCCAAACAGACCTTGCAGAGGAGGTGAAAAAAATATCCGATTTACTCACTTCAGGCAGGTGAGACAGAAGCATTTACAGTATTCAAAAGGAGGCTGAGGAAAGAAGTAAAATGGGAGAAGCACGGAAATAAATATTTAAAGATTTACTGTTCCATAACGATACACTTTCATTTGGGAAATATTTTTTTTTTGGAGAACTGTATTATAGTAAATATCTCATTTAAAAGACATCAGCAAATTTAAAACAAAATACTTAGATGTCTGTAGAGATAGGCTAAAGCTTGTTGAAAGTTGGGTTAGGAGTACAAAACCCAGAGGGGAAGTTTTGTGAATTGTGCCTTTTCCTTTCACAAAAAACCCGACAGTTATCCAAAACCAAATGTTATAGCCTGTTCTACCCAAACCTATTTGTATCCCGGCTAGTATCAGTTAGGAGTGTAACAGAAACACAGATATCTTTCCAGTTTATATTTTAGCTCACCAGACACATCAAAGAAATCAATGATTTGCACAGCAGTATTTGTATGACTGGTCTGTCACACGGGAAGAAAAGTCTATTTATGAGCTCCATACCAAGTGGACTGCTGTGAATGTTGCTTTAAGCTTGTCAGTGACAGCATTACTCAGAGAGGGACAGATTGTGAGCAATCTCCTCCTGCTGATCACATTCAGGCTACACTGATGACATTTGAACCTGGTGTGAACCTGGATGTAGCTGAGGATCTTTACAAAGTACAAATGTATTGGAAGATAAATCACTGTCATAGCACATCCTATATGGACTTTATTTATTTGGCACCAAAAATCAACAGGCTGTTTGCATAAGGAAACAATACTCCTAAGGAAGTTCATACTTCAGATAAATCTTCTAGCTGGATCATTCCAGCTTTGCATCTTCACTTGAGAAGGCAATTTAGGGGCTAGCACACTTATGGACATGCTGCAGTGACAGATAAGCAGTGCAAGCAATAAGCGTTCTCTGGGTCTACTTGGACTAAGCTTCTTTCACATGTTCAGTGAAAGGTGCAGAGATTTAGCACACAGCATAGTCTCCCGTAGCCCTGTGCAGTACCCTCCGTTGCAAGTGTGGGAGGAGACCTTCCCAGACTCCAGCACCTTTAGGTTCAAGAGGAGATAAGTGTCCTTAAGCACTGGAGCAGGAGTGCTTTTCTGAATCAGAGCCAGAGAGAGCAGCCAATATCTCCAAGGAGTCTGAGGAAACTCTCCTACTTAAAAGAAATGTGCTTTTAAATGTTTTTTATTTCCCTGGTGCTCTCTTTCACTCACCTATTTTCTACTCAGAAGCATATCAGGATGAGTGCAGATATTTATTTAATGAGTTCATCTGATCCCTCTCTGATCTCTCAACCTACATTAGTAATTCCCAGTAGGAGGAAAAACAACAACTTTTCTAAGAACTGGACAAGGTGTTAAAGATAAGTTCATGCAACAGAGGAAGAAAAATCCACTGATGTTCTCTACACTATATTCAGGTGTCTAAAAGGTGGGAAAAGCCTTTCTGGTTGATAAACAAAAATAACATCTTATATTCTACCTTTGATTGAAGCAAATATAACAAGTATTTAGCACTCCATGTTTAAAAGCTTTGCTTCCATACTTGGTATCGATTTACTTGTTCTACCCTTTTTACACAGGAAGATATTAAAAGCAGGATGTTTATTTTTGCTGTAAGCCCTCATTTTCCCCTATCTTTGAAATGTTCTCTAGCAATGTGAGTGTCATTACTAGATCAATGAAAGCAAACATGCTTAATCTACTTAATAGTTACATACACCACTGAGAAGAAAATTATGAGTGAGAATCATGAAGCAATTAAAGGTACAAAATTCTGATACACATTAAACTTCCAAGATTAGAAACCAAGTAATGTCACCTCATTTCTACTGTACACCACT
The DNA here is from genome assembly GCF_034619465.1 of Leptosomus discolor. NCBI lineage: Eukaryota > Metazoa > Chordata > Aves > Leptosomiformes > Leptosomidae > Leptosomus > Leptosomus discolor. The sequence goes on from NC_141419.1 coordinate 78,588,140, forward strand.
ATTTCTATAGACACAGAAAACCCGTCCTGGAGCCCACAGATCTTAGCAAAAGGGGTCAGCAGATACCGAAACAGGCTTTTGGGCAGAGGATCTTTGGTCCAGATTCTCAAACAGCATCTAGGAACTAATTCCTACCAGATCCCTGTGGGAATGAGGAGCTGAAAGAGGCAATATCCTCAAAACCTTTTCTGATCCAAGGCCCAGATCATTTAATCTCTCAGGGCAGAGCTGAGGATTCTCTTCAGGAAGGCTAAATGCTCAAAGAGCACTGCAGAACAGGTTCTCTAGTGGTCAAAACTACAAAGCTACACAAGACACAAATGAAAATTACCTCAAGTGCACAGGGACACCTTTTCATTTTCCAGTGTTTATTACTTCGTCAGTTCATCACATTTTTGTTCAGAGCACTAGGCTTTGGGGAACTTCAACACTAGGAGACTATGCACACAGGTAGAGCTGTTTCGTTTCATCTGGCGAAAGACAGGCTAGGAGCAAGTACTTGAAGAAAAAAGGAAAAGAACAAGTGCTCCCCTCCTCTGCTTACCCTTCAGGTTTACAGCAATTTATGGTCAAGGGAATTCTGTATCTATTCCTTAATGGAAGGAAATTACACTAATTTAAAACTAATTGCTTTTAAAGCCTTACTTTTTTGCCTTTGCAACCTCCTGTCTTGCGAGGTCCTGCAGTTTACCTGCATGCGGTGTGAAGTAAACTGCATTTCTTTGTTCTGAACTTGCTACCATATGTGAAGACTATTGCTGAACTCTAAGAAGCAGCAAGAAGTTGCAAGAAGCAGCATGAAAAAAGAAAACTGGCTTCACTGGCTCCATGGTCATCTTCATTAGCTGTGAGGGATGCTTTCCTCTTGTTTGAACAAAATGAACTTTGGTCCTAGCAGATGCTTAGCAAGTAGGACTAATCAAAGTTAATCTTATTGTGTGAGGTTATCAGTGAGAACTCAACACCTAACCAAAAAAAAAAAAAAAAAAAACAAACAGTTTGACTGAAGACTGGGCTGGTAAGTGGACAAAACTGCATTAACACAGCAGAAAATCTAACTACAAGTCAACCACTTTACACTATAAATATCTGCAGCTGTCAGGGCCCATTGAGCTCTCCCTCCACAGCATCCAACTGCACAGCATTGATCTCCCTTTGAGCAGGGAGGCCTATCAATGTTGCACCTCAAGGCTGAGATCCCTTGCATGACACCAGACCTCTTCAGTTGGTAAGTGATATTTTTTGCATGCATATAATATTTAAGATATCCATAGTAATCTTACGTGATAATCTTTGTATCCCATACTACCCTTAGATGTAGTAAATAGCAGATTGATTGACCATCAATCCATCTCGACTTATTAAATACTTTACATAACTAAATTTACCTATTAGAACTCAAACTAATTACTACATCAGATCTGAGTGATCTCTGACTTTTCTCCTGTGACATCAGCTGCCCTAAATAAGAAGCCTACGCACCCTATTTAGTCACTGAAGTGGCCATAGCATGGATCTTACCTCAGAGGTTTTGATAATCACAGCCTTGGACACTTATTTCTAGAAGCCCTCCCAGAGCCTGAAGCAGCAAAACCCTGCTGTGTGCTTGCACTGCCCTCTGCTCCTGCAGCAAAGGCTGGCTGCACAGTGTCAACTGGCAGTCAAAGTGTAACTGCAACTACAGCACACTCTGTCCCAATCACCCATTAACAAGCAGACATGGGTTTGAATAAATCTTTCACCTAACTCAGCTTTTAGACAAACCCGAGCCATACACTCAGTATGCGTCAGGCACATCTCTTGTCAAACGCCACTTCCTTGACATTTCTGTCCTTCTGACAGGTTCTGCTCGTAAGCATACCAAGACAAATGCCATCCACTGTAAACAAGGACCAGCATTATTTACACTAATGTGATTGAGATCAAAGTATGTCCTTCCCATGCACCAGCAAAGCAAGGATATGGTATGGTTTATTTTTATGTAGTGTCAAGTCTTTAGAGTCAATTTTAGAGTCATTACCATTTACAAATGTCAGAAAAAGAAAGGCTGAATGAGGATGTTTGACAAAGTCACAGGAAAAGGGACGATTTGCATGCTGATATGCCTAGGGAAAAGTACATCCTTATTCCATAAGGAAAGACATGTCATCAGTGTGATGGCTAATATAACAAATAGAAGTTGCAGAGGCTGATAACGACTACATAGAGGATGTGATCACAAAGATGGAAAGAAGTAGACAAACCCAAGAGAGTTCAAAAAGGGCAAGCAATGGAAAGTGGCTCATTCATGTTCACTCATATAGAGCATTTTTAAAGAAAAAGTCATTCTATAGCAGATAAACTGCAAATCCTGCCAGTGAAGGCTGTTTTTTTCCCAAGCCTGTTTCTCTTCCTACTGTAGTTCAGTCAGGCAATTTGAGCGATGATGAAAAGGTTTTAAGACGTTGACACTTGGTCTTTATACAGTAAGTGAAAACAAGTTCTTCCATTGACATCAGAGATTAAAGATTTAATCCACAGGGTGCTGATACTGGCCAGTTTCTGCAGTTTCACAAACAGGCCTACATACAGGCTAGCCACACTATGAGCTTCAGCCCTCTGCTCATATGAACTCTCATGGACACATTCTGAGCAGAGAGACTGATTAATGCATCCGTTGAACAGCAAATATTTTTTCTGGCAGTTTCTCATTTTATTGATTCAACCGAAAGCAGCTCAGCCCTCAAGTACCACAAGAGTTAGAGCTTATGTAAGGCTAATGGTAACACTTCCTTCAGAGGAAGCATCTCACTTTACCTTCAACCTACCAAACTCCAGCCTCCTCATGTGAAGTTTGGGAGGAGACTGATGAGTAAAACTTATGTCTGTAGAAAGTACAAAAAGAAATAAAGTTCCAGTAGGGCTTTCAAGGGATTTCACAATATTAAGCAGAAAATATTTCTTCAAAGAATGGCACTGAAAGGGGGAAGCATGATTACTCTTAAATTGTTATCCTGTCCTTACAGCATAACAAAGGTGATTCTTTCAGCTCAGTCTCAACAAGGTGAAGATGTTGCATAAAAGCACTGAGACTGGCATGCAGAACAGAGCACATTGAAGCTTCCCACCTGAGAAGTAGAAGTTAAGCTCAAAGTAGGAGCATCTATCAATCTGGATATATCAAGAAAAAATTTCTTCCCATGAACTTTAGTAGTACAATATGTAGGAAGAAGGGGGAAAAATTATCAGGGCACTCCAACCTTAATAGCAGCCAAGAGCAAATGTCCTCCGCAGAACAATAATGAAGTATGATGAAAGACAGAAGCAAGCACAGGAAGTAGGAAATACTAGTGAAGCTTCACTGAAAGCTGTTTACAGGGCTAGTTGCTCGTATTCAAGGAAGGTGACTTCAAATCTAGCCAATGCATGCCTCCTGGAGAAAAGAGATGAAAATCTTTGTCTTAGTCTTAGAGCTACAAAACAAGGCAAAAAACTTAAGCTTCTGTCAGCAATTTGACAGGGAATTTAGCCATGAAATCATTGAGTTTCAACATAGAACTTTACAACTTTGTAATGTATTCCAGTGTTTCAGCGGGCTATGGACACATGTCAGGACAATTCAAAAGTGTGTCTCTTTCAGACTGTCTACATCCTCCCACTAACACACTTCAAGGTAAATGAAAAATTATGTAGTTGGTGCTAGCATCAGGCATGCAAGCTTAAAGATAACATTCATCTCAGTAAGGATCCCCCTCGAAAATCATAAGTTTCTTCATTTATTTATATCTAGTCCTCAAGATTCAGAACAGATCTCCAACGCTACTCTTACTGAACTACATTTACAAGGCCTCCTTAAGTCTGGAAAGTGCCAGAACTCTCTTATAAAAGATACAGGATGTGAACACATAAAATGTCCTACTTCAGACCAGGAGTACCACCTAGATCATCAAAAATGTCTAGTAAGTCATGCTTAGGGAAGGGTTAAGAAACACTGTAATGGTCTTCCACCCCCACGACCCAAAGGTTGGTTGGAGGTTTTAGGGGTTTTTTTACTCCACTCAGCCTCCAGCAATTTGTGGCTCTGGAACAGCCTGGGCTGGAAGTACTATATTTGTGCTTAAAAAGTAAGAGTTTTATCTGTGGTTAGGAAGATGCTTTTGTGCACGGTTTTTTCAAAGCTTCTCATCACAGGAATGTTTGCAAACATCCATTGCTGACCACTATTAACAACAAGAGAGCAGGCTTGTTGGGTAAAAATCCTGGTCTGAGAAAGTGATCTATTCCAAAGCACTATTCTTCTCCACTTTTTACAAATGTAGGTCCGTAGTCTGTCTTCATAGTACTTCCAGAATATCAAGGAAGGGTTCTAAAAAGAGATAACATTTCCTGCAATGAAAATTCCTCCTGGGAAAAAACATAAAACCCAAGAAATACTACCTCTTTGTAGTACTTTTGCTAGGAGATTTGTTAACTTTCTTTGAAAAGCAAGGAATATCTGTGAAAGAGTTTGACAAGATCAAATAGGACCAATTATTGGGGGGGGAGACTTGAAGGTCTGTTGGGTTACAAAGTGCATGAAGGCTTGGCAGTTAATATGGTTATTGATTTATGACTGTTTGGAGGTTTTTTTAATGATCTCATAGACCTCTAAGGAGAACAGTAGGACCTCAAATCATTTAAGAGGAAGAACAAAGCTGCTCTTAAGACCAGGAACACTGAATATTTTACACAAGATAGATTTGAAGGGGAAAGTAACATGGACATGCGGCACATGAGGTCTGAAATCAGCACAAGCCAGACAAGCATAGTGGCATTTAGCCATTAAAACAACCATAAATGTATTTTTGTTATTTCTTACTGGAATTTGCTCCCCACCCTACTACCCGAGCAGATCCCGTTATTACTTGAGCATCAGGGCATATTGCCAGGTCAACTTTCCCAGGCTTTTCTAAGAGAGGTTAGTTACTGCTGTCTTTGAGTCTTAGCAAGCAGAAGATAAAGTGTATTTGCTGAAAATAATTAACCACAGGGTGTTTTATTATTATTATTTTAAAGCTTAAAGATATCAAAACAAAGTCAAGAATGAATTTATTTTTTAATTTAAGAAAGCTTTACTTAAACCGACACTAAGGAATGTTGTTCTCCATAGACATTATACAGAAGGTCAGACTCCATGACAGCAGTCCATTTTGACTGCGGCTTATACAAACTGGAGAGAGCTGAATTAAACACATACCTAACATCAGTGGTGGACAGAGTAGAGAGTTACCTGCCTAACTTCTTGTTTACAACCACATCACTTAACCATGGAAACAGGTGCTTTGGTGCTCTCGCCCTACCCCATTCCCAGTTAGATTGTACTCATCTGATTGTTAACTATATAAATTATTCCACTGTGAACTGCCATGTGTGTTATTCATAATAGGACCACATCACGCAATACAATTCTCCATCTATAGTTAACACTGCTAAAAATAGTACATTTTCTATTAAGCTCCTGAAAAAAAAGAGCTGTATTTAAAAACCCACAAACCAAAGCAAAAAAAAAATATCATCTTCTAAGTTTACTAGCACTTAGCATAAAGATTGGATGAATGCCTATCAGATTATTTTGTGCACCAACTGAGACTGGAGAATATGCTCTAGCAAAACTTGTAGGAAAAGAAATAATATCGCTGTTAGTCCTCAAACTAAAATCCCACCCTGAGAAGATGGTGGTATCTTCAGTCTTCAAAACAGCAGGGCCCATTACTTATTTGGCAGTTAGCAGCCCACTTCATTTGTAATTCAGCCATTAAGTACTAACTAAATACTGAGCCAAAGAGAAAATGGGCCTGAAGGAGGCAACGATTCTTGGGATCTCCTGTCTGTAACATGTTAGTGGTAATATGACTCAGTTTATCATCACTGGAATCAGTAAATGAACTAGAAGCATTAATGTAGCATTCCAAGATGCCCTGCTATCAGCTCAAACTGCTGTGAAACTTGCCATGCTGATTTAATCACTTAGTTGCTGTGTTGAAGACATTGCATCATCCTTCACTGCCCTTTGAAGGCATGTAATGTGGCAAGACCTCTCAGGAACTCTTCCAAACATGTTATAGTGACTCATATCTGCACTATTAACAGAGATGACCATTAAGTAACCACCCAGGTTTCAGCCATACACGGAGCAAACAGCAATAACTGCCTTTAGAATCCATGATTTTTTCCCACAAAATAGATTTCAGAAGTTGGAAGTGCTTGAATAGTTATTGTTTTCTATTACTTACATTCTCTTGTAGCAGCATCCTAGTACAGAAGTTGATAAACTAATGTTAAAAAGCCTAAATAAAATAGTTTGTTATAATAAGACTATCAACAGGTTTAAGGGTTTTCTTAACCTATAATCCAAAGGGTCATGTTAAAGAACTGGATTTAGCAGAAAATTTTAAATTTTTAAATCATCTGAACACAATTTCCACCCGGAGTATGACTTTGGGTGACTATGTTAAATGGAAATTTTCTAGGTTTTTCTGGGACAAGCCCTCATAGGTCACGTAAAGTATTTCCTTTCCAACCTAGGTTGCTGGAAGCAGCCATGATTTTCCCTGTCATTTTCTGACAACACAAGTAACATGGATTACATTCCGGTTGCTAGCAGTACTCCCTGTGCCCCGTGCTGAAACTCTTTCTCTTGGCTATTTCATACTGCCAAACAGCAAACCACAAGAACTCCAAATTACAAGAATTCTTACAGTTTATTTGCATTAAAGCCTTTTATTCCAGTGACTTGAGGTCTGCTGTTTTACACTACAAATCGTTCCCAGTTCTCAAGCCTGCTGACTCACTGATTCATACTGAATCATATTCAGTGGTTCCAACTGTTTTTTTTGTCTTTGTGTCCTTGCCTTTCAGTCAATTGCTCAAGCATTCTGTACAAAGAAACCAAAGACTGCTGCACATGAACATGACCAGGATACATGCTTACATTACCTGTCTGCATTCAGTTCCTTTTCCCCAAGTAAACCACTTGATGTGAACACATGAAAAACTCTTCAACCTGCCCCCCACACCTTGCTCCTTTATTGTTTTAAATCCCAGCCTATCAACTTCGTCAGTCTTTGTTTTGATCTGCCCAGAATAAAAGTATCTATTGGCACAGCAATGTAACGCTCAGGACTATTACACTTCAGTTCTCATAACATCAAACTGCGTTGAGAAAACACTGTGTGATGTCACTTCATTTTGTGAAAATCTTGGAGGTTGAATGTTTATGGGAACAGAGACTGCAGCAACAGCTTCAGCCAAACACAGTGCTGGCTGGAACTACACAAGCCTTTCTGCAGAGCATCATCACCTAGGCTTGCAACTCCCAAATCTCTCCACTTGTCCTTCCTGAGTAGGTCCTGCCAGATGTGCCAATCTGGAGTTAGAGTGGAATCTGACTTTTTGGAAGTTCAGAGTGGAGGTAACAATGGGGTAGGAAACATTTCTCAAACTTTCGCAGCTTGAGACCTCTTAGGATTGTGGTTAGAAAAGCCCTCCAGGTTCTGCACTTTCTTGTCTTTCTCCAAATGAGAGCAAGAGGAAAGTTTTGTGACCCACAAAAAACACACCCCATTATTGACATTGGATTTTAAAGATATCTTCCACTGGAGGACTGTTCAGTGCTCTTGTGGGAGCACCTTTTATGCCCTGCTAATGTATTCAGCTAGAAATGCTGAAGAACCTAATCTGAAGCAGGTGACAGAGCAAGTTTGTCCAGAGATTAGAAGCTCAAAATTTCCTTCCTTTCTCAGAATGGAGAAAAAAAAAAAAGAAGCTGCTGTTTCTGATAATATTTGTAAGCAGCCTACTTCAGAAAAGAAAGAATTTCCCCTCAATGTACAGATTTATTCTTCCAGAATATTGCCCAGTCCTCCTCTGGCCAACACCACTTGATTTTTTGATGTAGTGCTTTACATCACCATCGCTCATTTCAATGTTTGTAGTAAAGGAGCATGATTACTATATCTGTTACAATGAGGAAAAGAAAAAAAAAACATGGAGTAAGTCATGAAGATTGTACAGAAAGCATATAAAGCTGAATGGGAAGATACCACTATGGATGCACCAGAGGGAGCACACCTTTTCCTGTCTATCTACCACCACATGAAAATCCACAAGTTTTCATCATGGTAGTTTTATCTGTCCAAATTCCTGCCACACATGCCTGCACAGAAAGGTGAAAAACACAGATAGGATTACAGAAATATCAGTTTGGCACGACCTCTGAAGTTCGCTAGTCCAACCTCCTACTAACAACAGGACTATTACCAACAACAGATCAGATGAATCGTAATCCAAAAACATCCAACAATGGACATCCAGAACCTCTTTGGATTGGTGACATGTTCCAGAACCGCACTGCCTTCCTGCTGAAAGAGGTTTCTGAATAACCAAGCAGAACCTGTCAAGCTATAAGTTGCTGTCCCTGCCTCTTGTTGCCTCATCTGTAACTAGCATGTTTAGTTTTGTCATCTTTATCTGAGAGTGGAGCTATCAGATCACCCCTTAGTATCCTCCTCACTGCATTAAACAAATCCAGCTTCCTCAAACTCTACGCAGGAACATGCTCTAGACTTATGTTCAACTTATTGCCTCTCTGCCAACTCCTCTCTGTTTTGTTTTTTTTTTTCCCCCTCTGGAAGCGGAGACCCAAAGCCAGGCATTATTCTAGCTGGGCCTCCCCAGCACCAGCAGTGAGATCAAAGCTGGGGAATATGTTTTCACTCTCACAGTCCCACAACGGCAGAGGGTTGTGCTCACATTACAGACCCAGTGGAGGGGATAGGAAATTTCGGATCCTCTCCCCAGCCTCAGAGGTGCATCAACTGAGCTTATTTCCATAGACATCAATTTGGGCTGAAATATATCATTACAGGCAATTCATTAACTATTTCAGACTTCATTCATCCCTTTTTGTTCTTCCCTTCCCTTCCCAGAGATACCATTTCACAAATTATTTTTCCCTTCTAGCATGGAAATCCATTCCCAGGGAATTAAGGGAAACAAATTACTGTCTATTATGATGTTGCAACTCCTAACCACAGGATTTGGGATCAAGTAGTAAAGAACAATTATTGGAACATCAGGGCTTAACTAAACATTTCAGTATTTGGCAAGGCATCCTCTGAAACAACAGGGAAACAGACAGCCATGCGTAGTGAGCTTATATTTGGTAGCTATAAAATATAATTTGAACAGTGTTTTATGACTTTGAATTTTACTCACAGTAAATTGAGTGCTGTGAAAAAAAAGGTGCAATGATACTAAAATGAAGCACTTCAAAATAATATTTTTTTGAGTCATCTGCTATTATGAAAGCATGCTAGTAGAGTTTATGTTTTGCATGGCCTTGTTGTGGCTTGAGCCTACCCAGCCGGCAGCAAAGCTCCCTGCAGCCGCCCACTTACCCCTACCCCATCCCTGGTGGACAGGGAAAAGAAAATGCATCCAAAAGGGCTCAAGGGTCGAGACAAAGGACAGGGAGGGCTCACTGACCGGTTATGGTCACGGGCCAAAGAGAGACTCAACTTGGGTATAGCAACATAAATTTAATACAAACAAGCACCACCATCAAGGATAATGAGAAATACAACCAGGTCATAAATACACCTTACCCCCTCCACCCTCTCCAGTCTTCCTAGGCTCAGCTCTGCTGCCTCTTCTCCCCACCAGCGCAGGCGGCAGGGAATGGGGGTCACAGTCCATCCGGCACAAGGTGTCTCTGCTGCTCCTTCCTCCTCAGAGAGAGGCCCTCTCTGCCCTCCCCTGCCGCATGGCAGACAGCCCTCCTCCAACGGGAGTCCTTCCCGCGGGGCCGCAGCTGCCCAGAACCCTCCGGGGCGGGTCCCTCCCGGGGCTGCCGCCCTCCCACCGACGGGCGGCTCCAGCGCGGGCTGCCTCGGAGCCGCGGCTGCTCCGGGCCCGGGCCCTGCTCCTCCGGGCCCGGGGCCCTCCGCGGGCTGCAGGGCGACCTCTGGGCCACCACTGGGCTCCAGGGGCTCAGCTGCCACCCCACCATGGGCCACAGGAGAACCTCTGCTCCAGCACAGCTCCCCCTCTACTTCCTCACTGACCTGGGTGTCCGCAGGGTGTTGCTCTCACAACCCCTTTCTCTCTTCTGCTCACCAACAAAGAACCACAAAGAACTCAACAGGTTCTTTCACTCTTAAGTAGAGTTATTAGCAGAGGCACCAATTGGCCTGGCCTTGGCCAGAGGCACTTCTGAAATTGGAGCCGGGGGAGCTTCTCAAAGCTTCTTACAGAAGCCAATTCTGTAGCCTCCTCACCCACTACCAAAACCCTGCCAGACACCAAACCACCACAATCTTCACAATGATTCACGACATTTTTTGACTGACCAGATCTTTACCAGTTGCCCTAGCAATGATATTCAGTGAGAAACAGAGACCAGCTGATATCTCCTCCCATTGAGCACAGGAGAAGAAAGATTGAAGACATAAATCTCATTTGCAAGATTCAGGATTCAGCTTTGATTAGTCCAGGACAGGCCAAGCTTCACAAGGCAATTCAAGCTTTCTCAAGAGAAGGGAGTAGCTTTTGCTGGAATGAAGAGTTTGATGCCCCTTAAAAAGCTGGAATGTGGTCTCCTTTTGGATACAAGAGGTCAGGACACTCAGAAGAAGTCAGTTTTGAAACCATAGACATTAAAACCACACAAAACTTGGATTTGTCAGAACAGGAGATCAAGTTAATTGATATTTACAAGCTGTGAAGTTCTCAGATTGAAAGAATATGTAAATATAGAAAACACATATGAAATAGACTAGATAAAAATCTCATCCCCTTTACTGTCTTTTCAATGTATCACCAAGTTCACCACCTTTTTAATATTTAACCATCCATAATGTTTATACAGGCTAGAGATCATTAACCAGCAGCCCCTGTGTTTCAGATTTGCAGAGCAGATGAGATTTCTTGGAAGGAGTACACTGGCCCTGTAGCACTGCTAGCCTCCCAGGAGGCACAGTCCTCTTTTTGCAGCTTGGCTTTATGGTGTGGAAGACACTTCTAATACCCCCTGCCTTCTTATAATGAAAACACACAGCCCTTGAGGGCTGACCAGCCCTTGCCTTCTCTGACACCATGCCACAGACAGGCAGGCACCCAGCCACCACAGACCCAAGCAGAGCAAACTTTATAGTCACACTCCATCCTAAAACCTTTCCTATGTTGTCTCTTCTGCTACTGCAAGAGACTGGGTTGAAATCTCACTCATGAGCAGGTCTCAGACGAGGCTTTCCTGTGCTGGCCACATCTCACCTTGCTCTTTGGAGAACCTGTCCCACAGCAACAGAGCCCCAGGGGCCTACCTGCAGCCTTAGCTACACACCCTGACCTGGCAAACTGGATGTTCTTTTCTTACCCAGGCTCCTTCAGGGGAAAACTATCATCTTACACACTAGAAAGCCTTTCTGGTTTTGCTCTACTACTTTCTCTTGTCCAAAAGGAACACAAAAATATACTATAGTCTCCCTCTTCCGATCTGCAAAGCACCGTCTCCCGTCAAAAGCAGAGTTAAACACAGCAGCCTAGCTCTACCACATACCAACATGATGCTTCCTGTCACCATGCAGGCCAACACAGCTACTGCTTCAGAGTTTCCACTTTTCTCTGTCTCAGGCCTTTCCTCCTCCAGCAAAGCTTGGAAATGAAACAGTTGCAGACATGCAAAAGTAAAAGAAGCTTCCACGCCCCTGAGCTGTTCTCTACCCCTGTTCTGTGGGGTAGGGATGCTTAAGTGCATCTTCCTCAGAGAAGCCAGAGGGAGACAATCACAATTCCCTTCCCAGCTGGATCTCATAGGCCTAAGTGGCTCTCAGCTGGTACAGATCAGCTTGAGGGGCAGCTGCTAACCTATAGCAGACTGTGTGGGGACCAGCTCCTCCTGCAAAGGCAGCCAGCCTGCAAGGTCCAAACAGTACCAGACCTACTACAGCTTGTGCGGGTGCTGAAGCCAACAACAAATATTTTGTTTAGCATGGCAGATACATATAATCAGCAGTGCATTAAATCAACCAGCCTTAAGCAGCACAGTCAGACACATCCCTCTCCACTCTATGGCCAGATTTTTGATGTCTACAGAGGCAAGTAATTAGTTGACCAATTAAACCTCTGAAAACAGAGTGTTTCCAGTTAGACTAATTAAGAAAAAAAAAAAACAATGTAAATAAATAAATAACAACAAGTTTTCTATAGGAGTCAGCACTGAAATTGGTTTGCTGTCCCGACTTTGGTGGAAGACAGTCTTTGGTATTTGTCCCACCCTGTTTCCAGCAGAGATGTGGTTTGTACTGGCAGAAGGGTTACTTAAGCCAATTCCCAAGAGGAACAAGTTACGCAGTAAGAATGATTGTTTCCATAGGCATAGCTCTCTGTGTTATTTGCCATCAGAACAATATTCACCAGAAGCAAAGTTTTAAGCACAGACCACGTTCCAGTTTCCACTAATTTCATCACTATCTAGGTGACACTGGAAGAGAATCAGATTTACATGGTCTCAGCTGGCTGCAAACCCCTACTGAGTCCACCAGGGTTTCCAAATCTGATCTATCCTGCTTCAGTGTTTCCAAAGATCAGAGTTAATTCATGACAGCTCTAGCATTGTCTTTACCTACGCTCCCTTGCATGTCCGTGCTGGTAGTCACCAGTTGGCTCTAAGCAGTCAAAGAACAGGTGTTAAAGACACCCCTGAGAGCCTGAGGTTTCTGACCATGGTTTTGGGCAAGCATTTGTTGAGATCATCACTTTCCTGCTCTTCACAAAACAGCAGCTGAAGTATCTTAATTTACTATGAAGTCTCTTCCAGTAAAACCAATCACCAGTTTTGGCTTGCCTCAAAATACTGCACTGCAAATTACAAATGTGAACTTGCAACTCAACTTCCTATACACTACACTTGAGGTTATAATCTCATCAGTCTCTGCAAGCCATTTCCACACATTAATTAAGACACTAATAAAACATTTTAGAAATCAAACACAGAGTTTGTTTGAAGTAATAGATAAGCAAACCTTACAGCAGTCCTTGACATTTGTCACTGACCTATTCGACCCATTGTCACCCATGACCTAGGATTTATGTTTCCTGGCATTCAGATTACTGTGCTTCTTTAAATGGTACTATTCTTGAAAGTGTTAATTTTTCCTTCTTTTATTTTTTTTTATGATAAACTTAGTATATTATTTCTTGCTTTCTACACTTTTTTCTACTTGTGATCTCAAGGTTCTTTAAACATAATAAATTTCAGGAATTAAGGAGACCTTCTGAAGGGGATTCCAGTACATTTAATCCAATGTATTGCTGTACGATCATCAGACCCATCCATGTATGTCCTTGGAAGTTTTCAAGACTGGACTGGACAAAGCCTTGAGCAACCTGATCTGATCTCACAGCTGACCCTACCTTGAGTTGGATGTTGGACTAAAGATCTCCTGAGATCCTTTGCAAACTCAATTGATTTTATGTCTTTTTTGTCATGGTCATTTCCATGACATATGAGTGTCTTTACTCCTGCATTAAGCAACATGACTAACATCTGTCACATATTGTTTTGTTTTCTTCTCTCTCCCCAGGGAAGAAGTAGGGGAGGATCTGGTGTTGGTAAAACATTTTTCATTTGTTTGTTGTTTGTTTAGCATACATGTTGCTATGTGTTTATAACAGAAAACATGAGGTCAGACTAATGCTTCATGGAATCAGAGTGGGAGGTGTAATGAGTACACTGGTCCTCAGGAATAACAGGAGTTCCTCAGACTCACAGGTACCTTGCCTCTTAATTCGTGCTACAGGAGCACAGCTGGACATGGTTTTCCTCCTTAATCTCTTTGTCTCAGGCTCAGGAAGGCTTTGAATATGAATGCCAAGATACTGAACCTGATTCAGAACTCAGCAGGGAACTGGTATAGAGAGTAAGGCTGTGTCTAACATGCTTATGGTAACATGTTGCTGGGGAGAGTACCATTATGTTTTAAAGATACATGAGCACTGATGGCTTCACACACATGTACAAGGCTATCTGGGATGAGAGAAGGAAAAGGTTTAAAAACTGAATATGGGACAGTATACAGCAATCTAAAACACTCACAGAATCACAGCATCACAGAATCACAGAATGGTAGAGATTGGAAGGGATCTCTGGAGATCATCTAGTCCCACCCCCTGGCTAAAGCAGGTTCACCTACAGCAGGTTGCACAGGACTGCATCCAGGTGGGTTTTGAATATATCCAGGGAAGGACACTCCACAACCTCCCTGGGCAGCCTGTTCCAGTGCTCTGTCACCCTAAATGTAACAAAATTTTCCCTCATGTTCGTGTGGAAATCCCTGTGCTCCAGTTTGTGTCCATTGTCCCTTGTCCTGGCATTGGACACCGCTGAAAAGAACCTGGCCCCATCCTCTTGACACCCACCCTTTAGATGGTTATAAGTGTTGATAAGGTCCCCTCTCAGTCTTCTCTTCTCCAGGCTGAAGAGCCCCAGGTCTCTCAGCCTTTCCTCATAAGAGAGGTACTCCAGCCCCCTCATCATCTTAGCAGCCTTCCGCTGGGCTCTCTCCAGTAGTTCCCTGTCCCTCTTGAACTGGGGAGCCCAGAACTAGACACAGTGCTCCAGATGTTGCCTCACCAGGGCAGAGCAGAAGAGAAGGAGAACCTCCCTCACCCTGCTGGCCACACTCTACTTAATGCACCCCAGGATACCATTGGCCTTCTTGGCCACAAGGGCACATGGCTGGCTCATGATTAACTTTCTGCCCACCAGCACTCCCAGGTCCTTCTCCACAGAGCTGCTCTCCAGCAGGTTGACCCCCAGCCTGTACTGGTGCATGGGGTTGTTCCTCCCCAGGTGCAGGACCCTACACTTGCCCTTGTTGAGCCTCATTAAGTTCCTCTCCGCGAGCTCTCCAGCCTGTCCAGGTCTCACTGAATTGCAGCACAGCCCTCTGGTGTGTCAGCCACTCCTCCCAGTCTTATGTGTCATCAGCAAACTTGCTGAGGGTGCACTCTGTCCCTTCATCCAGGTCATTGATGAATAAGTTGAATCAGACTGGACCCAGTACTGACCCACGGGGAACCTCACTAGTTCCAGGCCTTCAACTAGACTCAGCACCACTGATCACAACTCTCTGAGCTCTGTCCTTCAGCCAGTTCTCAATCCACCTCATTGTTCACTCATCTGTCCCAGACTTCTTAAGCTTACCTATGAGGATGTTGTGGGAGACAGTGTCAAAAGCCTTGCTGAAATCAAGGTAGACAACATCCACTGCTCTCCCCTCATCCACCCAGCCAGTCGTGCCATCACAGTAGGTTATCAGATTGGTCAAGCGTAATTTCCCTTGGTGAATCCGTGTTGACTACTCCTGATAACCTTCTTTTCCTCTACATGCTCAGAGATGACATCCAGAATGAGCTGTTCCATCACCTCTCCAGGGATGGAGGTGAGGCTGACTGGTCTGTAGTTTCCCAGATCCTCCTTCTTGCTCTTTTTGGAGACTGGAGTGACACTGGCTTCCCTCCAGTCCTCAGGCACCTCTCCTATTCACCACGACCTGTCAAAGATGATGGAGAGCGACTTAGCAATAACACCTGCCAGCTCCCTCAGCACTCACAGGTGCATCCCATCAGGGCCCACAGATTTGTAGGTGTCCAGTTTGCCTAAATGATCTCTAACCCAATCCTCCTTGATCAAAGGACTGTCTGCCTTTCTCCAGACTTCCCCTCCTACTTCCAGGGTATGGGATTCCTGAGGGCTGGCCTTAGCAGTAAAGACTGAGGTAAAGAAAGTATTTATTAACTTGAACGACACAAGAAAAAAGGACTATCTATGCATTGGCTGCAAGTACTTCATGATTGCTTCTTCTAGCTACCATCCTCATCACTTAGTGTCTCAAATAGCGCTTCAGAAAGCCATTTTTGCTAATCTGTTATAGGATTATGACTGCCTGAAACCTCCCTTTCTGATCAAATACTTTTTTTAGCTCCTTACACACTTGCTAAACTTCATCCACAGGGGCCAGAATTTCCCATAACTGTGATCAATATTTTGGTAAAATTTCACCCATGAAACACTGAATGAGACAAGGAAAGAAGTATTTTCCCTTTGTTAAAAATATGGGCAGCTCTTCTGTGAAAAAGCCTTGAAACCTTATTCTTAGAGAAACTGCTAAAGAAATTGTCAGCCTTTATTCAAGACAGAATTGTTTATTTGTTTGTTAGTTATTTTGTTTTATGTGAAAACACACCCATCATAAGCTTCTAAAGAACCTCAATTCATATACACCTAGTAGTTACTATGAGGTTTCTACCTGTGCCTTGTAGTCTTGTCTCACCAGAATGCATTCACCATCACCAAAGGTCAGGAATACAAGGCTCCTCCCAGCTTCTTCGGGCAAAGAGAAAGCAGAAAATTTCTTCTGTGCACACAAAGTCGTCTACTCTAAAAAAAAAAAAAATAGATGAAGAAGTTAATACAAATTCCAGAGGAGAATTTAAAGGTGCTAAAATGCCAACAAATGAGACTGTAGAATTCTGTTTTTACACAGAGACAGGGAGAGGGGGAATGGGAGACATGCAACTTGTTTGAATCTCAGAAAAACCTTACATGTAATGCTTGATCCCAGATGACTAATTTTGCATTTGCCTCTATAAGAAAAGGCTTATTAATAGGTCTTCATTATCAAACAATTGTTGTTATATACTATTTACCTAAGCTTATAAAATATCTACAAAGATTTTGAATGGTGGTTTTGTGGTTGCTTTCAGATCTTAAGTGAAAATGTTGAAAATTCACATCAAACCGGACAGAGCCCTCTCAGAAATTATTTGATCAGGTGAGGTATCCACACTGATACCTATTCCTGGAGATGGTCAGTTTGTCAATTGTTAATCAATTTCTTGTCTGCTTGATTAATACTTGACAGGAATTTTTTTTTTATTGTAATATCATAGTGTATTAAATAAATCAGTATCCATACCGGGAGAAAAATAAAAGTTCCATGGGAGACATTAATTCTGGCTTTTCCTATTATTTCTTCATCATTTCCCAATAATTCTTCATTATTATTGTTATTACAATTTACCATGCCTTATTAAGCAACAGTAGGGAAGTTATTATCTTTGGCTCATTTCCTTTCAACAGAGAGAAAATCCTTCAAAAACCTGTCTTTGCTGTTTTCTTCTGTTGGTTTTTCAATAAGCAAAAAGGAAAAAAACCCAATCAGATCAGATTTTTAGTATTCTTTTAATATTATGACTACCACAAGTACATGTTATTGCCAGTCTTGACCTTGGTAGGAAGGGTATGAATTCATAGAATGATGTTTGTTAAGTTTAATTTATTGTTGACAAAACCAATGCTTGTTATTTACTGACAAATTAACTGCTACAAATACAAGATGAAACATTTTCTTGTTTTGCTGTACATGTAACCAGCTGATCTGAAAGACTCTGAAAGTGTTTTGGGAACAGCATGGTCCAGAGCACCCTTTAAACACCCTCAATCAGCCTTATGAAACCACTGGATTAAGAAAATCAAGGGGAAAAAAAAAAAAAAAAAAGAGTCTCCTGTTTTATATTTAACCTGAGAAATTTTATCTTGTTTTTCTATAGAGCATCTTCAAATAGAACACTGCTAACATCTAAAGACAGAAGAGATGAAGAGCAAGGAAGTATCATTTAAAAAGGAAACATGTCTTGGGATTCAGAAATTGCCAGGCAAGTTGCAGAAAAACAGACAGCAGAAGTGAAGGAACCCACAACGAACAAAGCCAGTGGAGATGTATAAAATAAGGAGCAGGCAGCCAGGAGGTCAAAAGTAAATTCAACAACAGCCTGTAGTAGTTCTGAGGGTCAGTTTAGAGACCTCCAGGAATTCAGGACAGGGACGATGGGACTCCACCTGCTGGACCTTCTGTACTCCTTAAATTTAACAAATACAGCATTGGTAGGATTGATAGCAAATGACAGACATGGTCATTGAAGATGTGAATTCAGCAGAGGTAAAAAAAAATAAAAATCAAATCCAAGCACAGAGGAAGTTGCTGCTCAAGAAGATGTGATTAGGAATGTGCTTGGTTAGGAATGTCCTTGCTAGCACCTAAAATGATTTAATTGCTCTCTAAGAGACCAGCACAATTATGCTTTACTTTAACTAAAAAGTTCTCATTTTCAGCTCTGCAACATTGATATACATCATGGCAATAATCATACTGCATGCACCTAAGCAACATCACATGGTTTAGACATATTGTGGTTCTTTCAATGGCTGGTTC
Source organism: Leptosomus discolor (assembly GCF_034619465.1). Lineage (NCBI taxonomy): Eukaryota > Metazoa > Chordata > Aves > Leptosomiformes > Leptosomidae > Leptosomus > Leptosomus discolor. The sequence continues at coordinate 78,606,433 of NC_141419.1, forward strand.
CCACTGATTCACTGCCTAGTAAAATTTGATTTCTGTCATCAACTCTTGCAGCAGCCAATATCCACTAACATGACAGACTAGAAGAAAATGAAGTACAGGCATTCCAAGGCTCATTTTCACAGACTAGGCTGTGGTATTAACTACTAGTATACTTTGACTGAGAATCATCTGGATCTCCATTCTAAGGTGTATCATAGGCTATCAAATGATATTTGAATGAAAAGATACTTTTCCTGGAATTTCCTTGTGTTCTTTCCAATCTTAGAGTTTCCTAATTTCAACGAAGTCACATTTAAAATTTAAATTGTATTTGAATTTTAAATTATTGAAATTATATGACATTTAAAATTATAAAATTAGTGAGGGAGGTTTCTGGGTAAATTTTGAAATAGTATCATTTATTATGTCATTTTATAGAACTGCACAACATAGAACCAAAGTGTATTCGTTTCAATTACAGATTTGTCCTACACAAAATTCGAAGGTGTTTGTATAAGACTTCAGAAAAGCAAATATGAGATTTTAATTTCTTGCTTTGGGAAATTTAGAAATGATGGAATTATTATTGTTCTTATTACAATCATGTGAGAAAGAATTTAAATGCAGTTTTCTGTAATCTCAACTTTTAAGCAAATATTACTGAGTAAAAGATTTTTTATTTTGTAAAAAAAGATTGTAATTTTTCCCAAGATTTTGGGGCAGAACTTTTAATATATTATTAACTGAAACACTAGCTCTGAAAGCAGTAAGAAGCCACTGACTTAGTCAGAAATAATATACGTAAATATTATTTGTACAACTGGAAAAAGAAAATACAGATGTAATCTTTCCTTGGAGACAAAGAAAATTCACCTAGATACAAGGCACAAATTGTTTTTACCTTTGACATAGAATAATAGAATCACAGAATAGTTTGGGTTGAAAGGGACCTTTAAAGGTCATCTAGCCCAACCTCCCTGCAGTGAGCAGGGACATCTTCAGCTAGATCAGGGTGTTCAGAGCACTGTCCAGCCTGACCTTGAATGTTTCCAGAGATGAGGCACCTACACCTCTCTGGGCAACCTGTGCCAGCGTGTCACCACCCTCCTTGTAAAAAATTTCTGCCTTATATCCAGTCTGCATCTGCCGTCTTTGAGCTTAAAACCATTACGCCTTATCCTATCACAACAGGCTCTGTTAAGATTACTCCATCTTTCTTATAGGTGCCCTTTAAGTACCAGAAGGCCACAATAAAGTGTCCCTGGAGTCTTCTCCAGGCGGAACAACCCCAACTGCCTCAGCCTTTCCTCATAGGGTAGGTGCTCCAGCCCCCTGACCATCTTTGTGGCCCTCCCCTGGACTCACTCCAACAGCTCCATGTCTTTCCTGTGCTGAGGACTCCAGAGCTGGACACAGTACTGGAGAAGGGGTCTCACCATACAGGAGCAGAGGGGGAGAATCACCTCCCTCGGCATGCCGGCCAGGCTGCTTTTGATGCAGACCGGGATACAGTTGGCCTTCTGGGCTGTGAATGCATATTGCCAGCTCATGTCCAGCTTTTCATCCACCAGTACCCCCAGGTCCTTCTCCACAGGGCTGCTCTCAATCCCTTCTTCCCCCAGCCTGTATTGATACCGGGGATTGCCCCAACCCAGGTGCAGGACCTTGCACTTGGCCTTGTCCAACCTCATCAGGTTCACATGGGCCCACTTTTCAAGCTTTCCAGGTTCCTCTGGATGGCATCCCGTCCCTCAAGCATGTCAAACACACCACTCAGCTTGGCATTGTCTGCAAACTTGCTAAGGGTACACTCAATCTCACCATCTATGTCACGGATGAAGATATCAAACAACACTGGTCCCAATATGGACCCCTTAGGGACACCACTCATCATTGATCTCTGTCTGGACATTGAGCCATTGACCAGTACTCTCTGGATCCCACCAGTTCCTTATCCACCCATCAAATCCGTATCTCTCCAATTCAGAGAGAAGGATGTTGTGGGGGACTGTGTCAAAGGCCTTACAGAAGTCCAGGTAGAAGACATCCATAGCTCTTCCCTTGTCCACTGAAGTAGTCACTGCGTCAAAGGCGGCCACTAGGTTGGTGAGGCAGGACTTGCACTTGGTGAAGCCATGCTGGTTCTCTCAAATCACCTCCTTGTCCTCCATGTGCCTTTATACAGCTTCTAGGAGGGTCTGTTCCATGATCTTCCCAGGCACAGAGGGGAGGCTGACAGGACACAGCATCACAGAATCACAGGATGTTAAGGGTTGGATGGGACCTCGAAAGATCATCTAGTCCAACTCCTCTGCCAGAGCAGGACCACCTAGAGTAGATCACACAGGAACGCATTCAGGTGGGTTTTGAATGTCTCCAGAGAAGGAGAATCCACCACCTCTCTGGGCAGCCTGTTCCAGTGCTCTGTCACCCTCACAGTGAAAAAGTTTTTCCTTATGTTAATGTGGAGCCTAGGTTGGTAGTTCCCAGGGGCCTCCTTTCTATCCTTTGTAAAAACGGGTGCAATGTTTCCCTTTTTCCAGTCTCCAGGGACTTCACCTGACTGCCAGAACTTTGCAAACATCATGGAGAGTGGCTTGGCCACTACATCAGCCAACTCCCTCAGGACTCTGGGATGCACCTCGTCAGGTCCCATAGACTGCTCTATGTTCAGGTTCCCCAGGTGGCCGCAAACCTGATCATCTCTTACAGTGGGAGGGACTTTGCTCCCCCTGTCCCCGCCTTGAGGTCCATGCACTTGAGAGGTGTGGGAAGAGAGATTGCCAGCGAAGTCTGAGCCAAAAATATTATTGAGTACCTCAGCCTTCTGCTCATCTGTTGTTACTAGTTTGACAGTTGTGTTCATCTGGGGGAGTAGCTGGACTATGAAGCTTTGGGCTATGGTCTCCCCTTGATCAGGCATGCGGCAGGTGCACCTGCCCCCACCCGGACCTGAAAACGACCGGGGCTTGCTAAAGATACAATAACGATGAGGTCTTTCGGGAGACTAGATAAAACGTCTGGCTCCTGCTGGTGCCAACATAACTAAAAATGACCACAGGCCAGATTGACTGGAGGATTGGGGTCCCGCTGGAGAGCCAATTTGAGTCAGTCGTCCTCGAAGCAGTTGGGCTGCAGAAGGGGACTTTCCCCTTGGGTCAGTACCCACCTGAGGAATTTCCCTGGGGTTGAGTGCCCTCACCCCCCGTCTCGGGTGAGTGATTTCTGCTGGATATATCCTTGAGTGAGCCCTCGCCTCTTTTGCTTAGTGATTACAGCCTCTGGGTACCATACCCTTGAGAGAGAGATTTTCCCCCTTTCTTAGGCGAACAAGTGCACATTTTGGATTGTTTTCCAAACAGGCCTGTTTGAATAATTTAGGAATTCTTAAGACAGCTGTGTAGTAATATATTCCCGACCGACATCCAAAACTTATTTTTGTCTACAGGAGTGCTGTCTAACTTTAGTTGGAATAAATCCCCATTTTTGGAGTAGTTGCTGTGTCTGTTTTGTGAGTGCCTCTGCCTGGCACCTGCAGTTGCAGTTTGCTCAGGTCTGCAGGGGTGTTCGAATGACTGTTTGTTGCGTGGGTGCCTCCGTGACAAGGCAGCCTGTAGTAAACACCAGCCACACGGTTCCCTTTGTCGACTCGTTCTATTCTTTCAGCCTGCATGTAGTTATTCTTCAGAGACAGCTCTTCACAATTGATCCGTTTCTTGACATAGACGGCAACCAGTGCTTTTCCAGGTCCTTTGAAAGGACTCTAGCCAGCCGCTAGTGACACACTATAGGGATTAATACAAGAACCAAGGTTATTTAGCAACTTTACCCACCGGAGTGATGCGACAGCAGGCACTCTCAGCAAGTTTGGGGGTCCATACACACCTGTGTGGGTATTTCCAGCAAGCATCTACTGTTAGCACTCCCAAAGCAAGGAAGAAAAAAAAAGATTTCGTGTCAGGAGAGAAGCATTGTTTGAACTAGAAGAGCTGAGGCAACTGACTTTGCACTTGTCCAAAAAGAGCACTCAAATTCAATGCCCCAGACCATTTTCCAGTACTCCTAAAGTCAAATTGTAAGGCTCTCTTTGTTCTTATAGAATCATAGAATCATTAAGTTTGGAAAAGACCTTTAAGATCATCAAGTCCAGCTGTCAGCTCAGCACCACCATGCCCACTAAACCATGTCCTAAAGTGCCACATCTGTATGTTTTTTGAACACCTTCAGAGATGGTGACTCCACCACCTCCCTGGGCAGGCTGTCCCAGTGCCTGACTGCTCTTTCAGTAAACGAATTTTTCCTAATATCCAATCTAAACCTCTCCTGGAACAATTTGAGGCCGTTTCTTGAGGCCATTCTTCTTCACATTCCTTTCCGAAGTCAACTCCAGCTGTGCCCTAGCTCTCCTGATCCCATCCCTACACGCCCAGGCAGTCTCCCTCTGTTCTTCCCAGGACCTGTGTCCCTGCTGCCACTGCCTGTGCACTTTCTCCTTGTGCTTCACGTTGACCAGGAGGTCCTTACTCAGCCACAATGGTCTCCCACCTTCCTTGTCCAATTTCTTGCACATGGCAATCGAGAGTTCTTGTGCTATAAGAAAAAATAGCTTTAAATAGCTCCCAGCTCTCTTCTGCTCCTTTATCCCACAGGGCAGTTTCTCAGGGGTCCCATCCACCTGTTCCTTCAGTGACTCAGACTTCCCTTTCCTAAGTTTTAGGGTCTTGACTATACTTTTCACCTCACCTGTGTCTCTCCAAATCATGAACAGAGATAAAGACAGTTCTGCTCTTGCTTCTATCCCTTCCTAATTTCTGCCTAAGGGACATTATCTTGGTGCAGCAACAGGCTCTGCGACACCAGAAGGAAGAAAAAGGTATGATGGGTTATTTCCTCAGCCAATTCAATCCACAGTCCTTTTTTCACTCCTGTGCTATTCCACTGGAACAGTGATACAAAGAGCTTAGGACTCTGAGGGAGGTGACAAGATATCCATAATTGTGTTGTTGGCCCAGGAAAGGGCCAGCCCTTTGGACTTTTGCTTTTCAGTACTTGAAACAGGGAGAGACATTTCTGCTGTAAGGCCTGGCAAGGGCAAGTTCTTTGAGCTCTTCGTGCTACCCACGGCCAGGTGATGCACCTACGAGGCAGCTGTTAGGCAGACGTTGATGTAGCTGTGATGTAGACGTCCACACAGGGTTGCACATCAGGAGCTCTCTACCACAGAGTTTTGGATCCCATTGAGCAATATAACTAGACCAGCATAGCATTTTATCCCACTGAGATGTTGTAGAATTGTTTTGACATGCACAGGTTTATGCCTGACTTTGCTGCTCAAGCTGTCTGTAGAAAGACTTTGACACAGCAGACTTTATATTCACTCTGTTGGCCACAATGTCCGTTTAGTGAATTCCTTCCATCATTCATTCCTTCATTCACTGAGTTAAGGACTGGTTATCTTTGCCAGATACTTAATACCGGTGCCACACAAGTCTTGACACTATGTGGGATAATTACTGGAAGTGACTTGGAAATTAAACTTATGTTAAAGATACATCACTGTTCACACATTAAGAAAAGATACAGAACAGAGTGCCGTGGGTATGAAAGGAATCCATTACACAGAAGTTCCCTAGGCAACCTTGAGTGCTGGCAACATCAGGGGAGCTTGATGTGCTGACTCTAAGAGAAAACTGCGTGGAGGGTGGAGCGGAGCGAAATCACCACAGCCAGGCTCTGTGATACCACTGACAGGATGGGAACTTGATGGTACCGCGGAACTGATAAGCTGCACAGTTGCTACCCTGGGCCAACACTCTTGTTTTTTGAGATGATACCATCCTTTGGGTGAACTTCGCTCATTACAATCTCACTATAATAGCAAAATACACCTCCATCCCAAAAGCTACCCGCCTTCAAGGTGCGACCACCCCCCACTGGGCTTGCACCCTGAATTTCTTCAGTCTATACCTTTAAAAGCAAAGCAAGAGAATTTTACACCAACTGTAACAGAGGTATGTATGACTACAGTCACTCAGGCTCCACCTGAAAGGTAAAAAAATAGCATAAAAATAGCGTGCGAGAGAAGGATGTTAGGGAAGATAGTATCAATGACAAGTCACAGACCATCTTAGACTTCTGGGATCAGTCAATGGTCTGAGCCTTTCTTCCCCCACCATAGGGATGCCTTTGGGTAAGACTCAAACACTATGTTACACCAAGTGCTGCCCGGGAAACTCAGAAATCTCTAAGGAGATTCTGCTTTTACACTTTAGTGTGCTTTATAGCCAGGCTGTGTTGTCTAAACTTGCACGTGCTTTGCAGACAGTGAATTTATCACAACAATCCAAAGAAATTGTGTCTCTGTCACTGCTCTAATAAACTGCAGTATCATTAATCTAGCTATGTGAGCTCTTTCGAATGCAGCCACACTCCGACATGTGGCTGTGACAGTTTTGTTGAGCACTGCTAGACTGATGGTGCAGGGACTCCGTAATCGTGGTAGTTCTATTATCTAGCTCTGTGAGCTGTTAAGTACCGCTAGGATGATATTGGATGTGACTGGACTCCTAGAGCCGAATTGGGCACCACTCAGAATCTAAGCCCAGCCCCCCAGCCCCTCTGATATCTGAGGACAAGCTGGAAAGCAAGGGGGTTTATTTTCTGCCAAATTCCTTTGCCCTTTAATGTGACACAGAAGTAGCAATGCAGGGACTTAAAAACACTTAACAGAACAGCTCAGAAGGCTGCCTTTAAAGTAAAAGATTATATGAGAACTCGCAGTGCATTCAGCACTGCCTTGGCATGAAAGCAAAGGTCCCGTGTTCTTCCCAGCTTCTCATGACACCCTACCAAGGAGCCATTTGCAGCTGCCTTGTCCTGACGAGTGGGAGCAAGACAGCCCTCAAAAGAGAGCAAGATAGAGATGTTATTAAAGCACTGTCCAATTCCAGCTCAGTGGTACTAGTCACCCAACCTTTCCGTAACAAGATGGTGTACATGTGTGTGTGACACGGTATTGTTTGTTTGTCTGTCCTTCAGTTAGTTTAATGCAGATCAGTTCCTGCAATGGGAATCCTTTTCCTTGGACTAGCATGACTGAGAACCACAAGAAACGTGGTGACATTAGGGCCTACCGTCATGTTACCACAAGTACTAAAAGTAAAAATCATCTCTTGACCATCTTGACCATCTTGACCATTGGCCAACAGTTATGTGTTCATTAACGAGACTGAAATAATTGTTAACAGGCTTTGCTAAAATACCCACTGCTATCAGCCATCTGAAATCGAGTCTGGCAATATCTCTTCAGTGCTACTGAAGTGCAGGGTTTCTTCTGTCAATTAAGCAATTAGAGGACAGTGCAGCTCCTGCAGATTAATGGCAAGATGGGAAGGCTGATAACCTTTTTACCTGGGGCCATTAACCCCTGCAGCTCTTAGCATCTTTTAGGTGTTGCTAGGTAAGAAATTTCATTTTAAACATTAAAAGCCTATTTTCTTTCTTACACAGAAACGTGCCAAAGCACAAACTCCCTTTTTAATTTCGAAGCTTCTCATTTGCCATGCTCTTATTACCCACTAGATACTCTTCAGAGCACCAGATCGGTCCAGAGATTTCCCTGACTTCTCCTGATTGTGTTTGAATTAATGACTTCTGCTACATACCAACCCTCTGTCTGACTGCATGGGTACTGCTCAAACAGGGGTGCTAACAGGATGCCTTCCGTTGTCCTCTCCTTGCAGAACACCTTGGCAGAAACTCTTCAGGGCTTGCAGTGCACCATCTCCAGGCTCCATGGCTTCCCCTTCTCCAGCCCGCCTCACACACGGCTCCAGGAGAGAAGAGCCCCGGTGCTGGCTGATGACTGTCAACCCCTCCTTTGCCTGCAAAGCACCGATCGCGCATTTGGGGAGATGAGAGCGGGCTGTGGGGAGGCTGCACAGGCCCAGAAGCTCCATCAGCGATTTGACCTTCTCCCTGCTCAGGGCTTTGGTCTTGGTTTGTTTTTTTTTTTTTTTTTCCTGAGCTACAGGCACTGTTCTCCAAGGCTGTCTGCCTTCCTCCAGTCTCCCAGAATAAAAAGATCTCCATCCGTGTGCAGAGCCCTGGAGAGTGGGGCAAGGAGGCAGGCACCAAAAAGAGCACGGCCAGGTCGGTTACCAGCCTCCAAAAGTCTCCAGAGATCAGTCTTCACCATGTAAATGTCTCTTCAGCTGCGTTCACTGGCACCATAGGTAGTTGAAGTGCTGCCTGTGTCTTTGGGATGCTCCTTCCCATGGGTAACTGTAGTGGGTTTGTGTGGCAAGGTTTTGGTAGTGGTAGTGTTACAGGGGTGGCTTCTATGAGAAGCTGCTAGAAGCTTCCCCTATGTCTGATACAGCAAATGCCAGCTGTCTTCAAGATGGATCCGCCACTGGCCAAGGCTGAGCCCGTCCGTGATGCTGGTAGTGCCTCTGTGATAACGTGTTTAAGAAAGGGAAAAAGTTACTGAGCAGCAGTAACTGCAGCGAGAGAGAGGAGTGAGAATATGCGAGAGAGACATTTCTGCAGACACCAAGGTCAGTGAAGAAGGGAGGGGGAGGAAGTGCTCCAGGCGCCAGAGCAGAGCTTCCCCTGCAACCTGTGGTGAAGACCATGGTGAGGCAGGCTGTCCCCCTGCAGCTCATGGGTGGTGGAGCAGATATCCACCTGCAGCCTGTGGAGGACCCCCACACCAGAGTAGGTGGGTGCCGGAAGGCGGCTGTGACCCCGTGGGAAGCCCACACTGGAGCAGGCTCCTGGCAGGACCTGTGACCCCATGGAGAGAGGAGCCCACGCGGGAGCAGGTTTGCTGGCAGGACTTGTAACCTCGTGGGGGATCCACGCTGGAGCAGTCCATTCTTGAGGGACTGTACCCCATGAAGGAGACCCACGCTGGAGCAGTTCACAAAGAACTGCAGCCTTGTTGCAGCAATCACCAGATTAGGATTTTAGGATACTGCTTAGAAATCCCCTTCCCTTACTCTTCCCATCTTGATTTAAATATCAAGAATTCTAATTAGTGAATATTAATAGGAGAAACTAATTATTATATTGGGAAAATAAGTCTCAAATGGAATAAATGATCAAATATAAAATAAAATCTGTATTGCCAATGCTGCTAGCATACTCCTGTAAAATAAACAGACCTAAGGTATTTGTCAACCACTGATCTGTTAGTGGTTAGAAACAAGGGCAGTATGTTGTAGTCCAAGATGTCTGCAAGACAGGATTTAATATGGTACCCATTGCGTATAATCTTTGAATCATGACCAAAGTAGGTATAAGCCAAGAGGACAGATTCCTCAACCATGCATGGTCAATTTGAGGAGTGGTCGAGACCTCCGACTCACGGACCACCTACCCAAATTACACCGCCTGCTCGAAAGGGAACAATAGAAGACTACAACTGAGGCTGCGCGCTACTTTGCATCAGAAGCGAGAAGAGAAGAGCCAATCATCGAGAAGATGAAAATGAATATGCATTGAATAGACTGAATATGTATGAATTTAATATATAAATATCTGTTGATTGCGATGTGCAGGCAGACATCTTTGGGAAGGATCCCATGTCCCCGGTGTGCACGGTGCGCATCGTTCATAAAGGACATCTCTACTTACCTAACTTTGTGTCGGTAAGTTTTTCTTACCACTGCAGATTTGCAACAACCTGTGGGAAGGAGTCATGTTGGAGAAGTTTGTGGAGGACTGTCTCCCATGAGAGGGACCCCACATTGCAGCAGGGGGAGCATGTGAGGAGTACTCTCTCTGAGGAGCAAGGAGGGGCAGAAACAACGTGTGATGAACTGAACGCAACCCCCGTTCTGTGTACCCCTGTGCTACTTGTGGGGAGGAGGCAGAGAAATCGGGGCTAAAGTTAAGCCCAGGATGAAGAGAGGGGTGGGGGAAGGTGTTTTAAGATTTGGTTTTATTCCTCATTACTCCTCTCCGAGTTGATTAGTAATAAATTACATTTCCCCCAAGTTGAGTCTGTTTTGCCCGTGACAGTAATTGCTGAGTGATCTCCCTGTCCTTATGTCGACCCACGAGTCTGCTATATTTTCCTCTCCCCTGTCCAGCTGAGCAGGGGGAGTGATAAAGCGACTTTGGTGGGCACCAGGCATCCAGGCAGGCTCAACCCACCACAGTAATCTCAAGACCTGGAGGCACCTGGGACAGAGAGCACCCAACGAGAGGCAGAAGGACCTGGCTTTCTCTCTGGGGAAGCAGCAGCTTGTGGCTCTCGGTCGCTGCTGCATGGGAGAGGACAGAGACGATGAAGCCAGGCCATCTGTGGCTGTCCACTTTACCCCCCTCTCCTGGGAACAGACCCCCATCACAGACCAGCTGTGGGCAGTGCAACAGAGAGCAGGAAGAAGGGCTAGCATTAAAAAGAGTCAAGAGCTGAGGGTCTGCCGATGCCATTTATTGTCCTATGGCCCATGGGGTCCCATGGCTGGAGAGGCACCTGGCATGATCTGTGATGACACCAAGCCCCTCCATTTGGTCAAGTGCTGCCCCAAAGTGCACCAAAGAAGCATTCAGGAGGGTGGCACAGACCCTTCCCCTACCAGATCCTGCTGGGCCAGGCTGTGCTTGGGAGAGAGCAGGACCTGGCCTCCTGGCGGCGGGGGCAGGTGAGACCCTCTCAGGGCACTGCCCTGGCTGGGTCCTGGCCAGGCATGTCAGGGACTTGAGAGACACAAAATATCTGGTGCCACTGACGGTCCCGGGCAGGGAGACCGCCTTGGAGCCATGTTGCAGGGTGGCAGACGTGGTGGGGCTTGTACCGGTGCTGGTGCCGAGAGCTCCCGGCCAAACACCTGGCTGGGCCGTGAGGGCAGGTGGGTGGGGAGGAGGGATGGTGCCGGCACGGCAGCCCCCTGTTGGTCACCCTGGGGACTGCACCCCTGTGGCTGGTGAGCCCTGCCCAAGGAACCAGGCAGGCGACCATCTTCTTTCCTGTCCCACCACAGCACCACCAGCAAGGCACTGACCGAGCTGAGGTCTGAAGGGGAAAAGAGTCCACCTTCTTCACAAAGCCTTCTCTGATGGCTCACAGCAGGCAGAGGTGCTGGGGCTGTTGGGTGCTGTGTCCCCCACCCCCCGTCACCCTGCAGGCTCTGACCGAGGCAGGCTGGGCCCCATCAAGCCCCAGCCTGGCCCAAGGGGCATCACGAACTGAACACAAAAACCCTCCTGGAAAAGGGACTGAGTCCTGTGGTGTCTCAAAGTGGTGTGGCCACCTTCAGCAAATGGACACCCAGGGCTTGGGGCTGCAGGCAGCCATACGCTTTGGTTCCCCTCTGGGTAGAACAAGATCCCCAAGAGCGAGCCACGTGCTGCCTGTGAGCCGCCGGGGGAGGAGGAAGCAGGGGAGCCCAGAGGGCTGGCCAGCAGTGCCGGGCTGTGGGGAGAGCCCGTGGGCCTTTGTCCTGCAGCCTCCCAGGGAGGCACGAGGTGTCACTAATCAAAGGAACCCTCCTGCCACTTAAGCCTGGAGCTGTCAGCCACCGCCAGAGCGACCTGACGGGGCTCCGGGAAGACGTGACCGAGGCCCCAGTGACCGCTGTGAAACACCGATGCCGAGCACAAGACGAGAGATGGGGGATGGAGTGGGCAGTGGTGTTTCAGCAACGCCAGGTACATGTGCGAGTGCTGCACGTGAGGACGGCCCATTTTCATGTTCCCAAGCGATGGACGGTGACGTCCCTGAAGAACGGGTTCTAATGTCACAGAGGGATGCGCCACGACATCTCCATGCGCTGGACGATGACGTCGCCAAGTGTCTTGGTTTGAAAGACAGGTGTCTGCAGAGGAAAGCAGGAGCCTCCCTTGAAATGGAAAATGCAACCCCCTTCCCTCCAAATTATTATAATTTTGAAATTAACGGGCCTTGAGGCAAAGATATGGGGAATAGGAATAACAGTTCTTTACTAATATATATATATATACATATAACACAAGGCAGGGAAAAAAACCAACCCACTGGTTTACACTGACAGAGTCAGAAATACAACCTGACACCCTGTTAGGGTGGCAGTAGCAGTCCGATAAGATGCTGGCTGCAGTCCTCCTGAAGCGATGGATGTAGTTCTGTTGAAGCAGCGAGCAGGTAAAAGAGTCTGGTCTTCCTCCGAAGGTCCAGTGGTAGGTGGGTAGCTCTTGTCCTCTGGAACTCCAGTAGGGGGGAAAAAACTCCTCTGGGAATCCAGTGGAAGAAGGCTGTTAGGGTGTTCGAGATCTCAGTTTATATTTAGCATGGACTGCTTGGCTCCTTCCCTTCCCCCCCCCCCCCCCCCCCCCCCCCCGGGCGGAGCATCTCACAATGGGATGGGGAGTCGTGAGGCAGTTCCTTGATGGGCCATTAACAGGAGATAGTCCAGGAGGGAGTTATCTATGGGTCAGGCGATAAGGCATTGTTGTGCCCATTAACAGGAGATAGTCCAGAGGGGGAAGGCAGGGAGCACCGCCCCACCTGGTCTCAACAGCTCCTGAAGGTGGTAATAGAATACTTTTTTTTTTTTGGCACATTTTACACTGTAACCTAGGACACCAAGTGATGGATTGTGATCACGCATCCCGCCCTGCTTACAGCCAGGTGCTGAGTCTCACCCAGCCGGCTCGTGCCCGCACTCCAGCTGAGCGAGTACGTGAGGTTGGAGTGTCGAGCGAGGCTGGTGCTGGTGCTGAGGTCGTGCTCGGGGAGTTCTTCACGGCAACTCTCAGTGCCCGACCCCAGAGCCATCGGAGGGTTTTCCCCGGCCCTGTCTGCTTCCCGCAGCCGGGGCACTCCGGAGGCGCGCTCGCAGCAGCAGAGGTGAGCTCCGTGCGGGGAAACCGCACCCCGGGGAGCCGAGAGGGCTGCTTTCTTGAAGGGGCCTGGACGTTTCTTCCACCCCTCCCTGGAGCAGCCAAAGACTGTGGCCGCCCTTCCTTTTCTAGCGTGACCCCCGCTGCTGCAGCGCCGGTGAGAGGGAGCAGCTCGACATCCCCAGCTCCCCTCAGCCCACCGCAGCACGTGGAGAGCATGGCCGCGGAGCTGGACAACCCCTGTCCAATATGCCTGGACAGCTGGGAGGAGGCCAGCTTCGTGATGCCCTGCCTCCACCCGTTCTGCTACCCGTGCATCGCGCGGTGGGTTGAGAGCAAGCCCGAGCGCCTCCTCTGCAAGAGGAGGGCGAGCTCCATCGTGCGCTCGGTGCGGGCGGACGACGACTTTCAGGAGCGTGACATCCCACCGCCTGCAGCACCATCAGTCGTCGTCCAGCCGACAGGAGGAGCGCCGGGACAGCCAGCTGCAGCCCGGCCACCAGCTGCGGGGCCGCTGCCCATGGCTCCAGTGGGCGGCTTCTACGCCTGCGTCTGGGCGTCCATCTTCCGCACGTACCGCGCTGTCCTCCACCCCCTGCTGCCCTGGCTGCATCAGGAGCTGGGGCAGCTCTTCGAGGATGCCCAGGAAGCAGCGGCAGCGCAGAGCCTCGTCCTTTCCACGCTGCGCTACTTTGGCCTGGATGAGGAGGCTCTGATCCAGCTGCTGCGGGACACCCTGGGCAGGCGCACGAGGAGCTTTGTCCACCAGCTCGTCGCCACCGTCGTGCGCCGGTGCAGCGGGAAGGCCCGACGTCGGCTGGGCCTCCAGGACGCCCGTGCGGCCAGCGGGCAGGACGGCAGCCCCCAGGATGCTGCCGGCCCCGCTGCCTCCCAAAGGGGGTCTCCTGCCCACAGCCCAGCCCTCCGGTGAGGTCGCAGGAGCCCCCCCAACACCCCCATTCCCACCCGTGGGGAGGCAGAAGAGCCACAGCAGGACCCGGAGGAGGCTGTGCCCGGGCCTTCCACTGCCAGCCGGGGCAGCCAACGCTCCCTTGGGGGGCCATGACGAGCCCCGAAGAGGAGGGCCAGCAGCCCTGAGGACCCCTCCCAGCACCGCAAGAAGCCACCCCGCCGTTGGTAACACTGGCAGGGTGCCTCAGGGGCTGGCCAAACCACGTCCAGGCCGGCAGCTGGGACTCAGGCTGGTCCACAAGAGATCTCGACCCCCTAAATCTCATTATTTTGCAATAAAAGAAAAGAGAGGCAGGAAAACTGCAGAAAAAGTCCCAGTGTTCCTAACGATAGAGGTGGCATCGCTGTCCCCACCCGTGCTGCTTTCTCCCCCTTCTCCTGGTGCCACGCCCACCGTTACCTCACGGGTCCGCTGGGCCCTACTACCTCCTCCACCCAGAGGCCTTGCAAACTCCCTACAGGGCCTGCAGTCTGGTACTAGCAGTGGCAGTGCCACGGCCCTGGGCTGCGGGACTCAAGGGACACGGTGCACCCACTGTGGGTCCTGTTAACACCGTGGGGCAGAGGAAGGGCGCCAGGAGATGGGATGAGGCTCAGGTGTACAGAGGAGCAGAGGCATAAGCCTCTCTGCTTTGGTTCCCCTGGCAAGAGATGGGAGTGCCTTGCACCAGCCATTTCCTCGGACCTGCTGGCCATGCTTCTTTTGATGCAGCCCAGGGTGCTGTTGGCTTTCTGGGCTGCAAGCACACATCACTGGCTCATGTCCATCTTTTCATCCACCAGTATGCCAATTCCCTCAGGAATCTGGGATGCACCTCATCAGGTCCCATAGGCTGCTGTATGTTCAGGTTCCCCAGGTGGTCACAAACCTGATCATCTCTTACAGTGGGAGGGACTTCGCTCCCCCAGTCCCTGCCTTGAGGTCCGTGCACTTGAGAGGTGTGGGAAGAGAGATTGCCAGTGAAGTCTGAGGTAAAAATATTATTGAGTACCTCAGCCTTCCCCTCATCTGTTGTCACCAGCTCGCCAGTCTCGCTCATCAGGGAAGTACACTTTCTTTGACCTTCCCTTTCTGGTTGACATGCCTGCAGAAGCCCATCATATTTTCTTTCCAACCCTTGCCAAGCTCAGCTCCAGCAGCACCTTGGCCTTCCTGATCCCATCCCTACAGAACCAGGCAGCGTCCCTATAGTCTTCCCAGGGTACCTGTCCCTGCTTCCACTGCCTGTGTGTTTCCTTCTTGCCCTTTAGTTTGACCAGGAGGTCTTGGATAAGCCATGTCAGTCTCTTGCCTTGCCTTTTCATTTCGTACATCTCGTGATCACAGGATCACAGAATCAAGACCTCTTGACCTCTATGGAAAGCATCCTGAAAGATCTGGCAGCTCTCTTCTGCACCCTTGTCCCTGAGGGCAGTTTCTCAGGGGGTCCTATTGACTGACTCCTTCAAGAGTTGGAATTTTTCTTTCCTACAATTCGGTGTCCTGCCTTTACTCTTTGCCAGATCCATATCCCTCAGGACTGTGAACTCCACCAGTCTGTGATCACGGTAGTCCAGGCTGTCTCGAATCTTGACTTCACTTATTAGTTCACTTGTATTGGTGATCACCAGGTCCAGTGTGGCCTCCCCTCTTGTAGGGCTGTCTATTACTCAGCTTAAGTCCTCCATGCACTCCAGGAGTCTCCTGGATTGCCTACAGCTCTTCATGCTACTTTTACAACAGATGACGGGGTGGTGGAAGTCCCCCAGCAGGATGAGAGTCACGAATGTGAAGCCTTCTGTATCTGGAGTAAGAAGACCATCCGTAGGCTTGTCTTGGTCGGGTGACCCGTAGTAGACACCAAATACAAGGTTCCCTCTGTTGCCTCGGTCTCTAATTCTTACCCATAAGCTTTCAATCTGCTCATGGCTATTCTTCAGAGACAGCTCTTCACACTCTATCCTTTTCTTGATGCAGGGGGCAATGCCTCCACCCCTCCTTCCTCTCCTGTACCTTCTGAGCAGTCTGTGGCCATCGATAGCCGCACTCCAGTCATGGGATTCATCCCACCAAGTTTCAGTAATGGCAACCAGGTTGTAGTTTTATAGCAGCCCAGTGGCTTCTAGCTCCTCCTGTTTGTTGCCCATGCTGAGTGCATTGGTGGAGAGGCACTTCAGTTGGACTGTTGCCATGTATCCATCTTAGAGAAAGATCCCTTAATTCCTCTGAGGTATGTCACTGGTGTCTCCCTGTTGGCTCCTATTACCTCAAGAACCCCTGACTCACTTCTTTAAGACTTCAAGTGTGCTGCAGCACACCTCAAAGTGACAGGCTGACGGCTCTCACTATCACCCCGTCCCTCTTACCATGGTGTGTCATCCCACAGCTTGTCACAGGCAAGCCTAATATTATCCCTGTCCCCCTTCAAGTCTAGTTTAAAACTCTGTCAATGAGCCCCACAAACTGCTGTGCAAAGACCCTCTTCCTCCTTTGAAAAAGTGAATCCCATCTGACTCCAGGAAGCCTGGTACCATGTAGGCCATCCCGCTATCCAAAAACCCAAAATTGTGGTGATGGCACCAGCCCCAGAGCCATGTATTAATAGACTGGGTCGGTCTGTTTGTTCTAATGTCGCTGGCTTTGA
This sequence comes from Leptosomus discolor, assembly GCF_034619465.1. Classification (NCBI taxonomy): domain Eukaryota; kingdom Metazoa; phylum Chordata; class Aves; order Leptosomiformes; family Leptosomidae; genus Leptosomus; species Leptosomus discolor. The sequence continues at coordinate 78,622,839 of NC_141419.1, forward strand.
CTGGAAGGAGAGGAAAAAATAACCTGTGCTCCAGATTCCCTCACCAACCGTCCCAATGCCCTGAAGTCTCTTTTGATTGCTCTTGGACTGAGTATTGCATTTTCATCACCACTCACATGGGAGAGCAGTAAATGAGCCTGACTGATGCTCTGGCTTCTCTCAAGGTATTATTGCACTAATATTATTATTCACCAGACTCCTAGACATCACAGTCAAATGTGGGGTGTGATCATCCTGACCTCTGTAGCACCATCAATTAAAAGACAATGGGACTGTCACAAAGTTTGAAATTGTCTAGAAACACAAAACAGTACTGACTTGGGATGTTAATGAAACCATGCTGTGGCTATGCATAGTTAATAGAAGGGATTTCTTTTCAATCTTTTCAAATCTGAATTCTGGACTCAAAAGGGGAATACATATGTGTATGTACATATCTGAATAAAGCCTCAATATGACCTGAACTGATGAAGATAAATGACACCATTTTGATGGTGTTCATCCGTTTAGATTCAGTTACACTAACGAAGTGACACATGTTTCTATTAGCTCAAGGCCAGGCTCAAGCTGCTTCTCCTGTATGGAAAAACATGGCCTCCTTAAAATGGAGCACTCTTGCTCTAGGTGCTGCTTCATGCACATTTCAGTGTGTCTGTTCAAAGAACTGAAATGCCTTTCCTGAACCCTTTTACAAGGGGATTTGTGTCGCCAGTTAATGACAAATAATCCCCTCTGACACCAGCAAAACACTAGTTTGGCTATTAGACTAACAAAAGTAACATTACTTTATGTGCCTAATAAGCTGGAAATACATTAACTTTGCACTCCACTCACAATGCAAACATTAAACAGCCATCCAGACCCATACTTTTAGACGGACATTTATCAAAATAAATCTTAAGCAGAGATTAAACACAATTTATCTCAGCCTTATTAGATACTTTTTTCTTATTTGTACTGTTCTTTAGCTCCTAGACAAAACAATATAAGCACTAAGATAATGGGCAAATGAGTACGTGGTAAGTGGATTTAACATTATTAAGAAGTACCTGGAGAAAAGGAAAACATTGTGTAACTCAGACATTACTTAATGAAACTGAAAGCCATGTAATCCACTTGCACCAAAGTTTACAACTCAGACGCATTTTAAAAAAAGGAAAAAGGGAGCAAAAATGTGAAACGCTCTTCTGGGGTGGTTATGATACCTCTGTTGAAGCAAAAAAGAGTCAGCAAGTCAGTGAATAAACAGAGCTGATTCAGTGACTTGTCATGTCACCCTGAATATGCTGATTAGAACCCCTGAAGTTATTGGAAGAAGTTTTCCCGGTGTGATGTTCATCAGTTATTGCTCAAGCCAGGGATTAGTATCACAGTGTGCTGAAATACTCTTTTCCATCTCATCAAATATTCACCTTCCTGAAGTTCACTTGCCCCCACTGTCTGTGCTTATGTAGGCAGACAACGCTTGCTCAGCCCTCCCATTGCGAGGGTTTCCACTGATTATTTCTGTTTCCTAGTTTAGATAAACAGATTTGTCATCCCCACTGTCGCACATTCAACAGCAAAAATTCCACATGGATTATGCCAGCTTTAAGCTTTAAGAGCCGTAACTGTCTGACATCCTCTATCCATATGCCTCAAAACAGTGCTTTCTATATTAATATAGTATTAACAGGTTCACTGCAGTGCCGTGTCACACAATAGGTAACATCAATTTGGGGACTGAATCTGGTATCATAGCTGCATGCATCCGGCAACAACAATCTGGTTCGCTACTGTAGACACTTTTTAGAGTTGTTTCAATTGCTGTAGAGCATTTTGGCTTCTTTAACAGAGTCATTTGGCATCACTACATAACACCCATGTTCTGAGAGCTTTCCATCTTCTTCAAATCATAATCATTGCATATCCTTGCATGGTTTGGACTTGGGGACTTTGAAGCAGAAGTTTCTACTCTAAAAAGTCTGTGCCCACTCAGGATATTTGGCAACACTCCCATCCCATTACTTACCAAGTCTCAACCCTGAGACAACTACTGCAGTGGCAGTACTGTACTCAAGTACCTGTATCAGGACCTACTCAAGTGTCCCAGAATCATAACTGGACCTGTTACAGAGCTAATGAAATGCCAGCAGAACTTATAAATATGAATCCATGTCTAATCAATAATAAAGTTTTTATTTAAAAAATTTACTTAGCCCCTCAATAATAGTCTAACTTCACCCTCTTGTGAGCAACAGTAATACTGAAGCTTACTTTTCATAGTCCAAGTAAATCTACTGTATACTCATTTACACTTTGTTTTGCTGCTTGTTTTTATGTCTCAAGCTGCTTGTTTTATCTCCTGCCAAATCAGATGAACAACTGAAACTGCCCAGGCAGATAGCTGTTTGTGCAAGACACTGAGCTGGAACCAAGACCTTAAGGCTGGGATTCATCTCACTGATTTGAGATGTCTGCAACATAGATTATGACTTCTGAGATAGCTGTCCTCAGTTCCCAGGTGGAGTGATTCAGCTGACCTATTTCTAGACATCTGCTTTAGGGTAAGATGACTTAAGCTTCAGAAGTGTTATCTATCCCTCCACTAAGTGTAAAGGAAGCACTAGGTGACTAATCCAGTGGGGCGTGTTGACGTTATCAGATGTTTTCTCCAGAAAGCCTTCTGAACTCAGCTCTTCCACTTGCTCCCATTTAATAAAACACATTATGACAGGAACTACCATGTAATTTATTTTTCCCTCCTATCTACAACTGGTCACATTTACATCCAGTTACTCCTGCACCGAGGACACTCATTTCTCCCAGACTAAACAAGACCTCCAGAAAAGTAACTAGTCTCTTCTATTTGTCTACATTATTCAGAGTTGTTTTTATTGTGCAATACCTTCAACCACTACCATAAGTTCGTTGCTGTTGCTCATCTTCATCTCCTTTTCCAGGTAACTGATTCACATAGTGATAGGTAAAGAAAACGCGAGCACCATCTACCTCCTGTCTCCAATAAGGTAAACTACTTGGCCACACTGACTTTCAGAAAGACTACCTCTGTCCTAAAAAAGCTACCTCAAATTTACATCTCATGTTTTAACCAGTGACTCCTCCATTGCCAGAATAACAGCCCGGCATAACTGATCTCCAATATTCCACTGTTTAGATATGTATCCAGCTATACGATACAGGAGGAATCTAGTTAATACGCTGTAACTCATTAAATATTGATTAAACAGTTAATATGCTGATCTCATTAAAATTTCCCTGTGATGTGAAAGATGGTGGAACATTTTGATTGAAAAAAGATGTAATATTTTTAGACTGAAAACAAATATCCATGGCAGCCTTATATCTATGATAATGCAATTCTAACTGTTCTTGCACTTAGTCTCTTCTCTGTAACTTGTCAGTGAGTACTAACTATACACCATTCAATTCAGTTATGGGTACTGTGGAATGCAAATGTACAGAGACTAGGAAGACAGCGCGCTGTTCTACTTAGATGAGGAACATACCAGCCTGGATGGGACATGCTTGAATATTTGTTTCTTGTAACTGAAGGCAATCATGACATATAATCCCCCTACTATACTGAAACACACTTGTTGCTAGACTGAAAAGAAAACAAAGCTAAAGCTTTTAAAACCCCCAAGAATTCATCAGTTTGAGAAACAATCTCCACCTGTGCTGAACACACAAGTCTAAAGAAAACAAGTGGCTCTTTGTTTCCATAAGTCTATCACTCAAATTAATTATTTCAGTATATATACTACTTGGATGTCACCGTCTATCTTAATCTTGACATGATTTAATCTATTCTTAGAGATATTGGCATAAGCAAACACACAAAAGACAATGCCAAATCCGAACACAAAATGACTGGATCATACATTTCAGTTGGCAACGTGAAATTTACTGTAGGGCATGATTTTTAATTATGGCAATTAATCACACAGAGGGAAGTGTATTTCAGCTTCAACGGGCATTACACTGTCTGGTTTTCACTATTTTAGAGAAGCATTTAACATCAGGTGAAGGCCAGCAGCTCATAAATCTAGAAAGAAATAAATGTTTCCTTTCATGTAAAAATAGCAATTTGGGAGCTAGGAAAAGAAGACAGATATATCAGTTAGACTGTTGAACTTTACATGCATTTTAAGGGAATTAAATACATATGAAAGTTATTTATACTGACAAAGATGAAAATGCAAAGCATTTCAACCACAGGTGAGAGTGACTGCATATTGAGGGCATGATCCTTCTAACTGCTACTCATGCAAAAGTTACTCTAAATCTTACTCAAGACTCTATATTTTTCATACAAGTGAAATGTGGCAAAACACAAGATAGCCATCACTTTCAGAGTTGAAATCGTACTCCAGACCTCACCGCAATGAAACCTAAAAATTGGAGATTTGTGTAAGAAATAAAAAGAAAGCAAGTATGACACTATAGGAATTGTATTTCCGAGCTATATTGTGTTGTCTGAGTAGAAGTCTGGGAATAACTGTACTTCTCACAATGCTACATAGCCCTCTGGTCTGTTTCTGTGAAATGTCTTCTTTTTCACATTCATTAAGAAAGTGAAAGTGCAGTTCTTTGTGTTTGAGATGTTAATACTCTCCTGAAATGTACCTGAGGAATATACCAGGAAAAGCATGCCTAAATATGATCTTGTGAATGTATTCATGCCCTAAACTTCCAATCCTAAGTGTCCTCAAGCCGTCTCCAGTACTTTGGAGAAGACCTGTTGTGAGAAACATCTATACTACACCACCATGCCTGGCAGAAGAAGAAAAGTCACCACAACACAAGAATTACCATGTAAGAAGTTTTATAACTGATTCTACCTTGTCGTTTAGATTTTAGAAAATATGTTATTTTCAGTTTATAAATCAACAGCTGATTTTGTAGCGAAAGAGATGCCAGAACATACCAGAATATTAGTCCATCTGACTAAAACCAGATATGCTGTTCTGGGCCCCTTCTGATACAAAATCAATCTTGGTTATACCAACTACAATTCTGGCTTTGGTCAGGATATTTAGCTGGGTAATAGACCCCAAAAATCTGAGATCTTCTAGAACATGTAAGTAAGGATGGACTAGATTTTACTTAATCTAATTATTTAATTCAAAGATTTAATTCCAGCCCAATGTTTGTTTTATAGATTCGATGTTATGTAAATTCAATCTCAGTTTCAATTAATATCAAACAGTATTATTTTTTTTTCATTACACTTTAGCTGCTGTCAATTTCCTTGATTCCCAATACTGATTCGGAACATCAGAGGACCTAACAGAGTACCACCTCCTACACCTACACGCCCAGCCAGCTCTACATAATTTACCCTTGGTTCATTTCTTGGAATGGGAAAAATCATCCAATAAAGATGATCATTAAAAGAAGACTAGAAATAACATGAAAGAAGGAAGAAAACAAAAAGGAAACAACTAAGATTCAATAATTGTGCAAAAATCATGGGTCTGAGGAAGAAAAGAAGGATTGGCTGGTCATTAGGAGCACAGTCTGAAGTAAAGTAAACTTTGTAGATACCAGTAATTCAAGCACAACCCAATTTCTCCTGTGTGTCACTCCTCATTCCTAGTGCAATCTCATCAAATTTCATTTCAGATAAAGAGCAGCTTCAAAGTCAAGTGTGAGAATGTGACAAAAACTCGAACACTGGTAAATACAGACTCATCTACTTTGCCAATATGACACACTTCAGTAATATCTGACTGAACTCACAGGCACAATATATTTCAGTTTCAGTTAATAAACTAATACAGCTTAAAAAGCTACTGGAGGGTTTTTTTTGACTTGGTAAATTTTCCCAAACATTTTCAAATTTGGGCTGATTTTCTCATGATCTTACATGTCCGTGATTCTTTGCAATCAGGAGAGCAGAGTCCCAACCTGTTCTCAAACTCACAGCTGCTGTAGGAAGTTACTAGAAGTGATATTTCACATTTGCTAGAACCATCAGATCTGAAGAACTGATGGTGTGTTTCCAAACTGAAATAGATGCATTGTCACTCTCACTCTCACTGTCACACATCAAACAACTGTAGTGGGACAAATCAGACAGCCACCAGAAGTGGATGTCCAGAGAATACATAACAGAGCAAACACATAGTGATCCTTCCCTTGAATACTTTCCCAGGCAACAAGCTTGAAAATTTCCCCACACATTTATAAATACTGCTTTTAGCACCCCGACAACATAACAATTTCTTACTTAAACACTCTATTTAGAGCACTGACAGTTGCAAAAGGGGGTGTCAGTTTCAGATTAACTGAATTTGTTTATTTACAATTTTCATCGTGTTATCATTAGAGCACACACGAACTTTCTGTTTCTCTAAGCGTCTCCCTATCAATTAAGGGATTGATTTATTTACATGCATGACCAGCTTTGTTCATATGAGGAAGAGCACCCAATAGAATACAGGTAATACTATTTATTATGTATTATTATGTTTTACATGTGCTGTCAAGTAAAGATAATATTGTCGTTGTTGTCCTGTACATTCTTATTGCAATGGCATTCAGCAATAAACTCGATCTTATTGTTGCCTATAAACTGAAACAGATACCTCATGCTCACATTTACTGGACTAACAGTGGTCCTATTGAATGCAACAGAACTAATATTAAGTAAAAATACTCAGTGTCATCAGATTCTGGCAAGGCAGTCACCTAAAACCGATAAGAAAACAACCTGTTTTCTCAGTGGGAAAAACAATGGGACTTCATTCTTTTCACCTTACTATTAGTTTCTGTTGAACCCTCTGAACTCCTTTTCCAAACCGCCCCTAGTAACACACCTGTCCTGTTCAGCACAGGTGACAATAGGTTCTGTCTTTTTGGCCTATCCTGTTTCCCATCATCTATGAGTCTAATTCTCCCAGTACCTCTTCTAATGATGCACTGACTTTCAATGGTGTGTTTGTTGGTGTGTAACAGAATAGGATTCCAGTGTAAGAATGGAAATCCACACCCACTGCTGAACAACTGGCCAAATCCATACTTAAGAACAGTTGAATAAAAACAGTTACCTCTTAGGAGCACTTTCTCAAAGCACATCTTTGAGGAGTTCAGAAAAATGGACAAGGACAAAATTGGACAATGAAGAAAAATGAATGACAGCCCGTGTGACCAAAAAGATTGCAAAAGGGTCAGTGCTGGAGCAGGGAAGGGAAGGAAACTCTACACTCACTCCGTCTGCCCTAATAATACCTTGACTGGGGAAGCTAGCACTCATAACGATTAAAGTATGTCCCAGAAAACATGTTGCAGTCAAAAATTGACCTTGATCTCCTCAGTCTAAAGCCAGTAGTCTATCCACTAGGCCACACTACACCTGCTTATTCCAGTGGGACAGTTTTAGATTTGATCCAAAACCTGCAGAAAACAACAGGAATCTTTTTGACATCTGACATCAGTGGCTGGCAGATGCTCAGCACTATAGTCGCAAAAATACACAGATTTCAATGGCAGAAGAAAGGTGTTACACAGTGGAATAAAGGCAAATATTATCTTCACTGCAGGCAAGTTTGAGCAGTTCCATCAACCAGTCAATATGAAAGTTCTCTTTCATATCTTTAAAATACCTAGGTGTCCCCATTTAAACAAGCACAACGAAAAGAAGAGGCTCCACTGATGCAGTCTCTGGGCACAGGTTACTGGACAAATTAAACTTGTCTCAGACTCTTTGAAAGATAAAGGCTCTTCTACAGTCACCAAGACTGGGTCAGATCAAAACAGTTTGACAGCAATCCCCACAAATTCTGTGAATGCTTCTGTGGATTGTAAGTGCTCCATTCTTCAAAAACATGCATTGTTGCTGTTATCTGACCATTTTTAGCCGTTCCTCTTTTCTTCTTTCATCAACTATAAACCCTTTTGCCCTCCAATCTGCCGTTGACCCATTGCCTCTGGCTATACAGCAGGACCGGCAACTTGTCATTAATAGACATGTTATTTAGGAAATTAGTGGATGCTTTTGAGACAAAAGAAAAAATTGTATCTCATTCTTGTAGTGATTTCATAGAGAAATGCATCTGTGAGGCTTGGAGATGAGCTAATTTTCTTTTAATAAATGGAGGAGGGATACTGTATACATACCTGATAAAATGCAAAGAAGTTGGCACCAGAAAGTGCTGGAGGGTTTTGCAAGGAAAGTGGTTACATCACCAGTATGTGCACACAGCCAGATCCTCCTCCCATGTCGACGTGCTCCCGCCCAGTGTGGGGAGAAGCTGCAGGAAGACTACAGGTTAGAGAACATGTGTCAATGCAGGCTTGGGCTCTGATGGCACAAGAGCACAGAAGAGAGCTGCCAGATCTTTCAGGATGCTTTCCATAGAGGTCAAGAGGTCTTGAATCCCAGAGGTAAGAAGTTGGGAAGGCAAGGCAAGAGACTGACATGGCTTATCCAAGACCTCCTGGTCAAACTAAAGGGCAAGAAGGAAACACACAGGCAGTGGAAGCAGGGACAGGTACCCTGGGAAGACTATAGGGACGCTGCCTGGTTCTGTAGGGATGGGATCAGGAAGGCCAAGGTGCTGCTGGAGCTGAGCTTGGCAAGGGTTGGAAAGAAAATATGATGGGCTTCTGCAGGCATGTCAACCAGAAAGGGAAGGTCAAAGAAAGTGTACTTCCCTGATGAGCGAGACTGGCGAGCTGGTGACAACAGATGAGGGGAAGGCTGAGGTACTCAATAATATTTTTACCTCAGACTTCACTGGCAATCTCTCTTCCCACACCTCTCAAGTGCACGGACCTCAAGGCAGGGACTGGGGGAGCGAAGTCCCTCCCACTGTAAGAGATGATCAGGTTTGTGACCACCTGGGGAACCTGAACATACAGCAGCCTATGGGACCTGATGAGGTGCATCCCAGATTCCTGAGGGAATTGGCATACTGGTGGATGAAAAGATGGACATGAGCCAGTGATGTGTGCTTGCAGCCCAGAAAGCCAACAGCACCCTGGGCTGCATCAAAAGAAGCATGGCCAGCAGGTCCGAGGAAATGGCTGGTGCAAGGCACTCCCATCTCTTGCCAGGGGAACCAAAGCAGAGAGGCTTATGCCTCTGCTCCTCTGTACACCTGAGCCTCATCCCATCTCCTGGCGCCCTTCCTCTGCCCCACGGTGTTAACAGGACCCACAGTGGGTGCACCGTGTCCCTTGAGTCCCGCAGCCCAGGGCCGTGGCACTGCCACTGCTAGTACCAGACTGCAGGCCCTGTAGGGAGTTTGCAAGGCCTCTGGGTGGAGGAGGTAGTAGGGCCCAGCGGACCCGTGAGGTAACGGTGGGCGTGGCACCAGGAGAAGGGGGAGAAAGCAGCACGGGTGGGGACAGCGATGCCACCTCTATCGTTAGGAACACTGGGACTTTTTCTGCAGTTTTCCTGCCTCTCTTTTCTTTTATTGCAAAATAATGAGATTTAGGGGGTCGAGATCTCTTGTGGACCAGCCTGAGTCCCAGCTGCCGGCCTGGACGTGGTTTGGCCAGCCCCTGAGGCACCCTGCCAGTGTTACCAACGGCGGGGTGGCTTCTTGCGGTGCTGGGAGGGGTCCTCAGGGCTGCTGGCCCTCCTCTTCGGGGCTCGTCATGGCCCCCCAAGGGAGCGTTGGCTGCCCCGGCTGGCAGTGGAAGGCCCGGGCACAGCCTCCTCCGGGTCCTGCTGTGGCTCTTCTGCCTCCCCACGGGTGGGAATGGGGGTGTTGGGGGGGCTCCTGCGACCTCACCGGAGGGCTGGGCTGTGGGCAGGAGACCCCCTTTGGGAGGCAGCGGGGCCGGCAGCATCCTGGGGGCTGCCGTCCTGCCCGCTGGCCGCACGGGCGTCCTGGAGGCCCAGCCGACGTCGGGCCTTCCCGCTGCACCGGCGCACGACGGTGGCGACGAGCTGGTGGACAAAGCTCCTCGTGCGCCTGCCCAGGGTGTCCCGCAGCAGCTGGATCAGAGCCTCCTCATCCAGGCCAAAGTAGCGCAGCGTGGAAAGGACGAGGCTCTGCGCTGCCGCTGCTTCCTGGGCATCCTCGAAGAGCTGCCCCAGCTCCTGATGCAGCCAGGGCAGCAGGGGGTGGAGGACAGCGCGGTACGTGCGGAAGATGGACGCCCAGACGCAGGCGTAGAAGCCGCCCACTGGAGCCATGGGCAGCGGCCCCGCAGCTGGTGGCCGGGCTGCAGCTGGCTGTCCCGGCGCTCCTCCTGTCGGCTGGACGACGACTGATGGTGCTGCAGGCGGTGGGATGTCACGCTCCTGAAAGTCGTCGTCCGCCCGCACCGAGCGCACGATGGAGCTCGCCCTCCTCTTGCAGAGGAGGCGCTCGGGCTTGCTCTCAACCCACCGCGCGATGCACGGGTAGCAGAACGGGTGGAGGCAGGGCATCACGAAGCTGGCCTCCTCCCAGCTGTCCAGGCATATTGGACAGGGGTTGTCCAGCTCCGCGGCCATGCTCTCCACGTGCTGCGGTGGGCTGAGGGGAGCTGGGGATGTCGAGCTGCTCCCTCTCACCGGCGCTGCAGCAGCGGGGGTCACGCTAGAAAAGGAAGGGCGGCCACAGTCTTTGGCTGCTCCAGGGAGGGGTGGAAGAAACGTCCAGGCCCCTTCAAGAAAGCAGCCCTCTCGGCTCCCCGGGGTGCGGTTTCCCCGCACGGAGCTCACCTCTGCTGCTGCGAGCGCGCCTCCGGAGTGCCCCGGCTGCGGGAAGCAGACAGGGCCGGGGAAAACCCTCCGATGGCTCTGGGGTCGGGCACTGAGAGTTGCCGTGAAGAACTCCCCGAGCACGACCTCAGCACCAGCACCAGCCTCGCTCGACACTCCAACCTCACGTACTCGCTCAGCTGGAGTGCGGGCACGAGCCGGCTGGGTGAGACTCAGCACCTGGCTGTAAGCAGGGCGGGATGCGTGATCACAATCCATCACTTGGTGTCCTAGGTTACAGTGTAAAATGTGCCAAAAAAAAAAAAGTATTCTATTACCACCTTCAGGAGCTGTTGAGACCAGGTGGGGCGGTGCTCCCTGCCTTCCCCCTCTGGACTATCTCCTGTTAATGGGCACAACAATGCCTTATCGCCTGACCCATAGATAACTCCCTCCTGGACTATCTCCTGTTAATGGCCCATCAAGGAACTGCCTCACGACTCCCCATCCCATTGTGAGATGCTCCGCCCGGGGGGGGGGGGGGGGGGGGGGGGGAAGGGAAGGAGCCAAGCAGTCCATGCTAAATATAAACTGAGATCTCGAACACCCTAACAGCCTTCTTCCACTGGATTCCCAGAGGAGTTTTTTCCCCCCTACTGGAGTTCCAGAGGACAAGAGCTACCCACCTACCACTGGACCTTCGGAGGAAGACCAGACTCTTTTACCTGCTCGCTGCTTCAACAGAACTACATCCATCGCTTCAGGAGGACTGCAGCCAGCATCTTATCGGACTGCTACTGCCACCCTAACAGGGTGTCAGGTTGTATTTCTGACTCTGTCAGTGTAAACCAGTGGGTTGGTTTTTTTCCCTGCCTTGTGTTATATGTATATATATATATATTAGTAAAGAACTGTTATTCCTATTCCCCATATCTTTGCCTCAAGGCCCGTTAATTTCAAAATTATAATAATTTGGAGGGAAGGGGGTTGCATTTTCCATTTCAAGGGAGGCTCCTGCTTTCCTCTGCAGACACCTGTCTTTCAAACCAAGACACTTGGCGACGTCATCGTCCAGCGCATGGAGATGTCGTGGCGCATCCCTCTGTGACATTAGAACCCGTTCTTCAGGGACGTCACCGTCCATCGCTTGGGAACATGAAAATGGGCCGTCCTCACGTGCAGCACTCGCACATGTACCTGGCGTTGCTGAAACACCACTGCCCACTCCATCCCCCATCTCTCGTCTTGTGCTCGGCATCGGTGTTTCACAGCGGTCACTGGGGCCTCGGTCACGTCTTCCCGGAGCCCCGTCAGGTCGCTCTGGCGGTGGCTGACAGCTCCAGGCTTAAGTGGCAGGAGGGTTCCTTTGATTAGTGACACCTCGTGCCTCCCTGGGAGGCTGCAGGACAAAGGCCCACGGGCTCTCCCCACAGCCCGGCACTGCTGGCCAGCCCTCTGGGCTCCCCTGCTTCCTCCTCCCCCGGCGGCTCACAGGCAGCACGTGGCTCGCTCTTGGGGATCTTGTTCTACCCAGAGGGGAACCAAAGCGTATGGCTGCCTGCAGCCCCAAGCCCTGGGTGTCCATTTGCTGAAGGTGGCCACACCACTTTGAGACACCACAGGACTCAGTCCCTTTTCCAGGAGGGTTTTTGTGTTCAGTTCGTGATGCCCCTTGGGCCAGGCTGGGGCTTGATGGGGCCCAGCCTGCCTCGGTCAGAGCCTGCAGGGTGACGGGGGGTGGGGGACACAGCACCCAACAGCCCCAGCACCTCTGCCTGCTGTGAGCCATCAGAGAAGGCTTTGTGAAGAAGGTGGACTCTTTTCCCCTTCAGACCTCAGCTCGGTCAGTGCCTTGCTGGTGGTGCTGTGGTGGGACAGGAAAGAAGATGGTCGCCTGCCTGGTTCCTTGGGCAGGGCTCACCAGCCACAGGGGTGCAGTCCCCAGGGTGACCAACAGGGGGCTGCCGTGCCGGCACCATCCCTCCTCCCCACCCACCTGCCCTCACGGCCCAGCCAGGTGTTTGGCCGGGAGCTCTCGGCACCAGCACCGGTACAAGCCCCACCACGTCTGCCACCCTGCAACATGGCTCCAAGGCGGTCTCCCTGCCCGGGACCGTCAGTGGCACCAGATATTTTGTGTCTCTCAAGTCCCTGACATGCCTGGCCAGGACCCAGCCAGGGCAGTGCCCTGAGAGGGTCTCACCTGCCCCCGCCGCCAGGAGGCCAGGTCCTGCTCTCTCCCAAGCACAGCCTGGCCCAGCAGGATCTGGTAGGGGAAGGGTCTGTGCCACCCTCCTGAATGCTTCTTTGGTGCACTTTGGGGCAGCACTTGACCAAATGGAGGGGCTTGGTGTCATCACAGATCATGCCAGGTGCCTCTCCAGCCATGGGACCCCATGGGCCATAGGACAATAAATGGCATCGGCAGACCCTCAGCTCTTGACTCTTTTTAATGCTAGCCCTTCTTCCTGCTCTCTGTTGCACTGCCCACAGCTGGTCTGTGATGGGGGTCTGTTCCCAGGAGAGGGGGGTAAAGTGGACAGCCACAGATGGCCTGGCTTCATCGTCTCTGTCCTCTCCCATGCAGCAGCGACCGAGAGCCACAAGCTGCTGCTTCCCCAGAGAGAAAGCCAGGTCCTTCTGCCTCTCGTTGGGTGCTCTCTGTCCCAGGTGCCTCCAGGTCTTGAGATTACTGTGGTGGGTTGAGCCTGCCTGGATGCCTGGTGCCCACCAAAGTCGCTTTATCACTCCCCCTGCTCAGCTGGACAGGGGAGAGGAAAATATAGCAGACTCGTGGGTCGACATAAGGACAGGGAGATCACTCAGCAATTACTGTCACGGGCAAAACAGACTCAACTTGGGGGAAATGTAATTTATTACTAATCAACTCGGAGAGGAGTAATGAGGAATAAAACCAAATCTTAAAACACCTTCCCCCACCCCTCTCTTCATCCTGGGCTTAACTTTAGCCCCGATTTCTCTGCCTCCTCCCCACAAGTAGCACAGGGGTACACAGAACGGGGGTTGCGTTCAGTTCATCACACGTTGTTTCTGCCCCTCCTTGCTCCTCAGAGAGAGTACTCCTCACATGCTCCCCCTGCTGCAATGTGGGGTCCCTCTCATGGGAGACAGTCCTCCACAAACTTCTCCAACATGACTCCTTCCCACAGGTTGTTGCAAATCTGCAGTGGTAAGAAAAACTTACCGACACAAAGTTAGGTAAGTAGAGATGTCCTTTATGAACGATGCGCACCGTGCACACCGGGGACATGGGATCCTTCCCAAAGATGTCTGCCTGCACATCGCAATCAACAGATATTTATATATTAAATTCATACATATTCAGTCTATTCAATGCATATTCATTTTCATCTTCTCGATGATTGGCTCTTCTCTTCTCGCTTCTGATGCAAAGTAGCGCGCAGCCTCAGTTGTAGTCTTCTATTGTTCCCTTTCGAGCAGGCGGTGTAATTTGGGTAGGTGGTCCGTGAGTCGGAGGTCTCGACCACTCCTCAAATTGACCATGCATGGTTGAGGAATCTGTCCTCTTGGCTTATACCTACTTTGGTCATGATTCAAAGATTATACGCAATGGGTACCATATTAAATCCTGTCTTGCAGACATCTTGGACTACAACATACTGCCCTTGTTTCTAACCACTAACAGATCAGTGGTTGACAAATACCTTAGGTCTGTTTATTTTACAGGAGTATGCTAGCAGCATTGGCAATACAGATTTTATTTTATATTTGATCATTTATTCCATTTGAGACTTATTTTCCCAATATAATAATTAGTTTCTCCTATTAATATTCACTAATTAGAATTCTTGATATTTAAATCAAGATGGGAAGAGTAAGGGAAGGGGATTTCTAAGCAGTATCCTAAAATCCTAATCTGGTGATTGCTGCAACAAGGCTGCAGTTCTTTGTGAACTGCTCCAGCGTGGGTCTCCTTCATGGGGTACAGTCCCTCAAGAATGGACTGCTCCAGCGTGGATCCCCCACGAGGTTACAAGTCCTGCCAGCAAACCTGCTCCCGCGTGGGCTCCTCTCTCCATGGGGTCACAGGTCCTGCCAGGAGCCTGCTCCAGTGTGGGCTTCCCACGGGGTCACAGCCGCCTTCCGGCACCCACCTACTCTGGTGTGGGGGTCCTCCACAGGCTGCAGGTGGATATCTGCTCCACCACCCATGAGCTGCAGGGGGACAGCCTGCCTCACCATGGTCTTCACCACAGGTTGCAGGGGAAGCTCTGCTCTGGCGCCTGGAGCACTTCCTCCCCCTCCCTTCTTCACTGACCTTGGTGTCTGCAGAAATGTCTCTCTCGCATATTCTCACTCCTCTCTCTCGCTGCAGTTACTGCTGCTCAGTAACTTTTTCCCTTTCTTAAACACGTTATCACAGAGGCACTACCAGCATCACGGACGGGCTCAGCCTTGGCCAGTGGCGGATCCATCTTGAAGACAGCTGGCATTTGCTGTATCAGACATAGGGGAAGCTTCTAGCAGCTTCTCATAGAAGCCACCCCTGTAACACTACCACTACCAAAACCTTGCCACACAAACCCACTACAGTTACCCATGGGAAGGAGCATCCCAAAGACACAGGCAGCACTTCAACTACCTATGGTGCCAGTGAACGCAGCTGAAGAGACATTTACATGGTGAAGACTGATCTCTGGAGACTTTTGGAGGCTGGTAACCGACCTGGCCGTGCTCTTTTTGGTGCCTGCCTCCTTGCCCCACTCTCCAGGGCTCTGCACACGGATGGAGATCTTTTTATTCTGGGAGACTGGAGGAAGGCAGACAGCCTTGGAGAACAGTGCCTGTAGCTCAGGAAAAAAAAAAAAAAAAACAAACCAAGACCAAAGCCCTGAGCAGGGAGAAGGTCAAATCGCTGATGGAGCTTCTGGGCCTGTGCAGCCTCCCCACAGCCCGCTCTCATCTCCCCAAATGCGCGATCGGTGCTTTGCAGGCAAAGGAGGGGTTGACAGTCATCAGCCAGCACCGGGGCTCTTCTCTCCTGGAGCCGTGTGTGAGGCGGGCTGGAGAAGGGGAAGCCATGGAGCCTGGAGATGGTGCACTGCAAGCCCTGAAGAGTTTCTGCCAAGGTGTTCTGCAAGGAGAGGACAACGGAAGGCATCCTGTTAGCACCCCTGTTTGAGCAGTACCCATGCAGTCAGACAGAGGGTTGGTATGTAGCAGAAGTCATTAATTCAAACACAATCAGGAGAAGTCAGGGAAATCTCTGGACCGATCTGGTGCTCTGAAGAGTATCTAGTGGGTAATAAGAGCATGGCAAATGAGAAGCTTCGAAATTAAAAAGGGAGTTTGTGCTTTGGCACGTTTCTGTGTAAGAAAGAAAATAGGCTTTTAATGTTTAAAATGAAATTTCTTACCTAGCAACACCTAAAAGATGCTAAGAGCTGCAGGGGTTAATGGCCCCAGGTAAAAAGGTTATCAGCCTTCCCATCTTGCCATTAATCTGCAGGAGCTGCACTGTCCTCTAATTGCTTAATTGACAGAAGAAACCCTGCACTTCAGTAGCACTGAAGAGATATTGCCAGACTCGATTTCAGATGGCTGATAGCAGTGGGTATTTTAGCAAAGCCTGTTAACAATTATTTCAGTCTCGTTAATGAACACATAACTGTTGGCCAATGGTCAAGATGGTCAAGATGGTCAAGAGATGATTTTTACTTTTAGTACTTGTGGTAACATGACGGTAGGCCCTAATGTCACCACGTTTCTTGTGGTTCTCAGTCATGCTAGTCCAAGGAAAAGGATTCCCATTGCAGGAACTGATCTGCATTAAACTAACTGAAGGACAGACAAACAAACAATACCGTGTCACACACACATGTACACCATCTTGTTACGGAAAGGTTGGGTGACTAGTACCACTGAGCTGGAATTGGACAGTGCTTTAATAACATCTCTATCTTGCTCTCTTTTGAGGGCTGTCTTGCTCCCACTCGTCAGGACAAGGCAGCTGCAAATGGCTCCTTGGTAGGGTGTCATGAGAAGCTGGGAAGAACACGGGACCTTTGCTTTCATGCCAAGGCAGTGCTGAATGCACTGCGAGTTCTCATATAATCTTTTACTTTAAAGGCAGCCTTCTGAGCTGTTCTGTTAAGTGTTTTTAAGTCCCTGCATTGCTACTTCTGTGTCACATTAAAGGGCAAAGGAATTTGGCAGAAAATAAACCCCCTTGCTTTCCAGCTTGTCCTCAGATATCAGAGGGGCTGGGGGGCTGGGCTTAGATTCTGAGTGGTGCCCAATTCGGCTCTAGGAGTCCAGTCACATCCAATATCATCCTAGCGGTACTTAACAGCTCACAGAGCTAGATAATAGAACTACCACGATTACGGAGTCCCTGCACCATCAGTCTAGCAGTGCTCAACAAAACTGTCACAGCCACATGTCGGAGTGTGGCTGCATTCGAAAGAGCTCACATAGCTAGATTAATGATACTGCAGTTTATTAGAGCAGTGACAGAGACACAATTTCTTTGGATTGTTGTGATAAATTCACTGTCTGCAAAGCACGTGCAAGTTTAGACAACACAGCCTGGCTATAAAGCACACTAAAGTGTAAAAGCAGAATCTCCTTAGAGATTTCTGAGTTTCCCGGGCAGCACTTGGTGTAACATAGTGTTTGAGTCTTACCCAAAGGCATCCCTATGGTGGGGGAAGAAAGGCTCAGACCATTGACTGATCCCAGAAGTCTAAGATGGTCTGTGACTTGTCATTGATACTATCTTCCCTAACATCCTTCTCTCGCACGCTATTTTTATGCTATTTTTTTACCTTTCAGGTGGAGCCTGAGTGACTGTAGTCATACATACCTCTGTTACAGTTGGTGTAAAATTCTCTTGCTTTGCTTTTAAAGGTATAGACTGAAGAAATTCAGGGTGCAAGCCCAGTGGGGGGTGGTCGCACCTTGAAGGCGGGTAGCTTTTGGGATGGAGGTGTATTTTGCTATTATAGTGAGATTGTAATGAGCGAAGTTCACCCAAAGGATGGTATCATCTCAAAAAACAAGAGTGTTGGCCCAGGGTAGCAACTGTGCAGCTTATCAGTTCCGCGGTACCATCAAGTTCCCATCCTGTCAGTGGTATCACAGAGCCTGGCTGTGGTGATTTCGCTCCGCTCCACCCTCCACGCAGTTTTCTCTTAGAGTCAGCACATCAAGCTCCCCTGATGTTGCCAGCACTCAAGGTTGCCTAGGGAACTTCTGTGTAATGGATTCCTTTCATACCCACGGCACTCTGTTCTGTATCTTTTCTTAATGTGTGAACAGTGATGTATCTTTAACATAAGTTTAATTTCCAAGTCACTTCCAGTAATTATCCCACATAGTGTCAAGACTTGTGTGGCACCGGTATTAAGTATCTGGCAAAGATAACCAGTCCTTAACTCAGTGAACGAAGGAATGAATGATGGAAGGAATTCACTAAACGGACATTGTGGCCAACAGAGTGAATATAAAGTCTGCTGTGTCAAAGTCTTTCTACAGACAGCTTGAGCAGCAAAGTCAGGCATAAACCTGTGCATGTCAAAACAATTCTACAACATCTCAGTGGGATAAAATGCTATGCTGGTCTAGTTATATTGCTCAATGGGATCCAAAACTCTGTGGTAGAGAGCTCCTGATGTGCAACCCTGTGTGGACGTCTACATCACAGCTACATCAACGTCTGCCTAACAGCTGCCTCGTAGGTGCATCACCTGGCCGTGGGTAGCACGAAGAGCTCAAAGAACTTGCCCTTGCCAGGCCTTACAGCAGAAATGTCTCTCCCTGTTTCAAGTACTGAAAAGCAAAAGTCCAAAGGGCTGGCCCTTTCCTGGGCCAACAACACAATTATGGATATCTTGTCACCTCCCTCAGAGTCCTAAGCTCTTTGTATCACTGTTCCAGTGGAATAGCACAGGAGTGAAAAAAGGACTGTGGATTGAATTGGCTGAGGAAATAACCCATCATACCTTTTTCTTCCTTCTGGTGTCGCAGAGCCTGTTGCTGCACCAAGATAATGTCCCTTAGGCAGAAATTAGGAAGGGATAGAAGCAAGAGCAGAACTGTCTTTATCTCTGTTCATGATTTGGAGAGACACAGGTGAGGTGAAAAGTATAGTCAAGACCCTAAAACTTAGGAAAGGGAAGTCTGAGTCACTGAAGGAACAGGTGGATGGGACCCCTGAGAAACTGCCCTGTGGGATAAAGGAGCAGAAGAGAGCTGGGAGCTATTTAAAGCTATTTTTTCTTATAGCACAAGAACTCTCGATTGCCATGTGCAAGAAATTGGACAAGGAAGGTGGGAGACCATTGTGGCTGAGTAAGGACCTCCTGGTCAACGTGAAGCACAAGGAGAAAGTGCACAGGCAGTGGCAGCAGGGACACAGGTCCTGGGAAGAACAGAGGGAGACTGCCTGGGCGTGTAGGGATGGGATCAGGAGAGCTAGGGCACAGCTGGAGTTGACTTCGGAAAGGAATGTGAAGAAGAATGGCCTCAAGAAACGGCCTCAAATTGTTCCAGGAGAGGTTTAGATTGGATATTAGGAAAAATTCGTTTACTGAAAGAGCAGTCAGGCACTGGGACAGCCTGCCCAGGGAGGTGGTGGAGTCACCATCTCTGAAGGTGTTCAAAAAACATACAGATGTGGCACTTTAGGACATGGTTTAGTGGGCATGGTGGTGCTGAGCTGACAGCTGGACTTGATGATCTTAAAGGTCTTTTCCAAACTTAATGATTCTATGATTCTATAAGAACAAAGAGAGCCTTACAATTTGACTTTAGGAGTACTGGAAAATGGTCTGGGGCATTGAATTTGAGTGCTCTTTTTGGACAAGTGCAAAGTCAGTTGCCTCAGCTCTTCTAGTTCAAACAATGCTTCTCTCCTGACACGAAATCTTTTTTTTTCTTCCTTGCTTTGGGAGTGCTAACAGTAGATGCTTGCTGGAAATACCCACACAGGTGTGTATGGACCCCCAAACTTGCTGAGAGTGCCTGCTGTCGCATCACTCCGGTGGGTAAAGTTGCTAAATAACCTTGGTTCTTGTATTAATCCCTATAGTGTGTCACTAGCGGCTGGCTAGAGTCCTTTCAAAGGACCTGGAAAAGCACTGGTTGCCGTCTATGTCAAGAAACGGATCAATTGTGAAGAGCTGTCTCTGAAGAATAACTACATGCAGGCTGAAAGAATAGAACGAGTCGACAAAGGGAACCGTGTGGCTGGTGTTTACTACAGGCTGCCTTGTCACGGAGGCACCCACGCAACAAACAGTCATTCGAACACCCCTGCAGACCTGAGCAAACTGCAACTGCAGGTGCCAGGCAGAGGCACTCACAAAACAGACACAGCAACTACTCCAAAAATGGGGATTTATTCCAACTAAAGTTAGACAGCACTCCTGTAGACAAAAATAAGTTTTGGATGTCGGTCGGGAATATATTACTACACAGCTGTCTTAAGAATTCCTAAATTATTCAAACAGGCCTGTTTGGAAAACAATCCAAAATGTGCACTTGTTCGCCTAAGAAAGGGGGAAAATCTCTCTCTCAAGGGTATGGTACCCAGAGGCTGTAATCACTAAGCAAAAGAGGCGAGGGCTCACTCAAGGATATATCCAGCAGAAATCACTCACCCGAGACGGGGGGTGAGGGCACTCAACCCCAGGGAAATTCCTCAGGTGGGTACTGACCCAAGGGGAAAGTCCCCTTCTGCAGCCCAACTGCTTCGAGGACGACTGACTCAAATTGGCTCTCCAGCGGGACCCCAATCCTCCAGTCAATCTGGCCTGTGGTCATTTTTAGTTATGTTGGCACCAGCAGGAGCCAGACGTTTTATCTAGTCTCCCGAAAGACCTCATCGTTATTGTATCTTTAGCAAGCCCCGGTCGTTTTCAGGTCCGGGTGGGGGCAGGTGCACCTGCCGCATGCCTGATCAAGGGGAGACCATAGCCCAAAGCTTCATAGTCCAGCTACTCCCCCAGATGAACACAACTGTCAAACTAGTAACAACAGATGAGCAGAAGGCTGAGGTACTCAATAATATTTTTGGCTCAGACTTCGCTGGCAATCTCTCTTCCCACACCTCTCAAGTGCATGGACCTCAAGGCGGGGACAGGGGGAGCAAAGTCCCTCCCACTGTAAGAGATGATCAGGTTTGCGGCCACCTGGGGAACCTGAACATAGAGCAGTCTATGGGACCTGACGAGGTGCATCCCAGAGTCCTGAGGGAGTTGGCTGATGTAGTGGCCAAGCCACTCTCCATGATGTTTGCAAAGTTCTGGCAGTCAGGTGAAGTCCCTGGAGACTGGAAAAAGGGAAACATTGCACCCGTTTTTACAAAGGATAGAAAGGAGGCCCCTGGGAACTACCAACCTAGGCTCCACATTAACATAAGGAAAAACTTTTTCACTGTGAGGGTGACAGAGCACTGGAACAGGCTGCCCAGAGAGGTGGTGGATTCTCCTTCTCTGGAGACATTCAAAACCCACCTGAATGCGTTCCTGTGTGATCTACTCTAGGTGGTCCTGCTCTGGCAGAGGAGTTGGACTAGATGATCTTTCGAGGTCCCATCCAACCCTTAACATCCTGTGATTCTGTGATGCTGTGTCCTGTCAGCCTCCCCTCTGTGCCTGGGAAGATCATGGAACAGACCCTCCTAGAAGCTGTATAAAGGCACATGGAGGACAAGGAGGTGATTTGAGAGAACCAGCATGGCTTCACCAAGTGCAAGTCCTGCCTCACCAACCTAGTGGCCGCCTTTGACGCAGTGACTACTTCAGTGGACAAGGGAAGAGCTATGGATGTCTTCTACCTGGACTTCTGTAAGGCCTTTGACACAGTCCCCCACAACATCCTTCTCTCTGAATTGGAGAGATATGGATTTGATGGGTGGATAAGGAACTGGTGGGATCCAGAGAGTACTGGTCAATGGCTCAATGTCCAGACAGAGATCAATGATGAGTGGTGTCCCTAAGGGGTCCATATTGGGACCAGTGTTGTTTGATATCTTCATCCGTGACATAGATGGTGAGATTGAGTGTACCCTTAGCAAGTTTGCAGACAATGCCAAGCTGAGTGGTGTGTTTGACATGCTTGAGGGACGGGATGCCATCCAGAGGAACCTGGAAAGCTTGAAAAGTGGGCCCATGTGAACCTGATGAGGTTGGACAAGGCCAAGTGCAAGGTCCTGCACCTGGGTTGGGGCAATCCCCGGTATCAATACAGGCTGGGGGAAGAAGGGATTGAGAGCAGCCCTGTGGAGAAGGACCTGGGGGTACTGGTGGATGAAAAGCTGGACATGAGCTGGCAATATGCATTCACAGCCCAGAAGGCCAACTGTATCCCGGTCTGCATCAAAAGCAGCCTGGCCGGCATGCCGAGGGAGGTGATTCTCCCCCTCTGCTCCTGTATGGTGAGACCCCTTCTCCAGTACTGTGTCCAGCTCTGGAGTCCTCAGCACAGGAAAGACATGGAGCTGTTGGAGTGAGTCCAGGGGAGGGCCACAAAGATGGTCAGGGGGCTGGAGCACCTACCCTATGAGGAAAGGCTGAGGCAGTTGGGGTTGTTCCGCCTGGAGAAGACTCCAGGGACACTTTATTGTGGCCTTCTGGTACTTAAAGGGCACCTATAAGAAAGATGGAGTAATCTTAACAGAGCCTGTTGTGATAGGATAAGGCGTAATGGTTTTAAGCTCAAAGACGGCAGATGCAGACTGGATATAAGGCAGAAATTTTTTACAAGGAGGGTGGTGACACGCTGGCACAGGTTGCCCAGAGAGGTGTAGGTGCCTCATCTCTGGAAACATTCAAGGTCAGGCTGGACAGTGCTCTGAACACCCTGATCTAGCTGAAGATGTCCCTGCTCACTGCAGGGAGGTTGGGCTAGATGACCTTTAAAGGTCCCTTTCAACCCAAACTATTCTGTGATTCTATGAATGATTTAAAATAACAGGAATTTTTCTTGGAGTAACAGGAAAACTTCTTGCACCATGAAAAGATTTTTCTGGAGGATGCACTGCATTCACTCTACGGTGGCTATGGTAGCACTGGTGTGGTGTTTGTTTCTAGCTGTATGTAACAGTGGCATTGCTGTTTGTATAGTCTGAAGTACTAGTAGCAAATGAATTTCTAATTCACAATGTCAAATCTTTGAATTAGTGTCAGATTAAAAGATTTTGAATGATATTTGCATTTTTTTGGTGGTGGAATGAAACCATAACGGAGCCTTGCTTAAGCTCCAAACTTGGATTATGTAAGTCTAAATAGAGGTATCTGACCTGACTGAAAGCCTTTTGTTATGAGACTAAGCTCTTTATTTCCGTGATGAAGACTGCTTTGGTGTGTACAGTGAAGGCACTACATCATTTTTGACTATATAAAAAGCTAGGTAATTCTGGAGAGTGATTCAGTGCTCTTACAGGGAGCAGCCCAGAGATGCACACTAGGAAATACTAGATACGATATGCATCCCTGATTCAAGACTGCACCAGAGCACCTGTGTGTACTTGGGATTCAGTGTGCTGAGTTCCCGGGAGGAAGAGAACAACTCCTTTGCTGAGTATCCTTGAGATTAGGCATCTTGGTTTGAGGCAGATATAGATTTAGATCTTTCCTGGTCAAATAGATTTGGATCCAGTGCTCCCATATCAACACTATTTTTGTAAATCCAGCCTATAGTTTCATATGTATCAAAAAACAACAAAAACACTATCAAGAAAATATAGAGGAAAATGGCTTAGGCCCTAGTAGATTTAAAAAAAAAAAGGAGCGGGGGGGGTGGGATATGTCCATGATAACATTAGTTTATGGCATCCTGTATTTAAATATTAAAAAAATCTATGAAATATGTAATAAACACTTTATTAGTTCAATTATCATTCTTAGTACTGAGCTAAGGAATGTGTTGAAACCTGTAGGTATTCTAGCTATAAGACAAGCTTTAAAAAAAACTAACCCAGAATAACAATAAAAATACAAACATATCTTAACTAGGTGTTCTGTTTGAAATAGTACATTGCCTGTGGATATTTCATTAACATAATTATGTCTGGCTCTAACCAAAAAAAGTCTGACTAAAAGGAGGTGAAAACATTACCCAGACAACTTGAAGAACAGTGTGTGCACCCTGAAAATACGCAACATATGATATTTATGTTTGTATAAAATATAATGAGCTCTGGAGCCAGATGGTCTGATTTCGTTCATGGTGCTGGGCTTCTGGGACGTGTGCACGTAGATTTAATAAAAGCAACAACAAAAAAAAAAAAATCTACTTCAGCAACGTATTTTCTACTAAGTAGAAGCTGAAATAGGAGTTAAAGGAGTCTTAAATAGTGAATTCTTTGTGCAAAGAATTTCTGCCTTTTGGAACTAGACTAAATGAAATCTCTCTTAACAAGCAGACTCTTAGGAATTACAAGCATATGCAGACACAAAAGTAATCAACTAAGGGTATGGATTTAAAGATGAGGATATGAGGAAGGAGAGGTTTCAGTTCTAAGAGGTACCCCATTTTCCCCCTCCAGTCAGTCTAGCCCAGTCTTTTTCATCTGTTGGTACATTACAAGTCCATCTCTGTCCTCTAAACAGCAGTGTATCTTCTCATGTAATGGAAATTATGAAAACTAAATTGTCAAAGAAAAAAAATTACCCCAGAATAACAGCCCAAATTCCAGGGAGAAAGAGAAAAAATAGTGTTGTTGAAAAACTAAAAACTAGACATTTAATGTTTTTCCAGCCTAAGCATATGCAACTCCTAGACAAACAGCATTTCCAAAACCCTCTAAGATGAGGTTTATTTTAATGTTCTGTTCACATCTGTAAAAAAATATATTCATGATCCATAGTGCAAATTGTTTAAAATATCAGACTGTGAGTTGTTCTTTGGACTGTTGTACATTCTTGAGAAGCCAGAAAAAGGGTTTTGTTCTCGCATTAAGAAACAACTCTTAACCTGCTAGGACAACAATATACTGTATTTTCCATGCCCTTTAGTCTTTTGTGGCCTGAACTACCAATTAAATCGGTTTCTGGAGTGCTGTTTCCCACAGGGATGGGCCCACTTTGACCATAAAGAAACTGCAAAGCTACAGAAATTCACACAACTGAATATTCTGGTTTTTTGGTTTCAACTACTTCCCTTTTTATTTTATTACAGGTTTCTTTATCATGGCAACATGAAGTACTTTTGCCAACATGGGAGGTCATTTTCCAGGGACTTTCTTTTCCTGGGATTTTTAGCAGTTGTTGGAACAGAATATACAACATCATTGTAACACACTGTGGTCATACTAATATTTCAAGGATGTATATGTGGCTACAGTGTCCCTAGAGGCTGAGTTCCAAGACCCTTTTTAGTCATAATAACCTGAGGAAGTGTAGGATTACAGCTGACCATCTCAGACAGCCTGTACACAAGACCATAAACCTGCCTTTGTAAAACTTCTCTTTGTTGTATGAAGCATATTGAAGGTAACCACCAGAAGCCACTGTTTTGTGAATTTCCATGTGAAAGCTGATTCCAGAAGAAGTGTGAGACTTGGCGCTGCACTATACTTCACTCGCACAAGTGGTCTGATTTTGTAGCTTAGGCAGAGTTCAACACTCCAAATTTACTATCCGCTGTTTTATCCTATTCCAGGTCTTATCCCAGGAACGTGTGTCTCACTGAATTCTGGAAGAAGCAGAAAGGATATTTCTAGCCCTTCCATTGGATCTGCAGGAGCAGAAGACTCCTTGTGAAGCTCTTCATTAATGACAACATCTTTCAATGAGACTTTCAGAGAAGTATGAACTTGAGTTTTTACCTTGAAAGGTAACTAGCAATTAATGTTTTAAAAATATAAGGGAAACATAACTTTTCCAGAGATTTTGATGTGCTGTGCTAGACCTTCCACAGATCACAGTCTGTGATAATGACGTTAGTCTAAATTGAATGATGTTCCAGAATCATTATTAAAATTTTCCATATTTTCATAGAATCATAGAATCATTTTGATTGGAAAAGACCTTTAAGACCATCAGGTCCAACCATTAAGCTAACACTGCCAAGCCCAACACCAAACCATGTCCCTAAGCACCACATCTGTAGGTTTTTTGAATGCCTCCAAGGATGGTAACTCCACCAGCTCCCAGGACAGCCTGTTCCAATGTCTAACCACTCTTTCAGTAAAGAAATTTTTCCTAATGTCCAATCTAAATCTGCCCTGGTGCAGCTTGAGGCCATTTCCTCTTGTCCTATCACTAGTTACTTGAGACAAGAGACCAAGACCGGCCTCACTACAACTTCCTTTCAGGTAGTTGTAGAGAGTGATAAGGTCTCCCCTCAGCCTCCTCTTCTCCAGGCTAAACAATCCCAGGTCCCTCAGCCGCTCCTCATAAGACCTGTTCTCCAGACCACTCACCAGCTTCATTGCCCTTCTCTGGACACGCTTCAGGACCTCAACGTCTTTCCTACACTGTGGCACCCAAAACCAGACAAGTACTCAAGGTGAGATCTCACCAGTGAAAATGAGACTTTGGCTATAGGCATAAAATCTCACTTGTGTCTCTACCAAAGATGACTTTTAATTATTTCCATGGAGTTCAAGACCATCATAGACGAGTTAAAATTGCACTGCCATTTACTGGTGTTAGCAGTACTATCAGTGGGGGTTTTTATGCATCTGCTAAGAATGCAAAAAATATACATGCAATCTTTTCATCTTTTCATCTTTTCAACCCATTTCTCACAGGAAAAGAACAATAAATTTTCATCTAAAATATAAAAAAAGAATTTACAGTAAAACTACAAAAATATTAAATGAGTCTGAACTTTCTGGTCAGCTGGTGAAGTCAGCACTTACCAGCTGTGAGAGACACAAAAAGGTTAATCCACATCACTGGACACTGTTTATCGTTAATGGGATATAAATCTTCTGTTCATATTGTTGCCAAAAAGTGAGTGATCGGGTCTAATTGAAAGAGAAGGCCTCAAGCAGATACACAAGGGCTTCTAAAGCAGTGGAAATTTT
This sequence comes from Leptosomus discolor, assembly GCF_034619465.1. Classification (NCBI taxonomy): domain Eukaryota; kingdom Metazoa; phylum Chordata; class Aves; order Leptosomiformes; family Leptosomidae; genus Leptosomus; species Leptosomus discolor. The sequence continues at coordinate 78,649,508 of NC_141419.1, forward strand.
GAGTAAATGTTAAGATAATATGAACCAGGTTTAATAAGAAAATTCAGGTTACACTGAAAGTTGTTTCAGACCCTTGACACTATTGCTGATGAGGAAAGATAGTATTTATGGCTACAGATAGATATGTATTTTAGTTTGTGCAATTCTTTTTAACATGATAGTGTCCCTGACCTAGGCTAAGATGTCAAGACCCTAGAAAGAGTTCAATTACAGAAGGAGGCTAAATGGAAACAGCAAAAAGAGAAATCAAAGCTTCACAGACAGCTGTCAACTTTTCATGTTTCCTAGGTCAGTGAGGATTGTACAACATGTCAATGTATTGTTAATATAGAAACTGTCTAGTTTATATCTAAATAAATTACTCAATTTTGCCGTTTTTTGGTAAAGTCTAGAAGCCTTATTCTGACTCCTGATCTGGAGTAAAGAGAATGCAGGTATCAGCACAATTCCCATTAACCGATATTTTGAAGGATTTTTGAGCAGGTGATTAGATAATCTCAGCTGCTGTATTTTAAGGATAAATTTACAACTTGCCTGAGTTTAGGAAAAATTTGAACATATGATTCAAGAGTACCTTTAAGTTAAAAAAAAACAAACAAACAAAAAACCAAACAGACAACTAAACTTAAACACAAATTACTGGGTTTAGGGTTTGCAGAGAATTCCTGAGATTAGTCTTGGGACAGTAAAGTGTTTGGAGCAAGCCATTACTAGGCCTTGGCTACAAGCTAGGAGATGAAGTGAAAGCAGGAAAGCCTGACACAGAAGCAGACCTTAATGCTGGATGTACCCTTGGCAACTGGAATACTCAGTTGGAAGTGGGTCTCAGCTGTGGATCTGAATTAGATTTTACTGGCCCATTTGGAAACCTTCCATAAAAAAGTAAGGAGGAGGCTTCATGCCCCTCTCTTTCCTTCAGGCTGATCTCATCTGGCCAGTGCAGTGAAATCAGGGAACAGGCAGCAATTTGTTAACTATAAACTAGATCTTGAGCACTACCAAGAGAAAGGAAGACAGCCTGTAGACCAATGATTTGTTCTGTTGTTTACAGACTCTGAAGCTGCTGGAAGGTTCAGGTTATGGCATGCACCAGAGGTGCTACAGCACTGACACCGGGAGAGAGACAGTCAGTTATGGCGTGGTCATGTTTGTTCAAAACTATTTCTGGCTAGGGTGTGTCTGCTCTATAATGGCAAATAAGAGTACGATATACAACATGAATCCATAAAAACATTGGTGATCTTCACACTCAAATCTCAATCCCAGCTCTTCCTCTGTCTCCAAATTAAAGAGTTAAACCACAAAATCTAGACTGAAATGTGATCATATCAATTTCAGTCTAAATTTAATAATTATAAAGATTAATGAAAAACTCAGAAGTCAGAAATTAAGTGCCTAATACTGCGGAAAAACAATAAAACCGAGTGAAAAAAGTGGAAGCATACATGTTCCAAAATGGAAAACGGAGATTTTAGAATATCACTTGATTAATGGCTTGATTACACCCAGGAAAGAAAAAATGCTGGTTACTCATGGCAAAATAAATTAGGAACTAAAAAAAGCAATGCATTGCAAAAAATGGCAATTCAGGAGGACTGAAAATGCAGAAGTAGCTATAAGTCACATGTAAATCCCTGACACAAAGTGAGATAGAGCAGGAAAAGTATTTAGGAAAAAAAATAAATTGTAGCAGGGGTATCAATACATTGAGCAAAAATCATGCAGAAAAGGCAGAAGAGCTTTTATTTGTTGTGTGTATTTTGTGTGTCTGTGTGTTTAAAAAACAGCAGAGAACAGGCAAGGAGATAAAGTCCTGTCAGCTCATGGATTACTAAGGAGGATGCTGTGTTCAGCGTCAACTTTGGAGATAAATTTCTTAAAATGAGGAGGACTTGCAACAAGAATCCTAAAAGACCTAGCCAAGAGTATCTCACCAATATTAGTTGTAAATATATCTTACAAAACCAGGGACAGGTTGACAGCTAACGTGCAATTATTCACAACAGCAGGGAGATGACCTAAATACTTATCACCTGATTAATCCAAGTGAAGTAGGAGATGAATTAATACAATGCAAGAGATAAAAGATGAAAGGATGGGAATAGAATTATTGCTTGTTAACATCGTGTTATAGAAAATAGATCTTGTCAAACGAAACTGCTTTCACCAATCAGAGTGCAGGTTTGGTTGAAGTATAACACAGAGAAAACATGCCTGGAGTTACAATAAGATGTTTGACTTGGTACTGCACAACATTCTGGTTAAAAATAACACTGTGCAATATCCTTAACGTGCCAAATAAGTAGTTTAAGAAAGCTGACTGATAGACATCAAAGTGGATGTCACTGAGAAATAAACATGGAATGAAGATGTTTTTAGTTGACTAGAAGGTGGTTCTCCAGTGATAATCAGACTATATATTAATAATCTGGATGTAAACACAAATGTTTCGGACAATAAAAGCACGTTCTCTTAAAGATGGGTGCAGTGGTAATAATGTTGAGCTACAACCCTGTAATGTTCTAGTCTACTTGCCAAAGTGCAAACCACTGTGTCACCCTGAGACCACAAGCATAAGAAATCTCGAAAATGAGATTAGGAGGGTATTGGTCAGAAGGCTTCATTCTGAGGCTCTGTGAGTTTGCTCTGACACTAGGATGTTACCCTGCCAACTATTCCCCACAGCAACTGGGACATGTGTCAAGACACATGTCTCTCTTGCTGCAACTTGACTTCTTACAACAGGAGGAGCTATTATAAGTAAGGTTGCTTTTCAGACTGTCATGCAGGAGGAAAATAGCCAAAGGTCCGCTATCCCTCCTCAAATCAGTCTAAGGAATTTCATATGTCACTTGCAATAATATGTCACTTGCATGAAAATTCCAGACTGTTTTGAAAATACAGAGGTTCAACAAATTATCTGAAAGAGTAATGAGTTACTGTACATTAGCTGTCTACCTCCTTTGAGCTACAGTCTGAACTTTAAGATTTGCATCTGTAACTATCCTATAATCGGGACAATCTTAAGGTCTGCAATTAAGCAGTGTCAGACTTTAAGAGTACAGAATTTTTACCCAAAGACAACTAGCATTTTTTATACAAGCCTTCCTAAGATGAGGGATTGTACTTTTTGTTTCTAGAAAGAAAAAAGCTTTACAGGAGAAAGAAAAGAAGCCACATGCCTTGTTCCTTATAGGTCAACAAGAAGAAAGGCAAACGTACTTCTCCAGACCTTGTTGTTAGGCACCTTTCCTGATTGGCTGCCTCATGCTGACAAGCCAGACTACATCCTCTCCCACAGGCCATGTCTCTTCACTGCAAAGAAGGGTTTGGCATTTGCTTTATGAACACAAGACTTTATCATGTGTCTTGGCTAACTATTTGTAAAACCAATGTTTCTAACAGCCAACTGTTAAAAATGCAATGGCTCAAATGATCTAATGAGAATAATAGCTTTGTTTTACCAAGCATATTTTAGGAAAAGCTGTAATTGTTGTCTATGTCCTATAGTTCATAGAAAACAGGCCTGTGTGTGGATCTCTTATTACCTCGATTGTTATTTACAAACCGAAATGTAATTTCAATAGGTGAAATATTCTATTTCTTTATTTCTTTCAGGTTAATCTCCCTGTCTCAGTCTGAATCTAGATTAATTGTATTTTACAATACAAAGTATTTATCCGTTTGTTCTACCTTCTGTTCTGCGTCATTCAGACTAATGGGTATTACAGCAGGACTGGACAGCTGCATCTGAAAATACTGCCTAAGGAGTCTGCCTGTTTCTTTTAAATGAAATAAAGGCAGCAAGGGATAAAACTGAAAATGAAGGCAAAGTAAATCACTGCCCTCATGATAGGAAAGGCCTGTCAGAACTCTTCTTCAGGGGCTAATTGGTTTCCTTTATATATCAAGCCCTAAAACTTCAACAATCGTTAAAAATGCATTTCTGCTAATCCTCATAGCATTAAATAGTAGATCTTTTAAATCTATTTTGAAAGAGTAAATACTATAGTACTTTTCAATCATCAAATAGTCATATCAATTATAACACAGAAATTTGAAGTATTACAGATCTTATATGATCTGCTGCTTCTCTGGGAAGAAACCTGAATATAAAAATTGGCTTAACTGCCTTTCAACAAGAAGAGAGATAGAGGGTAGTACTAGCAAGTGAGAGGAAAGCCCTTTTCTGTGCTTCACCCATCCTGTCTATCACACTGCAGTCTTAAGACTTGCTAAGTGGAGACATTCACAAATTTTGAAATAAAAATTTAGCATTCAATTAATGGGAGAGCGAAAGGAAAGAAACACCATTTTTCCTGCTCCCAGAAAATTTTTTGTTGACTTATTCAAACTTCCAAGATCCTTTCTATAGAAGGCATTATTTTATTTGGGAAATATATCTTACTATCACGCTGCAGAGCAAGTTCTAATCATCATAGGAAAGAAATTCACTTCGTAGCCACCTTGTTGTTATCACTTTTCATGGAGGTTATTAACATGATCAGTCTGCCTTATTCTGCATGGGAGCAACTACTGTTGATAGTGTGACTCATCTATGATACAACTCCCAGAATTACATCCTCTTTATGATAATCATAATACCTTATGGTAACATACATGTTCACTGAAATAAATAGCAAAGTTTCAATCACAATGGTTTACCTACAGAATCAAGTTATCGCCTCCTGTTTGCCGGTTTTTTGCACGATGTGTGAGATTTTTCTAACTCTCACAAAGAAGATAGGCAAAGATACTAGAGAAGTGTGAGTAATGGTTATTGGAATGCCAGATTCAAATTACTCATTACAACAGGATCCATGTGGTTTTGTGGTCATTGACTGGGTGTGGGCTAGTTGGCGGGGAAAATAGTTTTGAATATTGGACAAGATCTTCTAGATACAGCAAGGAGCTTACAGTCAATACCGTCCAGGACAAAATCCATACAGAATGTAAGAGACCATTCACCCAGGGTTAAAGAATACTTTCACAACTTGCACGGATTTATACCATGGAGCACTAAACCGCACTGATACTGGCAAGAAAACCGCCTCCAGGCTGAAAAAAGTTTTCTTTCCCTTTTAGGTTTTCTAGGTTAATGAACCATTCTCTTTCCTTCACAATTACTTGGTATTAATAGCGTAACACTAGTGCTTGCAATCATCACTGAATTACAGACGAGAAGGAAGAAGGCACTGATGAAGAGAAACACATTTGGTCCACGCATGTGAGATGAAAAAGATCAAATGAGGGGAAAAACCCAACTGATTTTAAACGCTTTTAAATAAAATCTGCTACATGCTCAAATTTCAAGTGATTACAGTAGTCTAGATGGGACTAAACATAGTATGGAGAAGAAAATAGAATTGATATTTGATATTAAAGTTTTTTTTCTGAAAGAAAATTCCAGTTAGTAAACATAGTGTCACAGCGATAATAGACTATAACGGACAATTCATTAACCTTGTGTAAGATGTTTAGATATGGAAACTTGCTAATGAAGACAAAACTCAGACTGGAACTGAGGCTAGATAAGTCAGACTTTGAAATGAAACTCAGTCTGCTAATTGTCAATTAAAGATTCTAATATTTTTCCAGGGAGGTTATAGATTCTACTTCATTGAAAGTATCGAATAAAAATAAAGTAACTTCAGTTGCACAGTCAGAAGTTATTGTTCATCCTTAAATCAAAAGGAAGAAAAAAAAGATATCAGTCTGCTGCTGCAGCAACAAAGGCAAATGAGATCCTGGGCTGCATCTACAGCGATAGAGTCACGATCTTCTATCTTTCCTTAGCAATTGTCAGAACATACCTGGAGTACTGTGTCCAGTTCCGGTCCCCGCATTTCAATAAAGATGCAGACATACAGGAGAGGGTCCAAAGAAGGGCTACAAAAATGATGAAAATGCTAGAGTGCCCTATAACGAAAATCCGAAAAGTTAGTTCTTTTCTGCCTGGAGAAGAGAAGCTTTGGGGGGAATCTCATCATGGTATTTCAGTACTCAAAGGGTGGCTAAAAAGAGGATAGAGGCACTCTTCACAAGCAGCCACGTGGAGAAAACAGGACGACAGGCACATGTTGCACTGTAAGATCATTCACTGGAACAACCTTCTCAGGGACATGGTAGAGTCTCCATTACTGGAAGTTTTCAAAATGTGATTGGACAGGGTTCTACATAATCTCATCCAGGCTCTCTTTCCCACAAATTGTTGGATCAGCTGACCTTTTCAAGTCCCTTCCAACCTGGGCTGTTCTATGATTCTGTTTGTTAAGAGGTGCTGTACAAGAACAAAGACACAACTTTGTCTATTTCTGCCATGAGACTAATGCTAGAGTATGACAATCAGCCTTGTGTCCACATTTCAGAAGCCATGCTGAAGACCTGAAAAACTTGTGGGAGAGATCAATAAAAATGATCAGAACTGAAAAAGTTGCCTTACAATGGGGAAAAAAAAATAATTTAAAAATCTCTTCCATTTGACGAAAAAAACATGTCCTGATTACAGCATGCAAATATCTTCACTTGTACAAGGTTACTGTAGTATTAACCAAACACCAAATGGTAAAGAAAATACAATGCAGCTGTAGCTGCAAACAAAAAATTGCAACCTGCAAACATTTTTGCTGCTGCAAGTAATCAGTCACTGGCACAGTTGTTCTACCTTTTTGACAGAGTCCTATATATACTTCCAGTGGTCATGCTTTGGTGAACATGTATTAATAGTAGCAATAGAGCGGATGGGTGGAATACATTGGCACCTGCTATGTAGAACAGATAACCTGTTACTGCCTTCTGGCATAACAGTACGACAGGTCTATCACACCCCTTAAGACAAGACCAGTTCTAGTTCTCAGTGTACCCTGCATTTGACCATACATCTATTATGTCCACATGATTTGTCAAAAAGCAATTCCCTACTTAAGGGAGTAGCTAACAGATGTAACCAGGATAATCATGTAAATTGCAATCTACATGCTCAACCCTTAACCTTTCTGAAAACTTCTACAGTGAGAAAACCCTAGCTAGAAAGGCAAATTATTTGAGACCTACAACATGATTATTTAGATTATTGTTCACAAAACAGCTTCTGACTGACTTGGTGGACAAAATGACCAGGGGAACTTGATTAACATTTTTTGCCATCTAAATGAAAATACTTTTGAAGTTTCACATCAGTTCCCTGCCTTGTCCATTAAAAAAAAAAATCTTTTCATTCGTCCACTAGAAGACGTTAACTAAAAATATGTTATCACCCCTGGTTTTGTACTGAAGAATTATATGGAAGCATATGATAAATAGCAAGCTAAATCTGGTCAAGCCTCTGATTTTATGAACTAGTTGTCCTGAGTTACAAAGTAACAACTTGCCATTAAGGAAAAACAAAATGAAAAAATACATCTTTATTAAGGGTATTGATGCTTGACGTTGCCTCTCCCGCATGCTCCCAGATCATTTAGTACTAAATTAACTCACTCTTGAAATCTTCCATCTTTGCAGGTGAAGTCAGCTGATATACAAGTGCCTGGAATTCCAAGTTATGGAGAAATAAAATCATTCACTTTCTTGTAAATGGAAATAGATATATTTTAAATCATACTCTTGGATGCAATACTGCTAGGAATCTGTAACCTACCTGCACTGCTTGTTCTTTTCCTACAAAAAGTGTAGCAAGCAGGGTGAATTCAGCACAGGGTTAGTACTCCATTTTTTGATGTAGCAGTGGGCCCGTCTGGTCATGCTATGTATATCTTCTTTAAGCAGTGAGTATTCCCTGTTAAATTAAATTGTTCTGTCAATAGGGTGTCTAGTGCTCCAGAAACCTCTTATTAAAGAGCTGAAGATAACGTAAAAATATCTAAATTACTGCACTGTTTCCTCTTCTTTTATTGTGTGATATCAATATTTTCTTTAACAGATTAACTTCTTCAATCTTTCTGAATGAAACATACTAAAAAGTTACCAAAATGTTTCTATTGCTTAGTCTGCTTAGATAAAGAATTATTTAGTTCTCTCAGTTTATAAACTTTAGCTAAGTTGGTCTCTCTACTACTTTATCTGAGAAAATACCAGTACTGTCACTTGAAAAGGTGAAAGATATTATGTAAAATAAATCTCATTTTTAGACATTATCCTTTACACCTTAGGATAGCAATTATGGAGAGTCTTTCTCGCCTACCATCAGTGTTTCCATTTGATAAGGATGTGGTACCTGGTGATTCCCAGCTGTAGAGATGTGCCCTTTTAGATAATTAACAAATGCCACAGCCAGAAAATCTGAGTCAAGGTCTAAGCATCCTTCAAAAGAAACCTACTTGAAGTGAAGCACTTAGGAGTTCAGTGTGGCTTTTCTGTTTACATGAGAAGGCAGATTCTCTTCTGCCATAGAATTATCTTATCATTCTGTGCATTTCTCATCAGAATTCTTTGCCTTTTGGTACACAAACTACGGTAATAGCATTCTCACAGCCTATTCAGTCTTCAGCTAGAAAATGTAATGCCTTATAGTTTTATGAAAAGACTTGCTATCTTGATATATACATTTAGCCAGCTGAATCATCCTGACCTTCTCTAGTAGTCACAGACAGAAACTGACACATTTCTCTGACATTTTATGGAACTTTGCAGTGAAGTCCTCCATTCTTTCCCTCCAGAAGCAGTTCCATGAGACAAAGTATAGGCAAAGTATAAATCCATTTTGAAATATTAAGCACTATCTAAGCACCTGGAAGGACAGAATTATACCAAGACCCTGAAGCTCACAAATGTAACTCTTCCTTCTGTTGCTTTTTCTGTTTGGATTTGGGATTTTTTTAACATAACTCAATAATATTGACTGCGCTTACAAATTGACCATACACTGCTGATTACAGTTCTGCACCATTTCTCTCACAAAGTCTTATTTGTTAAGGGCAGGTGCTGGGGGACATATTGGGAAACACAACCAGAATATTATCATCTCTTGCACTCCTATTGCCACTCTCTACCACAGAACAAAGCACCAGAGAACATGTGAATTTAGAAAATCCTACATAGGTCTTTGAGGAATGGAAGAAAATACTCAGACACATTCAGGAACCTGGTGACTTCCAGGCTGCATTTATGACAACAATATAATCTGCTGAAAGCATTAAGTTCTGATGACTGCTGAAGAGGTCACTGCTGAGCTCAGTTAGTGAGTTAACACAGAGGAAAGGGAGCAGGAAATATAGGCGACATTTGTCAGGACTTCTACAAGGCTCATTTGAGGTTTCATTTTCCTAGAAGTGTAAATACTATTAGCATATGAAACAACCCAGGAGTGAAATTCTGATCCCATGATCAACTGCATGGGTTTTGCCACTAAATTCAATGTCCTGGGGCAGGTTTTTTATTCTAGAATTGATGAGAAAACCTGTGAGGACAAAAGGGAAGAAGTAGAGAAAGAAGAAAATGTTTAATCACTTTTCAAACACCTTTTTCAAGCTCGTCTATAGCTCCACTCTTGCTCTTTAGCCTCAATTCAATAAAGTAGATATGCCTCAATACGAAACACATTTATGGGCTTTCTTAAGATTCATAAGAACTTCGTTTTCTTCATCAGTTATTCCCTACCTGAGCCTTTACTGTGCCCCCCATGTCCCTTACCTGTGTCTCGTCTTCCACAATAGCTGCCCAACCCAGCTATGCAGTCCCGTCCACCCCATTTACTGTTGAAAGCCCACAGGAAAGCTGGCCAGAAATACTTTGCTCACTCAGTGCCCCAAAACTGACATGGGTGAGGCTGTAATGCAGCAGATCTTTCCTTTAACACTGGTGGAATAAGGCAGTTTCACTGTATATCATTTTTTGCTTATTTATAAACTCCTGTAGAATTTAAAGATTTTCATCGGGCATTGCACATTTGGCAGTGTTCTGTCCTTAGGACTGCTCTTTAGAATTTTTTTCTTTCTCTTGGGAAGAATAATAAAACCCACTATGTTTCCTGATGAGCGGGATTTCTGTGAGTAACTCACATTTCAACCAAACATTGTTTCTAGTAGCTTGATCACAGTGGTTATAAACTTATCTCCACATACAAGTTTAAGAAGGTGGCCCATCTCTTGTCCTTTAATTATATTAAAGCATGCTATAAGATTTGTACTTGGGGAGTATTTTTTGTAGTTAAAATTAAGATATTTATAAAATCATGTCCAGACAAATTTGCCTATCCACAACGGTGCTGTGGCTTAAGCCCTCTGCAAAGCTATAAGATAAAGTTATAAATGTCATAAGGCATGCAAAAAAAACAAAACAAACCAAAACAAAACTTATATCTAGATGTGATCAGGAAGAATGGCAGCTCAGACAGAATAGGCAGGCCACTTGTTTGTAGCAAGAACACCCATAAAGGCTAACGTAGCTATCTCCACCTTCATAGGTGCATAGACATAACAGCAAATGCTGAGAAAATATAAGAGCTTAAAAGTGAAGTACTAGCAGCCTGAAACTGTATTTTCTGGAATTCTCCATACTTGCTTTACGTTGTGCCAATGACCTCACTGACTTCATGAAAAGAGAATTGGACCATTCAACACTGAACATTCCTAAAAATTCCAAGTGAGCTTATGCCTGTTTAGTGTTAAAATCAAAAACAGAAGGCAGATTGACAACCAACACTGTATCCTATTTGCTAAAAGGTATTTCTAGAAATTTGCCAAATAAATCCAGAACTTGGACGTTTTTTGATGTACTAAAAAGCAGTCAACTATGCATTAATCCAGGGTAGTTTGCTATTGTTTTTTTCAGATTGTCTTATTTTTCTTTCCCTGTTATTTTTTTCAACTTATTCAGACTGTTATTTCTTTCCATTTTACTTGGCTTTCTAAACCAGAATAGACAGAATATTTCTGTTTGACAAGGCAATGTTCAGTATTAAATTATGCACCCTGACTTTGTTTTGCACTTCTGCACAGTTCCACTCTCGGGTCTCTGGTGCCTCTCTCTGTGTCAGGTTTCCACTGTATTTTAGATGTACCAGAGTCTACAAAGAGTCATTTTGCACAGGATAACCGTAATCATTAGAATTTTACAAAACTAAGAGTTAATTATGTATCTCAGAATTATCATGTTTTCATATGGGCTAAGTATTTAAAATTCCCCAGTACCTGAGCATACTTGTGCACTGGGAAAAATCTAAACAAGTTAAGGAAGCACTAGAAAGAGGCCAAAGATTTATTATTAGCTCCTTCAGCACTCCAACTAAGTGTTATGGGACATGCACGTCTTAACATTTTATGACTTTTTTTTTATTCATCTTTTGGGGGGAAATGTGCTACTTAGCACATCTAGAAAAGAGCTCTGAACGTGTACAGTTGCTTGCTGATATGTTCCAGAATTCACTGGAGCAGAAACTCATCACACTTATCCTTAATTTTTCATGTTGCAGTATGAAATCCTAGCTTTGATATCATTAAAATTAGAACTCTGATTTTACATTTCAGTTTTCCAATATTTATGCATTTTAAACACGTTTTAACTTAATATATTATTAAAGATATTTTAGTTATTTACATTACTGTTGTTATTATTAGGCAGTGTAGTTTTCCCTGGACATGTTACTTTCTAAAGACGCCAATTATATCACTCTTATGGTATCTTGGTTTCTGAAATTCACTCCTTATCTTAATCCACCAGAAGTAGAATTCATAAACCTTGTGGGTATGCTACAAATTCTCTCTCTTTGAAGATGCAAGTTCAGAGGTCTTTGAATCAAGCAGCTGAGGAAGATGGTTTGAATGCTAAATGTGTATATAGTTCATTACTTTTTATTTGGAATTATTAACTTTAAGGAGGTGGTTCTGCTGGAGTAGCTGTTTGGTGTTTTTGAACTTTTCTATATCCGTATTTTAATCTGCCTGGGGCAAGTGGTAAATACTTAAAAAAAAAAAAAAAAAAAAAGATAATGAAGAGGAACTGGCCAGGCCAAGACATGAGGAACATTCTAAACAGGGAAAATGGATTGGTGGGACCCAAATTTTTATGATCTATGTGGTCTTTTGTGGCCTCTGTAAAGTCAGTTGTCTCTTTCTGTCTTCTTCTGCACATCCCAGAACCGCAGCTGGCACCAAATCATATTGTTTTTGTTGGAGAAGAACAGGTTTGAACACTGAGCAATCAGAAGTGTAGCATGTGGAGCAATCCAGAGAAGCCTGTGCTAAGCATGTCTCTGCAAGGCTCTTCCTTTCAGCTCCACGTTGTACTGCTTTTTTTTTTTTTTAATTGCCTATATCACATCGTCTGACTTATCACCTTAAATTCCTTGAAGCAGGAACCTGTTCTAATTATAAAGCACAAAGCACTCTGTAAATTCAAGGATGTACTATGAAAAGTAATTGCATCGGTCACTAGTTATGCATTCTGGTTTAGTTCAAAGTAGGGAAATAAAAAGATAGGAGACTCCCAAGAGATCAGCTGAGATAAATATGTTCAGTCCTTACTGCTGGGTTGTTCCATGTCAGCTTAAGGAAAATAACCACATTCCTTCTGCCAAGGTGCTAGAAGGAAAGAAATGAGACATGTCGCTCACAGTCATCTGCATTGCAGGATCTGGAGGCTCTGTGTATGTAGCAGAAAGTGAAGATTAGGGACAGGTGAGACATTGCACCACAGTTGCTAAGAAGTACTCCTGAGCCAGCCAGGCTGCTGCCTTGAGGTTCCTCGCTGTGGTGGTTTGGTGTCTGGTGGGGGTTTGGTAGCAGAGGAGTGGGCTCTAGAGGTGGCTCCTCTAAAAGGCTTCTAGAAGCTCCCTGGGCTCAAATTCAGATCCACCTCTGGCCAAGGTCAGCCCATGGAGCCTCTGAAGACAATTCTATCTGAGGGGAAAACCTGTTGGTCAGGTTCTTTCTTTGTGAGTCTTCCTTGGTGAGTGTAGGAGAGGAGGGGGATGTGAGACCAACACCCTGCGGACCCCCGGGCAGGAGAGTGAGGAGCTGTGCCGGAGCAGAGGTTCCCCTGCGGCCCGCGGGGGGGTGGCGGCTGAGCCCCTGCAGCCCCTGGAGCCCCGCGGTGGCCCAGAGGTCGCCCTGCAGCCCGCGGAGGGCCCCGGGCCGGAGGGGCAGGGCCCGGGCCCGGAGCAGCCGCGGCTCCGAGGCAGCCCGCGCTGGAGCCGCCCGTCGGTGGGAGGGCGGCAGCCCCGGGAGGGACCCTCCCCGGGGGGTTCTGGGGAGCTGCGGCCCCGCGGGAAGGACTCCCGTTGGGGCGGTGGGTGGAGGGCTGTCTGCCGGGAGAGGGACCCCGCGGTGGGGCCGGGGAGGGCTGCGAGGGCCCCTCTGCCTGAGGACAGAGAAGCAATGGAGACACCTTGTGTCGGACTGACAGTAACCCCCATTCCCTGCCCCCTGCGCTGGTGGTGGGGAAAAGGTGGCAGAGCTGAGCCGGGGAAGAAGGCAGGGTGCAGGGGGAGGTGTGTTTTTAAGACGTGGTTGTATTTCTCATTATCCTTGATGTTGCTGGTTGTTCATTAAATGTGTGTTGTTATCACCAGTTTGAGTCTGTCTCTTGCCCGTGACCATAACTGGTGAGCGAGCCGTCCCTGTTCTTTGTCTCGAACCTTTTGGTTGTATTTTCTCTTCCCCGTCCTTCAGGGGATGGGGTAGAGGTGAGTGAGAGGCTGCAGGGGGCTTTGTTGCCAGCTGGGTGGGCTGAAACCACAATATTTGGTAACCATGAAATAACTCTGCTACCATCCTACATCCTGTAAGAAAATGTCCTCTAATCCCCATGAAATTGCACTTCACCAGGGCTGTGGATTAAGAGTGAAAGGAAACTAGCGTATAATGCAGTAGCAGACACATTAGGTCAAGTGCACCACGTGGGAAACTGCGTCAGTTAAGACGAAAGAAAGTTCAGCTTATTCTCCTTTTTTTGAAATGAACATATTTTAAATGCTATGCAGCACATATAGTGTCAAATTGATGCTATAAAAGTTACAAAACTTAATAAACAGCTGAAGCATGAGCTAGGGATTTTTACATTAGAGAAAAATAATCGAAGAGAATAGGAATGTCCAAGTGTTAAAGTAAAACAGTATACTTTGTTTTAAAACAAATCACTGCTGCTACCTCCATCTAGCTGAAAGATAATGTGGGCTGTGTGATGCATGGAATTTACCTTAGTGGGAGACAAGACAATTATGAGAAATAAACCACAAAACTAGGAAATTACTTCATAGGTAAAACAGTCTTTTTACTACAAGGCTTTACAACAATCTTTAGTTAATAATAAATAGGCTATACTTAGCTACCCCAACATCTTCATGCCACACAGACACGTCTACATCAGAAACCAAACTAACCACAGCTGTTCCCTTAGCATGTAGCTCAGACTGTCTGTGCCCTAATATCCCTTCTGCTCTTCATTGTCCCAAGCTGTGCTTCCCACAGACTTTTTGTTCTTTTAATTCTCTTCCATCTGGCGGTATCACAGTTATTCCTTCGTAGTTCTGTTTTATCATTACAGCTTACAATAGCTGCCTACAGAATTCTGTGTCTTTGCAATTGCATCTTGGAGGCACAGGGGCCCAGCATTCTGTCTTCTGTGCAAAGAAGAAAGTTATTCCTGGTGCCCAAACAATCTAAATAGTGGTTAGAAAGGGACTGTGCCTCAAAAGATGGCACTGGAAGGGAAAAGTTGCATACCTGTTAGTGCCAGGGGCAGACTTTGCCCTTAATGTGTGTACTCCACAGGTAGTTCAGTCTGACAAGGCTACAGATGGGAAAAATTTAGCTGAGAGTGGCAAGGAAGCATTAGTAGGTGTGAGGAGCATGTAACAGTAACCAAGGTGAGGAGAGCAGTGAGACAGCAGTGTGGAGCTAAAGCTGTATACCACACTACACAACATATGCCTACCAGCAATGAAAATGAGATGTAGATGGGAAAACTGATTTTCCCATCAAGAACTCAGGAAAACTGTAACAAAAATCATTTTTCATTAAAGCAGTAGTTTTTAAATTTTCAAAGCCCATCTTATTTAATAAAGAAAGGTTATAGTAGAAGTTGTGGCAGGAAGCTTTTGAAAACAAAAGCTGATAGGGAGGACCACCTGGATTTGTCCAGGTTTTTTACATTTCTTTCACCACAACAAATAGGTTAGCACAAAGGATTCCTTTATCATAGTGTAAAGATCCAGGACTAGTCCTAACCTTTGGGGGCAGGAAAGAATTCCTAACAACCTCAGGCAGTCAAGGACTCAGTACCAGTGAGAGGCAGAAGGAAGCCCAAAAGTTAGGTTTCAGTGACACTAATATCACAGCTTTTAAGGATTTCAAAGGGGTTAGGAGTGGCCTGTAGTTTTAATCTGAATATTAGACAAGTGTTTTAGGAAGAGAAAAAATCGTTTCCTGCCTCCCCTGATGCCTGGTGCCATTGCTTTACCACAAGCCATGAGTAGCAAGCCAAAGTCTTGAAGTGCACCCTGCAAGCACAGACTTGCAAGAGCTGGTGTTCTTCTTAGAAACTGAGTGCTGAGTATCAACTGGCACATCCAAAACCTCCCAATACTAAAAGTCATTATGAATATGATAAACGTTACACTCCAATCTCTTCGTTAAGTTAAAGCTACATTTCTTCCTTCATAGATGAGAAAGAAAGGCCTGTAGTTAAAGACCTCTGGTTCACTGAAAGGGAACAGGATGAGTGTTGGATGTGACTACTTATTAAACATGAGATAATAACATTTTGCTGCAGATCTGATTAGGACTCTAAGGACATTGGCAATCTGAGTGGCTTAATATGATTTCTCAGTATGAAAATGTAAGGTACTCTTAGGATTTAAGGCCAGCTTTTCTGATGTCTCTATTTGCTTTTTGTTGTTGTTGTTTTCTTTTGCTTTCTGCCTTGTAAATAGTTGGATAAGAAGAAAACCAAAAATACTAATACTCAGTTAAATCCCTTTTCTTTTGCATCATGAAACTTAAATTAAAAAATAAAAGCAAAGTACAGAGAACTTTCTGAAGGGTAATAGTTTATCCTTTTAAATGCTCTCCATGGAGAAACTGTGTTGAGTCATCTTCATTATGGCACAACAGAACATTACTTCAGACCTAAAATGATTAGTGTTATGAGTCAGTTCATCAATTGTTTTAGATCTAAAGTCATGTTCCAGCATTGTCATGTAGCTAAGTAGTCTTAACTAGCTGGGGAATGGTGCAGAATGGTTAGACAAGAAGACAAATGTAGCTCTCATGGATATTTCTTCTGAAAAAGAACAAATACCAGAGCCAGGTGACTCCCAGATTCATGTCATACTTAAGTATCAGCTCAGTTAATTACATCTCTCTCTCTTGTGTGTGAAACAGTCTCCTGCTACAAGCAGGACCCAGGGTCATAAAGAAAGGTACAGCTCCTACCAAAATCATCATGCATATTTCCACTTGGTGTCTCAAATAGACCCTGTAGCAAACTTCAACAATAAGTCTTGGGAAATAACAGATTCTAAGGATAAAAAAAAAAAACGGTACAGAGCACCTTGTCACTAACGTGCAGCTGCGCCCAGCAAACTTCAGCAGGTAATGTAATTGAGTGTTACACCCCAGGATTAAGGACAGCTAATTTTGAAGTATAGATTAGACTCTTTTCAGATATTAAGCCCTGAACAAAACCTAATTTGCAAGAGTGCTCCAAGGCAGGAAAAGAGCTCTTGATCTCAGTGCCGTTGACAATGTGGCTGTTTTATTTCAAAAACATGCATGGGATTCCAACCATACTTCTGCTGTACTTGAGGAAAAGTGCTATCAATTACTCATTAAGTTTAATATAATATTTCTAACATTTTAGAATATTTTAGCAAAATCATAAATTTGCCAAGAACCCTGCTTGAAGAAGGAAGCAAAGAAATGGGCCTTTCCTAAAGAGCTTGCTACTCCAAATCTGAGGCAACAACCACAAATAATAAAAGCATGTGAGAAAGAAGACTGCATGTAAGAGTATAAGACAAACAAAAATATTTAAAGGATATGAGTTCCCAAATACCACACATACGACTCTTGACAGAACAAAGACAAGTAAATATCTGATTAAATATTTCATTTTCTACCTTTAAAATCACACATTTCTTCAAGGTGGACTACACAGATCTCTCAAGTGTCCCCATCAGTGATTTCCATTGCAAATGGCTAAATTAAGGCAATTCCATACATAACAGTTTACATTTGCCAAACCTCTCAAGGTAATATTCAGCAAAAGCAGGAGCAACCCAGTGCTCATTCATAACTATACTTCCACTCTTACTAAGTCAGTAAGATTATCTTTGCAACTTAATTTCAGTCATCTGATTTTTAGCTTTGATGGTAAGGCAGATCCCATTCTCTTTGGCTTCTTTTGCATTCACTTCAAAATAGGATGTTTCAAGTTGTTTCCTCATGAGTAAATTCCACTCCTTGCCTGCAAATCTCCACATACTGGGGTGTGTCTCCAGGTGAGGCTGAAGATTAAGACAGGAATTTGCCAGAGCCCTAAGGCAACAGAGTTGATGATACAGGAGTGTGTTGCTTTAGCTGAGATCAGAGCACCACTGTCTGGACAAACATTTTCAGAATTTTCTTACCACCACATGGTATTTATTCCTGTGCAATTGTTCTTTAATACGTTGCAATGTTTCCAGAATTATTGAAGAGATGATGTCATATCTTCAGCACTGCCTACTTTTCTGCCAAATCTTCTTCCTTTGTGCAACAATAATCTCAAGGCAGAGATCAGCAGGACTGGTAGAAATCAGTCTTGAATTAGCTGTTTTTTCTGGATGTTTAGTGCCTTGAGAACAATTCTATCATCTGAAAGGCTTGGCAGTTAGAGTAGAAATTTTAAAGGGAAAAGAATGCTTTTCCCTCATACCCTTGGAGAGTGACAAATTGTTCTTAGTAGAATCAAAATACTTTTCTTTCTCAGCCTGATCCTAGGTTGTATTAAAAACAGATCAGTCTGCAGCCATAGGTGTTGAGCGGTATACCTGTGATGTTTTCCTACATATATGCATTTACTGCTGAAATGTCTGAAAAAAACTGTTGGCTTCTCCAACAGTACTGCTAGTGACACTTTTTATGACCTACCCTGAGAAAAATTAGAAGATCAACAATGAGGGAATAGCACAAAGTAGAATGGAAAACAGTTCAAAACTCAGGCTTTCTGGGAATGAGATTTCTGCTGCATGGGGTACAGCTACTGACCTATTTGGGCATGAAGGATAGTGCTACAGCAAGCATTCCAATGAGTTTCACAGCAGTGTTTTGGAACACAAACTGTCTTTTCAAGGTGAAAACCATGGAGGTGGGATGATGTTTTACAGGTAGCAATGCATTACACCATTACGAAGAACAGGCAATATGAAACACATGAAAGAAGACATGGAAATAGGAAGGCCAAAGAGTACACGATGGTTAAGTTCATAGGTGATATAGGATGGTTTGGTAACAAAAGAAGATAATAGGCAGTTCTTTAGTCACTGAAAAGTCATGTAATCTCATTACAGTCAAGAGGAGTGTAACAGCTCTCCTTCTCCTCTAATGACCTCACCCAGGATGTAGGACAGATTGTATGAGAAAAAGCCTTGAACACAGAACAAGGACCTTAAAGCTGACCTCGAATGGATGGACAGCCAACAAGCCTACTGGAGGTGGGGAGGTAACACATGCAAGCAACAAAGAAAACCTATCTCTCTCTGAAGGGACAGCAGCCACCTAGCTCCATTCTGATGCATTCTTTTGCCATATAAGCAGTAGAAAACCAATGCTGTTATTGCTCTGCATCAGTGGCAGCCGACTAACACAAGGGATGTTTTCCATCGAGCATGGCAGACAGCAACACCGAACAGATGTAATTTCATTTTCTCTTTTCTTGAGAACAAGAAGGATGAAGAAATGTCTTACCCAAGCAACATTAACACATGTTCAACAGGACTACTAACGTATTCCAGCTGTTTATGACTACCACCCTGCCCTCATCACATAGGTTTTTACTCAAGTACTTGGAAATTTATAGATTGGTTTCATGGAGAAACTTTTGAAGTCTGGCTCAGAAAAAAGCAAACATAACTTGACCAGTGCCAAACTGTGAATGAGCACATAAGTAAACAACGAAGGAAAAACCATTTACCTCTGAAGATTATACAAGAGGATATGAACAAGGGATTTAAAATTAAAAAATGGTACTGAAATGGGGAGGGGGTGTTGAGGATTTTGGTGTGGGTTTTTGTGGGTTTGGGGTTTTTTTTTTAGTTTCAGTAAAATTAAAGCTTACTCAAATCTGTTTTGGCAGTTTTGCTTTTGTACTACACAGAAGTAATGAAAAAAATATTCATTCATATGTGTATCAACTGGTATGTTCATTTTCTTTCAAACATAACAGAAATTTGATTCAATCCTTCTGCCTCTGTAATGAGTTTAGAAGAGCTAGTTCTTTAATTTCATTTTGTTTTGTTTTCAGCAATCTAAATGTTCCATTGTTCTCTTAGAGCTATTTTAATGTTCTGGAGCTGTACGTGAGAGGTGACACGTCCTCTTGTGATTAAGTACCCTTATCTCCTTCTCCTCCATTGGAATTTACCTATATGAATGAGGATCTAACATCACACTCCTCTGTCTCCGAGATGAATCTGAGGTACTCTGAAAGCTGAGACCAGAACTGCTCAATACACCATCTCTTCTTCCCTGTGTACCTAGCCATGTTTCAGACTCCTGCACTTTGTGAACAGTGACAGAGCAACTACAAAAAACCTTCTTGAAAAAAGTTCGCTTCATTAACAACTTCAACCTGAGGTCTAGGAAGAAAGAAGCAAAAAGATTGTAAAAAAAAAAACAAACCCAAAACACCACACAATCAGAAACAGACTGCAACTGAAGCAGAATTGTCTAACCTCATGTAGCAGTACCAGCTAGGTTGGATGAGATTTCTTGTAATGGTAAAAGGAACAAAACATTGATCTACCAGGATGCATCAACAGTATTGATCTGCCAAGAAAAGAGGGGTCCTTTCATGAGCATATGTATGGAAGCCCACGATGCAGTGTTGTTACCTTAGCTGCCCTGCAGACTCAACAGACATCATCACGCTGCTGCTGTACGACAGAAAGCCACTGCTGTTTCATTCTCAGCCAGTGCCAAATGTCTGTGAAGACTTTTGAGCTCAATTTCTGTATATCAGATCGCATGCGTGAAGTCTCGCTGATGCTGGATTTTGGATATCAGTTCCTCCACTGTCTTCTGGAAGCTCCAAAAATGGAGGTCCTCGTGCTATTTGACTCCTTCGGTATTTGCATCCACTGTATACGTTTAAATGACATGATTTCGCCCTGTTCCAGTTTGCTTTTTCTCATACAATTTCCATGTAATCTTCAGGAGAGAGCAAGGGCCAGAAATCATGGTCCGATATGCAATTTGGCTACAGTCCACATGCAGCATAGGTGAAAAACATTTTAGGCCAGTGTTATAAATATATTTATAGAGCACACAGTCTCTTGAAGCAGACATTGCCCCATGAAAATCTGAATTTTGATCACAAGAGAAATACAAGTTTTGTTTCTTAGAAGACATTGATCCTATAGGCAAAGCAAAATAAATATAAGCAAGATGAGCTATTGTTTTTCTACTCTCTAATAAATATATTGCCTTATTTCTATCCAGTAGCTAAATATTCTTATTATTGACTTAGAAGCAAAATCTGTAAGCAAATACAGTTTAATTAACTGTAGTAGAACTCTTGTCCACCCACGCTATTTGTATATTTGGACCACTGAGTCACGGTCTTCAAAATAGAGATTTCATCTAACTAGTTTAATCAATAAATTTAATTTAGCTATCTTTATACAGTGTAATAAAATTCCTTAAATTGGAGATAAATTATTTGAGTTACAATTTTGGACATTGGCTCACTACAGAGCAACTTTCAAAATTCTTTATATCAGGAAAAATTACCTGCTAGAAAAGCTAGCAAATTAACTGAAGCACTAAATCCCAGGAGCTGTCAATCTTCTCCCAGCATTCACAGTATCACTGTGAGTCCACGTCAGCTACAGGTGCTTATGAAGTAGTTCAAATCTGAAACTGAATTCACAGTGGGCTGGCACTAGCTGTATCCCATACCAGCATCTCACTCAGCCTCCTGCCTCCTGTCAAAAGCTCAGCTCATTTAAAATGCAAGTTTCTGGCTACTTTGGTTGCAAGGAAAATCCGTGAAATACAATGATGTGCATTAGTCTAATTTACATAGTTTGCAAATGTAATTCACGTAGACCTTGGAGTATTTATTCAGCAAGATAAAAAATTGATGTGTCGGTACTGTCTGTTTCGTTTTTCCACAAATACTACAGTAAAAATGTATATATGACAGATTACATGCTTGTCCATTAATATCCAACATTGTTACATGGGAGGGGAAAATGTGACAGGCAGCATCTTCCACAAGAAAAAAACAAATCTAAGGAGGCTTATAGAACCATACAATTATTCAGTTTCCGTCAGAGACTCTTGACAATGTGCAACGCCTGCCTAACTGGAGTACACTCAGTCTTACCTGAAGTATCTGTTGAAAAAATGTGAGCAGAAACTTAGTTAGTTCATATATATGAGCTGTATTTAGGTGTAAGTATTTGGGGATAAGTACTTTCTTGGACATTTTATCATGTTTTAGCTCCTGACATCTCTCTAAGCCAACAGCTGTTTGATATAAATGTAAAGCACTTAGTGCATTTTATGAAATATTTTCTACATGGCTGTACTCTCTGAGTATCTGCCACAAAAAATGTGACTCTTCAGCACATATATTGGAAATTCGCTGTAAAATTAAAAACATAAACTAAGAAAAGACATAATAATAGCAGGTCAGATTTCAAAAGTGCTTCTTCAGGGGAACAGTCTGAATCAATAGCAGAACAGTACCACAGTCAGTGATTTACTAATCGCTAGGGCTTTGCTCTTGCCAGTGGTTAGAAAGGATGCCTGCACCAGCCTTCAGAAGACGTCTTCCCAGCCAAGAAATTTTCTCTGTGCCACAGAGTTACTCTGACATTAATTGCTACTCTAGAACCTGTCATATTTGTTACCTCTGGTTTTAACTCACTTTCAGCTTGCAAGACAAGAGAAAACAAAACAAGGGTTTGGCTTTGACCCTGGAGAAGCATTCCAAATGCATCCTTTTAAGACCTTGGAATTTATAAGGACAATGTTATTGAGCACTGAAACCTATGAACACCATCTATCTGAGCACTAGACATACCCAAAACACTCACCATCTACAAGAAGGCGGAAAAAAAAATCGTAACAGGAGCAGGTTGTGCAGCCATTCCCTTCTACAAGAGTATTTGACTTCTTCCAGGCTATCCTTAGGAGGTGCCTTTGCAATATACGCAGGAATACACAAAGCAGTATCTCTTTCGGCTACGGAAATCTGGTATCAGCTAAGCTTCAGCAAGATTTACCAGAGAGCTTGAGTTTCAAGTCTAACCAGAAGCAAGTTTTCTTGCTTTTTATTTTTCTTACTGAGGAAACTTAGCTTCATGGTACAACTAGGTTAAAATTAGCGCAGATGTGTCTAATTCTGCTCCTCTATGTTTGCAGTGCAAACAAGGGGCTCACCTGTGCTCAAGGGGCCAAGCTAGCATTTAGGAATTAAAACAAACAAATGAACAAACAAAAAAACTCCAAACAAATTAATAACGTCAGATCTTTAATGTGAAAGATCTCATAAAGAATAATAATTTATTTTTTTCTTCAAAAACCTTTTTTTTTTCTTTTCTTCCTAAAGGCAGTGTGTTAATAAATATAAAGATGGAAAGGGAATTACAGGTTTTTGTTTCTTCTTGAAAAACACAAATAATTCTTTGGCAACCACCACCCACCCCACACTTGTACACATGTGAAAACTCTGGCCACAGTTCAGGCAGTGCTGCACTTGTTCCCAGAAATGTCATGTGGGTGTAATATGAAGAGACCAGCAAGCTTCCAAAACCCTGCCAGATCCCATAAGGTTTTTGTAACAAGTAGCACAAATCTTTCAGTGTGTTTAAAAGTATTCTAGGATGTTTGGTCTTTATATTCTCATTGTGAATGTTTTTATAACATCATCAAGAATATTTCAGTGTTTGTTCAACTTGTAACACTATACACTGACCCTGACTCGGCTTCTACAGACTAAGAGGAAAAAGTCAAGCTTGGCACCAGCCCTCCTCCCCACGCAAAGGAAACCCAGCCTGCGCCATGGAGCATGCTGCAGTGTTCTAGGAATACTCTATCAAAGGATTCCTTGACATAGAATTGCTCATTTGCACGGTTTTCCTCAGGGAGCTCGGGGACTTTTGTTTCATCTAGAGTATATTTTCAGTAAACACAGAAAGAGAGGTAGTCTTCTGACAATGTTTTCAAAACCAGTAAACAACACTAAGACTTTTAAAGAATGACTTATGAGTTCTTATCAAGGGGAAAACAAACAAACAAACAAACAAACAAACAAAAAAAAAAAAACCACACCAAAACAACCAAAAAAAAACCCAAAAAAATCAAGGAAAAAAAAAAAAAAACGAAAAAAACCCTCAGTAAGAGCTCTATAGATTGTCCTGGTGTTCCAACTCACTACCTCCTTTTTACATTCAATTTATTTACATATGACACTTAAGGTAAATTAATCTCAACTAACTATACTTAAACTCCTTCCAAAAATGCTAAGCCTTATTATTCCAGCCCATACTTTGTGAGCCTCTCAGTCTGCATCAGTCAGCCCACTTGCTTTAGTTGCTTGGGACACACACTTTGCAAACCTGTTGGGCTGTGCATGTCATCACAGAGGTAGCAGGAGAGCCAGAGAGGTGTGCATGGACCAAATGAAGCTGCCAGAATCATAATGCTCAAGAGTTAAGGAAACAGAACAAATTACCCAAATACATTAGCAGAAAGCTGTAACTGATCAAATTAAACAGGAGAGGAGATAAAATATATTTTTAAAGCATAAGTCAGGAGGCTGCTAATAAGCAGCAGGAAGAGACAACCTCAGGTGGTTGCAAAATATGCAGAAGTGCTACTTCTTCCTTTTGGAGAAAGGCAGGCCAGTATGGTAAGGTATCCATTCATAATTTTTGTTGAGATTCGTCATTTTTGAGTGTTAAGCTGACATTAAATATCACTTTTAAACAGGTTGCCTTCAGAGCAAAATGAGCAACTGCAATGGTGTAATGCCATGTGCTAGAAGGATGAAGCAGTGCTAAAGTACTAAGTCCTGTCTTACTCTTCTTTAATTAGGATCAGGTACCAAATCAAGACTACCTTGTGCAAGTACCACAGAACAACACATCTGCTCCCACACAGAATTTTTCCTACTTACAGCATCCTTGAAGATATTAAAAACCTGACTGGACACAGATCTGAGCGATGTGCTCTAGTTGACCCTGATTTGAGCATGGTAGGGGCTGAACCAGACAATCTTTCAAAGACCTCTTCCAACTCAACGATTTTGTCATTCTGTGAAAGCATGTTTTTAACTGACACTTTTCTTAAAAACTTGCTACTTGGCAACATGCGGTTATACAAAAATCAGTTTTCAACTTCAAAACAGTTTTCATACCCATAATCACAGAATGTTAGAGGTTGGAAGGGACCTCGAAAGATCATCTAGTCCAAGCCCCCTACCAGAGCAGGACCACCTACATTAGGTCACACAGGAAAGTGTCCAGGTGGCTTTTGAATGTCTCCAGAGGAGGAGACTCCACAACCTCTCTGGTCAGCCTGTTCTAGGGCTCTGTCACCCTCACAGTGAAAAAGTTTTTCCTTATGTTTCCTATACTCTAGCTTGCACCCGTTGCCCCTTGTCCTAGCATTGGACATCACCGAGAAGAGCCTGGCTCCATCCTCCTGACACTCGCCCTTTACGTACTGATAAACATTGATGAGGTCACCCCTCAGTCTCCTCTCCCCCAAGCTGAAGAGCCCCAGCCCCCTCAGCCTTTCATCAGAAGGGAGATGTTCCACCCCCTTCATCATCTCTGTGGCTCTGCGCTGGACTCTTTCAAGCAGTTCCCCATCCTTCTTGACCTGAGGGGCCCAGAACTGGACACACTGTTCCAGATGGGGTCTCACCAGGGCAGAGCAGAGGGGAAGGAGAACCTCTCTTGACCTGCTGACCACAACCCTTCTAATACACCCCAGGAAGCCATTGGCCTTCTTGGCCACGAAGGCACCTTGCTGGCTCATGGCCACCCTGCTGTCCACCAGGCCCCTCAGGTCCCTTTCACCTGCGCTACTCTCTAACAGCTCAGTCCCCAGCCTATATAGGTACATGGGGTTGTTCTTTCCCAGAGGCAAGACTCTACACTTGCCCTTGGTGCATTTCATTAAACTTCTCCCTGCCCAGCTCTCCAGCCTGTCCAGGTCTCACTGACTGGCAGCACAGCCTTCTGGTGTGTCAGCCACTCCTCCCAGTTGTGTGTCATCAGTGAAATTGCTGACAGTGCGCTCTGTTCCCTCATCCAAGTCATTGATGAATATATTGAGTAGTACTGGTCCTGGTACCAACCACTGAGGGACTCCATTAGACACAGGCCTCCAACTAGACTGTCCCATTGACCACAACTCTCTGACTTCTTTCCTTCAACCAATTCACAATCCACCTCACTATCCAATCATCCAGACCACACTTCCTCAGTTTAGCTTCAAGGATGCTGTATGGAACAGTTTGAGAAAGAGACTAAAAATTATTTTCATGAGTGAAGAACCTGAAAAAAATAAAATTAATACGCAAGTAAAATGTTGGTAAATTTTATAATCTAAAATGACAAGGTTTCTAACTCAAGATCTCTAAAAACTTGTGGTTCACAACCTAAGTACTGAGACAGATTTTTCTGTAACTAGTATAATTAGATACAAATCAATCAGAAAATTTACTTCAGATTGAATAGGGGAAACAATTACATAAAAAACTGTGTAAAAGAGATGTAGGATACTCCAAAGCATAAATGGGAGCAGATGTTTTAAACAATGCCTGATTATATGAGATTTGTTGTCCCTTATTTTAGATTGTCCTCTGTTCTTGGACAATATGTAAACATTAGCCTTCTTTTAATATTAACTTTTAAGAGGAAAAGGGAATAAATATGCCAACTATTAGGCCCCGTACAATGGGAACACTTGTTTGTTATTTAAGTTCCACATCTGTTTGACAGCTGTCCTGCCCTTCTGTTTACTTGAAAATCATGTACATTTAACAGTCATTCACAGCCTGCTGCCTAAAGGAGAGTATTCTAGGGGATGTCATACTGCAATTTTATTCTGACACTGGGCTTTGCAATTCTTTACAAGCAGGATACTTCAGCTTAGAAGCAGCTTGTACAGCTTGTTATAAAGCATAGCCTTCTCTTACCCTGGCTTAGCACACTAGATAAATTCATGAGTTAGAAAAGGCTTTGGGAGAAAAATTGACAACTAGTTATTAAAAGCAGTTAACTCAAACCCTTAAGTGCCAAAGAAGTTCTTTGTCTTTGTTGTCCTTGACTTGAGTAACACAGAACTGCAAAGAGCATGAGAAATAGCTAACAGAGGAGTGTCTACTCTGTGTTTGGAAGAGTAACATTTTATCTTTAGTGGTCAGATAGAAAGCAGGAAAGTGCTGGGTACATCTCCTAGTCTCAGGTGTTCCAACATCAAATTACTCCAGGACAAGTGCCTGTCTTCCAGACTTAAGCTTCTAGGAATCACATTTTCTATATTTCTTTCAAAAGCTTTGTGATTTAGAGGGCTCTGCATTTTGCTCTTGTTTTTTGATTGCAATGACCATGTTACTCATCCCTTCCTCTTTCCTTTACTCTCAGCCACTGAAGCTGGCCTGCCCAAGGAACAAAACCCTTACAAAATTCTGCAAGGTTGAAGATAAGACTGTAGTGGCATAGATTCCAGTTAGCTCCACCTTCTCAAGTCCTGATCATCTTTTTCAACCAGCAGCCACCAAAATATGTGGTAGCCATTCACAAATTGTGTTGAGTACAGTAGGACTCAGTAACTGCTCTATTTACAATTATGTTAATAATAAAACTATAAAATTTCTCATATTCTTTCGTCCCTAAACATTACTGCTTCCCACAGTTACTCTCCCAACAGTACTCCAAGTGTTTAGATTTCTCCATTTTTCATTTGTGTTCTGGAAAGCCAGATGTAACTAAACTATGAGATGCAACACAGTCTTCTTAGCTAGTAGCATCACATGCATGGCATGTAGCGTGGACTAAATGATGCTCAAGGACAGTCATCAGGGCTATCATATCAGGAAGCTAAAAAAGATTTGTACTATTCAGGTGTCATTTAGACCACAACTACCAAAGCCAGTGGTTATCATAGTTTCTCATTTCTCAGTGTATGAAACATTTCTTCTTTCTTCCAGGAGTCCTTGCTCCTGGGTCCAAAAAGACAACCTCTGCTTATACAAGAGATTATGCAGATGTCTCCCACTGTAGCATCACTTCTTTCTTTGAGAAACAGGGTCTTCTAAATCAGTGTTACATAACACTTTTCAGAGTTCACTATGCTCAAGCCATGTCTTTGAAGACAGAAATACCAGATGAGCCACCAAGGTCATCAGTATACTAATAAGACTATATCATCTAGAATATAAAGCATGTCCAGTGATCCAGGTGGTTCATCTGACATCCGACTGATCATTCTGATAAATCAGATTAGTTTTACGAAGTTTCTTGTATTCATGATCTGATTTTAATTTCCGTGAATTTTGATTAAAGCAAAAAACTTGAGATGAAATGCAGGCATACAATACATATCAGACAAGTTTGTATAATGACTCGTTTATAAAGTAAACAAAGTAATCATTTAAGCTTCCAAGAGCTACTGTTCCGATGTCATCTCATTACTTAAAATACTTAAAACCGTTGCAAAGCATTCCTTGTAACACCAGTTGATTGATAATAAATAGTTATAAAGCTTTCAAAATTACGATGCTGGAAAGTTAAAGACAGAGTTAAAGTTAGCTTCTTCATTCATGCCTGGAGACATAATGAATAAAGGGCTTTTAAGAGTTAATAAAGAAATGAGAGAGGGAAACTGTAGCTCTGCAAGCTATTTCACCATTTCCCCTCCCCTCCCTTCATCTGGATGGGATCTTGTTAGCATATGAGTCAGCTAATTATGAAAGATTTCTCTGAAATCAATTAGATGAACCAAGCATCTTTAACAGAAACAGATCTAGTGACCTGGCAGAGCTCCCATCATGGTCCAAATAAAGCCCACCCAGATGTGACCACTTCCTTTACTGTAACTCAAAGAACAGAGCAAAACATCGGTATGAACTTCCTCAGCTAAACATCTTTCCAATATTCCTGATGGACAGGAATGTAACTTTTCCAGTTTACTATTTGTTACTGTGATAAATCAAATCATACGTGGCACTAGACCCAGAGATAAAGAAGTTTAATTTTATTGATTTATTTAATTTATTTATTTCATTTTATTTAATTTTATGGTTTTGCATTAAAATACACCCATTTACTGTTGTCTTCAGAAAATGACCAGGACCTATGGATAAAGTACGTATTTTAGAGTGGTGAGTCTGATGAAGTTAAGGGTTGCAAGGCTGTCTGAAAGCACTATTATCCTGAACTTGCTTTCCAGCTTTAGTATTTTTGAAAGTAAATGTACCTGGTGCACTTCCCCACCTGGTGATATGATTGAGCACTTTGGTTACTGGTTTGATCTCAGATTCTTTCACGTTAGTTTCTACATTTTGCTGACTTCAATCACCATCGAACTGAAATTGCGCTATAGTTCACTGCTTCAAAAGAACTGGAAAAATATGAAGCTTTTGTTGGTTTTGCCTCTGTGAGTCAAGCCAGTAGCCTAAGAGATTATCTTCACAATTAACCAAAGCTATGCTACAGCTCAATCACAGATTTGCCAACCTAACTCCCTGCATCTAAAAAGTCTGAGGTGATATAAGTTGTAACCTGCACCATAAATTAACATTTAATTCATTTAGGAACTCAGATGTGTCAATAGAACTGTCAAGTTATCTGTTCAGACAAGTGATATCATTTGTACGTGGTTAACATCAAGTAGAAGAGCTGGGGGAAGGAGAAAAGGCAGTAGAGGCAGAAACAAACTCCAAGCTTTAACAGCCAAGCCAAAACACCTTTTCACTAACCGCTCCAAAACTATTAGAGAAAAATAAGATATACCTCTTTATCCTATATAGCTACTTATTCTGAATTAACTGTATAGCTCAACGTATTATTAGTGAACATTTGGTCTACTAAAATTCAAAGTAGACAAGACTAAGTTGGGCACATGGATCTCTGGAAATCTTGCCTAAAAGTTAATCCTTTTCATTTCCTCTTCCATTTAGAGGAAATAACTGGTTTTAAAGCACCATTTTTTCAGTGGGATCCAAAAGTGTGAGAATATCAAATCTCTTTTAGTAATTTAGATTACAAACTGACTTTCAAAGCATGAAGGATTAGCTTTACTTATAGTACTAAACCTATAGCCAAATTCTTTTCTTTCTTATGCTAGTTAAAAATAAATAAATACTATAAAAGAAGGCAAAACTTGACTTCTTATAGGACTCAAACAATTAAGAGCTATTTAAAAAATTCTGTCTATCGTTACTGGTCTAGTAATCATGCTAACCCATATTAGTATTGTTAATCAGGATTTTTTTGTTCGTTATTTTTTTTGACATGACAATTTAATACCTTTCCTTATCTTTTTAACTTTTTTCCCCACCTAGCAACTTGGTCTACTCTATTTAAGCACATTTCACACATATTTATTGAGGTGTTTAGTTATGTTTGACCTAATGTGTGTATAGAGATCAATAGATAGATTCTTTCTATTCTTTCAAATGATACCTTATGTTATTTACTGATGTAATAGAACTCTATTTCCTTGGCCTAGAAGTTATCTAGGAGAATGAGGTACTTGCATTGTTAGGTCATGATTTCCAGTGAAGACACTGAAAAATCTTCATTGCCCATTTATTTCATTAATTTTCTGCAAATAAGTCTAAACTAATGTTTGTTAGTACTCTCATAAGGGTAATTAGAATCAGGCAATGTTGTCTGATTAAATGTTTACTTTTCAATATGTGAAATGAATTTTATTGCTGCAAAATTTTTTTATATGGATAATCCTATTTATCCTCTATGTGTGTAGTACAGAAAGTTCCTGGAGGGAACATTCCCTGGTAAACCGAATTGGAACTGAAACTGTTTCAAATTCGATTTTATCTGTCACTTTTACTATTAAGTGTCCTGAGTCATGTAAACAATCTGTTGTTTTTCATTTTCATTCATTATTAACATGTTCTTATTCAACCTAAAATGACTTTCTGCCGAAAGTTATAAGAGGAAAAAAAAAAAAAAAAAAAAAAAAAGAAGAATTTTAGAACGTTTACTTTGGATAGAAACTAATATGTGAAATGAGTAGTCCTACTTCAGGATCTTTCTGTGTGAAAATTCAGTTTCTCAGTGGGCCCTTGGAGAATGTATTGGCTGTATCTAGTTCATGCCACATAGCCTGGGGGTTACCACACTTTCTGAGCAATGGGACGTATCGTTTTCAAGCTCTCTCTGATTCAGAGGATTTGAATGAGGTCTCTTGGAGATCAGTCTCAGGACACTGCTAACCACGAGCATTCTAAAGCACAAGGATGGGTACAAGAACAATCTTCTCTCCGCCAGTTTTGTCAGAAGTAATAAACCCACTTCATTAGCCAAGTATCAAGAATTTAAACAAACAGAAACAAAAATATTTCAGGAATGCTGAACTTCAGGGTCGTTGTTTGGGCAAAATTACTACCCACAACCAACTGAAGCACGTGAACACTTTTAATGAAGTAAAACTGCAGTTTTCTATAAACAAACAGTTCTCACAAAAATCCTGCTGATCCTGACAAACGTCTCTGTGTCCCTGCAACATACCATCCATCCAGATAAACACCATTCTGCATTTCAGTATATTTCTTACTTGAATTATCTGGATTTTGTACGGAATGGAGACGGTACCAAAATTAGTGCATGAAGATATTTAGGGAAAAAAAAGGTGTGGGGGGGTGTTCCCTTTACAAATAAAGTTAATATTATAGAAATTCAATTACTCTGTGCTAGCAATAAAAATAAAAAAAAGGAAAGTCCTTTTACTATTTTGGCAACAGTTTAATTTCTGTTTAATCTGGTTCCTATTAGTTATGTGATTTATTATTCATCTCAACCCACTTTTCCTGTTTAAGAAGAACCTTCCTCAGCCTCTGTTTAAACTGTATCATGGAGTGGTGGAGTTTTTTTTTTTAAAAAAAAATCCCTAACCATTTTTAAAATTAAAATTAGTCAGAAGTTAACACTTTTGGTTAAATAGCAGTCAAACTATCACCACCAAGACAATCATGATTTTAATCTGATCACATTTATGCTTGTATCCAACTTTATCCCAGTATCCCACCACAACTTCATTATCAGGGCACACAGAACTGGAGACTGTCTTGCACGGCAGACCACAAGGTACAACACCCTGACAACTCTATATGTGTCTAGTTCGCACAGCTGCCTGCTTGCACAGCCCCTGTTCTTGTTCTACTTGCCAGGGAGTCAGAGCTTGCGCCATCTTTCAGCTCCCAGAAGAGTAGCTGTCTTCTGCAAGGCAAGTGGAGGATAAGTAAGTTTGGTTTTCTGGGACTTCTCTTCAGCTGAGTCCCAGACCAGCCCTCTCTTCTATTCCCCCAAAACAGGAGGAAGACATGCTGGAGGAAGACGAGGTGAATGTAGGCAGCTATGAGGTGCTTGTGAACGTCAAACACAAGATCAATGAGAAGATGGGTAGGGAAGCAGCAGAAGGAATAAATTCACAGAAAAAAGAGAGAATATATAGCCCTTTCCTTCCTCTCTGAAATCACCAGTATATTCCAAATCTCTAATGACTGACCTTATAGACCGTTCTCCCAGCGTGACCTGTCTCTCCAAGAAAACCCACCCTGTCACTAGCACAGGATTGGTTTTACCTGCTGAGAAGTTTTGAGCCAGTGTTGAGCTTGAAATAAAGAGCATATTGCTTGATCCTGTCTTAGAATAAGTAATACTGGCCATAACCAGTCCAGGATCTAGAGCCCTTGTTTGTAAAGCAGAATCATCTACTCTTCAGAAGCTTCCACAATGGCATGGGTCCCCAATAAAAGTGACAGGAATCTATTCTAAAGAGAAAAATATGGTACAACAAAAAACTCCAGTATTTATAGTCACAGTCTAGTGCACTCCCAACAAGCATGTCTTATCTGTAGGAGAACACTTGCAGAACTCATTTCATCTTGTGCCTCTGGATATTAATAACCTTCTCAGATGAGAAAGCACTGAGCTTCTGCAGATCTGTCTGCAGACTCAGGCAGGTTACATTTGTGTACACTAGGCTCTTTGTTCTAACAAAACCATAATGATAATAAATTTCAATTCAGGTATAGAGCTCTAAACATGTAGCTAATATTTACGCATAAATCCAGAGCTGATTCTGTGCTTGCTTCTGGAAATGGATGTTGCTGCCTTTTTCTCCTCAAGCTAATGTTATATGAAAACAAGTTATGGCTCCAACTGGTTTTTGGCACAAGAACTCTTAATTACGCACCTAACACCTGTTCCATACCAGTCATTTCTTGTTCACTTTTTCATGGAAGAGACACTAAAAAAAATACGTCACTATTCTTTTGGTGATTATAGCTTGGTGTCATGGCCACCTTCAAAACAAATAGTTGTGCTAGCCAAAAGCATATGTATCATTATTAATATATTGATATTTGCCATAATGGAACATACTCCAGCAACCTATTCATCTGTGGCCTCCAGGCTCCCTTCTTGTAAACAGAGAATGCATGTGCTGTGAAATGGAGATCAAATTTGGGCATGTGCATAAAGGCATGCTCAACCTCATTTTTAGAGCCTAGGTCTAAAATTTCAATCCTCAGATTTACCACTTAGTTGACATCCAATCTGGAAAGAACCTAAATTACCTGGACATCTATGCAATTACCCCAAAAATACCCTTATGTAAATATAAGGGTTCAGGCAGTGATATTGAATCCTAAGGTCACCAAACTACTCAATGTGTAATAATAATACAGTGATCTATGTTGCTTGAAAATACTGATTTGTTAATGGGGAAAAAATGGCTTTAATCTACATCTTATTCAACAGTAGCTCCAGGGATCAGCTATGTAGGAAAGACACAGATTCAGATTCTCCTTTTCTAAACAGAACAGGCATTTGAACTTAGTTTTCCTCACAGAGAAGAAAACCTTGAGTATATCAAGTGTTCAGATGTGGTCAGCCTCTCCCAGTCATGTTCCATTTTACATAAAGCTCATAGCCATCTACAGAAGAAAAACTGACTCCATAGTTTGTTGATTAGGGCATACAGCTACTGTTATCCAGAAGATCTGGAAGACAGCATGAAGCAAAGATTTTGCCTTGGACTATTATCTACAACACATGGACGTAAAAGAACAAGTCCAGTGTAGGAACATTAAGATGGTCAAGGGCTGAAGCACACAAAATATGAGGAGAATCAGAGAGAACTGGGTTTATTAAGCCTTCAGAAGGGAAGGCTAAGGGAAGACCATATCGTTGTCTATAAATGCCTGATCAGATGACATGAAGGCAGAGCCAGTTCTTCGTCACAGTGATAGGACTCAGGTTGGAGCATGGGAAATTCCAACTAGATGTAAGGATTTATTTTATGTTTAAACCATGGTGGTGGTCAAACACTGCAACATATCCCAGAGAGGCTGTTGAATCTCCATCCCTGGAGGTGTTCAGAACAGAACTGGACATAGCCATGATCTCATCAGACCTTCTTTGAGTAAGGGGCTGAACTGGCTGACCTCCAGAGATCCCTACCAACCTAACTTATTCTACAGTTCAGATCCCAGGCTGAAAGAAATGGGGTAGAGCTGAAACATTTTTCCCCTATGCAGGTTCTCCCTTCACCTCAAGCTCCCTTTCTTCCCCTCTTAAGACCAAGCACTCTCCATTTTAACCTCTCTTGCTAGGCTGATAGCCCTACTCCGCTTCAGGTCTATATGCCCTTTCAGCTTTACGGGGTTTGTCTTGTCACAGGTCTTTCAAGACTTAAAAGCTCAGAAGTGTCTTTTCTCATCTTCAGCTGTTGTGTTAATTGTTTGAGGGCCTTGAGGACACTTCTAGGCCTTGGTGTCCTGAACAACTGCCCCTGGGGCCTCCTCCATGGGTCAGGACCTAACCTCAGCCCCCCCAGGCCCATCAGTCGCCCCCCCAGCAGGGCTGGTCTCCAGCTCCTCACAGCCTGACCTTGGGCCCCACCAAGCCAGGCCCACCTGTAGGCTGATCGCCTGGCCTCAGCCTGGCCCTGTCCCCAAGGAGGTGATGCCCAGGGCTGGGGTTGTCCCCCAGCTGCCCATCTTGCTGCCTGCAGGGGTGGGACAGGACAATGCTGCCAGGCCCTGGCTTGCCCACCTGGACAGTCCCTGCTGTCCCCAGGGAGCCACTGGCTCCTGCAGTGCCCTGGCAAATTGCAGAGAGCCCTGCCCAGAAGCAAATTAGTAGATAAAGAAAATAAATTCAAGTATTACAAAGCCTGTATAATATATAAACTGTGAGCATATATATGCATAAGACCTGAACATATCAGCCCCATGCTTTGAGTGCCACTGCAGACCAAGTCTGAATTGAAATATGTGCCTCAAAATTTTATTAGAATTTTATATATTAACACTACTTCAAGATCGTAGTATTGCTCCATTGAAGTAGCTCTGATCACTTCTCTCCCTTGTTGCCCATGACACAATCCAGGACTTTCCCTCCTACAGATACCACCAAGTGTAACTGAATGTAAATTAGCGAATTTGCTCCCCTATAAAGTTTTCCTTGCTTAAAATTATTCTCTAAAAAGAATTTGCTCCCTATTGATACTCACTGAGGCAGAATTGATTTGCAACTAATTTCTTGATCAGATTCCACAAAAATCTAAAATTTATCAGATTACTTACAACTGTTTAAAGAGGAAGAACAGAGAAGGTTTAGATTCTGAAAAACACAACAAAACAAAACTAAAAAAACTAAAACAGAAAGCTGGAAAGTGAGGTACACTGGGCTGTTTGGAATGACCAGTGGTTTATTAACAGTCATCATGCCATTTTTCCACAGTTTATAGTATCCTGGCCATTTTGCCTATTACACTCAGTTGTACTTCAACAAGACATTCTGCACTTTGCATCTTCACCTGTCTCTTGCCATATTAAAAGAAAATTACATCAAGCTTGAAGCTTAGACAGACTTTTACAGTCAGACACAAAGATTAGAGTTGTCCCCATCAAGCTAAGAATTACTGTAAAGCTCAACTTCAACACAGAGTAAAGGGCAAATATCTTTGACCAGCCTTCCCTAAGATAAAGTAATATGCATGTTATGATGTTCCAAAACAAAACTGCCATAATAAACCTTGTCCCTAGAGGACGACAGGAAAAAAAAAAAAAAAACAAAAACAAAAAACCACAACAAAAAACAGGCCATGTGTAACAGACTTTTCTTTCTTCAATTCAAGCACAAAAGGTTGGCGATTAACAAACGAAGAAGAACTCCTGAAAAGTCACAGGAGAAAGGACCCTGTTGTCCATTTTCACAGTCTGAGGCTTCAGTGAGACTCTCCAATTACTGTATTCTGGCTTTCTCACTGTTGATCTTCAATTGTCACAGCTGAGAGACTGGAATCCAAAACCCCAGTTTCAACATTCTAGAACATCTTGATTAATTCCCATTTCACACAGCAAGCAAAAGATAATTCTTGTGGAAAATGTATTCTGTCATTAAAGAAGTTTAGAGAAATGAGACCAGCAGTCTGAGTTTCCCACTAACATTATTTCTAAATGCTCATTTTGCTTTCCAGCCTTCATCTTTTATGTGTGCATATCTCCTTGCATTTTATTGTGATGGAAATTACAGACTTTTTCATATGCAACAATAGTATTTTCCAACATGCATTTTAACTGAAGTGGAATGGTGGAATGAGTGATTCAGACCAAACCACTAGCACATAAGACAAACTATTACTTCATTGAGTAGTATCTGAGGTGTGAACAACCAGGCAGAATTCGAGAAAGAAGCAATAGACTAGTGTAACCATCCGCCAGTCAAATAAATCTTCCTTTACATTACTTCTAGCTAATCCACACAATCCAATATTGGATGATAGAACTCTGTTGTCAAAAACTTCAAATAGAAACAAATTAACATGGGATGGAGAAGGCAAAATTAAATAATTGTCCTTATTTCACTCAAGCAAAATTCAGGGCAGGAACTAGTGGAGAGCTTTCCATTAGCTGTCAAAGTAACCCAGGCTAGAACAGCGATCAGACATGGAAAAAGTTTCTGTCAACATAGAGTTTGGCAATATGAAGGCAAGGAGTGCAGTAAGCCTAAAATAAAGGTTTTCTACAGACTATAACTATAACTCCAATAGCTTGCATTATGTACAAACATCCATGACAAGTAACCTGACAACATTATCTCACGATTATGCACACATAAGCTAGCAATTTTCCTTTTGTCATGATCATAAAAATGTCAGTTCTGGATGGGAAATGATGAGACGAAAGAGACTTGACCTTGAAAAGGAAAATTGACTAAATTTAAATATTTTTCCTTATTCACAATGGAAAAAAAACATGAACTGCTAGGGAAAGTACTTCATTCTCAGAACCCATTTGAAGGTCAGGAAAGCAGAAGCACTAACTACTGAGAAATAAATTACTGAGAGTCATTAAAATTTCTCTCAAACCAAACCTTTTGGGAAGACTAGAGGAAAAAAAAAATAGTGCTTAAGCTAAATGACAGCAGAGACATCCATAAATATCAAAGAAATCCAGACAAGTTAAACTGATTAGATGTAAGGTAGCACAGCAAATTACTCCACCATTATTCAAACAAATCAAGGAAGGGAGCACAGAACAGTTAGTGTTATCTTTGACAAATTAGTTCCTGTTAGAACAACCCAAACCTCTCCACCATAATCCCTCCTCTCTAATTAAATTTGAGTGATTTCAGCTTTTAATGTTGAGCACCTTGTCTCTAATTACATGAGCATGAGCATGTAGTTAGCCTCTCTGAGAAGCCTATAAAGATCTAATTGCCATAATAAAAATGACTGTGAAAAAATTCCCCTGATTAGCCATTTGATGCAGTGAGATTCTGGTGTTCCCAATTTCATGAGACTCCAGCAGCTGCTGTAAAAACTGCTTCAGATCAAAAAAAGAAGCTGCCTGTGAGGTCTTCACAAACTTTTTTAATTTCTTCATCAATGTCTAAGTGCTGATGTAAAATCCTTTCTTATCTATAAAATAGACACACTAAGTACATAAAGAAATAACATGTCATTTGTGTGTAAAGATAAGAGACTTTATCCCAGGTTTATGGCCAGGTCCCAAGTAGGCTAATAAATTCCATTTGTCTATATTTCCTCTGCAATTTTGAGATGATAGTTTTAGTCTTTTATCTCCATTTCTACATGGCTGAATAACAGTGTTTAGCTGAACTGGTACTTTGACACCACAAGAAACCCTAAGCACTAAAGATCACTGACTCAGACGAACAAACATGGATACTTCTTCAGACAAACCAGTTTTCAAAATTTTTCCAAAAGATAAACAACTAAGCAAGTTGATTGTCAGAAGGGGTTTGTTTGCAATGGGTGAAAAGGGGATTAGAAACTAGAGGAGAAAGAATCCAGACATTTCAAAGAGTGCAGAAAGCCTGCCTATATCACAGTACCAAAATCAATGTAGCTGTATTAGGAAGATCAAGAAGGAACCTAAACTGGACTAGGCAGATTCTTTTATCAAACCTGTTACAATGCTGTGACAGGTATTCCAGTTTATTTTAACCCTTTACTGGAAAGCATAGACATATGCTAGGACAGAAACTTATTCAGAGAAGAAACTGAGGTCACTGCAAAGGGCAGGCGCCCTTTTGCAGACAACCACCGCCAGTGATGTGTTGAATCTGAATACTCTTACATTGGCTGCATTTCCTTCCTGTTTAGTACCACTTGTTGCAGGGCAGCACTAACAGACTATAGGTACTACTGCTAAGATAAGCAGATTTCTTCTGCTAGTGCTTCACCACTTTAGAAAATTTACATCTCTTAAGTCTTCCTGCTCGGCTGCAACCTGCAGAAGACTGCAAGTCTGAAGAAATAAGACTAGCAATTGCAGGGTTTTAAAAAAACCCTATGGATTACAAATTACATTCAGAAATGGTGAGACACACTACAAAACATTCTTACCAAGAAATTAATTAGAATAAGACTATTTTACTGCCATCTCAGCTGTGGAAGGGTAAGTCAGGTTTGATCTACTGACTGAAAGATATAAGTCAGCTGAAAGCTTTGTATCAGTGTAGGTAGCTCTCAATACGAGAGTTTAATTTGTTCTTTCTGCAAGAGCAAGAGTGGGGCAGGGGAAGAAAGGGTAAGTAGAGTAAGTTAGCACAGAGTGCCCTTAGAAGTCTACAGTACTTCCCAAAGGCAACCACAGAGCCATTGAATGCCACCAGATGTAGCTTTGTGCAGAGATGTATCAGACCAAGCGTCCCCCTGATCAAACCTCCTATCTATTGCTGGGATGAGTGGCCAAACTGGCCAAGGTGAGGAAGAGGCCCCATGGCTTGGTAGAGTATGAGGTAGGGTGGATTTAAATCAAAAGGTGTGAGAAAAAGCTTTGCAAGAATCTCAATACAAAGTTCTGCAATCTGGCATGGATATTGTACCTGTGTCATGTCAATGGAATGGACTGAGAGGACATATTTTACGTAATATTTGTTAACAATGTTAGCTTCCAAAAGTGAGGCTTTTACTAACGTATACATAAATAGAGCATATATTCAGGCACTTTATCACTCTTTATCAATGTCTCAGGATTCCAGCAGACTGAATCAGCAGCAGACTGAATGGTTCAATAGTCACAGAACTGCATAGTTTTGATACATGTACAGAATCAAAGGTAGAGGTAAGAATACAGCAGTCCTGAAATTTTCATGGTAGGGATCACAGGCTATTTTTGAAGGAAATGTTGATGTAAACTGCTGTTACTAATTTCTCCTGCACCATAGGTTCTACCTCATCTCTGTGAAGGAATGATAGATACTTTTCCAAAAGTCAAGCAAATACAAATTCTAATCTATTTGCATATCTACCTATTTTAATGCCATTATTTCTAAGAAAATTAAATAGCAAGGAACACATGTAACAAAATTAGTACTTTTTTTACAAGAAAAGAAGTGCTCAGGTATTTTCTGAATAAAGTTATCACTGCAAGTTACCCATCAAACCAACACACGTAGGGCCAGGGACTCAGGATACATGTATACTGCAAAGAAAAACCTGCTTTATAATTTTTCTTTTCTTAGCTTGGTGGTTGTGGTTGACACTTTCCCTGGACTAAAACCAGGGAAGATGAGGAAATATGAGGTTTAATATCAGCTAGTGGCTCAAGTTCCAGCTAATAGAGGACATTTGGGTGAAGCTGAACTTCACTGTCACCTGCTGTATGCAAGTTTTGGCTAGCCTGAGCTAAGAACTTCTACCTCCACTTCGCAGCTTTGACATACCCAAATATATCAACATCCTCAAACTGCTCACGTTCCTGAACTCAGCAGCTAGCTCCTGGGGCCTTCTAGATAGCAGAGGGATAAACAGCAGGGCCCCCAGCTCTGAAAGCCTACTGTGCAACTGCACATTACCCTGCAGTTTCAAGAAGCTCTCCACCCCCACAGATAACCAGAACTCCCAGCATAATTAGAGCTCTGTTGCCATAACTACTTTCTAATGATAATGTACTACAGTCTCATCCAGTCTTGTAATTCAAGATCCCAGAGAGAGGACAATCATAGAAAGATATCTTCTCTCCCCATCCCGCCCCCCCCCCCCTTATGCTTATTGTGGTAAATCAAAATTTTCAACACTCCACAAAAAAAAAAAAAAAAAAAAAGACCAAAAACCAGTAAAGAAATCCGGTCTTGGGGCCAGTGCCAGTACAGTATGCTGTTCATAAAAGTTCTCTATGTAGAAAAGGTCCTGTTTCCAGTCAAGACAATGGAGAAATCTTAATGACAACATCCCTTGTACATATGAATTCTTAGGGCAGAAGACTCAGTATTTTCATGCAAAAATTTCCAAAATCTAAAACTTACTTTGTCCAGATGGAATTAAGAACTACTACTTTGCTCAGCAGTTGGTACAAACCACAAAATAAGAGCATACAGTATTGGTGAAGAAACACTCATTACATTACACTTAAATAAACGTTGTTTTGGAAAAGCCACATCTGTGAAGACCGCACAGCAAGAAGAATGAACAGATTTTCCGAAATGAGGAAAAAAGTATAAACAAATCATTATCAACTTAAGTCTGTGTCATAATTTCATTGAAAAAAAAAGTGCCTTTGGACTCAAGTTTTTCCTGTTTAAATGAAGTGATGGACAATGGAGAAAGCTTGTTGGTTTTTTTTTTCATTTACTCCTTTGAATTTTTTTCTTCTTTTTTTTTTTTCAAACAGGACCAGGAAAAATCATATAAGCAACTTTTAATCCATGTAAGCATTTATTTAAAACCTTACTAGCATTTCCTTTTTAAATAAACCTATATTTATATCTATTTATCCTATTCCCATTCTTCGTACATTGGGCATAGAGCAGTCTTAATTTTACAACAATTTCATTAAAACTTCAGCTCCCAACAAGTTAAAAGAAAATTTTTAGTTCGTTTGAAAATAAAAAATTCAGAAATATCTAAAGCCTTTCTCAATACAATGCCAGTTATTTGGTAGGCCAATATATTTCTGCAACCAATTCTGTTAGCATTGGTATGCACACTAAAGCTTTCTCATATTTCTTACTGACCCAT
Organism: Leptosomus discolor; assembly: GCF_034619465.1. Lineage (NCBI taxonomy): Eukaryota > Metazoa > Chordata > Aves > Leptosomiformes > Leptosomidae > Leptosomus > Leptosomus discolor. The sequence goes on from NC_141419.1 coordinate 78,690,409, forward strand.
TATTCTGGAATTAGAGCAAGTCAAAACTTAAACCTTGATTCCTCTTTTTTTTTTCACCTTTTTGAGTAGCTGCAATTTGTGATGATTCCTCAATAAGAACAAAGTGGTTTTTAAGACTTGGAGAAGAGAAGGAATTCATTTTATTTCTGCTTTTGTAGCTTAACACACACTCCCCTTAAAAAAAAAAAACAACTTTCTCTTTTTATGCTTTTTAAATTGGAAAAATAACCCACCACACAGAACTAGATAATGTAGTGTGATAAATAAGAACCAATGTGCAAGGCACACTAGCATCCCTCACAACAAGGATTGGTGAAAAAAATGTACCTTTCTGCTTTAAAAAAAAGTGTGTGCTGTTAACTAGCAAAGGCTGGATCTTTATGTTTTGTGGCATTTGACTATTGCAGCATGTGCTGGAGATGCTGAATTTGCAGAGGCTGCACATGTATCTGATTGGCTTTAATAAATCTAAGATTTTGCCCTCTGAAAAATTCCACTGATACAAATGAAACTGAGCAAAAAGAATAAAAGGCAAAATCTCTCAAAGAATGATGATTTTATCAATATACACATCTACCAGTCTCCAGAGAATTTGGGTCTACACCCTCCTCAGTTCTTCCCCAACAGCTCTTACTCTGTAGGTCTAAACGGAAAATTTGCAACTTACTCTATAGGACTTAAAGGAAAGCAAAAAAAAAAAAAACCACCTAGATCCCAGTGTCTGCTGTGACTGTGATACCATCTAGTGGCACCACAATAGTTAGACAAGCAGTAACTGCAATCTATAGGTCAAAGGGTAGGAGAGTTTGAATCTACAACTGCTGTTTGCATCCATCCACCAAAGGAAACTTCACAGCACAAGAATATTTTGGAAGCTCCATGGGGTTTCTGACAGAAGGCAAGTTACAGAACTAAATTGGTGGCATATAAGAGAAGGATGGTTTCCATACAAAGGTCGTGTTTGCATATATCAATTCAATTTCAAGGAACAGAGGGGGGAAAACAATCATCCCCACTCCCTAAAAAAATTTGTTTAAACATGCTGCTGAAAACATCAAGCAGCTGATGAATGCCAGTCAATTTGCTATGAAATTATAAACTGCTCTGCTAGTATAATCTCAGCAGTTTTAAGAGCTTTATATCAAAGTTTGAAAGGAAAGCTTGTAGATAATTGAAAACTAGAATATAATTCAATGTGGACTGCTCAGAAGAGGATTATGACGGATTGGTCCGGTAACTGGATTTCCAGACAAAAAAAAATGAGATTTAGTCTATCAAGCCTTAGGCAAAATGTTTGACACATACTGCACAGGAAATTATCTTTGCCGGGAAAAACAGTCATTGACATAAGAATTATAAAATGGATTCAGACCTGGAAACAAGATGTGAAAATTTCTGTTGAAAGAAGTTTGGGGTTTAGTTTCAATCTTCAAACTTTTTCTCAAAAAAGGTGATTATGCTAATGAAATTAGTAATAGCACAATTGTATGCAGATCTTCAAGTTTTCACGGTACTGGTGCCTTGCAGACAGCACTATCCCCGCAGAGAAAGACTGGAATATGAGAAAGGACTCTGCATGATCTCAAAAGTTGAGCTGGTGGAAATGGGCTAGAGTTAAACAAGATTTGCAATGAAGACTCACCAAAAAAAAAAATCCTGTAAAAAGCCAGAGAATCGTCAGCTAGAATCGACCAAGAAAGAAAATAAAGAGAAGAAAATACACTGAAATATATTAAATCAAAGGATAGCTAAACTGTGCCTGTGGATGCAGCACAGAAGATGGCAGATTTGTTTGCACAGTGGGTAAGCCATGCAATTTAAAACAGTGAAAGACATTGGTAGAAATTCATTTGAAAAGCTGGGTACAGTTCTTACTACCACTGTTCAAGAAAACATCAATTTAATCTGGACCAGGTGTTACTAGGATGATGTCAGAAGTAGAAATAAATAGCCGTATCAAAAATGACAGTATTATAGGTTATAGTGGCTCTTTAAGAACATGTCAGAGGCATAAAAACCTGGAAGGAAGAAAAACGGTTATGAGTGAAGGACAATGATGGCAAGTAACCAAATAGATGTAAACCACTCACGAGTGCATTATGAGCTGCAAATGGGTATAACCCTCTAAGGACTGGGGTTGAGGACAGACTTCCTGTAGAGTGGAATGAGAAACAATCTAGCTAGCTCTAAAATGGAGCTGGAAATGCTCAGACAATATAGCTGTCCATGCTAGATGGAGATTGGAACTGCTGATACAAGAAATCTCTTCTCTTTATGTGCTTTATTTCGAGATCTTAATTTTCATTCTAGATTTGCAATCTATATAATAATTTTTGTAATGCATTTGATTTTCTCTCTGCTGAAGTTGTTTTTCAATAAGGTGGTGTAATATCGCTTCACATGTCCAATTTCTGTCACTTACATACTTAAATGGGTCTTTAAGCAACTGACTTGATCTTTGTTATTTGGAACATCATGCATTATGCTCATAGAGTACAGAAATTAATTGTACTAAAATTACAGGTCACCATGAATGTATCTACGTCATTTTCTTGTCCATGCTAGCAACAAGATTCTTCTTATCGACTGTAATCAGAACTGAAAGGCAGTAATCTCAGACTACCAGGTTTTGTTATTAAAGAATGCTTTAAAGGACAGCAACTCAATAGCCTCTGGAGCTTTAAGAGAGGTTTGTACAAAAGGAGACAGAAAAATATTAATACAAAGATCAGTTATGCAGCCTGGGTACTGAAATGCAGCATTTGCATTTCTCATACAACAGGTTGTTTTAATAAGTTTTGAATAAAAGTGTATAGATGCCATATGTATAATAACATCTTTTTTTTTGTATACTGCAATAAAGGGGATTGGAATTATATTTTCTACCTATATCTGGAAAATTTAGCTACAAATTTATGCTAATAATTAGATGTTTATTTGTTGGAAGAACTTTTATTTACCAGGATCTAAACAGTATGTAGCGAGGCTTTTTCTAATTATCAGATTGCTTTACCAGATAGAAAGTAACTAGCTTTCACTATTTATAACACTTTTCTTTCACTGAACAGAAATGTATATTTGTTTCTACAAAACAGACTCAATCGTTTACCTTACCTTACAGCGGCCTACCAGTACTTAAAGGGGGCTACAGGAAAGGTGGGGAGGGACTCTTGATCAGGGAGTGTAGTGATAGGGTGAGGGGTAACCGTTTCAAACTGAAAGAGGGGAGATTTAGATTAGATCTTAGGAAGAAGTTCTTTCCTGTGAGGGTGGTGAGACACTGGAACAGGTTGCCCAGAGAAGCTGTGGCTGCCCCCTCCCTGGCAGTGTTCAAGGCCAGGCTGGATGGGGCTTTGAGCAACCTGGTCTGGTGGAAGGTGTCCCTGCCCATGGCAGGGGGGTTGGAACTGGGTGATCTTTAAGTTCCCTTCCAACTCAAACCATATATAAAAATATATTTATTTCTATAAATAGAGAAAAAACCTAAATAGTGTTTTAGTATTTTGACTTATAAATCAAGAAACAAAACTCGTATGTCATGTGCTTTTCCTTCACCTTTATGCTCTTCCTGTGCAAGGAGTGCAGAGTCTTTCAGTAGGGTCTTTTCCAGGTATCATGTGGCATACACTGCCACATTTATGCATACCCTGGGAGACAAACTGAAGAAATGTGTTGCAAAAATATTATGGCTTGTTCTTCTGGATTTTTTTCGCTCATGTGAAATACCCCTGCCTCCCCCAATAGGTAAGCTGGTTTTATATTTCTAACAGCAACTAAAAGCAGAAGCAATAGAATAAAAACAGAAGAGGGTGTTTCCACAGAAATTTCCCTTAGGGCTGGGTTTTTTACCCCCCTAGCTTGAGAGCTTCTGTGACACAAGTGCTCAAACAGATCAGCACTTCACTTTTTTCAGCTTCTGCTACAGAAATCCAAGCTCCAGAGTTCACTTAGTTTTTAGCAGAGCAGTGGGAACTCTCTACAGTAGCGCACTGACTGCAAGTGGGACTGGATAGCCTTTCTTCAAGGTGTGAAAGTTCAAAATGTGGCTCCCTGCCCTTTGCTGGGGAGCATCACTTGAATCTGTGGGATATGGTGTATACAATCAGTTCTGTCACAGCTGCAGTGATGTGTACTTATTTGTAAGTAATTTTCACCGTGCTGTTCGCTGTTGCTCTTTTTGCAGTTACTGAGTGATACCCGTAGAGGGTACTCACAGATAACCCAGAAGTTAACAACGCCAGGACTGGAGTGCTGCTTCTTCACTACCTGTAGAAGCCGCAGTAGCTTTACGGCAGTTTACAGTCCGTAAATTTACTTTAAGGCAGATCAGACATAACAGTACTAGTCAAAAGTTTTAATTCTAGACTTATAATAATGACCCCTAATCCAAAAATGTTTATATTGGAAGTGTTACTGGTGTAAGTCACCTACACAGAACTGAATGGACAGAGTCTTGCTCATACTCCTTATATCCCCTCCACTTCCTTGCATCTCCTTCTCCCAATGAGCGAAGTGCTGAATCTTTCAAATTCAGATCCTGAGCCACATCCATCTCAGAGTACTAAATAGACATCACTTAGAAATGAAACTTCACAGGCTGCTGTGCCCAGCCCAAGATCTGTGTTTAACCTCCCGCTTCCACCAGAATCTCACCCGTACAACCTTTTTTTTGAATCTCCAAACCTCCTGGTAACCATTACAGCATAATCAGATTGCAACGTGTTTCAGAGGCTCTGCCTGGTATTTTTCAAACACACATCCTTGTATTTATTTGTTTATTTTAACATAATTCTCTGAAAAGCAACAAAATCTCCTTATTCTTAGCCTTTTGGCTCTTGGTTGATTCATCCACAATATCAGAATCTCTTTTTTTTTTTTTTTTTTTTTTTTTTCGCAGTCTGTATGTTCTCTTTCTCTGTTTTTGCAAGAAAAGCTTTCTATAGCTTGCTACATACAGCTTCCAAAGCAATTTTGCCACTGTAAAGCAATTTAATGGAGGCGGTCTGAAAGAGTATGTTCTTTTAGCTCAAGCCCCCTGTGCAGAAAAGAAAGCCGTTTGGCCAGAGTTGTTGCTTATTTCCTCTAGAAAAATGTGACATGGTCCGCATCAAAAAAACCTGCCGACTTAATTCACAGTAAGCATTAAAAAGTGCAAAATTGCAGTCCTGAACTTCACTACATCAACAAATTTGTTCACACTGGCTACTATTATACACAGCTTAAACAATGCCACTGCACTGTTCATTCCCACTGAATATACTGAGGCAAAACTTCCAAACTGCTGACAGCTTTCCAGGCATGAGGAAAGAGTGGATCAAGCACACTTGCCAATTCATGCCACCACACTGCCTTTCCTCAGGCATGCTTTCTGTATGACACAGCTGGGACTCCAGCATCAGGGTGACACATCCCACCAGAAAAAGCATTCATTTCAGGGAGGAGGCATTTTATCTGTATACCAGCTTGTGTATAATTTCAGCCTGAAAATGTACCAGCTCCAGTTCAAGAAGACCACAAGTCACTGACTGCTAAGAAGACATCACTGTATGCTGTCTTACCTCGTCATGTTTTCGCTGGTGGCTGCTGTCGGCCATTAATACACACTGGTAGATAAACCAGTATCCTTATATGGGCTGGCCATCACAAAGAAGACAGAGAATTACTCACTTCCCTCATCAAGAGAGTAGCTATTCACCACTCAGACTCCCTTTTTCACCTTATGAGAGCAACATTGGTTTCTATAAAGTATGATGGCACACAGGAGAAAAGTGTTGGTCAGGGTATCTCTCCATTTAATAGGACTCAGGGCTAGGACAGGGGACACAACACATGTGTACACAGCAGACAGTGAGTAAAAGCAGTCTATTATCTTTGTGGAAGTGCATAGCTAAATTTTGCTATCTTTAGTTTTCACACAGACTCACTGAAGGGCTTTATATAGTCTGCATATATTTAATAACAACAGTAACGTACTAATAAAGTGCCAACACCTCTCCAGATGTTATATACAATACTGTATGTTTATATATTCATTCAAAAAAAAAAAACCAACCAAAAAACAAAAACACCACCAAAACTTGTCTAGATCGTGTTTTGTCATCTTCCAGCCCCTTTTTTAACTTTTCTTTTGCTGCAAAAAAAAACATCAAAATAGAAACATAATTACATAATTACTAAAAAGCAATGCAACTGCTCAAATTACTAATATCCTACCTTCTGCATAGCATAATCTGATTATTTCTCAGAGATCAACAATACTAACTACAACCTTTTCCATCCTTAAAAAACTAGGGTCTCAATCTGTATATAAATCATGTTCTTCAACTGAATCACCTGGGAAAGCAGCAAGTTTAGTGGAGCTTTGCATTGTTACTACCAAAAAAATTCCCTATCTGCAGCAGGTGGAATCTGTAAATTAATCGTTCCACAGATGCCACAGTGGGCCAAACCCATAAGAATATTTGTATTCTTACATGATAACATATGTATCAGAATTTTCAAAAACCTTCAGATACATGAGCAACCCCCTAAGCAACTCTCACAGGCAGTTTGAGGGTTGCAAAAGTGAGGAAGTAGGGAGATAGTGTAACTCAGCCTCCCCCAGCAAGCATCTGGGAAAGAGTGTTGCAGAGTTTCTCTGGCCTTCAAACACTCTTGTTTGGGCTGGAAAGGACTGATAGATGTAGCAAGCGTGACCTCTTCTTCTCACTGCTTCAGACAGGGCTGGAGGGAAGAGAAGTCCTAGGTGACTGTGTGGTGCTTATTGTGGTTTGAAGGAGTCGCAGAAAGAAGTATAGAGGTTAACATGGGCATGGAGGCTACAGCTACACCATGCAGGGCAACTTGTCTGCTACAGTCAGCTACAGGATTATGCAGCTATCAGTTGTTACAGGGTTTATAGTCCCAAGCACCACTCCTCATAGGCACATCTTTGGTCAGCATCTCTCCTCTGCAAAAAGAAGGACAAGGATTGATGCTTAAACTCTCAGCCTAACCATAAGTGTCCAGTTTAGGCTTACCCCATTGTTGGCACAAGGGAGACAGAGCTGAAACATTCAATTTGGTGACAAGTGCCTGCTGCTGAGAAACTGGGTATTCACTGGGTTTAAAACGTTTACTAAATATGCAGAGGAGGCAGCTGGAGCTTGTAGACAAGAGGGTAATATGTACGTACCAACAGGTGCCCCTCTTTAAAGGTCAGCTGCAGGTAGAAAAGCTCAGCAAGCCACACTGCTGAAAATAAAACAGTAGAACAAAGCAAGCTACTCTTGTAATTTCAGTACTGATTTCTAGTGGAAAAGTCAAATACTTAGATTTTATAACCAGATTACTTGACTTTTAAAATTCTCAAGAGATGCCACATCTTGCAGCTGGCTCTGTCTGGGTAAATGCATTGTGAAGCTCTTAGTAAAGGCCTCAAGTAAATTCTGAATCCACACAGGACATAGTAGCTTAATTTCAACTTGCATATATTTTGCAGCCCCTTTGCTAAACTGTTTAAGCACCAGAGTTAACAGGAAGAGGGTTAGCTGGTAAAGAAACTCTTAAATTGTTTCCAAGCCTGGACTCCTTTAAAATTAAAGCAAATTCACTGTTCCTGTAAGAAGTCGTAGGTTCTTGCAAGTCAGGCACAAAGATAACACTGAGGATGTTTTTGGAATCCTAACCAAAGACTGGGGATTCAGAACTCAGTCTGACAAAGTCCTCAGTGATGCTACCTCTTTAGGACAGAACCAGCACCTATTAGAGTCAAATTCTGGCTTTTGTATTTGGGCTGTCTCACAGAGACCACATTTTGATCCATCACTGAAAAATTCAGCCCCATACTATACCTTAGGTGAGCAGCCAGCAGCTGACACAGTGATCAAAGGCATTGACTAAAAATTTGGGAATAAGCAATTAATGCAAGCTTATCCTACCAATCTGATAAAACCAGAAAGTGAACATAGCCTTGTGCTCTATCACTGTCGTGCATAAAGCAGATGATCAACTTGGAAAAATTCTCATGAGACCCATTCATCTAATATATATAAAGAAATAAAGTGCTAGGGACTTCTGAAATATGCTGTTGCTGCATATCTTTGCGTAATGGCACACAAACTGTTGAGATACAGTTTGGATAGGTGGACAGTCAGGGGAGTTAGCAACTGGTTGCTTTGCTTGGGCCCAAAGGGTTAGGGTTGTGATCACCAGTACAGACTGGTGGCCAGTTATGAGCCAAGTTCCTCAGGGGCTGAAACTGTTTAACACAAACTAATACAAATTCTGTATTTTTATTCCAGATAAGGTACTAGTGCTTTTGGTCTAACCGGAACCAATTTCTCTTCTTGTATTTCTTCAATATTAGCACAAAATTTGTATTTGTATTGTAAATGTGCCACTCAGCAAGAGTAAGGCAACCAGAACCTGACCCTTGATTGAAGAATGCTATTTATTGTAATTACAGTTAGCTTATTTTTTTTATGAAGCACAAAATCAAGGAAGAGCAGTTTCATGCAAGTTCATGATAGCATTCACATAGAATGGACAACTCAGCCCGGTTCGATTTGTGAAGTTAACACAGTTTAATAAAGCTCTTGTCAAATGTAGCTATTACTGAACTAAATTAAAGGGCAGATCCAAAATATTTTTTTTTCCTAAAAGTGATGTTGCATTCCATCTGCAACAAAGAGGCCCTGTGAAACAATAACGGGCTCATGTACAGCAGTCACATCTCTATCGCAAGGATACTATTACCTTGGGAACCAAAGCAGAAAAGCCAGCTTTTAAAGCCACATCATATATGCACACAGAACAAAGAAGGGATGACCTTCAGTCATCTCTCTTCAAGAATAACTTCCAAGACCAAGGAAACACAGTTGAACTGGCTTTCTAGGGGCTCCCATGAACTCTTCCTTCAAGTAATAAGCTTTACCATTGACAAAAGGAAATAGGAAGAACATCTATGAATGTGTTTTCTCTCCTAATAACTATGCAGATGTCTGGGGTCCACCTGGCACAAAACAAAATGATCCTCAGCAGTAGCTCTTATAATGGGTTGTCTCTAGCATCTTGTGTATGTGATCCATTAGAGCTCCATTTCATAGTCTCCCAGCTAATATATGCCCCAGAGAGTTTCCTTCTGAAAGTAACAGATTTTTCCATGATACAACGTGTATACAGAGGAGGGTCTTGTACTTTTGTTTTGTATTAATATCTTCCTTAAATGCTGTTATGTGCACAAGGTATCTTAATTTTTTCTACAAAGTGAATGTTTCACATCCAGTTCCTTCCTCTTTCCATTTATGCAGGAGCAGCGAACAAGATGCCACCCACGTGATCCGTGTTGCTGACCAGAAAGACATTTTTGTTTTGCTGCCGCTGGCTGCTTCAGTTGCAGTGCTTGCAGAACTCCCACATGGCACTTCATAAAAGACAAAACACATGTCATCACCATTGCTGCCACGCACACACACACGTTCTCCCTCCCTGGGCCTGCAGAGAGTCTGTGCAATATTACTGCAAGAACACCTCTTTCCTCTATTCATCAACAGCTTCAGAATCTCTACTGTGGGGTAGTCCGTAGTCCAAGTTTCATCTTTGTGTGTATCTTCATTTCTAACATATACATGAATGTCATGCATCAAATCAAAGATTATTTCCTTCATTAGTAGGTATGCATGGGGAATTTAAGTTCTGTTGCAATATTGCTTATGTCTACATTCATAACACACCTAGAAAGGGTTCAGAATTTAACACCAGCCCCTGTGGAGGGATCCAAGGAGCCCAAGAAATTTCAGCGACCACACCTACAAGTAGGAAGAGAGAAGGTCCTCTTTTCCAAAGTGTTATACCACCTCAGTACATAGAAAATGCTATACGTGATGCTCCTTCCTCGATAAAGGAATGATGTGGCTGTCTAAAAGCACAGCCTTTTTAATAGACGAGTAAGAAGTGTAAGGCACAGCTAGACTTTCTGATTATAGCAAAAGTATAAAGGTTACTACTTTTAAGAAACTTAATTTTCTGGTCTTTCAAAGAAAATGCAGCAATTGACATCATCCACCAGTTCCCTGTGACAACCTCAGCTTCTCCCACTGTGGTTTATTCAAAAATAGTAATTTCTGAGTTCTTATTTGGAATAACATTTGAAGATATCAGTTTAACAGCTGAGAGACCTGAAACATGGCTAAGCAGGCCACACGGATACGTTTGAACTGCATTTCTCTGAAAATCAGATGGGAAAAGACTATTATTAATCCTGACTCATCCGTCTGGTTATTTTAAGGTATGTTTTTGTCCTTGGTACTGTAATAACATTTTGCTTTTGCAAGGAGTCCCTGCTTCATCTATTCCAGGCAAAAATTGGAAGCCTTATTTACCACTTTCTTATATCCAGGAGTGAAGTTGCTTCTTTGCACCAGGTGAATGCTACCTACCACAAATGAAAATATACACACTCAGAGGTTAGGCATAGGCATAGGCATAGGTAGCTTCCTTACCTATGTTTAATCCTCTGCTGGAGTTATCCATTCAACAGGGTCATTTCTGCCTGTAATATAAATAAGAAGAACCACTCCAGAAAAACCAGGTAAACCACTCCAGAAAAACATAGATACCAGGGAAACTTTTTCTAGGAAGGTAGAATGGATGGCTTTTGGACTACTTCCACCTCTGTGAAAAGGAAAGTACATCCTAGGTAACATCTAGTCTGTGCAGAAGAACTGGCAAGTACATATGAACAAACATAAAAGGACAGAAACATCATAAACTGGGATGAAAAAAACAATCTTTGTTCCTATAACCATTCTGAGAGTCAGGGGAACTGGAAATACAAATTTAGGAAAAGAAATTTGAACTAGCTGGTATTACTCAACTGCAGTGGCATGACTCACATGACAGGATATTAAACTCATTGGTTACAGACTATTTAAGAAAGACAGCAGCTATATTATATGGTTTAGACTTACAGATGATTCAGAAAGACAGGACCTTGATTGTATACTAATTCATGTATTAAATTATAAATCACAAAATGGTATAATGCTAAGACCATGTAATAAGCGATTGAACCGACTGAGGAAATAGAAATAGCAGTCCCCCTACTTGCTAAAACATTCAGGAAAAAAATATGTCCATCTACAGAATGTCAATTTAGGACATTTGGGCACTGTGTGAGTACAAGCAGTTCAAATAGATTCAATTATACTGATGCTTTCGCCCATGTGGAAATAGGATACAGTTCTGGTTAACATACATAAAGGGTGCTTTAAAAGATCTAGTCTCTCAAAGCTGAAAGATTCTTTTGTCAAAGAAGGCAAAAATTGAATGGAAATACATTTTTAAGTATAAAGAACAGGAAAGAATTACCTCTGCTGCTGCGTGGTCTTTCCAGTGTAACAGCAACCATGTTCTTGAATTAGTTGAGCATGCTTCATGAAAATATTTACTCCACCTACTCTGTATGTTACAGGCCTCACAAAACACAACGGTTTCTGCCAATCTGATATGGGTGGAAATTCTTTCTAACTTGTCATCTGGAAATCAATTTCATTTTGAGTACTTGAGAAGATATTAAGCATCTATAAGGCCTATAATACTAACAGCACCTCGCCAAATATCTGTCCTGTAGTTGCAGTCAGTTACTAAGTATTTATAGGAGGCACTCTTTGCCTTTTTCTGCAGCTCATAAACAATGAGGTAAGAAGAAAATATCTCCTGTACCACAAGGTAATTAGTAGAAATCCTGTAGAAATCCTGAGACAGATACAGTCTGGTTTAACAACCAGAAAAAATGCCGATCAGAAATCCTTCAAACCCTCTTTGTGATACCAGAAAAAATGTGAAAGGAGGCTTTCCTAGATGCTCCAAATTGACAATCGTTATTGAAGGTGGCTGTAATTACAAAAAAACAACATCAAGAGGAATTAAGATATTTGTTAGCAGCTCAGTATGTGTGTGGGTATGGAAAACACTGGGCCACCAGAAGGAACAATACTGGATAAAAACACAGATAAAGGAAAGGGGAAGTTAATGAAATCACTGAAACTTCATGGCCATTAAAATTAAAGATGAAAGGATGAATTACTTGAACATACCAGACAAAAAATCTTTGCCAATAGTTATAAATACAGTAAAAACTGTTGGACATGTTAACTGGTGATAGCCACCAACAGAATAACATTATGCATCACTGTTTTTGTGTTGAGCTTGGAGTGAAGTTGAATCTGGAATTAGTTCATCTTCCAGTGAAAGTTACATAATTTTTGTTCCAAAAATTATTAAGTGGATCTTAAACACTCAGTAAACTGTATTTTTTGTAAACTTGCAAAATGGCAAGCTAGCATAAACCACAGGCAAGATCATGGACAGATGTTTCATCAGAAAAGTGTTACAATGTTATAACACAGTGAATGCAAAAAATCTTGTCTTATGGAAGCCCTGGATAGCTGGTGTATCATGAAAGTATCTGAAGAGGAAATGAGTCTTTCTAATGGGGACAGTTAAAATAAAAATTTGATGAAAATGTAAAAAACCCTAGCAATAACTGCATTTATCAGTATAATTCATTGGAGAGGCAAATGAGATGTGAACTGGTCAGTTATACAGGCTGGCTTGGGTGACTCCTTAAGGTATTTTCATTTCAGCAGCATCACTTTAACACAGCTAAATACTATGCCATATACCTAGAAACACAGGCAGCAAGGCATACTTTAGGGTAGAAGGTTGAATCCAGGAAAGCAGTAACACTAAAAAGCATGTTCAAACACATGCTGCCTGTGCAAGAAAAGTAATTCTCAGATGCATTAGTAGGAAACCTGAAGGTGGGAGTAGGGAAGTAAGAAATTACGGAGCCTATCATTGAAATAATCTTACCAGATCTGGTATCAACACTTTCTTTTAATAAGGAAGCTGACAACTTGGAATTTTTTCAGATAGACTTGCAATAGTGACTCAAGAAATTACAGTGAAAGACTGAGGAAGCTCAATGTTGTAAAATAGGTGGGGCAGAAAACTTTCCAGTAAGATCAGAGACTTGTGTGTGAGAGTGTGGTATGTCACAAAAGATACAATCTGTCCAAGCTTACAGTACATGGAAAAATTAATTGAACTCTAGGCTTGTGAAAGCAGGACTTTTGAACCATTTGTTGCTTTCTATATTTCTGTTGGAAAATCAAAATCATCTATGGATTTTTTGCTAGAAGTAGTCAAGAGGAAAATTCTCCATATTCCATATGAGTATCAAAGGAAGATCCTTCTGACAGTCAGTGTCTCTGTAGTTTAGAAAAAAGAGTGTACTTTGATAAAAATTGAAAAATACTTTTGCCTTTTGTCCTAGTTTCAAAAACTCGGGAAATTTCACTGATCCTCTATCTTTTGAAAAAGTTTCTTCTTGCTCATCTCAAAACATAGAAGAGAATTTTAGTGAACAGTTGGTGTATAACAAATAAATTTCATACCCTGCTAGCATATTGTATTTATATAAAAATCAGATCCTTTCCTCCTAAAAACAAAGCTCTTCTGTATTACCTGAATTGAAGGAGAAGTAGTTACTAGTGCTTGTCTTCTGATCATTCAGGACAGGTCATTAGTAGGTGAAAAGAGCACATTTGCTTAAACGAAAAGTTACCTTAGCAAGTGAGTCCTGTTACCTTTCCAGCAATGACAAAACCATCCCACCCCACCTGTATCATTACTTCACTGAGATTTGGTGACGTAAATTTACTGCCATTCTTAAAAACATCATCATTTTCCCTGGAGCTGAATTAGAGTGACTATAGCAAAAGAATTGCAAAGGCATGCAACAAGAATATGAAGTCACTCAGTTTAGGACTTGTAAAATAGTCCTATGATCTTGGATTTGCAGTCAGATGCCTGGAAACATAAGTAATCATAATCCACAGAGGAAAAACATAGGAGAAAGCAGTCTTTTGTGGATATCACAAAGAAAGATCTTGTAAGAAACACTTTCTTTCATGAGTTTCCCACTCTCAGGATCTGAAAGCTAAGTCAGGAATGAATGGTTTGGATTTGCTTATGTATGTCAGCAGCTACTCATTTAACAATCACTTTTGCAAGCAATGAGAGAGTAGTGAAAATGTATTCTCAGAACTACAAATTAGCTTAAATCAGAATTTTGGTTTATTGGAAGCCTTTGTTGTTCATGTACAGAAATATTTGACTCATCAGATTACTGTTTTCGACACAGGGAATATGCACTTCTTTATAAACACATGTAATGTCAACTAAAAGTACACTGTTTGTATGATGAATAGGCTGTGTCTCTGCATGCAAAAAATCCATGGTTTTTTCAGACAAAATCTGAATTGGCATCGCCCCTGATTTTTATTCAACAATAAGGCAGCCTGCTTTCTGTAGCACAGCAACTGAGAGTGATGTTGAGTCAAATTCTTTTATCAGATACAGTGGCATAAATTCAGGATTATTTCAGTTACAAATCAAAGTCACTGAGACCAGTATTCAGTTTATCTTGCTTTTGTTTTTGAGAACTTCATGTACCTCATAAGCCCTTGAAAGCCTGCTTGAATTGTTCTCCTGAGAAAATGTAATTGCAGAAATATAAAGATACGAGCCTGTGAAGGCAAGTTAGCTGTGCCCTTGTAGGGGACTGCACAAACAAAATAACACAAATTCTTCCTGAGAATTGTTTCCCATTGGAATTCACAGTCTGAGACTATGGAACATAGTCTGTGATGACTTTGAACTGTGACTTATTTCTGGTTTGGTGGAAAACACCAAATTTACTGTTTAAATTTGTCTGTTACTTTTTATATTATAGTGAAGTCTCTTAATTAACAGCTGCATTATTGCATTTACCACTACTTATTTTCACACTGTCCAGTGTGAAAAAAATAGATCTGTGATCTTTTCTTACTTCTTCTAAAGCATGGGTTTTTAGATAAACAATTAAAGGAAAGAAGATGCATACATTTAAAAACAAACAAACAAACAAAAGCCATGAAAATGCTCATTAGTAATCTTTTAAAATGAGATAACAGGTTTTCCTGTGTAGGAAGTACCATAAAAGAATCCAGAAAAATTATCTGCTGAGAGTGCAATCACATGATTCCCACGGGGAAGGAAAAAGCCTGGTTGTTTAAGGTCACAGTTCAAGGGACAGAGCAGTTGATGTCTGTATCCCGTCAGAGCTGAGAGCTTGAATTGAGCTTGTAAGACATTCTAAAATTATACCACAATGACAAGGTGTGACTCCATAGTTGGGCCATAAGACTAAGAAAAGAACCCCAACATTTTGTATGTCAGATTGTTCCTGGAGAAAACAAACGATAACAATATATTAATGAATTTTGTAATCCAGGTTTTCAAATTTTGTCTGAACTATGTTATCGTAAGGAGTAACACTTGTGCAACTGCCTGTGACAGCACTCTCAAAGTGGAGACATGCACCTCCACTTTTCCAGATGGAGCATGTTAAGAAAATACTTTCAAGTGGCAGCTGTATGAAAATTTGAAGAAATTCTCCTTTTAAATAGCAGCAGTCTGTAAAAGAAATGTACTGGGAAAAAATAGGGGGGTTATTTCACACGGTTTCCTTCACTTGGATTTTAGTTGGCACTGAAGCTTCATTTAACAATATGAAGTCATAATTGAGGACAATGTGATGTTATCATCAGTTGCTTAATGGTGTAGAACTTCCACTTGAATAATAAAGTAAAATTATGACAGTATGCTCTATATGAAATTTGGTAAAGGAGAATTGATATTTCCACTGAAAATATACCAGCTGATCATGTTCAGCCAGATCTGTAGCTGATGGGCCAAAGCATATTTCTATTGAGATCACTGGCACACATTTTCCTGGATCATGGACCCATGATCACTCTTTTTGGAACTCCGCAAAGAAAAGGAGAAGGCCTGGGGAGACCTCTCTTCGCTGCATAACCTCTTTTCTAGTCTCACAGCACAGATTATATCAAAGTGTTCCTATCTCTGAAAGCTGAAGTTCAATTCATACTTATTCTCTTAACCTGATAACAATTCCTCCTAATCCAGCAGCAAAACTGATGCGTTTGGTTCCAGTTCCTTTCTTGGCCCTGTAAAAATTTATCAAGGACTCTAAGAGCAAACAAGGAAACTCAGAGTAATCAGTGAAGTGAGATGGTCCATGCAGGAATAATTTGAGCCCAGCCAACATCTCTCAGCCACCAAGTGCTTGTCTCCACAGACTCAAGGCTGTTGAGAGCAGCGTCCTTTGACATGTTCCCTCATCCTACTTCCATTTCCATTGAGTGGACATAAGGGATTAAGGAAGAGATTAAAGGAAAAAACACAACTGCAATGTTAACACCTGGAATGAAGGATGATGAAGGGTCAGCTTGTGATTTTAGCCAAAAGAATACAGTGGAAAAGGTGGAGATCTTGCCTACATAACCAATGGGTCTGTTCTCATAGCAAATACATTGGTTTGCTGTTTTCACTTTTGATTTTTGCTTAATTGCTAAAACATTTTCTTTCAGAACCTCCTGCCAGCTGGACATGTCTTCCACTCCCTCTTCTATACTATATAAGTCCAGTGGTTAAAGCCGCATCCAGGATGTAGAATAACAGGTTCACATCTCCTCTCTTCATCTTGGAGGTGGGTTTGATTTCTTACTTGTCAGGCAAGCATCTTAAATTTTAAACGTGAAGTACGAAGTGGACGGCCTACCCCAGTCTCTCCAGGTGAGGTGACAGCAAAATAACAGGCTGAAGCAGCAAGGGAGAAATTCAGAAGAGGTATGAGAGAGGAAAATGGAAATGCCAGCCTGAAAAACTCAGATTCCCCAACTCTGTTGGAAGGCTCCATTGTCACCAATGGGCATAAGGGGGAAAAGATATTAACACAGGGAAAAAATAATGTGTAAATCTCAGACCAACCACCTTCTTTCCTTCTTTTCAGCATCTGATTCTGGTATTTAAGCTCAGTGGTACCTCTGTCTTTGCCTCTGACCTTTGAGACTCGAATCACAACTGCTTAAGTGCAGGAAAGAGAAAATCATTAAGGCAAAATATTTTTGACAGTGAACTGAGGAACACAGCACCACCAATGAGGAAGGATTTATCTAAAAATAAAATAATCAAGGATCCTAGAATAACTTCCAGACTGTTTCATTTCATAAATGAGGACTATCGGCACAATGTCTGTGTCTCGAGGCATATTGTCTAATACACACAACTAAACAAATGTTGATAACCTCTAGCCTAACAGAACATGAATAGGAAAGCCTATGCTGCAACACTAATTTGATATATTGTTCTACTTTAATTTGTTTTCTGCAGGTGCTATTGGCAGCTTTGCCTGTTCCGAGAGGAAAATTTCCAAAAGTCACTCTTTCCCTGCCAGCACAATGTTTACATTCATGCTACAACTTGTTGGCATACAATACTGAGTACTATGAATAATTATGCACTGGTGTGTTCTTTCTTAATGAATGGGACACATTCACAGAGGATTAATATTGGCTTTTAATCCTTCTCCCGAAGTTATTTATAATTTTATTTTTGCAAAATATAGGAAATTCAGTACTTACAGGAAGATTCTACTTACTTAATATTAGCCATCTTAAAATTAGAAATTTAGTATAAACCATTTATACAGCTTCCCTTTATAATCAGTGATCTATCCACCCAAAAATTCATGTAAAGTGAATTTTCTTCTAATGGTTCCTGGACTTCTACACTGTTGGTAAGGGAAACAGCTAGTTCTGAGTACCTGTTCTAAACTGCTAGAGTGAGGTGAGATAGATCCCAGCTAGCCAACAGCTGCGTAATATATACAAGAGAACTGTAACACACAAATTATATTCATTACCTCAGGATAAGACTGATTTTCTCTCTTGAGGAACAGTCTTTGTCCATTAAATTCCCACTGAGTATGACTAGAAATTAAATAAGAAATTTATTTGAATGTATGGAGCAGATCCTCCCAAATTCAGCTGTTTTTTCAGCAGACTGAAGAAGTATTGGCCAGCAGAACCACTTCTGAAGTACAGCCACCAAAGCATTAGTATTTTATAGGCTGAAGTAGCCTCGGCATTGTTTTGGCACTTAGCAACAAAGCTAGTATTTCCTTCATTCAGTTTGCAAAATACCAACACATTATCTTAGAAAACACATTGCTAGTTTGGATTCTTTAGCTCCATAAATAACATGAGAGCACTGGGCAACACTGATTGTCTATTTCCGTAGTGACACTTCCCCACAAGAAGTGATACTACATGGGAAACCTGAGTATCTGTCTAATAACTCACGTCTACACGCACACAGGCAAAGAAAGTAGACAGTGGTGTCCACCCTGTGCACTCCCCATTCAACAATCTGAATGGTAATAAAGTTAAAAAGGGCATTTGGATATGAAAATAAAAATATATAGAACTAATTGTTGTTTTTCGTGTTCAGAGATAATTGTGCTAAGCCACAGTGTATTTTCCTGATAGCTCAGAGCTCGCACCACTGTAGTGCACTGTTCCTTTACAGCCTGACAGAAGTTGGTGACATAAACACATCCTTTTCCCAAAAGCTTGGGTTGTGTGTGATTTAACCTTTAACTCCTACTTGTTTTTATAGGTGAGATGTCAAATATTTCTTGCAAGCTTTTGGCAAGGTTTTGGATATGTTTTGATCACTCTTCCCCTAAGTAATGTAGGCTGCAGTTAGAGAAGCATCACAGGGAGGTCTCCCTTCCCCCATCCCTCTGGCCACTTCCTCCAAGCTCAAACAGGAAAGTGGGGACAATGCAGAGGGACCAGCCATGGGCTCACAGTAAATCTGCAATTACTTGAAATGTCACTTCCTGTTTTTGAAGCCTACAGAAGAATAAATACCCTTCTGGGCCATACTGTGAAGCCAAGGGGCCTCAGCATGTGTAGTTCCAGTGCTGCCTGGGACAGCAGGAATACAGAACGACACTGGTCAGCCAAACACCCTGACACTTCCAGGAGTGACAATCAGTCTTCCCCTAGGGGCATATAAATGCTATTTGAAAGGTATAAATGGGATTTTATCCCAACTACTGGTGCTACTTTTGCCTTAGAAAAATGGGCTTTGGCAGGAAAGTAGTTTATACACATATTAGAGACCAATTTTCACTGCCAAGCTGTACGGAGTTTAACTTGTCAGAAGTCTTGGGCCACAGCACTGTCACTTTGTCCCTTACAAACATGTGCATAAGTGTTTTCAATACATCCAGCTGAAAACACACACACACATAGTTTTCCCCTTAAGTTTGGGGTGAATTTTTTCCAGCTTCAGTCCAGTTTATCATAATGTCAGTCCAAAGTGAGCTTGAGTATAGGCTACAAAATAGGCAAAGATGGGTTAAGTCAACACTAGTTTAGTAGAAAGCTGCTTATAGAACTGTGATGTTAGTGTAAAGGATATTTCAACTCTGTAAGTAGTGTCAGAGCATTGGAATAAGAGTTTACAGTAGATTTTGGCATCACATGAATGCTTTTGCAACCCCTTGTGTCTGTAGACAAAGTTCTGTGTTTTGAAGAACGCAGAAGAAAGCTCTGTGAAATACTTCTTCACACCATTAAGAAATATAGAAAGATGCAGTTCCACACCAGCTGATCATGCATTCCCAGATTCGAATATACTTAATTCACAAAGTGGTACACACGCATTTTTAATTTCAACCCATCATCTGAGACCATCAGATCAGGAATGAAGCATAAGGCACTGCCGCTGGTTTTGAGAGGCTGACAGTGGAAAACATGTTGCCAAAGTGACCAGATATTCAGTAAAGTCAGGAACTGTTCCATAGAGTAAGCATGTGTCACTCACTGCCTAAACTGTTTTCAGAGAAACCCTGCTTCAAGAGAATTGCTTGAAGTTCTTTGAAAGTATTTAAAAAATACTTTCTGGATGTTGTTCCTGGAGAACCATAACGAACCCAGAGATTCACCAGAACTTTTAGTTTGTTGCTATTTTCCTTATTTATATTTACCACTTGTTCTTGCTGCTTTTGTCAAAACAGTCATTAAAGAAAGAAAAAAATACAGGGAAGGTATGAAAAATATGAACGATTTTTTTTTGTTAGAATGCAATTACTGTTCTGATATCAAAACAACATATACAGGACAACCAGGTGACCAGGCCCAGCCAGCATGGGTTTATGAAAGGCATGGCCTGTTTGACTAACCTGATCTCCTTCTATGACAAGGTGACCTGCTCAGTGGGTGATGCAAAGGCTGTGGATGTTGTTTACCCGGGCTTTAGTAAAGCCTTTGACACCGTTTCCCACAGCATTCTCCTGGAGAAACTGGCTGCTCATTGCTTGAACAGGCATACTGTCTCTGGGCAAAAAAATGTCCAGATGGCCAAGCACAGAGTGTAGTGGTGAATTGAGTTCAATCCAGCTGGCAGCCGGTCACAAGCGGTGTTCCCCAGGGCTCAGTACTGGGGCCAGTTCTGTTTAACATCTTTATCAATGATCTGGACGAGGGGATCGAGTGCTCCCTCAGTAAGTTTACAGATGACACTAAACTGGCTGGGAGTGTTGATCTGCTTGAGGGTAGGGAGGCTCTGCAGAGGGACCTGGGCAGGCGGAATCGATGGGCTGAGGCCAATGCTATGAGGTTCAACAAGGCCAAGTGCCGGGTCCTGCCCTTGGGTCACAACAGCCCCAGGCAGCGCTACAGGCTTGGGGAGGAGCAGCTGGAAAGCTGTCCGGCAGAAAAGGACCTGGGGGTGCTGGTTGACATGAGCCAGTTGAACATGAGCCAGCAGTGTGCCCAGGTGGCCAAGAAGGCCAACAGCATCCTGGCCTGTATCAAAAGTGGTGTGGCCAGCAGGAGCAGGGAGGTGATCGTGCCCCTGTACTCGGCACTGGTGAGGCCGCACCTCGAATGCTGTGTGCAGTTTTGGGTCCGTCACTACAAGAAGGACATTGAGATGCTGGAGCGTGTCCAGAGAAGGGCAACGAAGCTGGTGAAGGCTCTGGAGCACAAGTGTTACAAGGAGTGGCTGAGTGACCTGGGGTTGTTTAGCCTGGAAAAGAGGAGGCTGAGGGGAGACCTTATCACTCTCTACAACTGCCTGAAAGGAGGCTGTAGTGAGGTGGGGGTCAGTCTCTTCTCCCAAGTAACAAGTGATAAGATGAGAGGAAATGGCCTCAAGTTGCACTAGTGGAGGTTTAGATTGGAAATCAGAAAAAATTTCTTCACTGAAAGGGTTATCAAGCACCAGAACAGGCTGCCCAGGGAAGAGGTGGATGTCTTTTAGGGACGCAGTTTAGTGATGCACTTGGCAGTGTTATGTTGGATTTGATGATCTTAAGGGTCTTTTCCAACCTGAATGATTCTATGATTCTATAAAACATGCCACAAAAAGTTTGGTTCCTGTTCCAAGGGAACCTGAACAGGAACCTAAGAGATTTCTTCCCATGGGTCAGACACTGGACCATGTCCTGGCTCCTCCCAGCGCACCTGACACCCAGTGAGGCACTTGCTAGGGCCTCAGAGCTGCCAAATTCCCAAGAAAGTTCCCTGCCTCTCTGGGACCAGCCTGGGCAGACTTCGTGGTGAGGAAGGCCAAGCTGGGAGCTGAGGGGATGGTGAGGCAGGCTGGACCATGGCCTCGCAACAGCAGCCCCATCCCAGAGCAACTAAACAAGGTGAGCAGGCAAGGTATCTCTGTATTTAGAAAACTGAGACCTTCAAACACAAACATCCTTCCATAACAATTTTCCCCAGCTAGCCTGTTTTGCAGATCTCAAGGAAAGCTATTGAGGTTTCAAGTGTCTTCACCACTGAGACAGCCAGGTGGGACACAGGGCCCTTTCTCCTTCACTGACAGTTTCAGCATTTTGGAGTTTCATCCCATGGTTAAACGAAACTGAATTTCAAAATACTAAATCCTCCATACCATAAACATCATTACAGAAAACATTAAATTATATAACCATTGTGGAAACACAGCTGAGACTGCTTGGAAATGGAGTCACACACCATGTTATGCATTCACATTTCAATGTCATATTTTCTACCCTGTAATATGTTTTATTCCACCTTTTTAGATAAAGAGTTCTACCAGTACTCCTCTGATACTGTTAGGACTAAGGCTTCTTCCTGTGGGATAGATTTGCATGTCTCAAATATATCCATGATGAGTATTTAGGGTGAATAAAGCCCTATTTATATCCCTGCTCAGCTTGTGACCACAGCCATAATAATTAGAGCAAAGGTGACTCCATCAGAAAATTATCAATACTGTGAGCTTTTGCAATTCAAAGCTGTCATTTAGGAGAAAAAATGGAAGCCTTGGAGACAACCTGATGGCTTTTTTTTTTTTTTTTGGTCCAAAAATTTCATGGTTTTTCATGAACCATTATTCCTGCCAAAAATATTAGAGGGGTTTTTTTGGAACTGTGCACTGCTTCTTGCCAGCTCACCTGCTGGCTCTGGAGGCTCCGTGCTTTGAAACAAATTTACCACGGAGGCCACACTAAAGTCAGGGTGCCAAGGTTTCCCAAGAGGCAGGGAACTTTCTTGGGAAAACCTTTACGGGTCTGGAGCCACAGTTCTACTGAGGGCTCTCAGGGTCCACACTTAGATGCAGAGCTCCTATTAAATAGTTTGAAATAAGGATCTCAGGGTTTTGAGACTTTCCACACCTTAGCTGGTAACCTAGAAAACTATAAGATTCCCAAATTAAATTTGAACCCTCATCATGTTAGAAACATCTGCTCCCTATTGCAGAATGCTTCAGCTCTGGCTTACTCAGCTAGGACTCCAAAACAGTGGGAGATCTGAGTGACACCAAATGTTCCTAGTTTCAATAGGAAAGAATTTTTTTTTTTTAAAATTAGCCAAAACCTATAGAAACAGATGCATTGGTATTTAGATACCCAATATGGATTTGCTGAGACCCAGTGTGTTCCACCATTTTAAGCTGGAATCACCCTTGTTGTCCCAGAAAAATAACAGGTTCATAGAGCGATTGAAAATCAGAGAAACAACTACAATTAATGACTGCAAAACTCACAGGAAATACCCTTTGGCTAAGCACAAATTATTTGCTTCAAGCACATGGTTTTTTAGGACATATTGATTGGCTAAAAATGTCTACACTAGGTAGAAAAGCAAGGCAGTATATTTTCCCTCTAATTCTCACTACTTTTAACACAGGTGTATGAATATCTGTGTCTTTATGGAAATCACCCTTACCTAACAGAGAGGGGAGAATCCCATTCACTGGGTCTGTAAGCTTCTATTGCCACCAATGTGGAGCACAGGAATAACAGTTACGAACTAGAGTGCTCTATAGATGTGTACAAATACGGGCGGCTGGATCCTGCCTTGATGTTACTTCAACGCTTGCACAGTTACAATAACAACACTTCTTTGTTTTTCTAGGTGCATTTCTTTGTTGATGTTTTGATTGTAAAAAATACATTAGGGAATAAAGGGGCCATATAAGGCTAGCTTTGAAGTTGGCAGTGTCCTACACTGTAACAAATATGTCTGTCAGCATGTCACAGCAACACATAGCATAAGCAGGTATCAGAAACATTTATATGGGTTTTAACAAAGCTCTATCTGTTCTGTGATACGTCTTTTTTTTTCTTTCCTGTAGATAACAGCACTTTTTTTTTCTTGAAAATCCGTATTACGTTTTGACCAGTTACGAAACTCCTTGATTTGAAAAAAAAAACAATGTGAAATGGTCATCCTTTGCTGTTACATTTCCTTGCTGTTTTTTTAGCTGACTATCACAGCTTGATTCAGTCTCCATGTAAGCAGATGTAAAACTGGTACTCTGTACTGCACAGCAACCACAAGGTTATGTGATTGATGTAAGAGCACTCAGTGCACTTGTAAGGACTAAAGACAAGAGGACTAAAGACAGGACCTGAATTCTTCCTATCCCTTCCCCTAAGAACAAATCCAATATCTGACCTATATAGTGAACATACGGGGAGCTTTTGAAGAATCTGAAAATAAGAGTTAAGGTATACCTGTCTGATACAAATTATAATCCTCTGAACAAGTGTCTTTGAAATACTTTATTTCTTATTTTATTGTTCATGTCTGGCTCTTTCAGACTCACTAAGCTACCTCACAGGCATTTGTAGCTGGGAGGAAATGCAGAGCTTTATATTTAGCCAGCCATTCATTTCTGGGGATTTGGTCAAACTGGAGTTCATACTTTCAGACATTTTCTTAAGACTATAATATGATCACCCTTCAAAATCAGAGGATTTAGGAGACTTGGTGATTCAAGAGGCTTACTGCTAGTTTATAGGAATACAGTTAGCATGCGCAAGGAATGTTAATTTTACTGCAGTACTCCCATGCTAAGAATCTGTAAGAGCAAATTCATTGTAATAATCACTATATTTTTCATATCAGTTCTAACTAACAGATTTAAAATTATTCCTTTGTAATACACCAGTTAAAGTGCTGTCTAAATCATCACTGAGTTTCAGTATTGTCTCATAACAATTCTGTGGTTTAGTAATGTTCAGTTAAGCTTTAGTTTAGACAAATACCTATATTCAGGAAGCCATTGACATGCTTAACTTTCTTTATAAGTACTCATCTAGACAAAGGTCACAACTCCTTCTATGAGTTGATTCATACAAAAAAAGCCATCATTAAATTTGGCATTTAATTGTCAACTTTTATTGATTCAGCCTGGAAGGTCTATACAATTAATCAGATGGAAATAAACTCCTTTGCTTCTCACTTCTCTGACTGCATTATACTTCCGTATTATTATTAACACCATTCAAGACCATAGTTTGTCAGGCAATAGCTCCCAGTTAGCAGGTATCCCTGCCTTGATATTGAGTAGATTTAGCTTCTTTATGGAGGCACAAAGTTTAGCAATATTTTTTTGTACTGTTTTGTACTGTTTTCAAATGGATAGGGGGGATCTTCTCAGGTTCCATCATATTCTGGAGAATATCCAAGGCCAGTCATGAACATAAACTAGCAGATTATATGAATTCCATAAATTATTAAGTGTCATCATTAGCCAACCTTTCTCCTCATTTCCATTTCCTTTTCACAGGAATAATGACTGCGTTATGAAAAACTTTCAAAAGCAGAGGAATGTGAAAAATAGGCAGCCTAAATCTGTTTAATAAACTAGTCACAGATTAAAGTCCAGCTACACTGTAGTTTATGGGACAGACTGAGTAGTATCTAATAGCACTTTTATAAACAAGAATCAAGCGTAGGAAATAACACAACTTCTGGAAACTGCAATTTGCTTGTCATTAGTTCACATTAGCGTTAAATATGAAGTACCTCAAAACTGTAAAATTTTATTTGAAATGATACCTGCTGCAGTACGGCCAAACTTCTGCTGGTCAAAGTTGGCCTTTAGGGAGTATGGTTTGTCTATTTTGCATTACCTATAACACAAAGAAAATCAAACGCAAACTCCAACCAAAACTCTCTATATGAAGCAGATGACTTTTCTACTTTATTTGGGCTGCTAGCTAGGTGATCCCATGTCCTTAATTCACTTGACAACTTACTTCTGTAGACAAAGCAGGTGGTAAAACAGGAATTATCTTCCACAACAAAAGTTTGAAAAGTTCCTGGCAGGACAGAGTAGGAGGAAGACCCCATGTGATGTAACTCAACATGGCTCAGTTGAAATCGCCAGCTGAGAACCTTTATAGATTGGTGAAGATTTAAAACAAATGTCTCAGAACACACACAGCCTTTATGCAGACTCTAGTAACATAAACTTTCTTTTCAATTTAAACCCTAATATGGGTTTGTATTGAACTGCTTAGCTCATATTAATGGAGTTGTATGGGTTTTTACAGGCATGACAAATAGCTGCTGCTCTTTCATGTTCACTTGAAAGCACTGAAGCTTCACTCAGTCTAATTATGAAGTTGCTGTTGTTAGTTTATGCCTATATCTTTCAACAGAGGCATGTTAACAGGCTTTGCCATTGTACTAGTTCAGTCATGTCTCATTGGATTCCCTTTCAGCAAACACGTAGGGTACACAGGCTTGCAGTACACTGCTACCAGCATATCTGAAAATGCATGTGAAATGAATGGGATTTCCTGGGCTTGCCATTTCTTTGAAGGGATGGTCAGATGAGCATGGAGAGGTAGCCTACTGTAAAAGGGAAAAAGGTTTAAAAATACATATTCAATTTATTGTAGATTTTATTTCCTCAGTCCTGGCATTGGTAATATTCTTCAGGAAACTAAATGATGTCATTTCCTTTCTACAGACAAGTTACATAAATGTTGGAACATAGCCACTTCAAACAACCTTCAAACAGATGGCCATGTGTATAAATGCCAGAAAGTGAGAGCAGCCACTTGCAGTAAAAAATTTTACCCCCCACACAGTATAATATTTATTTTATAACTTCTCTCATGGACTTAGATGGCTCATTCTTCTAATTCTTCCAGGCACAAATCCCTTAGGAAGTGGCTGTAGAATACCAAAGTAAAATAAATTAAAATTACATAAATAAAATAATTTGAGGAAATAAAGCTTAATGTCTCAGTAGATACCAGCCACGACAGAGAGCAGAACACAGACAGATCTCAATATCAAATGTTTCATTTGTTTAGGTACTCCAGGACTGAACTTTGAGTGGTAAACCAGTGAGACCTAAGAAAACCCAATTCAACTGAAAGGCTTCATAAAACTTGGTAAGAAACTTTAACTGGAGGTATGACAGCTGAATCCATTGACTATGAACCCAAATTTACTGTAGCAAAATAAAACCTGTCCTTAAGGCAATGAGCTAAGGCTAGACGCTGTATTCTGCCACACAGTGAGGAGGAGCAAACGGAGCAACTTGGTTCATAGAAACAGCCATGAGGATAGAAGCCAGCATTGCATGATTAACCTTCCCGGAAAAGCTCACACATAGGACAATAAGCAGCTGGGAACTACAGTGGTACACATCAGAAAAGAGAAGGAAGAAATCACAAAGGAAGGGACCATACTACAGGATGCATTGCCACCCATCCCAGTAGACCTACAGCCAGTCAGCTGCTGGAGGTAATACTGCTCCTGCTTTTCTCTCACATGTCCCTCCTCACATTTTGGTATGGTGAGATGAGGGCAGGAGCTGCAGCACTATGCTTACAGTGTGAGGAAGAGACGCAAGGACACCGTGAAGGGATAGGGCTAACATGAAAGGATCAGGAAGTCCACCTCTGGGTGTTACAAAATCCCATGACGCTTTCCAGCACCAAAATCTTCTGGCTTGATAAAGCCATGCTCTGAAAATAGTGGGTGGGGACTTTTTTAAAGTAGTTCGACATTGTTCTAACTCTCTTAAAATCTGACACAATGGGAGAAGTCCCTGGCTTCAAAAGGAGTGGCAGAAGGCCAAAGCACAGCACTTCTGAAGTTTCTATCCAGGCAGTTTTCTTTCTTGTCTGCATTGTAGGCAAAAATACTGCCCTGGATCCAGAACTATGGCTCCAGTGTCATGCCTCTGCCATGTGAAAATTCAGGTCTTGAACATGGCAGATTGGTTACCCTCAGGTGGGAAAACTCAGTGACAAAGAGGTCTGGGAATATATCTGCAGTTTAACTTGATTTATACATTCACTGCAGCCCTGTAATGGAGGCAATCACAAATCATTAGAGGCAATTTCCTTTTTTTGAAAGTTTCCACACATACAAGAGTGTCCAGTTCCGAGGAAGCCTTTCTATCCCAGGAGTCTCTTCCAAATACAGGGAATAAAGTAGAAAGGAAAGTTTCTCCTGGATGCTGCAGTTTAGTTCAAGGACCTTTGCATAGTAAAATAATACAGCATTTCTTCAGAGTAGATAGGGGCACAGCTATTAGAATTCCTGGTAGTCATGATAACAAATAAAGTCTCATAATACTGCCAAGTATCATATTAAGCTTGTTGTACAAGGGTCAGTGAGGTTTCTAGGGGGCTGTGATTGAAGTCAGAGATGTTTCACTCTCCCTCCTTGCTCTCTGCGCCCCAGTCATTACAACATCTCAGGGTCGAGACCTATTTTCTGAGATGCTTTACTCAATTGTAGAGGTTGGAAAAAAGAAGCACTGATAATGCCAGGATCCTTCCCCACAGACCCTTGAGGGCACAAGATGGGCAGCAGCTAGGCCTGGCTGCTAGGGAGTGAAAGGGATGCTGCCTATTTGAGCATAGCAAGGGACAGAGCAGCCCATCTCCAGCCCTTTCCCTCTCCATGCTCCCCAGGAAAAAAGGCCATCCACACAGCAGCAGCCTGCCCTGGAGGAAGCAATGTGAGAGACTGAAAACAGTGGCACAGCAGGAACAAGCAGTGTAAGTCAGAACTGGATTGAGCCAAGACACGAAGTGCAAGACGAGGTGCAAGACTAGTATCACAGATATCTCAACAAGACCAATGACAAATAACTTCAACATCACTTGATAGCACAGTACTTCTATACAGTGGGGTTATTGTCCATCACTCCTGCAATGCTTACGAACTTCCTTGCCTGCTAAGAGCAGTAATTGTGAGATTCTGTATAACAGCACCACAACTGTCAAAGCCTGCTATGTAGTTCAGTTCTTGGTTCAAACACTAAAGACCACACTACACTATAGCAGCAAACGGCACCAACTTCACTTTAGAAGGTAACAATCCACTTTTAATACTTTAGTATCATGTTTTGTCTTCTTGTGCTACAGACACACAGAAAGACAACTAACCTTGAGTATAGATACACCAACAAAATGAAGATTTCAGTCTTTTTGCAGGACAGAAATGTTGGTCAGGAGTCCATAAAAACTACATTGGCCTGTAACACCCAATTGTATAAAAAAGGCTAGACAAGAACAGAGTGTCCTTTTAATTCTCTGAAGTAGTGATCAAAGGTAGCAGTGTGGTGTAAAAACCCTGCCCAGACCAGCTTCACGCTCAGAGGAGTGACAGAGTAGATGAGAGGAAGGGAGAGACTCTAGGAGTTACACAGATTCCTCCACCCTCCCCTAGTTCTGTCCCCAAAGAATGACTCTGTGTAATAGTCTGCTCTAGGGCTACCCCTGGAGCAGCAAAACACAGTGCTATCCCTTGCCATGGCTGCCAAAGCCAAATTTATTCTGAGTCCTTTGCACAGTTTGCCTTATCTTTCAACACTGCAAGGGGAAAGTCTGCTCACTCTGGGGTCATTCTGTGTTTGTTGTGCAACAGGGATGAGCAGTCACTTGGAAGAAGGTACAAGCAGGTGCTGGAAAATGGCAACTCCTTTCTATCATCTGCAGCACTGCCTTTTTTCATCTCCAAGGAGACTGGTTGATCCTCACTGCCAATGCACCAGAGACACAGAAATCCACTGCAGTGAAACCATGAGTCAGAACTCCTCGATACAACTTGAACAGTTAAGGAGCCAAGAATCAATACACT
This sequence comes from Leptosomus discolor, assembly GCF_034619465.1. NCBI lineage: Eukaryota > Metazoa > Chordata > Aves > Leptosomiformes > Leptosomidae > Leptosomus > Leptosomus discolor. The sequence goes on from NC_141419.1 coordinate 78,719,754, forward strand.
CCGCTGAGGAAACAGAACCAAATGTACCAGTCATTGCTGCAACCAAACCACTACTTTTTTACTAGTATTACAAGTTCTTTACTTAAGGTCTTGTGACTGTTTGGAATGTCAAACGTCTCCATTCAGGACGTCTTTCTTGCCTGTATTTTGTATGTATTTGATTGCAAAAGAACAGTTTAGAGATCCTATTACCTTAAGGTAGAATTGTGTCCTCAAATGTTTTATGCTTCTCTTAGGCTCTGCTGCCTGAACTCCACCAAATAGTCTAATAAGTTCCATATGCCCATTTTTTTGAAGAACACATGTTCAAAGCAGCAAATGTTTTGATGGATTGGCTCACGGAGAGCCTGAATGCTGTTATACACATCGTTTAGCATTCCACAAGGCCCCCACTGTTAAATTCTGGGAATGTGGCCAGAGTGACCTACCTAATACTGCACTAACTAGCTTTTTTTTTTTTAAAAAAAAAAAAAAAAAAAAAAAGAAGAATTTCTTAACCATTGTGCTGCACTAAAGCATATTTGGAATTTGAACGTGTATTTGCTACCCTGGTAATTCATGTTTGAGATGTGCGGGAATTAAGCTGACCCACAACCAGACTCAGAGAAAGAATGTTTTGCATAAAACTAAAAATATATTTTAAAAGTAACTCACACACTTCATCTAAAGCAGAAACTGGGGCCCCCATCTTGCAAGAAGTTAAACACCACCTGAGAAGTTGAGACTCCCACACACATTGAGTCCAGGCAAACACGAGCGTGTCCAACACTGTCTAAAGAACAAACCAATTCATTATAGAGCTTGACACTTCATTCAGAGCGTATTGGACATATTTAAGAGAATGTGGCAGACACATATGCCTGTAATTTAACTATGTATTATGAGTGCATCTAAGATTGGAAAAAAACTGCTCACATATTTATTTTGGTTAAGGAAATGTTCTAATATTTTTTTAAAGGCTTCAACCCCAGTTTTGATTTTTCCATCTCCTTTCTCTAGTGGCAATTTGTTATTTCTCTTTTCATATACTACTCTTAGGTCAAAACATTCTGGAAAGCAGGTGCAGTTCTGCTAATTTCTTTATATGTTGAAGACAAGAGACTTGAGCAAACTGAGAAATAAATGATCAGTTTAGCAGTGCAGCCTCCAATCCCCCATGCTGAAACCAAATGGTGATTATTTTTTCTCCTGACAGAAAGAAATAAAGACATTAATTACAATGCATTTATTTATTTGGAAGGGGAAATTTCCTGACCTAGCATACTCATTCTGAATATATATAACCCACATAAAATTCAATATGTAACATTAGGCCAAAGAGAGAAGAGAGAAAAGAAGTGAGGACGATATGTGGGTGCTATAATATTCTGTGTCTCTGCACATATGATGAAAGGCAAGGCAGTGTTAGCAACCCAGGAGGGTTCAGTAAGGTCTACGTTTAGGAGTGGCAGATGTTAGACATGTTCAGTAGCTGATGTGGAAATCACTTGTGTAGTTGCCATAAGCTATATATGGCACAGTTTCTTTGACTCAAGCCAATTAGGCTGCAAATATAAAAAGAATTACGTGTGTGCACACATTTCTGTGAGCGCATGTGTGTATGTAAAAGCAACTGTTTAATGTAGGAATACATGTACCTGCAGTAGTAAACTGGATTTCCAAATCTGTACCACTGTTGTACCGCTATATTAGTGTCACACCTCTAGGCTTACTGGAGACTGTTTTCATTGAAATAATGCTTGGTCCAACAATATGCATTTTAAGGAGGAAATAGTACCTTGTAGACTGAATGGGTTACACAAAATCTGCGGATATTTTATGGGTTGACTCTAATACCTGCTCCACTTCAAATGCAGGCCACAGATTTCCATTGTCACCAACGGCTATACTGACCTGTTACCTCAGAGGCTGAAATACTGCTGGCTGTGCCTGTCACCAAGATGCTGGAGAACTGAAAAAAATGAAACCTTTGCAAGATCTTAGCAGTCTATAATGGCAAATACAACATGTCTGGGACATGCTGTCAAGAATAAGACACCAGCTCTGGACAAAGATCAGTGGGGGATGTAAATATTTGTGCTAAAGTACAAAGGTATAATGTGATGTTGAAACAGCATATTTGAATACACACAACAGCAACAAACTGGAGGAGGCAGCTTAAGGAAAACCAGTAAATTCACTGTCCAATAACTTTTGTTTTTTAGATCTTTACATTCTGCATACTACCTTGCAGTGCCTTACACAATTTACTATGTGCCTACAAAGGACAAAGTCAAAGTTTAATCTGTTAAAAGACAAAGTCTTTGGCAGCAATGACAATTTAAGATACTCTTGTCCTTCCCACCCATTATTCATTCCCACCCTGTGCCACTCTCCTCAGTTGTGTTGGCACAGCTGTTTGTGCAGCAATGTCATAAGGCACCTTGAAACAGCTTATAAAAAGATCCAGTTTTTAGAAACAGATCCAGTTTTTAGAAACATTTGCAAAAACTGTCTTTTCTGAAGCTGATGATCTCCTCAGTCTGATTCATCAACAGCTGCACAAACTGTTGTGTTGGAACATCTGAAAGGATGATGCGTTAATTGGTATAATTAAAATAGTGGAATTGCCAAAGATTTCGACTTCTGAAATCACAGCCTGCTTTCTGTGTGTATTAGATGTTTGTTCTCCTAAGAAACTGATTAGCATTTCTCCTTTGAGAACTGTCTGGGAATTACCAAACCAACATATAGAGGTTCTATGTACAAACCACACCCTCAGGTTTTACTGTCCTATGGTGCTTTCTAAAGAGTCCTGAGAAGACCCAATTACAATTTCTGTTGCAGCAGAAATCTAAGGCTTAGAAAGAACACCTCATCTGTACCACTGATCCCCAAGGGCTGCAATGTAGAACCAGCTTTGCAAAATCAAGAAAAATAAATGCAGGGGGTATTCAGGAATTAAATTCATTGACAAAAGAATGGTACCTGATTGCTCTGACCTCATTAATCCCAATAAGTGACCATAACACTGATTCGAGGTTGATTCTACAGCTCCTGCTGACATGACCACTTCGAAACTACTTTGCTTAGAGAAGTTTAAGGAATAACTTTGAAATGACTCTTCTGTATTTTGTCAGAATACCTGTTTCCAGAAGAAAAATAAAACCTCAATACTGTATTTGAACAATCCACATTCCACTAGCAAGCATTACCACAGGAAACATTTCAGATATCCAAATGGTGTCCCACATTGTTTGGATTTATGATGTTTTAGTGACAAGCATAGAGGAGAGAAGCTTAATCTCATAGTTCAACTGCCTACTCATGCATCTACAGCAACAAGCATTTTTCAGCTCATCCTTTAACAAGGAGCTTTCTGTGGAGAGAAGATCAAAATAAAGTTATTCTCATGTAATTACAGAAAAAACTTAGAACATTACTTTCATGCAAGCAGACTGCATACACAAAGCTCTGGATGAGGTTTTAGCTGGCCTTTTACTTTAAAATACTTATTTATTTAAAGCCCTGTATGCCATTCTTTGAAGGAATGGGTTCGGGTTTTTTTATTGTATTTTGGCTGATAAGAAAGTCAGTAACCAGAGATCTCCCTAACCACTGGGAAATCATGAAGCATCACAGATTATGGCCTGTGACAGCTCGGGGATTCAGGGACTGCCTCGAGATGAAAAACCCCAGGATATTACGCTGTCCCAGCTCTTCATGGCCTTTGGAATTTTCCCTGTGCCTTCATTTAAAGCCACAGCCAAAACCAAAGTCTTTCCCAGGACCAAGACAAAACAGAAAAAAAAAGAGAGTTCCCCATCACTGCTCCAGTGTGAATGTCACATAACGTAGTTTATGGAGTAGTGTGTCAACACCCACCATAGGGTCCTACATACTGTGGCAAAACCTTCAACACGGAAGATATTTTCCTCAAGTCCAGTTCTGATTTTTTCAGCCTGGTCATCAAGTTAGCCCTCTCCAACAGTCCCTCCTAAGAGGTGGGCGAAAGGGTATGTATGCTGAATATATTATTTGGTACTTCCTGTCCATCAGTGGTCTGTTAGTAAATGGACAGCTGAGACCTTTAGTTTGTCTTTGCTGTAGGTTGCTACCAGGTTTGTGACTTCAAACAGCTCCATGGTTGTGTGGTTGACACTGACTTTTTTACGGTCCATGATCTCAGATTCACTCAACAGAGGTGAAAATGTGGGTCTGTGCTGCAAATTTAGTAAAAGTACTTGAAAGAGTGAAAGATGAAATATTCTTTTTTCAAAACTAAATACACATATGATGCAAAAACGTAATTAAGATACATTTGAGTATTAGCACAGGACATGTATAGAGCAATTCCCTGTGTAGAGGGAATCTACAAGGGAATACGCAAAATCTACAAGGCTTAATTTTGGTACAAAAATGCCCATTACTCCTTCAGCAAATGCTGCTGCCAGTCTAGGAAGCCCACATCACCTTTTCTGTCGCTACTTGTAGTTGTTTGGAATAAGCCATAAAAATTATTAATAGCAAATGGGCTACTAAGAAGCAGCACTTAAATCTCTACTATCTACTCTGTCTGGCACTAAATATTTCCTCTTAAAAGAACTGCAGACATTCATTTGAGCTTGTCTGTGTGTTTAAAATGTCCTTAACAAAAAAGCAGAGAACCCACAAGAAAAAAAAAAAGCAGGATCTGTGTCCTCTGTGACCTAGTTTATCAGGGCGTTCACTTGGTCAAAATTTAATGTAAATAATGATGGCTTCCTCTTGCTGACAGTCTGAGTGGTTTTGCTTGATCAGCATTAAGAGGGAAAAGGGTAAGAGAAAGATTAAATTATCAGGCCACAAAGGAAAATTCTATGTGTAATATTGCAGAGCAGCAAGGGATGATATTTGCTTATTTCTTGAGCCTATTTAGCACCACTGTGATCTTGGAAACCAAAGCACAGGGAGTTATATAAACCTTATTCAGCTACCAGTGCATTATACTGCCACATGAGGATTCAAAGTGGGAGCTAATTTTGAAGCACAGAGAACAAGCAGGAGGTGAGGACCAGACTAAAGAGCCTTGCTGAAGGGTCTCAGGACAGTGGAACCTTGTGTCTGAAGGGCCCTAGATAGCAGGACAAGTGGTAGACCCAGGAGGGATGGCTGGTGATTGGTTGTAGAACCTGGAGACCCAGAATTTCACAGGGCATCAGCAAGGAGAGCAATGTCTATTGGGCACCAGGCTGGAATTGCACCTGCAGAGGAGGCAGATTAGAAAGGTTCACCCACATGCAGTCGTGCAAACTCCATCCTGGAGGCTTTGATTTCCATAGAATGCAGTCACTACTCTCAAACCAGTTTAAAGTGTAGCATCATACTTCCTTGACTCACTTAAGAGTGACAGTCAATTACAGTACCCAAATTTGGGTGAGCCTAAACTACTCACAATTTGTCTTATAACACTGGTATAAGTTTTCAGTTTTGCTGCAGCAGCAAGACACACACCCAGGTGTCAAGGAAGAGGGGGCATGGAGGTATGTGGGGTGTTCAGATGAGAAAAAGGGTCTAAAGGTAACACTATTATTGCAGAGGCTTTCAAAACCTGAAGCCCCTTCCCTTGCCCATGACATTCTTCTGGCTGCAAGCTAGTGCTTTTAGATGAGAAGTTTACTAAGATAATAAGAGGAAACTAGGACATTGAGGAAAATACTTTCCCAGCCATCTGAAAAGTACTACACCTATTCATAAAGATCTGCTCAGACCTACCTAAGCAAATCTGAATATGTTGTGTTTCAGTTGTGAAATACATCTCTATCAGGACTTTGTAGACCAAGGCCAGAAGCGTGTCAAGACACCAGGGTCAAGATATAATTACCTTGTGACAGGGGCCCAGAAAAGCCTATGCACCAGAAACCCATACCCAGAGCCCAGGTGGCCTGAGAGCACTAACCACACAGGAATGTATGTAGCCAAGGAAAGCTCTGTGCACAGGAGTCTGGGGGAGAGAAGAAAGGAGCAGGCTGCTGTTTGCTTATGCAGCGGCTGTGGTGAGAGAGGACAGGACTGTGATGCAACTTTCAGAGCTCAAATTCCCTCACAGCTCCTTTTTGCAGTGCAGGGCCCTGCCAGGCCCCTCTGTCCTCTGGCTCCTTCCAGCCCCTGTACACTCTCCAGCTGCCAGACTCTTGCCAGTTGCCTGGCACTTACTTCTTCCATCCACCACCACCTTGGGCCTGCCAACTCTTCACTTTGGATGGTGGCAGCAGAAACAGGCAGAGGTCAGATATATTTTCTGATATTCATCACCTCCCTCCCTTACAGCATGGCTGTTTTCACAGAACCTGAATACCAAGCACCGAATGATAGGGCCACCACTTTCCCATTCTTTTCTCCTTTTTTCTGTTTGTCTTACTGAGAGCACCACAGCCTGTTCTGATTCCAGCCCACAATGCATACCTTATCTGTCAGAGGGTCCCATGGTGAGAAAAATATACTAATTGATATATTTTTTGTATTTCATTTACATTTCCCAGCTGGCCATCCAGCAACCATATGCCCTGGTGATAATGATTAAACCCCTGTAGTCTATTACAGCCCATGAGTAAATGCCATGAGACCTGAATAAAAGAACCAGCCACACAGCTTTAGCAAAACTCTGCAGGAATATTCAGCTGGTTCTCTTGCTTGTCTTTTCCTTCTCCCCTTACTTGTCCTTTCCTTCTCCACTTCCCTGTCCTTACTCCTCATTTGTTAGTTTTGGAGACACTCATTGACATAGGTGAACACAGTACAGAAATCAATGCTGAAATTCCACAGGGTCCTGGAAGACCTGGAAAGAACTCGTCATGGTGCTAAGATGGGCAATGTCGTCCAATTAAACCCCCCTAGCAGTAATTATAGCAAAATAAAAACTCATCTCCATCCCAGGGACGGTGCTTGAGTTGCAGCCATCATTCTCACTCATCACTTCCACTGTCCAATCCACCCCCGACTCTGAGTCATCAAAATAGCCTTCAGCCTTCTTCAGTACTGGCAAATGGGCCAGATTTAGTCAGGCAGCAAGGCAGCAACACCAGGATATTGCAACACCTACAGGTCTTGGCACTTTAGGATTACAGTCAGCAGAAAATGATAGGAAAGAAGAGGCAACCAAGCTTCACTTTTGGCATTATTAAATATTATGACATTGTCTTTTAAAATGACAGCAGATATAGGTACTACCCAGTGCTGAAAAACGTTTTGAGATTACTACACTGACCTGGAACATTTGTCAGCAGGAGGAAAGGCAACCGGCCAAGATAACGAAACAGAAGTGGAGGAAGGAAGCCACTAGCCCAAGCCTCCTCTCAGTTAAGTCGGCAAAAATGTTGCCACCGGTTGCAGCAAGAGCCATATTACTACAACAGGTCTGAAATGTCCAAAAAAAAAATCCATAGATCTCATAAAGCAAGGAAGGAGACTTTGCCATTACTGAAGACCCAGAATAAATCCTGAATAGTAGCACACTGAGAGTAGAAAGGGTAAGACATTTTCATTTTGTGCCTGCAAAGAATTTACCAAATTATTTTTAAATAACATTTTGCACTCTGGATGCACAGGAGCCTGGGAGCTAGCAGAGCTCCCTGCCATGATGGAGATGAGGTGAGTGAGAGCTGTTCAGCCTGGCAGCACCTGGCCATCCTTTCAGCCCACTGCACTTTCCCAGCACAGAGGGAGAGCAAGTGCTCTACTCCTCTTCATTCCTGGCAAGGACAGGACACAGACACTACCCCGAGATATGTCTCTCACAGCATGGTTTAGCATGGTACTGAGGCAATAGAGGTAACCAAGACTTTTAAACCTGGAATGTTGGCTGGATGCTCTAAAATCAGGAATGAGTCCATGTATGTCCGTAGGAAACATCATCATTTAATTATGCATTGCTGCTAAAAGACTTGGGCTTTGAAAGTTTCCAGGATTTTCTTTTGTTCACCTGTAGTAGCATAACTTAACAGCAGAAAAGTACAGCTACAGAAAGACTTAAACAGGTATTTCAGTAAGGAAGATACAGTTAGAATATTGTTCTAGCATTAAAAAATTCTGCATTGATATCTGTGGTCATTCCCTCTCAAAATGGAAGTTTGCACCTTGTTATTTTGCTGCTTTTGTATCTGTTTGCAGATTCTGCAAAAATGTTCTGGAATTTTTTGTACAGAATCTTTAAAAATTAATAAACTGGAGCCATAAGAATTAACTACTAAAAGAAGTAACAGTCACCTGCTTCACACATTATTTTAAAAGAGTAAAAAAGAATTTTATAAAATGCTTTTGCTGTCATGAAAATGATCCTGTGACTCAGCCTCAGGTGTGCAGGGCAGTGATATTTATCTTATTTCATTTAATGTTGTTCAACCACATCATTATGTTGGTTGCTCAAAAATAACAAGGAATGTCTTAGGAGAGCTGGCACAACATGCCCTGTAGGCAGTGTTCTTCCTTCTGTCTACTGGAAAGAATCCCTGTTTAAATATTTAGAAAAACAAATCTTGTATTATTTTTAACAGCTGTATTTATGCTAGCCTCAAGAGAGAAAGAGAGAAAGGGGGAAGAGAGAGAAAGAGACACAGACAAACAAAGACAGAAAAAAAGAGAGAATTTTTGAAATATAATTAAGAAAGAAAGAATAAAAAAGAGATGAAAGTGAAAAGAAGATCAAGATTGTTTTTCAGATTACCCAAATGCATGCTATTTGTTTCACATTTTACAGGGCTTGTCACTGACTTCACTGTGAGACACCTTGGATCACCTTTATGACACAAATAATTCACATCTGAGTAGAAATGTTTTAAAAATAAGAAAGTTGTTGAAGACCTGAGAAAAACAAGGCTGGTGTCTGAAACAGCAAGATGATTACCGTAATGTTCTGTGACTATGCCAGGCTTTGGGTCTATATCTGGAAGGCAGAAAATGTTCTCAGCGATGTGCTGTGAGACTTTGTGTAATCTAACTGATCTCCTTCTGTTTTCACATCTGTAAAATGGAAATAATTATACTTGTCTCCTTTCAAATACCATTTGGGGTTTGAAAGACAAAGACTTTGTGCCTGATTCCAAGGGGACCATGACTACTTCTATTCAGCCTGAGTAAAAATGTTGTTTTCAAAAGGGGAGAACTTACAGCAAATTTGATGAAATCAGTGGCTGAATGAGATGGAGCTGATTCATACTGCAAGAGTGGCCCCAAAAGTTTCCATTCAAACTGTCAGGAAAGAAATCAATTCCAGTCTTATCTGTGGTTGAATAAATATTCATTACATCTGTGAGTATAACACATTGAATTGAAATACATTTTATGTTGACAGCTTTTTGTTCCCATCCATACAACACCAAATGGTGGTCGTCTAGATGAAACGTGAAATAATATAGCATTGAGTTAGCATTTTTGGTCTGTTCTTAAGAGAATGTTAGACATATTCCAAAAGAGATAAAGGGTTAAAGCAGAATGAACTCTAAGGGTTAGTATGTGTTTACATTTCTGTGTAACTCTCCGACCTGTTTTCTTTCATATGTACGTTCCTATAAATGCCCCATTTCCTGTTGCATTTACTCATTATGCCCTGCACAAAATTGTGACTGTCTTGGATAGCAGCTGCCTTCTTAGGTCTTTTTTTTTAACTCTTTTTTTTACAGCACATAAAAAAGGACAACCTGGCTGATGGTCAAATATTGCTGCTTACACAAGGGATGTAATTACAGGAATGTTTTGCAGGCTTGGGCCCTAGTTTAGTTCGTAGTGGTGTCAGAATTGATATCCACAACAGACTGAGGTGTCTGCAAGGAGGGAGTGTTTGCAAAGGCTAAGGATAGCCTGATTCACTGAGCCATAATGCCCTCCATAACGAGCAAGAGCAAAGCTGACATGGTTGCATCTAAGTTGCTCATGTGGGTCCAGCTTTCAATTTAAAGGAGCATTTGCCTCCACAGACTCTGGAGAAAGCTTATGGAGGCTGCATATAGTAAGCTGAGGTCAGCCTTAGCAAATGTCCCTCAGGTATCCACCTCAAGCTGTCAAACCTGGCCATCCCTATGCCACAGTAGGAGTCCTTCATATGCATCTTTCTGTCGTGTTCCACCAATTCTAGAAAAACAAAGCTGGCAGAGTAATAATAGCACTACTAATGAAGCCTACTTGTAGAGTTGTAGCACATACTTTGAGAGCAATTGTAAATAAGCTCTCCAAATATTTGTTAATATCACAGAAAGACACTCCACCACAGCATTTCAATAAAAAGGAGATTTAAAATTTATTCTTGGCAGTAATGGCGTGTTGTATGAGCCTCTAAACAGTATATATTTACATATATATATGTAAATCAGTATACTTTATGATTAAACATAAAGTATACTGATTTACAAAGTAAATTTGGTGCAGGATGAAGGCAAGGTTAATATTTGTCACAGGGTACAATGAATTTTCACTATCAAAAAAAACAAGTTAGCCAAGGCCTCTAACACCCTCCAGGTTAGAGTGCTGTTAATCCAGAACAAGTCTATCGAAGTAAATGGAGCTGTAGCAGTCTGAACATAAGATTGGATTTAGACCTAATGTATTTTCTCTTTTTCCTCAGAACAATAGCCTGATATCATAGGTATAATTTTGAAAGAATCTTTTAAAAATTTTAGTTCTGTCACGGTTACCTCTAAGTAGAAAGAGATAATGTAGATGTAGATCTGTCACAGTGTGACATGACTGAAGAACCAATGCAAGGAAAATTATTTTTAATTTCTGATATGGCAGCCAAAACGAAATAAGTTAATTTGTAACCCGAATTAACTAAACAGCCAAGTAGGTTGAATAGACATTAGTTATAATGGTCACAGTTTTAGAAAACAATAGCTAACTTCTAAAGAGATTAAAACCAATAAAACTTGCATTGAATTCTGAACCCCTGAATCTGCCTTGAGAATAATCCTATGAAACTCATGTAAAACACTGCTGAATTCTAATTTTAAAGAGTTTCCCATCTGGCCTTTTCCATTTCACTGCTAGAGGTAATTTAATTGTATATAATATAAATCTAGATCTTTTACGATTACCTAGTCTGATTAGCTATTTTGTTACTTAAATGTCATATGGATGATTTCAACAGAATTAAAACAGCAAGACAATGGAAAATGCCACTGCAAATGAGGCAAGCTCATCTCTTTTCCGAAGACTGCCTTTTCTGCTGGAGGTGTTTCACAGGTCATATGACCTAAACTTTAATTTGACACAAAAAAACAACCCAAACACTTTAAATGTCCTTTCAAGACTTTCTCAGAAGCAAGGACTTCCCATCATCAATATACATCAGGTTCTTGTGCAAAGGGCAGCCACGGAGGATTCTTGCAACATCAAAAACAAATCCATCCTTGGCGATCTTTAAAGCGTATTTCAAAATACGTCCTAAGCAAAACAAGCAGCACACACACAGCAGAAACATTTTATTATCACTTCTCAGCCATTAGTCACTTCGGTGTGTAAATGATTTCTTACACTGTTATTCTACTATCTGAATGTTATGGTGTTCTCCTCAGTTCCTGAAAAGATGAAAAAGAGGGTTTATTATGTCCCTTTCTTTACATGTAAGACTGATAACTTGATAAAGGTGTTGCAATTGCTTTTCCAAGGACAAACAAGGAAGAAAAAACATCCAAATTCATGTCACCGACGTGTATGGAGGACTTTGATACCAAGCTGGTTTGCCCGATGTAACCTCAAAAGGCACAACATAAGGATAAGAAAAACATAGCTCTGAAAGTATATGATGTTGGTGTTGGCAATGAGTACTGCTGAACTGCCGAGAAATACAGGATGCTTCTGCTGTTTCCTTTCTGCAGAATACATTTGCTTTTGGAAGCGTTACTTTAAGGCATTTTCTGTGAATATAAAGTGTCGGATGTAAAGGGGTTGTTTGTTAGTCTGATCACTTGTTACAAATAATTGATTTTTGCAGAACCAGGAATAATTGCATCTGACAAGAGCACATTTAGAGTTGTAAGCAATAGTGAAAGAGATCATTTCTTTTTTTTAAATCACAAAAGTCAAAGTAGTTTGCATTGTACACAGGCAGTTTGGCACATGCATCCATGTAACCTTTAATTAATTTTATTTATCCTAACCAACAATAGAGCTGAAATATTCCAAGTTGAGTTCAGAATTCATGCTTTTACTTTCAGGGGGGATTTACTCAGCCCAAAGCCACAGAATTGATTCCAAAGTCAGAAATTATATTCTTCTAATGACAATTCTAGTTGGAAGGAATGAGCTACATCATACTATATTCCAATTCTTGGGTTTTTTTGGTAGTTAAAGTCTAGCAGCCAGTCTTAAAATATCCCAGTACTGTATTTCTCCATGGAATAACTTGAATGGGAAATGGCGTGGAACTGTGCACTGAAGTGAACTCGATCCTTGCCAGAGACAAGGTTGTTAGTTCATGACAACTGCAAACATTCATAGCTTTGTAGCACCTTTGTTCCAAAGTGAACTTCAACTGCCTTCATTATCTCTGCAGCTGTCAGATTGACTGGCAGAATCTGCAGATTATTTATATTGGCCTTGGCTGTCCGACATGTAAGACCTGGACGCATTCACACAGCTTGTGCAGACCAACTAGGCTGCAAGCAAGCAGTGTATCTGACATCTGAGTTGCCTCTCACACACGGGCAATTGCCCTGCATACAAGCCTGTCTTCCACAGGGTATCAGACTTTCTGTGTACTCACCAGACCGCTGACATGAGCCCCATGTCCCAAGATTAGGGTAACAATAAAAGAAGTTTGGCAGGAATCGATCATACTTGCCAACAATCCTAAAAAGCCCCACTTTCCCTTCTCTTTTCTGTGGCTTTTCAAGTGTCTTCACAGAAGACGGGACTCACTGTGTACATTCTGCTATGCCCATGAACAGCAACCCATTTGGGAAACCCCAGAGAGACTGTGGCTGCCCTGTATACTAAGTTCGAAGCAGCTTACAGTGTGACAGCTGAATCTATCTGAGAAGTCAGAGTACAGCCATTAGCTGGTGTGCAAGAAATCTTCTTTGCACTACCTTCTCTGCAGAGAGAATCTCCAGTGCCAAAACTAGTTTCCTCAAAATATATACTTAGTTGCTGCCAAATGAAGGACCACATAAAATCTGTAATTAATCTAGTTTTTCACACTGATGCACCCCAGACAATTAAAATTTTGCTTTTCAGCATACCCAGAAACACTTATCTCAACTAGTATGAGTCATTCAGCATTTATCCCTCCTTTGAGCACAGATTTCTTTCATGCATCAACCTTAACCTAGGCATGATCTGAACACAGGAGAAAAATCTGTCTGCATAAAACACGGCCAGAAAGAGATGGGACAGAGATTCATTTTCAGCAAAGGCTCCATGGAAGGGCTGATGTTACCTCCTCTTCTGGAGGTATATTATACCAAAAAAAAAAAAAAAAAAAAAAAAAGCTGTGTTCCTTTTCTGAAGAAAGACTGTAGGCATCTAATTTGGAGGATGGGAATCCCAAGGCAATTCCAAGTGATAACTGTGTCCTGAAGAAAAGTAGTATTCAGTTGTCCTAGAGGATTTTAGTCCCAAGTCGCTTACTGAAAAATCACTTCATATGTTTCAGCTATGTCAGAGATATTCATGCCACTTCCAAGGAAAGAAGCAAGTTTACGCAGCAGAACACTGGGGAGACAAATTCACAAAGAACCCTGAAAGAGCCCAGAAGCACCAGGGAATTCAGACCAATTCAGGTTGTCTGAATGTCATCCTGGGACCGCTATTCTGTCCCTGGTTGAGCACGGTCAATTTTCAGGAACGTCTACACTGTCCCGTATTGTAGGTGGATGTGCCCTAGTTCAGACAACAGATCTTTTGCAAAACATGAGTTGCAACCCCAAATTTGACTTTTGTCTACCCACCATACCTGTCAAGGGAAATATGACACCAATGTCATTTGTTTTTTTGTTTTCTAAATCTGAATCCTCTCTAGACAGAGGGATAGGCTACACACAGAAACTGAATATTTCAATCAGCTTCAATTTAGTGAAAAGAGAATTATGGGACAAGCACATAGGAAGAACTTATTTTAGACTGATTAATTGCTCTTCAGTTTAACAGTGTTATATCTCCACACAAAGAATTGAAATATTGTAATAAACTGATTTAGAAATTATTTTATGCGATGCCTGCATGTGGACTTCATACAATGACTGTTTGCATTGTGCAGTCTTTAAACTGAAAATAAGCAATTGTTCTTTTTCATAACATGAATTTCAATTTAAAAGGTGTAAATCTACTTTGCTGTAAATAAGTCTGGCCAGAATCTATTTTCTCATTTTTATATTTAATCAAAAGGAGAGTATACATCTTTTTGAAAAATATTCATAATTTAGAACACTTCTGTTTCCTGAGCATAGTCAAAGGGGAAAAAAAAAGGGCTTTGGGTTTCTTTGTTCTTTGTTGAAGAGTTTTCTCATATAACTTGTTATAAATAATGTCCACATTCTGCAAGCATGATGAATGAAAATTAAGAGACAATGTCCATGGGATTCACCATAATTTACTAAGAGATAATAGACTCCTGCTGCTATAAGAATGGGATTGGGCAAATATGAGGTACTTCTATAAAACAAATATTGAGACAAAGACGACGATTTCATTTCTAAAACTAGAGATGCTTTCCTTTTTTATACATATGTTACTTGTTATATTATACATGTGATAGAGCTCTTTATAATTTTATCTTATCGAAGTTGGCCCTGTAGAATGACAATTTACTATTTCCAACCCCTAAAGCCTTTTATAAGTCAGTCTTGTACACATCAGCAGTTCTGTTACAAATAATAAAAAGTTCTCTCCAAATATAGACTAGCCCAGTGAGTAATGGTGTAACACCGGTTCTCAGGGGCAGATTGTGCCTTTAAGACAGTTTTACATTGCTGAAGTATGGACATGTCTGATCCATCCCAGAGATTTCTGAAAGTGATTGTGTATCAAAGAGACCACAAACATATCCGGACAGATAGATTTATGCCATATATTCTAACTGAAAGGAAACTGCTGTGCCGCAACCAATCAGGAACAATGGTGTCCACAAATAAACAATTATCTTAAGAGAGCTTTTTTGCTTTTGCATTTAAGTTATACTCTCTTCTGTGAGCATAATCTTGAACTCTAATTGGGTATTGGAACTCAAAACAGGGGCATAGATTTTCAGAACAACAGGAACTCTAGACAATAGTTATCACAACCTAGTGCAAACAGACACTTAACTAATTATATGATGGCACAAATAGCTGGAGAGATACCTGTATCTTTCTTGATTTTAACTGGAGAGGAGTTTTTTCATATCTCAAGTAATTCTGGCAGATGGTCATTATTTTCCATCAGCTGAAAACAAAGGGACTGTGACATAAGAAAGATGTAAGAAGTTGATTTTCTATGAAAATAGTCATATGTGTTTTGTGTGTAACCTATTTTGTCACAAAAGAACCTGTGACTAAAACCTAAAACCCGTCCCTTCTCATCTTACTGTCCTCAGGAATTTTTGCTTATGAATACATCAATTTTTGTAAGAGGATACAGAGGACTTTGTTGTTGATCACCATTTAATGGTGAACCCACATCAGCTGAAGCACAAAATGTTCACCATTTAAGGTTGGATGGTGCTTTATGCCATCGCTTGTTTCATGGCTTTTAGTTCCATACTTCAGTATTTATGTGATATACTGGCCAATCATTTTGTGTTGTGTGACTAGCTGTAATGTAAAGATTTATGCTTCATTAAAAAGATGATGTTTTGATATATGTTTCAAAGTTTTTGTTTCTGCAGTGAAATAAAACCTGAAAGTCTGAAAAATGTCTATGGAAGAGGTAGGAAAGAAAAAGTCTACAAAAGATCTGCACCTAGAAGAAGTTTGGACATTTTCTAGCTCAGCTGTCATGGGAGATTTGGGAGGAGAAAGAGGAATCATCAAGAGGCTGCCTTATTTCTGCTATTTCCTATTCCCTCCTTTGCCTGCATTTTGCAATCTGCTGTCCCTAGTGGTGCGGTCATTTCTGGTCTATCAGACCCTAACATGGCTTAATCAGTAGTCTGAGTTACTCTTTTACTGTAGCAATGAAAGAAAAGCAAATAGTTAACAAGTGACTAGGAGTCTTTATAGTTCCTGACCTTCAATAGTCTATATAATGTGACTTTAGGCCACTGAGTAATAAATAGACTAGTGTAATATTTACAGACATGTCTGGAATGCAGTGAGTTCCTCTCTTCTCTTTCACAAAGTCATTAATGGCTCTGTGAGGAATCAGACTACCGCTGTTCATGTTCCCTCAAAACACTTTTATCTCTTGATAGTTTATGCTGACCTTTCTATTTTGTTTTGATTTGTTGTTCCCTGATCTATTTCCCAAACTTTGAGTTTTACAAACTTTTGTAGGGAGTTAAATGTTTTCAGCAAATTGTTCTGTGAACTCAGTCCTAGCCGTGGATTCCCCAGCCCAGTGATCAGAAGACCTCTTAGAGACAGTGTTTCTCAATCAGTTCCTTTCAGGTGGAAAGGACTGTGTTGTTTGTATGAATAGAAATTTTCCTACTGAAAGTACACAACTCTCCCTCTTTCCCACTCCAGCAACCAGTTTCCACTGCTTTGAAATTCTGAACACTGAAGCAAACAGGGAGAGATAGGAAATGTGTTTTGGAGAGCAGAAATGAAAACATATGGGGGAACAGTTTCTTGCTTTCGTTTTTTCTTTACCTCTAAGACAAAATCTGAATGTAACAGTGGCTTCTGAAAACCCCAGCCTTGCAGATCGAAACAGCGGTCTTTGGTCTTTGAGCTATATTGGGTACACAGGATTTACTTATAAGAAGTATAAAAATGAGCATTTTTGAAGAAGCAGAGCAGATTCATAACATTCTAGAGTTCCATTAAAAAGTTTAGTAATGGTTTGCAGCTGCCCATTAAAGCTATTTCTTTTAAATCCCATGGCACTGAAGGCAGAAAGAGTCTTTATGCCAATTTTTATGCATCATAGCATTGGATATAAACCCCTCTACTATGACCGCCAAAGCATTTTTGGTTTGTTTGTATTTTGTTCCAAATACAGACAATACACACAGCCACTTAATGTCGCAAACTAAAGATAAAATTATGAAGAGTTAAAGGAATTTGCAGAAAACAGATTAAAAACCTTAAAAACCAGTAGAGAAGTACTGTTGCAAGTGCTGAGTACCAGACAGTCCATTAAATATTCAATCTGTATCTGCATCAGGTCATGCCTACTTTACGAAGGTAGAATTAAGCTTGGGTGGACGCTTTGTCATATCATACCACAGTTGGAGATTAGGTGTACACAGAGATTTTCATTCCAGCTTGTAATTTGCTTTGATTTTAAATGTATGGAACCTTGCACTATGACTCAGTGAAGAATTTGTCCCAGGGGTATATTGAAGAAATGTTGCCTCAGCTAAACTCATTTACTTTCTAATATTTACATTGTGGAGCTAAATTTGACTGTCAATAGAATGCTTTTAACTTTCACATCACTATTCTCTGGCCTAATTACCTGCATGGACCTCATTTCCTTGGAAAACAACAGCATTAATTAAGGAAAAGCCTAAGACATTTTGAACACAGCCCAGAGATGTTGGATTCAAATGATATTTATTTTCCATGCACTATGTGGAATGGAGAGTGAATGGAAATTTTTTTTAAGGAATTTCTTTGAGAGGTCAATACAAAAAAATACGATTATCACACTTTGTTATTTTTGTACAATAGCAAATAAGGAAATGTGAGAAATCTGTCTCATGTTATCATCTTCCTCTCATATTGGACAAGCTATTCTTGGATTAGTTCAGTAATTTCTTTCCCTTCCATTCCCACCCCCTCCATTTCTACACATGTGCAATAAACATCTGTGTTAAGGCACTTCAGACCCATTCCTTTCCCTTTTTAGGGAGAGCTGTTCTCTAGAGGACTCAACAAGTGGCAGCATGTTAGTGTTTACTTGCATTTATTATAGAAAAGACAATTTTTCAGCACTATAATGTCACTGTTTGGACAAGACCGAGAGATACAGAGAGGACTCAGAGTGCATTTAAAGGTCATTTTAATCCTGCCTAAATTCAATCCACTTTGCCAAATGTTTCTGTCTGACACAACTACTGCAGATGATACATAGTAAGGAAGAAAAAAGCAAACAGATATATCTTATGCAAAGACAGCTTCAGTAAAAGAAGAGAAGGATCTGAAGTCTTCCCAAAACCACTGAGTTGTTTGTTGAGCTAGTCAATGTACTTTGAGAAGGTTTCTCTGATGCAGTGATTGGTATGACACAAAAGGTCAACGGTAGATACTCAGTTAAATAAATTTTTCACAGGAAGAATTTATCATTGTGTCCCACAGAATCTGTGTGATACATCTTCTTTAGTAACTGCTCCAATACCAGTCATGCCTGACAAGAAGTAATTCTTCCATTTCAGTTTGCTATATGCTCTCATCTCCCTGTTACTTTTTGTTGCAATATCCCAGTAACAAATTTGTCAGCACGTGCATTTGCAAAAGACAAGCATATACAATCCAGCTTCTGTCTCCCATTAACAAAGGAGATGACTTTTGCTACAGAGTTTTGTGTTTCTCCATGAAATACTTTTACTTCCTTTACTACAATTACTACTATAAACCCAAAAATTACTCTTTTTTAAATAGGAAACCATTTGTGCACAAAGTAAGTGCTTGCACAACCAGAAAAGGCATAGCACATGAGACAGAAAAGCTGTGTAAACAGTAAAAGTAGAGGAGTAAGAGAATAATGATGGGAAACTGTGACAAAAGGAGAAGAAAAATGTAAGCCAAGGCTTACGTGTTTTCCAGTGTATTTCTACTTTGCAAAATGTATTTGCTTCTCCCTTTCTGTCATTTCTCACTAGGCTTTTGTTTGCTGCTCTCTTCCTCTTTAGAAAGTAAGACAAACAGCTCTGCTGCAGCCTGTGTCTTTTCTTCATGTACATATCTGCCCACATGCTAAAAGTACCCTTGTTGTGCACAGCTAGTAGAGTTGCACCTCAATTTCCCTGTGATAATCTTACAACAGCTGATTTTTTCCTTGCAACCCAGAAGTTGGCTTTGTTGGTTTGGTCTGTTTTGTGTATCCTCCTTTTAGCTGCATCATCTGCAGCAGTGCAAAGGCTTCCTCCTGGAGCTCAGTCACAGGGACCTCTTTCTGTTCACTTTCAACTCTATCATTTTTGCACTGTGGCATGGCTTTAAATATTTTTCTTGATTAAGGCCTGGTTGTCTTTTATTCGTTCTCTTCGAACTACAGCAATTTAACACTTGATGTTTTCTGGGAAACACAAAAGTGCACACGGAATCAACAGATGACTGTCTTTACTCAAATCCAGTCCTTCATATCCTTTCATATCCTGTCAATTCAGTTTTCAAGTGACAAATTGGGATAATTTGAGATTAATTTAAGACGTCTGGCTTGCAGAGTATGTACTATTTTACTGTTCACAGTGATGGCCCAGGAATGTCTGTGTTTCTTATTTTGCTCTCCTTATTTCTTGCTTACTTTTTTAAATATTCAAGAAATTGTGTCTTCAGTTGGTTCTCATAAATTTTCTGCCAACTCTGTCTTTTCGGAAAGGGTTTTTGAACACGCTTACTAAAATTCCTTCCTGTTTCACTCATTTGACTTTTAGGAGACACCAAAGCTGCACCAGTTCTTCAGTCCGCTATCAGCCACTTCTAGAGATAGCACTGCGTTTTTCATATGTAAAAATCAAACAGCTTTCAAAACAAAACAAATACCTTGAAGTTTCAGATCTTCTTCATAAAACACGCGAAGATTCACTCTCCAACTGCCTCCTCAAAAAAAACCCAAAAAATCTTATTTTTTCCTTCCAACAGTTTCAGAAATCAAAGACTCTTTTACATGTATCTACATTTTACGAGAACAGTAAAAATTATGATTCATTGCATTTTTATTTCTATTGCAGGGTGCTCTAAGTGACTTATCAGGCTCCCAGGATTCTTTTTACCACTATATTGGCCAATCTACAAAACACTTACCCCATCATTGTCATAATCAGAAGAAGAATCGCAGTTCTGAATGAGCCAAAGGTCTCATTAGCCTGTCTCCAACAGTAATCATAAATGGATGGCTGAGGAAGAGTATACAAGAAAGAGAAGTGCATAGTATTTTCTATTACTACTCTCCTAGCTTCCCAGACTTTTCACCTCAGGATCTTCCTGAGCTGGATATGGTTTCCACATACTTAGTAACTCTTACCATATTCTCCCACCCTGAACTTGTCCAGTCATCACCTGAGCCTAGGCAAGCTCCTACCTACAACACCATCCTTTAGCGAGGAGCTCTGTGGTGTAAAGAATCACATTCTCTTGTCTGAACCTGCTTCTTACCAACCTCACTTGAAATTCTCTGGTTCTTCTACTGAATGAAACACTGAGCCCTTTCCACCCTTCCCATGCCTTTTGTGATTTTATAGACCGCTGGCATTTTTCCCCAGCCATCTCTTTTCTACAACAAAGAATGCTAGATTACTAAGAGATTCCTGTATTTTTATGACCAGAGATGCACACTTTTAAATATTGAGTAGCCCACATGCCTGGGAATGGAGTTTGTCCCTGAATGTAAATGCTCCTCAGCTACCTGTGGAAGTTCATCATTTTGCCCTCTGACTCCACCATGTTTATATTCAACTTTCTTGACCCAATATACTTACTTAGAGTTGATCTATAAGTGTCTGTGTTTGCTTTTAAAGACTTACCGGATAATAAATATATCTACAGTTTTCTAGCAGGCAAAGAGAACCTCTATTCTGTGGTTTCAGTGTGCATTAACTTTATTTACAACGACGAGTTTAAGGATTAAAGGGAAACAAACACACCAACAATTTCCAGGATGACAGAGTATGGTATCTCTCAGAATCCACACAAATTTACAATAAGCAGTTTATCACATGCACAGGCAGATTAATTACATGCAATATAGAAAACCAATATCCAAACAATTACATCATTACAGCCTCACAAATAACATCTTGTCTGAGAACAAAATTTCTGTCCTGGACAAGTGATGTGTGTTCTGGTTGAAGTAAAGAAGTGCTACACCCAAATATAGAAGGGCTGAATCTGACTGTTCCTGCCTGCAGGGAGCAAACTGGACTCCGCACTACTCCTTCAGCTGCGCTTGGCAACACCTCCTCAGGCTAAGTACTTTTTAGCATCCATAAATACTAAGCTGCAAAATTGAGTCTTATCGTATTGTCTTTTAAGAAGCTAAGTAATTGCACATAGTAATCTAATTGACCCAGACTCATGGCAAACACAGAATTATCTATTCCACTTGTACACTACACCCTAGATGATACATTTTATCTAGCTGTAGAGAAGCATAACTGAAAGTTTGGAATAATCCCAAGTATTATCTGATCCACCCAGTTGCATTCATCGGGATTTATTTCTACACTTATCTTGCAAAGACTTTCACCTACACTTGAACACCATTCAGCTGATGACTGGCACCAACCTGGCTGCCTGGCACTTGCAGATAAATCTTTAATAGTGCTTTAAAGATGCCTGCAAGAAGAATGCCATCTATGCCATGCGATACCTGCCTCCTTCTACAGTAGAAATAACGTATTAAAAATAGTAATTCCTGTCTTTTTCAACATAGCTCTGACATCAACAAAGACACGTAGAGTGGTGTGCAGCTGCAGGTACCCATTGTGCTGCTGTTACATGGGACATTTTCCTACCTGTCATTGCCCACAGAGGGGTGCTACATGGGTGCTGACACAACTGCAATCCAGCCACAGAGTTCCCTGCCACACAGAGATCAAGCCTGAATTTTGCAAACTGAAGTCTATGAAGCAGCAATATCCCTACAGCTCTGCTATCCAAGAGAGATGCCACTCACATTGTACCCAAAGAGCCCCTCTCTGCAAAAGCAGGTGGATTTCCTGCCATATCTAGTCTAAGCAGATGGATTTATCATCCCATACAGACAGAAACAAGGAAATCTCCACAAGATCTCCAACTTGCCAGGAATACCCAAAGATTTGAAGCTGTTCTGTCACAGCAACACCTATTGCAAAGCTCCACAAGCTGTGCAGAAGGCTTCAGCATCTCTCACAGGCACACAGAGCCCAGAACTAGCCACAGGTAAGTAGGTATCCTGCTGATGTTGCTTTATTGTGCTCATGATGGATAAACCCTTACTCTAGGGAACTGCTCATTTAGGCACACCCTCCAGCTGAGTGTCCCCCTCTTCTTCCCAGGCTGCAAATGACTTTAATTGTTCCTTTGCCAATATATGTGCTAATATATGTTGCAAAGATTTTGTAGGGAGACACGTAAACTGTTAAACTTGAACAACAGAAACTGTAGACACAGGACTCTGTAAGTATCACTTGTGCTTAAACACTGAAGGTCACCAGCATGCTGGCCAGAGAAGTGATTTTTTTTTGCCCTGACAACTACCAAGTTAGACGCAAATGGATAAACACATCTATCCAAACCCCACTCACTTTTAATCTATAGGGTTTTTTCGTTCCGTGCCATAGCACAGACTGATTCATCTTTATGAAGTCCATTTATGCAACTTCTGCATAGTTTTCCAAATACATCAGATTATAGGAGGATTTCCTTGCAATTTGTCAGTTACTTCTCTACATGTATTATTAACTGAATGCAGATTAGATCTTCATTGTCATACAAATAAAAGATCACCTTCATAAACGACGCACCGGGTGAACAACACGGTTAAAAAATTAATATACCAAATTAAAAGTTGCAACTGCAGCTACTGATGCAATTAAATGAAACACACTGATTATAATTTCCTTGTTTATTACAAAAAAGTTAATCTACTCCATCTCATTAGCTATCAAATTTCAGTCACTAGTTATATAGGTTAGAATTGCTTTCCTACTATGCAAATGTAAGTTTCCATTTGAGATCACTGATTCTTATTTAAATTCTACTGACTATCAAATACATCTTCCTTGTATAGCTATACTAATCAGTCTTCGTTATCTGCTTAGGTGCACTATAGGTCTCTACATACACATAAACACATGCATACTTGCACTTAATCATGTCACTGCAAGTAATATGAATTTCCAAGCATATATTTACATTCTTTGGGCCCTTTTTCCTCTTAGGAATGCACCTTTTGACAAACAGAAAAGCAGCAGAAACGGGAGTTGCAACACAGTAAAAATAGCCAGTCTACAATCAATATTGTCTAAATCAATCCTCGGAAGATATGAAAAATATTCACAAGCTACATAACTCAGAAATTCAGAACACTCATTTCCCCATATTGGCACAGCTATAATGTTGAACTGCTAATGAACTAATATCCCTGTGTCATAGTTATCTTACTCAATTTTCACTTCTCCATGCACCAGCTTTAGTCTCAGTCCTGGAAGCGGTGAGTGAGTCACTCTGCACTTCCCAGGGCTAGTCACATTCATAAAGCTTCTTGTCTAAGAGTGGGATCTAACTAGCTTGGACCAAATTCTGAGATCTGTCCTCACTGGGGCAGGGAAACACTCAAGGGGGACCTTGAATGTGGTTCCTTCCCTAGCAATGTGGTGGGAAAGGGCTAGCAGCAGGTAATGCATCTCCATTACCTTATCTGTCAGAGGTCCTTCAGCTCCCCAACAGAGAAATTCTGCTGTACACATACCATCCATGACTCCAGAAGAAGGGGTAGGACAAGGAGGGAGGTGTGCTGAGAAGGTCTGGGTCACAGCCCCAGAAACCAGAGAAACAGATAGTGGAGTTCCACAGAGCAAATTCTGGTCCCACAACAAAATCGATGATTTGGGAACATGGAAATAATGTGGAATAAGTGAAATAATGAAAAAAAAACACCTTACCCCTACCCACAGCCTCCCCTCACCCCAATTATAGCTAGTTTAATGGTTTCACAATACTTTGTGGTATTGCAATACTTTTTGGTGTTGGTCTTGAAAAGAATTCAAGTATGTCACTCAACACAACTATGTACTGATTTAGCAGATGTACAGAGTCTTACTTAACTTTCACTTCTCCATGCCGACAAGCCCCAGAATTTGTCTTGTATCCTTGGTGGAATTAATTATTAGAGACTTGGACAGCAGTGGAGGAGTGGAAATACTTCTCTCAAGTCTGTAGACTGAAAGAAATAAACAGAGGTAGTAAATAGAAGGCCATTTTAATCCCTGTTCCTCTTTTCCCTTTACTTCTGACATGGGCTAGAGCAGCTGCAAAATCGCTTACCCCATATGGTGAAGGACCTTGCTTTTCCACCCTGACACCCAAGTACAAGTAGGCAGGAGTGCAAGAGATGGGCTGCTCCTGAGGCAGCTCAACTGTTTAAAATTGCAATCTAGATAGATAACACACTGCCCTCTCTCACTCTCTATACTCTCTATACTTTTGAACTTTGTGCTGTATATATAAAACAGAGGAACCCCTTGTCAACTTCTGTTTCCAGTTCCTCATCTCAGTTACAAACTCCTGTTTTCAAAGGTTAGTAACTGCATTCCAGGATATTTTTACTGCACTGAACATGGACGTTCTTTTCAGAAAGCTGGGAGGGAACTGGTGTGGTTTTATCACCTCATACAAGAAGGTAGCGAATAAAATTAAGTCTTCCAATACTTTTTGAAACACAGTTTTTTGCTTGGACTTCATGCTGCTGTAAGTGCAAGATGATAACAGCAAACAGGCAGGAGTTCACTATCTACAGAGCAGACACATTCAACTCCTTTAGCACAACCTGCAAGTGTACATCACCCCTCACCAGGGAGAGCTATGCCATGGGCCTTCTATGGTGTCAACTCCCTAGTACTAATTCTGATAGAAATTTGGGAAGTATCTACTAAGAATTAGATTGAGACCAGTCACAGTATTTGACATATGGACTCCACAGCCAACAGCAACAATGGCAGCTTTCAAGAAGGACCTTTCACCAGCTGAGTCAGTGTGCTGGCCCAGCCCACCTGCAGTGTAGCTCAGGTTCAGTTTTCAGCTTGCCCCAGCATCCTTGGCCAACAGAGACTTTCCAGATAAAATATGCATGCAAGCTGCAACTTCTGCTGAATTTGAATGTCAAGTGAATTAAATTGCAGGTCTGTTTTGAGCTCATGTAGCTATACTGTGACATGGATGCAGTTAATAACTCTCTATTTCATAGGGATACAGTTAGGTTATTGAATCACTTAACAGCAGCTCTGACAACCCGTGTCTTGTCTTGTCCTCTCTCATCACATTCCCACGGCTTTTCAAATCTCTTCATAATACTGTGGATTTTAGCCTTCTCTGTGTCTCCTAATTCTTCTAATTTTTCCTCTGCTGTTGGACTTCTACTGACTGAAAGTTTTCTTTCCTATCTGAATAACGTTTATATACCATTTTTTTTGTCCATAATTTGTACCAAGTACTCTGCCCGGTTGTGTGTTACCCAGTGTTGCATACCGAGATGTTGTGAGTCCTGCTCTTCGGTTTGCTCACACTTAGCTGCACTGTTAAGGACCTGTTGTCGGGATACTGAGGTACTTTGCTGATGATGGATGGCGGCAAATAAGAGGGCTTTTTGAAATATTTTATCCTACCTACAACAAGAGATCTTAATCTTTGCTCAAATTTCTAGTCCCTACCAAAATAAAAAGGCAAGTAGGTAGCTAGGCAGTTATGATGGGAGCTGTATTTCGAATTGGTAGTGAAACTAATGCCAAAAAAAAATCATGATCCACATATGCAAATCCAAATGTCATAAAATTTTTACACATCCCTACAAGTTTTATCAGGGAGATAAAATAGTGGGTCTGCTCTGTGAGGCAGGGCGAGCAGGGAGCTAAGGAGATGGCAAGGCAGGCAGACACATGGCCTCGGGACAAGAGCCCATTCCCACAGCACCTGAACAAGATGAACAGAGCAGGTCCAGTGGCAGCAGCCAGGGTCAGTCACAGCCCACTGACTGCTGAACACATTTGTAGGTACAAGGCAGGTCTGAGGTCAAGCCGAAAAATCAGACTGGTAAGGCAAGGTAAGGATCAGGAGAGCACGAGGGCCGGCCCAGCACACCTGCAGTGTAGCTCAGGCAAGGACTGAGAGCAGGAGCCTGATGCTGAACACAGCTCCCAAGCCAAGAGCCACCCCAGATGGGACTTGTGACTATCAACTGTTTTCATAGCAGCTCGATCCAAGGTTACACAGCTGTGCCTATCAAAGCTGACCTTGAACACAGATTCCTAGGATGGGAGAAAAAATTCACAGCGCTGGCTGGTACACTCAGTGCAGGTTTCTGGTGGCTATTGCTGAGGGCTTTTTTTTTTCATTGTTGGTCCCTGCACTGCAGCGGGACGGGCTATGCAGAGAGATACCAAGGGGGGCACAGGACTAGACCCTGGGGTCCTGCCAGGCTGCAATACTGCATTTTTTGGTGTCACAGAAGTTTGGAATGACATCACCAGCACAGTGCCTGTCACTGGTAAATAGATAGAATGTGAATAGGTATAGAGGCTATTTCCATGCAATGTCCCCACTGAATCTCAAACTATATCCTCAACACACTGAAAATGAACAGAAAAATGTCTAAGACACCAATGCGCAACTGCACTACAAAGACTGGCTAGCTTTTGTCAGGTGTCTGTCAGAGAGTACTCTATTCCTAGAAGGAAGTAGATGCATTTGTGTTTTGAAACATTTTTTTCTGCTGGTGTTTTTTGTCAAGGATAGTATACGAAGACTGTGACACATATGAGAGAAGCATGGAAGCTGGCATGGAAGCTGTTTTCTAAGCTCAAAACAGACCATGCAGTCAGTATAGCCTCTAAAGATTTAAGTGGCAAGTAGCTAGATAACTTCCAAGAGCTAGTGCTGTCCTGTATCCAGATTGTTTAAATGTCTTGTGAAACATTTAAGGACATACTTAGAGGAGGTTGGAAAGAGAAGGTAAAAACATAGGAGAGGTGAAGACAGGACATTATGGCATACAATAGCTGTCTTCTTTGAAGCAGTACACAACAAGATGTGTATGGGCAATGGGGGAAGTTGTCCCTCCAGCACAGACTATATGGGTTCAA
Organism: Leptosomus discolor; assembly: GCF_034619465.1. Classification (NCBI taxonomy): domain Eukaryota; kingdom Metazoa; phylum Chordata; class Aves; order Leptosomiformes; family Leptosomidae; genus Leptosomus; species Leptosomus discolor. Next base: position 78,746,842 of record NC_141419.1, read on the forward strand.
AATGGGGACTAATAGGATCAGGTAAAGGCATAGCTCCTATCAGCTATATAGTAGAGCCATTTCTACAGTGGCCCTTCTAACAACCATTCGGAAGATTAATGTGCATTATCACCCCTGTGTTAGCCTGCATACTTAAACAATATTCTTTGTAGGAGCTACACCAGTAGACTCCAAATTACCTTCCTCTGAGTTTTCAAATTCTGCTTATCAGGTTTCTCCAAATTTCAGAGAAATTCCATCCTTGTAGAAGATGGACATGCTTGAAAATACCTGTCCTGTCACTAAAACAAGGTGTGTTCTGCGTGGGACACCGTTGCAGCAAACTCTTTGTGCCCTCTGTCACCTCCTGTGCTCTGATCCACAAGGCTATTTGTGAGATCTTGAGAACAGGGACGAAGGGTTTTTATAATTGGCCTAGATGGCCTGATGTCAGATGATACCTTAATGTAAGAAATCAGTGGAAGACAAACATTTATTTGTTGTTTACAAAATGTTCATGTTTGTTGATTCTTTTAATTTGGAATTAAATATTACGGGTTTGTCCATGAAAAGGGGTTAAAAAAATGGAGTTATTTAAAATCTGAAATTGTCCAATTTTTTAGCCCATAACCAAAGCTAAACAGCTTGCACCTACGAGATTTGGGATTCTTGAAGGCTGAAGTGGCACAGCCTCTACGTGGAGTCTTGTGAAATGGCAGTGCAACACTAGAAAAAGTCAGAAAATTAATGGCTGCTGTATTTATAAGAGTCCACACATAGCAACCTCAGCAGGGCAACACAATCCACCCTTGAGATCAGCTCTTTTGCAAATGAAAATAAAGTTTCCGAAATCACAGTGCTGGAGAGAATTGTAAGTCCAGGCTCCTACAGTAACAGACAAAAATGTAAAAGAATTCTCTTGTTCAGAAGTGTCCCCACAAACCACAAAATACTTCCCAACACCCTGTAACAAGCCTACAACCTGTGGTGCAAAAGACCAAAACCCACAAAGACTCCACTGTGCCACAGGAGGAAAGATCCAGGTCACCACCAGCATCTTGGGCTTCTGCAAAAAGCAATGCTTCTGGGAGATAAATATTTTGTGGATTTGTCTTGGGTTGTGCCTTTTTGATTTGACAATTGTTACTTAAATAAACTTCTACTTGTGCCAGAGATCTAAAATAAGTGGTAAAATAAGCCCAAATATTATTAAGAAGAGAAAATCAAATAGCCATGTGTCGCTAAAACTATTTGCCTTTTGTCTCAGTTTTGTTAACTACTACTTTGTTGACTTTTGAAGGAGCTGTGCATTAGTGAACATTAAATACAGATGCAGGTATTGATATTATACTGAAGTGTCCTTCCCTGTAAGTAGCAACTGAAGGTGGCATTATTCAGCCTACGTTACAAACTATATTTATGAAACCCAATCAGAAAATGTGTTTGAGACATAAACCTGTGATTTTCCTTTTTTTGTCTTAAAGTTTCCCAATTTGGAGTGAAACCCAAATTCAGATTTTACCCTCTCAAAATATCCTATGAACATCTGGTTGGGTTGGTGGTTAGTTTGTTTCTGTGCTTCCTACATAATAAACAATATTCAGGGTCACATGTAATCTAGCACGTATTTTTATTGCATTTGCAGAAGAAAGGCAAGAACAACAATAGCAACAAAAGTTTAATTTCAGAGAGATGTAGGGCCAATTTGGACTTGGCAGGCAAATGTTGCTTTAAAAGCGGCCTGACAGACCTCCCAAAATATAACAAATATGGCATCAGAATATGCTGAAATGGGAATTTTGGTTTGTTGCGAAATTAGAGTATATTATTTTTCCCTTCATTGCTGTTTTGCTGTCTAGTATATAGACTATTTTCTTAAAAAACTCTGAATCCTGCTGTTCTCAGTAGGAGTTGCATATTATGGCAGTGCTGTTGGAAGTCTTACTTAGAATGACTGAAATGTTTTTGCAGGGTGTCAACTTCCAAGTCACCATTAATGTTCACAGTCTCAATAGCAGCTTGCATTGCTATAGTAACTCTTAAAGGAACACTCCTAACAGAAAACTAAAATAAAAGGAAGCCACATTTTTATCAAACACTTGTAACACAGGGAATGTTCCTGGGCTGTTTCTGTAATTTATATTCTAAACAAAGGTGACCTAAAGAAAAGGAGGGCCTCTCATACTAGCAAATCAGTTTTATATACTGCTGCACGATGGGATGTGACAGAACTTGGATAGATGCCCCCTCCTAAAAAATATAACTTCTGTCAGCTCCGATTGAAGCAAGTACGGGAAAGGGGTTAAGGAAAGTGAGGCTTCTTGCCAGCATACTTTTTTGTGAGGAATTTTGTGGCTATTAGTACAGAAAATAAGTCTACCATGATCTTTCTATTTACCTCTAGGCCAAGTTACAGAAAACGAAGCTGTCTTCTGAGTATTTAATGCCATGCACTGCAGAGACATCATCGATATAGTAGTTTGTGGTCTACAGCATCACTTCCTCAGCATGAGCTGCAGTATGTGCAGTAATCATTTTCCCAAGCAGAAGCAAATTGTATTAAACCTCATACATTTTTATAGTCAGATTTATGTAGATGAATTCATTCCATGTTTCTCTAATATTTTACAGTTTATTGAAAATCCAAATTTATTTCATAAAGCAGTAGTCTAATAACTTCCATTTACTAGGAAAATCCTGAATCCATTTTACAAACCATTTGTCTTCTAATAACAACAATGTGTTCTTATCTTCCAGGCTACCTGGAATGCTACAGCTGGGGAGGGGCAATCAAATTGGAATGTTCTCAGATTTGTCAAATCATAATCATTTTATGACATTGCAAAAGTCTTTAACAGTGTTTATATCAGTTATGACAAAGGGAAGCACAAAGTCTAATTTGACTTGTGAAAATATCAAACTCTGGAAAGCAGCAAGAGGAAGATTTTTATGAAAAAGCCTTTAGTAAACAAAAAGTTCATAGGAATGAGCAAAGTCTGAGAAGTAAGAGTCATATCCTGATGCTGACCTACAGGTACCTTACACTCTTTATTTAGTTTGATCTCAGAAAATGTCTTTGCCCCAACTTGCTAACCAGTCTGAGTAAAGCAAACGAAACCTGACATGGTCAAAGCCACAAAGTGAGTGTAAAAGCTCCAAGACCTCAGGTGTCTAAGATGAAAACATTTCAGATGAGACAAAAATCATATTGGGCTGCTAAAGCTCAGTACCCCAAAGACAAGTCATAAAAGATCTATTTTCAGACTTTCAATCTACAAAACAGGGAGAATGAGGTGACCTAGCAAAATGAGGCTGCGAAGCCTGCATATTTGACAGTGATCATATTGAACTATTCAATTTCTTGTCTTCTGTACCCACTATTGTCAAGCCTGGATCTTCCGGGCCTAGATAGGCTCCCATAAAATTACTATCAATTAAAAGAACAACAAACATCACTGTTTTTCCCTCATAGGCAAAGCATCAAAAAGCTGAGCCTCTATTCTCTGGTACAGCTCAGGAACATGTAACAGGAGTTTGCACAATGATCCTCTATGTCCCTTTCTGTAAACTAAAATTAAAGAAACTAATTCTGGGTAAAATATAAAAATTTTTAGGTGACAGTAAGGATGGGTCATTTAAACAAAATATTATTAGCCAAATTTCATAAATTTTAGAACAAACGAAATGACAAATACATGGGAAGAGGTAGGTCAGTACAGACAGTCTCCAAATGCTCACCTGTCATTGATGCAGAGATCTGTCTGCTCAGCAAGGCTGATAGAAAGCTTACTTTTGATGAGCTGATGACAGAGACTGACAAACTAAAGAAGAACAAAAAGGAAGAGGCAACAATTTTACTATGTTCCTTGTGATGTGCTATTTACAAGATAGAAGAGGAAGATGCAAAACAGGACTTGTCAAAAAGGCAGCAAGGCTACCAAGAAGGCAAGGAACTCCTACAAGAAGAAAGTGTTCTAGAAAATCTGAATGAAGGACAACCAGACAATCTTAGTTGGAGAAGTAGTTCCAGAGAATTAGGGAAAAGAGAACCAGACAACAAGCAAAGGTAGTGCATGATGTCTTATGTGAAAAGAGCAGGAACAATTCTAAGATATGCTAAGAAATAACGAAAGTGAGAAGAAAAGCATAACAAAAGGTAAACGGCACAAAGATTGTTATCACTAGAGCATGTATCACACGACCAACATCTAAATACCATAAATGTATTATTAATTTTCTACAAATTATAACCTCTGTTACCTTGAGGTTGTTAGTGGGATTAAGATTATGGAAGAACACAATTTACCCAGGGCACTGTCAGCAAACAAGTGAAAGCCTTTGCTCAAGCATATTAATTTCAGTATTTGCGCAGGAGACCTGAGCTCTAAGCCCACTATGAATGTGAAGTTATGCTGTAGCATAAACTACACCTCTGAACGCCATTCTGTTTAAGTTCAGGCAATAAAAGCTATATACTTATGAAGGGCTCTGTGGATACAAAATAGAAATGGTTTACGTTTGGATGGAATTGGAGCTCCACAGAAAATCCCCCAAAATTTATTCCATTTTGATCTGCATTTCTAACTTACAGGAACAAGGTACATAGCCTTAGAGAAAGAATACGAGCAGAAAAACAAAACTGTTTAAATTAAAACTCTGCACATTGTGTATTTTCATCTAAAAATGTTTTTGGAGAGTATTTATACCACCTTTTGAGTATTGTCACAGCAATATGCCAGGGCTGGCCTTTCAGAGCAGTATATTACTCTAGAATTCACTAACTGAGTCAGGATAACTTAACCTACACAGTAAACACCATATGAGGAAGATTTCTGAAAGTTCATGAACACAGAAAGGCTGTAACCAAAGCAGCTTCTTTACAGACAGTAGAAGAAAGAACCGTGTGTGTTTCTTCTTCTGGACGACTGATGCCAAGAGTGTTGTTTCCTGGCTTTGACTATTTCTGAGCTAAACACAAAGCTAATGTCACTATCTCACATAGATGTAGCCAACACCTTTCGGGCACTAGTTTCTACTTGTTTGAACTCCTTAGTTATGTACTCATTTACCTGGCCAAATTCAAAGGTAAGGGTTAATTCTTAGAATTTCAGATAAAGTTATACTATCTCAGATTCCCTTCTGCTCAATCCATTGACTTTATAACTACAGAGACCTTTGAAAATGCAATAGAACCCCTATTGGCAAGGACGTCTACACCTGATTATATTTCATCAAATAATATTCTGTGTGGTTTAGTACATTCTTCTGGGTTTGTTTAGATCTAAATTGTGTACAATGTGTAATTTATGCAACTTCACTTTACATATCACAAAGGTTAAGGACAACTTTCATGTTGACACATAGACAGGGAATCATGCAGCACACCAGAGAGAGGTTTCAATCAACTGTAAGGAGTAAGACTAGGTTTATAAAACTATTTATACGCCTGAAAAGCAAGGCATTTTTAGTAGAATTTGCAAATGCAGCTAAGTAGCCAACTGTCAAACTCCAGTTAACAATCTGCACAGGTTAGGAACGATGGACCAGACCTGAGAAGAGGCTCATATGTTTGGATGCTAAATATTATGAAGCACAAAGTCAGGTGCCAGCTGTGGACTCAAATAACGGAGCAAGAAAATATAATGCGCAAAACAGAAGGGGCTACAGCCAGCCAACGCGAAACGCTGCCAAGAGGGATGTGTCTGAAATTCTCCCTCTCTTCTGTACATAGCACCTCTCCAGGGAAGAAGCACGCTGCAGCCAAAATCCCTTCCTGCATGCAGGAATGTGTGTGCACATGCACTATCATTCAGGCCACAGATACTGGCCACTCTTCCTTCAAGACAGACAGTGGTCACCTCCCACTGTTTACAGACTAGCCTCACAGTCAGAGGTCATGGCTTGGGTATCGGCCTTTCTTCATCTCGACGTCTGCCAAACAAAATACTGTGTTTATTTATTTAACAAGGGTGAGGGCAGTGCACTCTTTCAAACGAGATGATATTGCCTACCAGCGTATCTTTTGCTCAGAAAAATTTGTGTTCCTGGTTGATGATATCGGTGACCTGGTTGACCATACCAGTGACCAAGCACTGGGTTTCAGTGATGGAAATGTCACTTCTGCTTCAGCTAAAATCTGCTGGCCATTGAGCCAAGCATAGCCATGCTAGGAACATAGGCACTATGTAAGCTGCACAACATGACTGTGTTGTGGGACATAACAGCATGCCTACTCTCCGCGCCAGCACATATCCACAGACATGCCCGAGGCAAACTATGGCTGCAGATGAGAGGAGATATGAAAAACTGCTGAACAACTCCACAACGTGTCTCTTGTTTTGGAAGTCTGCGTTGTGCTGTTGACTACATCAGATGGGTAAAACCTCTGGGCTGGAGAGGTGAAGCGCTGTAATGGCAAGGTGTGAGCTTCCAGTGCTAAAATTCACCATCTCCTCCTAAAGTATCCCTGCTTGAAGCACAGCAGAGGGTAAAGTACTACAGGAAGTCGTCCTTTCTCAGCCATATACTAGCAGTCATCAGCTGAGAAGGAGGTTAGTTTTAATTGTTAGCAAATACCACTGAAGGCAACATAAAATAATCAGGTTTACCTCACATTGCAGCTGGTTAAGGCACGGACCAAGAACTGCTGTACCTCTGCCAAGGGGCAATAGCTCTTACACTTCTTCTATGCAATCACTTCTATCTAAATGGCTGAACATATTACCAATTTAAATCCCTGTGGCAGTCTAATCCTGAGACACCCAAACTTGGGCCTCAACAAACAAGCCTTTGATTAAATAATTATTCAAGTCTGTTCTTGATTCCAGGAGAAATTATTTCCAAGACAAATTTGAGGTCCGTTGATGATCCAGCATTTGGGTACTGAGGCTGTTAATGTGCCGACCGCATTTCCCAGAGATATGCCTAGAGCTATACTAAAACGAACTATACTAAATGATTGTAGTTTAAGATTTTAAAACAGCAAGGATGCTTTTTGCTTCAGATATTCTGTGGACTTTAACTGAATTTATAAAAAGAAGTGGTCAGCAAGTCCAAGTCACATGAGAAACTTGGCTGACAAGTCCAAAGGCTGAAGTACAAATTCTTCCTTTATGTTTCCTTTGACATACTTCGCCTTCTCCAGTTGACAGCAGTGAAGCTTCACTGAAAATGTACTTTCTAGGCCAGATTTCCATTCATTTTTATTCCCATATATTCCAAAGTGAGAATTCTCTAGGGACAACCTGAGCATCTGAACAACTATTTCATTCCTGTCAGCCTGTTTTTAACACTAAGATACACGTTTGCAGGTCCTCTTACATTCAGTCACTTATTGTGTGTCTGCAACATCTGTAACAGTGCAGGAAAGTGCACAAGAGCAGACAGTTTACCTTATGGCAAATTCCAAGCCAGTATTTAATGTTCAAATGAAATTCCAACATTCAAAGTAGGAAGTGTAAGGAAAAAAAGTCCCAGGTCTGTCAGTGAAAAGTTAAATTACGGGCAAGATGACACACACATAGTAAAGCCCACAAAGGCAGCGACACCGCTGTGGAAGCACATTCCAACAAAATCTTAAAAGATTACTTTAATAATAAACCATGCATTCCTGAGCAAGCCATCGCAAGATTAGCTACCACACTGCTTTGCTGCAAGCAGATTTTTCACAAACTGTTATTGATATCACTTTCAAGGCATTCATGAAAGTTGATTTTTTTGAAGGTCTCTGCACTTTGGCATTCTTATTTCACACTGCTACCCGAGTTTGCATCCAGACTGAAATCCCAGTGATCCTAATGATAGACTGTGGTTTGGGCAGAGTTAACATCCTGAAAAGTGATAGAAAAACTCACTGAGATGAAGGTTTCCAGCTGCAACTTCAAGATAATTTTAGACCTGCTGAAAAATGGCTTGTGTTTGGGAAGTGCTGAGGGTCACACTGTTCAGTACAACAAGTAGCTAGTTTAAAACAAAAAAACCTTGGGTAGGGACTGAACCTATGCCAGTGTTAGTAAAATCAGACAAAACAAATGTGAGAAAAACAGTCATCATCCTGGAAAACACAGGACTTTCTCTGCTATAATCTTTTAACAGTCAGGCTTGAAATCGTAACAGCCATTGTCCATTTGAACCTGTTTTTACTGTAGAGAAATAAGAATCTTTTAACTTTTCACGAAGTGTAAAGCATGCCCTTTAATTCCTGCAGCACAGTATAGATGAAATAACTGAATTCCTATGGGGCTTTCTGCCTGGATTCCTCCTACGTTCAGAAGGCAATCCTGTTACATATATTCAATGTAATAGTTCTGAATTTCAGCATTTAGCTCAACAATGTAGGATATCAGGGGAATTGTTCTAAGTTGAATTACAAAATAGATAGTGCAGTCCTTCAAGGCTTGAGACATCTTTTTATTCTTTAAGAAAACTGTAATTTTCCCCAGTTAGTTATTAACCATTTATCAGTAAAAATTTTTTTTCATGAGATTATTAGTGATGTCCCAAGTACTGGTAGATAGTGAATGACATCTTGCCATTTCTGTAGAAGGTGTAATTTCTTTGGGCCTCAAAACGGCTCTTAAACTGCTCTCTATTGGCAAATTAAAAGTATTTTCATCTCTTCCAAATTCAACCACAAATAGAGTAAATTTAGTCAAAGTAGTCAAGGTATTTCAGTGAAATGTGCCTGGATTTTGTGTTGGGCAAAGCACAAATGGTAATCCCGTTTGTGCCAGCACCAGGCTGGGCTGCTTCATAGAAGTTGCTTTGTTACTGCACCATGTTTAAACTAGGCACAATGTCATCCTTCATGTTAGGCAGTCTGTGTAACTCCCACAAAGCACACTTTCAAAGTATTATTCTTTAAAATTCATACTGCCCTAGGACTAAGAAGTTCCTGTCCTGCAGGTAGGCATCTAGCACAAGGTGTTCAAAACAATGTGCAGTGCAAGCTGTACAAGACCAACATTGTTAAACATGAGCACAACAGTGTCCCAAGGAATTCAGATGTAACCCTGCAAATACTGGCATGTGCATAGCCAGCAACCTGTTAATTGTAGCAAATGCCTCCTTATTTATGTGGCATGCACTTCCTCTCGCGAACACTAAGCTAGTGTATAAAAATACATCCCTCGTGTCCTTTTTGGTTAAAATTAGCACTCCTGAAATGAAAGACAGATACAGGCAAGTGAGACAACCATCAGCTTTTAGTCACCTCAGGCACAGGGCTCCTACCACTTTTGCTATTCATAAAAGAAGAGTACCACACCGTATCAAGGAAAGTATTGTATTGTTTGATAGATTTGGATGTGGATGATGTTCAAATGCATCCACCAGTTTCGAACCCTGAACTGCCTGGTGGTAAAATTATTTTGTATTAAATATTTCCCTCTTCCAAAACGCTTAGAAATATTTATCAAATGTACTAAAACTGTGGGAAAAGTGTTGCTTTTTTTTTCCCTCTTTTTAAATTGAGTATTGCTGCAGAGGGCAATATCACAGTTTTGAACAGAAATAATTTATGCTGTTTTGGGAAAATAAATAGGCTAAGTTTACAGCCTTGAGGGGAAAGAAAAAAAAAAAAAAAAAAAAAAGTAAGTTCTGCTACAAGGACAAAAATGTGATTTTTTATCAGAGGCTCTTTCACACAAGTTGGAAAACAGCTGTACGGCGCTGGGAAAAAAAAAAAAAAAAAAAAAAAAAAAAAGATAGATGTTTGAATAAAGATGAGTGGGAAGCACAAAGGTCAGATCTGGATGTGACCCAGAAACTGAATTGCCCTGGCCCAATATTGTGGTCCAGCTAGCCACAGATTTGGGTCAGGGGGAGAAAGTGGTATTTTGGTTTTGGTGGTTTTGAGGAAAAAGGGAAAAAAAAAAAAAAAAAAAAAAAAAAGCTGTTGTTTTGGACCTGGATTTTTTTAACACCACCACCACACCCCTGTTTATGCTGACATACGAGGGGACCCGTTTTCTTGCAAAGCGGTTCGGGCCCCTTGCTGCCTGAGAAGCGTAAATACCTGTGCCTTGCAAACAGCGGGCGCCGCAGGTCTACGTGCCCCCTGGGCTCCCCCGGCTTCCCACCCCAGTCCCCTCCCGGGGGGGCTCCGACTCCCTCCTGGGAGAATGCTGTGCCGGGCCCCGGGCCCCAGCTCCCTGCCTCCCCCGCCGCGGGGGCCGGCGCGGCAGCTTACAAAGGGTTAAGCTTGTGAGCACCGACACGTTGAGGGGGAGTAGCCAAGACCGAGCAGCAAAAACATCATAGCACATTCCTGGGTATCCGCAGCTGCCAGCATCTGATTAAAACCATATCTCTCGCTGTGACTGGCTGGCTAATCTGAAGGCGAGAGTACAACCGAATATTTAAGCGGGCCCCCGGTCCCAGCCAGGCTACCGGCTGCAGTCATCGGACCATGCACGGAGCGGTACGGATCTAGACCGTAAGTAGCTTTGCCAGCAGGGCTCGGCTCTGGCAAAGCCCGCGGGGCAGGGAGGGGGAAGGGGGGGGGGGGGGGGGGGGGGGAGAAAGTGCTGTCACCGGGGGAAAGGGGGGGTGAAGGTGCTGTCACCGGGGGATAGGGGGGGGAAAGGTGCTGTCACCGGGGGATAGGGGGGGGAAAGGTGCTGTCACCGGGGGAAAGGGTGGCGAGGTATGTGGGAGGGGGCTTTTCCCCCGAGGAGGGGACAGTCACTGCCCGCGATGGGGGGCTCACAAAGACGGGGCGCCGGGGGTGCTCCAGCCGCGGCGGGCCAGGGCTCAGCCTGGCCCGGCTGCTCGCCTCTCCGCGGGCGAAAGGCGCCGGTGGGGCTGCGCTCCGCCGCCGCTGGGAGCCGGGGAGGTGGTGGCGCTGGCCGGGCCCCGGGAGGGCTCGGGGCGGCCCGGGCCCCGCAGAGGGGTCTCGGCCACGCTGCAGGGGCGGTGAAGGGGGGAGCTCGGAGCTGGCCGAGCCGGGCTGCGGGGAGCGTGTCCCGGGGGGGACAGGCTGGGAGCCGCCTGCATCCCGCCCCGGGCCCTGGCAGGGCAGGCGCCCTCGGGAAGCTTGAGCGCAAAGCAGAGCAGAAGTGCGTTTTCATTTTTGTGTGTGGAGAAGGGGGATTTAAGGGAGTGGGGGAAGTGTATAAACACTAAATTTCAAATAACTGATATGAAAGAAGCTCCCTAGTTGGAGAGAGGAGGAAAGGGTTAGGATGCTGTGAAGCAGGCGTGGGGTTTTTGTCTTGGTTGGAGCATCCTCCCTGGGCACCCTTCTGTCTACTGGTGAATCTCAGGATGCTGCTGTGTCAGTAGTAAATGGGTAAAGATGTCCAGGATTAACTGGAATGAGGCTTCTACCTTGTCAGAGAAACTGACTTCTCAGCTGGTGAGACTTCAAGTCTAACGAGCACTCCATGATAACCCTTACGTTGTGATAAGTGTGCAGTTGAACACATCAGGTATGTAGAACCTCTATTCTCTGTGCTCTGAGCAGCGAGACAGTGCGGGTGTTGCCAATACAGCCGGACTTCTCTGTAGCAGAGCTTTCACCCCTCGGACACACTGAGGCTGGTTACTTGAGCACTTACTAGGGAAGAATGTAAATCTACTAGTAAGGTAGGATTGTTTTAGTCTTCTCTTAATGAAGGTAGTTTGCCTTGAAAGCCTACATTTTTGCCTCAGAAGTCATCTGTAACTTTCATAAACAAGGCTGCCCCAAACGACCAAATCTGAGAGCTTGTAGGCTTAGATTTGCCCATTGTTTGCTAAGGAATGGGTGTAGGTATGCTCAGGGATGAGAACACCTGTGTAGATAAGCAAAACAGAGATGCAGATTCAATTAGAGACAAGCAGTTATGAAGCTGTGTATTCTAGCTGGCTGTGAAGACTTACCAGGCAGTGGTAAATTGAGAATATGTCCTTGTATCTGATAATGACCTGTTAGGCAGTTACAATGCTAGTAGGTCTTCAAGTTAGCTTCCATTAGGATCTTCCAGGAGGTGGGTGCCGCAGTAGGTGGCTAATTGGGGAGGTTAATGAAAATCCAAAGAAAATCCTTTCAGTTGAGAAGGGGCTTTTCTGAGGGAGTCATCTACCATATCTGTTTAAAAAATCACTACAGTTGCATCCAACAGCATGGTTCTTGAGGCATAATTATGTTTCTAAAATTCACTGAATGGTGTGATGGTGTTGTCAAGTCTAAAGCAGATATTTCTCTTAACAGTAGCTTGTTAGAGTTTGCATTTGGAGGAGGAGAACCAAATGGTAGAAATAGTAAAGAGGATGTGAGTGCTAAATGAATGTCAGATAAACCACCAGAACAGAGGCTTAACTAGCAAACCTCATGATTTGGAGATAGGAAGGCTCAGGGTAAAGTGGAGTGAATGCCAGGTGCTCCAAGCCTTAAATGAAGAGATTGTTCTGCTGAAGGGAATCTAACAGGGTCTTGTGTGCTTGTCATTGTAAACAGGAGACTGGGAGAATGATGAGTGCTACTCTGATCATCCTATGACTTAGGAAACTTCAAACAAAGATACTGGCTGAGCACCAGAGGTTGTGCTCAGGACTATCAGTTAGGACAGTGGGCCGAATGCCAAAAACCTGGCATCAGTTTCCTTTAGTGACAGTAGAGATGGTTGTCCATTCTAACATATGCCTTCTGCTATGTTTCTGAGTATCTCTCTACATATGCAGTACACAAGCCACTTTCCTACTGAGAAGGATATTGCTTGTCAAAGTGCCTGCATAATCCTATTATTGGACACTGCAGAACCAGTAGCTGCTAAGGCCTTGCTTAAGGCCTTTATTTCTCAAGCAAGTACAAAAAGGAGCACTCTAAACAGGTGAATATAATATATGCAAAGGGGGTAAAAAGAGCTCTTAGATTTTTTTCTCTGTGGGAAAGCAAATAAATGCACTTAGTGTCAAGGAAGGGGGAATTGAGGGCTGGTGTCTGGACAGGATGTTTAGGATAAAAACCCTAGCTTGAGATATGAAGTAAATGAAAATGTATAATATGCTGTAGTCATTAAGTATTGTTGTCAAACCTATAAGTTTTTCTCCCCTGTGGATACTCTTCTCTCCTGGTGAACTTCATGCTGTTAAGACACTTGTGTGACCTGCTGGGTTAACCCAGTTCTTGGGAATATTTGTGGACTTTATTCAGCAAGGCTAGCAATATGCAAGCACTACAGAAGTGTGCGTTTGCTTGGACAATGAAGCAATAAATTCCACATCCAGAGAAAGCCAGCTTGTTCTGTAAACAGTACTGATGGTGCAGATCCTGCTTGCTGACTAGACTCTGTCAAAAGAAATGATGAACAGATAGCATGAAGGTAACTTGTAATCTGCAAGGATTTTGGAGAAAAACCTGGATCTTGCATGTAGACTAAGGGATTAATAAAATCAGGACTCTGCCTCCTGGGGAGGGGAGGGGGACTGGCAAGAGGTCTTAATGAGATTCTGCTGTGAAACACAATGAAGCATAAACCACTACTCTACCTCAGCATGGACTCCACTGAAATAAAACTTGAGGTTGTCTTAGAAGGAATAGAATAGAATAAGGTGTCTAAGTACCATAACTGACAAAACAAGCTGACTTTGGAAACCTGATTTTGAGGTTGTATCTGGGTTCAAGGGTCTCAGGGTTATAAAGAAGCTGGATGAAGCATAGTGGCAGGCCTAGTCAATAAACAAGAGGTACCAGTTTCAACAGGATTGTCTTGTTTACACAAGCTGGATGGCTGGGTGTTGAACAAAGCATCTTTTCCCATCTAACTCTTGTCAGTCCCAGTTGATGAGGCCATAGGCCATTCCAGCTCCACTCTTCTGAAAGGATGTGCTTTGCACATGCTATAGGGTGCTTGAGGACAAAGCAGACCTTTACTCTCAATTACCTGTGGCATTTTTTTATTAAAAGCTTCTAATAAAGCTTCATGGCTGGTGTATGTCACCTTAAATCACAAAGCTCAGGCATTATGGGACAAGTTGAGGACAGACTATTGGCCTCAGAGCTGAATTTCCTGCTGCTCTGTCAGTTCATGTTCCATCCTTAAGCAACAAGATGAGAGGTGAAATACTTGACAAGGATTTTCTCTTGAACTGAACAAGTAGGTTTGAAAGGTGGGATAATAGACCTTTACCTTGACGGTCAGGAGGCTTCACAACAATGTCAATTAGGAACTAGCTCCTCCAGCGAAGTGTACTCAACTTGCTGATGTCACACAACAGCAAGTCTCTTCCTATGAGAACTCTCATACACCTGCCCTAGGGATAAGATGCCTGCAGATGAGACTTCCTGCCTAGGAAGGGGCAAGACAAGTTGGGAACATCAAGGATGTAGTGTTAATATTGCAACTTGTGTTTCTACCTTACATACATCTTCTGTGCTCTCTCAGAACAGGGTTATTTGTCCTTTAAGGAGGTCGCAAAGGTCACTATATGAGTAAGAACTAGCTTTCTAGTAGCTTCAATAGAAGATCTAGCTGCAAACAGCTGCTAGCTGATGGAAGGTAAAATCTAAAGCAGGATGGAAGGCTGACGCTTGTCCTTGCACACTTCTGACGGATGGGGGCATCACCATAATACAGTATCAAGACTTTCAGAGATGGAAAATTAGAGGCAGCCTGGTCAAGATTACTTCAGGAGCAATAACATAAACTTCCTGTAATGTATATCACAAATATGTGTAACTACAGTTACCAACAGGGAAACTTACTGAAGAAGTCACCTGTGAAACTTGACTACTGTTTAGTAGGACAGCTACTGAAGGAGCTGCAGTGGAGCTCTGAAAATCCTCGTTAATCCTTTTTTTTACCTCTGGTATAGATCTCTGACCTTTTTTTTAGATTTCTCTCTTGTTTACTTATTCATTGCCTTGTTACTGCATATATAAGGGAGAGCTGGGACCCTTGATAATGACTAATATGGAAGGCAAGAGTAACCCTTGTATTAAGCAGTATGCTTCATAATGCCTAACTGAGGGCTTAAACTGCTGTAGAAAAGCCTGCCCTCAGAAGGTGCAAACAATTTTCATCAGTCTGCTGATAACACATCATGAACAGAACTTGCATCTACTGCAAGAGACAGTATGGAGTGACTCTTGTGGCAATGACTGCTACAACAGTTTATATAACATGGCCCAGTAACTGGGGGCTAGGTGAAGGGTTCTTCAAATACTGCTGAAATGAATGTTTAAGGACATGTTTCTGGCTGCTCATGGGATCATCAGGTTGGGTAAGCAAACTACAGTACTTGACACTGTGGCTATGACTGCATGGGTTTAGGTTGGGCGAACACAAGAATAATACAGCAAAATCCTGTTGTTCATACAGATACATTTGTGAACAGGTAGGCAACACTTACAGTTCAGTATAGGTTATGCAGAACATTTACAATCTCTCTCGGTACAGCTTGCACACACACAAACTGTAAAGAGGGATAACTCTGCCAGCACTGGACAGTTAACAGCATGCAGCTGAAATAACCTATGATAACAGCTTCAACATGTGTCAAGTTCCTCCTCTGAGGAAGTGAGTGAAAAGCATGGTTATTGGCAAGAGTCCTTTGCTATACTAACTAGCAAGATCAGAAACAGTCCTAGGCAGGAGGGAGGTAGGTATACAGTTGGAAATGAAGTGTTTAAGCTGTTTTCTAGTTCAAGCTAGTTTGCATCTGAGTAAACACTAGCAGCCTTGATTAACAACTGATTTGCTTCCAGGTTGTTTGGTATATCCCACGAGTCTCAACAAGCAGTACTGACAGAAGATCTAGCAGTGTCCACTGCAGGCACAGGGCCTGAGATTCCTCATCCTCTGAATAGGCAGGTGATGCTTTCCTGAACAACAGCTAGAACAGGCAACTGAACACTGGCTCAGGAGCCACTGATTTATGAGACTTCAGCACTGAAACCTGAGAGGTACAGAGGAGTGGCCCCTTAGCATGCTTCAAATCATACTGTCTTTCTGGAAGATTGATATGAATAAACTTCTTGTGAATAATTGAAGTATGATCTAATAACTGTGTATTACCAACTGAATAGCGTTCTATGAGGAAAGAGCACACTGGGTTATCTATAAATTGCTTGCTAAAAGAGGAATCTGGAGTTCAGATTCTGGTATTGCTAGTACTAAGAGTGAAGGGGTTTTTTATCCTAAGAAGTGAACTAACAGATTGAAATTCTAAATGTTGAACAGAGATTGGAAAGGCTGCTACTGAGACTTGTTGCAAGATGCTGTGTTATTCCTGGAATAACTCATAATTTGAAAGACTAGCTAGGTGTCTGGATGCTACCTTTGGATACTGAAGTTCCTGGCTGAATAACTCTGTAAAACAGACTATGACACTACTAGTTCCCTTCAGCCTGAGATTAAGTCTTCAGGAAGCTGGCTAGCACTAGCTCTTGAAAAGCGTTTAACTTCCTTTAAAATAAGCAGAGGGCAATTCTTGCTAACTTGTATCATCCCAAGTTGTTAGTTTGGTACAGCTTGTTTAAACTGGTCGTGACTTCTCCTGAGCCCTCTGTTACAATATTCCTGCAACAGCTGTTATCCCACAACAAGTGGAAGAAAAATCCAAACCGATATCCTGTGGTAGCTAGATTGAGATGTAACTAATTCTCATGAGAAATTATGCACCCAAAAGCATAGTACAATGGGAAACAGTACTGGTCCAGTTGCACCACTTGAACCATGTGACCTATTCAGTTCCAGCTGCTGACTTAGTGATGTTCACTTGGCTCTGATTCCAGTGATTCAAGTGTGCAGAAAACACTTACAGGAACTTAGCTAGTATTTCTATGTTCTTGCTAAAAACCAAAGAGCTCAGAGGAGTCTAAGGCACTGGTACAACAAGAACAGACTGTCCTGTTCAACTGATGAAATAGCAGTTGGTAAATTGACCAAAATGGTAAGATTTCTGGGTAGTTTCACAGGCATGATCCTGCACCAGCAATGGTACATGCCAACATCTGTAGCTCACATGACTAACTGGAGTACTAAGATCTTTATCTGCTTTGCAGCTGATACTGGGGGAAGGGAGGGGCATGAAGCGGGTATTCCCTGATGTGTCCATTACCACAGTTCTATCCCACTAAAGAGCTGAATGTCACCCTCCCCTGTTTCTTATACTGGTTGCATATGATAAAGGAAGCTGGACTATGTACTGTATCCTGCAATATGTAAGTACAGTTGTAGCTAATTCCAAAAGGATATTACTCTTGGCAGAGGAAGCCCTTGGCATAAGGCTACCTTAAGTCATCAAAGTATTGATCCACCTCTTGGGTGAGAGAACAAAATGTCAAACAGGGCTTTAAGCAAGCTGCATGAAAGAAGTTCCCTAAAGCAAAATACTGTTAGTCTAGAAATACTGTGGCAAATAGGCACAGTGCCTGGCTTAACTGAGGCAATGATACCAAGCAAATGATCTCTTAAGAACAAATCAAGTTTGTAACTACCTATGGCCTAAACAGAACAGTTAAACAGGCTTTTTGAACTTAGGCTGAAGACACTGGTCTTGGTTTCCCTGCTGTCAAGGAATTGCAGGAGAAACAAAGTGGTGGGGGGCATCACTAATCTAGACCTTACTGACTCCAGGAATGACAGGTAGCTTCACTTGCCAGGCAAGGTAGGTCAACATCCTTTTCAGTTTTCTGTCTTACAAAACTGACCACAAGGGCTTGGGTTACACTTAGCAGTATGAAAGCCTATATTCAGTCATCCTTCTGGCAGGGGATGCTGCTCTTGTATTCCAGACATGGCATAAACTGGAGGGGAATAGTTCCCAAACTAAGAACTCTTTTCCACCATTTGTCTTCAAGCAGGTACTTGTTATGTAGAAGCGTGAACAATATGTATCAGATGTAACCTACCTGTCATTAAGGCTAGTATTTCTCATGTATATTGGTCAACACCTATGCTAGTTCCTAACAGACTAATTTGATTGTTTTAATAGAGGAAACAAATAATGGTAGTGCTTGCATCAGAACAAAAGCTGGAATTTTCCATCTAAATCGTAATAATCTTGTCATGTTACAGAGGGTTTATTCAATTTGAACTCTTAGACACTGTGAGATGCTAGAGCAGTGGGTGTTCTAGTAATGAAACAAAACACTTAAGATGATATTTTACTTGATTCCTCAGCATGAATGACCCTGTTTAAAAGGCAAAAGCCTGAATAGCACATTCATATCTCTGATTTATTAATGCATGCCTAGTGCTTCTCAAGGCTACTTGGGGCACTACCATTGCATCAGGAACTAGGCAGAAAATGTGATAGTCAGTTAAGCACAGAGGGATTTGTCAGATGCAAATGTAAGCCAGTCATACAGGGTCTCACACAAATGCACCATTATACTTCTAATGTGGGTAGAATGCTCCTAGTGAAGATAGTCCATTATTAGTAAATGTATCTGGCTTTATAACTTGGATTCTTGCTAGTCATTACATGTGCTGCTGTTTAGTCTTTAGCCTATTTCTCAGCCTGCAGAATGGAAGACTTGAATTCACTCAAGCATATAGCTCGTTTACCAGACTTCTGAAAACAGCTCTTCTGTCCAGAACTCCATTGCTAGAGATATTTCTAAGGATACATTGTGCAGGTCCTGATACAACCTTCCAACCAGAAGAACTTGACTAACTCTTCAAGAAGGTTTGGGAGAGGGAACAATTTGCCTTGGAAGCATGTTCAGCACTTGAACCATTGCTGTGCTTCCGGTTACTACTTCATCCTAACAGGCTATATCGCACTTGGCAGTAAAAGCTTCTTTTGTCCTCTCCTGGCCTTTCTGATTCTAATTTGAGGTTAATATTTACATGCAATTACTCTTTAAGCTGGATCACATACTTGCAGTATCAAGGGATAAAGTAGGAGCACAGGCTGTGAAAAGGACAAAGTATTAGGCTGCCGAGCAGATGTTTAATTTATCTGCCTTGCCTCTGACTTTCAGTGTCCCTAACTTCTTCTCAAACAAGATTTCATCAACATTGAGGCAATTATTTTTGTCTGCTGAGGGGCAAAAAAGCCTGTCTGTTGGATGAGGTTTATCGTCCAGTCTTTAAATCCCATGAGACTACAGCCATAATGAAGATCCTTGATCCCCTCTGCACAAGACAAAAATATAATCAAGGGTAGCTATCATATTGCCACCCCTTACTCAAACAAGGAGTAATGTGAAAGCATCTCTTCAGGGAGACTAAATGTTACTCAACAAAATCATTTGTCATGTGCTTTAAGTCTTGCTAAGAAACAGGTAATTCAAGGATGACTTATCACTACCAATAGCTTTCCTTGTAGGGAGTTCAGAGAAGACACCAAGAGCACAGCATGGCCGAAGTCTTTAAACTGATTTCCCAGGGTAGTTGCATGGAAACTAGGTACAATGCTCGAATGGAGAGTTGCCTGTCTTGAGGCAGTAGGTAACAGCTCATACTTTAAGGCCTATGTGTTGAGGGCCTGAAATGGTCTTTACCAAAGGAGTGATCAGTACTCACTCTTCACAGGATAGTCCCTACAGGAAAGGGGGAAGATACTACTTAGCTGTCTCTTTTAACAAGCTCCTTTTGGAGCAAACTGAAAAGTGGGTGAGCAAAATGTGGTATCTACTGATGCAGGCAAGAGTTTGCCAGGGTGGCAACATCCATAAATCTGCAAAGAGTTTTGAAATAGTGCATTTAGCATAGTTGAAATGGACCTTAAAATGGCATAGTAATTAAGCTGTGGTGATAGCAAGGGGCTTACCTACATGGAGAAGATTCAAAAGGCATCACTTAACTATCTGCTGACATAGTGTCTGTGGGAATGTTCGTGTTCCTCACTATACCAGTATAACTGAAGGCACGATCCTTGTACAAAAGTGCATGCATCTCTAACCATGCCATAGTGCTAGCTGGCTCTTTTCAGGTGAACTTAGAATTCAAATGCAATAGAACACATCTAGTTTCTTGTTACCTCCTGCAGTCTGAGTAAGGAAATACTAAGGGAATGAGTACTGTGAAAGGAAGTCTCCAAGCAAAGGTAAGTAGTAAAACCAGAAGATTTTAACTTTATTTTTGTTATTTGCATGTAGAGCACACCAGCACTTCTCATTAAGATAAGCCAAACTTAAGCATGACAAAGAACTTGCACAGCTTTAACTTGGGTCCAGTCTTATTCAACATATTCATCAATGACCTGGATGAAGGGACAGAGTGCATCCCCAGCAAGTTTGCTGATGACACAAAACTGGGAGGAGTGGCTGACACACCAGAAGGCTGTGCTGCCGTTCAGCGAGACCTGGACAGGCTGGAGAGCTGGGCGGAGAGGAACCTAATGAGATTCAACAAGGGCATGTGTAGGGTCCTGCACCTGGGGAGGAACAACCCCATGCACCAGTACAGATTGGGGGTTGACCTGCTGGAGAGCAGCTGTGCCGAGAAGGACTTGGGAGTCCTGGTGGGCAGAAGGTTGACCATGATCCAGCCATGTGCCCTTGTGGCCAAAAAGGCCAATGGTACCCTGGGGTGCATTAAGCAGAGTGTGGCCAGCAGGGTGAGGGAGGTTCTCCTCCCCCTCTACTCTGCCCTGGTGAGGCCACATCTGGAGTGCTGTATCCAGTTCTGGGCTCCCCAGTTCAGTAGAGACAGGGAACTACTGGACAGAGTCCAGCAGAGGGCTATTTAAGATGAGGGGACTGGAGCATCTCATGAGGAAAGGCTGAGAGACCTGGGTCTGCTCAGCCTGGAGAAGACTGAGAGGGGATCTTATCAACACTTATAAATGTCTAAAGGGTGGGTGTCAAGAGGATGGGGCCAGGCTCTTTTCAGTGGTGCCCAGTGCCAGGACAAGGGGCAGTGAGCACAAACTGGAGCACAGGGAGTTCTGCCTGAACATGAGGAAAAGCTTCTTTACTCTGAGGATGACAGAGCACTGGAACAGGCTGCCCAGGGAGGTTGTGGAGTCTGCTTCCCTGGAGATAATCAAAACCCTCCTGGATGTGATCCTGTGCAACCTGCTGTAGGTGAACCTGCTTTAGCAGGGGGGTTGGACTAGATGATCCCCAGAGGTCCCTTCCAACCCCTGCCATTCTGTGATCTGTAATGTGGGTCTAAAGCATAGAATTCAAATTTGGTTGTGGCTGAGACTCTCATACTAAAAGCAGACTAGATTACTGCTAGCTCAAGTTATCTAATGTTGCCCCACACCCCACTGAAATTTTATGGTGAAGCCTGATGCAATTTTGTGCTAGTCTTGTGGCTTAACTAAGATGTCAAGAAGTAGCTATTTGAAATACGAATGTATATTAAGGCAGCCTTTGTCTATCCTTGCATTCTCAGTTTTGCTAATTCTCTTGCTCCAGAAATATGATTCTCAAAGATAGTGAGTTCTCCAAAGGTATGATAAATAACTGTCATGTACTGTGAACTCTCACCAGGTGAGATGAGCTGTGCCAGACCTCAGATAGGAGAGTATGTCCTGTAAACTGGCCAGAACATCCTCACTAACCTTCTCAAATTGCATTGCTAGCACTGAGAATGATTTTTCTCTCCACAGTAAGACAGGGTCTATTTGCAAGTGTTCAGCCTGACCTGTGTGTAACACTGCCCATCTGCCTCCACCTTGGGGTTCTGTGCTGTCTGGCTTTATGCAAATAAGTGATCTGGCTTCCACAGGATGAAGGTAGATGACAGTACTGGAGGGACTACTAGAGTTTAAAGATGGCAACCGCTCATCTGGATTTCTATCACTTTACAGTTGCCCAAGTGAGGTCTTGCTTGTGCATATTTGCTCCTGCCTAGGTTATTTGCTTGTTGTTGCCTCAGCTTTACTTCAGAGTGAGGTGCTCACTGTGATTGTGTAACATCACAGCTGGGCGTAACTCTATGAATTAAATTGGGGAAGCAGCACCACTGACAGGCAGGACTTGGTGTCCTGAGGTTGTTATTTCTTCTTTCCAGCATGGAGCCAGGCAAAATGTCCTAAAGCTATGACTCAGCTCCTAGAGAGCATGTCTTAGCTCTGTTCTTCTCCAGGCCTTTTCCTTCTGTTCTCTAAACAGTAACCTTCCAGTTAAGGGTGGGTGGTTAACTAATGATTCAACCTTAACTCTGTCTTTCCTTCCTCTCTCTTTCTGAAGGACCTGATAAATCTAGGGAGAGGCTCACTGAAGACTGTCAGCCCAAAACTATACCATCAGGCAAGCTAGTCAAGTTTGAGTAGCATTCTGTTGGCTTCATTTTACCTGCTTAATGTGTGGTTTTCAATGGGCACACTCCTTTTTAGCACAGGTGCAAGTATCCTGAAAAACCTCTCTTGGGTAATAGTTTCCTCATTGCTCCTTTGTCAGAATGGGTGCACATGCCACTTTTCCAGTGACAACATTGCCTAAACCATGGCTGGCTATATCAACTCTTTCTCTAACATCTACTTCTATTCAGAACTACTCAAAATTTTCACAGCAACATCTTTGTTCTCTTGCTGTGGCCAGGTAAGCTGCTTACAGAGGAGAACAGATATAGCAGCCAGAGGTCTTTCAAATATGAGCACTTTTATCTCTGATTTACTTGAGCAATGCTAAATATGATTCACAAACCATCTGGTAGGCAGCTAGATCTAACTTTGCTTATATTAACAGCTAGTTCCATAAAGGCTTCCCTCCCGGCTAAATGGAAATGGAGGTCTTCAGGGTGAAATTCTCTCTTAAAGACTTAGGAATTATGTTCTTCCTAGGTTAAGAATCAGTGAAGCATTGACATCCATTACTCTATTAGCAAGCTGGATGAGTCAGTCTGTAGCTATTGACCTAGTAATGAATTGAGGGAAGAGAAGGCAGGAGTGAGAGTAAAACCTGAAAGTAACTCCCAAGTAATGGATAACGCATTAGCTGTAACTAAGCCAAATGTGGAAAAGGCTATTGAGAATTAAAAGCTTTTAATACTAGAGGATGTGCAATGCTTCAGCACTTGTATCTGGGTACATAGTATGTCTCAAATGGTGTGCCAGGAGAAAAAAAAAAGATGGCTTGGTCTGTGGCTGCTTGCCTGGATGTAGGGGAAACTACTAGTAGAGGGTAGCCCAGCTACTTAATTGGCTAAACAATTTCTTGGTTTCATTGGTCATCCTAAAATTCAAGGGACTTACTGAAGCCACTGCAATACCCCAGGCAGATTCATAGAACAGTTTCTGTAGAAGATGTGAACGTTCAGTTCTTTCTGGTTGGGTATAGATGATCTTCAGAACTCCATAAAGACAATATGAGTCCCTTTTGGTAAATAAGAATCAATGTTTCAGCTGTGTAGGAAAAAAACATGGTGACTGCAGATTTTTAAAATGTATCTTGTGTATCAGAGGCAAAAGGGTGTCATGGCAGAGTTAAGTCATAGTAGTCCATAGTTCATGTTAACTTGGTTTTTTTGAAAAACCTGAAGTTGCTTGATTACTGTTAAGACAAGGCGTGGGTTCTGGGTTTTGTTTTGTTGCAGTTTTGTTTTTTCTCCTGGAACACTCTGTCTGCAGCCTAAGGAAATTATTTGCTTTTGACTGTTGGGTAGTATTACCTTAGACTTCCAGTTGTTGTAGAAACGTGAATGAGATCTTGTGGCACCTTTGAGAGTTCTGATCCCATCTTCCAGAGTTGCAGCTGGCAGTGCTGAAGGAGAATACAGCAAAATATCTAAGGTTCTATAAACAGCCTTAAAGGGTAAAAAGGTAAAGGTTAACAGATTAAAACAGGGTGATGCAAGTAGAGGCTGTGGATGTAGGTCAGTGTGATCTGCTGATTAGGTATTACTGAGGTGAGAGTTTGTCATCTAGTGGACATAACTTCATCTTCTTTGTAGCCTGAGATGAATAGACAGTGAGTCAGACTTCCTATATGATCATTACTAAAAAATTCAGGCATTAGTGGGCTTCAGTGTTCAGCAGAATAAAACTGGACTAACAGGTCTAACAATATTTTACCTTGAAGAAATATTCTTATGTCTGCCTAGTGACTGTCATTTGTACTTTTAAAAGTTACAGCAAGCATAGCTGACCACCATCTCACCATGTCTACTGAAGCTGAAACTACTACTGTCAACAGCCAGCCTGAGCAACACGCTCCACCAAAAGCACAACTATCAAAGAAGGAAAAAAAGAAAGGTAAGAGATGCTTACCCATTGAACACCTCTTCCAGTCAGTGTCCTGCCTAAAACTAAGATCACTCTCTCAGCATAATTAAAATAACTCTGAGATTTCAACCTGACTGAAAGTGTGAGTAAATAAGCAAGCAAAATAAATCTAAGCATAAGGCAGGCTTTTAGCTTGAAAGGCTTTTCTAACTTTAAGTTTTTAAAGCTTTGTTCCACTTACTTTGTTAAATGGCTTGTCTGCTGAGCCTGACAAGTCACCAAAAGCCCAGAGAAGGGAAAGTTCCTGAGAAGGTGACCAGACCCAGAACCATCCAGGTAGCTGTCAGTCTGAACCTGAACTTGCTTCCCTCCCTCCCTCTAGAGATGGATTGATGTGCTGGACACAGATTCTAGTCCAGAGAAGCTAGAAACTCATTTCATGAGAACTACTGTAGACCAGTTAATAGATTTTTTTTTAATCTATTAGATCATTTAAATATAGAAACACATACCTAGGTAGGCACTCGGAGTATGCGGAGAAGAAAGGCAAGCAGTTCTGAGAAGCAGTGGGAACAGCAGAAACAGAAAATTAGCTAAAATCCCAAGTGATTGCAGGGATGGGGATACCAGGACTTGTAGAAATGATAGTGCTGATAGAAAGTTCTAGCACAGGAACTAGGAGATTATTGCACACCAAGAAGAGATCTGACTACACCAGAACTAGGGACTAACGTCTGAAAGCCTTATTGAACATCCTGTTTGGCCATGGTAAGTACCATATCTGCTTGGGGGTTTTTGCTTAGTACTTGGCTGCTACCTATAAATATTTCAGTCTTATGTGGCAAACAATTGTTCTGAAGTCCTCAAATATCAAGTGCTGGGCTCCACTCTTTGAACTAAAGCCAGATTCTGCAAGAGCACTGTGACCTTAAAGGAATAACTATCTTGCAGTCCATGCAGTACTGGAAGGAGGAAGAGTTGTTAGTCAGCTATACTCAAGGGACCGTTTTAATATGTACTTATGGCATATTCTTAAAAAATATCTCAAAGCCACAACATAGACATTTCTCTCTTAAAAATAATAATAAAAACCCACAAACAAAATACCATGGTTTTTGTCTCCAGGGCCAGAAAAGACAGATGAATCTCTCTTGACCAGATTCAAAGGTGATGGTGTGAGATACAAAGCTAAACTGATTGGCATTGATGAAGTCCCAGAGGCAAGAGGAGACAAAATGAGTCAGGATTCAATGATGAAGCTGAAGGTAAGGGCTTGAGCTGGTATGTAAGGAACAAGTTCTAGGTAGCCTTCAGAAAGCAGATCAAATGGTCACTTTGGCACAACTTCAAATAAATCTTAATGGTAACATAGTAATAACAGCACTGTTCTAGGTGGATGTTACTTCTAAAGCTATAACTCCTTACTCAAAGGACAATGTTTCTCTAATAGCTTGGGAATGGTCCTTAAGGTCTCTAGGTTTTCAGTATGGATGCCAATAGTATGAACTTGATCAGAAACAATGAGCTTGGGTTTTGTATGGGGAGGGTGGAATTCCATGCAATTGAACACTGACCTCAAAACACAAGTTGGCATCCTGTGGCAACAGTGATACCAAGAGACAAAGATAAGTCAAAGAATAAAAGATGCCCTGCAGCAACAAAGATGATTACTTCTGGAGTGCAGAACACTTACATAGCTTCAATCAGGCCAGGGGTCTCTTCCAGTCTAATTATTCTATGGAAGCCGGTAAAGATGCTGCTACTGCAGCAGTTTTGTGAACTAAGCTAAGTTTTTAAAGTTCTAAAACATTTACAGAGGAAAACAAATCTAGTCCTGAAGTATTACTTCAAACCTAGTCAGACATATGTTGCAAGAGGAATGCTGCTCTAACTGTACAGTTGCATAGGAAAAACTAGATTAGCACTAGTACAGTCACAGCCATTGGCTCATGAGGAATGTAAGGAAAAAAGTTAAAGCTCAATCTAACAGAAGTCTCACCAACACTTTGTCATTCATCCTCTTTAGGGAATGGCGGTGACAGCCCGTTCCCAGGGTCAACACAAACAGAAGATCTGGGTGAACATATCCCTCTCTGGTATCAAGATAACAGATGAGAAAACCGGGGTAAGAGATGACTTATTCTCTTAATGTTATTGTGGCTCTTAAAGCAAATGAGGCTCTTGGAAGTTACACCACTCTGAACTAGATTCCCATAATGGCATCACGGCGCCCTTCCACTTACAAAAGCTAGCTTGTGAAATACATTGTAATGCTGAAGCCTCCTGCCAGAAAGGTGGCAACATCCTTTTGTGGTTAGTCAGACTGATAAATCCGAGTCTTGAACTCAAGCCTCCTAAGTCTCAATCATTCTAACCACTGAAAAGAGCAGCTATTATGTTTCCAGCAATTTAAAGCAATAGTTACTTTTTTCCAATTCTAGGTCATAGAGCATGAGCATCCAGTAAACAAAATCTCCTTTATTGCTCGGGATGTAACAGACAATCGTGCCTTTGGCTATATTTGTGGAGGAGAAGGCCAGCACCAATTTTTTGCCATAAAAACAGCACAACAGGTAAGGATTGGACACTTTTCCACTTGCTATGAGTAATGCTATTGTGTAAACTGGTAACCCTGTGAAGTATAGGAGAATCCCAGCACAGATGGATAGACTCTTCTCCTAGAGGAGGGCAGTAGGAATTGACTGTATCACCATTAGGTTTTACCTTCTTCAGCTTCTTTGTAGTCCAGAATAAAAACACTCAAGCAGCCTTGCTTACTGTGATTAACGTTGCTCAATATGTCCATGCACCATGGAAGTGAGATGAAAGGAGACATTATCATGGGCTTTCCTGTACAGTGGCCTGTTACTGTCAGTGAGAATGCTAATTATTGAGTCAAATAGCCAGAGCTTCACTCAGAATTAACAGAAATTATATTAGAACTCCACTAGTCTAATTCTCATGGTGCTTTGCCTTGTGCAGCACAGGGAAAAAAAAACCCAAACCTCACTCAGTTGCAATAGTGTTTCTGCAGCCAGTGAATGGCAGGTCTGGTCCTCCTAGAGTTATTTGTGGAAGGGATTCTGATCCTTCTGTGCTAGGGTTTCCCCATGCAGCAATCCTGTACGCAGGGTTTGTCTCTCTGAAGAGAACCTGTACATAAGCAATATCGGAAACAAGCTACTCAGAGTTGGTGCTGAGTATTAGGCAGTTTCGTAAATTATTTGAACTTAAATTAGCTATTTATCGTTTGCTAGCTTGTCATTGTAATGTCTTTAAAATAGTTACTATAGTGACTTGAGCCAAGACTTCATATACATCCCTGCCTGCCCTCCTGGAGAACCTGTTGGCAGCTTCAGATCCACTCCAGGTGGGACTGAGGGGTTCCTTGTTGGAGCATGTTATTACTTAGCAGCTGTAAAACCCTCTCCTAAACCAGTTTTATCAGTCCTGTGTTGTATTAGCTTCACTGGAATTGTAGATTAAGTACAAAAGCCTTCTATATGTGCTCTGGAGTGGAGTCTGTTCTCTCAGAGCTTTTCACCATGGGCTGCTGCTTGCCAGCCTATAAACTTAGCCAAGCTGTAGGCAGCTCTTGACTTGCTGCTAGTTTTTAACACAAACTTGTCTAGCAGAGAAACAAGGACTGCTGCAGCTGTACTGTTTGTCAAAGTTGACAACTCTTGAAATGGCTTTTCCTGCAAGTGTATGTCTAAAACACTTGATTAGTAGAGGCTGATACTCAGATGTATCTGAGTTCAACAGATGCTTTGCTTGAGCCAATGGTAGTGCCTGAACAGGGAGACTTATCCTACTCCAGACACTGACACAGCTGCTATATACCTCAAGCAGGAGCTCCAAATCAGTATAGCTGAAACTGCCATGATCTCAGCAACCACTCAAAACATTCTTGTCAATGGATGTGCAGGGCATGCAGTGCCTTTCTAATTTATACAGATACCACTTAAAGCTGATGTCTGCTTTACATATTTGACATGATAATCACCTTACCTTGTACTTGCCTTGCTGATTTACTATTTGCATCCTGTTTAAAATAAATGTAGTTCTAACTATAGAAGCTTTCTCCAGGTTCAGTGTTGGAGTTGGTAGAAAACAGATGGATGCGAAATGTTTTTCCTCTCATGAGACTACAAGTGAGCTTGGATAAACTTTGCACTTTTGAGGAAATATGATTAGGACTTGCCATGCACTTATGAAATCTTGTGCTACAAGCTTTTTAGCAAAAACATAGCAGGCTTAGCACAAATACAGCCACTTTCCCTGTGAAGTTAACAGTTCTAAGCTGGTTGTGCCCCATTACCTTTGGATTCTGCATAAGCCTTCTCATGTCTGGAGACTGGGCAGTCCTTTAAACTCTTGCTTTTCGTGTTATGTCACCGTTTAGGAAAGTTTGGCTTGCTGCACAGCTTGCTTCAATAGAATTCCAGGGAGAAGTAGAGCATGGCCTAAAACCTACATTCTTTTTCAGGCTGAACCTCTAGTTGTTGATCTTAAGGACCTCTTCCAACTCGTTTATAATATGAAGAAGAAGGAAGAATACAAGAAAAAGGCAAGTAAAATCATGTAAATAGCATTACTCTGCAGCAGAAATAAAGCTTGCTTCAGTCTCGGCTTTGCTTTTGGGCTCTTGTGAGACTTTACACTGAGGTCTGTCTAAATTTAGGATCACTTGAAGTTATGGGTTGATAGTTGTACCAGCAGTTTGATTACCTCCTAGGTCTGGTAACCCCTCCAAATCGAGAGGCTTTGGATACTCTACATCATGGCTAGGTACTAAAAGCCTTCTTTTCTTCTTTAGAGTGAAGAAGCAAGTCAGACTGAGGTAAGTCACTCCGACTTGGCCTCTTAGGTACGGTGCTACAACTAGCTTTGCCTCCATAATGCTAGTGGTGTAAAGAATGTCCATGTCAGATGCCAAATTACACTGAAATTGGAGCAAAAGGGGCCTACAGAACTAATACTGAGTGGTGATCTCCCTCATACTTCCTCTTTCCATCACTTGCTTTTTGAAGCCTGCAAGTCCCTTGCTTAAGGCAAGTTTTGATGTTCCAATTATTGCTGACACTGTTATCTGTTACAGAATGGTAGTGAAACAGTACCTGCTGATCAAGCTGACAAGGTGAAACTGGTATGTTCAATTTCAAAACTTTGTGCTTATGCCATTAAGGAGTTCGTTATTCACTGTCTCCACATTGTGTGGGAAATGCAGTATTTATAGATGTGTTTACAGTAGATCTGCACAATATTTGATGTTTGCTCTTGCAAGAACTCTAATATATACCAATTCTTTCAATATTTTTGGTTTCAAGGCAGTTGACCAGATGGACTTGTTTGGGGATATGTCAACACCTCCTGATATGACCAGTCCCACAGTAAGTAGAATCTAGCTCAGCTATCTTGGCTTTTGTTTTGAGAGCAAACTTAGTCCTAGTAATAAGACCTGATTTTACTTTGTTAGTTCTGGTTTCACTCAGATGTCTGTCTAGCTATCACCAGTGTACAAGTGTCTTAGGGTTATAATAGCATCTACTTGCTAACTAGAGTAACTATAGCTAATGTCATTATCCAGCAGAGTTTACTTGAGACTGTGACAGAGATAATCCTGTATATGTATGTATTACTCATAGAATAATGGATTTGGGTTGGAAGCACGAAAGATCACCTAATTCCAGCCCCCCTGACATGGGCAAGGACACCTCTGATTAGACCAGGCTGCTCAAAGCCCCATCCAGCCTGGCCTTGAAGACGGTCAGGGAGGGGGCAGATACAAATTCTCTGGGCAACCTCTTCCAGTGCCTCACCACCCTCACAGTGAAGAACTTCCTTACTTCTAATCTAAATCTCCCTCTTTCAGTTTAAAGCCATTACCCCTCCTCCTATCACTGCACTCCCTGATGAAGAGTCCCTCCCCACCTTTCCTGTAGGCCCCCTTTAAGTACTGGAAGGCAGCTATATGGTCTCCCCCCGGAGCCTTCTCTTCTCCAGGCTGAACAACTCCAGTTCTCTCAGCCTGTCCTTATAGGGGAGGTGCTCCAGCCCCCAATCATCTCTGTGGCCCTGCTCTGGACCTGCTTGAGCAGGTCCGTGTCTGTCTTTTGTTGGGGACCCCAGAGCTGGACACAGTACTCCAGATGGGATCTCACCAGAGTAGAAGGGGAGAATAATCTCACTCAGCCTGCTGGCCATGCTTCTTTTGGTGCAGCCCAGGATGCAATGGACTTCTCTGGGCTGTGAGCACACATTGCTGGCTCATATTCAGTTTTCAATCTACTAACACCCCTCAAGTCCTTATCTGCAGGGCTGCTCTTTATCTTTTTCTCCACTCAGCCTGTATTTGTGCTTGGGATTGCCCCGACCTGGATGTGGGACCTTGCAATTGGCCTTGTTGGACTTCATGAGGTTTGCATGGGCCCATCTCTCCAGTCAGCTGTCTTAGCAAAGCCATGTACTTCTAGTACATATTTCTATGATGGCTATTACAGAAACTCTGCTGAAGACCTTTAAAGCTGAAGATGATTTTATGGACAAGTGAATCCTTAAGTCCCTCAGAGTGGACTCCTGGCCATTCTAGATGAGTAGCCCTAGCTCAAGACGTAGTGCAACTCCACAAAAGTGTGCGTAAACCTTCTTATAACTCAGTATGACCCCAAAAATTCTACTGGTTTATTCTGGCACTGTAAGCCACCATTGGTCATGATACAACTGATGCTGTCAATCCAGCTAGTGATCGGGTCTTAACCTTCTACTTCCTGCTTGGTGGAGAGATGGCATGTTAACATCTTCCACTGGCAAATAGCTCTCCAATCTTTCTCTGAAACTGAGACTGCAACTTGAAGTCACACTAGGGCAGTGTGATTTCACAACTTGTCAAAACAAAGGGCTAGAACTCAAACAGGGGTTCTGGACTTAGGTATTTAATGACTTTTCAGTATCTAGGCTATAGGACAAGCATCTGATATTTAACTAAGGAATCTCAAAACAGGTGCTTTTAACGTTGAGTTTCTAAAACTAAGTAGCTGTGACTTGACCACAGTCAGTAGAGCTTGCCTTAATGACTTATAAGGTAAAGTTTAGTGCAACATCACTGTGATATTGAATACTTATTGGTATCATGTATTGGATACTAGGATCTCTCCTTTTGCAGCAGTTTTTCTTCAGCTTGTGTACTACACAGCAAGTCCTACATAAAACTAACTTTATTTTTCTTTCTGAATGAATAGGAAGCTAAAGAGATTCTGTTAGTGGATCTAAATTCTGAAATTGAGACCAAACAGACTTTTACAAAAGAGGATCTCTTCTTGAATGACATCACAACCTCTCTTCCACAACCAAAGCCACAGCTACCCTTCTTGCCTGAGAGTTCTTTCTCTACCAGTCTCAGCTTCTTTCCCACACCTAATCCAGACCCTTTCAGTGATGATCCTTTCACAGAGCCTGACCAATCTGCACCACCTTCATTTGATTCTCTAAAATCTGCTGATCAGAAGAAGGAAGCTCTGAGCACCTTGGCACCGGTGGGTAATCGTGCTTCAGATAGTGATACTGACTACTTTGGTAAACAGTTTGACCAGATTTCTAATAGAACTGGCAAACAAGAAGTACTAATGAACCAGTGGCCAGTTGACAGTGAGTTGCCTCCAGCAAGAGCTCCAAATGGAGTACCAGAGAGAGAACAGAATGGCTTTCTTAAGGCCCTGCCAAACCTGTTTGTGGAAGGTTCTTCCGAAGGAGTATCTCTGCAGAATGGATTAAAGCTGGATTCTGAAAGCAATATCCAGCTTGTGTCACATGAATCTATAACCATTAGCCCACCACCACAAAGTACCAAGCCAGGAAGAGGAAGGAGGTTTGCCAAGGTGAACAATATTCAAGTAATTAATGATTACACGCATGCTTTTACTTAAAGAAGCTGGGTGAAGGAAGCTTTTCTTTCTCCATGCTGTGTAACTGTCTAAATAGCTTTGTGGCACATCTACTTCTCTACCTGCCATGCTTAGTCTAACCTCTCTGCAGCCATGGTACATTCTAACATTCATGAATGCTTCATAGTAGCTACAGTCACTAAATTATATGCTCTTTTCCTTAATGCTGCCATGCTTCTGTAAAGGTCTGGTAAGTATCCTGCTATGTATATTGACACTTGATGTAACACTAGAACTTGTTATGATAGCTGTATGCCAATCAACCTTTGTTTTCATAACAATGAGGTACTAGTACTAGCTTACAGAAACCAATGTGGTTTCTCAGTACCTGCCTACTGAGGGCAACCTCAATGACTTGCCTGATTAGCCAGTCGCTCTGGGTCAGCTTCATTTGACTTGTACTCAAACGATGCAAAAGTCTGTTGCTGACCTTGCTACAACTGCAAGGGTCACTGCAGACTGAGCAGGAATGTTTAGAGGGGTGGGGGACAGAGGGAAGATCATTATGATAGCAAATAATTCAGTCATTTTAAGTCTTAATTCTTTTGCTGTTGACTTGTGGCTACTGTATATTATACCATGCATCTCAGTAGGCATGAACAGAATGGAGTTTTTAAATCTCTTCTACTTGGTCTCTGAAGGATATATAGAAGCTCCCTGTTCTGCTTTAGCTGAAATAACAGCTTGTAGCTTTGAACTAGGGAGCCTTGATCATGCCAGCATTTGTTCTGCCATGCAATCTCAAAGCTTTTTTTTTTTCTTTCTAGGCTTCATCAAGTGATTCACTTAGCCCACAGTTTGTGCCATCTACAGAGAGCCTTAGCTTGACCTCAGTGGCACAAACAGGACCTGTGCCAGCAAATCCACTGGACCTCTTCAAAACAAGTTCTACCAAAGCATATCCACTCCTCAGTCTAGGTTAGTTCACAAAGTGAAGATCTTGCTCCAGTGTAAGATATCTGCTAACACAAAAAGAGAGGTTTGGGTTTACTTCCTGTTTATGGCCATGCCGTTTGTTCCATGTGCTGTCTGCCCTAAACTAAGTTCTATGAATAGAGGCCTAAACTCCACATCCTTAACTGGAATAGGGGTTTTTGATAAACTTAGATAGCATATTTCTGCTTCAAGTGAGCCAAGCACTTGGGAGGCTAGGGTAATACTGCTGCAGAGTCTTAATATCACTTACACAGGAGTAACTATGTGGTAAATGCATCTGTCACTTCTGTGCTAGGACTAAGTATGCTCCTGCTTCTGTTATATCAGCCTCAATTCAGTTCTTCCAGGACTGAAATGGACCAAAGTAAAAAATGTTAACCTCCTTCTCCCCCCTCCCAGTGACATGATTTTTAAGGGTAAATCAACAGATTTTTGGAAACAGTACATGAAAAATGTTTTGCTGGCACCCTGTGGAATTGATACACTCCTACTTGAGGTCTTCAGATCATTGAAGTGCTGTATAATGACAATCTCTCCCTTTAGGTGGCATTCCACTAACTCCATCACCATGGAGTTCAATGACATCTGTCTTCACTCCACCTGCATCAGTCTTTCCTGGGTCTGTGACGCCTGCTCAGCCTACAGGATTTAGTCAATCATTTACCTTTAGTTCTCAAGCAGCGCCAAGCTGGAAGCAGCCTGCATCTTTTGGTCCAGCAGCCACTCAGTCCTCTAGTCTCTGGGCACAGCCAGCACAAGTTCAATCTAGTTCATGGGTGCAGCCATCCAGTGCTGCAAATCCCTTCCAGAGCAGTGTGTTCCCATCTTCAGCACCTGCTCAGGTGCCATCTGTATTGCCCTCCGTGTCAACAACTAGTCCACCTGAGCCACCACCTAGAATTGCACTTCCGAAGGAGCTATCCAAGAAAGAGAGTGATGCTTTTATTGACCTGGATCCACTTGGTGACAAAGAGATGAAGGATGTCAAGGAAATGTTCAAAGACTTCCAGCTGACAAAACCACCTGCAGTACCAGCAAGGAAAGGAGAGCAGCAAAGCCTTTCAGGTGCTTCTGGAGCTTTTAGCAATTATTTCAGTATTAAAGTAGGCATTCCTCAAGATAGTACAGATCATGACATGGAAGCTAGCAACCTGTCTGTCAAAATATTTTTGGGTAAAAATCTTTTTTTTTAATTCTGCTTGGATAGATGCTCAGGGATTAGGGTTGCTGATCACTAATCTCTTCTGATGGAAGTAAAAACTTGATTTAGTGGTTACTGAAACAGAGGGTTGAAGGACTGTCTCCTCTAATAATGTTACAGAACCGATCAATGTCAGTGGCCAAACACTGACACCTAGTGTCTAAACTACCTGACCAGAATGAGGTAAACTAGGTCTGTACAATGTTAGAAATCCCACCCATCTACCTTGAGTGTAGTGAGGGACAAACAGCACATAAAATTGTGAGGTTACTCAAGGCAACTTCTGTGTGGGTTTATGTCCCTAATTAGATGAGCTTTGGTGTTGCTGTACAGGCAGAGCTGAGTACTTGTTAAAGCTGTTAAGTGATTACACCAGTACGTCTCTTTTCCTTAGAACCACCAATGCCTGTTCCCCGACAAAGTGAGCTGACGGCTGATGACCTGTTTGAAAGTCAAGCTAAAATGGACCTTTCCAGTGCCTCATCTGTAAGTAGTAAAAAAAAAAAAAACAAAAAAAAAAACCCAAAAAAACCCACCAACAAAACAAAGAAATAATAATAATTTTAAAAAAAATCAACAAAACCAAAAAAAATGGCCAAAACCCCCCCAATCTTTCTTTGGCCTTAACAGGGGTGCCTGTGTTTGAGTGCTGGCTTATTTCTGGCTTTAAAGACCGTGGAACAAAACTTCTTACATGTTTGAGGCAAATATTTAATCTAATGGAGGGCATTTTTTTGCAAAAGGCTAGCAAAGTATGATTCCATTTGGCTTGGGTCCATAACCAGTTCCCCAAGCTGCAAGCCCTGTCAGGATGTTATTCAGTATTGGGAGCTTCTACAAAAGACTGTAAAATAAGGTAGCTGTAGAAGTCTTCCACTTTGCTTATACTTAACTTTCTGTGCAGTAGACTGAGTAGTGTAGGCTGTGCAGCTTTCTTGCTGAACAAATGGGAGGCTCCCATGTTCAGTACCCCCTGGGGGAGGAAGTGGCTTAACCACATCATTCCATTTGGGTTACAACACTTGAAGGCCTTGGTGGAAACTGGATCAATTCCAGAATTCTGACTTAAGACATCTAGCATTTGGTTAAAGCAGATCTCATCATGAGTATGCTGGCTCAGCTCCAAGTGAGTGTTCAGTAAGCACACATGGCTCTCCTGAAAGATATCTTCCCTCAGACTAGCATAGTGGCTAACACTGCTTTAGAGCCCATTTCTCTTGTTAAAGCAGTACAGTTAATGTGTATTTAGCAGGGACTCTGAAGTATTCTTTCCAGAATGAGTTTGGAACAGGAACTAGCTGATACAGACATAGAGTAACCTGGATGAAACCTGGACATCTGCTAACAGCCTATGATCTCTTTCCTCAGAAGGAACCTCAGAAACCACCTTCTGGTACTTTTGGTGATTCTTTTGGCAATTCTTTTGGCAACCCATTTCAATAGATTAGGTAAGTCTTCCATTAATAAGATAACTTACTTCATTCTGGAAATTGATTTGGGAAACCTGTTGTAAAGAGCTGGCTAAAAACTACACTAGCTTAACTCCAATGCTCCTTTGAAGTATGGCAAACAGCTTGTAGAATAACACTTCTACTTAGAGTACCTCTACTCAAACTTGAACATAGTTGCATTCTGGCTAAACCTAGCCAACTTCACTTCCTTACAAATAACAATTTTATTCTTCTATGGACTTAAGTGTCAAGGCCACAATAGATCTAGTTTATCCTTTCCTTGAGGAAGGAACTAAGTTAACAAGTACACATGCACTGCAAAACTCAGAGGCTCACTAAATTCCTTCAGATATCTTTTTAGGACACTGTTAGCATACAGTGCCCCATACAGTTTTCTGAAGTTTAATCCCCTAAATAATCGTGGATTTGTACTATGAGTGAATTTGAGTAACAAAAGCTATCATAACAGCCCTTATTCTGGTTTTACTCCATGTAACTCGCATTAATGTAACTCAAACTTTTGTACATTGACTGGAGAACATGAACGGTCAAGCAAGCAAAACTATTCCTCTGCCACATCTCTAAATCTTCCCCTAAAACACTGTTTTCTGTTAAAGACAAGTGTTGCTATACATTGCTTTAGTTTTGTTCTCGGTGGGTCTAAATTACTTTAAGCAATAGAACTATAACTTATAGCCAATCTAACCCTAAGCCCTTTTCATCATACTAGGCATGATCAGAAAAGGACAAATGGAATAACTGGACCTCTTCTCAACATGATTTTTCTACATGTTTCACTTTGCTGTCTGCCACTCTTGCTGCTGTTCCATCATGTCTGTTATCCAAATCATGTCCAGGTGGATTGAAACACAAACCCTCAAAGAACATGCTGTGAAGACACTAATTCAGGGCAACGCAAATGGGTAGTCAGACTCAAGCTGGAGACCCAAATTCAAATTGGTGGATGTTAACTTTTACTTTAGTTCTTTGCAACCTTCCACAGAAGAGCTCAGCAAAACTAAGTCATGTGTCTTGTAAACGTGGTCACTGCAATTCCTCTTTCTGTAGCACTTACTGTCCTAAAATACAGGAACTGAATGTACCTGGGGAAGAAGTATTGCCTTCGCATAAGGGAATTGAATTAGTAGCTAAAACTCCACAGCTTAAACAACTAGGTCTGTTGCTGTTTTTCACAACAGCAGCCAGTTGTAAAGTTAAGTGGATGCTATTTAGTTCTAATTGGTGACTGGACATATGACTTGGTCTCTGAGCCATAAAGATATAAATTGTTGTGGGGAAAAATCCAACACCTATCTAACTAATGGTAAAAGTATCATTCTACCATAAATGTGTAATAAAGGGACTAACTGTGGGGTCTGTAACAGAACTTCTGGAGTCCTAAGTACTAGAGGCCTACACTGTAGAGTCAGATAAGCTGAAACATTTCTTGCAGAACATTGCGGTAGTCATGGATGCTAACTGTTGTCTTGGTGCTAATATGGCTTTTTTCAGGGAGGGAAATCAACTAGGATTACTTTTGTATTAAGGTGGCTTGACAGACAAATGGAACAAGCAGATAGGTATCTTGTGTATATTTCAGTGAATGTCCCTGATGTTGCTCAGTTTGAGTTGTCACATGTAGTGTGGCATGTTTCCAGTACGTTAGAAAGTAAAAAGACAATCATGGCTTCACTCTGTGCCTAGATTCCTTGCGAACAGAGGCACCACATTTGTGCCATTAATGTGAGACAGTCCTCCATCTTGTGAAAACGGTGCCTTTTCTAAAGAAATCTCTTAACCAACAGATTTAAAGATCTGTTAGTAATAACTACATTTTTGGCCAGTGGTGATGGCTGATGTGTCAGAGGTTTTCTGTTAATACTAAGTACAAACTTGAAATAGTATTGTTAAATCAAATGCCTAAGCAGTTACTGAACTGTAAAGCTAAGAAAGTCAACTTGAATACAGCCTTAGTCCCAATTCAGTCATGTGATTAGTCTTGTATATAAACATCTCTTGCACTTTCTGTAATGCAAAAAAAGCAATGAATTTGTCTCAAACTGGAAATGTAGAAACTTACGGATGTTACACTGTTATATAAAACTGTAGTATCTCAAGTGATGTTACCTAACAACATTAAACAGAAGCAACTCTTCATATCAAACAAGTAGTGTGGCTGTTGATTCTGTCCTCCATTACTCAATCTTGTGGTCTAGTTGACACTAGGAGTTCAGACCTTACTAAGAATTTTCTTAAAGGTCTTAAGCCCTTCTGTACCTTCTTGCATCAGGCCTGTTCAACAAATGCTGTCCCACAGTAAAAATAAAATCCCCAGCTGACTTAGTAAACTGTCACTACAAGCTTGTCCCATTAGCTGCTCAGCCTGTGTTTGCTGCTGCTGAAGATGCTTTCTTGCTCCCATCTGCAGGACAACGGAAGCATAGCATTCAGAAGTTTCATTGATTCAATTTGACTATTCCAACTCTGCAGGAGGTCTAAACTGGTGCTGGGAAATCTAAGTTAGAACATGTAGGTCATGCTCAGAACAAATTCTATGGCTCCTTCAGTGGCTAAAAATAAATCCATTAGTTACTGATTTAGAATAGCCTTTGGTATTAGAGACAGACCTGTAGCTGTCTGCCTGATTTACACTGAATAAATAGAATGGATGCTTGCCTACTTATTTCTTAACATCATTTGATTTGTATGGTTAAGGGATTGAACACAACTCATTGAAAGGGGGTTGGTATCCAGGTTGAAATATAGGTCCTGTGGTGCTTCACAGAGAATCACTGATTATTTTTTCTTTTTTTGAGGGCTGAATGGCAACATGTAGTTTTGTCCTCAAAGATACCATTATAACTAAAAAAGCAATTGACTGTCTTGGTGCTTGAGTGAGGGACTATGTTTACCAGCATTTGTGTTAAGCATCTAAATGGCCATTTGCTGATCCAGCTAAAAGTAGAACTCATACTACACTGGAGTTCTGAAATAGCTGTTGGGATGATTATTAAAATCTGGTTAGCAGGGCCTCTTACAAGCTGGCTAAAGGTCTGCTGGTCTGCTAGCTTAGTTTGCATAGGTGTTTACTCTCATTTAGTCTGTCTTAGGAACCATGAACTGTGATGGTGTATATAGCATCAGTTGAAGCAGGTACATTACAAGCGTCTGTCTTGCATTCTTGCTCAACAAATGGGTTTAGTGCAACTGGACTCATGAAACTGGACTGAGTTCCTCTAAATGAAACTATCCCAAATTAGGGATTGAATAGGGGAAAAAAATTGCCTGCCCTATGCCACACCCTCCCCTGCTGCAAAAAGGGGGGAAGAGGAAAAAAGTAATTTTTTTTACTTATCCATGGTAGTTTGGAATATGCTTATACTAGATAATTATTTTAAGCTTGCATCCAGATACTTAATTTTTAACCAATAAACAGCAGGTTGTTTATGAGTTACTGCTGTCTTGTGACTGTATCCAACACATGGTGCCTTAAGTCTGGTTAACAGCAAACTACTGTATTGCAATGCCCTTCTAAAGAGACAGCTTGTGGTTTGGGTTTTGGTGATAGAGTGAAAGCTAGAAGAGTTTCAGGCTCCTTCAAAACCACAAAAAAGTGTACTATTCTCTTATATGGGCTGGGGAGGAGACAAAGGAATCTTGGGACTCTATTCCTCCAATACTCCAAATAACGATTCTAAAGCTGTTAGATGCTGAACTTGCTCTTGTAAACAGCTGTGCTTTTGGAACTATTTGTTCCTTACATGAGTCACTGCTATGATAGCTTTGTATTAGGCAAAACTGATCTCTAATTAGATATAAAGTGCCTTTCCCCTTTAGGGTAAACAAAAATGGTATGTTTTTAATCTTGAAATGGCTTTTCACTATTTCTCAGTCTCCATGCAGGAAAAAGTGAAATTTTCTGAAAAGTGGACTTTAGAGCACTTACCATAAGGCAGTTTTGGCTACTAACTGGCATTCTCCAGTAAGCACTGCCTTTTGTTTGTTCTGTTGGTAATAAATAACAAAATGAACAAATAAAGAAATTACGAATTCAGTCATGGCAATTCTTGTCTATTCAGCTACAAAATGAGAAGCATGCATGTTACCCTGCAGCTTATATCCATACTATACAATTCAGAGGTGGCTGCCTCAGTTTTGGAGGAAAGCAAAAGGTAAGTGTCCTTGGTCTTCTGCAGATGTCTATGCTGTTTTGTTTCTCCAACACAGAGCATAAACCTCCAATGCAGACATTTCTAATGGTAGCTTGCTCAGATATCCCATGAAAAGGGAAGCGTCATCTTGCTGTGTTTCAAGAAGACAAACAGAAATGGTTTATCCATTTATTTTGGATGCATGTGGCACGATAAAGGTGACAGCAATTGAAGCTGTGTTATGGCAGTGAGGTAGAGCTCATGTAACTTTTCTGTTGCATGCAGAATGTGAAAATATACTCTAATCTCTTCTCTGATCAGCTTCTTTCTGAAAAAACACAGTTTTATGCTGACAGTACTTCTATTCCTATTTCTAATTCTTTGGAAATACAGCCTTGTTTTTTCCACTCTAAGTATCACTAGAAGGAGAACTAAACCCTTAGTCCCTATAAAAAAAAAATCATGTGAAAATTGAAGAGCTACACTACCAGAAACAAAACTGCCTAGTTTGTATGTCACTTATGAGGCAGTACTAAGTGGTGAAAGAATGTGGGTCTCATAATAGATACATTTATGTAAGAATAAATTGGGATCCATCTGCTTTAAGACCTAAACTGCAGTCTGTCAAGTGTTTTGCGATGATGTAAAAATACTATCTGAACAACCAGGTATTGCCTCTTGTACATGTGTCTAGGCCTGAGGGTGCCTGCTGTTATTATCACTTGAAATACCTGAACAGGCTTTGAAGTGCAGCCTTCGAAAGTAGCTGCTTCCCTCTCTCCTTATGTTCTGGTTATTATTATTATTATTTTGGCATTCAGATCAAATTAAAGTAGAGGTTTGATATATTCAGAAACAGTCCAGCCAGAAGATATGATTATTATAGAGTGTCCACAGCAGGCAACGTGGGCCAGCAGCTTAACCATACATCATACCAAAGTTTGTGCAGCTTCATGGTGGTGCTAGCACCTGCAGTTGGCAAAACTAAGCTCTCATGTGATGCTATCATGTCTCCAAATTCAAGAGAGCCATGCCTTCTTCCTTGGTCGGTGCTGATTGTCAAACCGAGACTTTTTCTTGAGTCATCAGTTTTGTAACTGATGAACTGAATAGCTCTGTATTTTTAAGTATGGATCAACAACAAACCACCAAAGCTTTGTGGCCTGAGTGTGTAAAGAGTGTATTGTGCAATCCAAGACAAGGGGCAAGCAATTTTGTGTACTGATTGTGAAACAGCTTTTCCTTTCCAAAGAGCACTCTTCTGTCTCTTACCCCCCCCCCCCCTCCAATAATGGACAGTGGAGAAGATAAGTGAAGTTCTTGCTCCCAACTTCCACCTTCAGTGATGTTCCTAAGTAGCTGAACTGCTTTTACCTCCTCTCCTATTTTGTTTTGTGGCTTAATATCTCCTGTTTCAGCATTGTTTTTCAGTAACCTTTCTCCCTGTGTTTAATGTGGAGGTGATAAACTTGCAATTTTCCTAATATTTTTGTTTTTTCTAAAGAATGATGTTGAATAAAATGGTCTTTCCATATATGTCCCTTTGAATTTCCAGATCAATCTGGGTAGTGGATGCATTGTCAGTGTTTCAGAGCTCATGAGACTCACTTGCAATGAGCTTTTTCTGATTTTTTTCCCCCTTCTCTAACCTCAAGTATATCAAAACCCTAAAGCTGGATCTGCAGCTAACCATGTACATTAACCTGAAGGGGGCCAAGGGGTGGGTGTACATCACTCAATGAATATTCTTGCAGAAGTTCTTCAGTTTATATAGCATCAAAACATGTGCCACTTGAAAGTCAGCTCAGAGTACTGTCTGGTTTGCAGACCGTTGATGACAAGACTTCCATTTGCATTGAAAAGGTCATCTCAGCCTTTCCTGCCTGGGTTTTTTATTTTAGATTCAAAACAATGGCTTGTAGGAACCTTTGGGAGTCACTTTAGGATCTGTCCTAGCTTGAGTCTGATTGCTCCTTTAGGCACTCCTCCTAGACAGTGTTCTTTACAGTTCATTCTTACTGCCTGCAAGGGATTTTGGCTGCATTTTTAAGGTAATAATTTAAAAGTTCAGAAATGCATTTTAGTGTAAACTTCTGCAGTACCTAAATACCTGATAATTGCTAGGAATGAGATATCCATCTGCTATTAGAAATCCTATTATGTGCCTCCATATATCTTTAGCATCTAAGGGTTCCCGCTCCTAATATCTTTAAGCATAACTTGTCAGGCTTCAAACCAAGATCCCAGAATAGATGTAGTTACTCAGAGGTTTACACTCCCACATCAGCAAGGAGATGGAAAGGTTATATATGCAGCCATCTTTGCAAATACAGGAAGGAACAAGCTGATTCTCATCCATTTGCCAGACAGTAGATTTTTGTTTCTTCACACTGTTGATGTTACTGTCATGCTGAGTGGTAGAAAAATATTTCATAGAATACAGCAACTTTTCAAAGCATTGCCTACTTATTATGAAATTACAGTAAATTGCATTATAGCTGAAGTATTTGTAAGATGAGCTAATTACAGGCAAAGGAATTGTTT
Source organism: Leptosomus discolor (assembly GCF_034619465.1). Taxonomy (NCBI): domain Eukaryota; kingdom Metazoa; phylum Chordata; class Aves; order Leptosomiformes; family Leptosomidae; genus Leptosomus; species Leptosomus discolor. Next base: position 78,789,098 of record NC_141419.1, read on the forward strand.
CTGAAAACACTGGAGGGCTACATCAAACTTCAAATACATAACAACTTTTCAGAATTTCATAGAACTGTAGAATACATCGAAAAGTCTAGGTTAGAAAGGACCTATGTAGATCTTGTACAATGTACTGTTCAAAGCAGGGCCTTAGGTTAGGTTATCCAGGGGTCCTGTCAAACAGTCTTGAATATTTCCGGTGAGTGATATCCTACCATTTCTGTGGGTAACCTATTCCAATGTTTAATTGTTCTCATGGTAAAGTTTGGCTTTTTTTTATATTCAGGTGGTATTTCCCCTGAAGCAGCTTCTGCATGGTGCCTCCACCTCCTAGGAATTAGCCGTTTCTCTAGAAGTTTCTAAGAGATGCTGTATATTTCTTTCTTTTCTTTGGTATTTTTGAGTTATAAACCTTTATATAATACATGGTATGTGTGACTGGAGCACAAGTTTAAGTGGAATTATAATTTCAGAAATCTGTATCAGTTCCCAGGCTGAAGCATCATTCTGAAGTATGTAAAATATGTAAGTATGCATGCTTAATCAATATTTGAAATACACACACCTTATAGAGTAGTTTGGGATCTGTAAACCTCAACGGCACTGGAGAAAGAAAGCTGGCCCCTAGGTGGCTTATGAAAGTAGAAGAAAAGGCTCAGATTAAAAGTACTATGATGAATCTAATCAGTCTTTCTGGGTAGAGCAGAGACAGCTGATCCATAACCCTGTTCGTGACAGCGATCATTAAAGGATGTTCAGGGAGAAGTGTAAGAACAAGGCAGGTATTCAAAGCCATCTCCCAAGTTCCCAGCGCTTTCAGTTGTCACCAGTGGGTTATTGATTTAGGTGCTCAGAGACAAACAAAGAGTTAGTGACAGGGAATTCTATGTAAAATGGACTTTTCACAAGATTGGATCTGCATCCTCTATCAGGTAACCCAATTCCTGGTGCCAGGCACAGAGCAAAGCTTCACACTTCCCTACCAGCTAAGAATTTGTGTGGTCCCTGTTGTATGAAGAGAATTCTTAATTCTTTGTCTCCTTTCTACTGTCCATAGATATTTGGCATATTGTGCTTTCTGCTGTTTCCTTTTTTTTCAGGAACCCACCTGTTAAAAGCAACTTCCTCAGCCAAGGATCCATTTCCTGCAGGCCCTAGCTTGAGGTCAGGAGACTTTTGGGTAGAGAATTGTTAAGGAGCAGTAGGCAAGACAGTGGGGAGTGTATGATAGTGATACTTCCAGCAGCAGCTGTGGTGTGTGTTTACTGCTGGGGTGTGTGATAGCAGAAAGTCTGAGGCATCAGAGCCAGTCAGGGACAGCTGAGTGTATAAAAGGTTGCACAACAGCCCTGTGATCCCTCAGGCGGATTCAATAGCTGGAAAGAGACATAGGTCAATTTAGCATCTCAATAACAACTTACTGCATATGTAACCTGGACATACAACAAATGGCAGCAGAAAGCTGAACCAACTGATGTATCTTCCTTCTCCAAACTGCAGATTTCTCAATCTTGTGTAATCAGGTTACATTTGCTTGGACTCCTGACATATTTGTACGAGGGAATGGGGTCAAAGAGTGGAGGGCAAGGCCTTGCCTGCAGAGCTGCAGATCTGCCAACCAGTTGGGCTTAGCAAAGAAGGTCCTATTGTAGAGCAGAAGAAACAGCACTAATCTAGAGAGATGCAGAGAGAGAATTGCTTTGCAGCAGATGAATACTCAGCGTGTAAGGCCAAATTGGAACAGAGAGATCAAACCAGGCGAGTTAGACTTCAATGCTCCTCCCTTCCTCTGCTTTCCAGCATTGTTACCTGCAAATATAAAGTCACGAGTAAACTATTTGCCTTGGTTTTTAAAACTAACAAGTCAACCTACAATGCATCTGTTTTTCATGTCTAACTCGGTTTCTATAAAGTGATGGCCTTTCACCTACTGACACCACTGACACATAATATTTAAAACTGGCCACCAAAATGAAGGGTCAAATGTAGGTCTAACTGGCAAAGTATTCAACTTGGCAAGCTGAAGAATACTCAGCTAAATATTGTCTGTTTTTTCCAACTATATGAGTTAGCCTATTAGCAAGTAATACTTGTATTTATGAGCCTTCTTTCAACTCAGGAAAGTATTTAAAGTTTTATTTAGGCTTAAGGGCAACCCCATTAAAGTTAAAAAGATGAAAAACCAGAAAGACTTGTATCAATGTGCTACGTCTATTTGAGATGTGATTCTGTGCCTTTGTCTTCAGCTTTAAGTATGGGGAACACAACCACTGTCTGAATAGTGGAACTACAGATGTGCTCTGTGTATTATTGTTTGATTCTTTTCAACAACATGACCCACTGGAGAAGCATGTATATGCAATATGCACAAAGATCTAAAACAGGGAAAATGAGCTGGTTTATTGAGTCTTCAAAGGTTTTTTTAATGTAATTTTAAACCGTGAAAGATTTCAAGATTAGGCAGCTGTTTATACATCTAAGTACCAAGGACTACTATGAAAGTGAAGCAGAAACCATCTTGAAGATTCTTCCATAATATTGGTTTATGGTTTAAATACAAACTCACATGTGATTTTAGTGTACTGCCCAGGACTGTACTGGAATGTTTTGTTTGACAGCTCTTCAGAAAAAGCTTTCCACAGGGAAACAAGAGAACTGAATGCTCCATCTCCAATAGACTGTAAGCTCAGCAGCTGGAGTACATGGGGGCTCTGTGACCCATGCACCAATCAAAGGGTAAGCTATAGTTGGAAGTCTTTATTCCAAAGCCACAACCAAAGGGATATTATCTATCTACGTTTTTGTTATGGGAAAATAGGACACTACAACTCTCGATATTGTATGTTCATGGTTTGATGAAACCCATAATTATTTCAGACCTGAAACCATAAGAGTAAAGAAGACTACATCCAGATGTACAAAACTGGTCAAGCATTCTCATTCAAAATATTTGGTTTTAAATAAAAAGCCGTTTGTTTCAAAAGCAGATTTTTATTTTCTTAGGGGAGTTCTTCTTATGAGACTTTAAAAAATTAATGACTTGAAAGCATACAAAATATACACCACACATGTCATCCCTGGACTGAAAATCATGAAAATAGTGAAATAAACTAAACAGTGAAAAATCACAGAATCATAGAATGGTTTGGGTTGGAAGGGGCCTTAAAGATCACCCAGTTCCAACCCCCCTGCCATGGGCAGGGACACCTTCTACTAGACCAGGTTGCTCAAAGCCCCATCCAACCTGGCCTTGAACACTGCCAGGGAGGGGGCAGCCACAGCCTCTCCGGGCAACCTGTTGCAGTGTCTCATCACCCTCACAGTGAAGAACTTCCTTACATCTGATAAAAACCCCCCTCTTTCAGTTTAAAGCCACTACCCCACGTCCTATCCCTACCTACCTTTGTAAAAAGACCCTCTCCAGCTTTCTTGTGGCCCCCTTTAATTACTGGAAGGCTGCTATAAGATCTCCCCAGAGCCTTCTCTACGTACTTGCTAAGACATTATTTTTATTTAAATGTTCCTGTACACTCTTTTTTATACTACGAGCTGTGCCTATGGACTTTCAAAAGGAAATTTCACTAAAGATGCTTTATTTTGAAAAGTTCTAAGTTCAGCTGGAAATCCTTCAGTTCCAGTAGTTCTCTTTCCTCTCAAAGTAATGTTAATAGTGTTACTTGTCCTTCAAGTTTCGCTCCAGACATATTCAGAGATTTGGACAGTTTGGTGGAACACCATGCCTGGAGACCTTAGGAGATACACAAAGCTGTGAAACCAGCGAAGTCTGTCATGAAGAACCAGAACCAGACTGTGGTACTGACTTTCAATGCAATTCTGGTAGGTTTTGGTTTTGTGCCATAGAAATAGGCAGTAACTCAGGAAACCATGCTTACTTAGTTCTGTGAGGAAGTTAAATCGGTTTCCATTAAAGACAAAATACATACACAAAAAGAGAGATATGCTTCAGTGTTTTTCTAGTTGTGGATGGTTTCCTGAAGCAGTGCCTTATTGCTGGGGTTTAAACAGAATCCCCAGTGTGTAGACACATGGGTTGTGAAGCCACAACACCAAAACCACAGCATGAACAATGCTTGAGAAGGGGTGCATTCCTTTTATCTCCCATTATAATTTGCATTTAGTTTAAATTCTCCTGTAATTTCTACTCCATGGTTAAAAGTCGACCATGTGTGTCCTTTCTTCTAGCATAACTGCTCCACCTGCTACAGAATCACTACGGTTTTATGAAAAATCACTGGGGAAAACTAGGACCGAAGGAATTTTAACAAAATGGATAGGGAGGTTTACTGACCAAAGTAGTATGGTAGATGCTAGCTGGAGACCAGAATGCCTCTAGATCCAAAGTAAGGTTTAAATTTGTAAAGTGGCATGTATGAATGAATGTAATGTTCAAGATTTATCATAAATCAAAATAAAACATGAAAATATAATTATAAAAAAACTAGTCAAAACAGAAAATGAAAGATGGTGAGTTTTGACTCCGAAATCATTGTCAGTATTGTCTTTACCTCAAATACTGCAAAGTGCAAGTAGAGAAAGAAAATTTAAAATGTGTTTAACTACTAGTTCATAGCCATTGTGTGGCACTTACAGGTGAGGCAGATGAGATAAACAAGTGTTGTTTTACTATGCTAGGGCTAAATTAATCCCAAATCTTTAAATGCTGTAGAAAAAAAATCTTTGCAAGGCCTGTGATATGCAATATCAGTAGAATGACTACTTCACTGTTGCTTTAGAACACAAATCACTACAGTTTTGGAAAATACAGTGTCCAAATAATATAGTCCAAATAGCAACAATTCAAACAATTTAGAAATAATTCTTTGTTGATATTGAATTAATATTTTACTGTATTCTCTTAAAACAAATTTTTAAAAAATCCTACATTAATAATCAAATATTAATATAGAAACAATGACAGCAAGTAACAACTTTCTACAAATGATAGCAAGTCTTCTGTCACTTACTTTTCTTAGCCGTCCTAGGAAATTCGTAAGTGAATATATTTGTATGGGTTATTTTTTTCATTTGAAGGAGGCAGGATGTAGGACTTGAATTCCTTGTGATGATGATAGAAATATATGAAGGGGGAGATCTCAATAAAGAGTTGCCGGGGCTGTCATTTAAAATCCATCTTGGAAAAAAAGCATTAATTCAATGCTTTATTTTTTGATTAGGTCGGTGTATAAAGCAACGACTTGTGTGTAATGTAGATAATGACTGTGGAGATTTTTCTGATGAAGATAACTGTGAATCTGACTCACGATCACCATGCCGTAACCATGATATTGATGTGTCTGAAGTTGGCAGGACAGCGGGACAAGGGTATGTAATGAAGGAAAAAGTAGTACTGGGCCTTGTGAAGAGTCTAGGACTGTCTCCAAAGCCAGCTGAAAACACTGGGGCACACTAACATTCCCAAAAGTGCCATCTGGATCATGTTCACGTTTGTATTCAGAAATGCTATGTAGCTTTTGGTAGAACACCCACCTACTGTTTCATTTTGTATACCTGGGGAGGATAAAATATTTATACAGACAGTTTAAATCAATCATTATGTTAATACACAGAATCATATATAGAAGTTACATGATTATACTTACAATACTTCTTATTTAAATGTAAGGCTTATCAACATATAGATGTGTTTCAAGTGATATTTCATAACAAATCAGTCATTCCCAATTATTTTACTAACCTGCATGTCTAAAAGGGAGAAAATGTATCTTGATTATTTATACAATGGAATATCTTATTGCAACAACACTCTGCTTGCAGATTTTTTCCAGTATTGCATTCTCCACTTCCAGGTATTTGTTGTTTACGTGAAGCTTCCTCATTAATCTAAGTAATAAATTAATTTTTCTATTTTCGTACCCTGATGGATTTCTTTGTTTTCAAACAAAAAGAAAGAGTGACATGTTGTTTATCTACAAATCAAGTTAGAAGGCAGCTATCCAAACTGTAACAAATGAAAATAAAAGTATATTACAGCACCACCCTGTGTTTAAACGAAAAGGATGCATCTTTTTCATTTAATTTTTATACTACAACTGCACAAGTGCAAAATGCTGTCCTTATAGCATGGGAAAGCAAGCCGGGTACTTAGGTATTTTTAGAAGTAGCTTCTTTGTTATTTCTATTATAATCCATTACTAAAAATCTTCCATGAGAAAATGTTGTATAGATGTGCAGTAGTGACACTGTCGAGTTTGATGAACTTATAACCACCTTCTACACTTTGATAGGTTGATGGACATCTATCAGACATAAATATTTGAAATACTGAAAAGATTCAAACCTATGAAACAGACATAGAAAGGCAAAAAATTGCTAAAGAATTCTCCAAGGAGAAGTTATTTTTGGAAGTATCTCTTGTACATTGGTATGCAGATGCATAGAGCTATACAGCCAATATGTCCACTTCTCTGGATTTGTAGTGGTTCAGATTTCCTCTCCTCCACTCCAGGGAATTCTATCACTCCACCACATTTCACCTTGGGTGAAAAGATAACACCAGGAGTAGCTATATAGTCCTCCTACAGACTTGATGGATCTTGCACACACTTGATACCAAAGTTGCTACCAGCAAACAAACTAAGTTATGAAAAAATCAGGTTAAAAGTAGTTGTTGAGATGTTCTTTTTAAACCTAGAAGGAATGCTTCCTCACAAATACATCGGACAAGAAGAAAAGTTTTTACCTCCTTTTATTCCTAAGGTTCTCACTGTGTTTGATGTTTAATATCTACCTTTATTTCTTTGTCATACCTGGACCTTGAAGCGCTGTGCAAAAGATGTATTGTTATCTCCATTACACAGATGAGAGGACCACAAGAGATGAGGCAATCTGCTGTGGTTGAAGCAAGATTCAGTTTCACAGCTATAGTCTCCACCTCTTACAGAATCTGACATTTCAGGTCATAATACCATCGTCTACAGGCTACAGGTGCTGACAACTCCTTTTTTGAAGTGTAACCTCTCCTGTATTTCTTTCATAGAATCAATGTTTTAGGTATGCAGCCAATGGCCAGTCCATTTGACAATGACTTTTTCAATGGTCTTTGTGAAAGAGTGCGTGATGGAAACACTCGGACATACTACCGCAAGCCATGGAACGTGGGTTTTCTCACTTACGACGTAAGTCTAAGTCCTTCTGTACAAATTAGGATGTGTTTAACTTAATGATGAATCCTGACACCCTCTTGGAAGACTCAGCATTTCTCTTGAGTCAGACAGCAGCAGCTTTTTAGCATCAAGCTTTTGATAAAGTCCATAGGGAAACAGGTTCTAATTTGCTTTAGCAGTTAAGCTCAGTTGCACCAGACAAATTCCCACATGTTCATTGCTGCACCTGTGCCTAGTAAGTGAAACTACCTTTCTGGAATGTTTACAATATGAGCAGATGAGTTGAACAGGAGTTGTACAGAAATGAATATAATACCTAACTTTCACTGGGTAGAGCAGCAGTCAAGCTACTTTTTCAGGGACACACAAAAGACACTGATAAGAAGGCAGAAATAATATTATAATACTCTGGTCCTGCTTGGGTTTTCAATCAGTGAAGACTTTCTCTGTCCCACCGAAAAAAAATCTAATAAGTTTTTCAGATTCAGACTACAACAACTTTCAGTGAGATTTGAACATCAAAAATGTTGACCATCTCAGAAAAAATCAATCAGATGCATTTCAGAAATCAAAGCAGTATTTTGCTTACAAAATGCTTTGTCTATCACTGTAAGTAGGCATTCCATACAGCAATAACAATCTAAACCAGATCCTGCCCAAAATGAGTAAATCTGACCCACAGATCATTGCTCATATTTGAATTTGATGCATAACCATTTTCAGTTACTAAAATTCTATGTTCTGCCAAAGTACACACACAAAAAAACAAAACAAAACAAAACAAAACAAAACACTAGCACTGAAATAGGTATTCTGCATTAGTTATTGTCTTCCATAAGAAAAGAAAGCAAAACCATAATTTTTATTCATTTCAGATTTGGGACCTATCAGCAAATCTTGTCTGCATTTTAGGAAGGAGCTGGAGACTGCTACTCCTTACATGTAAAGAACCGTTGACACATAAACCACACTGACAGTGTTACATGTTAAGATTTAACACTCACTGAAATACTATCATTGCAGTTTTCTGTTTAGTTTTGAACCACTGTGCTGACCCAGATGAGGTGGTTTGGGGAGGGGGTGGTATTTCCATTTGTTTTGTTTTAAAAGAAAAAAGCTGTAAGAAAATGTATTGCTAAGCTATGTAAAATATATAACTTTAAAGCGCTATGTAGATTTTTCTATTATTGACTGGTTTGTTTTCTCATACAACCTTTGCATTATCTTTTCTAAGACAAAAGCAGACAAAACCTTCACATCTGTGGTCTACCACGATCATGTAAAAATGTTACGAGAGGTTTACATAGACAAACAAAACCACTTTAATGTTGACCTGTCTGTGAAATACACACCTACTGAAGGAAGTAACAAAGAAGGTTCAGAAGGAAATTACAAATATCACTACAGCAAGAATTCAAGTTTCAGTTCTATCCTGAAAAGCTCCACAGAAAGGGTAAGTTAAGCTAAAGGGTTTAACGTAACTGTTAAACAGTTTACAGACAGTAAAATTTACATAGTGTTAGAACAACACAGGATTAATCTTTCTTTAAGTATTCTCATTGCCTGCTGCTTTTCTGTCATTTATTCACAAAAATTAAATACTGGCCACACTAGGGTTAAGATTTCAGACATGGCGAAAGGATAACCAAATGTAGCTTTATTTTCCCACTCTTTACCCTTGACTAGCAACCACCCTCATCTTCAACAGAGGCTTGATGTTAGAAAAGGCCAAAGATCTCTGATCTCACCTTGATTAAAGAGCAGTTCTGATCTAGTGCAGTGTCCTGGGATAAAAAAATGCCACTGAGTAGGCCTACACTAGGTAAACAAAAAATAGACACATAGCATATCAACTGGAAGGTCAGATCTCAGGCATTCAGGTTATGTCTGTACTAATAAACTAGCCTGGGCTAAGAGGTACAGGCATTAGCACTGTACACAATAATCCGTAGTTTTAATAGCACACTGCCCTGGTTTTCGTCTGTGACAGCTCTTGTGCTCTCATAAGCAATGCCCATCCTGTGGTACCCTGCAGCATTTTTGCATGGAATGTTCCCAGTAGGCAGCCCGGAGAAAGAAAGCTTATTTTGAGGTTGCACATAAGCCATACCATGCTGCCTGCCCTTTGAGACAGAGGAAAGGCCCTATCCCATTTTATTTACTATTAAAGAAGTAGCCTGAGTATCTAAGTCAGGTCAAAGAGAGAAAGACCACAAAAAACTGATTCTAGACATGCCAGAGACTATGGCCTAAGCCAGCAGCTGGGTGCTAGTGGAATTAACCAACCAGGTCATATACCCTTTCCCACTAGATATACCAGAGTCTGTGATCGCAACATGCCATCATGTACAAGGTACATCAACTCCATAGTGCTGAAATGCACCGCATGAAAGCTGCAGAATAGAGCTGTCTCAACTAACTCAATCGTTCAAGTTTCTTGTCAGCCTTGTTGTCTAGGACCTCTTCAGAGCTCTGGAGATGACATGGATATAAGAGAAAAATAAGATAACTTGTATAATCTATTAATTAAAATAATGCTGAAGAGAAAGGTCCGTACTATAAAGAGAAGTTGACATACAGCACTGACTTCGTATTGGTATGAGTTTTCTTATGACGGAAACAGACCATTTAAATCTCAAAGCATTCATCTTCACAGGCATAAAGATCAAGTTCTATAGCTCAGGGTATATTGCAGGCTGCTTATAGTCTAGTGACTTGTGATAGGAGTTTTGGCCTCAAATTCTTGGTTGGAGATGAGTTCAGAAAATGAGTTATGATCTGTCACCAGCAGAGGTCTGTCACTGTTAACTCACGCTGATGCAGATTAGTGGAGTGGCAAACCCTGGCCAAGAACCCTCCAGAGTTCACACGCAAGTTAAAGCCAGAAGCAGCCAGGGGACACCAGGGAAGTAAGGGATTTTGTACATGTTGGATGGCAGGAATATTTACACCTACAAAAATTTCCTCACAGACATTTTAGTGTCTGAAGACTTCTGCCAGTCCTAAGCAGCATCTGAGTCAGCAGTTTAAGATCCTTTAAATGATGCTAGCTAATGTGTTGGTCAGCTGCTAAATGCCTTTATATGCCTCCTATCAGGCACTGGTGTTAAGGGAGTCACATAAGTATTGCAGACAATAATGGGATTTGGAAGGCATGTGTTTGTTTAGAGTCTTAAGTGCAACTGTTTCACAAGATGTCATGTGTTACAGGCAGCAGCTACGTCCTGGTTTAGATTATGATATCAAACTATCTGCAGTGTAATTTATGAAAATTTCAGTCACTAAACCTAGAGTTAGAGTGAATGTATGAGTCAAATACCTCAAAGGGATTTTTTCCTGATTAATTTTCATTGTTATTTTGTGTTCTTTTAAGTGAAGCTGCGCCCTTCTTTATGACACTCTGAGAATAATAGAGAAGTAATCCAAAAAAAGAGAGAACTTAGTTCTGCTCTGACTGAATAAAGACAAAACTCCAGCTGACCTCAGTGGGCAGCTGCTGTTATCTAGCAAGCCATATGGAATTATTTTTCAATGTTATGGAGGTCAGAAAGGCACTTTCAGTAGAATTGTACTTAAAGTGAAGAACTTGTTGTTAAATAGATCACAAAGGACTTGCTGAAATTAGTAACGGAAGAGATCTGCAAAACTGGAAGAACTGATACTATCTGAATCTCCTCCTGCTTCCTCAGTTTAAATTCGAGAACTTTTAATTTGAAGAAGTTTGTCCCTGTTCCAAAACATTAGATTGAATGGCATGTTTAAAAGTGCTGCAGTTTCTTTATAAGTAAAATAGAACAGATTTTCCTGCTGTGCTGCATACCAGAATGGCACTCTAATCTGCTTTCTTCTCCCTGCATTCAGAACCAAACCTTTCTGCATGTAAAAGGAAAGATTCAGCTGGGAAAATTCCAAATGAGGAGTCGTGATGTCCGTCTCACAGATAGTTTCCTTGATGATCTAAACTTTCTGCCTGCTGAATATGATAAGGGGGAATATTTCAAATTCCTAGAAGATTATGGAACTCACTATGCAGCCTCTGGAACTGTAGGAGGAAAATATGAACTTGTGTACGTGCTGGACAATTACGCTATGTCTCAAATAGGTATGCATTCTGTTGGCCTTGCTATGGTATGCAGATTATCACCAAGTCTCCATTCATGCAAAGAGATGTGTAAGGATAGATCCGTGTATACGGAGCACTACTGAGAACAGCACAGTTCAGTGTGTGCTGCTTGTGGCACACAAGTGACATTACAGAATTATATGAGTTCAAGAGTGATGAGAGTCAGTCTGTCTAACTTCCAGAATTATCTGAAGTCTTTAACTGAGAAAAAAAAAAAACTTAAACGAACCTCTCCAAAATATTAGTAGTACTAATTGGTGTGACATGATTCACAAGAGATCCCAAATGCCTAGAAAATCTGTCTAAACCTTAAATCAAATTGCTAGTTGGTCCCTTCTTGTGGTATAATCACTCTAAGAGTATAGTGGTGGCAAAAAATAAGGAATAAATTGAAGAACTTCCTAGAAATCATGCGGTGCACTTGAGTGTGTTGAAACTCACTGTTTGCTTTATAGACTTGGAATTTTCCTTGCCCTGGTTAAGATAGGAAAACAGCAACTTAGTCCTCCCTCGTGTGCGGTTCAGATATATGTGGGTTTTGGATTAAAATGATCACTCCAGAATAAAGTTAGAAAAGGCAATTCTCATGCCGATCTTGGAGATCAGAAAATAAGTACCTGCTGCATGCAGCACTAACAACAATATTACTACCAGGTGTTCAGACTAGGCAAAGGGACATGCGGCAAAGGTGTCACTTTTTTGTATCCCACTATTACTCTGTTCAGCACCTGGAGGCTGTGGTGCTGGATTTTTTTTAAGCACTAATCTGAAGCGAAGTTCTTTCTGAACACAAAAGTGAAGTTCCAGATGATATGTTTGAGTTCAATAAATAGAAAGGAGGTGTTGGAGGCAAGTGGATAGAGGAGGATTATAACTTACGGAAACAGAGTACTTGTACAGGATTAGTAGCCTTCGTTAACTTAGTGGGGAAAACAAGTAGAGACACGTGTTTGAGGTTGAGAGAGAGAGACTGGAAGGACTGAATGGTTTAGCACATAAAAAGAGCAAATGATAAGCACCTGAGAAACACAAAATTCCAATAGTATATATGGAAAGAGTGGTCCCTAGAGGGACATCTGCTTTCAGCTAGTTCAAGGAAAATAGAAATTACTTTTGGAGGGGTTTGGTATTTTCCTAATTACTGTAGGTCTCACTTGCCTCTGTGCAGGCACTTCACATGCTGTCATCCCCATATTCATTTCATGGAAGAGGAAAAGGCAGAAGAAAAATGGGAAGAAGAAAGCCATAAACATTACCAACAGACCTAAAATTTATTCTCCAAGAAAAATAATATCATATTATTTATTTTCATTCAATCCCTCTAATCCCTAATTATTTCCACTTCCAGGTATCACTGTAGAAGATGTGAAAAGATGCCTCGGCTATCACTTAGATGTCAATGCTGCATATAAAGACTTACATGCCAATGTTAATATTGATCGTGGTAAATGTGAAAAGATTCATGTGAAGGAGAACTGTAAGTATATCCTTATTTTCCATTATATCTTTTGCCTATGGAAAGATGATACCAATTACTTCCCCTTTTATAATCTGTAACTGCTGTTAGGGAAAGGACAAATCCAGTAGACCAGTAGAGGCGAGGCTGCTGTACTTCATGCTCCCAGGTCAAGCTAGGCTGAGGACATGTTTGTTCCCAGGAGGTACACACACACTTATATAACACGTACACACATCATTGGCCACACAATAGATAGAGACAAAACACAGCACTCAGACAAACACAAACAGCACAAATGACTTTCCTGTTTTTCACTCCATCTGATAAGGGTGTAAGTCTGTTAGTGGGAAACACCACAGAATCACAGAGTGGTTGAGTTTAGAAGGGTCCTCTGCATGCCATCTTGTCCAACTCCCCTGCTCAAGCAGGGTCATCTAGATCAGATGCTCTGCCCAGGCAGCACAACGCTCTGGTATCTCAGCCCCTCCTCAATATACATGTGTAGCAAGTTCAAACCCCTCCAGCAGCTGACCTTAGACATTCAAATGAATGAGCAACTGAATCCTTAGTCTCCCCTGTACTGGCACCCAGATATACGGCACCCAAAGGCCCACAGCTCCATTCCCATTGCTGGTACAGACCACCTGATGCATACCAACACACACACCTCCACACACACTATGGATGTCTCAAGTAACTGACCTTAGGTGCTCAGTACACCCAGCAATTGGCCCTTGGATCCTCTAGTTGCCTTATACAGACACATGCTTACATGCAAACAGGTCTTCTTCAACGCCAGGACTTTGGCATCTCTCCAGTATTTGTCCTAGAACTCCTGGTCACTCCAGTAGCCAGCTCCTCCATTCGTCTCACTCCAGACACATGTCCATGTTCAGGCCAGCCACTTTGAGACTTAGCTCCCAAGCCACTTAACCTATTCATCTGCTAGTCTGGCATGATATTTGCTAGTGATCACACACCAATGTATGTTTCCTCACCTGCTCCAGTTTTAGGCATCACAAACACCAGGTTCTTACCAGCCATTGTCCAGCTCTAGTTGCTGGCACACAGATCTCCATGCATGCATGCAGAATACTGTCCCCTCACCCAGGAAAATTGTTAGAAATGGAATTTAATGGTAAAGAGAGACTGCAAAGACCAAGGACAGTACACGGCAGAGAAGCTCACTGATCAGTCCCCTTTCTATACACAATCAGCCCCCTTTTTTGCCATGCTTGTTCCTCCCAAAGCCACCTTGATCCCCTCTTACCTCTCCAATGGCAGTTCCCTAAATATCTTCTAAATATTTAAGTTTGGGCTATCCCAAAATGCCCTTCTTTGCATCCAGAGAGCCATTTTATTAACTCATCTTGCTGTTGACTCATCCTCAGACCCATCCTGTGGGATTAATGGTTCTGCTGGGACAGGCCTGGGAGAAGTCAAGGCAGGGGCTCACCTACTCTGATTAGGCTACTTGTGTTCCCCTGCCTGTCATTGTTCCTCTCCGCTCCTTTGTGTGTCTAGAGATGAGTCTTTTATCAGACGACAGAAAAATTGCAAAAGGCAAGGAGATTTAACTACTGAGCACAGAAGAGGCAATTATTTTCAGTGCTCTGTTCTTGTATTTTGGTTACGAAGCAAAAGCTACTACTATTCTAATTCCTGCCATTTTCTGTTTCAGCTCAAGTGATACAGTAGCATCACACATATTATCTTTGGCTTGTTATCAAATGGCTGTGATCTCTATAATGTCTCTCATTTTGCCCTACCCTTTCCTTTCCTTTTAGACATAGGGTTTTCTAATTTAGTTGCAAAATAGAAGATTTCCTTCCACATAAGCGGCATGAGCAAAGAACTATTGAATTCCACCATAACCAGTGAGTGAAGGTTCTTCTCTCTACACTCATTTTATAGAGACGGACTGGTTGCACTAAAACGACAACAGTTCTTCAAGAAGCATAGGCATTAAATTTTCTTCTTCATCCTCTCTTCTTTCTTTCTGCAGCAGAACTTGAGGACGATGCTGTCATTGATGATGTCATTTCCTTAGTCGACGGAGGGAAGATTGACTTTTCAGTTAAAATAAAAGAAATGTTACTGAGAGGGTCCAAAATGGTTGATGTAGAGGATTACATACAGTGGGCTAAGTCTTTGGTTGATGCTCCAGTAGTGATACAGCAACGGGTAAGTAGAATTTCACAATTTGAAAGTTTTCGTTCTAAAGTGGAGGTGAGACTCCAAGTTTATCATGAACTTTCAGGTATTTTCTTAATCTTGACAGTTTCTTCAGATGCTTACTCTAGTGATGGGTATATCAAAATAATTCAGAACTTTGGAAAAGTTTGTTATGCATGGGCTTTTTTTCTTCTACAGCCTTCTCCAATACATACACTTGTTCCAGTTAAGATGAGAAATGCATTTTTAAAGAAACAAAATTTGGAAAGAGCGATTGAAGACTACATTACTGAATACAGTGTGTGCAAATGTGAACCCTGCAAAAATGGAGGCACCCTTGTCCTGGTAGATGGAGCCTGTACATGCATGTGCTCAAGCTACTTTAAGGGAATTGCTTGTCAGATTCCCAAATCTACATTAATTAAAGGTTAGTAAAAACTCCAGACAGATTAAAATGAGCATATTTGTTATTGTGAACAATATCCTAACAAAATGAGCCTTCATAAGGACAGAAGGTACTGTGTTCAGCTTTTGGCCCCTCTCCTCAAGGACGATGAGGTCCTGGAGAGGGTAGAGAGGCAGGCTACCAAGCTAGTGAAGGATTTGGAGTATGTCTCATATGAGGAACGTCTGAGGAATCTGGAACTGTTTAGCCTGGAGAAGAGAAGGCTGAGGGGAGACCTTATTGCTCTATAGAACTATCTGAAAGGAGATTGCAGCGAGGTGGGAGTTGGTCTCTTCTCCCAGATAATAAGAGGTAGAACAAGGGGAAATGGCCTTAAGCTGCACCAAGGGAGGTTCAGGCTGGATATTAAGAAGAATTTCTTTACTGAAATGGTGTCAGGCACTGGAACAGCCTGCCCAGAGAGGTGGTGGAGTCACCATCCCTGGAGGTGTTTAAGAGACAGGTAGATGTTGTACTTAGGGACATGATTTAGTGGTGTTGATAGAGCTAGGACAAAGGTTGGACTCAATGATCTTGAAGGTCTCTTACAACCAACACTGTTCTATGATTCCAAGGATGTCATAGTCCCCCCTTATACCTACTGCTGCCAAATCTCATGTGTGTATGGTGTGGAAGTTAGTGTAAGTTACTGGGTTCTTTCCATAGAAATTAGAGTTCATTGTCCCACATACATTGCTGTGTCGGAATGATACTCCAAGTTCATTTAAGTAAACAGGAGCATTATTGAAATATGGTGCAGTAATGGTAAACTGATTTCAGGCAAAATCAATCTTACCCTATTATAAAGTATTTGGTTTCCTGCAAAATCGCTGTGTTTGCAAACACATGATCACATTTTGTAATTACCATGCTAGCTTAGTATTAGATTAGTCCACAAAGGGGAAGAGGGAGATGAATGCAGTTCTGCAGCTGACAATGTGATAAATTTATTGTGCAGTAAATTCATTCTCTGTTGCCAAGTTTTTAAAGGACAGGTGCCCGAAATGGGCCTTAGAACTTGATATTTCAGCAGCTTCCTAGGGTAAAAAATACACTGAAACTTTTAGGCTCCTAAGCAGTGCCACTGAAAAGGGCATTTTCAAAAGCCGTATCTGTGTGATGGGTTGTGTGCTGAAGGCTGTAATGATCTGCAGAGTCATTATAACTGACAATATACAAATTGAATCATGGTCTACCTTGTCCACCCTCAAAAGCAAAAAGCTCTAATTAATATTTCTGTCACTGCACAGAAGACAAAGAGATGCTGAACTCATCCTAATATGGTGTCTTAATACTAGTTGTCACTGATGGAGGCTGGAGCTGTTGGAGTGCCTGGTCCACCTGCATTAATGGAGAAAGCACTCGAACTCGCCAGTGTAATAATCCTACACCAGAACCTGATGGCAGACCATGCCAGGGAGAAAGCATTGAAAAACGGCCCTGTGGAGAAGCAAAATAGTCATGTTGCTCAAAAACAGGTAAGCAGCCTGTCTAAGTACTAATGTGTTATTTGTTGTTTAGAATAGATGGTTAGCCAGTATTGGGGGCATTTCACTGACACAATCGAAGAACAGATGGGTAAGTCCACGTACATGTTTCATTTAAATCTGTGACTTGATACAGCTTTCAACATCAGCCACCTTGTAGCTCAGCTTTGTGAAATATTAGATTTGTATTTGAATCTCTTGACAAGTAATGTTGTATCACAGAAATCAAGAGTAAAATGGAATTCCGGACAAGAACAGACTAAAAATCCAGCTCTTAAAATCCAGATTTCATCTCCAGTCAGACTCTCCATCAAAAAACTTATGTCTTAGGGAGAGGGTAAGAAACATATTTTTCAGAAGCAAATTATAAATAAAGTTTGGGACTCTGAATTCTCTTACTTAATAAATAGAATGCTTAAATCCAACAAAGCAACTGTTACAGCAGTTTTGAAATTTTTAGCTTGGAAAAAAATAATTTAAGAAAATATTTGGCTATATGGTTTTGTCACTTTTGCAAAACAAAACAAAAACCTAAGAATTTTGAGGATGGATGCTCTGGTCCATAAAACGACAATGTGGTCTCAACTTTCTTCACCTGCTGAGAATAAGAAGCTTGCATGCCACTTGGATGTGTCAGTAAGAGTTTTCAGGCCCAGGAGGAAGTGTTTGGGGTTTATTCTTAACATGTTGCTGTAGGTTCCTTCTCTTCTGGGAGGCCACAAGAAGAAAAGAGGTGGCAAGATAGGGAAAAGATTGTGAATGCTTCCCCACTGAAATACCTTGATGGTAAGTCTTGCAACAAGACCTCTGCCTGCACCAAAAATATGTATCAGAAGATTTCTTCTATGCCTGTCCTCTCTCTGCTTCAGAAGAGTTCAGCAACATTTAATATTCTACTTTTGAAGCACCCTGAAGAAAGCAAGACATAATAGCACCTATGGGCCATCTAGCCCTTCATCAGGGAATTACAAACTGCTTTCTGTAGCATCTTCTCTCCAGGCTATCAAAGCTACTTATTCCATAAGTTATTCCACATCCGGAAGAGAGAAAATTAAGAGAATAATATGATACAGAGCTGGAAAATCAAAAGTAATCTGAAGAAGACAGTATAAGAAGTAGGGGAAATTAAATAAAACTAGCAAGTGGCAGATTCAAAACAGAGTGGAGGTGGTCCTTCACACAGTGGGCATATGAGAAGTTAGTATGCATATTAAAAACCTCAACACAAGCTAATGGAAGATTCTCAAACATGCAGATGATCACTCTTGCTCAGGAAATCTATGAAGCGTAAATTTTGGCAGGATGGGAAAGTATTCTGGGGAAGTATTTCTATGTATTTCCCTTCTCCTGGACATTTCCTAGGTGTTATTGCTCTTTTATAAATACAGGTTATCAAGTTAGCCTTTGCTTGATCCAGTGAAGTTGGTCTTATTTTAAAAAATCTCATAAGCAGCTTAATTTTGTTCCTGCACTATATCATTGACATGTTTCTATTCACCCATGACAGCAAATGCCATGATGATTATTCAGGATACGTACATATTCAGATATGTTTCCTCTGCTGCGGCATAGTAAAAGCTCTTTTAAAAAAAAAATAACCTTAACTTTAGCAGACAGGTTGAGTACTCACTCTTCCAGCAGAAGTCAGATACTTAAGTCTTCTGAAAATTACAGTATGTGTTTTGATTCATTCTTCATTAGAATTATTGTACATTACAGTCATATTTGAGACACAGTGAAATCATGTTCTTGGTCGCTTATGTCACTTAAATTTTAACCGATATATATGTTGCAGCTAATATATTGTATCATTACTATTTTTTCTCCTTTTTTAGAAAACAATAACGGATTCCAAACCAATTCTACAAATCAGTTTCTGCTGGACAGCTAGCTACCTAAGATCAGTGAAATGCCATGATTTAAAAGCACCTGCAGCTTAAATGATCATTAATCAAAACAAAGTAGTACACCAATAAACAACAGAGATGTGCTGATGCAGTGGGTGTGGTCCATCCTTTGTCTATGCCTGTCATTAGAGCATAAATTATCTATCTTTGTTAGTCAATGGCATAATGGTGTCCCCTTGTCAATGTATTTTTCATAATTCTTTGTGGTATGTTTTCAAACTTATTTCCAAGAATTCAAATCCAGTATTAGTATCAGAATAATGTATATAATACCAGCTGATTGATGGTACATTGTTAGTACCAAGAACCTGGGAGAGTCATTATCTTCAGCAAATGCCCTTGGGAATTTATTTCCAACCTCATGTCTTACCTCTAATTCATGCCCTGAAACACCAGTATGTTTATGAAGCTTCACTAGAGTTATTACTCTTGCTCCTCCCTATATTTGCTGAATAGCCTGACATTGTATCTTGTCTATGTCAATGTGTGAAAGATTTTTATATGAAATCAGAGGCACATTACAAAGGGATAGAAGAGTTATTATATTACCATACATATTTTTAGCAAAATTACCAAAGGTAACAAGGCTGAGGCAATAGTACTGTCATTGCATCTACCTGTCAGTCTTCCTCAGTGACTTTTGAACCTAGTGGACAATTACTGGAAAATTTGTTTGGGGTGGGGAGGAAGGATAATTCTCCGAGAATTTTCATTAAAAAAAGGCAGCTGAGTCAAGAAAACAAAAAGAAATTAGTGCCCCTGTTGAGAAAAAAGGCATTGATGTTAACTTAGCTATTCTACTAGACACCAGAAGATCTACATGGGAGTAAAATACAAGAAAACAGTTTTCTTTTTACAAGAACAAAAGTGTATGAGTGCTGAGTGGTTTGGAAACACAGGAATGGCATAAGCCATCAGATTAATGAGACCAGTCCCTTGCATACTCACACTTCAGGTCTGGAAGAGTCCCCTGGAACCTTCTTTACCTGCCTCCTGCCCACCACAAGTGACCCTGAAGACTTTAAGTACCAAAGACCAAACATCACAAAACATAACAGGAGACAGAACTGTTTCCCAGGCCCCTACAGTAGGAAAGCATTCAAAAAGTGAAAGTGTACTGATGAACAAAGAAAATGAATCACACCCTGTGCTACAAAGGCAGACTAAAAAGGGCCTTTCACTAGTTCCTACCACCATGAACAGTTCACTTCACACCACAGAAGTGGAAACAGTCTTCCACTAATTAATGTTCCCAAGTGCCAAGACAGGATTTTCTCAATTGATGCATCTCTGAAGTCTCTGGAACAATTCAGAAAGCCTCAACCTTGACGCTTTTCTGCACTGTGCACCTGGAGTAAAATTGCTTTTGGTGGAAGATCTGATGTTACTGCCTCACTGTGGGAACAGCAGGAATCTTCATCAAGAGCAGAGCTATCAGATATCATGAAATCACTGTCAGACAGAGCAATTCCTCAAGAGCTGCACATGCAAACATTCCTGGTTAAAAAAAAATACAAAGAGGATAGGCCTAGAGAAACCTAACATAGTCTGAGGTTTAACCATCAGTGTGACCAGACATGCTGACCAAGTATCTTTCCAGTACAGTTAGTATTCTCGACGGACAGATTTTTTTTTCCTAAGGTTAGAGTCCTCCCTGTCTTGTCATTAAGTGTCTTTCATAAATTGCTCACGTAGCACATTGAAGCCTTACCGATCTCCTTCCTCCTCTATCCTCTTTGGAAGATCGTTACTTAATATGAATGGATATAACTAAATACAAAATTTTGTCTAATTCCCACTTTAAATGTACTCACAATATATTTATACTTATTTGATTTCAATCCTTTGTTTTTTTAGTATAAATAATCATTCTTCCTTGATACTTACAGACCTTGTCATAGCCTCTATCATCTCTATTTTCTTAAGCTAAACAAGGCTCTTTCATTGTCCTTTCAGAAGCCAGGAAGTACTTCTGTTTATACTAGAAGACTTCACCCATACTTGTGTTAGTTTAAATTTATGATCATTCAACACAGTTGACTAGAACTGCACACAACACTCTAAATGATCTCTCATCAATGCTCTGCAGAAATTCTTTTTCTACATCTCCTGCACCAGGTGTTCAAAAAATGTGTTGATGTAGCACTTGTAGACATGGTTTAGCAGGCATGGTGGTATTAGGTTGATGGTTGGACTTGATGATCTTAGAGGTCTATTCCAACCTAATGATTCTAAAAATCATTTGCCTACACTGCACTGGAATCACATGTGTTTTTCACAAGCGCATGTCATGTTAGTGGCTCATACTTACTGTCTCCCTGGCTCAAAGCAAAAATTCTTTTTCTTAGCCATATGTATATGACCTTATAATTAAAGTGTAGTGGGTCTGTCTAAGATGGAGACCTCATCGTGCTGTGTTGTGTAGTGGTAGCTAGAAAGCTGTTGATAACACACCAGTTTATTCACTAGTGCTGAGCAGGGCTCACACAGCATAAGGCTCTCTCTCGAACATTTCCCCAGTAGGCTGGGGGTAGGCAAAATCTTGGGATGGTATACAGCCAGGACAGCTGACCCAAAATGACCAAAGGCATATTCCATACCATATGATGTCTGCTCAGCAATGTAAGTTGGGGGAAAAGAGGAGGAAGTGGGGAGGCGTTTGTTTTTACGTTTGTCATCCGGAGCAACCACTACACATACTGAAGCTCTACTTCCTTGGAAGTGGCTGGACACTACCTGCTGATGGGAGTACAGAATTAATCTTTTGTTTAGCTTTGCTTCCATGCACAGCCTTTGCTTTTGCTTTATTAAACTGGCCTTATCTTGACCCATGTGCCTTTTGTTATACTTTCTCTCCCCTGCCCAGCGGACGGGGGGGGAGTGATAGAGTGTCTTTGGTGTGCGTCTGTGTTTAGCCAGGGTCAACACACCACATAAAGTTTGGTTTACTTATATCACTCCAATACACAAAGTCTTCAATTCTTCCGTATAATGACCTGATTCTCCCCACAGTTAGTAAAGTCATTCACTTAAGTACATCTTCAGATGTTGATGCCTGCATTGATATAGGCCCAGCTCTTGTACCAAATTCCTGACCCAAGTAATGAGCAGGATCAGTCCCATGACCACCTGCTAGTAATGGCAGTTAAACTCAGAAATTTATTTTCCACTTCTAAACTGATGTTGCTTTAGCCAGCTCCTTATCTACCTTGCAGTCTTTCTGACAAGTCACATCCTTTCCCAATTCTCATCACTTGAAATTCAACAAAGGACATTATATGAAATACTCTGCTTAAATCAGGATAGCTCAAGTAAATCGTATTACCTTTACCCAAAGTTAAACTTTGTAAAACAGTAAGTTGCTCAGACATAATCTGTCTTTAATGAAACCTATCTTAAATGTACAGACATATACATA
The DNA here is from genome assembly GCF_034619465.1 of Leptosomus discolor. Taxonomy (NCBI): domain Eukaryota; kingdom Metazoa; phylum Chordata; class Aves; order Leptosomiformes; family Leptosomidae; genus Leptosomus; species Leptosomus discolor. Next base: position 78,811,248 of record NC_141419.1, read on the forward strand.
TTTTTCTCTTTCAAGTTGTTTTTTCAAATCTGTTCTCAGAGTTTCGTAATTTTGTGCTCAAGCAAATAAGCCTGTAACTGCCCTAGCAATTTTCTGCTTTTTAGAAAATAGGTAATATGTTTCCTAATTGCCACTATAGGTATCTGTAGTGGTATTTGCTATTATCTCTATAATAGATAATATCGATATATTGCATTGAAAGTTTAATTGAAAACCTGTGGTTAAGGACTTAGAGAAACACAGCAATCCTTTCAGTGCTCTACTACTGAGATTATGGGAAAATCCTGATTTCATCACAGAATGCAGTTTAAATCTTGCTTATGACATAGATATGGTATTTTCTGTTACTTTCCCATCATTTTTACTTGTCCCTCACTACTTCATACAGAAAAGCTTGCTTACCAAAAACTCAACTGATTTTTTATTTAGTAGTTGGACATCACCCAAAAACACATCAGTGCCCTCCCTCCCCTGCACTTAGCATGTGCTCCATTCCTCTTCTTCCTTCCTTCGTCTTTTTTCACTAAGCCCTCTGTTTTATCTTCTTTTGCTAGATCCAGTTCAGTGAGGTTTATGGCCATACACCCTTTATTCCTTCAATTTTTGTGTGTAGGAAGTCTGCAGCAGTACAGAACTTCAATATCTTGTCAGACTAGGACAACACTATTTTCCTGATAATATCGGCTGTGAAGAGCTCAATAGTCAAAGCTTAATTTATAGAAATGCAGTTCAGCATATTACAGGAAGAAAATAACCTCAGATTCTAAACATCCATGAAAATCTGAGCCAGAAGTAGATGTGCATGGCATTAGTAGTGAAGCCTGAATATAAGAAAATTCGGGAACCCTGAGTATGAAGGACAAAACCAAAATATATTTGTCTTTTTAATTCAGTCAAAGATTAGTGAAAACGTAACTATATAATTTTATCATCAGCATAGACCTATTTCCACTGTCCTCATTCACCGTCATTCGTCCTTCACAGTGGTGCAGTGTATCCCAAACAAATGCTGTTAAAAATTCTGTTAGGTCTCTGATAATACGCAAAACAAGGATTTTGCTGATATCTTTTCCTGTGAAGGCTGGATAGCCCACGTACACTTTCAAAAAAGGAAGTGCACAGTGAAGGACAAAGAACATTTTTGACTCTCTCTAGCACAGTACATACTCTTTAGCAGACCTGTGGAGATAGAAAGCCCAAAACTATGGTAAGTACAGAGCTCCATTTAATTTTTATTACTTGGATGCATAAGATTTAGTACTAAAACTGCAGTGGATGTGCCTGTAAAACTTGAAATGTATTTCTAAGTTTTCAATTCAGTTCCCTGCAGCTGACTTCCTGCTTTTGAGGACATGAAGAAACTTTTAAGTTTTTTTAGCTCCTTTATCATGTGAATTGGTTTGTATGTGCCTTACTGATTCTGGCATTCAAAATTAAGGAAGAGAAAACAGCTTCTTTCAAGGCTAAGCCAACAAATTAGTTTGTGTATCTAGAGGAATTCCGCAGTCAAGTGTCAATGTGACACCAAGCAAGAAATGGGAATGTGTCAAGCCTTTTAATTAGATATCCAGAAAGCAAATGCACTATGTTATTTTGATTCAGAAGTACAAAAAAAAAAAAAGGGGGGAAGGGGGGGAACCCCACTCAAGATTTATGCATTTATGTGTAAATCTTCAGAATAGTTATGAAATCTTTTACTTATCTACAGAATTTGTTTCCTTAAAAGACAGTTTCTTTAAAGTTCCAAACTCTAGATATGTGCATATTTTTATAAGTAGTTTATTAATAAACAAAACCAACAAGTTCAAGAGAAGTGATTTTACAGATAATTGTTGAAAATTGTGAACTCTGCATACCTTTTTAGGCCATCTTTGCTCTAGGAAATAGCATAGAACTCCTGGAATATCTTGTACACTTTTATCATGGTACATATGCCCAAAGACAGCAATCTTTCCCTGAAGGTAGTATTACTAAAGAGATATTCTTTATTTGTCATTCTTGTTTCAAAAGGAAAAAAGGTTTCTCATGAAGCTTAGAGAGGAATCCAAGCTATAGAATTCAATATCTTCATGGGGAAAAAAGGTCTAACTTTGCCCATTTCAAGTAGTGCTTGAAAAATGGCAATGTGAAATAGGACTGAACAGAGAATACAGTTCACAATTAACAATGCTTCACAAAGTTTGGAGGGGTTTGGTTCAGTTTGTCTCTGTTTTATACAATGATCAAATTCTTCATCAATCTGAAGCAATGGCTTCAAAGTGTTTACATAATTAATATCTTTTATGTTTAAACTATAAAACAGGTATTTCTTATTCTATTTATTTCCCTTGTAATGCATCCCACTGCGTAGCACCCAGTACTAAAGTGCAAAATACTACATTAGTTTACATCAATAATTCAAGTCACTTGACTTACTGTGGATTTACACATGGATAAATGGGATCTGAATAGGTCCCACAGTTCTAGCAAACTAGTATAGTGCTGTGCTGTTGCCTGCTGATTTCTGGTTGCTGAAGAGATTCTTTAATTTGAGCTAGTTGTTCTGGAGCCCAAATATGCATGGAGCCTTTGTATTTGCAAAATTCTACATTAAAATTTGCAAGGCAAACACACAGTTACTCTTCTGGCATAATTCAAATGTCTAGCTGCTTTCACAAAAGGGTTTGTTTAGAAACAGTATGTAAATATGCAAATATGTTGAACACAGGACTTCTGCTGTTGCCAAATGCAGTTTGAAAATAAGCAACAATTAACAGTTTCACTTTTTTGTTCAAATCTTTTCAAAGCTTCAGGTTGTTTTCTCTGAATCCAAATATGAATGACAATTCAAAGTGATGCAAACCATGAATTCAAACACTTAATATATTTCCTTGACAATGTTATATAGCACTATGGGGAAAGAAGTGCTTCCATCTTTGTGTCACAGGCAACCCAGAAGCCTCACCAAGGAGAGGGCCTGAGTATATGCAGCCAAAAGTGGAATAAGGCACTTATCCTTAGACAGGATTCAGGCATATAAAGTGTCAGAGAGGAGTGAGAAATATATTAAGGGTTATCTCAGACCTAGGGATGTTTGTTTCTTGATATGCTTGCTAAGATTGTCTACTGTGATATTTTTGTGCACAATTTACTATTAGCATTTTGAATGTTTCCCTTGTCAACCCAGTTTGTTAATCTAATCCTGAAAGATGCCTTCTTCAGCATCTATGCCCATCATTTTGGCACTACAATTTAGGAAGAATTTTAAATTTGTATTCATCTGCCACATAACACTGCATGCTTTAAGGGAATGTCCACACTGCACAATGCAAAGCTATTCAGAGGCACCCAAGGAGTTATATCAGATGAAAATCTCCATAAACTTCGGAGATATAACATTGACCAGGACTTGGGCCAACATCTTCATGAAGCACATAGAATGGAGAAATTCCTCTATAGAGGAGAGGTTTCTACATCTAGCACAGTGTGGAAGACTATATCAGCCTTCAGTCAGTTGAAATTTCTTTTTTCTTACAAACTTTTCCAGTGCTACCGAACTTGCCCAAGTTAGGTGGCCCAGCTGAGATGCTGGTTTCTAAGAATCCCTCTTTGTCTTTCCCCTTGTACTGTAGGGAAGGCCTAGATTGAAAAAAATTCCATTATAAGAGAGACAGTCAAGGGTTGGGATACCTCCTTGAGGAGCAGCATAAGGCTTTGTGCGTTTAAGAATGCAGTGTCCAGTGCAGCCCATGTTCTGCAATTATCCTTTTTTGATAAAATTTGATTTTAAAATTGTGGTGTTCCATCAATATGTCATTCCCCATTTAAGAGGGCTTCTGCCTCATTCCATCAGGTTTACAAATTAAGTAATCTTCTACATCCCATTAGATTTTGCAGGCCCATTTGGAAAGGACTGCCGCATCCCCTTCATAGCAATGGTTCAACAGTTCAGTGATCAAACCAGACATGTTGAAAAGAGGCACCTCTGGTTATGTCATAAAAAAACCTGAGCAGTGTTTGAAGTAGTGCACTGAAACCAGGTCTACCCAATTCTAAGCGAGTGCTGTAATCACTGGGCTAGAGGGATGCTTTACCCTTCTCTGAACTGAAGAATCCTCACATCTTTCACACAAAGCAAATCACCATCAAAACAGATGGAAAGTCCTACATCAACCATTAATCACCCTTGGTCTGGTGTTTAGAGAACTCACAGGAGAGTTGCACACACCTGGGGCTGTGTTTTCTGAAAACTGCTTACAAGTAAATGAAAGAAAATAGCAGCTGACCTTTTTTAAAAAGAAAGGACTCCATTTCTCCAAGCATAGGGATGCCTCTAACTCTCCTCTGGCATAGGCAAAAACAAGGATATGAGGGATATAAGGAGATCACAACACATTTTAAGACCATGAGTTTCACCATTAAAAAAAAAAAAAAAAAAAAAAAAAAAAAAAAAAAAAAAAGTCTTTGCCTTTCAGTGCAATATTTTACAGCCAATATTTGTATTTCAATGGAGTCCTACTGATTCTGCACAGGAACACATGATAGTTGACTACATGACAGACTGAAGGTCTAACCACACTCAAAAGGACCAGTCTCACAAGGAACCCTGTTTGAAAAGACTTGTAGCTTCCTGCAAAGATCACTGAAGTCACTTCAGATAGCCACAGAAGACCAGCAGGTCTTGCATGACTGGGAACACAGCAGATTTTGAAATTGATTTGTTCAAAATACAACTTACAGGGCTAATAATAATAAAATGTTCAGGATACTATTGTCTTTGTGAGCCAGGCACAATTTTCTGTCTGTTAAACCCAAGCAGAGTATAAGAAGTAGAGAAAAACTGAGAGGGAAAAAAAATTTTCCTGATCTTTAGGATACTCTCAAAAATGTTATAAATGAACACCTGCCCCCAATTAAATCCAAAAATGCTTTTCTGCTCACTGTTTAAGACAATAGGGAAAATATTGCAATGGTAAAGCTCATCAAGCAGTGGAACAGTAGTGGATTGTCTACAGTACTTAATGACAGCTATGCTCTGTGCGTACATAATGCGCAGTGATGCTTCTAGATTGGCAGAGAGGCCAAACTACACTCAGAACACCCCAAACTGTGGCATCCTAGTTATCCTACAGTGTCTTGCTGCCAGCTTGAGAGTCCCATGATATTATTGCTGTGCATTAATGAGATCCCCATGACACTATTAAGGAAAACTAGTGGCAAGTCAGGGCTTGCTACATCCATGTCTGTGCTCAGCCAATTCACACTGGAATCAGGCAACACATTGGCCTATTTAAGAAGAGTGGAATGAACTTCAACCTTCTCTATGCCTGTACTTTGCAACTTGGACAAAACACAGACTTGTAGATATCCCTAAAACTCAGAACAACTATACCTTTGTTGAACTTTCATACGACCTTCATCCCTTAGGGTTTTTTCTATTCCTGAGGGGAAAAAAAAAGGCTAAGGTAGGAAAATGTGTTAGGTATGTAAATTAGGCAAAGATAAATCACATTCATAAACAAACGTAAATGTGAAGCTGACACAGAACATACTGTGTCTATTTATTTCACTCTAAGATATAAAATTACCCCAATCTTTCTCTTTGCCACCTGAACTATAACATGAAAAATGTTGGATTTTATCTGCCAGCTTCTCCTACTCTAAAAACCAGTAAGTTACACAACTTAATGCAGGGCTCCCAGCTCAGTTTCTCCTATATTGCCAAGCTATCTTTTTAAAAAGCATCAAATGTGTTTGAAGAAATTGGAAAAAAAGAAAGACAAACACTTTGCTTTGAAGAAGAAACTTCCACACCTTGATTCCTTTCCTTGAAACTCTATTTGGTCACCATTTACTTTCCTACAGTCATGCTCAAAGGTGGGAATCAGCAACATTTGCCTAATATCCTTTCATTTTTTGATAACAGGCTCTCATTTGAATGTTTATATTGATGTGAGACCTTTCTGTAGTCATTTCTTCCAGACCTGTCTCATATAAGTACATTGTGAATGTCTCCTGATAGTTCAAGACAGATAACACAAGGATATCTAAAAGTGCATTTTTTTACTTTTTGTTGTAAGTGCAAAGTTTTTAATATTTATCAGTAAGTCATCTATACTTGAATCAACAGTCTCGGATTAAGAACTTGATGGAATCTGTCAGTTCATTTAAATAAAAAGCCATCTTTTTCAGCTATTTTTTCTTACAAAGAGAACATTCATACTATTTTGTATTCTAATTAAGAGAATCCAGCAAACTAAAAAAAAGGTAAAAGTAACTCTCCATCAGAGTTCAGGACTCTTAACAGGAAAAATCTGAAATGAACAAAAATAGCAGCTGCCTTCAGCAGCATCACTCAATGCAAAAGTTGGAGAAAATTAAGAATAGAAAAATTACACAGAGATGTAAAAAAAGAAAGCCTCACCCATATTCTTGCAGTGAAGTTGTGAACAATGGCCCCCAACTTGTAATGTCATCACTGAAATGTGAGGAAAATTCATGAGGATAAGTTATTACACATGCTTAAAAATGGGACATGTAAGGAATTTGCCAATCAATCCTTAAATACTGGTAAAATATTTTTTTAACCATTGGCGGGGGGGGGCTACATTTTCACAGAACAAGGTGGGGATCAGAGGATCTTGTGCAATTTGGATTTACAGCTATGGCCAGGCGTTCCTTTCACTTCTGCTGACACATCTCTAACAGCTTTTCTTCCCATTAGTCACTTGCATAATAAGGTTTTGGAGAAGTGTCACAACCTCTACAATACCATGACCCTTCTGTAAACCTCTGAGACCATCTGCATTTCAATTTTGAAGATGAGTCACAGGGAGACTGGTTTTCTCATTCTCCTTGGAGAAGAAAAATGTTTGGAAATCATGTCCGCAAGCTCTCAGTTACTTTTCCTGAATTTAGCTACAACCATTGATCTGCTCCATCTCTTAGTAATTTTTTAAACTACTTTCCAAAACATTTTCACAATCCCTTTTATCTGGTAAAGTGTTTACAGGCCCTGCAGTTTATCCCCCAATGGTCCTGTCTCTAAGACTGGTCCCACCTCATCTTTTTTTGGACCTCAGACTCTAATTAATTCATTATTCCACCACTAGATTTCCATTGATCTGAATGTTTTCCTCACATGACATCTGTTTTCCATCAAATCTCTTTTCCTCAGGTAGTCCACAAGAATGAACAGTCAATATATGGACCTCCCTTAGCCAGCCACTGGTGCTTTTCTCCCTATCTGCTGCTCTTCTCCCCACCACAGTCAGTAACTGTCCTATCCTCCCAAATAAAATTAACCTGTGCAATTGATGATCTGCCCAACAGCCCATCCTTTAATGGATGCCCAGCATACTAGCCTTACCTTTCAATCCAGCCAGTGCTCAGCAACAAATTTTCAGTGTGATCCTGCACAGCAACAAAATGGAAAATTTTATTTTCCTCACACACTTTAGCCCTTGAAGCAGAAAGGCTGGTACGTGCTGCCTCCATATCTGTCATGGCCTTTAGCCTCTGTGAGGAGACAGAAAAACTGAAAGAGGCCCTGCTGAATTTCCCCTTCTCATTTGCACATACCCTATAAACAGCAGATCCAAGTGCCTGCAAATAATAGACTTGGTAACCAACTAAATTCGCATGATTAAAGTTAAGAAAGCCAGCCATAACTTCTCTGCCTCTGAGACAAGGCAGCAGGCAGGCACTGAGCAGACATAACAGCAACAACCCGATTCATTGTGCACATAGTAGGTGATCAGCGAACTAGGACACATGACAGACAAGAAGCTGAGAGAATGTAAGAAGACAAAGCAGAGACTTTATTGCTGTCTTCAAATAGCTAATGGGATGGTGTTAGACTCATCTTAGAGATGCACAGAGATAGAACAACAAGCAATGGAAACAACACATATTGGAAACAAGATGCAAAAAAAAGGAAAATCACAATTATTAGTGAGGGAAATCAAATACTAGGACAGCCTAAAGGGGCTGCAGATTCTTCATCCTTGCATGTAGTCAAAACCCAGCTGAAGAATGCTCTGAGTAATCTGTGTCACTGGCAGACAGTTCGACAAGATGACTTCTAGAGGTCCCTCCCCATGTAAATTATTCTGTGAGGCTATGATTTTTAACGGGAGTGGCTGCTCCGTTAGAGGTCACTATTATGCAAGCACTCGGGAATGACACTACAGAAAAAATATACACACAGTAATGGTAGAGAGAAAGTCCTGCATGAATTAGGGTTCCCTTCCGCTCAATAGATAAAACGTGAGATTCATCTGGTTGCAGGGCAGTTGTATGATGAAAAAGGGGACACATCGCTCAAATTTCCCAGGTAGCACATTCAAAGTATGGGATAAAAAGGGGAGAAGTGAGGTTAGCAGAAAAAGAAGGGAGTCTTGGAAAAAGACAGGCGAGTAGAGCAGGCAGGAAGTATTCTTTCTGAAAGAAGAAACTCTGACTGTACCAGCAAGGCTTCAGCATGTGGGCTTCTGTACACTCTCTGCCTAAGTCGACTTTACCAAAAGGACTCTCCGCAGATGGAAAACTGATCCTGGCTTTCTGCTGTGACTGTCAGATGCACAGATGAATGCATTATTTAACCTATCTTTCCTTTTTTTTTTTTTTTTTTTGTTTATGGGTTTATACCACAGGTTAACCAGTCACTTTAAAGCCAGCAGGCTTTGTGACAAACCTGCTACCACCTGCTCAGGATCGGGGATCAAAATTCATTGATAGTCAAAATAAACTTTTTTAAAAGTGCAAAGAATCAGGCCATAGAAAGGATATTAGGCATTATGCAAATCCTAGGCAGAAGGGCTTAGGAAAATTTTTGTCAAAACATTCTTTTTAAAGATATTTGCATTAAACAGGGTTTTCATTTTTAAACTTTATTGTCTTTGATTAAAACTCCTACGGGAACATTTCTGAAGTTATTTTGAAATGTTTACACCGTGGGAGCATGTTCTTTGTTGTTATTTAGGCCACACTATTGTCTTTGTTACTGATGTCAGAAATTGTACAAAACTAAGAAACCATATGAAGGGCTGCATTCTGGATTCAACATTTTCCAGATGCCTGATTTTATATCTGACAATCCTTGAAAATCTAGTGCTCACATGAGAAAATTCACACTAAAGAATGTGAGATTGCTTACATGAAAGTGATTCTGAGGTTTGATCAGTTCTGTGGCTGGTCAGATGGTCCAAGAAGAAAAGTATAAAAAAGAAAAGGCTCATATGGGGGACCTTGCAGTATGGTACTGGCTGGGAGATGGAAACAAGAAGGATTCTGCCCATGTGTAGCACAGAAATTACTCTATGTTTGTATTTTGCTTGTTCCTTTCTAATCAACCAAGCTGTCCCAAAGCTATGTTTGTGTTCCTACCTTCCTTCTCCTCCACTACAACAGCAGTTTAGCAACTCTTCACCCAAACACTCCTCTCATGCAGTTGCTGTAATCCTGTATTTCTTTGTATTGCTGGTAGAAATGCTGTGACCTGTAACTTCAAGCAGCGAAATGATCTGGATTGAAAAGTACTTCTCTTCCCATGCCCCACTCCCTTTTCTCTCATTTTCTTTCCTTTCCTTGAATATTTTTAATCTGTATTTTTTCAGTGACATGTGCTACCTCCATGTAACAGCAAACCTGAGAGGGTGGCGATGAGACACCTTTACAAACTGCAATGAAAAATAGTAGAGGTCATTACACAGGCTTCTAGCCTTTTGGGGAAACAGTTTAAAAGTGTAACTGTTAGGTGTCCCATGCCCCTCATCTACATTGAGAAAGTATTACTTTCTCAGAAGGTACAACTAGTCAAGGTGACTGAACACCATGGCAACATAGGCTCATTTTTTTCTGTTGTGAATTTTCCACTGTTGTGGTTAAACTGTTGACTTACAGGAGGAGTCACAGAAATTATGTGTATGATGTGTGGCAAACAGATGAGCGATAATTTATAAATAAGTAAAATGAGTCTGCAGCAAGAAAGAATGCATGCCAGGCCTACACAGGTGATTCCTAAACTCTGTTTGCACAGTGGCAGTAGCTGGACATGAAATGGGTTCTTGCCTTCCTTCCTCCACTATGACATCATAGATCTTCCCTTCCATAACCCAGACCTTTATTCTACATCCTCATCCTCCTACCTGATACTACACACACAAACTGGGATCTCAGTCTGTTCCCTACCTCCTTACAACACAGCTTTAGCTCTACAAAAAAGAACCCTAACTGCATCCTGTCATGGAGTCCGGGTTCACTCTGCTTTGGCCTTGATCCCGCAGTCTCAGCCAGTGCTCAGAGTCTCTGCACTGACTGAACTTATGGAAGAGAGAAGGAGGGAGCTTTGATGGAGCTGATGGTCCAGCTGCAGCGTCCAGCAAGTTAGGGCTGACCAGCTGATGGGTAGTAACTGTCTGTGCGAAGGCCTTCTTCACCCATGTGATAAGCACAGTAATTACTTGCATGGAGGCACTTTATCCTGCAGTTCAGGTGGGGAGATTGTAGTGTTTCAACAGAACCAACTGCAAGCAAAACTGACAGTCACTGCTATCACAGAATCATAGAACAGCCCAGGCTGGAAGGGACCTCAAAATGTCATCTGGTCCAACCCTGCTACATATTATTTTGAAATAGTTCACAAACTTGTAACAGTATACATCACTTTTAATCAATGGCATTGTGAGGGTTTGCAGTGCTTATGAACTGAGAGAAGAGAAACTACAGAGAGGTCACCAAATGCTACTGAAGGACAAACTCCGTGAAATTGCTAGCACCTTTCTCTTTCTGGCCTTTGCAAATCAGATGGATCTACTAGAATCATCAGTATTTTTCAATGAAAATTCAATGAAAATTTCAACAAAAATTCTCAATGCAAAGCACAAGAAACTGAAAAAACTTTATAACAGATAGACAAAAAAATATCCGATACTGGATTAACTGCACTTGAAATTGTGAAGCCTTGCTAAAATTAGTTCCTGTTGCGTGCATTTCTCATCTGTCGAGAAGTGTGCCACTAAAAGATTGAGGATGTAATAGAGATTTTTGTAAATACTTCCCCGTGCAAAGTACTACATTAGTTACAAAGAAGAGTCACTACAGAATGATATCAGAGAGCAGTGTTACACGGTGCCTCACACACGTGAATATGGTGTTTGGTGAGCTCTACAGTGTAGCTCCTTGTTAGACAGTTCATGTCTTATTCCTGGCACAAGAGTAGAAGAAAAGGAGCTCCAGCCTGGAATGAAGAGAGTTTTCCTTGCTTATTCAGCTTTTCACTGAGTCACCAGGACTTGGATGAGAAAGTAATAACATATTTTCTGAAACCTGTTAATGATACACAGACAAAAATACACACTCTTTAACTGTGTGACTGCCTGGGAAAACTGACTTGAAAAATAAACCAAGAAGGTTTCATTGTAACATAGATAAAAATTATACTATATAAATCAGGTTAAACAGTAAAGCACGGCTTTTTATTTTTTTTTAACTTGGCCTTTCCCCCTTCATGTTCTAGAGTATAAAACTACTTGTAATACAGCAAACATAGTATCCAAAGTTAGAATTTGAGACCATGAGAAGAGACTTTAAAATTATTAGCTGCAGCTATACTAAATAATACTAATTATCACAGCACTGTGAAAGGGTGCAGAGGCAGAATGGTGAAAGACTCATCAGAATGGCAACTGATAATCTAACTTGAGCCTTCATTTTCTCTATTTCAGGTTTTTCAAATTTGGCTCTACTTGTGTTAGGTACTTTCTTGAGAGCACAAAACGTACAGAAAGAAGTCAATTGCATTTCATTAAAACTCATTTTTGTCTTAACTTTATCAGGGATTGCTTGACTTAACAAAATTGAACATGAATATCTGTTTTTGAGTTTATTTTTTAGGCAAACACCTTTTTAAAGCAAAAGTAGCCTGACCACCTCTGGTGTGATTTGGGCAATAGCTACCAAACATAGGTCTGATCTTCCACTTTCTAAAACAAAAAGACTGAATAGCTATTGGTAAGAATTCACATGACATTAACAGAGACTAAATTGCTCTCATCTAAAACTTTTTCTTCAGAGATTTAAGAAGGAGATTTTGAAGAATAAAGGCCCTTTGTTACTCACTTCCCAGAGAAAGCTCGTAATAACTGAGCTAGGTGGCACCTGAAGAGGCACAGACACCAGCTGCAAGTCCAAGATAGTGCAGAAGGTCAACAGTGAGAGCAGGACCTTGACTGGAGCTGAGATGGTTTTTAGGAAATTCTGTTTTGCTTCTCTGCATTAAATCAGATGAAACTTGAAGAGCTGATGCAGGTTTAATATACAAGAGAGCAGGAAAGAAGGTTGTTAAGTTCAAGTGTGAAAGCATGGGGTGTTCAGAGAGATCCCTCTCTCCCTCCCACAGGCTTTGCACAACTCCTGATGAGGTATTTGCATGTTCTTGCACATTTTTTTTGCCTCCCAGGCAGAGGCAGGGAAGGACGTTGAGCAGAAAGGGAAGTCAGGGGTTTTGCTAAAGCTGCCTGTTCCTCTTGCTTTTCCACTTCCTCTTCCTCCTGGTATCAGCAGCTGGGGGGGATGCTGAGAGAGAAGCTGGGTCAGTGGATAATCCCCTGCCAAACCGTATACAGGGAGGAAACTGGAGCAACTTCTTCCTTGAGAAAGTTGTTTCCTCCATCTCTTCCCACCCAATCTCCCCTTCCAGCCAGCGCAGGTTCCCCCTCTTCTCCTCTCCCTGGGTGCCAGGATGCTGCTGACAGCACCTACTAAGATGGCTGGCCCCATGCTCTCAGGCTTGTGCTGGCTCCAGCCAGCCCTGGGTCCCTCCATGACAGGCTGAGCCCCAGCAGGGAGGTACAGACCCCACAGGCTGATGGCAGGGGAAGGCAGGGCACAGGCATGGCCACTGCTTAGGGGCACAGGGGAGAGGGGCTGAGGGAGCACAACATGATGAGGGCAGGCAAAAGTCTGTCGACCCTCCCTATCTGCCAGAGCTCCTTTCCCCACACAAACTGCTCATGCCCAGCTCCCGTTAGCCCTGCTGTGCTTCTCCATCCTCCCTCTTATGCCAGCCTCTACTGATTTCCCTTCATACGCAGCTTCTAGCAACTTCCCAGACAGACAGCCCACTTGCTTGCCAGCCTGTCTGTCTGCCTGCTTGTTTGCCTGCCTGCCTTACCAACATGGCCACCACATCCTCTCCACATCACCCTTGCCTCAAGCCAGGAGCTGGTTGCCACAAATTGAGCCATCACAGCTGTGTGCTCGTCACCTGCAATTCAGCTCATTAAATCAGGTAACCAAGCTACCACTGGTGATCAGCTGTGGCCCTCAATGAGGCACAAGCTGTGGGATGTGAGGGGCAATGATGCTGTGGCAAGCTTTGCAACTATTCCCAGCCCATGCTTCACGGGGCCGTGTCTGTATGCATCAAGGCTCTTGACCACCACTGTGAACTCTGCACTTTCAAAGGGTTTTCTGGTGCCTGGGGACAGTTTAGCAAAGGCATCGTGTTCCCATTCGGTCTGTCTGGAGCATTTTCTGCTGCTGCACTGCTTTCATTTCCCCCTGAACTCCTGCTGCTGAACACAGACAGAACACAGGAGCACTGACATTAGCAAAAACTGCACAGCTCGCAGGGCAAAAAAAAAGCCTAATTCAAAAGCCACTTAATCTGAGCCCTCTGCGTGAGTGAGCTTTGCAGCAAAAGGGGCAGGGAAGAGCCTGTGACACGGCAGGAGGCACAGGCGCAGAGCATAGAGGGAGAGTGGAGGGCAGTGAAGATGAGTGATTTGGTGGAACATGACAGTTAATACCTGAATACCAGCTTTGCATTCAAAGAACTGCTTGATATTTGAGCCAAAAGAGCACTTCTAAGGTAAAGTCACAAAAAGATGTTTTTTTGCATCTAAGATTGTTTCATACAGCAGGTGCTTTGCATCAGATTTAGATGTTCATGGGAACAACTGTGCTCTGGAATGAGGGATTTATTACAGTGTACAACCAAGGAGAAAAACAGAAGCTCAACATGCACCTGACTGTGACCCTCTGGAGTATGCTGGGCTTTCCTTCATAACAGAAATACATCCTTCACAAAGCATAGTTGGGGTAAGGAGAGTCTGCCAGTGTCGTTTGGCTTCTTTCTTGAATTTGCCAATTCTACCTTTCTGTAGTATAGAAAAATATAAATAGTGGAAACAGATTCCTGCACTCCTTGTTCAGACAAATATAAATACAGTAATAATAGCCAACAGTTATGAGATTATAGGAATTGAATTGTGACAATTTAAAAGAGCCACAGCATTGACTTGAGGAGCTTTCAGGGAATCCTGCATGTCAACTGTCCACAAACAGCATCTGGAAAGCCCAATTGTTCCTGTAAGCATGACAGTGCCTGTAGACACAAGAGAATGTTGCTAATTCATTCACAAACACATCAGACTTCAGTCAGAAATACCAAAGCCACCTTCAAATGACACCCTGATGGAAATGCAACAGCATATTTTTCAGGAAGTCTAGCCCTGTCTGCATATGCAAAGATAACATAGACTGACTCTACAAGAAATGTTCATTCTCATAGAAGGCCGTAGCAATCGCAGGCAGAAGCTCTTGACAGTGTTCAGGAATATCAAGTTTCTACTGAAAATCAGGTACTTTCCAAAGTGAGGCTGTAAAAGGATCACTGCTGCAGCAGCGTGACTCTTCACCAGAACTTCTGACTCTGGGAGTGGCACAGCATTGCTAAGCAGAACAGCTAACTCTTTGGCTTGCCCTCTGACAAGGTTCACGTATTTAAAACGTTATCCCCCCCAGGAGCAGTATGAAACCAGGTAGACTGTAACTCTCTCAGTACAAGTATGTACAAAGAAATTGTCAACAGAAAAATATGTAATTTTAGCTGGTCATTCGGAGTCCGCCACTAGGAGGCAAAAGCCCCATGACAGTGAGGAGAAGGCAGGAAAAGTTTCAGTAAAAAATTGTGTTAACTTTGAGTTTCTCTTGCTGGGTGCTCCACATATGTGCACATGTTGTATATCACAGATATACGGAACAACACTATCCTGACTTAGGAAGGAGATTGTTAAACTTTTTTTGATGATATTAATGCACCTCTCCAAAGGTGTTCTTCCATGTTCTGGTTTTTGCCTATAGATATGTGGTGCAAGGATTAACTGCTGCAATCATTTCTGTCTTTTTCTTCTCCCACCTACACTCACCACTAATTCTGTTATGCTGTCTTGCTTGGTTTTGGGATCATGTAATAGACTAAGATTAGTGGAATGAAACTGGTTAAAAACATCATGGAAAGAAAAAAGATATTTTTATTTTGTATCATGTCACTTTGGTTTACCCTTCCTCCAACAACAGTACTGACACAGCTGTGGAGGTAACAAGGTGCTGACTTTAATGTTCTTTGTGAGGATTGAATTGAAAGGCCAGAGGTGTTCAGAGGGGACATTTCAAACCATTTCAGAGCACAGGACAACATCAGTAGATGAAAGACACCTTAACAAGATGGACTAGCACTTATGGCAGAGACACTCAGGGGGGCTCTTTTTCTCCCCTTTTTTCTTTCCTCTATTTTTGATAAATCTAATTCCTAAGCAGACACTTTTCCCAAAGGTACATGGAAGTAGAAAGTTGAATAAATGCTCTGATAAAAAAATACTGCTGTATTTTTTTGCCAAGTAGCACATGGGTACAGTAACATACCATTGCTATGCTGGGATTTAGATGCTGGTTTCAGTCTACAATGGCATGCTTATATGTTGAGAAGGCATTGCCATTACCAAGATTCTCGTCTTGCTTGAATATAGTCTTGTGATTTTGTTGCTGCTGCTGCTGTTGTTTTTCTGAAAAATGAAACAGGAAAATATCTATAAGCTGCTTTCAGGTATGCGGGTCCTGTTCCTTAAAATATCAATTCCTTCTTTCTTCACCTAAAATTAGCTAATTCGCCCAAATCACTCACAAACATCCTTCACAGAAATAAGTGGAAAAAACAGATAGGATCTGGGAAGCTGTTGCACCTGCAAGTGTAAAATGAAGCATATGGCAGATGTTGCAGATGGACGACTTTCACAGCAATTTCACAGCATAAATGGTTATTTTCATTGTGTTTGTTGCAATTTTTATTCTCAGCAGCATTGTATCAGTTAGGGATATATTTATTTCTGTGTATTGGATGAAAGAGAAGATGACAGGAACTGTCTAACATTCAGAGTTGCAAAGCTGAGCTCGTTCTTTGATCATTGTATGATTTGTCTAGCGCTGATACTGTGTGTAAACACTTGCAGCGGTGTTTACCTGTGCAAAATGACTATATTGCTACAGTTAGCCCTATCAGCCATGAAGGCTGCCCGATAAAATAGCAATGGTCACAAAGTCTAAACTGCCTTAGTAGTAAATGTTTCATCGCTGGCAATGATTGTTTATTTTCACAAATAAATATGATTTTATAAATAAAATACAGTGTTTAGCAGAATGAATTGCATAAAGAACTGCATTTCTCCCACTAAGAAAAAAAAAACATTGCGTTATGCAACAACAAAAAAAAGTTATCATTGACAAGCAGCAAATATAAAGCATGTGGCAATGTTTTTAACTCAATTAGCTCCATCCAGCACTCTAATAAGCTTCCGAACTAGCTAAGACAGAAGTTTTTGTAAAATGAAGCTGGAAATATCAAGCATTTCCAATGCTTTGACACCTAAAAATGTTTTGAAGAATAGTAAGAAAGTTGCGCAGAAGGAGAAGTGATAGACAATGAGGAAGAGTCAAACAGCCTTTTACGAAGCTGAGACACACAATTTTTCTTCTGCAATTTCATCCCCATGTTGAGCTCCAGCAACTTCTCTGAGCAGTACTTAGTAGAGGGTTCCACCTTCATGATTTTGGTTTACCTTCTACACAAACACAGTTTAGAATTTCTTGTGAAGCTTATTTTCTCAGTATCGGTTTTCCTATCCTCTATCATCCTTCAAAGTCTTTTTGATTTGTGTAATGAACTCGCAAGCAGAAGGGCAGAAGAAATGTGTGATCATAACTTTTAAAAAAATATCTCCACATAGCAAAAGCTTTAAAAAACTGGCCAGCAGGATCTCTTGAGATCCTACTGGCAAAGGTGGGATGCAAGCAAACATGTTAGCTGACACCTGACAAGTGAGAACGTATGCAGTGTTTCTCAATGGTAGAAGGCAACTAGATTTGATGAGCCAAGACACTGGTCCACTCTTGCCTTTATATTTGTAATTACCACACACACTTCATTAGCCATATTCTGTAAAGACTCAAGCTTGTATGCACCAATATAGCTTCACAGGACTCCACAATATGGGGTAAACGCAATACTTTTAGATATCACACAGTGAATACTGCTGATGGCAGGAGCCAAACAGTTTGAACACATTTTAGTTCCCTTTTCCCCTACCATTTCTTGCCTAATATCCTGAGGAAAGCATTTTTCTCTTACTGATCATGATAATGAAACCCACAAGCACATTCTTATGCAAATCCTCGCGGAGAAGCAGAACTCCTCTCAGCAAACGGACCAGGCTGTTAAGGTGATACACCCATGGATTGTCTCATCGAGGGAGCCAGATTTTCTGCCTGTATCAAAATATTGAAGAGCTTTGGGGAATCGAGGTAAATTGTTGTACATGTTTGTCTTAGAAATAAATGTGCAAAGTTCCAGGAGAAATAGAATCAGTTCAAGGTATTACATATAAAATCATATAACTGGAAATTTTAATTGTAGATTTTACTTAAAGTTAGTTATGAAGCTGAAAAAATGCCAAGCTGGCAAAATGCACTTTTCTCTCTCAAAGCGTTTGGTTCCCTGAAATTTTACAAAGAGCAGTCCTAATTTAATGGACCTCTGCATTTCGAATAATAACAGAAATGGTATCACTTAAAGGCAACTATTTTCTAGTAAGTCCTTTTGCATTGTTTGTGGCTGGCTGGTTTGTGCGTGGGGCATTTTTTAATATACCATACTCTGGGTTGGGATATCAGTGTATTGTTTGTTGTGGGTCATGGTAAGTATTTCTTTATCCAGCAGAGAATCAGAATAGTACTCTATGTCTTGAAACTGAACAAAATTTCCTTTAAAATCATATGGGATCTTGAAATTCTAGAAATAAGGGTAGGAACTTTTCAGTGGCAGGAACTCAAATTTTTCTTCCTTGAGACTTGGAGATGTTACATTAGCATTACTGGAACAACCACAGTCAAACCAAACATCCATAAGGCAGGCAGTGTATACACTGTATATAAATAGGATTCTGAGTGAAGAGGGATCTGTCTGCTTCATTTCTGGGCACACTTGCTAGAAAATTTACATTATTCTGAAAGCTGTTGATTAGTATATGAGAAAAATAATTTCAAAAGCCCAAACTATTAAGTGTCATGAACCTCTGTGCTTATACAAAGCCACATTAAGAAAAAATCATAATCCTTTTTCAGAAAGAGATATTAGTCAGTCTGGTTTTACTGGGAGGAATTTCTTCATGGAAAATTGAAGATGCCAGGCTTCTGTTGTTGAAGACCGAGTTGCCTATAGTTGATAGTTTTTCTGATTTTGACATAGACAGTTACCAAAAAGAAGCAAGAAAATAAAAGTGAAACTTTGTTTTGTGTTGAACTTCTCAGGACATAGGATGAAGAGATGATCATGCATGAACAGATGCTCTGGCCTCCTGTGTAGGCTGTGATAGCAATAGTTTGGAGCCAATCTGGGGTGTCATCTGGCTGTTCTGGTCAAGCCCTATGCCTTCATTAGACTTGGTCTCAAACTGACCTGGAGTGGATAAACTATATTGTCTTCCCGTGTTCCTGAAATATGATGTAGTGGGTCTTATGATTAGGTAAAAGATGAGAAAAAGTGACAAGAGAGGGACAACAAAAGTGTAGAAGAATGCACAACAGAAAAGATACTGAATACCGTGTGATCAGGCTAGAAAACTGTCTTGTCTAACTTTGAGAATTGCATGTCCTCATGAGTGTGCTGGTTTTGTCTCGCTGGTGTCAGAGGGATGTTTGAAATGATGCTCTAAGGATAATATAGCAGCTGTCAGCCTCTCAACAGTGAATTTCTCTCTCCATCCTAATGGTCTGCCTTTCAAAAAAAAAAAAACACCAGAGAGCAGAATAGCCTGCCTCTTCATTATTTAGTATCTCATGAGGACTTGTTTCTCTTGCATACCAACCATTGTATTAGTAAGTCTGTTTTGGGGGGCAGATGCTGTCTTTTTGCCTTTTTTTATACTTGTCCTACCTACATTCATAGGTACAGAGTATTGCAGCATCTCAACTCCACTTTACGAATGCTGCACTCACTATTACAGGGAGTCTTCTTTAACTAGTAACTGTAACTAGACTCAAGAGGAAGAAAAGCAACTTGGAAACGATTTATCCTTCTGGAAACAACCAAGTTGCATAAGGATAATTATGAAGTCTCTTTGTCTGGAAAAGGAAATAATCAAGCAATAATTTATCATGAGTTCAGAATGGCATTAGCATCTTGTGCAAGCAGCTATACTCCCTCAAATCCATCAACTTCAGTAGAAGTTAAATCAGACCTTTGTGAAGTTGCCAAATAATCTTCAGATCCTTATTTTTCTGTAACTTTCATGTGTCATTTTCCTTGCGTTTTCTGTCCTTACTCTTTATATCCCGTCCATGGGTTAGAGCTCAATTCCCTTAGTGGTTATCAGCTTCTCAGGTTATTTCACTGTCACAGAATTCATGAGCATACACACTTTTCTTCTTAAAGGGACAGCTTTATAATCTTTGCTTCATTATTTCTAGCAAACTCATCAAAATCATTCTCTTAAAAGATTTTTAAAAGGCCTGTTTAGACCCTATCACTTGGGAATAGAAAGGAAAAAGTTACAGATGAGAAGTGAAAAGATGAGGCTTTTTCCTTCATAAATCAGATCTGCATGTATTTTGAAGAACTGCACAATTCATTGTACAGTCAACAGTTAATGACCTGGTTTGGGCTAAAGCAGAACTAATTCTATTTTAATGCTTTAACTTTTCAGTTAAGTCTCTTCTAACTAATGGCACTTTCTGAAACAGCAGCACGTATTTCCAGACAGTGACGGCTTCCAGCAGTGATCAGGCCTGATGTTTACAGTTCGTACCAAGGCAGGGTGTGCAGAGAGGCCTTTGCTTGTACTTGTTCTTACAGCGACCGAGGTCACTGCTAAATCTTGTACTCCATGTTGGGGAGCCGGGAGTGAAAAGGGTCACAAGCACGTAAAAGGTCGCACCTGCAGGGAGGAATGAAGCGGACAGGGGACCCAAACCTGACCCACAGAGTGTTCCATCCCATACACGTCATATTCAGTGTAAAGCTGAGGGATCACGAGGGTCTCGCTCTCTTCTTCGATGGCCGACACCTGAGGAGGACTCTCTGTTCTTCTGTCGTCGATCACGATCCGTGCATCCCTGAATCCAGTGCCTGAGTCCAGCTGCTGCATCCCGTCCCTGTGTGCTGCCCAGTCCAGCCTGGGACTGCCCCAGTGCCAGCCCTGCAGCGTGGTGGTGACGTATCGTCATCAGGGTGGGGGGAGTTGAGTTCGGTATTAGGTTTGTATCTATTTGTATATATTTGTACATATTGTATATATTTCATTATTTTCTTCTTATTATCTCTTCTTTTATTGTCACTGTTTCATTAAAACTGTTTTAGTTTTCTTTTCCAAACCGTAAAGTCTCTCTCCCTTGTTCTCTCTCCTTTTCCCTTTTGGGAGGGGAGAGGGGTTAGTAGAGAGCGTCTGTCATTTGTTAGTGTCTGGCCTAGCCTCAACACATGACAGTTACATATATTTCATTAGCTTAATTAAGGATGATATGCACACACATCTGCTATTACTTTCACTGATACAGTGTTCCTGTTTGAAGAAAGAGCAACCACATGGGAAAGTTGAAGTGAAATTATTTTTTGGTTTCACCAAGACTGGAAAGTTAATAATGAGAGCGTATTTATGCCAAAACAAAACAAGTGTTTTTTGATCAGGCTGTTATTTAAGACTGGGATATTCACAGTAAATTCAGGAATAACATAGTTGGAATCTTTGTATTTCTTGTGTTCTCATTACACTGTTCTCCTGTACAGAAATGTGCAATTATATTGTAAATAATGGAGAATTGCACTTGGAAAGCATTGCATATACAAATCCTCTTGACAATCTTCCAGTTCAGAACAGAAGCCTAAAAGCCAAAATATTTTGCACTGAGTTTCCCAATGGAGTGCAAAGAGAAAGTTCAGAAAATAACCCAAGTACTTCTTGGATGAGACTCCTCTGTCCCACAGGCACTTTGCATTTTAGAAGGGAAGGGTAGGGTGAACCTAATCTCACTTCAGAATATTTTCAAGTTCCCATTTCATGATTTACAATCTATTATATGTGCTAATGGAATAGGTAACTGCTGTCACTTCTGGGAAGGGAAACACAGAAACTGTGGGGCTTACTCTATAAGCAGGGTCCTAAATAAAAGATTCTCTCTTTTTCCCACTTCCCCATCTGTCTACCTGGCCAGTCAGTTGTGCATTAGAATCCACGATATGGCTTCTAGTATAACATAGTTTATGAAAGCAGGAACTGATGACGTACATTAAAGAGAAGCAGAAAGATTTCACAGAGTTTCTTACTCTCTTCTGATTCTTAGTATTATCTTTACCACTTACTACTTACTGTAAGTAAATGAGAGAGGCTACTTTGCTGATTGTAAACCCTTCCACATGCCCAGGAGCATTTTACTCTTGAAGAGCTTGTAAATCTGCATGACTAGGGCAAGGTTTGTTCACAGTGCTGCAAAGAAATTTATTAAAAGAAATCCATGGCAGTAGTGAATGGTTTAGTGCATTTGAAAGCATGTATGAATGTAATTGATCTTGCTATTGCAAAGATGCGGGAAACTTGTCAGAAACCATATATCATAATAAGAAAAGTTTCTTCAAAGCCACATTTCCAGCTTTCAAAAGGTCTGCATGCTGAATGCCTCTTGTCCAGAATATTCACATTATTGTAGTTTGACACAGTAGGTTTTCTGAAATTTCAAATGGAAGAGGCCACTGCGGAATCAATTTATTGCTACTACTTCCAAATGAAATGAGCTGCTGAGTTGGCCAAGCAGCTGATCAGAATGTAATTCATAAGTTCTGAAGACTTCAGACATTGACATAAAGTTACAGCATCTCTGATAGTTTAGAGTTTGTTACAGAAGTTAAAAAAGAAAGCATGTGTTAGTACAAGTCAAAAGAAATCAGAGACAAAAGGCTTCGTTATTCTCTTTGGCATCGCAAAACTTTCTGTTTAACTGGGTAAAATCAGTGCTTTGTGAGGTATTGTGGGAGAAATCTTGAATGATTAGTGATATGTATACATATATCTGCCGTTGTGTGTGTATGAGTGCATATGCGTCAACCAGCAGTAGATCGCTTAAACCTGATAATCTCCATAGTAAAATGTACTTCCTCGCTTCCCTCTATACACATAAGAGAAAATAATATGGTGCTCTGGGGATATTTCATATATATCTGTCTTGTTTGGGCTGTATTTATTGTAAGTAACTGCAGTACAATACAAACAGTTTGGAAAGACTGAATTTCTTGGTGATACTGAAAGACAGGGAAAGTTAAGTTGCAGGAGTCACAGGTAAAACGATACTAACATAAGAGACAATTCATGCAATGTGATACAATCAAACGGAAGGTAAAAGGAACAAAACTCCAATTTAAAAGCTTTGGTTAATGAAGTAAAAAAAATTACTGAATACCTGCGGAACTGTACTGAGTGAAGACACAGTTCATTCTTCAACCTCTTTCTAAAATTTTTTTTCAGACTTCTGTTTATTGTGCATTGCAGTGATACTACTTTTTTTCCAAGCAAATGATTCAGATCTCTTCCTAGTTATAACATCCCTGCTCTATACCATTAGCTTACATTTTAACATCCACCAACAAAACAGATCCGACTTAAGTGAGTTGTGAATCAGACACGCCAGTGTATCTGCCATAGCTGCACCCCTGCTGCCACTGTTGGCTGCGAAAGAACTCCCTGCTGCAGAGGGCTTCTGGAAACCAAAGGTTGCCCCAGCCCAGTGCAGTGGGACCAGGTCACTCCCCTTTACCCCCATCCTTCATGGCATTATATTTTAATTGTACTGAATACAAATGTATTGAGCTTTTGCTCTCAGTTCATATTAAAGACTAGTTCTGAAAGGTATTGAATAGGCTTGACCAATTAAAAGATTTTTCCAGTGAAGCTGGGTTTTATCCACTTGGAATAGTTCAACCTTTTTTCCCCCTCAACAAATTAAGTATCTTTGACAGTATCTGGCTGTATTGACTTTCATTTCTTTTTATTTTACTCCACATATTTTTGTTTTTCATCCACACATGCACAGGTTTGTTCAGCTGCAAAATGGAGAAGAGAAACAAGGACAAAGCAAGGGCAGGGGGAGCAGCAGGGAAAAAACGTGCTGAGAAGGGAAAGAAAAACTGAACCACACACCCCAAACCAGAAGAACTTCTGTTTTCATGAAAGAACTTGCAGTTCTCCAAAGAGCTGGCAGGAATAACTCTAGTCTGGTATATAACCCAGGTTCTAGTATAGTGTATGCTTCTCACCACAGGACACTCGTATTGTTAGGGATACATTAATTTTAAAGTAGTATGTATTTTCTTTTATTTATTAAGTTTTCAGTTCCCGATTCCAAAAATAAACAGAAATTATAATATGCTTGAAAGGAGCAGCATGGCCACTCTCTAAAGGCAGTACCTGCACTGAAAATTTTAGAAGATCGTATAACCACCAGGATATAACAAAATGCTCAGCTTCTCTAACCCTACAGGAAGATGTGCTACAATATCTCCACAGCCAATCAGCAGTACTGCAAGCCTCAGACCAGGAAACTCTTTAAAGTACAGCATGTGTGAACATTGCAACGGGGACTTTCTCATTGCTACTCTTTCTTTTTCTCTTCTTTATGCTTATAGGATGGCAAGGCAGATGTGAAGTCACTCATGGCGAAATTTAGCACAGGTAACAGCCCCACGGAAGATGTTTCTGGTAACAGTCGACCCTTCAAAGTCCCAGGACAACCTATCCATACAGGATTACAGACAAGGAAAGCAGCACTTGAGAAATTTGCAAGTCAAGGAAATGCAACTTCTCTTTCAGGACCCAGTACCTTTCACAAACCTGTTCATCCTAAGCCTCCTCTGGGGGTTAAGCCTTCAACTGATGATAAAACAGAAAAGGATCCAAAGCCCCCATATTTGAAACCAGTTGCACAAAGGTTTGGGGCTCAGCTTCAGGCAACTAACAGAGAAAATGATGGAAAAGCCGGATGCACTAAATCCCCTACCAAAACCAGTGACATGGCAAAAGAAGAGCCAAAGCCTCTGTATCCAAAACCTGCAGGGAACAGGTTCCTTACCTCTGCTCCTTATGAGAAAGAAAAAAATCCTCCAGGAACAAAACCAAATTCAAATTCTGCACCACAGGAGAGTGAGGCAAAACCAGCATTTTCAAAAGCACCTGGAGTTAAAGAAAAGTTCACATCTGCAACACAAGAAAATGAGTCAAAGTCTCCTTTCTGTAAACCACCTCTTGCACAGAAACCTTCTCTAAACCATGATGTATCCCACAACGAAGACACTTCTAATAAAAATGTTTTTCTGCAAAAAGGACTATCAGGCCCTAGACAAAATATACACTCATTTAAAGCAGCAAAGGAAATGGATGAAAATAGTAACTGTGCTGCAGAAGCTGCAGGCAGTCATTTTTCTAACATGGCTCTGAAGCCTACTGGCCACTGGTCCAGCTCATCTCAAGGCACCCCCAAAAACGTGGAGGAAAAGACTGAAGAGAAGGGAATGAGTGCTGCCAAGAACATCTTTCTCAACAAAATCGTCCAGGAAGAATCAGATTCTTCTTCTCCCAAGTTCCATAAGATGAACACAGCACTTGCTGGAGGAAGGCCATCAGGTGGATCACCAGAGAAAGAGGATGGGGACAGGAGCTCAGGAACCCCCAAGCGGAAAGCCTTGCCCCCACTGTTCAAGCTGGGCCAGCCCCCACAGAAGCCCAGTAGACCCCCCAGTGTGGACCTGGAAAGGTTCCGGAAGAGCAGCGCCAAAGACAGTGAGTGTTCTTTGTTCTTGCTTTCTTGGGTACTGGCTTTTTTATGCGTTTACTACCCTATTCGTTTCAGGTGGAATCCCCTCTTCCCTTCAGAAATAATGTAAGAATTGTGCATCAGACAGCCCCTTAAAGCTTTAACCTATGCTTGTGTCGCTTCCATACAGGACAGAAATTAAAATTATGTTCTTCCTCCCTCAGTAATAAAGTGTAGGATGAATGCTTTCTGTATTGGGTTTATTTGCTTTTCAAAACTACTTAGAGATAGCTATAGCTTGTGACAGGGAGTTTAAGTATTTTTTTCAACAGACATTTAAGTCCTGACTTCCTATAAATGAGATGTTGTTGTGCATCCTGGTCTTGACAGTAACTTCCTGGGCATAGCTCGAGGGCCACCAAAATGATATACAACTTGTAGTAACCACTTTTTTCTTTTTTTTTTTTTTTTCATTTTTGCTTTTCACAACTACCAATCACAGCATGACCCTTATGGTGCTGTATTTTAAACTTTGTTTAGAAAGTTCAACACTACGCAAAACTACAGCATCAATTGCTCCCACATTGAGCTGCATCAATTTTACACCCAGATCAGAATTCAGACTGCAAAAGCATCTCCTGGACTTAATGTTTTCTGTTAGGTTTGTATGACTTCAGTAGTGTGGCAGTTAATAGCACCTGAGGCTCTGCCTCGCTATTTTTGTGAAGAACCAAGCCTCTGAACTTTCTCATGGTTGTAATCCAGGCACAAATATTAATGCTTGTCACCAAGTTTCTGTAAAATTTGAGATGGTCTTGCGTGTGATGAGAGCTTCTGTAAATATTCAAAACACCTGGGAGGACACAAAGTGCTGTGAAAAAACCAAATTGCTATGGCTCCAGTCCCACAAAGAGCTCTGCTTCAACAGATTCCTTTCCCCGCATAAGACAAGTTGCAACAACGACATAAACTGTTTCTGAAGCACTCAAAATATGCCCTTGATAACCTCCTGTAAAAATGTAGTTTCCTGAAGTTAGACCCACATATCCACTGTCACCTCCTTGAAGGAGAGATCAGTTTTGCGGAGGTTCTTCACACGTCCTTAATTCTCCCTTAAATCACCTGTATTTCAAACTTTCGGGTTAACGTTTTCCTCCAAAGATTTTAGGCACTCTTTGACAATACTAAGTAGTTAAAATCAGCCACTGCAGTTGGAACAGATGATGCCAATCAACACATTTCTGTTAAAAGTTTTATAGTAGCTGAAGGAGGCTTTCTCTTTTTTCTTATAGCACCAAGTACTAGAAACTATGATTGCATAAGAAATTCTTATGACATTTTAAATTAAAAGTTTTAAATTGTATGGGTCCAGAGGAAAGCACCTCCATCTTGGTGCAGGCGACAAAAACAAGGACAGAAATAAAAAATTATTATTGGTTTAATTTTTTTTTTCTTTTTTTCTTTCTTAATGCACTGCTGTCTGCATCGAGCTCAGGAAGATATTCAATCCTCACACACATATTTTTTAGCTCAAGGAATTTTAACCACTTATGTTCTGCAACTAATTGTGTCAGGTGATACACACAGCTATGTAATTTCTGATAATGAGGGGCATTTCCCCTATGTTAGTCTGTCTTAACCATCTCTGTTTTAAACGGATCAAACTTAGACTCTTTTCAGTGTAGTCAGTGGGAAAGGGAGACGTCCAGTTCTGTGATTCAGAGCATTAAAGTTAAATGCTCAACACAGCTGATGATAGATGCTCTGAATAACTCCACGTTGTGCATATGAAGTACATCAGGGACATTCATGTAATTTAATTGATGCAAAATTTGTCCTTGTGCCTTCAGTATTTGAATACAGTGTGGAGTGTTCTTCAGTTTTGAATGCATATAAGACTGGTCTTCCTGAGACAGATGACATTCAAAGGTGTTGTGACCAGATGAAACAGCTCAGAGCTGACTTCCTCTAAAAACAAAAAGTGACACTAAAACCAGAGTGCATGCAACTACACATTCTGTCATTATTAATTCCACTCAAAAATTAGGAGTGTATCAGTAACACAAAATGTACTTTCTTGTCAGCTGTTACCTTCTGATTTTCCTGCTACCCTACAGTCATGGAAATGTTCTCATAAATCTGTGATCAGGGCCAGATCCTCAAATTATGTAAATTCATGTATCTTTTTGAAAGAAATATGCCAATATACAACAGTCTGAGAATCTGCCCTTTCTCCATAGAGCACTGTTCAGCTAGACTGGCTTTGCTCAAGTGCCCAGAGCAGTCTCAAAATGGAAAGGCATCATTTTCAGCAAATAACACCAGCAAAAGTTTTGATTAAACAAAAACAGTAAGAGCCTTGCTACTACAACTTTGAGAAGTCCTGACAAAGGCTGGAAACACTCAAAACTGCAATGATTTTTTTAAAAATACATTTTTTTAGTTTATGTTTAATTAATTATTTTATTTGTTTGTTTGTTGTTCATTCATATTTTTTTTCTCGTTCCCACGCGATTATAGACACAAAGCATTTTTTCATGCTCTTTTTAAAACTGAGTGTTAGAAATATTTATTCTATGCATTTAAAACTAATACTGTGAACAGGGCTGTAAGAATAATAACAGAAATTTTGCTAGAAGGAGGATCTGCAGTTGTCACTAACCAGCACTCGTGCAGTCACCAGCCTGGATGAGTCACACTGGGAACGTGGGCTAAGGATGGAGCTGCCCAGTGCCATGGCTTAGGTTGTTCTCCAAACATGTTGCAAAATACACACCCAACTAAGTAGCACTGAAGGGTCAGATATGATCTTCTCTACTTCACAGACTTTGGGCCAGGGCAAGACAGAATGATTTAAAAACAACATCAATATGAAGTTGTTCACAGCGGCCCTGAACTTCATCCTTCCCCTGCAGAGTAGGCATGTAGACCTTGATGTTCTGTTTGGCTTTAGTTGAGGCAGCTCATCTCTTTATGGCCAGAAGTCTCCATAGAACTGTTCTGGTGGTGAGACCAGATGTTCTAGAGTGAATCCTGAAGAAACTTGTTTTCAGCTGAACAAAGTTATTCACTGCTGCCGGGTTTCTTAAAACTTGAACTTGAATGAAAAACCTACCTGCTTTGGAAAGGCAGTTAAACTGAATTGCTTTCTTTTTTTTATATATTTTTAACTGCCATTTCAAGAATCAAAGTCATGTCAGGAAGATGCCACCCCCACAGCACAAATACTTCCTGCTCATTACTTTGTCTTGATAAACAGCAGCTTGCCATAGTTGCTTAATTTGCTGCTGTGATTCAGGTGCTGAGTAAAAAGAAGAACAAACAACTGGAAATGGGTTTCCCATTCAACAAAGCTTTCTGAGATCTAACCTTTGGGGGTTTTGATCTGCACTAGGGCAAAAGTTAGGCTTTCTGCTGTCCTTTGAGAAGAGGAAAGCTCCACACATGGCTGTTGTTATACTTGTGATAGCGGCATGTGCCTGGAGTGCAGAAAACTTTGTATTGCCCAATTTAAACCAGCAGTTTGAACTTGGCTTTCTCAGAAGTATCAACTCACCCCTTTTTCCTTTGGTTGTTATCTTTTCCCATGAAAGCCACTTTACTGCTTTTTTTGGTAATCCGGTATCTACTGGGCATGAAATAACTTTAAACATTAGAGGCTGAAGGATTTACCTTAGATGCAGCAGTCTTAGTCATGTGTGGGAGAAGGATTTAAACTGTCCATCATGCCTGCATGAACAGTGAGGGATGCTAGTTTGGTGTTGGCCTTGCTTGGATTAGAAATTTTCCCTTGGTCTTGAAAAACATTTCTTGATAAAGCTTCTGTAGATAAAAGTGTCTTGCTAAGGAAAGTTTGACTATTGATGCATTACTATTTTCCAGTGAAGGCAGGCTTTAAGAAATTCCTGTTTGGGCCCATGAACACATGGCATTCTGGTAAATTCCTGTGTTATGTCCCATTACAGCAATTTTCCCTGAGAGCAAATCATATTTACATCACCTCAGAATCAACGATTTTAGACTCAGAAAACAATAACAACTCTGTTTTATAATAAACACTCAAAGTGCAAACAAGGCTTTCTTAGAAAAAAGAAGAGAAGCAAAGGCATTTTGCTGACAGCTTTCCATGTGAGGCCACAACTGTACTGTTGCTTTTGGAGAAGAACTGCACCTGGGTTGACCGCAGTAGAATCGTGCACGTACAGATGGCCACCCACATAAAGTCAGTTGAAGGCTCAGAGTCCCTAGTGCTATAAACACCTCTGAACACATCGTGAATGATAAGCACTGGCGCTTCAGGTAGAGAGAATATTTTGAGCTGTACCAGGAGAAACAAAAGGACAATGTACTGAATCTAGGGGGAAAAAAAAAGATATGTAAGAAAATTCTCACCATTTATAATTTTGATTATGGCAATTCACACAGTGGCACAGCTATTCGAGGGAGTAAGACAACCAGAAAGGAGGAATTAAAATTTGAATCGCATTGCCAAAGTTATCACAACAGTTTGTTGGCAAAGTAATTATCAAATACCACTCCTGAGCACAGCAAATGTCTTAAATGTCTTTGCAAATCCCCTTAGAACTAGTCAGTTGTTGCTCTTACTTGCTGGCAAGATGAAAGAGCAGCTTCCAAAGTTACAAAGAACAGAGGATTTTTTATCACAGGATGTCATGGCTTTTTACTGCAGAATCAGGACTTAAAAGGTCAATGTAGGTCTTTCTTTTTTCACCTCAGCACTAGATTGGATAAAGTTATGCAACAGCTTAGTATTCAGGTGTAAGAGGATAAAAAAGAACTGTAACTTGAACCAAATCATCTGTTTCTAAGACAGAGGAAACTAAAAGTAGGTGATGATAGCAAACAACACTGTTCAGGGTGGGGTGGGGGTACCTCTGCACAGGTGAACAATAGCACACCATAAAACCTTGTACAGCTCACGAAAGTGTCAAAATGATAATTTCAGAATAGCATGACAATTATGTGCAATATAATGCCTGGCCTTCGATATACATAGCTAAAATGTTGCACATTACTCTCTCTCCTTCTCCGACAGTGAGAGAACCCAAATGATTCTTCTTTTAGCAGCATTGTACTGAAATATTTTACACCTCTGGGAAACAGGAAAATCAATTTTTGAAGTTCCTAGAACTGAAGAATGATGCTCAGCTGAAATATAATCAAAGTTGTGCATTCACCATGAAAAATTAGACCACAGCATATGAAATCCCACACAACGTACATCATTTGGTACAAGTGCAGTGACATCACCTGTGTGGGTCTGACCCCAAAGGAATTGTCTCACTGATGGGACAGGTATAATGTCAGTTTCAAAAATGAGGTTTGAATTCCTTTCTAAATTCGCTATTATTTCTTTGGCCATCTTTTAATAGTTCAACCTGTAAGTTCCAAAAGACCAGTTGAATTAAATTTCCCTCAGTCTTTTTGCTCATATCTTCATTCTCCAGCTATAATTACATGCACCATAATTATAGGATACGCATGTAAGACTAAATTATTCAATAAGCAAAGAGGAGACACTTGCATTCAGTCTGCTTCAGTCAGAAAGAAAATATTTCACATTTTAAAGAGCCTCCACAGCAAAGGATATTCATTCTATGGAAGAAACTCTGCCACACTTAAGTTTTTGAAGCATGACATTCAATTGGTCAAAGATTCACCATATAATTCTGCTAAAATATGTGGACAAGGCTACAAATAAAACTGCTAGTATGGCTTACAGCACTGAAAAAGACAAATCACTGCAATTTAAAAATGAATGCAACCATCTTGATAGAAACATGGCTGAGACAAGTTATTTACCTGCCTAAGGAAACAGATAAACTTAATCCATGTTATAGATAAAATAAGTCTTGAGAGAAACCAACATTTAGTATTTTCCTGCAGAAGATTGTTCTGGGAACAACTTGCTGTAGGAAGAAAAAGTACACAAAAAAACATTGCCAGTTAGTGTTTAAACTCATTGCCCTTGATTATTTCCTTAGCTACAGCAGTCTGCAGTACTTTTCAAATAACTTAATGTATATTTTTAGTTAAAAAGAAATAAAATGTATCCATCAAAAAACCACCAGAGGAAAGCACTCAGTTGTGAATTGCCATAGCTCCTGCAATTGGCATATTCACATATCTTCCCCTAAATATCTCCATTTTTGTTTGTCAGGCCTTATGTGGCAATTTGTTCCCTTCCAGATGATGGGATTCTAGAAAAATCAACAGTAAGATGTGGGTTGTTTATATCATACTATGGAGTCACAGAAATACATTTTTCTCATGTTTAATTTCTTATAGCCTATGTATGAATTCTAGAGTAATTCCTGCAGTGACTAAGCCAAATCCCATGAGCCAGCTATAGTTATTCCTGAGCAAACTTCAGAATCTAAGATGCAGAACTTAGGACTCTGATGATAAACCATGTGAATTTACCTGTTAATTCTGTTGAGTAAGCCTAAACAATCACTTACAAGCAATTCCAAATACACGTTGACATGCAGTTTGAACTGTTTTGAGGCCAGTTCTCTTCTGAATCAAAGTATATGCCTGACATGCTCTCTCAATAGGTCTGGACTTCCGCAAAGGACTAAATGAAACACACGACGTGTTACGCGGTATCAGAAACCCACGTTCACCCACCAGCAGGGTCAGTGCTGGACGGGTTTAACACAATGTCTTTGGGATTACACCACATACGAAAGGAGTCTTTGTGAAGAGGTGTTGAGAACGCTAGTTAGAAAGGAGAATTTATACAGAGGAAAAAAAAAAAAAGACAGCTATGACTGTCATGGAAGGTGACAGAAAGGAAACTGCTGGAGAGAAAACCAGTGAAACTGATGAAACTGAATAATTCTCTCTGCTTAATTATGTTTCCTTATTTTAGTTTTTTAAATCACGTTATTTCCTACACCTATTTTGATTCACATGAAAAAACACTTCTAATGAACCTTCATCATTTCGTTGCATTACATGAGTCACAGTATACAAGCAGCTCTGCTGCACCAAAGCTGCAAGTATTCTGAAACCTGTCCATATCCTAGAAAATAATGTGAACACAAATTATATTAATAATGTTAATTTAAAGCTTGATAAGAGCAATATGGATTGCCTGAAAGTTTCACATTTTTTAAGTTGATACATATTTTGCTGAAAATCTACTTTGCCACTAAGTGTAGCAATGAAGGGTAACCGGCATATCACGTTTCTTTATAGACAGCTTTGTCGTAAAGATGAAACCCCCTCCACTTTTTTCCCAGATATGCAAAAATATTGTGGTGATTTGCTGGTACCGTTATTGGAAAATGCATCTTGAACTCTAAAGGTCTCGTCTTTAGCTGTCTTCAAAAAAATGCTTTGTAGGCTGTTTACTCATAATTACAAGACTGTTTGCCATATTCTTCTCATATATTTGAAGTCTAGTATGTACTGAAATTTCTTTGAGCTGGAAAGTCTTAATTTCTCTGTACTGTTTAAATAATATTTCCCTAGTGGCTCACAGATGTAAAACCTAAGAAGTATGTCTAATGTTTGAATTTGAGACAACTTATACAATATTGGAACAAGTATTTCCATCTTTTTATTTCCTAGACATACTTTGGTTCACAGCAAGAAACACTTTTAATGAATCTTCGTCATTTAGTTGCATTACATGGGTAACAACACACAAGCTAGTAAGTTGACTTATTAAGTCAGTTATCCCAATAGTTCACTATAGGAAACAGCCAGTCATTCCTGAAAGCTTTGACCTTAATTAATAAATACTAAAGTAAATATTCAATACTAATAGAGAAAAACAAAATAGTAAGAATTTCACAGCAAAAATGTTAAGAAGCTTTGAAACAGCATACTAACAATTAATTTCATCCTAAAAGATTCATTTTATTCATGAACATTTCTGATATCATTTGTTTCCACTCATAACTGAACCCTCCTAAAATATGTGCATTTGGAACAATGATTTTTCTTGACTGCAGATCCTGAGGAGAAAATGTGCAAAACCCCAATATTTGAATGCAAGACTTTGTTGTTGTTTTTTATGCAACTGATATTTTTTATATCAGTGTTTACACTCCTATGATTAATTTTTAACTAGAATTGCATGCTATGTATGATGTAATTACTTTTCAGATTGTACATGTTTATGAAAATATCAATCCCTTCATCAGTTTGTTGGTTTGGGAAATAAGTAGTCACATTTTAAGTAAATTTCTTCCAGTACATTTTCTTTTGCTTGCCTTTGCACCATTGTACAAATTTTCTTTTGCCTTCTCTTTCAAATATAAATGGTTTACCAAAGATTATTTTTAAACTATTGTTATCTTACTTGTTCATCTCTGAATGCTTCCAATTGTTGTTCTTTTTTCTTGCGTATGAAATGATAGCATGTAATACAAAATTAACTGGCTCAGGTTTATAAATATTTCTTTTAAAAAAAAAGAAGTAATCGTTACGGCTTTTTATCAGACAATTAAAAATTTCACCTATAGTTCAACCAGGAATTAATTTTGTGTTCCCCTTTAGATAAGGACAGGCTTCTGTGTGCGATTACCCATCTGTAATTCAAAATCACTTTCCTTATGCCAGTCAGGACTGCCCAGATGAAGCATTCTGAATATCTAACCTCATATTTAGTCACCATAAGGCTCAGTCCTGTGAGCTTTGACATACTGAAGTACTTTGGACGAAACCTGTGGGCTTTCTTTTGGGAGTAAGGTTACGTGCATGCTTGATATTTTTCAGCTGTCAACCTTAGATGTAGATTTAGACGCTCACTTTCGGGTGTTGTTTATCCTTCATCTGTTTGTCTCTACATTCTCACATAGAATGGGAAAAACCTTCTATAACAGGTATGTGGTCTAGGACTTAATATGCCATGTCTATGCCATTTTGAGAAGAGAAAGTATTGAATAGGTGTTAAGTGTTACGTGAAATACCCTTGAGGCAGTCTGTGCATCTGCTCTGGAAACAAAATTTCCCGATTGAGATCAATTTAAAAAAGCACAAATTCACCATCTGCTCTGATCGTGTTTTTCATGATGTATGAGCAATGATCAGTAAAGCAGTCTTAAAATGCATGGAGTCCTGTACTGTTTCCCCCTTTTCCCTTCCTCCAAAATTCCCGCTTTTTTGGAAGTGATTTCCTTTGTACAAATCTGAAAAAGCAGCTTTACCATCCAACTGGAAGAAGAATCAGGAGAGATGAAGAGAATAAAATAAAAGAAAATGAAAAGAAGTTTGTACCTAGGCATTTCTTAAATTGGGGTCTCGACTCAGGGAGAGCAATAATCCAAAACTTTCTGTGGTCTTTGCTTTCAAGGTGTAAGCAGTGTCTCAAATATCTTTGTGTCTCTCCTGTTATGGTATGTCTGACAGCAGCATAATCAAAAGCGCTGAGCTTCAGTAATGTTGTAAGTTTACCTGCTTACTTTGAGCAGCTCCAAAGCCGCATAATTGTGAAACCTGAAACCATGGCTTGTACCTAAATGAATATGCAGGTTAGGGAAGTGGAGCAGAAAACAGCTCTGCGCACACTATGAATAAAGTAGGAAGTGGGTGATCAGCTGCTGCAGATGTTGCTGCAAGTTCTTAGCAAACCCTCTGTAAAACCCAGAACCCTTCACAGATCTTACATGTAGAAAAGGTGAAGTGTTGCACAGTAAAACTGAAAACTGATGTTGCATTTGGAGGGTAGCTCAAAAGCATTTTGTTTTGTAAAAGGATGCTTCTTTCAAAATGCAAAACTTCTGACTGTGTAACTGCTTGAAAAATCCTGAAGTCTCTTTTTATAAAATCTAAAGAAATTAATTAAGAAATCTAAAATTCCAGGCATTTTTCTTGCAGAACTTTCGGAGTCTCCTTGCAGTAGCTGGTCATTGTCAGATTTTCTTTGCATTGATAAAAGCAAAAGCGGTCAACACCTCATCAGTTGCTCACTGCATCAGGGGGTCAAAGCAAATAAGGTCTTGCCAAAGGCCATACTTTAGGCCAAACAAAGAGGGGGATGGTCTGCCTTTTAGAATGTGAAGTGAAAAAATACTTATTCCCCTGTATGTGCAAAAGACTGCTTTGTTATAGAAGGGATTTTCTTACATATGTCTATTGCTATGTATTTATGGTGAAGCAGGCGTGATCCAAGTGAACTTGAAACAGAAGGTAGTGTGATATGGATTGTTATTCAGTTCCAGTTTTGTTTGTATGCAGTCTTGGACTAGAAATGTCTGGGTCAAGGCAACGGGTACCTTAGATGCTGCAGCCTGATACCTTAAACACAATTAAGAGATAAGTCTTTACATTTAAGTCTGGACTGTGTAGAGACTGGAAGCCAGGCTAATGCATTTGCAAGAGAGTGTGTTGCTGATGAGATGCGATACAGCTGTTCTCAGCTAGCTGGAACTTTTTAAGCACTGTTGACTTTGAGAGCCGGTGTACATTTTTGCTGTAGTCCAGCCAAGGTGTGAGAAAAATTTGAACAGCTGAAGCCAGAAGACCCTCTGCCAGGATAGGATAGTTTCCTATCAAGGGAGATTATCAAAATTATCATTTTTCACTGTTGCCAGCTAAAAGCTTTGTGCCAAGTAAGTACATTCCATTGCAATACAGGCTGAATCATCAGGGTTTGTATCTTCAGCCAACGGATGTTGGACTGTAGGTGTGAGTGCTAAAAAAGTGGTGTTTTGGTTTTTTTTCTTTCACTGCTTCTATTCTGCTTAGGTTGATAATTACATACTGTTCTTCATCTATGTGCCAATCTCTCATCCAAGCAGTGAGGTATCCTGGTATTTAGGGGGGGGATAAATAGAGACCTGTCATTTCAGCTTTGTCAGTACTGGAGCACATATCACCCTTGCATATGAGTCCAATTTATTTTACAATTTTGAAAACGACCGGGGAGGACTGGCCCTGGATAAAGTACTGATTCCTGTAAGATTTCTATCCCACCAAGTACTGCTTGTTGCATGTATTACTCCAGTAAAGACTCTAGGCACTGCTGGGACGATCCTTCGGTTTGCCCCATATTTCTGTTATTAGCATCTCAGGACAGCACTGAAGATTTTAGCAAGGTGAGAATGGATTTCTTTTTCTCATCCTGCCCTGAAACTTGTTTTTGTCTACATAGAGTACATGGGTTCCAAAAGCTGGACTTATTTTGAGTTTTTTACTAGTCTCTCTTTGAGTTCACACAGGAGAGGCACGAAAACTATAGAGTACTGTTATACGCAGGTTGATTTCTCCTGAGGTTTTTGAAGACAGAATATCTGGACATGAAGGGAAGATGGGATCTTTCTCTAGATGTTATGTTAGTTACCAAAGAGGTATCAGTATTTCCCTTTCACAAGCCAGGAATGTTAAGGGTCAAAGTTACAAGTTTTACATCAAGACAACTTCCATGTCCTGAACTTCCTGATAAATAAACATTCTCCAAGAACGTAGGTGACGTTTTGGTCACTGCATGTGTGGAAGTCATTTGAAAAGGTTCCACAAGAAGACAAAGAGAAGTGTTTGCAGTGTTCTGTGTGCAGTTCTGCTTAAGTGCTGAAGCTCTGAGAGTGATTAAAGAAGTTCAATACCACAATCAGCAGTGTAATGGGATATTTGGTACTTTCTACAGACAGTTTGTATGGCAAGCTTCCCTTAGCTGCTATACAGCTGCACAGGTTTTGAGGAACTTGTTCCTTTTCATCCATTCTTTCATTTCTTTGTGAAGAGCTTGAGCATCTGTTTCTTCAGTGCAGCACAGTGTGTGAAAAAGCTGAGTCCCAAGAACAGAGAAGAGGCTATTTGGAAACTGTGGTGTTAGTGGTCAAAGTTACTACACAGTGATGGTCCTTAACACTGTTTCCTGTGACAAGAGTGCCTTGGGTGCATGTGAAACCAGTATGTAGTATCAATTTGATTTCTTGTTCTCAGTGTCTGGAGTTAACTCCAGTTCCACTAACTGCACAGAGCCTTTCCGTGTTCTTAAAGCACCAAGTGTCTCACAGACACAAAATGATGGAACTGGAGTCAAAATCAAATGCTCCATTAAAACAGGAAACAAAACACTACTGAAATATTATGATAGCTTTGGCACTGCAGGCCTGATTATAACAACGTTTTCATACTGTCACTTCCTACCTAACTCATCCCATTATTTTCAGTATTAGAATTAAAGCCTTTTATACCCACATCAGTCTCAGTCATAAGTGTAGGTAATTACAACTCTAAAAGCAGTGAAGAGTCAGTTCTACTAGTTAGGGGGAAAAGGCAGTATTTTAATTAACAGGATGATCATTTAGTTATAGTTAGATTCCAGCAATGTACATAAATTAGAAGGGACAGGTTGTTCAGCCCTTATTTTTAAAAGTAAACATTTAATCTAAAATGCACGAGGTATCCTTCCCTGGCTCAGTTTCCTACTGCCTGGATTAAGCTCTCAAGAGACATAGGATGAACATACTTTGCACAGAGACTTGGGCAGTATTTTCACCTTAGTCCTATAAACTAATCACAAAGAAGCAACACTGTACAATGATGTAAGGCATATAGACAACACTGTACTAGGGCAACATAAATATAACCATGGAAAAACTGATATAGGATTCCTTGGTAAAACACAAAAATTTGAGAGTATAATTAATGGGAATTAACACGGCTTTTATAAAAAAAAAAGCCTTTCTGGCTTCTTTCTTTCATTGGAATCCACTTAAAAGAATCCAACCACAGATCCATGCTTAAATTGTCAGTGCTATTCATCTTTACCAGGGATTTTAGAACAATAACAGATTATAGCTGAAAAAGTCTGTGGATGAATAAAGACTGTGAAGAGTTGAATGCAAACATAGAGTCTTTAGATACTCAAATACAATAAAAGCACAATCTTGTGTAATCTTGGCTCATTTAAATATTTGTTTTTACTCAAATATAAATACACAGGTAGAAAGAAGAAATGTAAGTCATACCTGTAAACAAAGTAGTGTAATCCCATGGGAAAAAATTGAGACATATCTTAACAACTCTACAGTTGAGTAAGGACAACGAAGTGACAGAAAAGTCTAATGCATAATGGTCGTCAGCCTGTAGCCCTAAATATTTGCAGTTCCACCCTTAAAGAATCTTCATATAGTCAAAAAGTTTTTGAATATAAGCTTTTTGCTAACGGAACTTAGTTTGATATTCAAGTGTCTGCATTTTCAAAACAGGAGGAGGAATAACGATTGCAGAAAATACTGAAACCCTCTGGATGCAATTAGTACAGATATGGTCAGATGATGTATGACTTGTAATTTGCAGGTGAAGAATGACTTGTAACTTTCATCACTGCATGTGGCAGACAAGTGCATGCTGTGTAGAATTCCAGTGCGAGGTTTTTTTACAATGCTGGAAAGTTGGAGAGATTACAGAAATAGCTACAAATTAGTTTCTAGTTGGAAAAAAAAATGCCTCGAGATGAGATTAAAAAGGTTGGCTCTTCAGAGTTATCAAAAAGAAATCTGAGACACTGGTTAAGTTCAGTGGTATCAATACCTTATGGGTAGGAGATAATGGTTCTAAAAGGCTTTTGATCTAGTAAGCAAAGGTAGAAATAAAAGTCATAGAACCTGAAGCCTGATGAACTTAGAAAACAGTAAGATGCAGATTTTAACAATAAGCAAACTTAACTAAACAAACTCTGTAGTGTTACATTTTTCCTCTCATCTTCAAACAAGTGGGACATCTTTTGGGAAGACAAGTTTTAGCCAAAATTGTATTTTAGCTGTTGGGCTTAATATAGAGTCAAGTATTTTAAACGTGATGTCTTGTAAAATATAGGACAACAAACAGAGAATGTCATTAAGGAATCGGAAGAGATGTAAAAAAGTTGTTTGGTTCATCTGTATGTGTATAGTAAGAAAACTATACTAGAACTTATCTGTGCCATAAGTTTCTCCTACTTCCTCAACATGGACCTCAAGCAATGGAATTTCCACCTTCACTATTAGAAAGTGCCTCTTAACAAAACGTTGCTGGCCTTTAAACACATTACTTCTTGCCTTCTTCACCATGCAAATGAAGGAGAAAAAAAATTATCCCT
Organism: Leptosomus discolor; assembly: GCF_034619465.1. Lineage (NCBI taxonomy): Eukaryota > Metazoa > Chordata > Aves > Leptosomiformes > Leptosomidae > Leptosomus > Leptosomus discolor. Next base: position 78,850,417 of record NC_141419.1, read on the forward strand.
TTCTTCTTTGTCAGAAACTTAGGTATTCATTTTGTTCTCCCTCAGTCTTATCATACTTCCCTAAACAGCCACCATTTGTTCAGTACCTCCAGGAATTCATGTTTCCTAGACTTCTAATCATTCTCACTCTTCTCCTTTGGGTTCTCACCAGCTGACACATATTAACTCTACTATAGCCTCCTCAGTATAAAGCAAAAGGATTATTTCACTTGACTTTCAGGCTATACTTTTGAATAAAATGATAAAAAGACATGTGAATAAAAAGATATGTGATGCCATACAACTTTAATCTTGGTATATCTTAAATTGAAAGGGTCTGGTTTTGCAAGAGGAACGTTCCTTAATAAAAACACCATAGAATTCATCTGTGTAATCAGCATTATTGGGACTTTTAGTACTTTGCTGTTTAAGTAATGGAGGAACTTAACAGGTTTAAAATGCACTGTTGTTGACACATCTGTTGACAAGTCGCTCCAAGGAGCCATGAAGCCAAACATATCCAGAAATTTTTGAGTTACTTGTTAGTAAGCAGAAAATCTGTCAAGGTTTGGTAATTCAGCTTTGACTTCCATGTGGACACATGAGAGGTCCTTCTACTAGTTATTGACTCTCCTTCTCCTATCTGTCTCAAGGACAGAATTTCAGAATCCCAAGCAGCTAAAGACAGCTCTTTCAGTAGTTTTTGTAACATTCATTCTTGATATTAAGCATTACTAAATATTTGTCATTGTTCTGTGTTTAAGCCACTTTTTCCAATGCAGTGAAAATTACTTTTTCTTGACAAAATTTTAATCTGCACTATACAGGGGTGAACTTGAAGAAAATCTCCAGAAGACAAAGGGGTTCTTTTCAATTGTATTGGTTTTAACTGATCTGTGAAATTGCTTTTTCCTTTTGCTTTCTTCTTCCTTGTTGAACTTCATTCCATACAGCTGGGGACAACTCTTTCTGGGTAGTTTTTAGTCCACTCTTGATACTTGAAACAAAATTCTAGGTTTAACATCATGGCATCCAAGCAGCAATTTAATTTGGTTGTGTTGAATAACTTCATTCAATATGAACTCTCAAAGCAATGGTTACTATGGTTCAGTTGAGGCTTGTACATGGAGCATGAAATCAGCCCAGCACACATGCACACCAGCCCACTCACGTAATTACGGCTTCTGTGCCTGGTGTACTGCATCACCTTGTTTTAAAGGCTGCACCTGTCTGTTGAGGGTGTAGCTTACACGCAGCTTCTCAAACAGCCATTTTTCTAGTGTGGGCTTGCTAAAAAATTAAGTCCAGAATTTTACAATTTACATCACAAATGTATTTGAAGATGTACAGAGAGGTCTACACCTCTTAATCAACACTAAAATGTCTTTTCATCCCTCATCACCTCCCTTGAAACTCTGCCTCTGAGCGAGGAAAACTCCAGTAAGACTGTATCAGTGCTCATGCAAAATTCGGCAGCTGGTCTTTCCGAGCAAATCATAGAATTAAATAAGTTAGTTTTAAAGCACAGGAGCTTATATACTGGATGAACTGATGTTTTTATGTCTTCTTCAGGTCTTGGCAGAGACATTTTCAAGGCCTTCTATAGGCAGTACGTTCTTCTAGACAGAGCCTCTCTACTCTGGTAAAATAAGGCACCAAATATATCGAAGAAGCAGGCTCAACAAAATACATTTGCTCTGGTCTGTGTGCAGTACCGATATTTTATCCTAATGCTTTGTGTAAACAGCGAGGTTCCTTCCTCATCTGTTTGCTTGATAAATTCAGTCCATTCTCCTTTTTTTTTTTCAGGTCCTAAAAATGAAGGTTTGAAACAGATAGCACCTTCCGCAGCAGCACTCTCCCCACCTGTACCTCCACCACACTCTGCTACACAGTTGCCACCTCCTCCACCAGCCTCTCACCCATCCCTGCAGGCCACAGCAGCTCCCAGCCTGCCTCCCAGGAACATCAAGCCAAGCTCTGAAACAATGTAAGTGAACATAAATCCCAAGGTTTTTATTTTCTCACCTTTTGCTGCCTACTACTGTGCTCACACAGCTGCAAATTAAGGCTGCATGCATCCCAGGTTTCTGGGGGAGTAGGGTCCCATACCACTTTTCTTGTCCTACCCTGTGCAGCCCTGGCCTGTTTGGAATTAGTTTGAACTTGAACTTGAACCCTCAAACCCTCCATTTATTCAGTTCTTTCCCTAAAATGTCTTATCTATAACAACACTTCTTTCTGCTCTGTTGGTACGGGGAGGGGGAGGGAAGAGACACCCTGTGGGGGTTTTCACTCCAGAAGGGTTCAAAGACTCCATACACTGGTAGAAAATCTGTTCTATCAGTAACTGAAGCTTTCCCCTGTATTTTTCTGGGGGCAGAGGGCCAGGATGCTCAGGTCTATCAGTTGATACCCCAGGAAGCAGCTTTGCAAGCCAGAGATGTTGAGCCCAGTGCTAGTTCTGAAACTGCACCAGGAGCTACCATGGCCTGTCGTGATAGCACTGAGAAGCCTCTGTCGCATGTCGGGCTCCTTTCTTTACCCTTCTTCGAAAAGCTGCAACAAAGAGTTTTAACTCTTTGTCCCGGTGACAAAGAGCTAAAAAAACTTTGATCTAGTGTCAAAACTGTCCGGAAACAAGTTGGGCCTGAATAACAAGGGTCTCTCTGGCCAGCAGTTACTGTAAATAGCAGCAAACGGCAGACAGGGAGAATGTGTCAGGCATTAGCAAGGTGTCTGTCGGCATGCATGCTGTATTTTGGAACAGATAGTGCCACAGCATCAGTCTAGTGCTGCTGCTGTTGCACTGGGGGCTATGGGGAACATCCGTCCAGCCCCGCTGGGGCCACCCCGGGGAGCCACCATCATTGCCCAACTCAGCAAGTGGCTGGAGCACCAGGCATTGCAGCAACCCCTGCAGAGGCTTACCTGGATCTCCTTCTTGCCAAAGGCTTGGGGGCCAAGTGTGTCCTCTTTGCCTTCAGGGACATTTATGTCCAGATTGTCCTGCTCTCCCGTTCCTGCATACCCTCTGGACTCACCCCTCCGCTGAAAATATCTGCCTGGGCGCTGACACCTTTTCTGTCACACTGTCTCAGGGTTTTCTCCACCAAGCCAATTTTAAATCATCACATTCCGCTTTCAAGTCCTTCCTTTGGTTACACTTCTTTGACTAGGATAGGCTGAGAGAGTTGTTTTTCAGCCTGGAGAAGAGAAGGCTCCGGGGACACCTTATAGAGACCTTCCAGTACTTAAAGGGGGCCTACAGAAAAGGTGGGGAGGGACTCTTGATCAGGCAGTGTAGGGATAGAATGAGGGGTAATGGATTTAAACTGAAAGAAGGTACATTTAGAGTAGATATTAGAAAGAAGTTCTTCATTGTGAAGGTGGTGAGGCACTGGAACAGGTTGCCCAGAGAAGCTCTGGCTGCCCCCTCCCTGGCAGTGTTCAAGGCCAGGTTGGATGGGGCTTTGAGCAACCTGGTCTAGTAGAAGGTGTCCCTGCCCGTGGCAGGGGGGGTTGGAACTGGATGATCTTCAGAGTCCTTTCCAACCCAAACCATTCTATGATTCTATGATGATGGTCAGCCCTAGTTTTCTTTCAACTACTGTAAGGTATTACAAAGTTAAGAGTCCCTGATGTTATTATTAGCTACATTCTCAATTTCTTGCTTCTCTCAGTTTGACAGCACTTTTAAATCTAATGACATCAGAGACTTTTTACCTGGCCTAACCTTATACCACTGTTTCTCTTGTCCCTTGTTTAGACTTTAAGCCCTACAAGTCAAGGAGTAAGTCTTGGAGCTATATTTAACATTGAGCAAAAGTCTGACGTTCTGCTTGTCCATTGTGTAAGAAGCCTGCACCTGTGAAGATGGTTAAAAAGCCCAAGAGATTATTTCCATTCAGTCAACCCCTCTGCCTATCAGATTTTTCATACCACACTCATGTCTTTGGTATCTGAGCACCTTTGGCTCGTTTTCTCCTTTTATACTTAGGATCAAGGTGCCCCCATGTGAAAAACCCAAGTCACAGTCAAGAAAAACAATCTAGGGAATTTAAGGTACTTAAGTAGCATACAGGGCTCAACAGACAGTCCAGCCATTGTATAAAATAGCTGAAAAAAATCATCAGAACAACGGTGAATGAAAATGAAATCATAAAACCATCTTCATAGTTTTGACATGTCCACTTTTTCATACTTACAGAAGGCCAGACAATGAAGAAAATTATGACGATGTTGAATTTGTTTCACCGGGTAAGATGCATACATTTTAATTAATAGCAACTATAAGAAGCTGTAAGCATATTGTATTTCTAAGTTAAGCAAAAGCATATTGTATTCATGACTGGCTTGTGTGACTAATTATGCTGGTTCTGCAGTTTTATGGGTGAAGACAGTTGTCTCATAACAGTAACTGTTCTATAATAGTATAACAGGATATTATCTTAGGAACTGCTTTAAATATCTTCCCAAGCTCCCCGCCCTTTTTTTTTTTTTTTTTGTTAGAAATATGCTGGGACCATAAATTACCAGATTTTCAAATCTTAACCAGAATGAATGCTGTTCTTTCAGAGTTGAAGCTGTGTGCTCTGGTGAAGCAGGCATTGTTTTATACTTGATTAAAAAAAAAAGTGAACTGTGCTCTTAGTGTCACTTCGTTGTCTGCTTTCAATAAGAGGCCATGAGTTGCTATGCTGTACCAGGAGCAGCCAGAGAAGCAGCTTGTGACACAAAGAATTTCAGTCTTCCTTCTGATCTTTTCTCACAAGGACTTGGTCTGTGCCAGGCACAGTATGCATCATTTAGTGTGCTAGCCATCGCTGCCATACAGCAGTGTGGGCTGTGGAGCTGAAACTGAGACCAAGCTCTTTTCTTACCTAGCTACCTGCAGAGTAAGGAGGAAGAAAGACATTCCCAGAGTTTCTTCTCCTGCGGCCCAGGGTGGAAGCTGGTTTAGCAAAAGAGCCTTTGGCCTCCTTATTCGGCTGTTCAGCTGGTGCAAGCCAGGTGTTTGAGGTCTTTGGACTTATTAGGTTTTTAACAATAGCTTTCTTGTATAAATAGGCATTTTTGCATATAAATAGGATAGATAAGTTCATCAATGTCACTAAAGAATCTTTAAAACACATTTTCCACTTCTAAAAATACATGGTGAAATATGCTGTTTTGTAGATATTTCTAGTTTACAGTGCACTACAAAAGCAACTTGTAAAAACTCTGATTTTTGCGTTCATACCTTCATTAAAAGCACATCTCTAGTTAATATCACTGGTATTAATAGCAGTTTGTAAATAGTTAATGCTAGAATGAATTATTTTCTGTACAGCAAAAAATAAATATCCTGTTTATATTTTTTGTCATATAGGTCATGGAAATACAGAGGGGGTAAGTGTTATCCTCCACGACAAATCTATTCTTTTTAGCACAAACTTACAAATTCAGTAAAAACCCTTCACCGCATTAAAATTAATTGCAGAATGAATCTATTATATTGGCAGTAAATTGTAGAAGCACTTATCGTGAAGGACAGAAGTTAAACTGGGTAAACAGAGCAAACCTGAACTAATTATCAAATCTGGCTAGACACCAAAAATGGATTTAAAAAAAACCCTAAACCACCCTTTCTACTTCCACTGCCATTTTATTTCACTTAAATTTTCCAGAAATAAGGGCCCTGTTCTATTCTAGTAATAAACCACTTGTTTCAATTAAGCACAGGTTTGTATTGGTGTCTTTAAGTACCTGGCTGTATTAGGACTAAAAGAGTCCTTGGGACCCTAACTGGAGTCCCATTTAGGTCCCTAGTATTCCAGTTTAACTACTGCTAACCTTGACACTTTTTTTATGGCAGTGTAATCATCAACACAGATAAAGACTTTCTAGGACTAACATTGAAATCAAAACATCCAGTTTGGATTAAGCGATGTGCTAGTATGACTGTTAACAATTCAGGACTTTATAGTTGTGGTATTGTAAAAACGAAGTCAGAAAAAAAGACTGGTGGGTTTGAATAATGCAGTAACTTGGTTTGGGAAGATTAAATTAATTTCTATTTACATTTTGCTGTAAATGTTTTTATATAGTTTGTATGAAACTTACATATCAGGTCCAGTTTCTTCATGTCTTTCCAAATGTATCCAGGCCATTGAAAACTGAATTTTTCTTATAGGGCCAAGAAAGTGATGGGGAGATGTATGAAGACATAAATGACATCAGGTAGTCATTTTAAACTCTATAACCCATTGTATCTTTATTACTAAAAGCTTGCTAACAAAGATACCTCATCTGGCACATAAGTGTGATTCCACTGTAATCCCTGCCAGGCATTATTGTGTTCATTCATTTCACCCAGAGAAAGTCAGGTTGTTCACAGGTTCGTTCCTACTTAGATCTATTATGCCCTGGTCTGGAAAAACTCCTGCAATAAAATCATGTGGTTACTGTGATGGAGATAACAGAAATCTGATTTCTGATCTAAGAAACGTCTGAATCACTCTTTGGAATTACAGTCTAGGAGGAAAAATAGGGTCAGCCCCTAGGTACTATGGTCCCAGATATATCATTTGTTGTGGTTTTCTTGCTCTCTAGATAAATGTGCTTAGAACTCCTATGTAGAGCTGGATTCACAGTTCTCATGGCCTGAGTCTGCTAGCATAGCTACAGAGCCAGAGTATTAGCTCTGCTCATTCTTCTGCCATTTAGCCCTTTACTTTGAGGAGTTTCTTTCCTGGCTAATGTCTAAATGTATGGCATTCGTTGTCTGACAATAGCCAAAGAAAAGCTCTAATTCCCTTGGAATAGTAACAGTCTAACATTCCTACACAAAATTACCTTGTTTCAGAGGGAGAATGTCTTTCAGCAAAAATTCATTGTTGAATTCCTTTTGAAAATAGATAATTTTAAAACTATATAACTGAAACAAGTGATCCTTATTCAGTCTTTTTTCTAATATAATTTGAGCATACCAATTTAGCAAAAGTACCAAAAAGGGAAGAGGATGGAGCCTCACTCAGTCAGTTCCATAGGATTTGTAAATCATAGCTCTTCCAGCCAAACCATTGTCAGCAAATGGCAGAGCTGTAGCTGTAGTCCCAATTACATCCAGGGCCCAGATCTCAGTACCATCCAGTACATGAGGCACAGCAGGCAATGTACCCTGGCATGACAGGCACATTTATGATGCCATGCAGAAGATAGACTGCCATTTGTGTAGACTGCTGCAACAGATGGCAATTAGGTTTAAAACCGTGGTCCAGTGGTAGCTCAGGCTTTGGTTCAGGCTGTATCAACCACTGGTGGCCTGGGTGAATATTTAACAGCTGCAGCCAGTGCCACAACACTTAAACTGCTACCAGTTTCCAGCCTTGCTTGCCAAATTAGCTCAGAGGTGTTTGGACATGCATATGTAAAGCCAGTCTCTTACCTTCAGATAACCTTTTCCAACATCCATATCCTGTTGAGGACAGCCACTTTGAATTATATATGTAGTATAAGACAAAGGGCTGCATACTCTACCTGTTGCAGCCACACTAGGGTTTAGAATCTGTAGGTTTGATTGCACTGGGAGAGGTCTTTTTCCATCTCATGTAGTTCTTTGTTAACCTTGGGTAAGAAAGCTCTAGTGAGATTTGCTTCATTGCTATATTCAGTCCTGGCAATGTACTTTCAGATCATCAAGGGAGAAAGAGAAGAAGCGGGATAAAGAAGAAAAGAGAAGAATGGACCAAGAGAAGAAAGAACAAAAGGAAAAAGAAAAGAAAGAGCAGGAAATAAGGAAGAAGTTCAAAGTAAGCTTTTTGGTTTGTAATCTGGCCAAAGACATGTAAGAAGCATTGTTTAGCATTGTTGAGTTCAAAATACACTTTTCAGCTGGCTACGAAACTAGTTGTTATGGTAGATAGTTCAAGCACCTGCATAAATTTTGAATAAAAGTTTAAGCTATCCTTTCATGTTTGGCATATGCTTGACTTTAGGCTCTGTACTGAGGGCAAAGAAATTTTTTCAGTGCTTATATAGTTTTCATTAAATTCCCTTCTCACGTTCTTACTATGTAAAAAAGAGTTTAAAAAATTTCCTTTCACTTTTCTGTTTAAAAAACATTTACATCACTAGAATAACACCAAAAGTCGTTACTAGAAGATGGAATTGGACCCGATATACTTAGTGGATTTTGTTTCACTCGAGTCAGATACAACAGCATCCAGCCCTGAACAGATGTCAACATTATATTGCAATACATTGCCTTTGCCTTGGTCTAAAGGGAGCTAAAGGGACTTGCAGCCTAAATGGGCAGGAATGGAATAGAGCACATGGAGGGGGGCTACAGTCACTGTCAAAGTCTAGGGGTTAAATGATGAAATAGTTCTTTCTGGTTTATATCTTTATGAATCTGCAAGTCATTTTCTGTTAACTAATGCCTGTTCACAATTCTCCACTGTCATTGTCATTGTACATAGTGGGCAGCTTTGTTTCTCTTCCTATTATGCTCTGTGCACAGTAAAGGCGTGGTGATTCTCTGACATCATGGCCCTTGGTCTGCTGTGGAGAGACTGGCATGAGTCAATGAGCAAATATTAAAGGAAAATACTAAGTTAACAGTAGTGGGTTAGACGGCATTTGTTAGGCCCCAAGTCTATTTTTCAGACCACCTCTGTGAAGTGTAGGTATTAGTGCACTGAATGCTTTGAGACAGCAGACTGCTCTTTTGCAGCCATTAAAATATATTATTATTCTTAAATACAAACAAATACATTTTAGTGCATATTTTCTTTCACATTTCTTCACCATCTATACAGGATAGATATTCCTGACATAGTGTATAATTGTCAAAAGCCACATGCCTTTGCAAGATCTCATATATCTTAAAGCCAGATACTAAAATCCAAAGTGGTTTCTCCATAACATATACTAAAGATGTCACAAAGAGAATCCTGAATTCCAGTAAACAGTGTGATCATCTCTTGCGAGTGAGTACTTGTAGGATCATTTATAGAGTAGAATTGTAAACACAAAACATCATGTGGTAGACTTATTTATATTAATGAACATTTACTCACACGAGCAGTTCTGCTGGAACTACATGGAGCTTCCCACTGGAATTAAGTATGTGTCTGTTTTGTGAACCTGTGAAAGGCTCCATAGGTTAGCTTGTTGGTTTCAGTCTTTGTATTTCTGTATTTTCCTGTGATTTTTGTCAGTCACTTCTTCAGCCTTTCTACTGCTATGCTGTTGCCCTCTCTTTTCATTCCTGATGATTAATTTAAACTGGGTAGTTGGGGACAGGAGTGATGCTTTTCTGCTTATTTGCACAGACTATTTTAAATGTCAATGAAACAAACAATCATCATTATAGTTATTCTCTTGTGTGAATGTTTGGGAAAGAACTCCGTTTTTCCACATCTGTTATTTTTTTTGTTGTTTCTTCTCTGCAGTTAACAGGACCCATCCAAGTGCTTCATCAGGCACGAGCTTGTGCTGACCACAAGGGAGGGAGGAATGAGCTGACTGTCAAACAGGGGGATGAGATTGAAATAATTCGCCTCACAGACAACCCAGAAGGAAAGTGGCTGGGCAGGATAAAAGGATGTTGTGAGTTCTGTTTCTTCACTGTGTTCCTCAATGTTTTCACTGTAACACAGCAAACATGTGAGCATTACACCAAGGAGTGGCCTTACCAAGGCTGAGTCACTGTCCACCAAACTAAGCAACTACCACAACCTGTCCTTAGCTGGCATGCGAGGCTCAGGGCATAGTAGGAATATACTGGGACATAGTAGGAATATATCAGGGCATACAACATGATGTAACATCTATAGGCACTAGAATAAGTTAGGAACAATATGTTGGGTCCTTCATGGACCTATTGAGAGATAACTCCATGTCAGCCTTCAAACAGCATCAGAACTTGGTTCCATGCAAGGAACAAGGATTGTGTTTTTTCATGTCTTTGTATTAAAAATAATGTGGGTGTTCCTAAAATAGAAGCAGAGAATACTAAGTCCTGTTTTAAGTGTTTGTTTTATTCCTATTCCTATAGAAAGTTTCTAACTGATTTCTGGATTTTATTTTGTCTGAAATCCAAGATGTTTCTCTAATTTATAAATATCATTACTGGATCTATGTGTATGATAAGGGGTTGATGATCTGGCTCCTGAGTTATAGCAAAGACATTAAAAGACTGATCCATGAAGCCGATGAAAATTACTAAAAGCAGTTGCTTGATTTTTAAGGAGACTAAAACGACAATAAGTTCAGTAAGACAGTTCATACATGTAGAACTGGACAATACCAGCTGAGTGCTTCATAGTACTGGATGTAAAAAGATACTAAGGAAGCGGAGCATGTCTCATACAAAAAGAGGCTGAGAGAGCTGGGACCATTCAGCCTGGTGAAGGGAAGGCTCAGAAGGGATCTTATAACTGTTCATAAATACCTGATGGGAGGACGTGAAGAAGATGGAGCTAGGCTCTTTGCAGTGATGCCCAGTGACAGTGCAAGAGGTACAGGCACAGACTGAAACACATTAAATTCTGTCTGAACATCAGGAAACATTTTCCTGTGACGGTGACCAAGAAAGGGACCAGGTTTCCCAAAGAGGCAGTGGAGTCTTCATCCATGGAGATCTTCAAAACCTGATGGGGGATGGCCCTGGGCAATCTGCTTAAGCAGATCCTCCTTGGGCAGGGGTATTGGCTAGGGTGATCTCAAGAGTAAGTTCCAATATCAGCTTTTCTGTGACACCTTTAAGTTTTGTAAATAAGTCTTTTGCGTAGATCATTTTGTACATAGGAAAACAAATCTTGGTGAGAGCCGGGAGAAGGTTATTTTCTTGACCATGTGTGTTCAATTAGTTAATTTACCTTTAATTAATTTACCTTTAACTAATCTACTTTTCATAAACCGATTCTTGCCTCAGCAAAACTGCAAGCTGTACAAGGCTTCTCACTGATAAATCTCAACAGTACAGCCCAGTTTATTTCACCAGTTCTTCAGCCTTCAATATTCACAGGCCAGTAATCGTCGGTGGAGAACAAACAACAGAGGAAAATCAGTGCTGATCATTTAAATAAAAGAAAATATCAATGTGTTACAGATTTGAGGGGAAGCACACTAAAACCTGGGTTTACTCAGAAGCAGCAGAGTGAGGCATTTTTCGTTTTCAAAAAATGCATGAGCATTTTTTCACCTTTGAGAGAATCTATTCATGCTTTCTTCTGTACAGGCAGGACACCTGTCTAAAATTCCCCTCAACAAAGACAGAGTTCCCAACCTCAGGCGAGCTGCTCTGCTGAAAATTTTTATTGAGCCATTGCACCCAGGGGTATAACCAGATCTGTTTAGTGAAGATCCAGGGACAAGAGGACAGTAGCGTAGCTGAAGTGTGTCTACCAACTCTGAAGCAAAATCGACATGAATAAAGTGTCTCTCCCTCCTAATGACCTATCAGAACATTTATGTCATGGCCTGCCCTAAAATATGCCATGAGACTGTAGTGGTCCCAAGGTCAGCTGAGAAAGCAAGCTTGCCCCATGATTTCTGGAGTCTGTGCAAAAAATTCTTCTGCTGTAGCTGAGAAGCAAATAAAGGTGAAGTTAACTTGACACCAGCTGAGGAGGGTTTGTGGGGAGATCTGAGACAGATCTGAGATTTGTATTTGTGTAGGCAGACGGAGACTCAAGCTGAGGCTGCTTGGAATGAGACATTTCTTTGAAAGTTTTCGAAGATCATACAAAACAATTCAGTCACTGATTCTGAACCTTCTGTTAAACTCATCCCTTTACCATGAGCTTTAAAACTATCTCTGCCTAATTAGATGATTTCATTCATTTAGATGGATACATTAAAACAACCGTGGTGGAGATTGATTATGATTCTTTAAGAAGAAAGCAACAACCACCTACCAGAGCTGCTGTGAATCATCCAGAAAGTGACCAAGAAGTGTATGATGATGTTGGAGAGCAGGACAGTATTAGCAGGTGTGTATAAGGAATGAATGAAAAGGAACCAACGATTCACCCCAGTCAGCCTAGACAGGGGAAGTTTTACAATAACAAAGTAGACTTCTGTCACAAAAGAACCGCCATTTATATCAGAAACATGTAACTGAGGAATTCAAGCTGAAGTAGTCAGGGGAACAAGAATAGATTCTGGAATGCAGCATCTATAAGCACTCATACTCAGGAGGAATCTGTAGTATTGGAAGAGGACCTACAGCATTTTAATCCAAAAGAGGAAAAAAATGCAAAACATGCAGGATTACAAATCACCTGCAGGAAGTGCAATTCTCTTTCCTCCCTCTCTTTTCATGTTCTGTCTTTCGAAGTCACATACTGCCTTTTCTAACATGCAAGAATAAAAGACTTCAAAAACCATGGACACAGTCACTGCACTGGGGAACCCCTGACTGCCCCATTGCTCTCATGAGTCTATGAGTCTTACTATCTCCTTCCTTTTGAAGAGAAGGGACTTCTAGAAGCATGACTAGGATGGCCCTGCAGAAGAGAGTGGGGCTAATGTGTTTAATTCTGAAAATAAGGCCTCTAAAATCGCGTTAGATGGGTATGAGCTATACTTTTTTGACTTCATCAGAAGCTTCTCCTCTATAGCAGTCTCACATTTATTTGCAATGCAGTGCTACACTGCAGACCCTCCTCTTCAGTGTGCCACATTTTTCATGTCAAATAGATCTTCAGCTAGAGAAGTGCCATCTCCAGCGGTGTATCAAATTTGCTGGCAGGGAAATATCCTAGTGATCTTGTGACAGGAGTCAAGGCTATCACATGACCCAACATGACAGTGGTACCTCTGTTACCTGACCTCTCATAAAAGCCTGCTTCTGTCATGTCATGCAACGAACCAGTGCTCATTCTCCACTACATATCCTGATGTACAGAAACACATACCTCGAGATTCAGCTAGGAGATCTGCATATGGGTGGAGAGGATTTCAATGTGTAGGAAAACCATCTTGAAACACTTGGCCATTACACCTGCTTTTACTGCTTCCCAGCACCTTAACTTAGAGGCCTGGGTGGAATAAAGGGAATGCAGCTGGCTGGCTGCTGGGTGCAGCTGTTCCTCAGCTGCTAGAACATCCCCATGAGCTCCAGAAACAGCACTTGGAAAGATCTGCCTTCAGGCTGGCATTCTTTAAGCAACCAATATAGTTCTGCATCTGATATTTTTCCAGGTTGCTCACTAGCGGTTTTCTTCCCTGCACATTGGTCTCATAGCATTGTAACTAGCCAGAAGGGTTGCTTTAGTTGTCCCAGGTTTTAGGTAATCTGAGCATTAGGTACTTTGTTGCAGAAGTAACCTTGCCCAATCCATTTCATCATGGCAAGCATTACAGTTAACCACCTCAATGCAAGGAATTCAGAAAATTTATTGAATTCAAAAGCAAATAAGAATACTTACACTGTTGCATACTAAAACAGCTATGTAAGGAACTTGGAAGGATGAATGAATGGCTCAGATTTGTTAAATTCTTTAAGCTGTATTTTGGCATTTTCATCTTGTGTAGTGATTAACAGAATTCTGTTCAGTTCATGAGCATGAATTTTTGGAAGGTCTGATATACATCAACATGTTTTGAAACCACTGTAAGAATGCCATACTAAAAAAAAAGCCCTTGATCAAATAGAATTATCTCATTATCTATAGCATCATTAATATTCCAAAATTAAAAAGTGACTAGGGCTGTTGTATTTCAGGATTTCTTGACACAAGAGTTTAACAAATATTTTGTTTTGATGTATAAGTTTAAGTAAGGCTCTAACCTGGAAATAATCTCAGCTACTGTGAACCTATGTTTTGGTTTTTTTCAACTGTTGTTAGACCAGTGGGCTAATATGGAATCCTTGAAATGTTAGAAACATGCAGTTAGAGGCTTAAAGCATCACCCAATGAAAGCTAGCTGAGCAATAAGTTAGTTGTTTATCATTTAACCTCAAGAAAATCCCTTCATAAGGGATGAATCTAAAGGGTGCGGATGCACTCTCTAGTGTCCAGTCAGATTATATTTCTATTCCCATCAAGTTTGACTACATGATCTCCTGAGATCTGTCCCAATATGAATTATCTGATCATCCTAAATCATATTTTGTACTTTAGTTTAAAGATCTCAACAGGAATATAAAATATATTCTAAATACAGTAAATCATTATAGCTGTAGATATCAATTTGCATTTCCTTGAAAATGACATGTTATTGGAAATTGCTAACAGTTGCTAACAATTACTAACAATTAGGACTGAATGTTCTGCTCATATGAAAATCTGCACCTTCATTGGCTCGAAATATCTGCAATGATTTATGGAAATAGAGAATTTGCTTCACAGCTTTACTTACGAAATACTGCCCTTTTTTTTTTTTTACATTAACCAAAGATGGTATTGATAACTCTCTCTGTTATTCCCCTTTCAATTACTGTAAATGATATTTTAAAATACGCTTTTCTGATTTGTAATGTAGTATTTCCAAGGGAAAAAAAAAAAAAAAAAGGGCATTTTTTCCTGCTTTACCTGAGTCTACTAAAAGTTAAACCCATCTTGAGAGCTAGTTCACTTATTAATTAGATGACATGTTTTCTTTAGCATTAGTGAGAATGCAACTGCTATTTGTCCGTAAGAAATCAGTGTGTGTGTGCTGAAAACAGAGAGGAAAAAAGAACTGGCATTTTTAGTTGTTGCCTGTATAGAACACACAAGCATGTGCCTCAGCTTCCAGTGCAGAATTTGTAGTGGTCAGCTGGCAATGTGGATGAGTGCCAAAGCCAAAAGCTTTAGAACTAATAACTACTGAAGTGATGGGTGATCATGGTGTTTTCTTGTTCAAAAGGATGAGTGTTTTTCTCTAACAAGTCTCTTGTTTGCTTTTCCAGTCAGAGTGGTGGTCAAAGTGGAGCTGGAAGTAAGTTTCACGTACACTTTTTGGGGGTAGTTGTTTCTGTGTACTGCTTACCTTCAAATCCAGACATCCGCAGCTTCCAAATAATGCAATAATTACCCCTAAGCATGCTAAATGTTAGCTAACAAGGAAGTATAGTGACCAAATTAACTTTCTTTCAACCTATGGGTTCTTGGGCACGACAGAAGTTTTATCTTCAGATACTGTGAATCAGAAGCATGCCAGAAGATGACAAAACTTTATCTTTTTTAGTGTGAAGGTAAATCACCCCACAAAAGAGCACAGATGTGATTGGCAAAATATTAACACGAGCAAGAGGTTTTGTGCAGGAGAAATCCAGTTCTGAAACAACCAGCAATATCACCAATTAAAGCTGCATTTTGCTAACAGAGTTAAGAGGAACTTCAGTTTCAGCAAAACTCTTGAGTTCTAACTGGTATGACTGCAGCAGTTTCACAGTCAAGAACGCATATTCAAACCCAGTTTCCCCTTTGGTAGCACATATATTTATGTAGCGTTCTCTGTTGATCACAAGAGCTTATCTTCTCAGCTTACAGTTTAGATACTAGTCATGGCAGAAGCATCCTTTGGCAATGCTGAATGAAGCTGCTGCCAGCTAAGTACAGATTTCAGTGATTACTCTCACCAGGGGCTAGAACTGGGCGTGGAAACCGAACCAACCCCACACTGAAGGAGGTGGGGCTCAAAGGTCAGAACTGAGACCAAATTGGGAAGCTTACGTTACACTAGCTTCTGGCTTCTGTGGACGAACACAAGATGTCACTTGCTGAGAGTGTTGGTTGGATATCTTCAATCATCACTTGAGTCACACACAAGAATTTAAAAGTCATCAGTCATCATAACAACTGGTCCAAAATCTGCCATTTATAATTTCATCAAATATACTGTAAATGCATTTGTTTTCAGTATTCATGCTCTTGTGATTGGCAGTGCCACATTTAAATGCTTTGGACGGCATACCCAACTGGGATAAGTCTAAATCACTGTTTTGATAAATAAGCTGTAGTGATTTACAGAAAGATTCTATCTGCAAGGATATTGCTTAAACCGCACACACATCTGACATACTTGAGGCCAGTAATGAATACCCTATTCAACAGCATTAAATATAAATGCATTAATTCACTGTTTGATCTGTTAAAGAGATGTTCCCACCTCCTCCTTCTGATCAAGAAATATATGATGGGATTGATGATGAAGATGTACCTAGGTATGTTTTTATATAATTTAAATAATTTTCTCTTTAACAGAGTGTTTTCATTTATGTTTTTAGTATTTTTGAGTTAGGCATAATAATTAGCAAGTATTAGGATGATCAACAAGTGGGTATACATCAGGATGAATTCATGAAGCTAAAAAAAAAAGGATTCTTTGGTCCGTTGGAGACGTTTCGTTCTGTAATTAATTTTGGTACGTCAGCAAAAGCAGCTGCAATCATGAAAATCCCCAAAGCCCCAACTAAACAGAATAGCTCTGAAATCAAAATAACACACTAAAATGCTAGCTTGCTGAGTAACAACATGAAAACAGTAAGCTACTAGATTAGTATCTATACCTACAAATATATCTCAGTATCTACAAATGACCTAGCATACATATTTCTAGTTGAGCATTTTAGTGTTTAGCATTTAGGTAACTATGCTCACCCTGTGGTATATACATTGTTGGTATTCATAAGAATCATGTGCATCAATGGGGAATTTAAACTGGACCTTTTATAAAGAATGTTACATTTTACATTGTGATAATTGCATGCATGCTCCAAAGGTCTGTATCGCAGGATGAAGATAAGACTATCTGGTCCTGGGGAATCTTGAAGAGGCTAAAGGTCAAAGGTGACAAAAAGAAAAGTGTACGAGAAAAAACAACCAAAGTCAATGGGGCAGAAGATAATGGAGATTTGTTGTAAGAGTCTGCCAGGAAATCACAGTGTACATTAACTAATTCTAATAAAGCATTGATCACATGCTACTAACGTGTTCTCACAGCAGCCTAATGAATCCTGCATCAAATTGCAGCTCAGGATGATACTTTCCTGCAAAACCACTGACCTCCTTTCTTTTCACCTGCATAATATAATTATTCTCTTACCAAGCTGTATTTGTTGCATAACTCTGATAATTAAAATATACCAATTTTTTTTTTTTTTTTGTGAAGAGCATGAAAATAATGCATCATCTTTGTGCCACCCTTGTGATGTAAGTTTGCTGTATCCTCAGCTGGAGTGTACCTTGCTCACCAGTGCAATGTGGCTGAGATAAACTGTAGCTGAGACAAATCCAGTCCCATTAATCCAAATTTTAGGAATAGGATGCCAAACAGAAAAATGCAAAGATTGTCTTCTACCCATCTTGCCCAGAGGTTAGATGAGCAATTGGTGTTTTTACCACCATGTTCTCTCATTCAGTTCTGAACCAGTTAACTTTGATTTAGGGGTAAAAAGACATTTAGTCCATGAGTATTGCTGGTGTCAGTGAGGCTTCAAAATGTCTGGAAATTACTTGGAGCCCTTCTGTTACAAGGTTTTTAAATTATTTAAATGACACAAATGCATATTAATGTGAAATAAATACTTAATACGCATCTTTTTTTTCCAGCATGTATCCTTCAACAAAGCAGTTTGGAAAAGGTAATTAATAGCCTATTGTTCAGTCTCCATATTGATTCCTGATCCTTTTTTCTGTATGCATTACTCTGTATCACGCTAGTCACAAAAATACATCCAAGGAAGGAAACAGGATTTCCCATTGCTTACCCAGTTCCAGCAAATAAATTTCAAATATTATGACTGATTTGGCCACAGACAAGGAGATACACACACATTTCAAGAGCTCTAGAAAACAATTTAATGTATTTTTTAAGAAGTTACGATTTTTCTGTGTGAGGTTTCCGCTAGTTCATTTTATTTGACATTAAGTATGAGCAGATACACTTGGAAAGAAGCATTTAACGCAAGACTTCAAAAGTAAAAAGACAGGCTTGTGGTTATTTTTATCACTTGCAGTGTCTTTGTAAGATAACATATATTCATAAATATCAGCTCAGACATGGAATAAAAAGCAAGTTCTTACAATTTTTGAGGCTGTTGCCTGAACTAAGTTCTAAGCCTTTTCTCCCCACTGTGATTTTTCTAGCCATTGATTTGATGAGTTGAACAATAGCTTCCTCTCTACAAATACGCTGAACGTGATTCAAAGTATATTATTGGGGTAAGAATACTTTTCACTGCTTCGGCATTGCATGATGGCTTAAAAACTAATATCCACTTCTAAGCAACGTTGCATTGACGAGAGTGCTATAGAAGTGCCTAAGTGTACACTAAAATCAAACTCCAAAAATATACTTTGATGCAACACAGTGGGAAATGGACTAATTAAAATGAAGATTAAAGGCTATTGCATTAGCCAACATGTGCTAAAACTTGCTTCAGCTTAAGAAGATTAAAGTATCAGTGAATACCTATTATTATTAATAAGAGTCTCATTCTGAAAGGGTTGGCTGGTGTTTGTTTTGAACAGTAGATTGTGCAAAACAGAGAACCCACAGTTACTATAGACGGTAAAAGACTACAGTACTTGCCACAATTTCTTGTCAACTTAGCTACACTACCATAGATTGTAAGACAATGTATTCACTGCTCAAAGGATTGCATAATAATTTTCCATTCCTTTAAACACTGTTGTTTCAGATTGCGGAGACAATGATGTTTATGACGACGTAGACTCTTCAGACTTCCCTCCTCCACCACCTGAACTCAAGCAAGTGAAAATGGGAATTACTCCCCTGATTAGAAATATGTAATACACTGTAAAACATTTCCAAAGTATTTACTAGAGGCAGATTGCTACTATGTATGCTTTAATTGGTGTTGTCAGATTTTGTATTTCTCGTAACCCTACTGTTGGCAATGGCAACTGAATGCTCCCTGCCTCCATTTAAGATTGAAATAATAATTAGACTATAGAGTAAATAAGTATGCTTTGAAATTCAACAAATTCTGTCCCTTATGGACAAGAGGTAGAAATGAATGCATGGTCTAAAATTACTTCTGTGTACATTCTCCGTATGCAGTCCTCTTCCTACCAAAATTTGGGGACTGTTTGGATAAGTACTTGACCTCAGCTGCTGCAGTATTTCAAAAGAAAAGGAGATAGTGTCCTATGTTATAAGTATGAAACACATCTGGAGGTGTAAAGTTCAACTTGGAAAACTTTTCTCCCTGGATGAGGAAGTTACGGCCATCTCTGGAGCACAGATGTGTTACATGCACAGATGCATCTGTGAAGATGACTGCAGTATGTCACATTCTGCTGTCACTAACTCCACTCAGGTGGAGCTACAGCATGCACTGCAATAATCTAGGCTGGAGGCATTAAAACAAAGAGAGCTCTTTGAACTCTGTGTCCAAAGGAAAAGACATGACCCTCCTAACCTAAATCTAGGTTAGTTCACAACATACATACATTCATCATCAGTGAAACTGTCATCTACAACTCCTACAGGGACCAGGAATCAAAGAATCACAGAACGTTAGGGGTTGGAAGGGACCTCAAAGACCATCTAGTCCAACCCCCCATGCCAGAGCAGGACCACCTAGAGAAGATCACACAGGAACATGCCCAGGCGGGTTTTGAATGTCTCCAGAGAAGGAAACTCCACAACCTCCCTGGGCAGACTGTTCCAGGGCTCTATCACCCTCACAGTGAAAAAGTTTTTCCTTATGTTAATGTGGAACCTCCTGTGCTCCAGCTTGCACCCGTTGCCCCTTGTCATATCATTGGACATCACCGAGGACAGCCTGGCTCCATCCTCCTGACACTCACCCTTTACGTATTTCTAAACATGAATGACGTCACCCCTCAGTCTCCTCTCCCTCAAGCTGAAGAGCCCCAGCCCCCTCAGCCTTTCATCAGAAGGGAGATGTTCCACCCCCTTCATCATCTCTGTGGCTCTGCGCTGGACTCTTTCAGGCAGTTCCTTGTCCTTCTTGACCTGAGGGGCCCAGAACTGCCGCACTATTCCCGATGGGGTCTCACCAGGGCAGAGTAGAGGGGGAGGAGAACCTCTCTCGACCTACTGACCACACCCCTTCTAATACACCCCAGGACACCACTGGCCTTCTTGGCAACGAGGGCACATTGCTGGCTCATGGCCACCCTGCTGTCCACCAGGACCCCCAGGACCCTTTCCCCTACGCTACTCTCTAACAGCTCAGTCCCCAGCCTATACTGGTACACGGGGTTGTTCTTTCCCAGAGGCAAGACTCTACACTTGCCCTTGCTGTATTTCATTAAACTTCTCCCTGTCCAGCTCTCCAGCCTGTCTAGGTCAAAGGATCAAAAAGTAGATTTAGCCTTTGAAATCCCAGGTAGAGCATCAGAGGGGAATTAGAGCATGAAACCCTTCCTTACTCATTGGCATGGGTCAACAGTTTCAGGGATGTAGAAGAAACAACAGAACTCGAAACATGTCTTTTAATATTCTCTGGTGTAGCAAGGTCTTCTATAGGCACAAAGGACTAACACAGCTACTCTACAAAAGGCTAAGATATTTCAGCTGCCTCCACAGCAGGACATATGTTATACAGCCTATAGCCCAAAGATATATAGACTTCACAAAAATTGTGCCTTACCTAGAGGTTCTAAAGTGATGGGTATTGTTTACCTAAACTATTTTTGGTAGATGTAAATTTCTTATTTCTGTAGCAGACAGAAACTTCAAAAAAATTTTTATATTCACCTACATGACAGATATATTAACATCAGAAGTCATTAAAAGATAAAAGCAGGAAAGACAACCCCAACTTTTTATTTCTTTTGGAATCAAATCTGTGTTGTATTATCCATATTGGTTTTGTAGAGCAACAAAAACATACTAAAGACACATGAAGGCAAAACCCCTTTCACTAAAATTATGAGGAAGGTTGTCAATATCTCAGATGTGTTGCTAATTTTGCTTTTATCTGTAACCTCTTATGTTAGTTCATCAAAATCAGCAAGCCGTGGAAAACATAAAGCAGATGAAAAGGATGCACAAAAGCTTAAAAAGATGGAAAAAGAAGAGATAGAGTTCAGAAAAAAGTTCAAAGTAAGTTTTGTTCACATGAAATACAAAGACTACAATATTTGTATGGTGTCCTCTAATTTGTATCCCCCAATTTCTAAATGATCCATTATTTTGCCTCTGAAAGATAAAGTATAGCTACTTGTAAAAATAGTGATCTTAGCACTCGTCAAGTCCAAATGGCAAGCATGGGCACATACTGCACAGCATAAACAATTATTTGCCTAATTTTCAAATATTTGGTAATAAATGGGAATATATTGGACTAAAAAGTGATCATAAGCTTTACGTCGATGGTTTTTAACCAACATCTCTTCATTTTATTTTTGCAGTTTGAAGGTGAAATTAAAGTTCTTTACTCTACCACTGCAGTCAAGGATTTGCCCCAGAGAAGATGGGGATCTAAAGACTTACAAGTTAAACCAGGGGAGTCTCTTGAAATTATAGAAAGTACAGATGATACCAAGGTCCTGTGCAGGAACGAAGAAGGAAAATGTAAGTTTTATTAAAAAGCTCTCATACAAATCAAATTGTCAGAGAATGGTTAAGGCAGGATGTGTAAAAAACCCTCTTCCCGGTCATATTAAAGCAGAGGCTACTTTTTCCTTGGCTGGTGGTTGACAAGAGATAGATTATTGTTAATTTATTATTATGTTTTAAGAATAGCTTGCCTTAAAACAAAACAAAACAAAACAAAACAAAACTCCGATAGCAAATGTGAGAAAAAGGACAACTTAGTTATGTAAATCTTGCTTTGCATCAACTAAGATTAGCAGACGTTTTTCTTGCTTCTGTCGCCCTCTATTTGCCAAAAAGAGTATAACTATGGTACCCCACAGAATCTAATAAAAGTAAAACCCTTGCTGCACCTCTGGGAAGCACTCGCCCATTGATTGCAGCCAAGGGAAAATCAATAACAATATTCTTACTTTGGATTGCCACAGATGGAGTTTAAACCTTTCAGCAGGCTGGGAGGGAAACTGCTTAGGAGACTTATGTCCTCGCTGGCATGCCTGCTTGTTTTGGGAGCTGTGTGAGGCCTTTCAGTATTTCTTCGAAACCCTTGGCCAGGGTGTGCATTGGCAGAAGATTTTGGGTTTTTGGAGAAGTCTGGACCATCTGCTGTTGGTTTAGATTTCTTAATGTGCTTCTGTTCAATACTTTTCATGTCTCCTTATGAAAATTCACTTTGTACAGGAACAGACTACATTCAAAGTAGCAGCATCGTTCTGCTCACCTTTATTTATTTTTTACTTCTGACCTATGCAGAAGACAGTCCAATGCCATAAACCTCTGAAGGGGATTCAGTCACTTTCCTTCGATTTTCTTTCCCTCTACACTCAACTGTTACAGTCTGGAGCACAGCCTTCTTCCTGGCAGGCCTGCAGGGTGAAGAGAAATTTCTTGTGCCTAACAACATGTTTTTCAAAATATGGGTTGCACTACTCTAGCCACTTCCCAAAAAGCAGCTTTCAATGCCACATTTTTTGAATCAAGCGAATAACAAAGCAGAAAGTAGTTCATGTTGGCTGTTTTCCACACATAGTCTTCAAAGCCTTTCAAACAGTGACAGGAGTTACTGCTTTGCTATGCATAAAAGAGAAAAACAAATAAAAATATCCTTCCTGAAAACCTCTGAATAGATCTCTCAGTTTTCACATTAATTAGTGAAGTTTGCATCCTACTTTAGTTAAGTCTATGACAGTTTTGGTTATTTGCTCTAGTTGCCCTAGTTCCTCATGTTTAAAGGTATGGTTTAACTTTTCGAAGGACAAATAGACTGAAAATCAACAATTAAAGAAGTTTTTGTTACTGTCTTGCACATGAATTCTTCCATTTGGTTGTTAACTCATGAAGCACTTCCATAGCTTCATGCCTCTATCAGCACTTAAAATTACAGGTTATATTAAAATGTCTTTTCACCTTTTTTAAGCAAGGGCTGACAATCTCAGGGACGTATTCTGCTAACACTTATTTTTAATTGTTATGAAATTATTTGAAATGTCAAAAGTGAAACAAGGAACTGATTCTGATTTACCTTCTCAAATATTTCTTACTGTTGTCTTGGTCTGACCTACCTACCTTTTGAAATAGACAAAACCCTTCAATTCACTTTCAGAGATTTTGCTTAAACTTTTGGATATAAATGGACTTCAGTGACTGAAAAATTAAGTTGTGTCCTCTCCAAGCTCCCTTTATGCTGTCAGAGAGCATCTGGCCTGATGTGTCCTAGCTTTCAGTGGTGCTAAGTAACAAAGATGCGGTGTGCTGACCTGCTGCCTTATTCCCTATTATGGAAGCCACATAAATATGAATAAATTTGTTAGAAACTGAAACTTTGGATGTGTAATTTTGGATTAGTAAATTTGAAAGAGTGTGAGATCAGCAGGGGCTGTATATTCTACATATCTAGAGAGCAGGGACCGTCAGAAGAACCTAGATTATGTTTTACAGTGGTAGAAGGACTGTCACATGCATGTCTGGCTTGCAAGCACACTGTGTTTACACACCATGTAAGCAAAGAAATTTTGTATTCTTATATTTCATGTGAGAAAATTAAAAGAAGAAACAGAAAAGATTAGATTAGCCAAATGATTTTAAATAATTCCCAGGAGACTTCAGGAGTCCTGGAAATTATTGGACTCTACTTTAAGAGAATTTTTAAAAGATTACATCTTTTTTTAAAAAAAATTGATTTCCATGAATTTATCCCAGATAATAAAATCTGAGGAAAGACAATCAGGCTAAGAATATTCTGAATAGACAGAGCTTTCCCTACGTGTATCGACTTGCAATCAGCCTGAGAGAATATGTAGATGACTGAAAATCTGCAGCACTGGGTTCTTTGACTATTGAAGATTACCTGCAGTTTAACATTTTCAGCAGGCAAAAGTTATAATAGAATTTTTATATATCAAAACATCGGCCAGCTGAAGACTGCGATAATGCAGCAGCTTTTGTGAATTGTACTAGCCCATTGTGTCTGATGCCAATTTACAAGGGCAAGTTACAGACCTTGAAAGGGCCATTTCAGTTAGAATAAAATTAGGGCCTGGATGTAAAAAAGGCTTAACAAAAAAGATGAGATTCTTTAGCTGGACATTACCGTGCATTTAAAAAACGAAGAGATACTTTCATATACCAGAAGAGAAAAATTCATGTGAAGGAAGAACGATTCCTTAAGGTAAAACAGTAGGATCTGGGGATTCTGCTAGACTGACCTGAAGGATTGCCACCAGAAATACTAGCAGAAAACTGATCATTTCTGTATTACATTATGGTTACTCTAAGTACATAAAGCAGTAGCAGCCCCAAGAATTCAAGGACCTTTACAAGTCAAGCTAACAAATTTATTCTAAAACCTATGAACTGTGTATGAATTTCTAAAAACTGTCATTTTAGTGTGACAATGTGGGCCTCCTAATGAATAAAAGAATGAAACTTAATAGTAATATCAACTATAACACATGATCACTTTTCTCCTTTAGAACTGTCCTAATTTTCATAGAATTATAGAATAGTTTGGGCTGGAAGTGACCTTTAAAGGTCATCTAGTCCAATCTGCAGTGAGCAAGGACATCTTTAGCTGGATCAGGTTGCTCAGAGCCCCATCCAACCTGACTTTGACTGTTTCCAGGGATGGGGCTTCTAGCACCTGTCTGGGAAACCTGTTCCAGTGTTTCATTAACCTCACCATAAACAATTTCTTCCTTACATCTAGCCTAAATCTGCCCTTCTTTAATTTAAAACCATTGCTTACCCCTTGTCCTGTCGCTGCAGGCCCTGCTAAAAGATTGCCCCCGTCTTTCTTCTAGGCCCCCTTTAAGTACTGTGAAGCCCCTATAAGGTCTCCCCGGAGCCTTCTCTTCTCCAGGCTGAACAACCCCAACTCTCTCAGCCTGTCCTCACAGGGGAGGTGCTCCAGCCCCCTGATCATTTTTGTGGCCCCCCTCTGGACCCAGTTGAGCAGGTCCACGTCTTTCTCATGCTGGGGGCCTCAGAGCTGAACACAGGACTGCAGGTGGGGTCTCACCAGAGCAGAGTAGAGGGGGAGATCACCTCCCTCCACCTGCTGGCCACACTTCTCTTGATGCAGCCCAGGATACAGTTGGCTTTCTGGGTTGTGAGCTCACGTTGCCAGCTCATGTCCAGCTTTCCATCCATCAGCACCCCCAAGTCCTTCTCGGCAGGGCTGCTCTCAATCCCTTCATCCCCCAGCCTGTGTTGATACCAGGGGTTGCCCTGACCCAGGTGCAGCACCTTGCACTTGCCTTTGTTGAACCTCATGAGATTCACATGGATCCACTTCTCAAGCTTGTCCAGGTCCCTCTGGATGGCATCCCGTCCCTCAGGCATGTCAGCTGCACCATTCAGCTTGGTGTCATCTGCAAACTTGCTGAGGGTGCACCCAATCCCACCATCTATGTCACTGATGAAGATACTAAACAGCACTGGTCCCAGCACGGACCCCTGAGGGACGCCGCTTGTCACCAGTCTCCATCTGGACTTTGAGCCATTGACCACTACCCTCTGGATGCAGCCATTCAACCAGTTCCTCACCCGCGGAACAGTCCACCCATCAAATCCATCTCTCTCCGATTTAGCAAGAAGGATGTTGTGGGAGACTGTGCCAAAGGCCTTACAGAAATCCAGAGAGAGGACATCCGTAGCTCTTCCCTTGTCCACTGAGGTAGTCACTGCACCATAGGCAGCCACTAGGTTGGTCAATTTTGTACCAACATACTAACGTTTACCTACAAATATGAAATGTTACAGTTTTCTTTTTGCTTGGGCAAGTATTTTTAGTAGGTATCTTCTACCAAAGACAGTGAGAAATTTTTTCAAGAGATTAAATACATTGAAGAAGAATATGTGTAGTCTTAGCTGATTTCATTAGAAATGCAACGGAGTAATAGAATAATTTACCAATGAGTAGCTTTTCTAAGGTATTTCCAGTATCTTTATAAACAGTTCTTACCAATACGATACATTCAATTTTTTTTAAAATTACAGTTAATTATAATTAATTGGTATATACATCTTGTATTGGTACATGCACTTTAGTCCCTGTAGGAAATCATACATATTTACGTTATTTATTATTATAAATATTATTACATGGTTATTATTTTACCTTATTTTTGTGTTATAGTTTGTGCACTGAACTGTATTTTGTGTTAGTATTTATTGTTTCACACTCCTCTCATGCAATCAGGAAAGTAAAATATAAGATGAAAACCTAATCTTGCATAACTTCTATTATTGTTGTCTCCTTTCAGCACTAGTTTTGTACACAATGGAAACTTGTGCAACGAAACAAGAGAAATGACATTTTATGAATATGTAAAGCACCTGGCACAGTAGACACCTAACCAGTCTTGGAGCCACTGTAGTATTCTGATTCCCTATCCAAGGCACCATGTTACACTAAACAAGCAAATAATTAAAGTTAAAATTTGACATAGTAAAATTTTCCTCAAGTACATATCCATGGTACTTTGTTATCCATCTATTATGTCTTTCCATCTGAAATATATAAAAGAGAAAAACTGCGTTTCACTAGTGCTAGCAACAGAAGAAATAACATGAATATTTAAATTTAACTTAAATACATATATATTTCAATTTTACAGATGGCTATGTTCTGAGAAGCAATTTAGTTCAGAAGTAAGTACAAAGTGATCTTCTTGAAAAATTTGTTATACTACTGAATTTTGTTCTAAACTGTTTGTTAAATAAAAGTGAAATGTAATTATTTTAGTATGTTATTCTAGTCCTGTAAATTAAGTCATTCTTATGGAATTTAGATTTCTCAAGAATTAGTCATATACATCCATGCTGGAAATTTTGTAGGGCCCAACTCCTCATTGCTTAACCATAAACACTGTTGTAAACCGTGAAAAATTACGTAAATAAAGCATTATTGGTACTAGAATCTGTTACTGAACTGCACATTAATGTGATTAAGTGTATTGATGCCATTTTCAAATGTTTAATTAAAATGGACTAATTTTTTCTTTGGATTTATTTTTATTTCAGTCTTACTGGGATTGATCAGATTTGGCTCAGTGTTGCTCCCATTAATTGCATGGAGTTCAACATTTAGGTTCCAATCCAAAACTCCCGTCAGACAGAGCCTTTCCATTTCCTTCAATGACCTTTATGTCAGACTCTTAAATATCACATCAGATGTCACTTTTAGAATTGAGGCCTGCAAACACTTACACTCACATTTAACTTATATATAAAAATAGCCTTACTGGCTTCCGTGGGCCTGTTCATGTATCTCAGTGACATATTTTGACAATTCCTATTCATGGAGCATGTATCATTTGTAGACATTACCTAAATTCATCATGTAACAAGCTGGTCCTCCAAAATCATTATGGCATTGCCAAGTACAGAAACAAGTCAGAATTTCAAGGGCATACTGATTTTTTTTTTACTCATCTTTTCCAATTTTCATTTAAAAAAATCAGTAAGTGTAGTCATTTTTAATGGAAATATCTCTATGAGTTTGTTAGAATAGCTACTTAAAAACTTAATTAAAAAAACCCAACCTTTTAATAAAGCAAGCCTTTCACATTAGAAAGAAATGTATCCAGCTCTGCCCTTCACTGAAAATCCTTTGGCCTGATCATCTTGCTCGACACTGTTCTATTACCACAAAGGTTGCACTTTCCTAATTATCAAATGAATTACTTGACAGCATGTCTGTACCACACTGCTGCACTACTTTGTATCTACATGCAAATAGTAACATACGATGTCTCAATTCTTAAATACGCTATTTTTATTTTCTTAACTTACAGTGATGGAGAGATTTACGATGATATTGGTGATGGTACGTTGAACTTTTCAAATAATACAATAGCTATATTCAATTACACCAAATAACTTTATCCTTGAGTTGAAGTACTACACAATGCTAATATTTTTGCATTTCATTTCTATTTCAGATTGCATCTATGATAATGACTGATGCAGCATTCTACGCGAGTAAGAGCTTCATTGGAGATCAACATCTATTTTGGACTTCCTAATTGTAAAATCAAAAGAAGTCACTAAAGCTGATCACAAGTTAATTGGTTACACTCTTCTAAATGTACAATTAACCTTTTCTAGGATTTCAGGGTTTTGTTATCCCTTGCTTTGTATGACATCCATATTGCCATTTATTGGAGCAATTAAAATTCAGGGAATATGAGCTAAAGTAAAGGTTATAATTTTCCACTTCCCTTCCACATTTGTGACAGTCCTTGTAAAAACAATTCTTCAATTAGCTATACCCAAAGAGGCCACTTCAGGTCTATGAAGGATACAGAGGACAATAAACCCTGGGAACAGGTTTTGCTCTGGCTCTGGTCTATTAAACACCAGAGACTGCCACTCAGGGCAGGACAGTATCCTGAAAAGAAATTCTTCCTTTGGTGATAACATCCTGTTGTGAAAACAGGAAATCAAAAGTGGGCATCAGAGAAGACAACACATTGCCGCCTTGCCACTCCAACTGCAATAGCGTTAGCCACACTGACACATACAGCCATGTACCATGATTGCTGAAGTTTCTTTCCTATATCATACTAATAATAGAATACCATTTTCTAAAATTTATTTGACCATTTTGTAAGTACTTTTTGACTAATAGTAACAGTAAAATAGTACCAATGTTATATGTGTTACATACAGCAATCTGAGATATAGACAATAGAAGGGTCTACTTTATAGTGTAGTATTGCTCAAAATATATTCAGAACATTTAGTTTGAGATTTAATTTCTGTTTAGTTTGAAGATATGTTTTTGTTGTCACTATAGTAATTTAGGCATTAAAATGGACCTATAAACTGATGATAAACTAGTTGGAAATAACTTCTAGGCTAAATTTATACGTATATTTATCACACCATTTTAATAACACCTCTTTAGTCTAAGTACTATATTTTACACTGGACTTCGCTAAATGAGAGTACAGAAATTA
This sequence comes from Leptosomus discolor, assembly GCF_034619465.1. NCBI lineage: Eukaryota > Metazoa > Chordata > Aves > Leptosomiformes > Leptosomidae > Leptosomus > Leptosomus discolor. Next base: position 78,879,372 of record NC_141419.1, read on the forward strand.
AACGTTTCCATGCTTATCCACTGTAGAAACAACATCTATTCCTAAAGATCACTGGTGATGCTGTTCTCTGAATGAGCAAGTAGCAAATTGAAGTAAAATGAACAGATGAATCATGATAATAAATATCACTTTGCACTTATGTATCAGAACTCACTGGAAATCTAAAGATGTTTACAGTGAACTCCCAGTAAAGAGGGAGAGCGTGAGCAGAAAATGGAACATGTATTTGTAATCTGTGATGCTTTTGCTGCAGTGCAAGATAGTCAAAAACCTGTAACAACCAAGGTGGCTGGATCAGAGCAAGCAACTCCTCTTGATAATCACATCTTCTATAACACTGAAGGGAAGCAAGGTACACTGTGCAAACCAGCGCATTGCAGCAAGCCAGCAAGCTTATAAACATAAAACAAATTTGGCTCTGTGGAAGTCAGTGAGTTTTGGTCTTACCTTCAGTGGAACTGAGATTTCATCTTATACAAGTGCCTTTTATTGATGGTTCAAAATACAATAAATCTCTAAGGAGGTATGGGGATAACAAACATAAAATTAACTGAAGAGATAATAGCCTGTAAGTTATTTTATACTGTATTTAAAATCACTGATAATACACTGAAAAGCTATATTCAAACTTGAGTTTCCTGTTCTATATTTGCTGTTCAACCAGCAGCCAGGCACACAAATACCAATTTTACATGTAAACATCAGCATCAGCACCCAAATTTAAAACATGACCTTGTATATTAAGTAGAATGAATGTGTCTGGCTATTTGGCTATGTCGCTGCTGGTGGTTTTTTTATTTTTCAGGGGCATTCAAGAGGGTATGTGCATCAAATTAGTGATATGGCAAAGAACTGGGATGGAACACAGACATTTAAAAATACACAACCACTTGTCAGTTAACAATAGGATAAGTAGTTTCATGCTTTACACAACTATCTCAAAAAGAGTTTGTGTTACATTCTAACATATATGGCCAGTCTTGTTCTAGTTTTAGCTCATAGTAGAATTCAAGTGTTGCAGTAAGACCAACAAAGGAAATTGCCTTTTGAGTATAATTTACTTTGTATTAAAAGACTTCAGTAGAACACAAACCTCTTTTGTTCCCCTGAAAGAGAAGTTTTCTAAGATTTTTCAGTTATATATTTTGAATAGCTTTTTCACATTCTTAGCCTTGATATGTTGTAGGTACTGTGTTTCCTTACTGATTATACTGACTGAATTGGTCATGTGATACATTAAATCATCAAAAGAAATAATCATAAGATATTTTAAGCTAAAAGTCTGTGCATTGTTTGCACAGATCAAATATAATGTGATTATTACAGGGTGGTGAAATGTATTATAAGGTACTACACACTGAAAAGTTACTGGTATTGTGTGTTTTTTCTTTTTGTTATTTTACCAATGCTGTTCACTGGATGCATTTTTTTTTCATTTCTTCTGAATAAAAGTGTGCTTTCTAGACAAGAAATGTGGGTGCACTGTCTTCTGCCAAAGTAGAACAACAGTTGCTGAACAATAACTTCTGAATATTATCATTGAGCAGCTGACAGTGAAAATCAACTTTAGTTTTGCTGCAAAGGCAGAAAAACTACAATGTAGAATTTGTTTGTCAGTAATCACTATCCAGAAAGTGAAATGTAAGCAGAAAATCTTCCAGGCAGGAAAATCCACACTTAGGCAGTAAAGTCTGTATTTTAAGGGTTTCTCACCTGTAATTTAGCCTATTATTTATAATTTATCTATTTTGAAAGTCCTAAAGAAAGAAAAGGAAAGCTGTTCTCTCTCTCGATATTTTCCCGTCTCCAAATTCAGTCTATAATCCTGGAGTATTTGGCTGTGCCTGCTAAAACGTTCAGCAATGACATCAAAATATTGGCATAAAAATTACCCTTCAGCATGAACACCCCAGTTAAGGTAAATAGAGATGGTTTCCATCTGTGTTGTACCTCTACACTGTCCCAGTAAACAGGCTAAGCAAAATCAAAACTGGGAGGCCAAAAAGACTTCTCTAATTTGGAAGCTTTAGAGCATTTCTCTGCCTTTACCGCAGGCTCTGGGCTGCAGGAATGCAGCTGATCTCCTGTGCATTCCTGAGTAAGAGGTTTATATTCTCGATCCACATAATTGCAGATCGCTTGGCTACTCCTCCCACGGTGGTAACAAAACCCTCCTCTATGTGTGATCTTGTTTCATAATCCACCTCAACTGTGAAGAACGGTGCTTTAGGAAGGGGAAGGAAATTCAGTGGAGGAACCTAGATTCACCGCGTGAATTATGTTACCTCTGACTACTTTTGTGACAGATACAGGTGCAAGCATGTGTGTGCGTGTGTGCATGTGTGCGTCTTGTGCATGTGTATTTTATGTCAGATAAGACAACTTCTGAGGAAACTAATGGACCTGTAAAACAATACCCTTATGACTTCTGTACAGCAGTCCCAGACCATCCTACATGGAAAGGCTTTTGCATGTAACTTCACTACAGAGTGAAGCACTCAAATGCTAGGAGGTACAGGGAAGGAGTTTCTATTTGCTCAGCCTCAGTTCTGCCTCCATGCATCTTCAACTCAGTGCTCTGTCTATAATTACATGACGGCTCAGTGTTTTTTTCCCACAGGATCACTGCCCCATTTAGTGCATGGGCTGGACAACAGTTAATAGAAAAGGCAGTTGTTCAGCCCTGCTCATTCAGTTTCTGGCCACTCCTTTATTTAGTGTAAATCTCTCGAAGCCTATGCTGCACCCAGAATTATTAGTTTCTCATAGCATTCATCACAATGGTATCTCAGATTTCCATGAATAGTAATGGACTTATCTTGTGAGACAGGAAAACATTTTATCCCCATTTTTAATGTATGAAAGGAAGGCATAAGCAGAGAACAATTTGTGGCACATATCCATTCATCCTTGATATAAAACCGAACTGCTAAAGCTAAATTGATTGTATTTGTAATGCTTTCCTAGATTAGGGCTCTCACTATTTTGCCTTCTTCTTTTTTGCCTCTACTTGTGGTTAAACTCAAAGAAAGAAAATACTTTTTGTTTAAAACGTATTAGCATCCAAAATGCCTATTTTAAATAGAACACATTTACAGTAATAAAAGGGGTGCAGATAGGGGATACTAATTTAAATTTTATTTAAATAATAGTTCAGATTATATTCAGCAACTTAATGAATACTGGGGACAAATTCTAGAATTGAATATTCTACATTATTACTTCCACTCACATCATTTGCTGTTTCCCAACTCCCATGTCAACAGCAAGTTTGTTGGCATGGTTTTGTGTCAGGTCTACAGCTTTTGTCAGAATCAAACACTTAGGTGTACATGGTCTAGGGATATGCTAGGTTGAGACACCCAAACCAATTCTGAAAGAATTAGCTTATTTATCAGGAGCCATTCACCCAGCATGCATAGCTCTCCAAGCCCTCCCCCTCAACCACTCAGCCTGGCTAAGAAACAAGGTAGTAGTGCAGCTGAAGGGTCATCCTCAGCAGTTTCCAGCATCCTAGCCAGCTGGAAGCTATCCCTGTGCCACTCAGGCTAGCCACGGTACTGCAGAATGCCGCCACAACATCTCATAGCCTTGTGCAGAGCAGCAGTGTGGTAGTCCCTGGTCCCCTTCTTTGCCTGGGTGGACCAAAATTACTATGACCTCACAAAGGCTTTTTTCTCTGTGTTTCATTGTAGCTAGTTGGCACCTGAACACATGCAGAATTTGTTAAATTATCTCCATTCACCTCCTTCTAAAGCAATTGGAGAGAGAAGATTAAGCTGTTATTAAATGTATAGAGTTCCTTGCTTGAGGCTTTTTATATTGTGGCCCTTGTTGAAAAGAATATGGAAAACTATGTTTATTTTCTTTCTTAACACACAGACACATAAATATTGCTTAAACTTAAAATGTTCACTGTTAGGCAGAAAGGAAGTATGTAAAATGTCAACACGAACATGAATGAAATGTGAATTAGATGGATTCCAAGGGTTTTAAGAAACATTATATGATTTGCATTACTTCAGTAATATCACCAAATCCTACAGCTCAAGCATCATGAGACAGACAAAGAAAAAAAAAAAATCAGCATTGGCTTTTTTTCCCTGCCTTTTAATTCTTTTTTTTGGCCTGATTCCTGATTTTCAAGTTCTTAGCAGGAAAAGCTGCTTGATGCTTCACTTGTGTGTGGGTGCACTTCAGGTGGAAAATGTACACAACACACAGACACAGAATCTGGAGCTCCCAAGGGACACTCTGCCAAGCTCCCTTCCCTTCTCCTGCATCTCAGGTTCTTTCATGTTCTCCTGCCCTGGATGATGCCATCACACACCTCCCAGCTCACACAGGTAAGCCCAATCTCTTCTTCTGTATTGATCTAAAGAGACATACTTATTTTTCTGTTCTCATTGCCTCCTTTCACTGCTTGACATGTTCTCTGTACACTTCTACTTTCTTTCTCAATTACTTCCTATTCCCTATAATTATTCCTCTTTTCCCTGATCCTCTGACCATGGAGTTCTGTCATTTGCTTTTCTGTTTTCTTGTTCTTTCTCTTTTCATCCTTTTTAACTGTTCCCCTATTTCTGCATTCCTGCCCCTGGCACTTTCATTTCTATCCCATTTTTAAAAGCTGCTCTGTTTAAATGCTCATTTTTTGTGCAAGATTCCTAACTCTGTGGGTGACACCAGCAGAGGTTTTATGACTCACCAACCACTGAGAAGACTTACAATTCTTCTATTTTGCATTCTATGCTGTTTATCCCATAGCATTTAAAATCAGGCCAAACATACCTTCCTTCTGCTCTCAGTATTTGGGGTGGTTTTTTTCAGTACTTAAGTTGGGATGCTGTATTATTATATATATATATAACTTACTACTGCCAGTTTAAGTTAAAAAAAATATATATATTTTCTATCCCATCCCTTTTTCTGCTCCTATATTCCCAGCAAGTAACTTGCTACCGGCCATGTAATAGACTGAAGCCTGTTCTAATGATATCCACTGACTGCTGAGATCTCAGATATCCAAATATTTCAGTATGGATATCATGATGTAAAACAGCACTGCTATTAAAATGTTAGTCAGCCTTTGTTCGCCAGTGCCCAAAGAAAATGTTAATGGGCTTCTTCAGTTTTTAAAAAAAGATCAAAAAGAGTTACAAAAAATAGTTTCTGCTGCCATGCATATTTTGAATCAGATGATGATAAATTACCCTTACATACAGCTTGGGGTTTATTTAGACTGAAACATTTAACAGCTGTGTTTTTTTAAAGTTTTTTTCCTCAGGTCTAATTAATATGCCAACCATACCCAAACTCAACACCTGTTGCTTTTCACAGCTTCAATAGGATTATGCAGTGCAGAACGCTGTGAAAAATCTTACATGAATGGATGCCTAAATGCGAGGTGGCACTAATTAACAATCTAGTTAGCAACTTGCTCACTTAACCAGGAAGACCTGTTGCATCACTCAGCATTCTGTTATTTTGCAGCTGGTTGTTGTTGCTTTACTACGATACTTACTGCTACTCTGGCATAATTTTCTGCTATGCACTATATGTTCATTTTTTAATTTCTTCCATTACTGGGTACTGAAGAAATATTAACATTTTACCCAGCTGCAATAAATTCAGATTTTTATTAATAGCCTTTCTTTCTAGCTGGATTTAAGGGTACTATATGCACATGCACAAATTAACTTAGATTATGCTGTTTTCCAAAATCAGCGCAATTCCGGGGGAATAAAAAAAAAAAAAAAAAGGCTGAAAATTTTGTTAGGAATTTCTTTTTCTTTAGCCAAAACATGTTGCTTTTGCAAACTGTATTTCTGATACTTAAACTACTATCTATAGAACTCCTTTTCCATAACCAGATACGTAGAAATACACCCATTGGGTTGTATTTGAAAAGGCTAGTATAGCCTTTCCCATATACTGGGAATATACAACATCAGCCAGGAGAGCAATCACACCCAAAAAAGCAAATCCAGTGGAAACAGCCTCCCTGGGGAGCAAACTGCAAATTACGCCTCGCTTTTTCTCCAAGCTGTTTGGTGAACATGAGACCACAAGGGACAAATCAAAAAACTAAGTCTGGTGAAGTGCCCACTGACCGGTAAAGGGGAAACATAACCCCCATTTTCAAAAAGGGGAAAAAAGGAAGACCCAGGCAACTACAGGCCAGTCAGTCTCAGCCCTGCACCTGGCAAGATCATGGAGCAGATTCTCCTGAAGGCTCTGCTATGGCACATGGAAAATGTGGAGGTGATTGGTGGCAACCAACATGGCTTCACCAAGGGAAAAAACCTGCCTGACAAATCTGGTGGTCTTTTATGATGGAGTTACAGCATCAATTGACAAGGGAAGAGCAGCTGATGTCATCTATCTGGACTGGTGCAAAGCCTTCAATGCTGTCTTGCACAACATCCTGGTCTCCAAATTGGAAAGACACGGATTTGATGGATGGATCACTCGGTGGATAAGAAATTGGCTGGAAGGTGGCACTCAAAGAGTTGCGATCAATGGCTCGGTGTCTGAGCGGAGACCAGTGACAAGCGGTGTTCCTCAGGGATCGGTACTGGGACTGGTGCTATTTATCATCTTTGTCAGCAACATGCACAGTGGGATCAAGTGCACCCTCAGCAAGTTTGCTGAGGACACCAAGTTGTGTGGTGAGGTCGACACATTGGAGAGCAGGGATGCCATCCAGAGGGACCTTGGCAGGCTGGAGAGGTGGGCCCAGGCCAACCTCATGAAGTTCAACAAGGCCAAGTACAAGGTCCTGCACCTGGGTCGAGGCAATCCCAAGCACAGACACTGGCTGGGTGATGAGTGGATCGAGAGCAGCCCTGCGGAGAAGGACTTGGGCGTGCTGGTGGATGAAAAGCTGGACACGAGGCAGCAATGTGTGCTTGCAGCGCAGAAAGCCAACCGTATCCTCGGCTGCATCAAGAGAAGTGTGGCCAGCAGGTCAAGGGAGGTGATTCTGCCCTTCTACTCTGCTCTGGTAAGATCCCACCTGGAATAGTGTGTCCAGCTCTGAAGTCCCCAACACAAGAAAGACATGGAGCTGCTGGAGCGAGTGCAGGAGGGCTACCAAGATGGTCAGAGGGTTGGAACACCTTTCCTATGAGGACAGGCTGAGAGAGTTGGGCTTGTTCAGCCTGGAAAAGAGAAGGCTCCGGGGAGACCTTCTAGCGGCCTTCCAGCACCTGAAGGGGCCCTACAAGAAGGCAGGACAGGGACTTTTTTACAAGGGCCTGCAGTGATTGGACGAGGGGTAATGGTTGGAAGCTGGGAGAGGGGAGGTTTAGACTAGATATGAGGAAGAAGGTCTTCACCCTGAGGGTGGTGAGACATTGGAACAGGTTGCCTAAGAAAGTTGTTGATGCTCCATCCCTGGAAGTGTTCGAGACCAGGTTGGATGGAGCCGTGAGCAACCTGGTCTAGTGGAAGGTGTCCCTGACATGGCACAGGGGTTGGAACTAGATGATCTTTGATGTCCCTTCCAACCCAAACCATTCTAGGATAGGATAGGATAGGATAGGATAGGATAGGATAGGATAGGATAGGATAGGATAGGATAGGATAGGATATAGTTGCATCCACACTAGCCACTTAAAACAGTGACAGGGAACATCCCTGGGCACTGGACCTTGATGGTCTTTGCTTTCACATTGGCCCAACCAGACATTTTGGCTCAGGACCAGTGCAAGGCTGTCCAAAGATGGCCCAGCCTGTATTAAAGGATCTCCATGTCACCAGAGCCCTCCCCAAGCATCCCCTTCAGCCAGATGGATTTCCAATGGAACAGATGTGTGTAAAACGCAATACCCATGCTTTCACATTGTACTTGTGTTTCAAGTCCTTCGTCCTTCCCGATATCCCAGACTTTGCCAGGTTTTCAAACAAGCTCTGACCACATTCACATTTTCTCAGATCCTCTGGCAGGGTCCAGGGCAAAGAGACTCTGTTCCCAGGAGGCAGTTGATTTTACACGCAGGAAGAAGGACCTTTCCTATTTCTTCTCATTGCTGTACTAGAGACCCAGAACACAAATCTCAAGAACAACTCATTAAAGGACTTTGATTTATGTAGATTAAGATGCAGCTAGTAGGGTCACCTTTGTCCCCTCGTTTCCTTTCCTTCATCCTCGCAAGGCTCAGCCTGTTAAGTCTTGCAGCACAACCCTCTCCCTAGCAGATCCTAGCACCTTCCATTGCACAACAGGCAGACAAGCCCTGAGCTGCAGCTGCATCCTCCCACAGACTGCTCTGTATCACTGGACGGAGATGCGGCATGCAGACTGTTACCGCTTCACACCCACTGTGTAGCACTCGCAGGTCTGAGAGTACAAGTGCGTGGCTGCCAACGGGCCAGGCATTATGCAGCTCTGCTCTAGTACCTGTGTGTCACTTCAGAGGGACCACTGGTGGGGCACAGCCGCCAATAACTTAACTTGGTATTATGCATTTGTCCACCTGTTAAAAATGTGCTGATGAGCTGGATTTGATTGTCTCAAACTGCAGAACTTCCAAACTAACCACCCACCAGCACCTGTTCTTGACCAGACTCTGAGCTGCTACTGAGCCAGACACTTTTACAGTCAGATTTTTTTACACAGAAAAACCAGGTCAAGCGATTCTTGCAATATCAAAGGGGCAAAGCAATAGCTGGTCATCTTTGGTGCAGACCTGTTCACCTATCATATTTGGCCACTGATCAACTTCTGAGAGACTTCATTCAATCAGCAATAGTTTCTTTATACCTTCTGTTTTTCATACCTCTGTTGCCAATATTTCTTGGCTGCAGAAAACAGAGCTCATGTCTTATCCTCTCCAAAGCAGTTTGATGGACTTCATGTAAAGAAAAAGATAGAACAAATAGACTGATTACAAAAATTCTTGTTAACAATACAGAGATAGCACAAGAAGTAAAGTGGTTTTTTAACCTTTTGATCTCTCACTAGAATTTCTCCCCTTCCTGTTTGTCCCACCGTCATTCAGGACTTATCATCTATTTACAGCCAATTTTATGATATTGCAGGTTAAGGAAGTGTTACAAATACATCTGGATAAGATAAAATGCTCAACAACTACAAATCACTGTGGGTCAGCTGAATTCAGTAGGGTAACTTACCCACACAGCTTGACTTTTGTTTTTTCTCCTTCTACATGTATATGAACAGCAGGCTGCAGGACGTGTAAATTGCACATCCTTACTCACTTCCGTGGAGTTTAAACAATTTAAGCCAGTTAAGACTGTGGTCCTAGCTTGTCCCTCATACCCATATTTCTTCATTTGACCCCAAACAAGTGGAAAGCTCTTCTCTTCTATCTTCATACTACATTTTAAATCTTGAAGATTTATAATTCACATAGTAGTATCCTCTACAGCATATTACAAATCCCTATTTGGTGTATAAAAAGGCTGTCACTGGCAAAAACCCACAAGTGAGGTGGCAAAAGGGACAACCTTCTGATTGGAAAAGGATGGAACAAAGCAGTTTCTTCATGAGTCCTTTGCATGTATGTGCAAAAACATAGCTCTAGCTTTAGACACCTTTATCCACCACCAAACGTGTAGAGATATTTTAAAGCAGTTTCAAGATTAACCTGCCTCTGCAAACCTCCAGGTGACACTGGAGGTTTGTGGTTACGTTCTTGTATATCACACTTCGCAGGTGGGAGAGGAAGTACGGCAGCAGCTGACAGGAAACTCTGCTTTCACACTGTGTCCCCAGCTTTAGGTGATTTACCTGTCTATGCAGAAAAGTTATAGTCACATAAAATTATAAACTAAGAAGTAAATTTGAACTAGTCTGATTCTCCATTTGGCCATCCAAACATCTTTAATTTGGTTTATAGAGATTTGATTTATTGTAATTTAGAGACTGAAGGGCAAAAATAATAAATTGCAGAGGCTGCTTTACACTGGATCAACTGTAATTCGTGACACAGATAAGCCATCAGACCAGTGAAAAAGTTCGTTTTCTCTTTGGTATTAATTTCCCCCTCCAAATGGACAAAATAGCTTTTTTGTTTTTCCCTTCCACGGTTCTCCCCTCCTGCATACTCAGGAGCAACAGTGGCTGATGCAAATGTGTAGAAAATTTGATAGGTAAGGAACTTCTTTCATTTTTTAATTAAGCTTTTGTGATTCTTTCCCCACGTTTAACAGGAAAAAGCTCCAAAAACAGATCCCAAAATGTTCTCTACCATCACAGGGAGAGGACTTCTCATACTAGCAATGACCATGACACTTTAAGGGTCAGACACACCCTGCAACATGCTTTTTTTTTTTTTTTTTTCTGTGGGGAGCTCCCACATATCCAAATGGCACTGCTAGTTAAGACTAATGCATACTCACTATTTTCCATTTCACCATAACAAAAACTTAAAAATCTAATATCCCACCTGTCCAGTTTCGGCAAATACTAATTATAGCTCAAAGTATCTTCATCGCAGCCTTGTGGGTTGCCATTTATAACTGATATTATGGTATTATTTTGTGTGTCATTATCAGAGACAACCTCAATTTTGTCTGCATAACTTGAATATAACCAAGGGGGGGAAAAAAAAGAGAAAACTGGAGTCCCATGACTTAAGTGAAATATTTTGATTATCAAAGGGTGTTTGCAGGAACAAAGCTGCAAAAGAACGCTCTGGAGTTCAAAAATTACTCCTTTCTTTTTCTCCCTTGTTGGAAGAAGACATTGTGGTTCTTTTAAGATATATCGTGTCTCTCTGATTTTGCATCTGTAAGGGAAGAAGTAAGTGCTGTATAGCACTAACATTTAGCATGAGGGTCCAAAGCACTTCACATGCAGATTACAACCAGTTCAGATCCAATCCAGAAGTTTAATAGTGGGCCAGTGCTTAGTGGTGCTTCAAAGCTTGTGTCTCAGCAGAATAAGTAGTAAACAGGACACAACACTTCTAACACAAGCAGCAGTTCATTTGGCGTTTTCAGGATGTCAAGGTTCCCTGGATATGAATTTTTAAAGGACAGCCCAGAGGCATATTGAGGAAACTATTTAAGGAAGTTCGATACACAGGATTCTGTGTCAGGGATGAGATTTTATTGTTTAGAACTTTTGAGAACCTGGTGTTCCTAAAGAGTATTAGCTTTGTATTTAATAAGTGAAAATCAAAACAAGAAAGTTGTCGAAAATGGTATTTTAAATTAAATATACCTGACAGAATCTTACTAAAACAAGATTCTTGTAGTGCATCATGAACTGATATGCCAGCAAGTTTTTCTACTCTGGCTTTATAAATAATAATTTTTAATCTCCTAAATCAGTATCAATGTTTTAGGAATGCACCAATCAGTGTAAAAGCTATTTTACTATATTTTAGACGAAACAAAGCTCATGAATACTTAATTAAACCAGACTTTTATGAGTGATGCAGCATCTGAACTGAAGTACCTCAAGAGAGGAGGGAAAAATCAGAGTGGAGGAAAGATTGACTACAAAATAGGAAAAAAATTACCTGAGCTCGCAAAGCTATTTTTATACTGCTGGCTACTTCTACACTGCAATTCCATTATTATTTGCTGGTTTTGTTCCTGAGAATTCGGTGGGTGCAAGAACTTGCCTTGTCTACAGCTGCCTGAAGTGTCAGGGCATGATGTAAGGTGTTACCTGCTTACTTTAACTTTTGCATAAGAAGGACATCAGCAAGCGCACGCAAGCACACCGTTTCCTGCAGCGGGACACCAAGGGTATTTAATACACACGTATACGTGTACGTACACACACTTGTTTTATTAGACAAGTCTTACAAATATCTGGGTAAGAAATGGATCAACGCTTGAGACTGCAGAGAGACCCACTGCGCGTAAACGACGAGAGCAACGAAAACAGTTCTTTCCGTGGGTTACCGAACAGACGAGAAGGCGGCGCGCGCCCCAGCTCCCGGCGCGCAAACCCCGCGGCCATGCTGCCTCCGCGCGAGCGCCGCGGCTTGATCACCGCCGCCGGGCACGGGCCGCTCGAGCAGGGATACCAGGCAGCCAAACCGCACAAAAACAAAACCAAAAGAGAAAAAGAAAAAGAAAAAAAAAAAAAAAGAAAGAAAAAAGAAAAAAAAAGGTAATTTCGCTTCACAGACCAAACCCTTCAGATGTGGTGACGGAGCAGTTACGTAGGAAGCCACTTCCCAGCAGGGCAAGCCCCTCAGGAGAAGGAGGCACTTCGCCGCGTTGTCTGGCGCAGCGGGAGGCCCCCTCAGACGCCCCTCGCACCCGCCACCCTCCTTTCCCCTCGGCTTTGGCCTCTCGGGGCTGAGGCGCCTGAGGACGCAGCCCGCGGCGAGCGCCGGCGGCGGACGCGGCTCCCGGGAGACCGGTGCTTTCCCCTCCGTCGCGCTTCCCGCGGCTCGGGGCGGCGCGGCGGGCTGGAAGACACCCGGGCGCCCACCCCGCCGCCCCGAACGGCGGGAAACTGAACCCAGGCGTCGTCCGCCCAGGCAGGCGGAACCCTCTGCCACCGCGCCGGGTAGGCTGAGGGAGCGGCAGCCCTCACCTGCCCTCTAATACTTAAGCCCCCTCCTCGGAGCCATAGAGCACCCCTCCGACGAGGCAGAGACGCCGCAGCCAAGCCACAGCCGCTCAGCCTCTCGCGCCCCGCCTCACCCGCCCCCGCGCTCCTCCCGCCGGCGCCGCGGCAACAGGGCGGAGAGAGGGAAGGGAAGAGGAGGGGAGGGGTGCCGGCCGCGGCGGCGGCTCCGCGGTCTTCTCCTCGCGAGAGCGGGCGAGGTTTCCGGTGTTGTGACTGCGGGGCCGTAAACATGGCGGTGAGTCTCCGCGCCCGCTCGTTGAGGCACCTCCGCATCCGAGGTAAGGGGCCCCGGGCAGGCCGCGGCCGCAGGCAGTCCCCCCGCCGGCTCTCGCACCACCCCGGGGCCCAGCCGCCCCCTCCGTTCCTTTCCTACCCTTCTTCTCCTCCGGCTTTTTCCTCCCCGCCAGCTTAACGCTTTTCTTCCCCCTGTCCCCGCAGGTCGGAACGACAGCGGCGAAGAGAACGTTCCCCTCGATCTCAGCCGAGGTACGGGCCGGGGGCCGGCGGGGCGGGGTCGCCGCCTGCCGCTCGCTGCGCACCCGCGGCGGGGTGGGGGGAAGCCGCCGGCGGCCTGGTGCTGCGGGGCGGCCGCGGGGGCTCGGTGGGCGGCGGAGGGGGGTGGGGGGCGGGGGGCAGGCGGAGAGGAAACGGGGCGCCGGTGCTCGCCGCCGGTGGGCTGCCCGGCGACCTGTAGTGAGCGGAGCTGCCCGTAGGTGGAAGCCTCTCCTCAGCCCCAGCCGACTGCGGGGCACTTCGAGCACCGCCGTGCCGGGGCCATAGGACAGGCTTCCCCCTGGCCGCGGGCGGTGGGCGCCCCTGCGTGTGGGCTGAGGCTCCTCGGGCCCTTCTGGGATTGTTTTCAGAGGAGCTTGTTGCTTGTAGACGGGGCTGTTGACAGTGTCCGTCCCGCAGTGGGGCTGCCCGCGCCGCGCCCCTCGGCCTCACCGCCGGGCCTCCCTCCGGCCGTCGCTGCGGGACCGTACGCCTCTGGGGAGCACCTCGGCGGCGGCGGCCGGTCCTGCCTCCATCCCTTGTCCTGTATCCTTGCCTGTCCTAGGCTGGCTGGCCGCGGTGCTTGCCGTGAGCTTCTTGTGAGACCAGAAGGCACTCATCTCCAGTTTACTTGTTAAATTGCTCCAAACATCCTCCACTGCTCTCAGATGTATGGGGCGGGATAAGAGGAAGGAAGTAACAATAACATCTGCTGCACACTAACTAATTTCGTCTCAGACAAATTCAAACTCGTTCGCTACCTGAATGTGTAGTTCATCTTGCCTTGCTGAGGGCTAAGGTGAGAGTTGGACTTCCCCAAAGAGCCCATTAAAATGCAGAAAACAAACTGGCCCACTAGAAGCAATGATCTTCCCTAAGGCAGAAGATATTGGTGTGGACGAGGGGATAAAGTTCATGCTTGTAGGGTAACAGTTCTGCTTCAGGAGATCCAGGACTGCTGCTATCCTGATAAATCTGTTTCATGCGGAAGTAGGCAGGGAAGTGACAGAATCAGTGAGATGAAAGTGGACTATGAAATGTAAAGGAAGTATAAATATTAGCAGCATCAATAAACTCTTCAGCTTAGTAAGAGGCTGTCTGAACAATTCCACCTCTTAATTATTTTTTTCCCCCGGTAAGGTCTGTGTGCAGGGGTTTTTTTTAAGCAGTTTTACCATGGGCTGGAAGTTATCTCTGTGTATACATGTCATATTTATAAGTGTATTTTAGTTCCCAGGAAAAGCATTGAGGTTTTTTCAGTTTAAAGAAACAGATTCTTAGTCTCCTGCCACCCTATCCCCAAGTGGACATGGTTGTGTTGGTGAGACACTGTCTTTAAATTAAAACTAGGCAACAAAATGTGGGACCTTAAAAAGACCTTAACAGTTCAAACACGTGACACAGTTGTTACTCTAAGCAGTGTTATCTGTTTGTGTAATTTACTGAATCAGGGTTTTAGTGAATGAGTTTAATAAATTTTTGTGCTGTGTAGCGTACTGAAGTGTCTTGATGTGAAAGAGCAATACACGAAATTTAAATGCTGGAGTGGTAATTTTTAGATGTGGTCTGTTTGAAATCTTTCACTTGGAATTTGATAGGCAACTATCATTATGATATTGATTTTTGCTATGAGGTGTTTTTAGCCACCTAGTGATCCCATGAGACTTGTAGTAGCAGCAATATAACTACTTCACATGTATTGTAAAAGAGGCTCTTGAGTAAGATGCAAAAAACCTTTTGATACAATGAAAGAAAGATGTTTTGCACTGTGACTGAATATAGCCCCTGTTTTTTTTTAAAAAAAAAACAAACAAAAAAACCCAACAAAAACCACCAAACTATTGTGGTGGTGATTGCAGTTGAATATGAAGCTGCTTTAAATTTAGTTGTGAACCCCTCACCAAAAAGAGCGAGGGTTTCGTGTTTTTGTCGGAGAAACTACAGCTGACTGATCAGTAATTGTATAGCTATCCATGGTAGGTATTAACTTCATTTTAAAGAGAAAAGTTAAGAAATCTCAGCAAGATGTTAACAAAGCTAGATGATAACTTGATTTCCACACTGAACACAATGAATGTTTGTTTTTCCAGCTGTTACAGTAGTCATATAAACTAATTGCTTAAGTATTTTAAATTGATACTCTGACTCTGTACTAATAATACACTGTTTTGATTCACTGTAGTGAGCGGATCACATAGTTTTCCACAGGGCTCACGTTTTCAGTGACTTAAAAGAATATTCAAATGTTTTTTGTTTCCCTGGACAACTGAACTTTGTGTTGATTAGTGTGAAATGTCTGATTTGGACAAAGCAGCGAATCACCATAAACAATGCCTCAGCCGTATGCTTCTGGTTACAGCGGCCTCTATTACAGACGTGGAATTCTGTTGGTATTACCTTGTTTTAAACAGGTTCCTATGAGTGATGGCTTGACAGACATGACTTGGCATACAAGTCAGACCTTCACTAGTCCATACCTGTGGACTGTATCCTAATTACACTCTTTCCGTGCAAGAGGCCAGTGCTGTTATTAAGTATTTCAGAACTAATAATAGAAGTGAGGAGGGTGTTAGCCCTGTTTGTGCTGCTTTGGGTCCTACTTCTTCCTGACTCTTTGTGCAGTAGAGCTCGAGGAGTGCTTTGCTGCTCGTAAAGCTGAGCTACCTTTCTCTACGTGCTTTTTGTTTGCTCTTTTTCTCTGCTGCTGTAGTTTGAGAGTTGTCTGTGTTTTCCCAGAACATACCATGTTTTTCTGTTATGTATTTTTGCCATGACTGGTATCATAGGGTTTTGCTCTTCAGAGCTTCTTGGTGCTCTGACTTTTTAGAAATGATACATAATGATCTTTATGAAAGGCATTTTCTATGAGGGTGCATTGTGTGCGTATGTGTGTGTGAACTCTCTATGTACAAGATTAGCCTGGTTAAAGATGATAATACAAAGTCTGGTTTGCTGTTTCTGGGGGTTGGTCAGTTGGTGGTTGTTGTTTTTTTTTTTTTTTTAAGCTTCCTGGGCCTCTCAGCCCTAGATGTACCCCCTCTTTTAAAACAATTCAGCTTAAGCTGCTTTTGGCACAGTAGCTTTCTTAAGAAAAACAGTTTACTGAAAGGGTGATCAACTGGGAAAATTGTCCCCAGCACAAATATTGTTGAGCATAATGTTGGTATAATAACAAAAAACTGTGCAGATACAAGTTAGGCTCCTTGCTTTTGTCTACTTAAGGTCATATGTAGTGTCATCTGTTGATTACATAATTGCAATTAATAATTAGGATTCAGAGTACTCAGGTTTTGGCCTTGTGTTATATTACCTGCTCAGAATAGAACAGAAAAGGAAAAGGACAGACTTGCCACCAGTGCAACTCCCATTGCAGTCGTCTGGAAGGAATTAGCAATGGGATGAGGCAGATTGGTTTAATTAGACTACTGAAATCAAGCTTGTAACTTCTTAAGGCCAGGAAGGACAATTGGAGTTATCAGCCAGGTTAGTGCATTTGATAGGAGTTCTTGCATTGAGTCCAGTGATGATTGTGTATGTAACCACAGTGCAAGTATTATATGCGTGTAGCATAATTAATCTTCGCTTCTGACTGGTTTACAGATATTCCAAGCTGAATTACAGAAGCTTATATACCTCTCAAAGCTCTGGGCACTGTAAAAGGCTTGTGTAATCCGTGCTTCGTTTGCTGCTATGTTCTTTGCGCACCTCTGTAACTGAATTGCTTTCTCCGGTTGGGTGACCAACACCTTTTCCTTTCTTGGAGTTTCAGCTGTTGCCTTTGAGTTGTGAAGGCCTAAGTAGTTTAGAACTTGCCTAGTTGAGAGCTGTGTCTCGCCGCACCTGGTCTGTAGTCAGGCTTCTTTAAATATCCTTCCTTCAAGGGATCCCAGTTTTCTTGGATTTCTGTAGCTGTGAGCCTGCCATGGCTATTAGGAACTTTTCAGAGCTTGTTTGTTTACTGAAGCTTTGGAGAGATATAAGGGTGCTGATGGTCAAGTGCTGTTCATGTCTGTATGTCTTCATTTCCTCCTTTTTGAGGGTAACAGTCTTCATTTCTGATACTGTACTCTTTAATTAACCAAAGTGTACCTATCTCCAACATCAGTACTTTAATTTATTATTCATAAATGCGCGTTACAAGATACTACTTTGATTTAGCAGCTTTTCTTGTACATACAATTCTATTCTGTAAATGCTGGGTCTTCAAACTACAACACAAGACAGATATGAATAAAGTAGCTGAGAAAACTGCCTTTTTTTTCTTACTGAGAGCAAGTTTCACAAAATTGGCTAGTATTACCTGAAAAAAATAGCTTTTCCTTTTTTGCCTCCATTGTCTATCATTGCCTTCTATCGAGTAGGTAAAAATAAAACTTTCTTGTACTTCATGAGATTTGAACTGTTTCTTACTGCACTTGCACCACTTTAAACCGTGTTGTATTTGATTCCATGTGCCCACATGGCAAATCATAATGCATTGCATGCAGGGCAAACATCTCAGGATGCTATTTGCAGTTCACAGCCCACAAAAATGTCGGGCATTTTTAAGGGTTATTTGCGGGATAGTCAAAGAAGGCTGGATGAATTTTGTTTCAAATTCAGCTTGAGATTTGATGACAATGCCGTTACCACCTTCTTCCATTGGTATGGAAGAAGCAGGGAGGGATGCTGTGCACCTGTCTGATACTGAGAGTTTAAGTAGTGGGGGAAGGGGAAAAAAAACCCTATTGGAGTGCTTGCAGCGAGGCAATGCAGAACCAGTGCAGAGATGGTAGCTGGTGTATACTTTCTTGATGGCTCAAAGGCAGTTCTTCTACAGTGATGGCAAGACTGCTACAGAAAGCCTTTAAGTTCTTGGTGCACTTTTGCAGTACCAGGTGTGGCTTGAAAATACAGATAAGTGGGGCTCCATCGCACTCTAGAAACAGTATTCTAAGAATACCCAAATACGCAGAATGTTTGGGCACCTTTCACCCTTGCGCTGCAGTATGCCATCATTGTGATGGGTAACTATAGCGGGATCTTACGTTAGAGCCAATCACATAGGGCAGTAGCTGTTTTTTTGCTCCCTTGTTTGTGAATCTGTAACAGAAGCTGTAATAGGAGCAAGAAGGTAATTAGGAACATATTTTTTCAGATCTTTTGAGATACCAAGGGGGCAACTTGAAATTTCAACAGCTGGAGAGGCATCTTACTTCTCTTGCTGTCTGAGAAATTTTCTACTGCATTTTTCTTGTATAATGGGGCTTTTTTATGTAGGGAGACCAAAGGGGAGGTGATCAATAATGGTGGCCTGCTAACTTTTTGGGCAACATAAACCTTTTGGAAGGTTTAAAAGTAGAGATTTAGAGGTGCTGAGCATATGCTGTCCAAAATTAAGCCGTATGTTTAGCTTTCCTGTCTGCACTTGTACTTTAGTTGACCGTTGTTTGGAATTGTATAGTGCATTGGCCTGGTTAGATTAATAATACTTGTGTGCCTTTGGCCTTGCTTCCTAAGGTATTACAGCTTTTACAGTCTTAAGACTTCTCAGAACTTAAATGGTGTGTGCTTACAATATTTTCACTTTTTGTTTATCGAAAACATGAACAACTTTTTTAATGAAGGAAAAATCTTAACAAAAGACAACTTTAAAACCTTATGACAAAATTTATGACTTGCTTACCTACTGTTAAGGTATCTCTAGGAGCTGGGCACTGCCATCCATATCTTTCAAGATCTGTGTTCATATCTGTCTTTAAAGTTTTTGTGTACGGCATCTCTAGATTTGTTCTTGTGAGTGAGTTCTTTATGTTTTTGCTGCAGTGGTTCAGATTGATCAACAAATGTCTGCACTTCTTCTGAAGAGCAGAGAATAAAATGACTGCTCTAATATCTTGTGGTTTCTGTTTATATTTGATGAAAGAGATTGTTGTGCGATTTGGATCAGTATAACTAGCTCTTAGGTATTTAACCAATGCTGTGTTTCCACAACATTTTAGTATTATAGTGTTCTGTTCCCTGCCTCCCTGCCCCAGTCATTTGAATCTTAGAAACTGTTGAATTACCAAAATCTCTAGTTTCTATCTTCTTGATGTGAATGTTTTAGTCTTTGTTGTAAATGTTCTTCAGTTTTTTCCTTCCCTCCCCTCCACCCCACCCATCTTTGAGATTAATGCAGTACTTAGTTTCAAGATTATTTTTTTTTTGTCAGAGCCTATCAAGTATAGATGCTGTGTAAGGAAACACACCCCTCATCATAATTACAGTAAATAAGGAAGCTGTGTCCAGGATAGCCTTCCCAGAAAGAAATGCATCATTATTTGCCCAATCTCATGACCTTCATACATTCTTTTCCAATTACAAGCAATCTTGGAAGTTTTCCCCTAAATTACATAAAGGAGATGCTCAACATCAGGTAGAGTTTTTTGCTTTAAAGTGGGAAGAAGTGAAATAGTCAATTGTGGTGAAAAACTGCTTTTTTCCAACTGGTTTTAGCCATAAACACTGGATACAACACAAACACCACAGGAAAGAGCTGTGTTCAAGAGGGTTACAGGATGGCTTGAGAATTGATGTTGAAGTGATGGCTGACTAGTTTGGGGAAATGTACTGAAAAATCAGATAAGCTTTTTATCTTTCATATTAGATGAGAATCCTGCCTGCAATTTTTCTTTAGAATAATAAATGACAGGAATCATCTGCCTTAAAACTAGGTGGCTTCTTATAACTAAGACATAAGCATGTGACTTGAGGCTTTGATAACTACACAAAAGATTAGATAAAATAAGAGGTTTGCTTTTCATTGGAAGTGTTTTTAACTGCATACAGGTAGGCGGATGCTTATGCCATAGTGTAGGTGAATTTGCACACTGAGCAGCACTCCTGTGATGAGTTCTCATACAGAAGGGAAGGTGCCATAATGCTACTACACAGGTGCTGGCTGATGCTTGATGAATTGTTTTAACTGGAGCAGTCGTAACTTTCACAATAAATGTGATTTGCTTTAGTTTAGAAATCTGTAGTGGTAGTTTATTAGTGTATACTGTGGAAATTACTTTGTTTCCTTTGCCAACCGTCTGTTGTGATAATGGAAAGCTTGGGTAGAATTCATCAGGAAAAAAGTAGGAGTTAGCAAAACTTCAGAGCATGATTAGTGAAGTGTATTCACCAAATCCTTGCATCTGGTGCAGAGGAGGAACATTGGTAAAGATGCATGAGTGAGAAAATGAAGTTGAAAAAACAACACAAAACCCAATTAAAAAAACCCAACCTCAAACCCCAAAAAACCCTATTTACAGTTGTATTTTCTTAGTTATGTGACTGTATTTTTCTGTTAGCACATACCTGAAAGCTCTGTAGGACTCATGTTCTTATGCTTCTGTTATATTCATCAGAGTGTAGCAAGGTGCATCTCAGTGGTGGCCTGAACAGATTTGGGTAACTAAATACTATGAGGAAGTCTCTTCTCCCAAATTCTACCTGAACAGCAATATTCTTGGAATCAACATTGTTCATTAATAAATTAGTCTGAGTGACAGAGCCTTTATGAAAGTTTTCCTAAAAGGGGAGATCTTTTTTCTAAATTTACTGCTTTTGCTCTTCACTATCTAGACTTCTCTAAGCTTGTTTTAGTCCAGGTGCTATTTACTGCTGTGGTTTTGGCTATGTCTGACCATTTATTCAGGTAGATGCTCCTGGAACATTTCAGAAAGCTACTTCTAAAAATACTTATTTATTTATTTTGTAGAAATTAAACATGCTTAATTGTCTGAGCCAAAATGAAAAGCACAAACAGTTCAAATTCCCTTTCAGTTAGAAAAATGGGTAGTTAACAAAATTTCATGCTGCTTATTAGTGATACTTTGAGTAACCTGGTGAGTCTAAGACCAAAAGGATGGCAAAATGGTAAAGGCGAGCTAGGACAGTTACTCACCTGTATTTGAAATGGCTGTTGTCGGTTGGCACTTGTTTGGCTAAAATGAAAGAGGTACATCTCTAGACCCCATGTGCGTGAATCTTACTTGTTGAGAAATGAACTACAGCTGTTGATTTAAGACTACAGAATGATTAGTAGGAGGTGCTTGTGCATAGAGTTAAGGTATTTAAAGTAAAATAATATGGCCTTGAGTTATGGAAAAATATAATAATTATAAGAGTAAGAAAGACTAATTTCATTAATCTCTTCATGTAGAGATGCATGGTGAACAATACAGGGATTTTGGTTTTTGTTTTTTGTTTTTTTTCCAAAGTTGCATAAAAGATCGGTTTCCTGCTTGACGTGTACACAGACTATAAATAAAAATATATATTTCTAAAAATAATTGCTGCATAAAAATATAGGACTATCAAGAACAGCTGTTGCCTAAAAATTACTGTCCATGAAAAAAAAACTATTAAATCTGTAAGTAATCTTTTTCCTTTGTTACCTTCTGAGCATCAGTGAAGTCAGAATTCAGCTTTAGCAACCTTGTGTCTAGAGAGTTTAGAATGTGTTCATCTCCTCCTTTACTCAAACCATATGTGATTCTCATGGGTAGACTTACTGGTTTGTTTGTTTTTGTTTTTGTTTTTTTCATGAAATACAAAAAAAGAAATGGAAAAAATCTTGCTGTTTTCATAAATGTGGTGTTTCGAGCTCAGTTTTTTGGGTTAGCCTGTTACTTCAGTGGGATGGATATTTCGAAGTTGAAATTGACCAACGGAAAAGGTGTCTTCTGTGTTTAAAGAATTGTACTTAGATCTTGTTGTGAAACTTATAAATACGATGCTTCCTGTCCCTTCTCTGAAAATGATGTTTTCAGGAAAAAGAGTAAAAGTCTTGAATAGTCACAGCCACAGATGGATGAGACCTGTTCTGTCATGAGTACAGGGGACCGGAGTTCCCAAACATTACCAGTCTGTGGGCTATTTTGAAATATCCTGGTTAGAGCATTTTAAGTGGGGTAGTTGTCACATTGCACATTGCCACAGTTTAAAGGTTTTCTGCTGCGGTTAGTGCTCTTTGTGAATTACTTGCAGTTTCTAGTTGTGTACATTTATTAATGCTTGAATTTAAAGACCTTACTAATTTGCTCTTTCCATGTCTTACCAAATTGCCCTTCATGTCTTCATTGGCAAACCAGGTGATCCTACATCTGCTAATGTTACGAGGCATTTTCTTCTTACATGACGCTGTGTGTAACGGAGTATTTCTGGGGACAGTGGCAACGTCTTGATAGCTTGGAGTTTATCAGTAAGGGCCATTTAACTGGACAACGTTTACGTTTTTGGGTTCTTGAACAAATTAAAATTATGCAGAGAAGAATCAGTATGTTAATTGGGAAAATATCCTTAGGTATGATCATATTTCTCCCTTTCACTGATCTTTTAATGTCAGTGATATTATTATTAACTTGCTTATCAGTTTGATAATATTCAGAGAAATACATGATCAGAATTCTTTTTAGTAGTTTTGAAAAGAGATTTGCCTGATGCGCTCACCAAAATATAGTTGCATGATGTGAAGCAGTCACAGTGTATCTTTTGTTAAAGCAATTAAAAATTGTAGCTGTTCTGAATTTCTGTTTCTAGAATTGGTGGCAAAAAAAGAAGAAAATGAGTTTGAGGAATTGAAGATAATTTTATAAGCCATTAAAATAAACTCATACTCACCACTGAAATTCATACTTGATATTCTGGCAAGTATTAATTTGACTTGTATATCAACATAGCCAATGTTGTGAATCTGAGAAAGGCTTATCCTCCGGCCTCTTACTGCCTTTGGAGCGTAAGAACAGCTGTACTCGGTCACTCCAGGCTTATGTCCTCTCTTTGACAGTAGCTGGTAATTGATGCAGAGGAGAGAGTAGAATAACAGGGCAAACAAGCATGTAGTTGTGCTGCTATGGAGTGTTCTCCAGGCTCCAGCATTTTCTCCCTTTGTTTGTGTTCTTCTTGTCATCTTTTTTCTTCCCCTTTTGCTTTTAAACTTCTGAAAGTTTTAGAGCAACTGTGTATTCTGGAATAATTTATATTTCTGTTTTACTGTGATGTGGTAATGAGAAAAATTTTGTTAGGAGGCTATAATCTCAGCTTGGTTTCAGTCATCATAGTGTGCAGTAGTTATGGTTGTGTATCTAATATTGTAGAGAGATGGCATTATGTTTTTTCAGTGGGGAGGGGCAATAAGTATGTGATATACAAAGACTGTATATGCCAAGAATGATTGAGATTCTTGGCATTAACATCATGTCTTCCTGAGAGTTGAGGGCCTAACTGTAAATTTACATGGAGGACTAAATCAAACTTTGTTCTCTATGAATATGAATAGACAAGTTATTTAAAGAACAACAGTTTTCTTTCAACTTGCCTTGGTACCTTATGTAGTTCTAACTTTGATATTGTTTTCGTAATTGGCCTTTGAAGAAACTCGTGCAGGACGGTAGTTTGTGTACTACTATAAAGCGTTTAAAGAATAGTTTGTTTATGAAAAGCTGTATGTAATTAATTTTCAAATCTGCATTGTAGCTGTCCTTTGGGATGGTCCTTCAATTTCCTCTTTCTGTGTTCAAAGTTTAAAGGTACGTTTGTCTCTAGTGATCCAAAATAATTTTGTGGCCAATCTTCAGCTTTGTTCTGTGCTCTGTTTAAGTAGTAATAATGTAGCTTTAGATACTAGAAAAGCTGTTAACATTTCAACTAAAACCTGTTTTTCAGAAGTTTCAGCAGTAAAGCAATGCTGCCTACAAATTTTGCGTAGAAGATCATACACTGGGAATAATTAACATAATTCCAAGGGTGAGGATGTAAGGATGGCTTTTCTACACATACAATCTCAGTGTCTTGGTTAGAAATAATGTTATAAAACAGTAATATAGAAAGTGATCTGGTTTTGAACTGCTGTCACTGCTTCAAGCTGACTGCAACACCAGAATGTGTATTTCCTGCCATCTTTATCTATACTTTGGAATATTAAAAAAATTGTCCTTTAATTTCCAATATTTTATGTACATCTGCAAAACAGAAAACTGTGCAGTCACAGTAGGCATTAAACTTTCCTGTTTACTTACAGAAGGAAGTATGTGCAAGTCTAGTTGTACAGAGCTAAATTTTAAGGATTAAACTCCTATGTGTGATCCTGATACAAGACTTTCTTCTTATCTGAGGTTCTAGTAATTCCTGGACCTATCTTGGATACGCTGTCTTTTGCATTGCTTTCTAGTTAATAGGTATTTTCATAAATATGAAGGTTAGTTTCTGCCTGATTGATGTAGGAAGAACAGTAGTTCTACTTTTTTTGCTGACTGCCATGAAGGAGAGGAGGTGTGCTTTTGTCCATATTGCTGAGCCACTTTTATCTATTCATAGCTTTCTTAAGCAGCAACAGTGAAAATAGTCTGAGTTCTTAGCTTTTCTTTCTGTTTTCATAAACATGTTACTGGAACTTCTGTGTTGTTGTGTTCAAAATGAAGTGCTTTATGTATGGCTCACCTATGGAGGCTGTAGGAATCAAACTAAATCTCTAGGTATGTTCTACAGAAATTATTTGTTTTGATCACCTGTACTTTTCAAGGGGATGTTCTCAGTTATTGAAGTTTGCTATACGTTGTGGATTTTTTAATCTAAAATTTATTATAGTTATTTATAGCAAAGCTTATACATCACAGTATGCAAGTTCAAAGTATTTTACACCTTACTGATTGAAGTGTGATAACAGAATTTTAACAGTGATCATAGACATACTCTATCTGGCTTAGTATTCAGTACATTTTTTCAAAATAATAGGAACTGCCTAAACTTGATATTACAAACAATCCATCATATCTGTGTTTTTACCTTCTAAATTGAGACATACCTTCAGTCTAAACATACATTAGTGTGTTTTTGAAAATCATAGGCTGAATGTAAGCTGTTCGTGTGCTTATTTTTTGGAATCTGGCAAAGTGGAGTTGCTGTGTCAACATAAATAATTCAGGAGTGGTCTGTGTGTCATGCAGTTTTCTTTTTTTATGTAGCTTTCTCTTCTTCCATTGTTCTCACAACCACTTGTTTCTCTTCTATGCAGTTTCAACATTTTGAATTAGATGTAAATTAAGAATACTTTGTTATGAGAGATTACGTAATTGTTCTGGTTTGGATTGGGGTTTTTTTGCCAGCAAGTTGATAATGGCAGGATATGGCTTCTTACTGGATTTAATTTCGTTATTAAAGGTGTTGATAAAAGGTGTTTTAGCAGACTGATTACCTGTCATCTAGGCTTACATAGCCCCTTTAAGTAAATTATTTCTAATGTTTCATTGCTTTCAATAACTGGTAACTCATGACTGTGCCAGTGGAAATGGAGAATAGTGCATTAACATTTCTAGTTGGTACGTGTTTCACTCAGCTTCCTTTGTTTAGGCAGTGTGTCGTTTAACAAGCCACTAAGAGCAGCCTTGCAATATACAGTTGCATGGCACTTGGACTTTAAAAATCTCTAACAAATGTAGAGGTGTGTGGTAAGTTTACCAGGATCATCCATTTGTATTGATTCTTCCCTTCAGTAAGGGGAAGATCTCTTGTGTTCTTAGTCAACGGTGAAGTGCTTAACTGGTGAAGTACAACTTAATTATTTAAGAGAAGTCTTTAGGTATATTTAATCTCTTATTTCACTCCTTGGTTCTATGATTTTAGTAGATGTGATAACAGCTGCTAGTGCAGTCTCTCACTTGAGAGTTTACTTGCTGAACGGATGTTGGTTACTGTGAACAGCTACTGTCCTAGAGTCTACCAAGTTATGCATGTAAACTGTACACTCAGTTTAACTCATTATGCCTGATTTCAGAGTTACTGAATTATTTGTGTGCTAAAGCATACCATTCTTTTTGTTTGCTTTTTATTTGCGTGTGCATAACAGAATAGTGAACTGGCATGCTGCTAGCATACTGAATGTGGTCAAACAATGCTGCTAAATCTGTTAGGGGAAAGGAGTTGTCACTTGTGCTAATATAGCTATTGCTGGTCCTCTTTCATCCCTGCATTAGATGGAGTGCTAGCTCTTTTGTGTGACTGGGGCTCTGTAGTGTTCTTTCTCTCTGGAGAATGGGATCTGTCAAAATGCATCGTGATTCTCACCGGGGAAAAACAATGTCACAGTCCTGAAGGGGTGAAAAAGTGAATCAAGCTGTAAAAGGTCATGAGAGTTTAAAAACAAACAACAACACAACTTTGAAGATTTTTAGTATTTATGAATTACTTTAAGTTATAGACAATCTTGGAATTCTTGAGGCTAGGGTTTTAAAAACACCAATTTCATTCCATGCTAAAGATTATCAATAGAGATACCAGCTGTTATTCAGTGTAAACAGTTGTGTGTGAGAAACTGTGTTGATGTAACAGAAGTACGCAGAACAAAGATACCTACTACTTCAAAGTGCTCGCTGTCCAAAAAAAGAAGACAGATATACAGAAAATGGGACAGTAATGATCAGCAAGCTAAACTGTTGCACAGCAAGCTAAGATGTTGTTGCAGAACACAAGTGTGCTTGAAATCTTTATATATATCAACAAGTTTTTAGGTGAGATTTGAGGCCAAGTGGCTTTATATCCATTAATCAGGACAATTTGTCAAGTGTAAAAGTGCAAGTAAAATAAAAAGATAGTCTGACTTTTTTTTTTCTAATGAGTCCATTCTGGAAAGGGTATGTCCTGCCTCCACCACTCTACCTGTGAATGGCTCAGTGACAGAGCCACTTCTGCATGGATTTCTGTAAGACTTTAGTATTCAGTTTGACTCTGTAACCCAGAGGAAAACTTATATAACCAAAAGAGTGAAAAGTATTCTGCTGAGTTAGTGGAATTATTTCAATGTGAAGTTGATGGGTGCCAGAGTAGTGTAAAGCATAGCGTGTGTCGTATAGAGGGAAGGAAAGTAAGGGAAGGGGTTGTGCATCTTTTGGCAGAAGAAAGCTGTGAAATCATCTGAGAAACCTTGCACAGCTTCACAGTCAGAAGCACCATGGGAAAGAACAGGAAGATACTTGTTTGTCACTATGGACCAGCTCAAGATCATGGAATTGTTTATGTTGTAAAAGACCTGTAAGATTACAGAGTCCAACCATTAACCTAACACCACCAAGTCCACCATAAACCATGTCCCTAGGCAATACATCTACATGTCTTTTAAACACCTCCAGGGATGGTGACTCCACCACTTCTCTGGGCAGCCTGTTCTAATGCTTGACAGCCCTTTCAGTGAAGAAGTTTTTCCTAATATGAGTCAGCATCTCAGTAATAAATGAGGTGAGTCAGGAAAGAATAGATTTTTGAGGGGTCTTAAAATTGTAACAGGTAGCTTCTCTTATTTTGTCTTTTTTTCAGATAGAAAAGCAGGAACTTCTGAAAAGCTAAACATTAAGGGTTAATCAGAGCTAAGAAATCTCTGCAGGAGTGGTCTGAACTGGGGTCCCTAAAAAACCAAACCAAAACAAAAGTCTTTGTCAACACCAACATGAACTGTTAAACTTGACAATGGAATGATATTTCTTCTTTTGGGAGGTCAGTCTCTGATTTTGTGCTATTTTTTTCCCCATTTTTGCATTAATCCCATGTTCTTGAGTGCCGTTGCATGACGTTTTGTGACAGGAAGATGTGCAGTGCTGGATCTGATCTTTGATTATGGGAAAGCCATGTGGCTTAGTTGGTAGAATCCAGAATGTATTTAGTCTATTGTCCAGCCCATTGTAAGGGACAGATTAGCAAGAGAATATGTCTCCATTTATGAAGTCATGTTACTTTGTTTAAAATCTTTTACATCTGCCACATGTGAAGTCCTGTTAGACCTGCCTACCTTCCCTATTGGCTTTATTTTTATTAAAAATGAGTAACGCTTGAGTAACTTAAGTAAATATAGTGGGCTTAGTTTTCAGTTGAATATATAGCCATCTGCTTGAGTAACTTAAGTAAATTTTCTACTACTTTTGGATATATGATGCATTTCCAGAAGAGAGAGAACTGGCTATCCAGAAGAGAGAGAACTGGCTATCCAGACTGTAGTCAGTCTTTCCTTGAAGTTAGTGTGTCACAATTATTTTGTTCGCTGGTTTTGTAAGAGATTTTTTGCAAGGAAGTTCTTCTGAAGTTTAAAACAAGACTTGTACTGGCAAGGCTTGACCAAAAAGGCTTCTGTAATCTTAGGTCTTTGAGGTAGTATACTATTAGAGGGTATTTATTTCTTTACTATCTTGTTTTTTCTAAATGCAGTGGTGTTCTTACAATCTAAGTGTGAGCCAGCTAACTTGCTGTATTCATATTATCAATTCAATAGCAGAAATGTCTGTAACTTTCTCAGTGTTGTAGGTCTTATACTTGAGTCCCTACTTTGCCTTGAATTACTTATCTGCTAGTGTCTGGGAAATACCTGGTTGCTCTGCTAAGCACTACAAAGGTACTTTTTTTTCCTCAAACTTTTCTGTCTCTCTAGAAATGAGAGGTTTTCTCAGCGGAAAGAAGGCAATGAGAGAAGTTGCTGGAACTGCAATTTTCATACATGTGTAGAGTAAAATGGTCTTAGTGCACATTTTAATTAGGCAGCCTCATTACAAAGGTCTGATGTTGCTACAGAATTGTTAACATGGGAAGTGGTAGCATCATCATGTCCTGGTTTCTTCACTTCCAAATTGGCTGCCTTTCTGCACAGCATACCTCACTAACTTCTGAGTTACTGCCTGCTCCGTCAGGTAGCTAAATAGAAATTTTCATTGCCAGTGACCTACAAGAGCTTTCCTGAGCTATTCTTGTGGTCTTTCCTGTCCAGATAGTGAGCTTAGTTTTCGGTTGAATATATAGCCATCTGCACTTTCAAAATTAAAATTTAAAAGCCTATTTCCAGTTGTTTTGGAAAGTTGCTGTTACTCTTTGTTCTCCAGGGAATTGAAGTAGAACATTTTGGACAGCTTTAGTGCTGCTCACGTGGGATCTTTCTTGTGGTGTAATGGAGTATGCTACAGGTCCAGAAATGCGTGTGAGCCAGGGAAATTCCCACCTGTTACCCAAGGCAGGGCAAAGTGTAGAAATCAGCCAAACTCTGTTTTCAGAGAAACCAGATTATGAGGAAGTTACTTTCATGTACTGTTACATTCGCTTGAAATTAGGGGCTCTGATGTAAATTGTTTGTAGTGCCATAATTATCCCAACCTGCTTGTCTTCGGTGTTTCTCCTGTTTGCTTGTTTCTATGGCTTGTGCTATTGCAAACCTCTCAAACTGAGTTAAGCACTGGAAAAGTACACTGCGCAGAGGAATCCTAAACTTGGGATCTAGTAAGATTTTTGCTGCCTCTTTATTTCTGTGATCATATTGAAGTTTGGTTTGGTTTGGTTTTTTAACTGGATTGGGGGGTTTTGAAGAGATGCATGCACATATTCCAATTTAAATTCAGAGTTATTGTATGTTTGCTGTCACTATGCATACTGTTCTGCAATGCAAGGTAGCTCTGTACTTGTGGCTGTGTATCCGACAGTTGACTTTGATTATTGCTGTGACATAGATTTGTGGAAAAGATTATTTCACATCAAGCTGATGATTGAGATTGGTGCCCATATTTAGGATCCTGCCTTGTCTTCCCAAAATCTCACTGATCCTTTGAAAAATTACAATTATGTGGTATGACAGTAGCATGCCTGTACATGTGCTGAAGTTTCATTATAAGCAGTGTGGTCAATACAATTGGTTCACCTTACCCTTGAGTAGGCATCTTGCAGCTGGTCACATTAAGTGTTTTCAACTTCATTGGCTGATAGACAAGATCCCCATTGACTACAGTGGGTTTACAGGTTTGCACACCTTAGTTTGGGTGCCTACCTGTATATGTCTTAATCTGTGAGTGCTGTCTTTTATTACTGATGGTAGTGCAAGTACAGGGTCTTGTCTTTCTAAATATGCTCTGGATGTATCTTGATGAGATTGCTAGTTATGTCTGCTTTTTCAAATGTTACTTTTTAAAGTTTTTAAACTATAGAAGCTGATAAAAAGAACTCAGCTTGGTTTGTAGAGAGGTGGTGAAGAAGGCTGTTTCGTTACACCTCTTGGCACATTTAATTTCCTTTGTGTAATGAAAAATACACAAATACCCTTTAAGGATGAACATGGAAGTAAAAGACTTTATGTATACACCATAAAATCAGCTTTCATATTGCAGTAGAAAGCAATTTTCTTTTAATTAAGTTAGTGTGGGGCACCACACACAAAACTGTTCTTTGCTGTTTTCCAGATACCTGGCATTTGGACTCTTCAGGCTTTTCCAAAGTCTTCATTTTATGTAATGCAATGTTTTCTTTTTTAGTAATATAATACATCTAACAGTTCACATCTCCAGCATAGCCTTGGTATTTCACTTATTTCAAACTACAGTGTTGTTGATACTATCATTTTAGTGCCTATCACACAGTGTCTAATCCAAGACTGCATGAGAATCCTGCAGTCAAGCTGTTCCCTTTGAAAACTGTCCTGCTGCAATACCACCATGTACAGAGCTTACTGCAGTTCCTGTTACAGTAGCTCTGCATGCAACTTTGTACCCAGCCCCACTCTGTGCTGCTTGTCCTGCTCTGCCACAATTCCCAACCTTATTCCCAAAGGCAAGGCAATATTGTCTCTTCTCACGGTGTTTGATAGTCCTTTTCCATTTCCCAGCCAATGCAAGGTCATGAATTGGTGTCTGAGTCCTAGTTCAGGGGTTTTGTGGGTTTTTTTGTGGTTTTGTTGTTTATTTGGTGTTTTGTTGGGGTGGTGGGCCCTTAGGAAGAAAGGAGAAGACATTCTTAATCCCCCTGTTCACTTTGTAGTTCACTTTCTAGGTCACTGGACAGTCCTAGCCCGCTAATAAGTTTAGGGTGATTGTGGACGAGATAATAGTATGGAGAGCAGAAAAGTCCTGTCTTTCCAAAATCCTACCAACCCTTTGTCTGGAGGGAAAAAAGAAGTCATGTGGCATGGCAGTAACATACTGTCTTTTTACTTCCATCTTTTAAATTTACTTCTTGTCTTTAAATTTCAAGGGGATTAAGGGTAAAGCTGTTCAGTTATGAGATGTTAGGATTGGAGTTTCAGACGCTAAATGGATTTTTGTCAATTGTAAATCTACGATGTTGATTAAAATCTGGTTTAAAGTAGGAGTCTGGCTCCTTCATGGGCTTTAGCATTTATTCCAGAGAACTTGGTTATGACTGGTTTTGGTTCTAAGCATAAATCCAAATGATGCTTCTTGAGGAACAAATGATCTGCGTCCTTATTAAGACCAGGAGAGTACCTGCTATACTTAGGAAACTGTATGTTGAATGCATATTTAGAATTTTGATTTTTTGTCAGCTGTATCTGCTAATAACCTGTTTTCTTTTGCAGAACCCTGTGATAATATGAGAGAGATTCTACAAAATGTGGCCAAATTACAAGGCGTTTCAAATATGAGAAAACTAGGTCACTTGAATAATTTTACTAAGGTAAGAACTCAAATGGTATCATAGAACAAGTGATCATACAGGCAAAATGTTTTCTGTGCACTCTATCAGACATTGTCTGAGAGATTCATGAAACAGCTTAATATCA
The DNA here is from genome assembly GCF_034619465.1 of Leptosomus discolor. Lineage (NCBI taxonomy): Eukaryota > Metazoa > Chordata > Aves > Leptosomiformes > Leptosomidae > Leptosomus > Leptosomus discolor. Next base: position 78,910,970 of record NC_141419.1, read on the forward strand.
TGGAACAGTACTTGAAATCTAAACAGCATGGGAAATGAAGGGAGCAAGAACGGACAAGCAAATATGCGCATGCAGGGTCATGCTGAAGTTTGTCTACATGTCCTATTGGCTGAATTTCTGTAGTATTTTAGTGCCAGACTTTCTGGATGTAAACTGACAAAGTATGGTGAGGGGGAGGACGGTATCAATGAGCATGATATGCAGTGGTTTGGATGCTGGTAGAATAGCAAATGTCAACTTTCACTGCAGTTTTTACAGTTAAAAAGATTTAAAGGGTCGATTTCTAGAAATGGTCTGTATTGCTAATTTTTGAGGTGCTTTTTCCAAATACATGCTTCCATGTCGTATGAATGTGATACGTACTTGCCTGAAACTGTTGGAAGCTGTCATTGTGAGCTGCCAGGAGGCAAGAATTAAAAACCTACTGCAGAAGGAGAATGTAGGCTGAAGAAAGAGTCCTTGAAAGGCCTTCAGAAGGACAGCAAGTACCATTTTGGGGTGAATGAGGAACCTGTGGAGAGGAACAGAGAGGACTGGTAGGTGGTGGGCAGGGAGTTAAGAACAGGGTGTTTGTTGTAGCATACAAGGCAAGGGAAAAGTGCATTGCAGTTAATGAGCTAGGAGACACTGGAGTTTCAGTGTAAAGTGTTACGTGGATGGATGGACTGATACTTAGAAGGAGCTAGTAAGTTGTACACCTTTCTGATAGAGTGCTATGGACAGGGCAACATGCCTGAAGATGAAACACAACTTTCTGTGACAGAGGATGGTTCCTGCAGTCGGCAGTAGCCAAGAAACAAGATAGTAGTGGAGAATTTTGCGTAAAGTAAGGTTTAAATTATTGTAGGTGAGATGGTAAAAGATCGTTGGGTAAGAAAACCAGGAGTCTACTTGACAGTTTTGAGACAGTCTCAAGTGAAAGAGCAGATGCTCAAGGACAGGTTTTGAGGACGAGTTGATATGAGAAGGACAGTTGTGCATAATAATCTTTGAAGTAGGCCTGCTTCTTGGCTGTTGAATCACTCCTTATAAGATAGAACAGCACTCTGGTGGTAGTGTATGAGATTCAGTTAGCAGGAGAGTGAGTACTGAGAACAAAATCACAATAGGAAGTAAATTTATCTTCTAGTGCATTAGTAATAAATTTGTAAGTGCTCCATTTTCTGAGTTGGTTCAGAGCACTTATAGGTGTATAGCACTCAGAGAGGAACTGAACTTACACTGAAATCTTTTCTTTGGGTCATTGCCTTGTTGTGTCTGTCAGTCATCCACCAATGACAAAATGCTGCTGTTTTTGCTGAGATTCCAAACTATGTTGCAAGAAAGCCCTTTATTCTGCTAGAGAAGGCTGATGTGTAGCTGTATTTCCTGTGCTAATCTGGAAACATGAATGTGAGTGCTTCCAGATTCTCTAGTTGCCTTGAAATTAAAGAGCTGGATTAGATTGGCAGATGTATGATTTCTAGTGAAAACTCAATATTTGAAACTATGGATCTTAAAACAGTGTTGACTTTACTACTGAAAATCAGATCTTAAGCACCTCTGAATGTGGTAGATTAGAAAACATACATACTGTAATTGAAGGATGGATCAAAAATTCTTTTTAAAAGATAGTTTTGAAAAATTGAATAATCCCATAATTGAATATTTGTTCTTTATGCTTAACCTGGTGTTAAAAATGAAAAATACTTAGAAAAACACAAGGAAGGATTTAATAAATTGGACTTAAGACTGGCAAAAAATGATGAATTTGTGAAAAGCAACTTGCTAAAATTAAATATGGCTTTTGAAGACACAGACTGTAGTTCATAACCTGATTTTGATCCTGAATCAGAGTGGCCCTGTGTAAGGGAATCATCCCACTCTAATATTTACCACTTGTTCATATATTCATCTTCCTCAAATATCTGCCTCATGAATGTGTAACTTGTACATTTAGTTTTGAAAACTCTTCCTGTTTTTGTATGAACTGTAAATGCAGCTATGGAAATAGAACAAAAGTCACAAATTGTATTGTATTGTCTGCCTTGTGGTTGGAACAATTTTGTGTTTTTTCATTCCAGTGGTTAAGAGTGAAAGCCTGGAGCTTGGGGGAGATGGTTTTATTTGATTGTTGCACTCTGGTCTTCTACCATGAAGATACAGTCTCAGTTCCCTCTTTGAGTTGGGAGTGTGGGGAAGGTAGATGTGCTAAGAGCTGAGGGTGTTTGCATCCTGTGTTGGAATTATATTGAAAATTATTTTGATTTGTTTGTAAATTCTTGCATATTATGGTCCATTTTTGAAAGGCCACTACTTATCTAGGATACTTGTCTCATGGACAGGAAAAGGACCTTTGAAATTTTTTTGTAGCATGTTGCTGATAAAATAATACAGAAAATCTTCAAAATTTTACTCTCCTGCTAGGAATGTTACTATATTTAAAAGAAAATGTCAGCACCAGTCTAAGCAGTTGCTCCCCACTGCCCCAGATTTTTCAGTCAAAGACTGGGCAGCTCTCACATTTGGAAGGAATACTGTTCTACTGTTTTGGTTGCGGGAAGCAAAATGTTTGTATTCATGTGGAAACAAGTGATGTAAGTTAACATGGACTTTCCTGACAGAGGTCATGGTACACATTAAGTTTTGTATTCGTTTCAAGATATCTGAGGTATGTTAGGTTCAGATTTCTTTGCTTGAAAGAGGACTAGATTTTTAAAGTGGGGATTATTCCTCGCCACCTCCCATTATTTAAGGAGAAGGAAAGTAGTCACCCTTTAAAATTTACTGAACTAGTCTCCAGGATTTTATGTGGAAGTTAAATACTTTAAATAAAATAATGGTGGTCAGCAGTCAACAGGATTTGTTACTTTGTCCGCAAGAATGATACCGTAAGGCAGATATTTTGTATGTAACTTGCATGCCTAAGAGATGTAACTCACCTTTTGTTTTCTCTCTTAACTAGTGACATTCAAGTCCTCACAGTACCTGTACTTACTAAGCAAAGTATGCTGTATGCATGATATTTTACAAAAACTTGCATTTAATTCATCAAGTTTTAGCTAGTGCTTCTTGGTGAAAACCTTAATGTTCATGTTCTTGGCTCTTTGGCTGCAGAACAGGGGTTGTTCTTGCCCAACAGGTGCTCTAAGTTTTCTGCTCCAAGAAATTAGCGTTCGCAGTCTGGTGATAGGCTGTGGAAAGATATGTTTCGTTCTGAATTGCAGCAGTGGTAGAGTTATTTCTCTCTTCATCTGCTGCTCATCACCTAATAAGTGAAGCTGCAGTTTTGTGGGCAAAACCATTTATGAAGTACTGCCTAATCTATATTAGACAAAAATAATCTTGTTCCTTTCAAACCACCTGTATCACTGTTTAAGCTAACCTGAATTTTGAGCTGAAAACTGTTTGAGGATTTGACCTCTAGTAAATGGTCAGTGAAACTTTGAGTTTTCACAGCAGTTCACAAGTTTAGTATGTGCCTTTGGCTTCAGTAAGCTGAGTAGGATTGCCCATCTTTCATTTATATGGCCAGCTACATAAGGCAAGCACCTTGAAGTTTCCCAGCTTCTGGTGATTAATACCAAAACACCATGGTTACTTCTTTGGGGTTTTCCCCACCCCCATGTGAAGTAGTAAGTGAGACATTACTGAAAACCAGAATGAACTCTGCAGTCACATTTACCCAGTGGAAAATATCTTCTGGATTTCAAGTATTTATTTAGAATCCTTTATTATAGAAGGTTTATCCCACTGCTAGCTTCTGAGAGATCCTTTATATCTTTTTAAAGCTAAAAGTGTATTTAAATAGTGAACAGAAAAAGAGCCACAGATATTATGGGGGTTTCTATTTTTCATTCAAAAAGAAAGGTGCTTCTTAAGGGCAAAATGAAACTTAATTAATTTTAGTGTAAACTTAGCAACTGAATAGCATCACTGATGTGGAAAGTTACATTTTGCAATCTGCTTAAAACTAATTCTGTCATTAAATAATGAGGCACTGCTCTATGTATTTTGACCATTCAGCTTTTGACCATGCCGCTGAATTTTACTAGGATATGGATTGAGTTTGGGGCTATAGAGGCTTCCATGGATTCTATTCCTCTCTGATTCATAGTCTGTCATTTTAGTCTCAGCTGTACTTTGCAAAACCCAGATATCTTAGAATCTGAATGTAGTATTGACTGACTGTAACATTCATCCGAGTAGCTGAACCCCTGTGGGGAAAACTTGAAATCTCATGATGAAGTACGTAGCAGATAGGAACAGAACACCTGCTTAGGGGCATTCAGCTGTGGAACAAACCCAGAAAGCTAATGGGTCTAAATCCAGATTCTGCAATTTCAGTAGGTGCTTCTCTTAAGGCTAGCATCTACTAAGTAGTCTCCTTACAAATATTACTGGTAATGGTTCAAACTGTATTTCAAAAATTGCAGTATAATAATGACATTTTGGATGCACAGAATAGTATCATACTTCTACCTAGCAATTGCTGTGGCTATTCTGTGAAATATAAATTTGAATGGTCTCAATGTACACTCAACTTGTGTATGCTGTTGACCTCCTGTGGTTTTGTTGTTTTGAGCTACTGTTTCCAAGACATGTTGATGTATTACTCATATTGCTATGACTCATCCAAGTAGCATGAAAAACTCAGAGCTGACAGTAAACAAGAAAAAAACAAAGCCCTTCACTGTAAGTTAGTCACTGTCTGGCCTAGTGTAAGTACCATTTTGTCCTAATACTAAATCATACCCTGAAAGAGTCTGTGCTATGCCCATTCATTGACTATTATATAAAAAAATTTGAATTTTTGAGTTGACTTATTGGCAATTTTAACAAGCGAAGTATAGTCAGTGTGTGTTTGTGTGTGTGTATACATATATATAGACATATACAAAATTTATCGTGTATATATAAAATATATACATTCTATATATAAAAATACAGATATGAAAAATATAAAGTGTATTTGCATAATTCCAGGCATTTACTTGATATGATAGTCGATTGCCACTTTAGTGAAATATAGCAATGTATAACTGAAAGCAGATTTTAGTATTCTGGTGCTGCTTGCCTACAAACTTTTACTATGATGATACACATGTTAAATGTTACAGTCAAACATATAGTAGGTACTTGGCTTTGTCAGGAACTCAGCCATCTACAAAAATCACTGCATTTGGGCCAGAATTACTGACCTGCTTAATGTTGTCTGAGGGTGAAATGAGAAGAAAATGGCAAAGGTTTCCCTATAATATGTTTAAGACCAGACATTTGTAACTAAGCAAATATCCAAAGCATTGAGACTGGCTGAACAGGATCTTCTTTATAGCAGCTTCCCTGGCTTTTTTTTTCCCCCTTTTAAACATATCTCAATCCAACCTCAGTTTGCCGGTTGTTTTTTTTTTTTTTCTTTCCTAGACTAAATAAACCCAACGACTCAGCCTTCATGGGTGTATTTTCTAGCTGCTGTGTACATTTTTCTGATACACTTTTTCCAGTTTCTCTGCTCTTAAAATGTGGTGCCAAAAATTTTGTTCTTCATGCAGTTTTGCGAGCAGCCTGTGAAGTGGAATAAAATGTCTCAATTTTGAACATAACGCAGCTCTATTAGTATTTCCAAAGATAAAGTTCCCTGCCTACCCTTGAAATGATATCATATTAACTCATTTAGTTTATAGTTCGCTGTAACTTACAGATTTTGTTTTCATTTTGTATTTAACATTCTGAATGTTTTCTGGACATCTTGTATTTCTCTGCTGGACTCCTTTCAGTTTTTATGTGTCAATGTGTGGTACCCCAAAGGATATGATATGCTGTTCCTTTTAATTGAATTTTCTTATCGACTTAGGACATTCCTTTCAAATTATGGAAACACTTTCAATTCTGATTTTGTTGTCCATCTTTTTAAATTATTTTCTAGCTAGAAATCCTGTAGGCACAGTATCGTGTGTAATTGCAAAGAAAGATGATAAAGAAGTAATGGTGGCCCATTGGAATGAGACTAAACCAATAGCTGTAGTTCATCTTACTTAGCTGGTTTTATCTGTTAATTCTCTGTGAGAAATACTGCTTATGTATGCACAAACAGCATCAAACACTTTGATAATAATTCTTATCACATTCAGAAATTTGTATCCATGCAGCAGTTTAGTTACAACTTTCATCAGATTTCTGTCAGGTTACATGACTATGTTTGAGTTTCAAGATAAGGTTGAGTTTCTTTCAGCATCAGTGAGGGTGTGCAGAGTAGGAGCACACAGAGGAGAACAGTTGGTATTGAGGAGGTAATAACCACTTTATATGTATTTGGTAAGAGTGGTTACTGACTAGACTAGAGCTGGTCCAGTGAACTGAATGCTCTGTAGCAATTGCAGCAAGTTAGGTGGGTTCCTTGAACACATCATCTGCTTTAGTTTCCTCTTGGGACCACTGAAATTTCTCCTAGAGAAATTGACTGCTCTTGGCTTGGATGGGCATGCGCTTTGCTGGGTGGATGGCCAAGTCCAGAGAGTTGTGGTCAATGGAGTTAAATCCAGTTGGTGGCTGGTCACGGGCTCAGTATTGGAGCCACTCCTGTTTAACGTCTTTATCAATGATTTGGACAAGGGGATGGAGTGCACCCTTAGTAAGTTTGCAGATGACACCAAACTGGGTGGAAGTGTCAACCTGCCTGAAGGTAAGGAAGCTCTACAGAGGGATCTAGATAGGCTGGATTGCTGGTCTAAGGCCAATTCCATGAGTTTCAATAAGGCCAAGTACCGGGTCCTGCACTTTGGCCACAACAACACCCAGCGGCACTACAGGCTTGGGGAGGAGTGGCTGGAGAGCTGCCAGGCAGAGAGGGACCTGTGAGTGTTGGTTGACGGCTGGCTGAACATGAGCCGGCAGTGTGCCCAGGTGGCCAAGGCAGCCAACAGCATCCTTGCTTGTATCAGGAGTAGTGTTGTCAGCAGGAATAGGGAGGTGATCGTGCCCCTGTACGCGGCTTTGGTGAGGCCGCACCTCAAATACTGCGTCCAGCTTTGGGCCCTTCTCTAAGAGAAGGACGTTGAGGTGCTAGAGAGGGTAGAGAGGCGGGCTACCAACCTAGTAAAGGATTTGGAGCATGTCTCATATGAGGAATGTCTGAGGAATCTGGGACTGTTTAGCCTGGAGAAGGCTGAGGGGAGACCTTATTGCTCTGTACAACTACCTGAAAGGAGATTGTAGCGAGGTGGGGGTCGGTCTCTTCCCTTTGTTCTGTCGCTTGTTACTAGGGAGAAGTGGCCTTAAGCTGCACCAGGGGAGGTTCAGGCTGGCTAATAGGAAGAATCTCTTTACTGAAAGGGTTGTCAGGCATTGGAACAGGCTGCTTGGGGAGGTGGTGGAGTCACCATCCCTGGAGGTGTTTGACGGGTAGATGTTGTGCTTAGGGACATGGTTTAGTGGCATTGGTAGAGCTACGACAAAGGTTAGACTCGATGAACTTAAAGGTCTCTTCTGACTGAAACTGTTCTATGATTCTGTAAGTTGCAAACCAACAGTAAGTGCGATGATAGGAGACTTGCTTCGGAAATGCACAAGAGCACACAATAACAGCTTTCTCAAAAACGTTTTTTTCCTATACCAGAATTCTAATTCTGTGGGGTTTTTTAAAGTAGGAAAAAAGACTATAGAGGATAATGTGCTATATTAATTTAGGATTTCTGATTTGTCTGGGGTGGAATGATGGGGAGAGGTTTAGATGTATAAATGATTAGCCTAAACAACTATTGATGTACTTGTCTGAAACTGAACAATGAACTGTTTTTACTCACTATCTTCTCACAGTGTTTTGCTTACACTCTGCCAGCCAATTTTTACAGTTCATAAGATGTCAATAGAAATGCTAAAGCAGCAGTGGTGGCCTTAGGCGGTCCAACAACATGGCATAAAAATAGATTGATGCTATGAAGTGACATACTGTCATAACCAGTTAATGCACCAGTTGTCTAGTTTTATTATCGCTTAAGTTTGAAAGATGGAGGAAAAGAGGTTATATAATAACTTTCCTTATGTTTTATAATCATCTTTGGTTATAGCCACTGTTAAGAAAAAATGCAAAATCCAAAATACTTTAACTTAGATTATTTGAGCCCAAATGGGGCACTGACCCAGGCCAACTCGATACTCTGTCTCATCAACAACTTTGGATTTCAGCGTCGTCACTATGTATTTTTCTCACAATGTGAAAAATAATTTCCTAAAATGTAATGTGACCCAATTTGTGCTTGTGGAGCATAAACCTAGTTTAATTTGAATTTAAACCATCACGCTAATAAAATGTGTTTATTTAAAACCAGAGTTTCTGTGCAATATGCTGTTTTTTCAGGTGGAGGTGAACAGTAGAACAGGAGCATGGAACATGTTAAATATTTCAACTTACAGGAGCCTTAATTTAACTGTTCGTTTAGTTTATTATAAATTTCTTATTGTTAGCAGTAAATACAGATAAAGAACATGGCGCAGGGTTTGATATATTTTAATACTTTCAGAGCAGGGTTATTCACTGATTAGCACAAACACTTCCTGAATTCCTCACTGAGGAGAAACGCAATGCCATGCTGGCTGAGAACGGAACACATGCTTGTTTTGAAACGAGAGGGCAACGTGAAAAGCTATTGCAATCAGTATTAGCCATTTGAGTTTTTGGGAGTGCTTGGAAAAGTGCTTTGGGATTTGAATGCAATAATATAGTATTTTATAATTTTAGCTAGGGCTAGTAAATAAGATTGGTAGAGATTTCTTTGCCACTCTTGCAAGGGAGAAGAGCATCAGCTCTTCTTATAGAAGCAACTGTTTTGCTTTCCTCAAGGGGCTAAAACATTGGTACACACTAGAGTGCTCCTTTGGAGATTGGTTTGGGATGTAAAAACTGCAATTTTAAATTTTCAGTCTTGTGTTTAAAATGGATCAGTATGGCTGAAATGTTCAGAATTTGTGACAGTTTATATGTCTTTTAATGTGCATAAATTCTACCTTGTACCTCTGAAAAAATCAGCGCGCAAAGTTATATAGAATCTGTGACCAGCCAAGTCAAATGTCAGTTATTGGACACTTAACATTGGCAATGCCTTCTGGTTTTTTTCTACACCTGTGCTGCTGTGGCAAAACATAACAGTGGACCTTCATTGCTAATCTTTGCTTCAGAACTCTCACTAGAGCCCTCTTTTTGAATGCAGATGTGCTTTGACTTCAGTCTTGTTCGTCTCTGCTCGGGTTGCCAATTGCCCAGCTACAAATCTGGAGTTGAAAAAACTGATCTGTAGGCAGCCTACACAATTGTGCAAGCTTTTCTTTAGTAGGAGAGGCCACAGATTTGTGTGCGTTTGACGTATATAGGAACAGAATACTGACAGCAGAAGTTCTGAAGTTGGTACACTTCCTTTTGCTATGAATTAAATTCCTAAGGTTTCTTTGAAAGCATTGCCAGAAATCTACAGTTTTACATAGTCATCTTAAGAGTTATGAATAATAGATATTTTCTTTTTTTTTTTTTTCCAGCTTCTTTGTAATACTGGCCATGCTGAAGAAAAGCTAGGTTTTACATATGACAGCATCATAATATGGTAAGTAAGGAGCACTAGAGCAGTACAAGGGTACTGTATTTGTTCTAGGTGCAATTAAGGAAACTTTATTTGTACTTTGTATTTTGTATTTCTAAGGTGTTTGAAACTTTGTAATACAAACATACACCTTACAAATATTTTAATGACTAAATCAGAAATACATTATTCACTTCTGGACAAAGACAGGGAAAAAACCTCCAAGTCAAAAGTGTGGATTTCTTTATTTTCCTCATAGATGAAAAAATAACTTTAAATATCTCAGTACTTGCAGAAATGACTTCTAGTAAAAATGTGCACCTACAGAATTTAGAGCATACTCTTGATATAGTATCAGGATTTGAAATTAAACATTTTATTTTAATTTGATGTGTATATGTGTCTTTGTAGCATTGCTTGCCCTGCTGCTAAAACACCTTGTGTATGTACTTTCAAATGGAATTTTCCTATATTTTGTTGCCATTTCTGGACATCAAAAGTAACTACACGCTTATTTCTGGAACTTCTGTGTTTTTACATTTGTCTTGAGGCTCGGCATTGGTGGCGGAAACAACTAAGATCTAATATTTAATATAATTTTGTGTTCTTTCAATTCGGTTATCTGACTTAGGAAAGCTAGTCACCTTTTACGTAAAATGTTGGGAAAATTTATGTAATATCTTGTGGAAATACTGTAAAGTTTTTTAAATGGAACTGATTTTTCCTTGCTAGAACTAAAAAATGTAAAAAAAGTTAGTGTGTATTTGTGAATGCATATTTTTTTGTAACCTTTAATAGGTTATATCATCTTGTGATCTTACTTATGTAATCTATTACAGTGCCTTATGATGGAACATCACTTAAGAGTATAACTTAAAAATTCAGAGCTTTTACCAAATATTTTTAAATGCAAGTCTTAAAAGATTATGCAAATACTACTGTTTGTTTTTATAGGAAGAAGTTTATGGAAAGATCTGCTAATCCAAACACAGTTACGGATATTGATAAGGATAAAAAAGTATATTTAGCAGACACATGAAGGAAAATAGCCCCCTAATTAGAAAAATACCAGTAATGGTTCCTCAAAAAATAAGAAGGCATATAGCAGGAAAATTATCTTGGTTAGTGTTGTTACTTTAGACAGTCCAATGGTTCCTCTGTGTATGTAGATGATAAACAAAATCTTTAATGCGTATATGTAGGCTATTTGCTATAGTGATAATTTTTGAACTCAAGATACCATTCAAGTGTTCATACTTTAACAACCATAATCATGCTGATTGCTGATTCATCAGAAATATTTATAGGACTGATTTTTTTCATGACTTTTCATGCAAATTTAAAAATTCTGCTCTACAGAGTTATAGCCATTGTGCGATACTGGTCAGCTTGCAGACTTTTTTTGCTGTAAAAACTTTCAAAGTAACGGAACTTTCTAATTAATTTTGGAAATGACCTTCAGGTAGGCTTACTTTGAAAATAACATGCAAGTTCTGTGGCTTGGTCTGCTGTTGTTCCCAACGTTATCTTAGATTTCCACAGGGAAACTTTTTTGTTCTACAGAATGCACTTGTTTTTCTTTGAAAACATGAAAAGTTGTTTGGATGCAAGAAATGCTTTGTGAGTTTTCTGTGTTTGTGAAGTATGAGTGGCTAATCATAAAGCATTAAACTATAAGGGAATCAATGATTTCAAGAATAATTATAGTTTTCCTATAAAGTTCTAGGTTTTGGGGTCAGTAACCTTGATAAAATATTTCCCAAACCAAAGACAATTACAGAGTCATAGAATCACAGAATAGTTCGGTCTGGAAGGGACTTTTACAGGTCAACTAGTCCAACCCCCCTGCAGTGAGCAGGGACCTCTTTAGCTAGCTCAGAGTCCTGTCCAACCTCACGTTGGACGTTTCCAGGGTTGGGGCTTCTACTACTTCTCTGGGCAACCTGTGCCACTGTTTCACCACCCTCATCATAAAAAATTTCTTCCTTTTATCCAGTCTGAATCTATCCTCTTTTAGTTTAAAACCACTACTTGTTGTCCTGTCAAATGGTTGCAGTCCTATCAGTTGCAGTCTGCAATAATTGCAGTTATTCTCAAATTTAGTTATCTTTCTGTAGTGAGTGTAAGAGATGATTTAGAAATAGGTGCAAGAATGATCCTGTAATAGGTAGTGAATATCCTTTATTATTCTACCCTTTTGTTACTACTTCCAAACTTTTATCAGTCTTAATGTTTATCAGCCTTATTGCTGTCTTAGGAAGTTATTTTCATTTCTGCAGTGACACTTAATGCTGGGGCAAGTCACATTGCACTTACTTCTTCTTTTACACAACCGTGATGGGTTTTTGGCACTTTCAGCTGCAGATGCACTTGGATTGTGCGTTTCAAAACAATGTCCTTGGTCTGATGGCTATTTTAGAGTTATGTAGTATGGGTTTATAACACAGTTTTTTGTCTTAATGTGCAGTAAGTCACACCTAACGATCTTGAATTTTCTTTACCATGTTGTTAACTATACGATAACTAAGTGTACTACTTCAAGTTCCCTTGAAGTTTCTCATAACGCCATCCTAGTCTTACTAATATAAACCACATTGTCCTCTGTATTTCTGCACCCCACCTGCCTCCCCGCTTCCTCCAAATCAAGAATTGTATGCTAAATGCTGCCTACAAAAGGAGATTGAGAACCTGGATAAAAATCAGAACAAGAAATTTTCAGGATAAAAATCTTCCATACACCTCTGCTCTTTGAATTAATCTTTTCAGATTTTAATTTGTGAAAATACTTTTCATTATTATAATCTCTTTATATTCCTTAATACAATCTTCAGCAACACCCTATACCTTCTTATACACTATTGTAATAACTCCTTTCAAGAGATTATTAGAATATAGTTTCTGTAAACTCTTGGATGTCTCACATGGCTGACCAATTTTATTTTAAGGTGTTTTTGTCTTAAGGTTATGAACAGTCCTCTGGATGCCCTTCGGAATCCTTTCTGTATAGACCTGTTTATCACCCTTTCTCTGTCTTGGCCACTACCATTTATAATACGGTGCTAGCAAATACATGCAGATAGTTCATGTTCATGTTCTTTCCGTACACTTTGATGTGAAACTTAGTGGGCCGCTGACAATACTTACTGATACAGATTTCCTTCAGTCTTCATCATTTTCACTTCGTAGACAAAATATGAGTTCAACTAATAAAAAAGGCTTTAGGATGGGAATCTTCATGCAGATCTCTAAAGCAATGACTTAGAATGAAGAAAATGCTTGTTTCTGTCTTACATCTGTCAGTTTCTTATTTGTTTCATTCCTTCTGCTTTTCCTTTTGAGTTATCCAGTAGGTCCGACAAAAATTTTTCAAGTTTTCTCCTTGTGGTAGAGCTGAGAAGTCAGAATACATAGACACATACAGATACATACCACACTGGTTTTCCTACCTATGTGTTTTTCTGCCTGCTGTAGTATATCCTTATTGTCTTTATAAGGTCAGGTTGCTCTCAGACTTTTGCAGTTTAGTCATTGACTGCTGTAGTTCTTTTGTTTAGTTTTTGTTTTCAATGGAGAGGTTTTTGTTCAGCCTTACACACTTCTATAAGGCATTGCTTTCATTGGACCTTTATGTATTTTTATGGCCTTTAGGGTCTATATCTTTTTGGCTGGCTATATATTTTCATTGCAGTCTCACTATTTAAAGATAGTGACACATCCCTTTTTGGTGCTGTCTGCTTTTGGATGTTCAGTCTCATGATAGTGTTGTTCTTTGTAGTGGTTTCATGGTTGCCAATTCTTAAATCAACTTCTGTCTACAAACTAAAAATATCTTCCTCTTGTGAGCTGTAGAACAGGCTTTCAAAGCATTGATTGCTTTTGAGAAACTGTTTTTCTAATCACAAAATGTTAGGGGCTGGAAGGGACCTCAAAAGATCATCTAGTCCAACCCCCCTACCAGAGCAGGACCACCTAGAGCAGATCACACAGGAATGCATCCAGGCAGGTTTTGAATGTTTCCAAAGAAGGAGACTCCACAACATCCCTGGGCAGTCTGTTCCAGGGCTCTGCCAGCACCAAAGTAAAGAAGTTTTTCCTTATGTTTACGTGGAACCTCCTGTGTTCCAGCTTGCACCCATTGCCCCTTGTCCTGGCATTGGACATCACCGAGAAGAGCCCAGCTCCATACTCCTGACACTTGCCCTTTGTGTCGAAACAAAATTCAGAGCTTCCAAACCCCCTTGCTTTCTAATGCTCCTCACTGAGGTGGGAGGCTAAGTGTGGCTGGGTAAGGATTCCGAGAGGAAAACTCAGTAATAATGAAGTGTTGTTGCAGTGCTGGGCAGCACTGAGGATCGCTCCACCACGAGCGCTGCACCAGGGTGGTCTCACAAAGTAGCTTAAGTACAGCTTAACTTGTGCATATTAATTACATTTCTCAAAACTAATTATAATATTCAGTACTTTTCTAGAACTCGTTACTATATGCTAATGATTTTGGAACATGCGCAGTTAAATTATTGTAGGGGTCTTTTCTCCTTTGGGTGGTTGTCCATAGATTTCCTCACTTGTCCTTTCTTTAACCCCCCTCAGTGCACATGCTCAGTTGTTCTTTGACCATTTTTTTTGTCCCCTGGTCTCGTGCTTTACTTGGGTGTTATTCCAAGTTTCTGTTATTTACACAAGGTGATATGTCTATTTCTTCCAGACACTAAAGATCACACAAATTGTTCTTCCTTGACACACACACATGATTAAGTTCCCTGTATTCTAACTGGTAAAAAAAAAATTATTCTCTAACAGGTAGTGTAAACTACAGAGGGTAGAAGATAAAATGGTTCTCAGACTAAACTACATAGTTTAAAACAACCAGGCTTAACATGGTGAATACAAGAAAGTCTTAGCCCTGTCATCAGGGCAAGAGAAAGAAGAAATATTTTATGTCAAAATAGCTGACCCAAGATAGCTGCTTTAATGCAAAATCCCGGCAAAAAGCATGCTTTTGCCTAGGTTTAACTCTTTCACCCCTATCAATATTTCTAAACATTAATGAGGTCACCCCTCAGTCTCCTCTTCTCCAAGCTAAGGAGCCCCAGCTCCCTCAGCCTTTCGTCAGAAGGGAGATGTTCCACCCCCTTAACCATCTCTGTGGCTCTGCGCTGGACTCTTTCAAGCAGTTCCCTGTCCTTCTTGACCTGAGGGGCCCAGAACTGGACACACTATTCCAGATGGGGTCTCACCAGGGCAGAGCAGAGGGGAAGGAGAACATCTCTCGACCTATTGACCACACCCCTTCTCATACACCCCAGGATGCCACTGGCCGCCTTGGCCACGAGGGCACATTGCTGGCTCATGGTCACCCTGCTGTCCACCAGGATCCCCAGGTCCCTTTCCCCTATGCTGTTCTCAAATCTAAAGATTGTTTTGGTCTGCCATTCAAGAAACATTTTCCTCTCAAATGTAAAAGCAATGTACTTTACTTAATAAAGGGGAAAAAAAATCCAGGTTCAGTATTTGGCTGTCCTAATAAGAAATGTCATGGATAGCAACCAACACCATTTGCATGAGTAATGGGTAACTTCTGCCCTAAAAGTCAACTCTGCTGAAGTGTCATAAGCTGACATATCCAAACCAATTGTAAACTGTGAGGTAAAAGTCCAAATAGAAAAATACCATTGAGTAGAACTGTCTTCTGTGCTCATCCCTCGGACTTCTATCTCTGCAAAGCTGCAAAACCAGAAACAAATCATGATTTGTGATCTAAAGAATGCTCATTATCTGCTCAGCACAATTGAAGAGTTACTTGTCTGCTTTGCTTGAATGATTGGAAATAAATCTCTCCTCTAGTACAGTTTTTTTAGACAAAGAATTTTTCCTACCCTCACAGTATTGAGAATCTGTTTCTTACTTGCTTCTAACTCAACTTAAAGTAAATAAAAAAAGGCAATTAGTGGCACTTCTGTTATGTGAAGAATCATATTACAGCAAAGATGGTCTTGCTGAAGTAATTCCTTACTTGGTGCTGAAAGTAATAATCTGTTCATCTTTATTTGAATACAGTATTGCAATTTTTCTACTTTGTCTAGATATCACCTGGAATTAGGTTCCTGTTGTAATGACTTTTACACTGGCCGGTTAATTTCCAGAAAGATTCAGAAGATTTTTGGCCTTGGAGTAGCTGATTACCATGCATGACAATCCTAGAATAAGAAAAGAAAAAAATAAGCCATTCGTATAGGTAGCAACTCTGTCTCAGTGGCTGAAGTATTTACATTCTTTGATGTCTAAAATATGTCACTGGGATGTTGTGTTTTTTTTTTCCCCCAAACCCTTGACTCTGTAGTCAAGGAAAAAGAGCAAATCTTTTGAGGGCCTTCAAAAGGACAGTGCGTCATTTAATGCTTTCAAACTGTATCTCTGGAGGCCTTCAGTATCTTGTTTCTTTTTACCTAGATAGGGAATTTAGGAAATTACATTATGATAACACTTTTGTTTAGGAAGCTCACCTTTGTGTGAGCAAAATGCTTTCAAAATCTAAAGAGAAATATGTTTTGGTTATAAGTTAAAATGAAATCTGTAGAAATCTGTGCTGTGTGGGGCTGCATAAGTTATGACTGTCATATTTCATGTAAATGTAACATGATGCAATAATATCTTTAGTGAGTAGTGCATATAATTACTTAAGGTGCAAGTTATGCTCTGTTACATGTCAAGACATTGTTTTGAGGACTCGTGCTTATGGTTTGGCAGTCTAGCAGAGGAGGAAATGCTCTCTACCTGTTAATTTTTGTGGACTAATATTGTGCTCAGCTGTTTAATTAAATAACAAGTTGAATACAGGTCTTGGTCATATATCATTTCATGGGTTTGCAAGCTGTTTGGATAGTTGGTTTGTGCTTTTTCAGATTAATATATTGTCTGTATCTGCTGGCAGGGTTAAGGTTTGCCTTCTAGGCTGTACAGGTAAATGTCTCAAAGACAGAAAATTAGTGCTGAACATTTCTTTTTAAAATACAACCTTTTTCTTTTACATGAGTAGATGCTTGTCAGATCATGAAGTCTACCTGCTGCTAAATAATTGTCTGCCTTGTTTTCTTCGTTGTAGTCTAAGGTTAGCTTTACTAAATGAAGCAAAAGAGGTGAGAGCAGCAGGATTGCGAGCCCTCCGCTATCTCATTCGAGACTCCAGTATTCTCCAGAAGGTGCTAAAGTTGAAAGTGGATTACTTGATAGCAAGGTAATTTTTCTCTTCCTTCTTGTTGTAAATTATATAATTGTATCACTTGCTTTTTCATGGTTGAGACGTGAGAAAAGGTGTTTCCATATCCTCTTAACATTCTTGATATGTGGTTTTATAAAAGCCATTTCTCTCCAATATGAATAACGTCCTTTAAAAATAAAAGGATAATGCATCATACCAGCTAATCTGAATAAAATGCTGTCCTAATATGTGATATATTATGAGTAATCTAAAAAATTTCTGTGTTTTTCAAACATAAATGCCATTAATCATAAATTAACCTATGGAGTTGTTATAAGGTTGAAACATCAGTAATTTTCAAGTCTTAAGTTGTTTTATGGGAGTTGTTCTGATTCTTTGTATTATCACAGTGCTTTGGAGCCTCTCGTGCAAAGTCAGGGCTAAAAAGTAGTTCATGCCCAAGAATTTGTAATCTTTGACCTTTGTGTCATAGCAGAATACCAAAGGGCAAGCTAACAATGAGATAATAAGATCAGCATGATGAGTAGATATTTCTAGTGCTTCCTTTGTTAAAATCTTCTTGGATTTAATATACTGATACAGATGTGTGTTTTTCTGTTTATAAATATA